>NC_090231.1:19546975-20824475 GCF_024489055.1 Chanodichthys erythropterus | reverse complement strand
GAGTAGGCTATCACGTGAATACAGCCAGTTATGGCTTAAGTAGATGTAAACAGGTGGGTAAAAACTGGATATGTATCAGTATATTACGCCCAATTAAATACCTGTCTGTCATTAATGGATCGTTTCGGATGTGAGAGCTGAAGTCTTGGATAGCTTCCAAGACAGTGTGTGCACTGGACATACATGAAGGCTGTTCCCGAGTGCCATGGTCCTGTTTTTTTACATCAGAAGCTCATAGCATTGCTTCTTTTCACACATTTTTTTGACTTTTTAATTGTCTTTTCAATTTGAGTTACATTCATATAGTAATTACGTCTGTACTTGTTATAACATTTAATGTAATTAATATTTACATAGGCTACAAGTGGATTTGTTGTTTCAAGAAATTTAAATAAAACTAAGACTTTATGTCTCAGTTGTTGAATCTTTTTGTTTGTACAAATATTTACATGTTAAGAAATTTGTTGGAAAAACAATTGAAAGGGAAAAACTCAATGTGCACCAATACTGATTGAATAATAATCAAGAAATTAAGGTTAACATTGAATATTGACACCAGTCTATAGCTTATTTTTATTAGGACACAGATACATTTGTAGAGGTTTGTTTCAAGTTGTCAACACTATGCAGTACTAGTCGCAGAATGACAACGAAGACAGCAAACTAATCAAACTATTCAAAAACGTTTTAAAGCCTCAAATAAATAAATAAAAATGCTAAACAGAAAACACATCAGTGTAAAACAAGGTTATTGGCTCATGTTTGGTCTGCTGTATCCTTATGTTAACTGTCATCCGAATGCCTGTACTCAATCAGGCAAAATAGCTGATGATTTATCATATTACACAAACTATGCATTGTTTTGAACATGTGAACTGTTGACTAACATTGAATATTTTATTACCTTTTTGAAATAATCCATTAAACCGATGCGATTTGAGGAGCGTGTACTAACATTTTCAGTTCCATTCACTTGCACATTCTCAAGGACACACCCACAAGAGGAGGATATCATGAATATTCGCGTAAGCGCCACCCAGTGGAACAGAATATTTCAGGAACCGAATATATTAGGTGTGTTCAACATCGGCTGCGGCCGGATGCAACCAATCGCGGGAGTAGCTGTGTGCAGGCGAAGAGGAGCTGAAAACGGAGACGTGAAGTCGGACACTTTCTGCTTCCCGTAGTGACGCTTGCACTGCGCTTGCATACTTTATCACAGCTGAAGTGAAATAAATGCAATATTTGACTAGCACACCGATCTTTCAAAAATACATTTTCATTCAATGCTTTATGAACTGCTTACAGCGTATTTTTACAAGAATAAAGTTCAACATACGTTTTATTTTGATAAACACGACACAATATAACTTTGTGACTACATGAAAAGAGCTTTAACTGTTATAAAAATACAGAATTGTGAGCATTAGTGGAACTGAAGGCGTGACAATAAACATGAAACACACGTGATCGTTGTCATGTGGTGAAACCGGCCAATCATGAAACAGCTGTGTCGTCATCAGAACTTGTGCAGCTCCTCTTGAGATGCTGCACTGGCTGACTCACATGGCTGCTCTCGAGGTACTTTGAAATCATATGCCACAGTCACATGCCAAGTTGGACAAAAGTACTAACCGGAATGCACTGCTTCAAGTCAGCTGCCGATCGGTCTGTGCAGAGCCGCATGAGCTCGAACACACCTAATGTAACACCGGGCAGCTTCTCCAGAGCGGCTGCACGGGCTCTGATGACGACACAGCTGTTTCACGATTGGCCGGATTCACCGCATGACAATGATCACTTGTGTTTATTCTAACACCTTCATTTCCACTAATGCTCAAAAACTGTATTTTTATAACAATTAAAGCTCTATCCATGTAGTCGCAATGTTATATTGTGTCATGTTTATCAAAATAAAAAAAATAAAAAAGGTTGACCCCACTACATTGGTATTGTATAGCCTTATGTTGAACTTTATTCTTGTACACACAGATGCTATATTAAGCAGTACATAAAGTATAGAATGAAAATGTCTCTGAAACATCTGTGTATTTGACAAATATTGCATTTATTTCACTTAAGCTTTGATAAAATGCAAACATAGCGTGAGCATCACTTCGGGAAGAAGAAAGTGTCCGACTTCACGTCTCCGTTTTCAGCTCCTCCACGACTGCAAGCAGCAACTCCGAAGCTTCCGATAGGTTACATCCGGCTGCAGGCGATGTCAAACACACCTCATGTGTCTTGGTCTCATTGGTTTGTCTTGTCATGTGATAATCTGCACTCTTTGTCATTGTCTCATTGTTTGATTGTTCACAGGTGTTCCTTGTTTAGTCATTAGTCCTTGTGTATAAGCCCTCATGTTACCATTGTCTCTTGTCTAGCTTTGTTCCCTGTAACTGCTGTTTTGTGAGTTTTATTTCAAGTTATGTTCAAGTTTAGTCTTCACATGTTCATGTTATAGCTCAATCTATTTTGTATCACGTTAATAAAGTGCACATGGGTTCACTTCAACATACACATTTTTTTTTTTTTTTTTTTACACACACAGTTTCAGCTTAAAGATGCCATCGAATTGAAAACTGAATTTACATCGGCATAGTTGATTAACAAGAGTTCAGTACATGGAAATGACATACAGTGAGTCTAAAACTCCATTGTTTCCTCCTTCTTGTATAAATGTCATTTGTTTAAAAGACCTCCGAAGAACAGGCGAATCTCAACATAACACAGACTGTTACGTAACAGTCGGGGTGTGCGCCCCCAATTAGTGTTGTCACGATACCAAAATTTTGACTTCGATACGATACCTAACTTCAGTATCACGATACCGATACTTAAATGATACTATGGCAAAAACCTAAAACAGTAGGAAAAGTAAATAAATAACATATGACAGAACTTCTTTCTTCACCAGTGTGCAGCTGCAAATTCTGGATTTGAGCTTCATTGCCATGAAGTTACAGAGTTAGATTTAATATAATTTTTAAAGTTTATTATTTTCATACTCAATAAAATTGTAAATAAATTGCTATTATGCTTTTTTCCTGGTTTTTTTTTTTTTTTTTTATACATGTAAGCAGGGCTTGACAATAACTTTTTTCGCTCACCAGCCACTGTGGCTAGTGGTTTTCCAAAGTAACTAGCCACTCAGCATTTTTATTGGCCACAATTTTGATGTTGGTAAATTACATTTTATATGATTAAAGTTGACTTTCTTATGCTTAAATTACTTTGAGTCATTTTACTTGATTTAGAGGATTTAAAACCCTTTCAAACTTTTAAATGCAGACTGACCACCCAAATCAAGATTACATTGTATATCAGCTGGTATGTACAGGTGGGCAAGAGGTGGACAATATGAGCATGAGCTAGTATGAGAACAAGTTATTTGTGTTAGGCTATATAAAAGAACAAAGAAGCAAATTACAAAATTTTCAGACACAGTAGGTTTATTTAACATATAGCCGACATTTATTTAACATCTTTTGTTGTTTGATTAACATTAATGGACAGGCCTATTTAATTGGGCTGCTGAATGCATGGACGTATCTGACACATCCAGTTATTACCCACCTGTTTACGTCCACTTAAGCCATAACCGACTGTATTCACGGGAGAACCATCAAACGACAGGATTTTCAAAGTGGGGATCTATGACGTCAAAGGGCAGCAAGCACCGCCTCCGCAGAAGAAGATCAACGCCTACTTCATCACTGCCTTCATCACTAGCCTCGCCCACCGATTCACGCATGACATGCAATATAATAGGTAGCCTAAGCAAAGAGCTTAGAACACAAGAGGCGACATTTTGATACTTTTTGGGTAACAAGCACTAGATGGCACTCCGGTAGCACAGCCACCATTATGGGGTGAAAACACTAACTGGACCATAGAATACTTCACATCTTCACAATTTCACTGCCAAATCAGAAGTGCATTAGAACAGTTTTTTTTTTTTTATTTAATTTTTTTCATTAATTAATTAAAAGTAAACATCAGTAAATTGTATGGCTCCTACACTTTAAAAAAAAATAATCCTAATTTTATGGAAAATAACAGATTTTTTTACGGTCCGGGCAAGGGAATTAATCGACATGACTTGGAGAATCGATCCACTACCACCAATACACAGGTGCAACCATTGGAGTCTGGAAGATCCGTTATAAAGTCTACTCCTAGGTGTGACCAGGGGCAGTTGGGAACAGGCAGAGGTTGGAGCTTCCCAGAGGGAAGATGTCGCGGGGTCTTGGAGATGGCACAATCCCGGCACCCTGTACGTACCTCCTGACATCGGATGCCATGTTGGGACACCAGAAGTGCTGTTTAAGCAGCGAGAGGGTTTCATTGACCCCTGGGTGGCCAGTGCCAGTGAAGAATGCGTGGAGTGAATCAGGGGAGTGCGCTGTGTCCGTGGGATATATTGCAATCCCTGGGGGCAACCAGGGGGGGTATTGGTGGAGGCACTCTGCTCGGGGAGCGTTTCAGCAGACCAAGTGATGGGGCTGACAAAGAGGTTCTCAGGGATGATTGGTTCTGGATCGTCAAAGTTTCTTCAGGGCTATAGATACGAGACAGAGCATCAGCTTTCACATTCTTTGATCCAGGGAGGTATGAGATGGTGAACTTGAACCTTGTGAAGAACAATGCCCATCTTGCTTGGCTGGGATTTAGTTTTTTAGTGTCCCGTAGATACTCAAGATTCTTATGGTCTGTAAGAACCATAAATGGGTGTTTAGCTCCCTCGAGCCAATGCCTCCACTCCTCCAGGGCAAGCTTGATGGCTAGAAGCTCCCGGTTTCTGATGTCATAGTTGACCTCCGCCGGGTTGAGCTTGTGGGAGAAGAAGGCACATTGGTGGAGCTTATGGGGATTCCCCTGCTGCTGTGACAATACCGCTCCCACTCCTGTGGTTGAGGCGTCTACCTCGACGACGAAAGGGAGCTCTGGATCTGGGTGAGCCAGGAGGGGAGCAGTCGTAAAGGCTTCCTTGAGGGTGTTGAAGGCTTGTGTGGCGGCTGGAGTCCAGGACAGAGACTTGGGATTGTTCCTGAGGAGGTTTGTGAGAGAACTGGTGATTGAACTGTAACCTTTGATGTAACTCTTTCACAGAAGTAGGAGTTGGCCAGTCTTTGACAGCGGATACCTTCCTCTGACAAACCTGTGACACATACCTTCCTGTGACAAACATCAACATCTAAACCTCTGTTAATTCTCAATAATAACTTTAATATGAAATAAAGTCTGGATTGTAATAAGTGAAGATGCTGAGATGTTGAGAAATCTGTTAGTGTTTCATGTTCTGTTGGGATTTAGAGGGTTTCTATTGTGTGTTTTGTGGGTCACCATTGTGCTGGAGAGTAGAGCCTGTGCTTCAGTCCAGGATGAGCCAGAAAACATCAATGTTATGCTGCATATTGCTTTATTTCAGAGGCAATAACATATAGTTACAGTCATTCATTCATATGTGTTCTTTCTGGTTAAATACAAGAGATTTACGTTTTACAGTGAATGTGTTTTGTTAGTAACAATTCAGGATATGTGTGTAAAACAACAGTGTTTTTTCTGTAAGAGTGTTTTGCACTTATTTTACAGGCTTTGATTGGCAGCCGTGTTGAAAGTCATTATTTTTTAAGGTTATGTTTTGCAGTGAAGGTGTTTTATTGTAATAATTCAGGGAATACCTGTAAAATAACAGTGTTTTTTGTAGAAAAATTTTAATGAAAATTTTTGTTAAAGTTTTTTAAGGTTCTTGTTTGGCAGTCACTGACCATTTTTTTTTACGATTTATTTTTTTACAGTGTAGAGTAAATGTTGTATTGTCTTATATATGTTGTATTTTGCCAGTTGTGGAATCCAACCATTCTTCCATCTGAGGTAACGTTAGCCTACTTTATTGAGTATTTCCATTTTATGCAACTTTACACATTTATTAATAGTAAATTAATAATTAATAATTTTAAGATCATCATGTTTGCAGCGAACAATATATTTCAGACCTAATGGAGTAATAGTATTAATAGTATTACTCCACTAGGTCTGAATTGAAATATATTGTATGTTTTAATGGATCACGCTACAAACATAATGATCTTATAATACATGATGCATTGCTGTGTCCGTTATTGCATAATTCCCACTTTTGGACACTTTTGCTTTAACGGACATTAGACAACACTGCAAAATCAAGCTGTTATATTCATATATTTATTGTCCAACATTCCCAATTTTTCTGATGCATGTCCTTAATTTAATTTCATATTTTGTTATTAATTCAGTGTTTATAATGCTAATACTTGAACTTCAAAGAATTTTAACCCAAACTGACTAGGTTTCTAGAGAGCAAAGGTTTTGTGAAAAAAGCAGAAGACTTAAACACAAAGTGTGTAAAATAAACTGTTAAAAGGATTTGATGATCACTAGTGATAGTATTTTATTCGTTGTTGTCATCATTCAAGTTGGATTTCAGCTTTAATGTAAGTTTTGTTTTAACAAAGCAGCTGATATTGCCATAGAAACTAGTGGACTGCCGACTCGCTTTCACCACAAAATGGCAGAAACGCAGGGCTGCTGCTGGGCGCCGGTGTTTCAATGGAACTTTCTATTGAGTGTCGTTTCTTGTTAGTGTATATTCTTTGGCCTAAGTAACATAGGCCTACATGGTGCTACACCAGATTGAGCTGCCGTTGAGGATTACAAAATATTGTGCAGTGCCTGGACTCCACAGTAATGCGACAACATGTGAGTAACTGTGTTCATTCTAATGCCTGATTTGATATTAATGATTCATGTACAGTCAGATGTTCTTTGTCTGTGTGTCAGTAAATCAAACCCGTGACTAAACATCAACTTGCGTTGTTTCTCTTAGTAGGATGAAAATAATCTGTTATTTAACGGTGATTGAATTATATACAGAAAGCAATCAAAGAAAGCTCCCTTTGCAATTGTTGGATCAGCACGCTGAAGCTGTCAATCAAACAGCGCACGTGACTGACATGTGCGAAACTCCCATTTTATTCAATGAATCTCTTATATCGCGTTTGCACTGTTAGTGAAGATGAAAGCATTTGTTAGTGTGCAGAAATTGAGTTGCAATGACAAGATCACTGCTTTCTTGTGCTCAACAACATGTCTGTGATCAGCTACAGTGTTCATTTCTGCAACCTTTCATGCCACAATCTAAATATAACACCATAGATCTAAATGTAATGCAACACTTTTCACGATTAGTTAACCTTAAACCTGTAATAGTAAAAAAGTGCTAAAAGAGAGAGTAATACTTGGTTATTTCATATGCAAAGATGTCAGCCAATCACAGCAGTGGGCGTTTACACTGAAGTCTCACAGCAGACATGCCCTTTAAAACAGAGCGTTCAAATCAGGGCTAAAATCAGGGTAGCAAAAATGCCTTTTTGTAAACATTATAAAACCCCAGGAAACATTATAAAACAATAAAACACTGCAGTTCATGACCCATGGTCAATATGTCTTTCTCAATTGGTGAGCTAATCCCACTGAAAGAATGCCAATATTTTCCCAATTTCTCTTTTTTATCGATACCACAAAGTCCCGTAGGGGTGGAAATCTCAGGGTTAGAGGATCAAAACATGAGACATTTTACATTTCTTAAAGATAAGTCCAAACTGGCTAAGCAGTCAAAAGCCTCAAAAGTTCAAACTCAAAAAGCTTTTCATGTTGCGTGTCCTGCAGAATGTGGGAGTTTATGTGTGTGTGTGTGTGTGCGCGCGTGCGCGCGCCCTGTTTGTGTACAGGCAAAGCAGAGGTTATGGGAATAAGCTTGTGTGAGTTTGTGTGCACGTGCTTGGTTATCTCCATGAGCTAGCACGAGTGTCTAAAGAATTTCTCCACACACTTTCCCTCATATTCCACTTTACAATCGGTACACTTCCCAAGATTCACAGACCAAGCTATAATCTCAAAGAAGCAGCATTAAACAGGCCTTACGACTCTCCATTGCCTTCAACATTTGCTCCTGAAATGGGATTTCAAATGTCAAGGATGCAGTAAATAGTACGAAAGTCGAACTTTCAGTTAGCCCAGAATTTAGTGAATGTTGAGACAGTGCTCCAGGGAAATAAACATCTTCATAATAATTTTTACTTTAATACTGCCCTTACAAGCCTAGCTTATTTTTCTGAACACATTAAATATCATAAGGGTGCTATTTATGCATAATCACAATTATTTTACTAAAAACATTTCCAGATAAATCAAAACCAATGAGGCACTGGATCACCAACGTGATGTAGCACTGTTATTTTGCCTTTTATAATGACTGTAAAAGCTGCCAAAAGGGTATGACAGCATTCATATTCATATTTACTATAAAACTATGTTATATACAGTTGATCTGGGAATTATTAGTTTCTCTAAAGACTACCCTTTTATTTCAGTTTTCTTTGGAAAACTATACCCTGGAGGGTTAATAGCAAATTGTAACTTTTTAGTTTAAAGACTAAACAGAAATGTGGAACAAATATCTAATTGCACAGTCTACAGCAGATTTAGTGATACAACTATGAAAATGCAATAAAAACAAACTCAGATTGTTTTTTAATGCCACACATAATCTTGGTTCAATTAGGGATTGTCAGAGATTATAGATAAGGGAGGCATTTACATACACGCTGGGGTTACAAGACATTTGTGAAGGTATTTGTGAAGTTACAATGAGCAGTAAACGGCTTGCTGTTTTTCCATGCCAGCAAAAAATTCAGTTGAACTGCTGAAATCAAAGAAAAATCTCTATATAGGCTTATGATTTTGCTATTGGCTTATATTTTATATTCTATCTCTCTGTCTCCCATAAGGCCTTTTCCCCACTTTAATAGACTTAAAACTACAAAATCCTCAGCTATAGTCCATTTCATTTCAGCTCAGTCTTGTTTTCATTAAAACGCTGGCTGTCGTAATGTCGCCGAAGTCAATATGCCCATGACTTTTACTGCCACAACATGGCACACAATCAACACAGATCTAGATTCCAGACACAGACCATCAAACTATTTTAATGTCTTTGAAATAAGCATTGGACACAGACTTGGCTTATGTCTCGACAGTGCTGTATACAGAGTGCCATTCATTATGAGTCAAATTAGTTTAAGAGCCTTTAAAATGAACTAAATTGGAAGTAGTATTTTATAGCTGCATTACTATATACATCTCCATTTGCATGTCTAAAATGCAAAAGAATAGTGGTACAATAGAGTAGTTAGGTTTCAGGTGTTAGTTCAGGCTGCATCAGAGGTGCAGTTGTCATGAAACTGAGCTTACATCTTGTTTTTTGTTGGCTGTGCATGAGTACCAAAGCGTAACAGTATCCTGTGCCTTTACAGTATCAAGGCAGCTATAGATAGTTCAACAGATGCAGAAAAGACAAGACCAATCACAATGCAATATGCAAATAAGTGCAAGAAGACAAATAACAATTCAGTATGCAAGTATTATGACACCATATGTAATGCTATGAATAAATAAATCCTATGTATTCTATAGAGATTTGCAAACTTTAATCTTACTAAAAAAGAAAAGAAAAGGTTGTCACCAAAGGCTAAAATCGATACTACGGGCCCTAACATACACCTGACATAATGCAACGGCAGATGCGACGCAAGTGTTTTGTTAGTTTCAGCCCGACGCAGTTATCATTTTCATGTCCAGAGCCCGCGTTGTTTAAATAGCAAATGCATTCATGCCCCTCTATTCACCCATTGGTGTGCTGGTCTGAAAACGAGGTGCGTTCAGGCTCATTGTTGGCGTGTTGCTATTTTGAGGCAACTGAAAATGACTGCGGCATTGACCAACTGAAACCTGGTCTAAAGTCAATGGCGCAGTATTTTTATGTCATTTAATGGGTGCGTTAGTAATATGCGCCTGTAGGCGGGTGCACAACGCACATACACTCTGCTTGTTACACACAAAGGGACATGCAGCAGCAGACAAACATACCAAATATTAAACATAAAAGGATAACAATGTAAAAGATTATAATAGTGTTTATAAAGATAAAAATGCCTACTTGTCATAATGGATAGTCATTGCATGTATTAGAATTACCTATTTGCAGTAATGAAGAATTAAATTGGCTAATTATTTGACCAATCGTGACAATACACATATGTATTTAAACTGACTTGTCTGGTTGAGGGTGTCTTTATTCTACCATGTAAATAGCAATCCACCATGGTGCAAGAGTGATGAGACTCTAATTGGTTTATTGCATGTTATGCCCAAAACACACCCATTACTCATTAAGAGACTAGGTACAACCCTTTTGGACAATGTGCCTGGTGCGCTGACCATTTTTTCTGTCGTTAAACTAGCAAAAGTGGATTCGGACACGCCCTAAGCGCCATGTGCTTCAGACCATGTGCTTAGATCATTAAAATGGGGCCCTACACATATTTCAAGAAGTGTAAAAGTTAGCACTGATTAATGATCAGTTGGAATCTCTTTTCAAAGTCTAGAAGCACTATGACAATGATGTCACTATATCTAAATATCACCTGTACCTGCTAATCTCAGAGAGGCTGAGTTGTAGATGGTATCGTCCCGTAGCTCTCTCACATTCACCTTCACGCTAGAGACGGCATCTGGCCACACCCCATCTGACACTCGCACCTGAAAGTCATAACTCCCAGGAGGGGCGTTCTCCTTTATGATCAGAAACCCTGTGCGCTTGTTCAGGATGAAATAACTGCAGGAAGGAAAAAAATAACAGGATTCAAATATTGATTGTCTGATTGGATACCTTTATCTTTTATTTTATCTGCAATATATATTTGTTACTGCTCTTTTTTATACAAAATATATAACTCTAATATATTTTCATAGAAGAACCAAACAGTCAATATAAAAACAATAAAAAAAGCCAATGTATAAAATGAACAGACCAACAAACACAACATATTATCATTTGAATTGTGACTAGAGTGAATGCATTTCAATAAATGGGTAGAGTAAAAGCTGAGAGATAATTCTGGGATATGGAATGGAAAAAACAGAGAATGAAAAAAAGATTTGAACGAATTGTGAACGGCAGATGAATTGCACTGAAATATAGATTTCGCTGACCTCAAAATAAACCAATCTGAACTCAACAACTTTGTATAATTGAACAGCGCAATTTATAAATCCACTTCGGACCCAATTCACATAAACAAATACTTACACTTGCTAAATGTACACATGCAAAGAAAATCTATAGGGAGCATGGAAGCACAAAAATTTCAGTTACAAGACTAACACATTAAGCTTCAATTAAATAATTCATTTTTGTTCACATCTTTCCTAATGGAGTTTTGATCTGTATTCTCTCCTTTTTTTCTCTCTTTCTCAAAGACATGTGTGTTCTCACATTATGTTGCATATACTGAAGATTCTGAGAGAGAACGAGTTCAGGCTCCTGCGTGCTCATAACATCTCAAGGCTGGCCCTGTCAGGATCAACTAATCATTGTATACGCCTCTCCAGTATAGTGCACAACATCAATAGAGAGGAGCATGAGAGGAAAAGAGATGCTGGGATGTGAGAAACAAGGGTTAGACATGGTGCTCAGAGATCCCTTGACCCCTTTAAATAACACAAAGAGTGCAGGAAAAAAATATGTGAGAGGAAGGTGCTGGGAGATGTGTATAAACATGTTAACAAGGTGGAAGGGATGATGTAATAATGTGGACAGAAAAGAAAAGGAGAAAGTGGAGCAGAGAAGAAAAGTGGGGGAAAAAGGTCTCACCTAGGAACATGTCCCTCGAAGGCATATGTCTTGTTATCCCAGTCATCTGGATCTGGTGAGTAAACCTTCCCCAGCACGCTGGTTGGCATTCTCCCTGTCATTAAAAAAGGCAGAGTATCAAAACATTGCATGGGCAAACACACGCACACGCGCGCACACACACACACACGTTTGTTTTTGTGAATTGTGGGGACTTTCCATAGGCCACAATGCATTTTATACTGTACAAACCGTACTTTCTATCCCCCTACCCTACCCCTAACCCTAAACCTAACCATCACAGGAAACTGCACTCCTTTATTTTATCACAAAACATCATTCAGTATTTTTATTAATCAATTTCCATTGTGGGGACCGGTGGCTGGTCCCCACGATGTAGGTGAACTCAGGTTTATATTACATCGTGGGGACATTGTAGCCCCCACAATGTAATATAAACAAAAGCACACACACACACACACACACACACACACACACACACACACACACACACACACACACACACACACACACACACACACACACACACACACACACACACACACACACACACACACACACACACACACACACACACACACACACACGGGACTGTTGAGCGCTTGATTCTGATTGCATTGACAAGTGTTCCAAGGTTCAATTATTTTCCAAAAGCCCAAGTCTGTTGACCGCATTCCATGTCACTTTGACAATTTATTTCAGTTATTTCAAAAAGGTCTCTACAACCTAGAAATAACAAATGGACCAAAACTCAAAAAGACACTGACCAAGCATATAAGTATGACAAACGACATGATAAAAATCTATCTGCATGCACACAGATACTGTACAGACACACACCTGCACACAGATGGAAACATGCACACATACAGAGAGCTGCCCCATAATTGACTTTTTCCCAAAAAAAGCTGTGACATTTCTCAATCGCTGCTTTTTGAAGCAGTTAAACTTTAGCAGACAATTAGAAAAGATGTAGCTTCCAACCACTGTTAAGAGAGGCACAGACTCACATGCTTAATCTCTTTCTCTCTCTTTCTTTTTTTTCCCTTTTTTTTTTTTCTCATAGCATATAATTGGCTCAAGTCTCCATTACTAGCTCTAAAATAACATTTTGGAATTATCAACGGAGGCTTGGGATGTGATGCATAAGACATTAGTTCTACACACAATGTTTTAAGGACAAACCCCAAATGTCTTGAAATACAAAAAATAAAAAATGTCCTGAGGTGTGGTCAATATGCTTTTAGCAGAATAATTAGTAGGGGTGTAACAATACATCGATATAGATCGATACATCAATCTAATGTCTAACGATCCGATGCATCAATGCAATGCATAAAAAAAATCTATACCTGTGGGCTAATTATAGAGGCACCTTTGTTTTAACACTCTCCACATTTTCACACAATATCAGTCTATGCATTATCACCAACGCGTGCATTCTCATTTAAACTACCTTTCAGAACTTGATGGAGCTGTCACTGAAAGAATATGGTCAATAAACTGCCGCATAGGAGCGCCACGCGCTGTGACTCTCTTCAAGCGCATCATTCTGCACACGGGATGCGCGCAAGTGCTTTGTGCCGCTCTGTATTAGAGCCTTTATAATACATTTGCACAATGAAAGAATATTAATAGCCTGTCTTGTTCTGTCCTACCTATAATATGTTGTTGCTTCATTAAAAACCATGTCATTTTTTGACATTACACATTTTAGCACAGAACTAAAATACTTTCTTGACTGTTGTCATGCCATAAGCTGTCATTATATTACTGTGTGAATTTTTTATTTGTGGATGTCCCAATCAGGGTTCAGGATGTGAAATTTTGAAATAAATGTTTGTTATATATTTTGGTTGCAGTTGTGAGTTAATAAAAATTTAACTGGTTGTGTAAAATAGACTCAAAATATCGAAATATTGATCGAATCGTATCATAATCGTATCACAGAACTTTTTGAGGTATCAGAAAATATTGAATCGCTGGCTATGAGAATCGATATTGTATCGAATCATGATGAACTGTCCGATTTACACCCCTAATAATTAGTATATGTAAAGACTGAGAATGATCCGTTCAGTTACTGAAAAATAATGCACATTTCACAATCACATCATGGCCGCATTACCACCTCGGGTGTGCATTATTTTTCAATAACACCATACTTTTAAAAGTAACTGAGCTGGATTGAATTATTTTATTAAGTAAAACACTGTAATTTTTTTTTTTTTCCCTGAAGTACATATAGCAAAGAATATATATGAATTTTGTTTAATGTATTATTTGTTTTTTGTAATTGTTTGTTTAATTTACTGAGTGAAAATAGTTTCTACACCTTTATTTTTTCAGTGCAGGTTAAAAGATGATTCTTTTGAAAACAACTTTGACTCCAGAGATGTACTGTGGCTAAACAACAACACTTGTTCAAAGCTTGTGTATTTTTTTCCTTCACAAAATATGGGTCAGCATTGCATACAGCAGCTTACACTATGAAATGTATCACAGCAACAAGTTTGACAGGAAAAAATGTATATTTTGAATAGCCAAGCATGCAAAGTCACACAACATCATGGGGACTGCCTACTGACACCAGTACTGACCGGACTGGATCAAATTGAGCAATTTTCTGAAAAGGTGTTCGACCTGTATTTTTCACAATTTTTAACATGTTAGTGATAGAAAAATGTAAACATGTTTGTTTGTTTATTATTCGTTAATGGAAGCCACAAGACAGCCCCCTATTTCAGTCAAAAGAGCCTGAAGGAGTAAGAGATGAGCATACTGAAGCTTTAACCTTCTCACCCAGTTGGTAGTCAAACAGTCTACTGTAAAGTGCTTGTTTTCAGGAAACTGACTTTGAGGTTAAACATTTTGGTGCTCCCTTTTCTTGTGTGTGCACAAGATAATTGAGGTGCACACACTTAGTCATCATCAAAGACTCCTGAAAGAAATTTATCAGTTTCTACAGGTAAGCAGCATAACTGTAATAATAATAATATAGTTTTTTTTTTAGCCCAAATCAGTATAATAGAATGATTTATGAAGGATCATGTCATGTGACACTGAAGACTGGAGTAATGACTGCTGAAATATTCAGATTTGAATCACAGGAATAAATCAGATTTTAATATATATTAAAAGGGAAAACAGGTATTGTAAATAATTGTAATATATATATAAATAACCACATTTAATACTGTTAAATGTGGTTAAAGTTACCATCGTTTCTTACTGTATTCACGGAGACTAGAGTCGTTGCTATTTTCATTTTTAAACATGTGCAGTCTGTATAATTCATAAACACAACTTCATTCTTTATAAATCTCTCCAACAGTGTAGAATTAGACGTTAGCCACAGAGTATAGCCTCAAACTCACACAGAATCAAACGTAACCATCTAAATAAATACTTTACCCACATAATTCGAAGCATGCATACAGCATGCATGACGAACATCTTGTAAAGATCCATTTGAGGGTTTTATTAGCTGTGTAAACTTTGTTTATGCACTTTATTATAGTTCGAGAGCTCGTGGGGCAGAGGGAACGCATCTCTTAAAGGGGCCATGCTGAAAAAAATCAGTGCATAGTTAATGATGCCCCAAAATAGGCAGTTAAAAAAAATAATAAAAAAAAAAATCTATGGGGTATTTTGAGCTGAAACTTCACAGACACATTCAGGGGACATCTAGGACTTATATTACATCTTATAAAAAACAATCTAGGGCACCTTTTAAGTATTAACTTTATCCAGAATAATACTTGCTATGATGTGATTACCTACTAGTTGGATTCAATGCATTATATGTGTGTATTCCCGTATGCAGTTTCTTTCTCTTGTAATCATTGTTTTAATTAAGTCAGTCTAGTAATATGTGTGTAAGAAGTGTGTCATGTTTGAGTTCTAAATGCAGAATTTATAATTCTCTGTAATTCTGTATGAATGAAACATTGAAATTCAGTATCAGGAAAATATTAAGAAATGTTATAAAGTTGTTAATAAAACAGGAGAATGTTCTGCAGACATCACGCGATGTGATCAATAGACAATAGACGAATCTCCGTAGCAACATCTCATTGGAGGATCGCATCTGAAGGATGGAGCCAACTTGCCCCTTTAAAACTATGCTGTCCGAACAAGCTAGTGCTTGAAGTCGTTGTCGAAGTCGGAGTTGAAAAAACTATAGTCAATAAACCTTGTTTTGATTTTCATATATACGAGTTTCTTGTGTTGTGTGTCAAATGACTGCCTTAAACTTAAAAGATCAAGTTACCTCTTGCTTATAATAATATAATAATTATAATAATCATAATAAAATATTGTTACTGTTGGCCGCAGAATAATATTTTATGCAGAATTGGTCAAATACGCTAACCTCAATTTTCGCTGGACAAATAATTGATGAAGTGTTAAATATCAATTCTGAATCATTTACAGTGAATCATTTACAGTTGATTCAATTCTTATTCCCTGTAACAATTAAATTGAGCAAATAAATAGGCAAAGTCCTTACATTTATTAGCATGCATATTAATAGAATATTGGCTAGTTATTAGTTAGTTGTAAAGCACATATTAATGCCTTATTCTCCATTCTTAATCTTACCCAATACCTAAACTTAGCAACTACCTTACTAACTATTAATAAGCAGTAAATTAGGAGTTTATTGAGGGAAAAGTTGTAGTTAATAGTTTTATGTGTTCCCTATATTAAAGTGTTACCATCTGAACTTAAGTTTAACAGTTGTAAAATTGCAAACTGGCCTATAGGTACAGAGTTTTAGTGCTGATTGTGTCTATGTGAGAAAATAATTAATTAATTAATCATTCATTAATTCATTCATTAATTATTCATCATTTAATGCATTTTGTGCATTGGATGATGAATGATACATAGTTTAGCCCACATAGACTCCTGTTGTGCTCACTGTGTGAAGAGTTTTGAAAACGTGACCCAAGTATTGAGAAAATGGTAAAAAAAAAAAAAACTGTAATAAAATATATAATTTAAACATTAACGACTCTTTTATCTGCTATTACATATTTCTGTCATGACAAACCTTAAAGTGTTTAGCATGGTAATGGATATGACAATGTTGATATGTTTGGTCTTGGCCGAATATATCTGCTGCTGCTGTTATTGCTGCTGCGGCTGCTGATTATTTCTGGACTTACTACTGCAAATACATACACGACATTCTGCTGTGAGCAAGTAAGACATGCTGCTGCTGTCCAATATAGCATACATGAATTACCCATAGCAGATCTATACAGGTAGAGCTGGGGGAGGTGGAGGGTTTCTGAAAGCACACTGCAACTGCTAAAGCAAACGCTGACCAAGTATTTACAGGTAGTAGCATTGGCTACTGATACAGCAGGAACCAATCAGCTGTGTCCTATGTAGAATAATGTGATTGCAAGCAGATTGAGTTAAGGACCTATCAGCCTGAACCATCTAGAGTTTTATGACAGAACTTTGTATTTATAATGTTGGAGCCATTACCTCTGTGACTGTTGATGAACACTTTCTTCTGTCCAGCTGTGTGGGCGTGGTCATTCTCATCGCCAATGGTAATAGTGAGGGTGTTTGTGACGGTCTTTGGTGGATTGCCGCTGTCAGTCATGATGACGGGTAGTAGAAACTCTTTCTGTCTCTCTCTGTCGAAAGCTCTCAGAGCGGTGATGGTGGCCGTGTCATTACCATTATCCTGCAGGTGGAAATCATTGCTGTAATGATATTCCAGAGGCACAGAGAAAGAGAAGGGTGAGCCATTCTCCTGTGAATCTCGGTCCACAGCTATCAGTAACGTGGAGCTCTGGTTGAGCTGCACGACCTGTGGGCCTACAACATTCTCCCACACAACCGGTGCATACGCAGCCTCAAACTCAGGGCCGTTGTCGTTGACATCCAGCAGAGCCATCTGGATAGTTGCGGTGCCAGTCAAAGGTGGCGTGCCATGATCTGTTGCAAGTATAACCAAGTGATGCTGTGCGGCCGTTTCCCGGTCCAGCTCGCTAGCCACAGTAACCAGTCCCGTCTGGTCAACAGAAAACAGATGGTACGGATCAGACTCCGAAGCAATGCTATAAGTGATCTCGCGATTCAGCCCTGAGTCCAAATCGCTAGCAGCCACATTTGCGACAATAGTTCCTGGAGTGACATCCTCTCGTATAGCAGGAAGCTGTAGAAAGTGAGGAATGAAAACTGGCACATGGTCGTTGCAGTCTTCGACCTCTAGAGTGCAGTGCAGCAGGCTGGAGTACTGCATATCCTCCACTTTGATGGTGAGGTTGAAGTGTTGCTCACCTGGTCTTTCGTAATCCAGACGCTTTTTTAAACGAAGGGTCCCGCGCTGCTCCTGTCGATGACTGACCATGTAAAACTTCTGTTCGGGATCTCCGGCCACCACGCTGAAGGTCAGCTGGCCATTCTCTCCAGCATCCGCATCTTCTGCAGCCAGCTCTATGACCGCTGTGTTGGGCTCACTGCTTTCAGGGATGCGAACAGAGCATGAGCGATCCAGGAAACGTGGTACGTGGTCATTAACATCTGTCACGTGTATAGTGGCAGTGGCTGTTCCTATCATACCTCCGCCATCTCGTGCTTCCACCACCAAGACATACGAGTCAGTCTGCTCCCTGTCCAGGCCAGACATTGCCACAGAAACAGTTCCAGTAGCGGGATTGATGCTGAACACATCTGCTCCGCTGTTAGCACCATTAAGGGCAGTGTTACCCACAATCCTATAGGCCAACACTGCGTTTTGTCCGACAGCCGCATCATCCAGATCTGTGGCTGTCATCTCCATGACAGAAGTGCCAAGTGGGGAGTTCTCAGCCACATCGCCATGGCAACTGTCTGGGGCACAAGCAAAAATAGGAGCATTGTCGTTTATGTCCCACACGTTGATAATGACATCGGTGAATCCTGTTAGTCCCTCGCCACCCTCATCCGTGGCCAGTACCACGAAACGCCACACTGCCCGGGCCTCACGGTCTAATGTTCTCTGGGCATAAATCTTCCCTGTCACCTCATCAATGATGAACTCACTCTCAGCACCTTGGCCATGAAGGGAATATCTCAATGCCTCCTGGTCAGCATCTTTATCTGGGTCGGAGGCTGTTACCTACAACATCAAAGAGAATATACAGTTTCATTCTGCAAACTCTAGCATAAGTTTTATATACAACTATCTATGTATCTATCGTCCATCTCTCCATCCATCCCTCCATCCATCCATCTATTGTTTTGTAAACATGGCAATTTAGGAGTGGTAATTCATTGAGAAATTCCAAACAACTCAGAATAATACAAATAATAATAATAATAATAATAATAATAAAACAATCTAAATTCTTTCTTGACTAAAAAAAAAAAAAAAAAAAAAAAAGATATGAAATAAGACAACCTCAACAACATTTGTATAAAAAGATTAAACATTCTGATAAAAAAAATGAGCCTCTCACATCTTTGGGCAAAAAGAGTGATGTGACTAGCTACAATTGAATCTTCTAATAATTAACTTTTTTGGACTTTATTAATAATGAATGAACCTCAGGAGACTTTATTAAAATTAATTCAAAAGAACAAATCAATCATAGTTTTCACTATAATCATGAAACACAAAATAACCTGGCAAGGTAACATGAATGAGTGTCTGGCCAATTTACATTAATTGTTGTTGTATTCATTTATCAATAGAAGAATGCAGTAATTCACACGTCTATGACCTGTTTTTGTTACATCTAGAGGAGCTCTAACATTTGTTTATTTTTTTTTAAATTAATGAATATGAACCAAAAAAAAAGTGGCTATTTTGAAATAACAAATATATGGTCTGAAAATGTAGTATGCTGATATATCAAACAGAGACACTACCTGCAGCACAAAGACAGGAGAACCGTCCAGCTCCTCTGTCACACTGCCATAGTATTCGTTCACAGAGAACACAGGTGCCTCATCGTTCTTATTCACGACGGTGACTATTACAGTAGCGTAATCTTCCCACTTCCCATCAGAGGCCAAGACGTGCAACTTATAGAGCTTGTTCTGTTCGTAATCCAGTGGCTGGGCGATGAAGATGGTTCCCACCTCAGGCTCCAAGTCAAAAACACCTCCCACATTACCTGATGTAATCTGGTAGCGCAACTTGGCATTGGCACCTGAAGAAGAAGAGCAGTTAATGAAAAAGAGAAAACTACCTCGTCTGGCCTGAATTAATTCTTAAGAGGTACAAATTAAAGATCTACACTGACACTGGTGTTAAGGCTACAGAACCAAAGGCTGAAAGACAGAAACTTCTAAAACTGTAAAAATAGTTTGTAAGAAAAACATTACCTGTTTAAAATAGGATTACAAGCTTTTTGCAGATGGTGAACAGAAAAATTGCTTCAATGGCCTTTAGAGATTATTGTCAAGAGTAGCCTTGGAAACTTGCCACCATGGAAGCACACACCAATAAACCTTAAATTAAGTGAAGATATGTCTACAATGAAACATTCTCTTATTTCTCTAAACATTTTTTAACAATGGTTGATGAAAACATCCACTTATTTCTGAAAACCTTGCTTTGTACTTCTTTGTAGCTCTTGCCAGACATTCAGTCAAAGGTCCATTCAGCTCAAGCTGGGCTTTCTTTTTCTTTTTTTTTGAAAAACCTAATTCTCAAACTCAAAAGAAAACATGGTGTTCAAGACTTAAAGCTCACAAAACCAGCCGCATATAGCTGAAACCTTTTTATTTCTGTCAATTGTCCTCATTCTGCCCTTTTTTGCATGTAACTCAGATTTAATTTATTTTAATTCTAAAAAAATAAAATCATTGACAGCTTAGTTTTATTAAACAGAAGAGCTGGCGAAAGAGTAATAAATATGTGGTCTTCCCAAACTTTCATGTCATTCCAAACCTGTTTGACTTGCTTCTGTGAAACACACATACACAAACACATATTTGAATCCAGGCAATCTTTAATGCTTAAACTCTCTATTGCTCAAATGTCTTTGTGCTAACTGAATTTTCAGGTCAGAGTTCACTAAACCTGAACTTTGGCAGGTTTCATTCACATGTGAATGAATGGAGGAGAATGGAGCACAAAGTCAAAACCACCTTAAAAGGGAAGAAATAATAAATGTTTGGATCCCCTGTGGAGCTCTGTTAATTAAACAGTGAAAGATGCAATGCCTGTGCTGTGTTTTGAGCACGCTATTTTATTAAATTCTTTATTACTCCTTTGCTGTTATTTTGTATTTAGCACTCAAAGCTCATCTCTCTGATGAAGGAAATAAATGCAAAGAGACTTCATCTAAACAAATAACCCAGCTAAGCAAACAGTGCAAAAACACTTTTGCTTAACAATCCTTCAGATCTGCTTGCAGTGTGTTTGGATATCCCTGCTGGTACGAGGTTAATGAATAGGGAAAGACACATTAAGAGCCTTATCGCCATTTCATCTCCTCCATCTCGTGTTGCCTTGGGTACCTCTACAAAATTGCATTAGGGAATATCTGGCTTATTTGCGTTTTTCTAATGCACAGAATCAAGCATGGCTTCCTTATGAAAGCGCAGATGTACTCCGACGGCTCGCCAGTTTCCCGTGGCTCTGCTCCAGTGGCTGCGAGGGTTAAGTCAGAGCTGCAGTGAAGGTTGAAATCTATTCATCAGGGTAAAGCTTCATGTCCAGCCACTCCAGGCTGTATTATGATGAATGACTGATACAAGAATTTCCTTCCTCTCCCCTGCATCAAATCCATACCAAGGAGTGCAACGTGGATTCAACTGGACCACAGGGAATTACGCGCTTCAGTAGTGCGTCTGTATACCAAGACAGGCTGGCTGATGAGTTATGTAGACTATCCTCTTTGTGCGTGTTTCTGGAGTGTGTGATAAAACAAAAATATTATCCTAGGCTTTTGCACTGCAACGCATGAGGCTGGTTATCTTGGGAGCAGCATTTGTTATGTTCTCAGGGTATACTGATGAGGAACCAATTGTCTCTGTCTCTCATTCATGAGTGGTACAGATGTTATTTCACAAAGCAGAAGAATATTGAGAGCAACAGCCTGGAGACAAACTCGAGCTCATGGGAACATGTTCTAACTGTGTTTCATTAATGTCACCGTGTACTAGCCAAACCCTGTAAGAGGTTTAGTATGCAATAATGTAGTCCAACTGCAGAAACACTGTAAATATTAAAAAAGAATATTTGCTTTTTCATTCGATCTTCCAAATCTTTTTTTTTAATCTTTTGAATTAACTTTTTTTCTGAAATTAAGTATATAATAATATAATAAAAATATAACATTTTCCTCATAATTAATTATGTTTGTTTGCTTGTTTTTATTTTTAAATTATGAGGAAAATTAGACATTTTTATTAAACATTTCCCTCACACCAGGCCATTGGGAGCATTGGGAGAATTATTATATTATTATTATTATTTTATATTATTGCCTGCCCATTATACCAAAGTGATCATTTCAGAATTCGGCATTTGATAATAAATCGATAATAAATCACGAATCTGTAAGTCTCCACTAGCAACAATTCAGTTCACGTCTGCTCTGCACCTCAATGCGAGGGACTCGAAGATGGAGAAAGCAGTCAGGTGGAGCAGAGAAAGTCTCCAAAAACAAGCAGCAAATTTACTGACCTGTTCAAGCTTCAAGTGCGGGTCAGTTTCATCTGTAAATAGGCTATTGCTACTTTTTTGTCTTCGTTAACTTACTTAAATATTAAACTGCGGGCAAATATTAGCAGCGGCACCCCATGGTGCATATAATGGCCTAGGTGACTGAGATTTCCTGTCCTGAAATTGTGCCTGGCCCTGTCTCATACTTTGCAGAAAATGTATCCATTAGGTGTTGAAGATCACACCTGAGCTGTGATGACAGGTTCTCAAATCTACAGTAAGTTTCACTTCGAGTCAACGTTCTATATTTCCCACTTCCATCTACAAATGAGCATATTATTCTACACATGAGCCAATGCCCCTCCTCATCTTCACCTACCTTCATCTTCATCATTAGCACTGACTGTGAGGATGGTGGAGCCTACATCAGCATCCTCATCCACGTCGACTTCATATACAGACTGCGCAAACACAGGCTTGTTATCGTTCACGTCGCTGATGAAAATACGCACATACGCCGTATCTGATGAGAAAAAAAAAAAAAAACACATACAAGATTATCAATCTGTGTTTGGACACTCTTATCTTTACTTGTCATCTTTCTTACATTCAAGTGTTTGCCTCCCTCGTTTCACATTTTTCTCTCTCTCCTCCCTCCCATGTTTGTAAATATCTGCCATTTCTAATTCCATCATGTTCCGGTGTCGTTTGTCTCATTCATTTTCTGTTCATCTTCATCTCTCCATCTTCCTTTAATGTGTTCTATATTATGTCTGAAGTCATGAGGTGATGTGAAGAACCCTGGGGGTTCTGTGTTTACTGAATGCAGGCAAGTGAAATTTGTGATGCTTGCTCCATTTGAGCTCTATGTGATATAATTATGAGAAGACACATCAATTACAATCTGCTGCTGAAGATAAGAGCAGTTATAGGGATAGTTTACCCAAAAATGAAAATGCAGAGGGCAGAAGGCTCTTTGCATTAAGCATAGTTTATTGTAGTAGTACAATATAAAAAGTATGGAATAATAACATATTGAGTGTACTAAACATGCCTTATTGGGATATTGCTTGTCCCTATCCCCAAAGGCCACCCCTACACCTAACTTTTAAAGGGTTAGTTCACCCAAAAGTGGAAAAGTGAAAATTACTTTGGCAGTTTGATACATGCTCTGAACCACTGATTCAAAACAAAAGATTTGTCCTTGATCACTAGATATTGTAGAATAAAGTCGTTATTTTGTTTTTTTGGCACACAAAAAGTATTCTAGTCACTTTATAACATTAAGGTTGAACCACTTTAGTCACATGAACCATTTTAAATATGTCTTTAGTAGCTTTCTGGGCATTTGAAAGTATTAATTATCTTGCTGGCTATGGAGGCCTCACTGAGCCATCGGATTTGATCAAAAATATGAAGTTGAACGAAGGTCTTATGGGTGTGAAACAACATGAGGGTGAGTAATTAATGACAGAATTTTCCCTTTTGGGTGAACTAACCCTTTAAGCCCAAAGTATACTTTGGCCGAACACGTTCCGCGATTGTCCACGCACTGTCCGCGTTACATAATTTTCCATGCACTCTGTTTGTGAGCAGCCCAATTTTTGTGTCTGTGAGGGTGGGGCACGTGACTTGAGCGCTTGAAAACAAAGTCCTCTAGATAGTGCGCACGTGCCGTATGCGTCTCTCTGCACTCACAGCCAAAGGAGTATACTTTGAAAGGCTTGCGCAATTGACTGCACAAGATGGAGCGGAACATGGACAATGAAGTATACCAGGGCATTTAACCATAATTAGGGCCCTATTTTTTCCCAAATTCCGTTTTTTCCGTTTGAATTTTTCTGGATTCCATTTTTTTTCCATTTTAAGTTTTATGGACTTGATTTTAATGGTTAAATAAAATTTTAATAATAAAAAAAGAATGTCTAATTGATTGAATTCTTAAAAACAACAAATTTATTAATTAAAAAAATGTATTTTTTATATATATATTTTTTTTTTCAGAAATTCAGTTCGTATTTAAATTTTTCTGGCAATCAAATGAACGGATAACATTAATTTATCTTTTAATCATGAAATTAAACTTTTTTTTTAATCAAAGTGCTGCACAACAGAGCTTTACTGTTAAAATTAAAACATGGAAGAAGAAAAACTGAGATTGTTCCTTAAAGCTGCAGTCTGCAACTTTTTACATGAGGCGTTGAAAACACTGTGAGCATTAAATGTGCTTCAGTGTGTGTGTGTTAACTGAAATCGTGCTTCTGTGCCATTCATTTCAGAGACACACAAACATGCAGGATTCATATTTAAATAGTCTTTTAGCGGTTTAATATTCACAGACACTATCACGATTTAATTTAAGTGTACAGACCTGCTTTTTATTCATTCATCAAAAATTTGACAAATTCCGTGACATTCCACGTTATATAGTAAATTCCATTTTTATGAATGGATTCCGTGATTCCGTCCATGTTTTCTGCATCACGGAAATCATAGGGCCCTACATACTGAACCTGCTGATCAGTACACACGTCCTTGAAAGTCTAGGAAGGGAGACACATTTCTGAGCATATCAATATTGTATCAATATCAGCTGCATGTGTTGTGAATATGCCAGCTGGCCAAATGCGAAGACATTTTTCAATTACGAGCACTTTATTTTCACTTTTCAATAATTTTCTTCAATATTTATTTAAAATAAACACCACTCCAAGCTCATATGAAATGGGAAAAGGGAGAATTGGATCTGCAAAATACGGATTTGAACTTTTGATTTCGAAATTCTGTCATCATTTACTCACTCTCATGTTGTTCCGAACCTGGATGACTATATTTTTTCTATGAAACAAAAGAAAATATTTTGAAGAATGTTGGCCATCAAACATTTCTGGTAACAGTTCAGTCATAGTGTATGGACAAACAAACAAAAAAACAACAACCATGTCAAAATATCATCTTTTATGTTCCACAGAAGGAAGAAAGGAAGGACAATTTTCATTTTTGGGTGAACTACCCCTTGCATACAACTGTAATGAAACACGCAGAAGAACTCAAACAAACAAACATGAAGCCAGTGACCTTTTCAAAACCTTCAGTTCAGTCAGGGCTGTGAGGCACTTAAGTGTCTGATTCGAGTCTTGATCCCGCTCTCTTTCTGACATGTTATGTTGTATAGAAAGAGCACAACATATGCTTAGCTGCCACTCTGTGACAGATTGGCATGTTGTTCAGAGCTCCACCATAAAGACATGGTCATGTTTTCACCTCACAAATGTAGAGGCACAACTTTCTGCTGAAACATCACTTGTGTTTTTGTTTGTGTGTGTGTCTGTTTTTCCTTGTCACATGGATATTCTGACAGAATCTTAGTACAATTAGTATTCATGTGTTTCTGTGTAGATATGACTCTGCTCATCAACACACTGTCTCCTACATGCTCA
This sequence comes from Chanodichthys erythropterus, assembly GCF_024489055.1. Taxonomy (NCBI): domain Eukaryota; kingdom Metazoa; phylum Chordata; class Actinopteri; order Cypriniformes; family Xenocyprididae; genus Chanodichthys; species Chanodichthys erythropterus. Next base: position 20,798,653 of record NC_090231.1, on the reverse strand, counting down.
GCCATATTTGACACTGCCACAGTGATAATTTGATAATCTACATTTGTGTATCTCACTACAGTTGTAAGTGTCTTGGAGCTCATGCCCTTTCCCCTATTTGGAGTGCAAGACAAACTGTGAGCAGACAGACAGCAAAGGAGGATAGAGAGTACTGGAGCAGACTCCTTTCTCTCTAAGACGGTCTCTGCAGCTTCCTGATGTCTCCCCCTCCCCTTTGGCACCTTCATCAACATTTAAACCAGCAAGAATGTCGCACACATGATTTGTCTAGCTGACTTCAAGTGTTACAGAGTTATTTAGGCAAAGCAAAGAAGGAAAAGGAGACGCTGTTAATAATACATACAATGAATGAAAAATACATTTCTGTGAGACTCTGGCTAGCCCTGTGGTCTAAGAAATCCAATCAAACTGTTAAGCTGTCTATATTAAAGGAGGATTATGCAATGCAATATTTTATGCTGCTAATGGAAATATTCCCCTGAACTTGAGATCCCCTTTAGCTCTGTATTGTGAAGTCCCACAAACCCACTGGCTACATTCAGTCAGAATTTGAGATTGACAGTCCCACTACCACTAAACCTACCCATAACCATTTATGACAAGTGCAGGATTTGAAGTCAGTCACTGCTGATGAAGATCACTGAATAAGGGTGTTCCTCACAACTGTATGGATTCTAAAGGTTTGGCATGAATAAAATTAATTACTTTTGTGAATTTATGTTGCATTTTTTTTGTGAATTTTATGGTTCTATAGTCAATCATAGCATAAGACTACACTGGAAAAATGCCTTTTGTGTCCCATCCTTTGAAACGAGTTGGCAGCGGAAGTCGCACAGTACAGAGCGAAATGTTATCATTTCATAGTAGTACATTAGTAAATTTTGTTTAATAAATGCGACTTGAAAACATAATGTCATCGATATGATCTGAATTCAATAGAACCAAAATGTTAATGCCACAAATTTATTATTAAGGATTCATACACATTTGTATGTCTGTAAAGTTGTTCATATGTAAATAATTTACATTTTAGTGCTGTCAATACATCAACATTGTACATTTCAGTGTCTATGGAAATGAACACATGGACATGTACACATGAACACCCATTAGATCATGTTGCACATTGCTTTTATACAACATTTCAATAAAGTTAATAGTTAACTTACTTTTCAGACAATTTCCAGCAAGAAATTAAATGTTCCGTTGAGAGACATATTTACCACAAATTTAAACAAAGAATGCTTCAGTGCGTTGCCGTCCTCATAAAGGATGTGAACAGGTAAAAACTGAATACAAGGGGCTTATTATAAGTATGATTCATAGTTTATGTCAAATTCTTAAATTTAATCAATAAATTTAGATGTATTTACACATACTGTTTAATGCAGCTCAGATGTTGCTGATTTACATTGTATGAAATAAACAATGCTATGAGATTGTTTTTAAACAAAAATTTCAATAGAAAAATATGAAATGATGGAATAAAAATTAATTGACACTTAACTTACAGAATAGAGCAAAAACAGACAACAGTGACAATATTGTGTCTGAAATTGAAGTCATTTAATATTAACGTGTATTGAACTGTGGTATAGTGTCAATATCACATTTGCAATCCTGCTGACATTTGGGACAAACAGCACTTAAATTGATATTACTTAACTATACCATATTTTATAAATATAAAAACAAGAACTCATACAGGGGCATTTTTTGCTCCATATACCAAATTTTAGGGGCATTTTAAATAATTATGCTGCTTTCTGACCCTGATTTCAGTTACTTTGTGTATTTATGCACCACCAACCACAACTGGACATCTACGAGCAACACACATGAAAAGTGTTTTTGAAAGAATCAGTTCAATGAATGATTCAATGACTGGTAGTCAAATTGTCTGTCTGGAACAGACAAGTGACCCAGACGGTGAAAAGGAGATTCAAGGAGAAGAACTAACCATTGTATAATGTATAATAATGTATAATATTAATAAGTAAAAACATTTTTATATATGAGATATATAAATATATAAATATATTAGCTACATTAGGCTCGCTGTACCTGAGTTGGGCTGTCCATGCTTCCCTGGCCTGGCTGATTCCCAACCATCTACTGACTTCACTTCCAAAAGGTAGGATCCCTTGGTCTCACGGTCAAACACAGCCTCCGTATAGATGGTGCCCAGCTCAGGATCAATGCGGAAATACTGATAGTCTCCACTTCGGTCATTCAGTAGAGAGTATGAAATCTGAGACACACACACACACACACACACACACACACACACACACACACACACACACACACACACACACACACACAAAAAAAAGTGTAACATTCCATTAATTAAAACCAGTCTTCCCGTGTACGTCACAGCTTATGCCTATGTGTATGTGTGTTTAAGTGTACTCCACCTCATCTGATCCCATGTAAATAAACAATTTAGCTTTCTCCTCATAACTTAATCACCCCGTGCTCTGAGCTAATGCTGATACCTCCTGTTGCTTGTTCTGCCAGTAATGCCTGTAACGCACAATGGCAACTTCCCAGCAGGTAAAGCAGAAATCAGGGCCATTCAAGTTAAGAATAATGAAGCTAATCTAGATAGCCAAAACCGTTGAATTGATGAAGAGGTGCCAACTGCTGTTTTAACAAGCCCCAAACAACAATTATCAGACAAGCTGCTCTGAATGGTCACACTAAACCAGCATGATGTGGGTATTAAATGATGGCCTACCGGCCACATTAGAGCCAGAAGCACAAATAACAGGCTGAATTAAATATAAATGGCATTATAAAATGATTGCAGGGGTCAGGTTAATAAAACATACAACAAACCCCATCTGGCACAAAAGGGGCTGTGTGTGTGTGATAGGGTGTTGTAAGAGTAAAAGAATGATATTATGATTAAAATTATATATTAGAATGATTATGATTAGAATGGTATATAAGAATGATACATGGCATCTGCAATTCAGATGGCTGTTGAGAGGCCCCTCTAAAAGGCTACGTTCACATAGTCAGTTTTTGGGACTGACAACCGCATTTACTTAACAGGTGTGAGTCTCGAAATGTCTCGTTCACACAACAACTTACAGTAGCGTTTGGAACACTGCCTGTATAAACGTGCAGCGAGAGTCAAGCCTGTATTCTCTTAATAGTAACCATAACAAAGGTGACCATTGTAATATTAAAGATGGTGACATCCATAAAACTGAAAAGTATTATCACTTTTCACATAGCAAGAGACTAACTGAACCACGAGTTCATCCATCAAAATTTAATTAACCTAGAGCAGCATGTAAACATGTGCTAGCCGGAGTGTTTAACCGCTGCAGTGCACACGTGTCAAGTCCTTTGCGACGTCTCACGCATGACACGGCATTTGAAAAGAAACAGAAAAACTGACATGAGCCGCTCCGGTGGAGAACAGTGACTGGAACACCTTCAGATGACACACAGCTCATATCTCTGTCACTGTAAGTTACCGAAAGCGAAACCACACACAAAACACCTTAGAAGAGCGGCTCTCTCGCACTGTATGACGTGACAGACAAGTTGTCCAGTGCGGTTCCGTTCACACAGCGCGAATATTCCGAGAATACGGTTGTGAGTCCTAAAAGTTTACAGGTGTGAGTTCGGTTATAGAATGCGGTTGTGAGTCCTGAAAATTTAAAGGTTTCAGTTCAGTTATAGAATGCGGTTGTCACTCCCATAAATAACCGTACTGCGTGTGAACATAACCATATTAAGCACTCAAATACAGGACTGACAACCGTATTCTGCTGCTGTGTGAACATGGCCAAAGGAAGAAAGGAAGAAAAAATGCTAACTACCATACAAAGGAACATTTCACCGGCCAACAGAACACACAACCTTTTTAAAAAAATAAAATAAAACAAACAAACAGCTTATATTCAGAAAGAACATGTTAAATTGATCAAGCGAGTGATAAGTTAAGGCTATTATTACTATTTCAAGTAAATGCTTTTCTTTTGAACATTATATTCATCAAAGAATTCTAAAACAAACAAACAAACAAACAAACAAACAAACAAACAAACAAACACAACTTTATTCAACACTGTTTCAACATTCCAACATTAAAAAAAATGTTCTTGAGCACCAAGTCATCATATTAGAAGGATCTTGTGATACTGAAGACTGGAGTAATGGCTGATGAAAATTCCGCTTTGCCATCACAGGAATAAACTACATTTTAACATATATTAAACAAAAAAAAAGATTATTTAAAATTGCAATAATGTCTTAGAATATTATTGTTTTACTTTTTTTTTTTTTTTATTAACTGCAGCCTTGATGAACATAAGAGACTTCCTTACTAAAATCAGACTTTTAAAATTTATAGTGCAGAAAGATATGTAGAATGACAGACTGGATGTCATGAATGAATATCACTGCTATTCTATTTAAGAAATATTTTTTTTTTTAAACAAATCTCTGAACAGAATGTATGCAGTACAGAATGTTATTCATGTAAACAATAAATACATCTAAGGCACCTTCCCATTGAAATATACTGCAGAGAAACAGTAGTCAGTGTTTTTATCACTATAAATAATCAAGTTTTGGAGGTCATAGTGAAATACAGTGAATAGATTATTCTATTCATTCTAAGGTAAAGCGTGGCTGTATCACAGATTTTTTTGCTTGTTTTTTTATTTATTTTATTTTCACAGATTCTTCAATAGTGAGCCTAATGCTTTATATAGGTCATATGTACAGTGTCTTTACAGATTCACACTCAGGGAATAGCTAATTCAATTGAAAAACTCCATTTCATACCTTCCCATTCAGCCCGAGGTCAAGATCATTGGCTGACACCTGAAGAACTACAGTCCCAATTTCCGCCCCTTCAGTCACAGATGCCTCGTATATGGAGGAGGTGAAAAACGGAACGTTGTCATTGACATCTGTGAACAGCAGACAGCCACACAGTCACATTATAATTAAAACAGCTCCATATCGGTGGACCCTAGTGGGATACCTTTTATAAAACTTGACAGACAATTGATGTACAACAATTTTCATCAGTTTTCTTTGGTTGTTATTGCATAAAGAAAGACTTTCATATGACTTTACTGTAGGTCTGTTGCACAATGATATGAACTCAGGCTCTCTGTCATTCAAAGAAACTGAATAATGTGACCTTGGTTGCAAAGAACAGATAGTTAATAAGACATTCATGTGAATCAATATTTTAGCATCATATAATACTTGTTTGTTTTCCAGCATTAACACAACAGTTTGGACTCTTATATGCGGATATTCAGTCATCTGACTATGAATACACAGACATATCCTTTGGTAGCTTGAGGGAAATTAAAACTCTGGCTTTCCATCAGAACAAATCAGACTTATCTAAACTCTGACATTTTGTCTTATCTAAGCCTTATTACATTAGTGGATTCTGTGTGTTCAAGAGGAAATTAATACCAAGACTACTCTGCTAAAATGTGCTTCTTTCAGTACTAGAAGGGACATGAGGACATTGGAATTTAGGGTAAGATCTTTAATGGGTTGAATGATTTCAGACACTAATCACCATCTGATGCACTTTGGGGTTTTAATTTTCTATCAGCCAAAGCCGTAAACCATGAATTAAATAGGAAGGCCAAATCCATTACAACCTACTCCCTCCAGCACTCCCTCGTTTCACTCTGCCTCTCTCTTTATCTCTCTCTCTCTTTCAGACACTGTACTGACCGTACTCTTAAATGGAGAAAGAAGCACTGATGTAAATAAGTCAAAAGGAATAGAACAGAAGAATTATTTGTCTGTGGCTTATGCTGAAATGATCCTGATCAGGTGCAAGTGTCCTACTCCAATGACTCCAGATGCATTATCATATATCTTGTAAGTACTGTAACTGTAGCTAGATCATTATTAAGAAGCAGTCATAACTAGGGGAGAGCAAGGGGTTCATCCATGAAGAGAGAGCTAGATTAACACTGCGGGGCAAACTCTGTAAATTACAGGGGGAAGTGGCGAGACTTCCTGCAGTGGAAGAGATGAACACAGAGGAATACTTAAGTAGAGGAGAACAGACATGTGGGATGAAATAAAGGCTATTAAAGAGTTGTGTCGCATTCTGCACTAATCAGACTTTAAGAGCGTGAATGGATTATAAAACGAAATTAACAAGTGTAAGGACAAGGAACTGGAATTAAAACAAGAGCTAGATTAAAAGCTGTCATTTTAAATGTGATTAAAGAGTAGATATAAATGCACTTCCTTGTAAATTGCTTTGATAAGAAATAAAGTTGCTTTTAAGAATATAAATGGTTTGTAAACAAGCTTGGAAACCAACAGCCACACAATGACTACATGCACAGTTCACTGTTCATTTTAATCAGCTCAACCAAACTGCAAATTGTCTAGATGTAATGTTTATACTCAAACTTTGCAATTCAGTGAAAATATCCACTTACATCACATGTATTCTGAATATTATCTTTGAGCATGCTAAGAGCTGCATTTCATGTAAACACTACTCTTTGGATTTCATTATATTCAACATTGTGTATTTCATTAGGTTCTGATGGATACATCAAATCCATGTTGAGATGTTTCTGGTTTATGTAATATCTATATCATGTTCATTATTTTAATTAGTTTCTAACCCCATGCATATAGTTGTCCTTCCTGCACTGCTTGTGCATACAGAAGAAGGTACTGAATCTGATCTTGGTTCAAAGGTTCCCATGGAAATAACTTTCTATTCAGTGGTTTATATAATCGGACTGAGCTAAATCAGTTTACATTAAAGGGTTAGTTCACCCAAATATGAAAATTCTGTCATTAATCACTCACCCTCCTGTCATTCCACACCTGTTCATCTTCGGAACACAAATTAAGATATTTTTGATGAAATCTGAGAAGTATATAAGACTGCAATTTAATAAACACTTTCACGGTCCAGAAAGGTATTAAAGACATTGTTAAAAAAGTTGACGTGACTGCAGTGGTTCAACCTTAATTTTATGAAGCGACGAGAATACATTTTGTGAGCAAAAACAAAAATAACAACTTTATTCAACAATATCTTCTCTTCTGTGTCATTCTCATATGCTGTTTACGTTCAGCGTTTCCAGGTTCTACATCAGAATGCCGACTCTGGCCGGCTCTTGCGTCAGTATCACACAAATGCGTCGTGCTGCTCACGTGAACAACGTTGGCCAATACTGAGCCGGCGTTCTGACGTTGAACCTGGAAGCGCTGATTGTAAACAGTGTATGAGAATGACACAGAAGAGAAGATATTGTTGAATAAAGTCGTTATTTGTCGTATTGTTTTTGCTTAATTTGTGTTCTGAAGATGAGCAAAGGTCCTACGGGTGTGGAATGACATGAGGGTGAGTAATTAATGACAGAATTTTAATTTTTGGATGAACCAACCCTTTAAAGTGTCCCTATTTTGCGTTTTCAAATACCTTTCATGCAGAGTGTAATATAGCTGCTTGTGAATGTAAAAGGTCTGCAAAACCTTAATGATCAAAGTGCACAACAAATAAAGTTATTGTCACCTAAAAGAAATAATAGATTCCGAAATGCCTGAAATTGATCGTCAGCAATTCCAGTCTCACTTTCTGTTACAAATGGTTACTATGGTCTTCATTGGCTGCCCGTGAACAACGTCTACTTTGACCCAGCCTTAAACACTGCATTTTGTGTTCTCAACATGTCAATAAGGCACTCTGGCTTGAATTGATACAGTAAAAATTACGCCATCATTATGGTTCGTATCACTGTACATACAAGTCCTGAGGAAGCCTCCGGAGCTGAGATTTACATAATGGGCATTTCCTAACACGAACTGTAAGCGGTCGACCAATCACAACATACTGGGTCATCTGAACAAACAGAGCATAGTAGGCTCTCAGAAAGAAGGGGTTTAGAGACACAGATCAAATGTTCAAAATGTATTTGGACTCTGAGAAATGTGGTGATTTACAATGTATATAATGAGAAAATTATTATTATTTTTAAACCTTAGATGCATGTAAACCTATTGTAGGAAACTTCCAAATCAAGATGAGGAACCTTTGTAATAGCATAATAGGGACACTGGGGATTGTTTTTTCGGTAACACTTTACAATAAGGTTCGTTAGTTAACACTAATTAACTACAGTAGTTAACATGAACTAATAATGAACTGCACTTATACAGCATTTATTAATCTTTGTTATTGTAAATTTCAACATTTACTAATACATTATTTAAATATTATTAACATTAATTAATGCACTGTGAACTAACATGAACAAACTATGAACAACTGTATTTTCATTAACTAACGTTAACAAAGATTAGTAAATACAGTAACAAATGTATTGCTCATGGTTAGTTCATGTTAGTTAATACATTAACTAATGTTTAACTAATGAACCTTATTGTAAAGTGTTACAGTTTATTAATTTTGGTTGACATACTAATACACTGCACATATACACTGCCATTAATAAGTATAATATGTTTCTCATGACAACCTCTCATATACTGTAGATGACCTTTACCTGTGATGTTTATGTGAACAGTAGTGAAGGCTGCCAGGGGCACAGGAGCCACGTTCTGAGCTCGAACCCGAAGCATGAAGTTGCGGGTGGTCTCATAATCTAGGGGCTCTGCAACAAGTATAGAGGCGGAGCCATCTTCACGATTTGGGGTTAGGTAGAATCGAACAGGCATGTTGCTCTCTGGCACCAGTCCATCCTCCAAGTTATAAGTCACCCTTGGATCACCCAGTGGAGAAGTGGCCTTGATAGTCTGACAGAGGAAAGTGGGTTTAAATATTTATATATACACTACCGTTCAAAAGTTTGTGGTCAGAAAGATTTGAAAGAATTAATAATATGATACATTAAATTGATCAAAAGTGACAGTAATGACTCTTACATTGTTACAATTTTTTTTTTTTAAATAAATGCTGTTCTTTTGATCTTTGTATTCATCAAAGAATCCAGAAAAAAACAGAAAATCACACTTTCCCCAAAAATATTAAGCAGTGCAACCATTTTCAAGATCGATAATAATAATAAATTAATGACAATGAAAATTACATTTTAATTATTTACATTTTAAAATAAAATTTTAAAATATATGAAAATTGAATATTATTTTTTAAAAATAGCTATTTTAAATAACAATATTATTGTTTCACCTACTATTCATATATTTAAAATACTATACTATAGAGTACCTATAATGTTCTGTCTATTATTTAAAAAGTTAACTGTGAAGTGTGAATTAACTTGAACAAACAATGAAAAACTGGATTTTTATTAACTAACATTAACAAAGATTAATAAATAATGTAACAAATGTATTGCTCATCATTAGTTCATGTTAGTTACAGTAATACATTAACTAATGTTAAAGGGATAGTTCACCCAAAAATGAAGCAAGACCTTATTTTTGATGAAATCCAAGAGCTGTCTGACTCATCCACAGCAATTTAACCACCACTTTCAAAGTCCAGAAAGGTACTAAAAACATTGTTAAAACAGTCCACCTGGCTGAAGTGGTTTAACCTTAATTTATGAAACGATGAGAATACTTTTTGTGAGCAAAAATAAAACAAAAATAATGACTTTATTCAACAATATCTTCTCTTCTGCTCCTGTGTCAGCATCACACGAATGCGTTGTGCTGCTCATGTGAACAGCTTCAGCCAATGAGTCGGCATTCTGATGTAGAACCTGGAAGCGCTGAACGTAAACGGCGTATGAGAATGACACAGAAGAGAAGATACGGTTGAATAAAGTCATCATTTTTGTTTTGTTTTTGTGCACACAAAGTATTCTATTCGTCGCTTCATAAAATTAAGGTTGGACCACTGTAGTCATGTCGACTATTTTAATGATTTCTTTAATACCTTTCTGGACTTTGAAAGTGGTGGTTAAATTGCTGTCAGACAGCTCTCAGATTTCATCAAAAAATATCTTCATCTGTGTTCCAAAGATGAACGAAGGTCTTACGGGTGTGGAACAACACGAGGGTGAGTAATTAATGAAATAATGTTTGGTTGAACTAACCCTTTAACAAATGAGACCTTATTGTAAAGTGTTACCCAAATAGCATTTAAATGCAAGATCAACTAGAATGAGAACAGAAAGCATAATCAGAGCAGAGCAGTTCTCAATTTTTATATTTATTTATTTATTTTGTCCTTTGTTCCACCTCACCCTATTTATTTAAGCTGCTCTTCATAAAATGCTCATCTGCCTTAATGATGGTCTTAATTGCAATAATATATTCAAGGAAATTCTTTCAGTGCATTTGTAATTGTAACCAAAAAAAAAAAAAAGTCCATAAATTATCCAATGACTCAGTTATTGGCTGATTTCCTAAATAGTGAATGTAATGAAGCAGTGTCCTTAAAATTTGAAGCAGAGAATCAGATGATTCATGGCAGGGATACAGAAACACTGGTTTAAGTGGGGACTAGATGATCCTAGAGCATCTTACCATTAGTTTAAATGGACTATGTGAGTGTGTGTAAGTGTGTGACTCTGCACTTGTGGATGTGTTTTTTGTGACAGGCTGTGTGAAGACTATGTGTGGTCGAGCAGAAAGCACAGACTGTCAGTTGTAACCGCCAGTACATGACAGTAAAGTTGACATTGTCTGGGAACTCAAGCCCCCCAAGGAATACCCACAACCTTATTGTGGGATTAAAACTTATCCACATCCATCATAGCATTCCTTCAATGCACACATGAAAGACATAGTCATTAATGAAGTGCCTCACAGGTGTACCTCAAAGGCCAAAGTAATAAATCACTTAGTAGAAGCTTTATGTTTGTTTTGCTGCCTGCTTTTGGTCCTGCATTCACATTATACTAAGCATTATTGAGATCAATATCTTTTTGTAAAAAAATATCTGTGAAATCACTGAAATACTGAAAAACTTTTTACCCATGACTTTGATCCTGTTATTAATTGAAGTAAAAAGCAGGCATACATCTACATAATTAACATATCTGTAAAACTCTAGTAGATTATAAGTGTTCAGCATTACGTTAAGTACATACCACAACTGGAGTGTCTCTGACAGTGTTTTCAGGTATGATGACCTCGTATTTGTCTGTCTCCCATTGTGGAGGCTGGTTCTTCACATTAGTGATGGTGACTGCCAGCTCGACTGAACTGCTCCGATTCCCTCCATCTGTAGCAATGATCTGCCTGCTGATGTAGGTCCTCTGGAAACAATCAAACACATTAATTTACACATGTCAAATACAGTGGTGTAGTCCTAAAAAAATAAGTGGTGTACTATTACCCAGACCCCCCCCCCCCCCTCAAAAAAAACAACAAACAAAAAACATAAACAGGACAGTAAATGTGTTTTATGTTATTGTTCATTAGTAACAAAATTTTAATTATTAACATTATAAAAATGTAGTCATGAGTTTCACAAACAAACAAAAACAGTAGTCAGGCTGAATAAAAATTTAACAGCAGAAATATAGCTGGTTCCCCGGTAACCTCTGTAAACTCAGTTTTATATTATTTACGCACATGTAAGCGTATCAGTTTGACAGAATTTTCTACTTCAGTGTGCCAAAAGAAGTCAAACTATATCATTTTCCATTATCATAGCATTTGTTATGAAAAATAGCAACCTACACATAGCCTATAGAAACAACAGAACATGTCACAGGTGTAATATAAATCTAGTGAAAATATATTCCCTTAGATTATAAATTGTACAAGTTAGCCAAATTTACCAAAATTACTAAGCTATATTAAAACGATATAAATTCTAGTAAGGGTGGGTCATGAATAGTTTAAAAAGCTCCCTAATAAATGTTGGCGCAAGATGATGTTTGTCCTCTTTTCAGTCTTTTGTTCATTCTGTTCATCAGTCTAGGTCACGTTTGACTTTCTCTATAGCGTTTTAAAGTGTTTAAAGGTCCCGTTCTTCGTGATCCCATGTTTCAAACTTTAGTTAGTGTGTAATGTTGTTGTTAGAGTATAAATAAAATCTGTAAAATTTTAAAGCTCAAAGTTCAATGCCAAGCGAGATATTTTATTTAACAGAAGTCGCCTACATCGAACGGCCAGTTTGGACTACATCCCTCTACTTCCTTCTTTAATGACGTCACTAAAACAGTTTTTTGACTAACCTCCGCCCACAGGAATACACAAAAAAGGGGGCGTGGTCTTGTTGCGCTCCCACGGAGATGAGCAAGAGTTGCGTTTGTAGAGTGTGTTTATCGCCATGTCGTCGAAACAGTCTTATTTTCATCCCGCAGTCCAATCACCTTTGTTTGGCCTTCCCAGGGACGCTGTACTTAGAGATCAATGGTTACAATTTATGTTTAACTCGGTTCCCAAAAATTATAATTGTGGTATCCTTACTGCAATAGTTAATGTTGGACTGCAGTGCACATAATGGCCACAAGAGGGGACTATGTTTATGTATATGGTTTTTTCCGTATGAGGTACTCTTCTGAGTGAGTGCTAACGTTGTACATTTTCTGTCACTGCTTGTGGAGATTAAAGAGTTCAGTCTCTCTGGAATTATTGTCTTTTGTGTTCATTTGGCACAACACCACAATAATCCACATGTAAAACTATGTGCAGCACACGTTATGGTTAGAGGCATGACCTTTCCGGGCAAGGAGTGCTAAGCTGCTGTCGAATCACAACACAGGAACCGCTGGCACAATCAGAACTCCTTACGTATTTCTGAAGGAGGGACTTCATAGAACAAGGAAGTCATCAGCCCGTTTTTATGACAGTGGAAACAGCGGTATACAGATAAGTAAATTATGAAAAATTGAAAAATACTGTGTTTTTTTTACACGCGAAACATGAACACATGTTATATTTCACACTATAAACACAATCAAAGCTTCAAAAAACCACGAAAAACGGGACCTTTAACTCTCAAAAGTATTCAAATGGATCGCATATTTTATCATCAGTGTTGGAATGGAAATCGTATCAAACTTTTGGAGCGTTATATAATTCAGAGAGTAGCCTAGTATGTTTATGATTCCCGCACCACTAATGCATTATAAACAAGGCTTCAGATGCGCTGATGGTCTTTTCAGTTCATAAGGGAATTTAGCGCTTATAAAAGCTCCGAACGCATGACGTAGGCTATATAATTAATTAATAGTCTTATTTACTCACCACAATATTTCTCACGCCGTGTCCATAGCAGTGAGAGAAATGCGCTCAATGCACGGCTCAAAACACCTAGCGGCTTTGATCGGAGATCTCTCACTGCAGCGACTATGAGCGGGAAAAGGTATGACAGAAGTGCTCATGCACCAATTACATCAAAGAATCGCGAGTGTGGCGACCAGGGCGGGCGAGAGCCGTGAGGGAACGGCGCGAGGCCGGTGGCGCGAGTGTTAATGAGCTTCACCCGGGAGGCGCACCGGCCTTGAGTCCCTCACGGAGGAGCTCCGGGAGCATAAAAGGAGGAGCGACTACCGTGGAGGACGAAAGAGGACCAGGCCTGGACTTTATTTTATGTTTTATTATGTTTGTGTGGCCGGCAGACGTCCGTGAGGGTCTGCCGGCATTACTTTCGTTTTGTTTGTTTACTTTATATTAAAGTTTTGTTGAATGTTCGCCGGTTCCCGCCTCCTTCTTCCCACATCTACTAACCTCGTTACATTGGTGCCGAAACCCGGGAGGAAGGAGGGACATGCTGTCGGAGAGCCCTCACTGCGGAGGGGGATCGCGGTGCTGTGGAGTTCGGGCAGCGCGGGAGTGAAGACCGCGAGAGGCTGCCCGAGGCGGTGGTACTGGAGCCTAGTGAAAGGTGGGACGGAGAGCTCGAGGCCGTGCCCCTGGGACGAGGTGGGGTGGCTGCCGTCCAAGAGGGAGCGGAGGAGTCGCCGCCGTTCGCCGTGGGCCGGAGCCTGCTGCCGTCCGCCATAAAGGGGAGGAGCAGGGAACGGGGGACTCGCTGCCGGCTGCCCTCAGTCGGAGGAGCCATCGCCGGCCGCCAGGAGGCGGTCGAGGATCGGGCCGTCCACCGAGCGTCCAGTGCCACCGCATGGCACCGCGAAGAAGAGCCTCTCGGCAGGCTGAGGACCAAGCGGCAGTGTGTCGGGGAACCGGACCAAGAATTTTTTTTTTTCTTTTTCCTCTCTCCCCTCTCTCGTCCTGTCGCTCCCCTTGCTTCCGTCTCCTTTCTCTCGTCTCGTCTGTCCTTACCCCCAGGTGCTGCGGCCGCCGAGACAGGCCCCGGGGGGGAGTAGAGCGCAGTCTCGGGAGTACCCCCCGGCCTGCGAGGGGCGATGGGGGTATGTGGCGACCAGGGCGGGCGAGAGCCGTGAGGGAACGGCGCGAGGCCGGTGGCGCGAGTGTTAATGAGCTTCACCCGGGAGGCGTACCGGCCTTGAGTCCCTCACGGAGGAGCTCCGGGAACATAAAAGGAGGAGCGACTACCGTGGAGGACGAGAGAGGACCAGGCCTGGACTTTATTTTATGTTTTATTATGTTTGTGTGGCCGGCAGACGTCCGCGAGGGTCTGCCGGCATTACTTTCGTTTTGTTTGTTTATTTTATATTAAAGTTTTGTTGAATGTTCGCCGGTTCCCGCCTCCTTCTTCCCATATCTACTAACCTCGTTACAGCGAGTTTACACAACAGCATTGGACACACAGTTAAAGGGGAAGCTAACAGGACAATATTTTATGGACTTTCGAAGAAAAAAAAGTCGTAATACGCAAACAGCCCTGAGAAAAAAGTAAGCATACGGCGTATGCGTGCGTATCGCCCCGACTACACCACTGGTCAAATATGATTTAAAATCAGAAATTTTAAAATATACTAAGATAACAGTGTTCAAATTGGAGCCCAGGGTGAAATATTTGAATAAAAAAAAAGACATCTGACATCCCTAAAAAATGTTGTATAATTTGATAATATTGCTGTTTCAAAGTCACTCATGAGATTAATTGCAGTTTGTTTTATTCTATTGACAGTATTACAAAATACTATATGATGAAATACACAAATCTGCATATAAAATGCACACACAATATTATATTTCTATTTTTTATATATATTTCTCTTCAAGATATCACACTTTTTTCTCACACAGTATTAATGTGAAAATATGCAGCTTTCTTCTTCTTCTTTTTTTTTTTTTAAGAAGTGAGTCCTCCAGAAAGAAAATCAGAATATCCTTGGCAAAAAATGTAAGAAATCCCAGTACTATGACAACAAGGTTAACCTTTAAATGGAACTGTGTCAAGTGTGTCAAAACAACAGATAGACACATAATTGTATTTGTTGTCATCTCACTGCAGATGCATGTGTAAATCAATGTTATTGTGCATTCACTGCATTCTGCTTCGTATAGCAGGCCATCTGCATGTAGGATGATGGGAAATGACAGCTAAACAATTTTCACCCACTCTCTGCAATCACACAAAGAATGTATAGAAATGCTCAAACACAGAGAAACAAAACCTCACCATATACACCAGCCGACACAAGACCTTGGTAGTCATAGCAACAGTTACAAAAGTCTCTTGTCAAAGGTGGTCCGATATCAGTGGCTTTCAAACCTAAACACCTACTCACACACACACACACACAAACACCCCATCAATAATCACTATTAATGCTTAAACAAGTCTTTTGTGAGGTTATTTCAGACATCAACTTTACAGAAACAAGCAGAATCCATAAAAGACCTTGTTACCCCACAATCAATCATCTGAGCAGAGTGATGTGAGAAACTGTTGTGGACCTGCTAAATCATTCACAATGCAGCATCTTAAAACTTCACACAAGAACTATATAATATTCATGATACAAGTTCATTTTTGGATCTCTTCCCACACACCTCAAACTCCTGCCCTCTGAGGGTTTAATGATGAACCATTCTGCTAGAAAGTATTCCTGAGAAAGCTCATGTCTGAAACTTGCTTTTTAAAACTCTTTGACTGCGTGGAGCACCCACACACACTCAGACAGGTAAACTCAAAATCACTTCACCTGGCCAAGCTGGCTGTTTGGAGCAGAACTGACCTGTGAGATGGGCTGGTTTACATAGATCCAGCCAGTGAGTGGATTGACTCGCAGATACTCTGGCTGCTCCTTGGACATGAAGTAAGTGACGGCCGCATTAGTGCTGTAATCATCATCATGTGCAGCCACTCGCAGAAAACTGGTACCGATCATGGTGTCCTCACGCAAGAAGTCTATTAAATGGAAGACTCTGATTATTTAACATGTACTGGAAACACTGTTCTGCAGGTGCAAAGACAAAAGGCATTGATAACTGTATGTTGCATGTTGTATATTTATGTATCTGCCTGCCCTCTAGGGGCAGCAAAAGCGTCATTTACATTTGTCCTATTTAGCAGATTCCTTACACCTGTGGACTATTATCCTGTGCTTAAAGGAAGTCAAGTTGCCACACTTCAGCGGCGGAACTTGAGCAGCCGTCCCGAGATGGAGCTGCACTCTCTTTTGTGATTAGCTCTTTATTCTCCTGTCTAATTTCTCCTACTTATTATTATATAATATCTTGTGTTATGGCAGTGGCTGTAACATAATTGGGGGCTCGTCCGGGATTTGAACCTGGGACCTCTCGCACCCCAAGCGAGAATAATACCCCTAGACATAACACTGTAATATCACCATAACAGCCACTGCCATAACACTGTAATATCAACTGATCCTAAGAAAAAAAAGAAAACTTAAGACACAAAAGCCTGTGTTGCACATAAGAATCCTGGATGTCATGAAAATGCAAGGCACGTGTTTTAGTTTTAAGCTCCTCAGTTGCAATGTATCGAAAGAAATCTGTTCTGAAATGTTTTGAACAGAGAGAATTTTTTAGTGGTTGTTTTGCAATTGACTGTCAAGTCATGCCTCATTTTTGTGTTTGATGTCGACAGATATATATATACACACACACATATATATACACATACATATATATATATATACACACATATATACAGCTATGGAAAAAATTAAGAGACCACTTAACATTGATTTCTGAACTTGGAGTGGTCTCTTAATTTTTTCCATAGCTGTATACATATATATATATATATATATATATATATATATATATATATATATATATATACACACATATATACACAGATATATATATATATATATATGTATATATATATATATATATATATATATATATATATATATATATATATATATATATATATATATATATATATATATGTGTGTGTGTGTATATATGTGTGTGTGTATATATGTGTGTGTATATATATATATATATATATATATATAAATATGTGTCTGTCGACATCAAACACAAAAATGTTTATATATAAATATATATATATATATATATATTAGTACATACATACATACATACATACATACATACATACAGCACTGTGCAAGTCTTAGGCCACCATTAGATGTTGTTTTAGCAATGATATAATGACCATATATAATTATTTCTCAGTCACTTATACAGTATACAAAATACAGTACATTTGTATGGAGTATTAAAAAAAAAAAAAAACGGAAAAAAAAACAAAAACCTTTAAAACAATACAAGGAAAGCGTAACCGTAAACCGTAATTACTAATACAATTCATGAAATTAACTTAAAGGATTAGTTCACTTTTAAATAAACTTTTGCTGATAATTTACTCACCCCCATGTCATCGAAAATGTCCATGTCCTTCTTTCTTCAGTCGAAAAGAAATTAAGGTTTTTGATGAAAACATTTCAGGATTTTTCTCCATGCAATGGGCTTGAATGGGCACCAGACGGTTCAAGGTCCTAAAGACAGTTTCAGTGCAGCTTCAAAGGGCTTTAAACTATACCAGACGATACCAGACGATGAATAAGGGTCTTATCTAGCAAAACAATCAGTCATAAAAAAAAAAAAAAATAAATAAAAAAAAATTACGTTTTATAAGCACAAATGTTCTCCTTGCTCCTTGCTACACAGAGGACGAAATTAGGCAGGTGGAAGAGACTGCTGCGGCGACACACACCTCTCAAGCATCGGGCAGACGAAGATCTAACGAGACGTGGTGGTGCACATGTGGCAAATGCCAACCATAGCCAATATAGCCATCTAGATGCTGCCACGACTGGACCATTTCAATCCCGCCATTAGAATCAGTCGGTGAGTCCCTGTTTCCATCTCGCTGCATTACCGGACAAAATTTCCACCGTTACTGAGCAACAGCATTTTAAGGGGGTCGCACACTGGACGCGAAGCTCAGCGCGGAGCCACGTCTTTAAAATTCGAATGCATTGTTTCCTATGAGTGTACACACCGGCGGCAACATTCGGTGCCTGTCCGCAGTGCCCAGGAAGTTGTTCAAAATCCTGCTGCGCCATGTACATTGTTTACATTAAATGTATATTATATTTCTCTCAAATCGTCGTTAATGTACATACTGACTTCACTCTGTGCTGCAAGATACATTAGTTTTACATTCATAGTTTAACAGCTTGAATAAAGTCTAAAAATTTATAATAAACATAGCCTTTTCTTTCTTTTTGCTTTGTTGTGCCATTTTTACATGTAAACTAACTTCAGTGTGAAATATTAAAGCATATGTAATGTTTCCCTGTTGATGTAAAACACTCCCATTGTGCAGCTCGTCTATCAGGAGTCGAGTCAAAATTGAGCTTGCAAGTATATAATGTGCGCGTCCGGTGTGCGACCCCCTTTAGAGGTGTTTTTGTTCTGATGGAGAAGAGTATGACAGTCTGATAGTACTGACAACACAGGATGGAAGAACCATTAGTTGTTTTACCTTGTTTTTGTAAACGGCGTGTCTCAATCAGCTCCCTAGTTCAGCAGTCAGGGCACTGATCAGGGAATCAGCCACATTCACTTTCATACTGATTCACGACCTAGGGAACTAGGGAGCTGATCGAGACGCAGGGTTAGTATTTGCACGTTCAAGTTGTAAACACAGAATATGTACTTCCACCTATGTCAAGCGTGACCTTTTCAACGTAATTGCGTATTACGTGACGTCACAATTTTTTTTTTAAATGACTGATCGTTTTGCTAGATAAGACCCTTATTCATCGTCTGGTATCGCCTGGTATAGTTTAAAGCCCTTTGAAGCTGCACTGAAACGGTCTTTAGGACCTTGAACCTTTTGGTGCCCATTCAAGCCCATTGCATGGAGAAAAATCCTTCATCAAAAACCTTAATTTCTTTTCGACTCAAGAAAGAAGGACATGGACATCTTGGATGACATGGGGGTGAGTAAATTATAAGCAAACGTTTATTTAAAAGTGAACTAATCCTTTAACTGGTCTCTGTACCTGCTAAAACTACCACAACCATATATCTATAGCCTACTCTGTCTATCTCTTCCTGTCTTCTTCTGTATTTGTATATGTATATACCGGTCACTGGTTTTTTCTTCTTTTTTTGATTGTTATCCCATATGTATAAGTTACTATGTCACATTGTAACTGTCTTTTTGCTTAATAATAAAAAAAGAGAAAAAAAAAGAAAAGAAAAAAACACCTTCAGATGACACATAGCTCATATCTCTGTCACTGTAAGTTACCAAAAACGAAAAAGCGAAACCACACACAAAACACCTAAGCAGTGTGGCTCTCTCGTACTGTATGATGCAACAGACAACTAGTTGTTCAGTCCTGTTCCGTTCACACAGCGCGAATATTCCGAGAATGCGATTGTGAGTCCTGAAAATTTACGGGTATGTGTTCAGTTAT
Organism: Chanodichthys erythropterus; assembly: GCF_024489055.1. Lineage (NCBI taxonomy): Eukaryota > Metazoa > Chordata > Actinopteri > Cypriniformes > Xenocyprididae > Chanodichthys > Chanodichthys erythropterus. Next base: position 20,778,929 of record NC_090231.1, on the reverse strand, counting down.
AGAATGTGGTTGTCAGGACTCAAATACAGGACTGACAACCGTATTCTGCTACTGTGTGAACGTGGCCATAGTCACGCAATGCTGATGTTGTTAACATTAACAATTTGAGAACAAAGTACAACAATGATAATTTGCATGGTTTGACGTGATCTGAGCTAAGCGATCGTTAGATTTAATCACCATTGGTAGCGTGATTTATTGCTTTTTTTCTCAGCTGGTCAAAAATGGCAGACATGTTACTTACTTGTTCAGATAACATGTTCTGGTGAAAATTCTTTTTTTGTCATACTTCCAAGACGTACTGATTCCGTAGTACAGTATCCACACCAGTGTGGTGACTGACAGCAAACATTAGATTTATCCGCGCTGAGGAGCCGTGCCAATGCACAACCCATGTAAAGATGATATTTCTGCTAATAACTGCACTTGCAGGTTTCAAAGAGAGATGGCAACAAAGAGGCAAAACTTACGGACTGCAGCTTTAAAGAAACAATTCTGTTCAGAATTTTTTTTTTTTTTACACATTTTATGTACATATTTCCTGTTTTTTTCTGTTTGTATCATAATAAAGAGACTGAAAAATAAATATGGATGCTCATTAAAACAATGCTAAAAGAACAAAGCTGGTGGTGGCCTAAGACTTTTGCCAAAGACTACAGAATAACACAAGATGCATCACTCGTATTGTTTTGAATGGGAGAAAGTACAACGTGCAATATGGCGGATTAAGTCCCGCCTTCTAAATAAGAGCTAATCACCGATTGGTAAAGTCATCATGTCACTGCAGCGGCCGTTAGAAGCTCTGGTTCCTATAGAAATAGTCAGACGCTGCCTCCGAAATGAGACACAAGAGATGTGCATTTAGGATTGCACATGCGCATTAGCTTGATCCATTGTGAAAAATACTGTTTTTTTGTCATGATTCAAGTGCTTAGAAACAAAATTTATGAGACAGTTGTTGTTAGATTTCATTGGTGATTTCAAATATGAAATTTAACCGAAAGCTTGGCAAACAGCTTTGGAGAATTTGATGTTTCCCCATTGAAAGTGAGTGGTGTTTCAAAGACGGCCGTAAGGTGAAATGACTTGTCTTAAAGGGACTATACAGGTGCTGGGCATATAATTAGAATATCATCAAAAAGTTGATTTATTTCACTAATTACATTCAAAAAGTGAAACTTGTATATTATATTCATTCATTACACACAGACTAATATATTTCAAATGTTTATTTCTTTTCTTTTTGATGATTATAACTGACAACTAAGGAAAATCCCAAATTCAGTATCTCAGAAAATTAGAATATTACTTAAGACCAGTACAAAGAAAGGATTTTTAGAAAGCTTGGCCAATTGAAAAGTATGAACATGAAAAGTATGAGCATGTACAGCACTCAATACTTAGTTGGGGCTCCTTTTGCCTGAATTACTGCAGCAATGCGGCGTGGCATGGAGTTGATCAGTCTGTGGCACTGCTCAGGTGTTATGAGAGCCCAGGTTGCTCTGATAGTGGCCTTCAGCTCTTCTGCATTGTTGGGTCTGGAATGCGACAGCTGAAACCCATGTCTTGTATACGTCTGTGCGTAGTGGTTCTTGAAGCACTGACTCCAGCTGCAGTCCACTCTTTGTGAATCTCCATTTTTGAATGGGTTTTGTTTCACAATCCTCTCCAGGGTGCATTTATCCCTATTGCTTGCACACTTTTTTCTACCACATCTTTTCCTTCCCTTCACCTATCTATTAATGTGCTTGGACACAGAGCTCTGTCTTGCCCTCCTTGTGCAAGGTCTCAATGGTCGTCTTTTGGAAAACTGTCAAGTCAGCAGTCTTCCCCATGTTTGTGTAGCCTACAGAACTAGACTGAGAGACCATTTAAAGGCCTTTGGAGGTGTTTTGAGTTAATTAGCTGATTAAAGTGTGGCACCAGGTGTCTTCAGTATTGAACCTTTTCACAATATTCTAATATTCTGAGATGCTGAATTTGGGATTTTCCTTAGTTGTCAGTTATAATCATCAAAATTAAAAGAAATAAACATTTGAAATATATCAGTCTGTGTGTAATGAATGAATATAATATACAAGTTTCACTTTCTGAATGGAATTAGTGAAATAAATCAACTTTTTGATGATATTCTAATTATATGACCAGCACCTGCATATACATATATATATATATATCCCACTGCAAAGCACCTGGCTCCTGGCTAGGAAACGTTGTAACATAGAACAACATAGATATTTAATTAAACTGAAAAGAAGTTGATTATTGCTCACATTCGTAGCGCAAGTTCTCAAATTTGGGGCTGTTGTCATTTTCATCAAGGATCAGAATGTTGAGTTGGCAGATGCCTATGAGGGGGTCTGCTGCTTGGTCCGTGGCTGTCACCGTTACTGCATACTCCCTCTGCCTCTCCCGATCAAACTTCATAGCAGTTACAATAACACCTGAAATATTATCTCTGTTACCATGGAGATTCTGTTCACCAGTAGTTAAACAACATTCACCATCACCATTCACCATCAAATAAATATACATTGCAAAACTAATTAATCGCAAAAGTAATTAATAAAGTATTACATAACTAATTAAATGTATATTTTTAATTAATTATGATTAATCACTATTAAAAACAGAGTTTTTTATATTTTATACTGTAATAATTTCAGTTACTCTCCAAATTAATGCACTGTAGAAACAACCTAAAGACAGTATATTTTGAATATTTGTTTAATGGCATCTCTTTTTATGAATGAAGTGTCACTGATAGTATCACTGTTGCAGATATTGAAAAAGATTTTTTTTTTTTTAAACATTAATTATAGACATTCAACATGACAGTATAACAAACAGCTATCAATTTCAACATTTATTAGACTTTAAAAACATAATCTTCACATAAACCCATTATAATATTTACCTGTGGCCAGGTAGGAAATTGTTACATGTACCCTGGGTCAGTGTTCTGTTTAATCATGCACTTACACCTGTTTCCCATCAATGACTCTTTATAAGCTGCACTCACACACACATTGCTGAGTATTGTTTCTGCCTTGTTCTGCCATGTCTAGTCTTTGTTTACATTCCGTTTGTTCCTTGTCACTGCATAGCTATCTGTTTGCTGGTGTTTGACCCACTGTCTGTATGACTACACTCTCCTGTAAATAAAGCCTGCATGTGGATCTCCAAATCTGTTGTCCCACTCCCATCCGTTACAGAAATATACAGAAATTGAATAAAGTTATCAAACACTTTACAGTCTTCACTGCATAAATTATAAATTAAATATAGATTAATCCTTATTAAAGCTACAATTTTCTCTTTTACCTTTGTTCTTTGATCAACATAATGATAGACATTACATGTCTGGTTTACTGGTTTAACCAGATTGGTTAACAAGTTTATTAGGTTGCTGTGACTTTAAGACCTGCCGCTGCCGAGCAGGATGCAGACCTGGGGCCGTATTCACAAAACATTTGATCTTACCACTAGGAGTTCTCCTAAATAGCAGTAAAAGTTCTTAGCTAAGAGTTTTCTCTTAACACCTATTCACCATGCTGCTGAAACAAACTTTTACTAAGGAATAGACTGAAGTCTTAAGCTAAGAGTAAGGGTGGGGTTGACCTCGTTGGTATGGAGTAAACACACAGTGATTGGCTGATTGGGGAGGAGTCAGCGATTTAATCATAGAAATATTGTAGAATGAGGTGTCATGTTTCCATATTAAAATAAAGGTTTTAAAATACAAATGTTGCCCTATTCAAATAAAGATTTTTTAATTGCCATAGTCAAAATAAAATGTTGCCATATTGTTGCCATAAAGGTTTTAAAAAATAGGCTAAGTGTCACTAATTAAACTAGTATATACAGTTAATTGTCTGCCTCTTGGATGTCTGCATCTTAAGATAATGCAGAATTCAAGTGGCAAATTATGTTTTATAAACAAAGTTTGGGAAAAACATTCAAGCGGTCTTTCTAATCAGCACGAGAGATCTCTCCGCCACCCCGCTCCTCACTCTCGGCTGGGGATACGGGGAAAACTTTGGGTTTGGGCTAAATTCCAAGCTCGGAGGCCTTGATCTCCACAGCACACCAGATATATATTTGTATATCATTTGTAAGTTTGAACTCATGAAAACCATTGCCACAGGTAATCAGACAATATTGATTTATTTGTTAAAGATTTATTTTTGGCGTCTCATCATAGATTCAAATCTATAAATCAAAATGTATTGCATTTATGAAGAAAAGGTTCAGCACCTAAGGCTCTGTTGCTACTGTCTCAATGGTGTTCAGTGTCTTTGGGTGGATTAGGACCGTTTGTGATTTGGTCTTAGGGACTTAGGAGTCCTCTTGAATACTCCTAACGTTTCACAGACTTAGGAGCTAGTTTTAGCGCTAAAATACTTTGTGAAATACTCTTAGAGCAAAAAATGAGGACTCCTAAAATTAGGACTGACACGCCCATTATTTTTAAGAGTTTCTCCTAAATCGGCAAGTTAGGAGCTACTTTTAGCCTTAAGATGTTTTGTGAATACAGCCCCTGATGTGCATAACTCTTTAAGTTAATTTAAGACATTATTTAACTCATTTAAGACTGCTCTATGAGGATACTCGACAAAACAACATTTTGACATAATTCTGTGTTGTTTGTTCAAACATGAAAGAGAACTAGATAATGGTGCGCATCTTTCTCTACACATAAGTCGCGTATGTGTCACACAGGCACGACATTCACAGACGCGTTCTCATTTGTCTTGTGGCATTTGAATGGTTTAAAAGCATTTGCGTGAATAAGTGCATGATCATATAATGTAACGCTAACCAAAGTTGATGGAAAAAAATGGATGCTGCGTTAATTACCTTAAATATTTTAACATGTTAAACTGAAAAAATTAATCACATGCGTTAGCGCATAATGTTGATTACACACAGTAAGGCTACATATTCTATTTAATCTTATAAAATAAATAACTAAATGATCTTTTGAAATCAACCAAACAACATTATTTTGATGCTCATGCTGTCTTGTGGGAAATATTCTTTCATTTTTTGTGTTCACAATGTCACATCTCTTTACAGTTCCCCATTTGCATTTGAGAAGTCATTGCAAAAGTGCCTCACGTTTCACCCACTGCAATCCACTCATATTTTCTCTCTTTATTCTCCTCCATAAAAGACACACTGATTGATGTCCAATGAACAGTTACATTTCATAAAACATTCCATTTCTTTAAAAAGGGGGCTTGAGAAGACACATTTAACAACTGTCTTTTCTCTCTATTTGAGAGTTGGCACATTTTGAAAGGCTATGATTAAAGTGAATTAAACTCAAGTTTGAATTCATGAAAATACTTCAAGTCAGAAAGACAGAAAGACAGAGAGAGAGAGAGAGAGAGAGAGAGAGAGAGAGAGAGAGATGATGATGATGATGATGATGATGACGACATTATAAGAGAGTGCTTACTGAGACATAAAAAAAATATTGTGTTAACTAAAACAAGTTCTGTTTCAAATCTTATGACTTCTTAAAAAATTACTAGGGGTGTAATGGTACACGCATTCGTAACGAAAAATGTCGGTACACGTGTACCGACGAATACCGAGTTGCAATTGTTAACCTCCAATAATCACAATAAGCTCTGTGTTTTGTTACTTTCGATAAGAAACAAAGTTTCATCCCTCAAATTCTGTCCATTTTATCATGAAATTCAAACAATAAAGGCCGTTTTGTCGCTCTTTGATGTGGCATGACAGATCATTGTACAGGCATCTCATTTTAAGTGGCAGTGCGAAATGCGATCATCTCTTCCTCTTTAATAGCCTACTAGTTAGAGAATAATATCTAAAGGTATCATCTGAAGGTATGTTAAAAGATACAGTACGTCTTACTGAAGCGCATCTCGTGTAATCGGTCAATCAGTGTTTCAACCGCGGAAAGACATCAATGAAATGTATGTTTAAATAAATCTGTCATGAAAACAAGTTATGAGGGCTACTGTGTAAATGAATATATTTTAACACTGAATCGGAGTAGAAACAGATTCAGAAGTTAATGCAAAAACTGCCGTATATGCAATTTACATGTTTGTATGTTAATTTTTATGTGAGTATGTGTTGATTGTTATATCTAAAAATAAATAGCAACTTAATTTAATTTAAATAAATGCTCCTTATATATAGTTTACAGTATTAGCAGAGATAGTTTTTTCTTCCTAAGAAAAATTGTAATTATAATTGAATTTATTTAAAGACAGAGACACAATTTGTTCAGTAAACCACTGTTTAATAAAAAAGAAAAAAAAAAAATGTTTAGTTTTCTCCCTCCTGCTGTACCGAATCCGTACCAAACCGTGACTTTAATAACGAGGTATTTACCGAACTGTCAATTTTATGTACTGTTACACCCCTACAAATGACATCTGAGGATTTTGAAAGGAATGACAATGGAGTCATCTACTTGCATGCTCTTAGTAAAGTAACTGGGTATACACTGAACCATGAATGAGCTAATTGATTATGTCTGCTTGAATCACTACCTGTTTCTGGTTCAATGCTGAAGGCTGGAACAGTGCTATCTTTATGCATGAAACCATACGTGACTTTTCCATTGGCTCCTTCATCAGCATCATCTGCATGGACCTGCAGCACAAATGTTCCTGCTGGCTTATTTTCCAGAACTGAGGCCTTCTCCTTATACTCTGCACACTGTAGGTGGGGGCGTGGGGGGAAGGGGGTTGGAGACAGATAAACAAAGGGGTAAACCAAATTTAATAAGGTTGTTTACACTTGGTATTAAGATCTCTCTCCCAATGGACCAGATCACAAGGGGCCAGTCGAGATACATTATTGTTTACACCTGGTGGAAATATGTCTCAAATGCATCTCCAGTCAAAATTTGAGAACTGACTTCAAAAGCAGGATCTCTGAGGGCCACTATGAACTACTGTGAACTAGTACCAATAATACCAGTATTAGTAACACTATAAGTAACACACTACTGTGACACACACCAAAAGCGCTCTCTCAGACAGCACGCAAATCCGAATTTAGTTCCCTTTGCACCTGATTGGTCAAATAGAGACATAGTTGTCAAAATGCCCATTATGTGGAGGATTTCACATAAATACAGTCGGTTATGGCTTAAGTGAATTTAAACAGCTTAAACAGTGTGTCGTTACATGTTAAAGTGACAGCAGCCTAAAATACCTGTTTGTGTCATTAATGTTAATCAAACAACAAAAGATGTTAAATAAATGTAGGCCTATACATGTTAAATAAACCTACTATACCTGAAAATGTAGTTTATTTAAATAGTATCTATCTATCTATCTATCTATCTATCTATCTATCTATCTATCTATCTATCTATCTATCTATCTATCTATCTATCTATCTATCTATCTATCTATCTATCTATCTATCTATCTATCTATCTATCTATCTCTCTCTCTCTCTCTCTCTCTCTCTCTCTCTCTCTCTCTCTATATATATATATATATATATATATATATATATATATATAGTTCTAATTAAATAAAATTAATCATTATGTTTTTCGGTCATATTGCTCACTTCTAGTGGATGCTGCTTAAGTGAGAAAGAAAGAAAGAAAGAAAGAAAGAAAGAAAGAAAGAAAGAAAGAAAGAAAGAAAGAAAGTATTGTAGACTGGACACAATGACGGTATGAAGAATGAGAGAGGAGGCGTATTAATCCTTATCTCTTTGGTTCTGTTGAGATTCATCTCTGTTTCATAATTGAAGCGCCCTTGAATCAATTCCATCCCACTGAATCTGTGGAGACGTCTGGAATAAGCCTTGATAATGCAGCCATGCTCCACCACCCACACACCTTCTTCATCCTCACGTGTGTATGAGTGTGCGTAATCACAAAAATAAAGCAAGCACTGCCTCCCCTTCATCATTAGTTTGCTCAGCTTAAGATAGCTGAGGTTAGATGAGACTCTGGGAAAACAAATACAGTAAATAAATGTGTTTAAAACACATGGTGACAATTCCCAAATCAGTCCAACAGCGTCTACTTTGATGGCCACTTCTGACACCTAATTAATAACAAGGGACATGGTCCAGCCTGTGATGGTCTTTCATCCTGCAGCTAGCTAAAACCCGGCCCCTAACTCTGTGTTGTTCAATCAGTAAGGTGAGCGTGAAATCCCATAAGGCTGGAAGTGGAAACAACGAGTGTTGTAGCACTCGCGAGTCCATCTCACAGACCTTCGGAAACCTGGCAATAAAACACATATGCTGTGGGCCTACAAGATAATTTTTTTTTTTAGTCGAGACCCATGGCCACTGATGATCACAAATCCACAGGAACAGTTTGGTATTCCAGAACACAGGTATGATGGGGGAATAGGAAGGAAGTTCAGGTGGGAGTTTTATAAAAAACAACAAAGAACTTCACTTTGTAGTTACAAGCCTTTTCCCCACTTAAAAAGTCATTAAAGGGCATTATATGAAGCTAGAATGGCAGGGAAAACATAAAAAAGAAAGACGCTAAGATAAATAGAAAGCAGGCAAAGAATAGAATGCACACATAAACAGAGTGGGGTTAAAAAATCTGAAGCTGAGCAGTGGCATTGGCAAATTTATTTATTTTGTTCTGAGAAGTCTGGCTCTGAGGTGTTTCAATGGAGCAAGAACTGCCACTTTAGCTTCTCTATGCTGGCTCAAAAAGGGATGTCTTGCGTCTCAGTGGATGCTAATTTACTTCACACCCTGCCAAGAGAAACTCAAACAAAATGCTCCACAGACCTGAAGAGAAGTTTGTAAGTACTAACCATCTGCCCACGGCCAAGCATCTCCTCACCTCACTATGTAGCCTGGGGAGATTAAGACCCTCTAAATATATCCAGTGTTGCACTCAACCCATATTTACTGGAGACATCAAGAAGCATGTATACCCATAATGATTCAGCACATATTTCAAACACCTTAATTAAAACAGTCTTCAGCTGAGCGAGCAGCAGCCCAGGTTGCCCAGCTAATAATATCTCACGAGGAAAAAAAGAAAAAAAAAAAGAAAGGAAAAAAAGTGGGAGCGGATGAAATGGAGAGAGAAGTAAAGAGGCACGAAATATACTGTAGTGTATAGAGTGAATATGCAAGAGAAAAGATAAACACTCTGTTCCAAAACCTACAGAGCAGAAGAGACAGAATTTGAAGGTGTCATAGTTGGGTTCCTGATGCAAAGGTTGCGCATATATGTGTGTGTGTGTGTGTGTGTATGCAAGGTCTAAAACTAACTTTGTGCCACACCTGGCCAGTGACTTAAGGAAATGTACCGGCCATTAAACAGATTTTGCAAAAACATGCAGTTAATCCTTATTGAAGTTACAAAAGTTATTCAGTCAAGAGCAGTGAGTGATTTTTGTCTTTTGTTGTTTGATTAACATTAAAAACGTAGAGAGTAGCAGGATAATAAGGACAGGATTTAAGACTAATGCAAGGATCCAATGTACTTATACACTTACACCTGTTGTCTTTCTCTACTGTTTACTTTCACTTAAGCCATAGCCGACTATGTTTACTAGGATACTCGCAGAGACTGTCATTTTTGACATCGTTTTATGTGAATTTGTCTGTTCAAGCAAAAGAAGATGTGAAAGAGAGCTTATTTGTGCACACATTAAACTTTCCACACATGGCATGAGTAATGAATTGAGTTCCCCTTCACGTCTTCTTGCGCTTTAATATTTACATGGGCAAGGCTTAAACTTTCGTGACGATGCAGCGATGACCTGCGAACTGTCCTGAGCTTCATTCACCGCTGTTCACGTTCATGTTCTCACAACATTGAATTGTTAGAATTCATTAAAATGTTACCAGCCAACCAGGGATTGACAATGTTTCATTTACTCGCCAACACAGACTTTACTTGCATTTGGTACTTGGCGAGTGTTAACTGTAGGTCCTGTGTATGTACAAACCTGATTTCAAAAAAGTTGGGACATTGTACAAATTGTGAATAAAAACAGAATGCAATGATGTGGAAGTTTCAAATTTCAATATTTTATTCAGAATACAAAATAGATGACATATCAGATGGTTAAACTGAGAAAATGTATCATTTTAAGGGAAAAATAAGTTGATTTTAAATTTCATGGCATCAACACATCTCAAAAAAGTTGGGACAAGGCCATGTTTACCACTGTGTGGCATCCCCTCTTCTTTTTATAACAGTCTGCTCAAGTTTAGGAATAGGAATGTTGTCCCATTCTTGTCTAATACAGGCTTCTAGTTGCTCAACTGTCTTAGGTCTTCTTTGTCGCATCTTCCTCTTTATGATGCGTCAAATGTTTTCTATGGGTGAAAGATCTGGACTGCAGGCTGGCCATTTCAGTACCAGGATCCTTCTTCTATGCAGCCATGATGTTGTAACTGATGCAGTATGTGGTCTGGCATTGTCATGTTGGAAAATGCAAGGTCTTCCCTGAAAGAGACGACATCTGGATGGGAGCATATGTTGTTCTAGAACTTGGATATACCTTTCAGCATTGATGGTGCCTTTCCAGATGTGTAAGCTGCCCATGCAACACGCACTCATGCAACCCCATACCATCAGAGATGCAGGCTTCTGAACTGAGCGCTGATAACAACTTGGGTTGTCCTTGTCCTTCTTTAGTCCGGATGACATAGTGTCCCAGTTTTCCAAAAAGAACTTCAAATTTTGATTTGTCTGACCACAGAAAAGTTTTCCACTTTGCCACAGTCCATTTTAAATGAGCCTTGGCCCAGAGAAAACGCTTGCGCTTCTTGATCATATTTAGATATGGCTTCTTTTTTGACCTATAGAGTTTTGACACGGTGGATTGTGTTCACCGACAATGTTTTCTGGAAGTATTCTTGAGCCCATGTTGTGATTTCCATTACATTTACTTATTACACATCTGGATTGCTACCTGTCCCAACTTTTTTGGAATGTGTAGCTTTCATGAAAGCTTTTTTATTTATACATTATTTATTATTCATATCATTAGGATGGAGGAAGATGTTGTATATAAATATAGAAGACATATATACAATAAATAATAATGCTATATGAATGGATGATATTTTCAGTATAAGTATAGTATTGCTAAAATATTATTTCAATGTTAACTTAAAAAATTGTATGACTGCGACAGACAGACAGACAGACAGACAGACAGACAGACAGACAGATAGACAGATAGATAGATAGATAGATAGATAGATAGATAGATAGATAGATAGATAGATAGATAGATAGATAGATAGATAGATAGATAGATAGATAGATAGATAGATAGATAGATAGATAATTAATATACATAGTACCTTTTCAAACACAGGCTTGTTGTTGTTTACATCATCAACTCCAACAATGACCTGGGCAATGGTGGAGAGTGACTGCGGCCCACCGGAGGCGTTATCATCTGTTGCTGTTACGTTCAGGATGTACTTTACTCCCTGAAGTCTGGGAGGTGGGCTGGAGCGCAGACGGATCAGTCCTGTGTGGGGTGACAGTCAAACATTTATAGCAACATTTAATTGGCCATTACCCTCACCTAAATCCCACTCAAACACCATTCAACCTCACTAGCAACTGATTCCTTGTTAGTTCGACACAGTATTAATACTATCTCATATAAATAGATAAAATGTGTTTATTAGGGAGTCAGATAAGCCAGATCTGAGCTGCATTCTTTGCACGCAATGCTGCATTTCACATGCTATTATTGACACTCGTTTTATATAGTATGTGAAATAAAATCACGTAAATGCTATGAAACTTGATGAATAAAAATGGACCATTGAAGACTAATCTCTCTGCGCTCATTCATAATGCAGATAGGCTATATCTGACCTTTAAGGCAGTGATGAGTATATTTGCCATTCCTGAGGTTTGTACTATGCAAAAATCCTGTATATATTGTATGTTTTTATGGATGAATATATGTGTTGTTGTGAATGTGCCAGGGAAAACGTTATGCTTCATACATTGTGTCTTATCTGCAGAGACAGCCGGAGTCAGCTACTACGTGACCCTCCGCGGTACACCATACAGCACCATCTCTTTCTGGAGAGCGCATTAGACTCTGCTGCATTCAGCTCTGCATTCATAATCTAAAGAGCTAGATGACTGCTATCTCCAGCTAGCAGCAAAGGGACATTAAAGAAACCAACACGTCAACTGACACAGACTTGGCAGGAGGGAAATCACATGTACTCTAGTTTCTTGAATTGATTTTAATGCATAACACTAGTCCTTTTGTGGCACAACTCAGGGGAAAAAGAACATGTAATCAATTCTAATTCAGTCTGAACACCCCTAGTCGCACTACCTCCCCATCCAAATGGTAGTGAGGGCTGAAATGAGTGTGTCTGTGTGTGTATTTTGTGCCATGAGGATTCTTGTCACAGGTTTTAACTCTATTCTCTCGACAGTTGTATCAACTACAGGCTATGAGACCCACAGGCTAATATGTTGAAACTCTACTAACGTTTTTTTTTTTTTTAAACCAATGTTTCAAACCATACAGATGAATTACTACAATACGCATCACCGCCAATGATTTTATAATTGAACAGAAATATTATCATAAAAGAAATATACACAGAATTAAATAAAGTTCTAGAGCCAGTTCTATAAATATTGACAAACTGGCAGCTTAAGTAACATAAATTTCAGTAATGATCCGTGTGTGATTTATCTGTCCTTGAGCTGGAAGTGTCTATTATGATTAGTATGTAGTACACTGGAGGAGTCTAGAACAGGACGCAGATGAAAGAGGCAGCCAGCACATATCAGTGCACATCAAACATAGAGATGTTGTTTCTCCAGGGGCATGACAAGCAAATGTCTCCATAGATGAGGGTGAAGGGTATGCCACTGGCCCTCTCTTTATGCCAGTTTACATCATTGTCATGCCCGCTGTGAGCAAGAGCAAACCACATACCCAAAATGTGGACTTTTCTTGCACTCTGAAAATAATAAATAAATAAAAAGTTCAAAATAAATCCTTGTTTGAACACCTTAACCTACCATTAGCCATAATAAAATAAAATTTTATTAATACATACTTAAAAAAAAAACCCAATCGCATTACGCAATACAGGCTCATTGGAAAAAACGTGCCTCTACCTATATTTTTTTGCAAAAATCTAAACAAATAACACATACATACAAATCACTGCTGTTTTTAGCTGAAATAAACAGATTATCAATTGATAAAGACTTATTTTTGTGCAAAATACTATGTCATGACCTTATAACACATTTACCACAGTGCATCATTTGACAACTAATACATTTTGATGTTTTTTGTCACATAATCAGCTCCATATGGCTTTTCTGATATAGTATACTTGCTCAGTAGCTTACCTGTTACAGCATTGCACTTGTGATACAGAGTGCTTGGATACTTACGTAACATGAGTCACGTTAAAAGAAATCAAAGACTTGTAGAAGCCCTTAAATTGGATTGTTTGTTCCTGCAAATGTATTTTTACAGCACACCTGCTTTTGTTAACACTATTGGGTATGTTTAAGGTTCAGTGTAGGTGGTTCATTATTTTCAAATGCAATAGAGCATTAACCTTTTAGCACCACACACACCAAACATTTAATTTCCCAAATGCAGTGATACATACAACAATCAATGAAATAAAGCATTGCCAGATACACGTTCATCTGTTTTGGGTAAAACATCGCCACGGGCACACGTTTCCATTGAGCCTGGGTTGGCATTACCCATTTAAATAACAAAAAATAATGCTTAACTGTTAATACTTTACTGTCTACTTTGACCCGCCCTCAAACACTGTAGCTAGTTTGTGTTGTATACTTTGTATACACTTCCAAAGGATGAGGATGTGTCGGTGTTCAATACATTATTTTGTGTTTTATATTGTGTAGTTCTCCAGCTAACCAGCTATCTAACTTTTGTCTATCTTACTGAAATACTTCTGCTAATCAGCTGTGGCTCACTATTACCTAAAACTGTGTCTATTAATGCAGATTGTCTGTCGTTCTTACTACTTTGAGTAATGATAAAGGATGGGGCAAGATTTGTTTTACAAACTTTAATGTTACATCAGTCATTCACATTAGCGCTTGGCTAATGTATGCACCATTATTGATACAGATAATAATAGAGTTCACACATGTGCACCTCAATAAATTAGAAATATATACACAGTTTTGTTGATTGGCATTCATTGGTTAATGCTGATGTAGAAGAATTACAGTTGCAATATGTCAATGTACGACGAACGGAGTAGTGTAGCAGTGAGAAATGTCCTGTTCAAGTCGTCCTTGCGATGGAGGTTCGGGTTGAATAACTAGCTCTTCCAATGTTTCGGCATCAGACTCACACTTGAATTGATATGATAAAATCAACACCACCATTACTGTCCTTACAACATGTACAATCGCTGAGGACTGAGGAAGCCTCCGGAGCTGAAGTTCAGTTACGGTAATAGGTGTTTGGGTAGACCCATCACAGCAAACTGGGTCATCTGACCAATCAGAACAGAGTAGAATCTTGGAAAAGAGCGGTTTAGAGAGACTGAATCTTCAGACGAGTAGTTTGAGAATCTTTGAAAAATGTGGTGATGTGCAATAATATTATGAGTTTTTTTTTTTTTTTTTTTTTTTTTACCTTTGATGCATATAATCCTGTTGTAGGAGACCTCCAAAACAAAATTAGGAACCTTTAAAATAGCATATAGGAGCACTTTAATTACACAATTTATCAGCTTTTGTTCAATGTTAACAGCTTGTCAGCCAAATATCTTTTCTGGCAGTCTTTTCTTTTTTGCAATGCATTTCTCCATTGCCAGGCATTAGAATGATGGAACCTTGTTTAACGCAAGGCCTTTTAGCAGCACAAATAACTAAGGGAAAATCAAAACACTACAAATAACAGAGGAAAATAAAAAAACGCTTGACAGGTGCTGTGTGCTGCCGATGATCTGGCTGATTATCAGTGTAAACACTCTGACACCGTGTCGGTAAATACTTCCTTCGTGGACCGGATGCGGTCTTTGTATTTATGTCTTTAATACAAAAGGCCTGATCATCTTATTGACTCTGCTGTTTGAATCCTTAAAGGGGTATTAAATCAAGCAGCGCACATTCCTCTGTGAGTTACAGTAAATTAACAACGAGTACCAAGCGCCTAGGCCCTGCTTCTCCCCAACAAAAACAACCTAATGGAGGAGAGGCTCTAATGAATGATAGGGGGAATTTCAGGAGAGACAGAGATCTGACGAGCCGCAGAAGGGGTAATAAAGGAACGCTTTGATCTTTAGAATAGAGAATGGAGAGAATATGCAGGGAAGGGAATCGACAGAGACACTCTTCAAGGAAGCGCGGTGCTTCCAATGAAGCGGTACATGTTTGAATCACATGAATGGAGCACTAAATTGAAGCACTGTGAATGTAAGCAGCAAACATATTTTGCGAGAAGGACAAGTGAAGTCCATATCTTAGGACTGATCTTCTTCAATCAAAATGCAATTCATCAAAACATATCTAGCTCTTTCAAAGTTAAGGAGTGTGCGGCAATTAAGTCATGGGCTATTTAGCAAATACTGTTACTTTGAGGAGTTAGTAAATTTGTATTTAGTTGACAATAAATATTATATTTACTAAACCATCACTACATTTCTTCAGAACTGCGGGAGATAAACAGACATTACATTTTCATATTAGTTAATATAAATGTGCGCCAACACCAAGTGAAAAGCTCTGTAATCATCAAGGGACTCAAAGTGTTTGATCTGTACACACATGGTTCCTATAAAGTACAGACCGACAAACAAAAAAAAGACTACTTATCGTTGGTGGCTACTTTCTTGACTAATTATTGCGACTTTATATCAGAATTATGATTTAATTTATCTTGTTTTCTTGACATTTCCTAAGAATTACCTCTTTTTTTTTTTTTGGAACAATTTAGACAAAAGAAACACTTTACAATAATTATCTCTTGATATTTACACAGAGGCTAATTTTGTATTTGTGAAAGTAGGAATGACTTGCTTGTTTTAGTGATGACTTTAAAAAGAAAATATGATTCATGGCAATCATGCGTGGCTACTTTTCAACTTATTTGAAATGTAAATGATACAGTAAAGTTTGTACTATTGGTTCAATATAAAGAACTTCAAATCATGGAGGATCTAAATCATTTCATGTACTTGACTGCCCAAACACATGTTGCTGTTGATTTCACTTGCACTCTCCGTCATTCTGGATTTCACTGTTTACCAGATGTTCATACTAAAAGCATTGTGTCTTCAATAAACCTTAAGGATCCTTCAGATTAGAGTCATCTTTTTTCTAGTCGGAATGCAAAACGTATATGCTTAACCCCACCTCAACCACCTGTACAAAAATTCTACATTTCTATCTTCAGTATACTTTTCATTCTACAAAAACAAAATCCTTATTTTGTTATCAGAGTGTATATCAGTGTGTATACATATATGTGCAGCAATGCACACATGCTTGCATATTCCCTAGTGGAAAAACCTTAAGTCCAACAAAAGTTTGAGTATGGCATGTTCCACTCTCATGTCTCTTTCTAATGTTGTCTCTAATAAAGGGTTAAAAAGCCCATACATTAAAGACTTATTGGGCATCTAAATTATATCTAAGCTAAAAGAAGGATAACGAGTTCTGTTTGAATAGCTGCCTTGCTGTGATCATCCTAGTGTGAAAGTACATTTAAATATTAATTATTAAATTATTATTATTAATAGTTAAACTACTAATGTACAATATGATGCAATGCAATGCAATGTAAAGAGTTTGAAAGAAACCACTAAATTAAGGCTTTTCTACTGGACTGTTCCTTAGTGAATGTTCAAGAAGCGTGAATCGGCCATCAAAGAGAGCGTAAAAATACAAATTTGAAACATGATGTCTCACCTTTCTGGTTGTCGATGACAAAGTTGCCCTCCTCATTGCCTGCTGTAATTTTGTATGTGATCCCGTCACCATCTGGGTCCTTGGCCAGCACTGTTGCGACTAGAGTGTTGGGCCCTGCGTCCTCTGAGACAAAGGTCCGATACCTGTTTTTGAACACACATGTACATTTCTTTCAATATATCTTCCATGTGAAAACAAAACAATACCAAAAAAATAATAATTAAGGTCTCTAAGTTTAATGAATGCAATTCCGTATGAGACAGTTGTTGTGTACAGGCAGGCAATCTGCAATACTGCTGCAAGTAATCATGCTTGTGACCATCATTATATGTGTTTACCAAGGGTATTAATATACAGCAAAACTAAAAGATGCAGGTGGTATGGACAGCAAATAGAATAAATAGAAAAAAAAGTTATAGAGGCAAGCAAAATCATACAGGAAAGCAAATCAAACAGAATTCATTATGCAAATACTACGATGGCATTCTCACCTGGTTACATTTTGAACTCTAAACATTCTTTTAATGCCATTTCATTATCTGTGATTGTTCAGTCAGTTTAAGATTAATCTTTAACATTTCTTTAGAATTATCTTAAAATATGTGACAATATCTACAAAATAATTTTTGTTCGAAAAGTTAAAATAAATTGAAAACTTGTGAAGAAGAGGCAATGCCTTTAAGAACTGGAAAAAAAAAAATAGCTGGATGACTGCAGGAAAGAAATACATTAAACATCTGTGTGTATTTAAAGGCACAAAATTTACACTCAAATTGTTTAACGAATTCAAATTGTATAGTAAAATTACATCAAATTGAATTGAATAATTATATATATTCATATTAAGGATTAAGAATTGTAAATGAGTAAAAACAAAACAAAACAAAAAACTAGACCTTAATAAAACTTTTTGTATACATTTTAGTGGAACAAAGGAATGGACCATTTAGTTTATGTGATTTGTGTTCATAAATATAAACATTTAAAGGGCACGTTAGTAATATCCGCCTGTAGGCGGGTGCACAATGCACATACACTCTACTTGTTACACACAGACAAGGACGCGCAGCAGCAAACAAACATTTTTAAATATTAAAAATAAAAGGATTCCTCTCTGGAGAAGCATTCAGTCTTTCCACTTGTAAATAGTGAATCCGCCATGGTGTAAGCATAACTGGCTTTTAAAAGGGAATGGGAGATGAGACTCTTATTGGTTTACTGCATATTACACCCAAAACACAGCAATGACTCATTAAGAGACTAGGTACAAGTCTTTTGGACCATTTTTTTCCGTTGTTAAACTACCAAAAGTGGATTTGGACACGCCTTAAAGGGATAGTTCACCCAAAAATGAAAATTTGATGTTTATCTGCTTACCCCCAGCGCATCCAAGATGTAGTTGACTTTGCTTCTTCAGTAGAACACAAATGATGATTTTTAACTCCAACCTTTGCAGTCTTTCAGTCGAATAATGTGTGTCAATGGGAACTTCTACTATAAGAGTAAATAAAACTTGCATAGACAAATCCAAATTAAACCCTGTGGCTCGTGACGACACATTGATGTCCTAAGACACGAAACGCTCGGTTTGTGTGAGAAACCGAACAGTATTTATATAATTTTTTACCTCTAAAACACCACTATGTCCAACTGCGTTCAGCACTCGGTTAGTGAGGTCTGATCACGCTCTGACAACGGAAGTGATGTCTCGCACTCATTGAAGTATGGAGGGTATGCATCGACATCACTTTCCCGCCGGAACGCGCTCCTTCAGCTGGACTGAGTGGCAAAAGAACCTGCTGCATGACAGGATGACGAGTAAAACAAACAAATTACACTAAAGGTTGGACTCGATAGTGTTCCTTACAACTTGTCAAATAAACCTAATCCATGGATATTGACATGCAGCCAGGAATCGTGTTTCCTGACATTTATATGTGCCTGATTTCGACGCCGGGGAAATACATAAAGAAAAATGTGCCTGTGAATATTTTATATAACTACAATATTTAAATCCGAGTAATCACTTATATAAATGTTATATTGTCATGTTGTCCAGCCCTAAAACTTGTATAGTTTTCGTCAGTGTTTATTTAAAAACACCCAATTGTGCAGAATATAAGATGGTAAATATGTAATTGATGAGTTGTCAATATAATATATAACAATACCATATATACGGTATGATTTTACCTCAAAATCCAACAATTTGACACAAAATGATAACTGCAAATCCTGGAGTCCAGTTGTTTCTGTGAATTGCTTCTTTTTTCTGTAGCTTTCGACGGTCTTTAAATATATAGGCTACCTCAGATTTTGTGTCGAAGCTATTTGCACAGTCAATCACAAAGCTCTTTCCCCTTTTGGATGTGTTTTGTGTGTTTTTCGCTGCATTCACGCTGAAAACCAATGCTGCAGCTCAGTCTTTGTGGCACTCAGTGGGCGTGACCGCAGTCGTAACGGTCGACGGTGACGTCACATGCATACCCTCTATAAGCGTGAGACATCACTTCCGTTGTCAGATCGTGATCAGACCTCACTAACCGAGTGCTGAACGCAGTTGGACATAGTGGTGTTTTAGAGGTAAAAAATGATATAAATACTGCTCGGTTTATCGCACAAACCGATCGTTTCGTGTCTTAGGACATAAATGTGTCGTCACGAACCACAGGGTTTGATTTGGATTTGTCTAAGCAAGTTTTATTTACTCTTATAGTAAAGTTCCAATTGACACACGTTATTCGGCTGACAGACGGCAACGGTTGGAGTTAAAAATCATCATTCGTGTTCTACTGAAGAAACAAAGTCACCTACATCTTGGATGCCCTGGGGGTAAGCAGATAAACATCAAATTTTCATTTTTGGGTGAACTATCCCTTTAAGTGCACTTGCGCCATGTGCATAGCCCTTTTTTGTTAATCTTTTGTTTTCTTGATTTACTGTCTGTGAGTAATATATTTGTACCACTTCTCAGAGACAACACTATTTTGTCAAGTAACTAACATAGCATAATCAGAAAGAGCTTTATTTCTAAAAGTTTAAAATGTGTCTTCAGTGTCACATGGTTCTTCAGAAATCATATCAATATGCCAATTTCGTGTACAAGAAACATTCCTTATTATTTTTATATAATATGGAATGTTGCAAGAATTTTTATATTTGTATATAAAATTTTTTTGTATTTGTTTTATAGCAATATTCTTTTAAGGAACATTTTCGTCAGGATTCCTTGATGAATAGAAAGTTCAACAGAACAGCATTTATTTGAAACTGATACCTTTTGTGTAACACTTTAGAATACTGTTCTATCAACAGAGAATAACTATATGAATAACTACAAAGGAACATATAAGTAATGCAATATTAACATTCTAGTAACTACTATTAACTAACAAGAAACTCTGATAAAACGAATTAGTAAGTATAGTGCTCAGTTGAATGTGATAGTTCACTTCAGAATACTGCTCCAAATAATTAGTAATTCATCTAGAATGATTTGGTAAAACTTGAGTCATTACTAGTGGGTTACCATTACCTTCACTTTTGAATTAATTATACATTATACATTCTTCAGATTAATTATGAACCTGTATATAGTTCTTAGCTGTCCTCTAGGAGGTATGAAAAAGTAATAGATTTACTGTCACTTTTGATCATTTAAATGCATCCCTGCTGAATAAAAGTATATATATATATATATATATATATATATATCCAGTGTGTACTTAAAATGTCATATGGTAAATATAATCAGAACTTCTTAATTACCTGTGGAAAATGTAAAACAGAAGGGGCATTTGTTCACTACTGACCTCTACAATAGCTTCACATTATCTGTGCATGTGAGAAAATGAATCAAATCAAGTTAAAGTGATCAGACACAGTATGCTTAAATAGAAAATTATGTTTGAATTGTGTACAAGTAGACCAGTAATGCGTCACAATGAACACTGAGGGCCTTTTAGATGAGAGTGACCTGAAGAGACTCACAGCTCTGACCGTGTCACTGCTACAGAGACTCAAACCTCTAACCTCCAGCGGTAGAACAAACACGTGCACACAAACAAAATACAGACACATGCTCACACAAGGACATTTTTTATTGTTACACAAAATCCATTATTATTTAGTAAGTATAACAAAGAACAAGTGGGAGAGAGAGTGAGTAAGAACACCCCTCCAATGTTCAATAATAGATTTCCCTCCAAAAAAGAAACAGTTGAACCAGTTTGCTCAAGGGGCTGTTAACAGACAAAGCCAACACATTTCATGCTAAGCCTTTTTCTTGCCAAAACCACGCTCACACTTCATCACATCTGAAACAATGCTGTCAATGGAACAGCACCTCGTGGCGACAAGACAAACAGTGCCTTCACATCAGCACAGCATGCTGTTGTTTGAGAAGAGAGAGACAGCGCTGACAGACTGCAAGATACTTCCATACCCTCAGCCACCATTTGTTATTATTCAGTTGCAAAGATTTTATTTAAGTCACATAGACTGCACGCTGATGAACCGTTTGTTGAGACAGGGTCTGAGACATTTCCTTTAAATCTGAGAGGGACATTGATGGTCCATCAAAGCAGCAAAAGGTCAGCTGCCCTGATGACAGATTGACAATGTGTTCTAGATCCAGCTCGTTAAGGAATGAATTTTGAGCTGGGGAAAAAAAAAAATAAAAAAATAAAAAGTTGCTTGTGTGCAGGCTGTGAATACTAATACCTATATGAAACCTCAAGATGGAATGAGAGCCAGTTCAGCTAAATCTGTTCATGAATACACGAATAGTTAAAGCCACTAAGGCATGCAAGGTTAGAGCTAAGACTGAAGCAAACATAAATCACAAGGTCTGGTAAACAAAGTTAGCTTAAAGCCCCATAGCCAACGAGCATACATTTTTCTTTCACCAGTGTGTGAATTTGAATGTTTGGGTTAAAAGGATAGATCACCCAAAACTTCTGGCATGACTTCGGTGGAAGGCAAAAGGTGAATTTCTGAAGAAACTCCTGGCCACTGTTTTCAATATTAAAAAAGTGAATGAGGACTGGGGCTGCCAAGCTCCAAAATAACTCCAAAATATAATAAATAATATTCTAAAATAAAAAAAGGGAAGGGAAGGGATATTAAAAATTGCTCCATATGAGGTCTTCTGAAGCCATTCGATACCTTCGTGTCACAAACCTACCACAATCATCAGTAAAGATGTCTAATTCTTGAATGACTCAGAATCAAATCTTTCATATGAATCAGTTGATCCAGTTCAACAAACACATCTGAATGATTCGTATACAAATATAATTTTGCTCTTGAGTTCATCTCAATAATTCAGCTCACTGGAGGGAACGATCATACAGGGAATGTTTCCATCCAATCTGTGAAATAAATGTACAAAAAAAGGTGCAATACTGGAAAAACAATTTGCAAATAAAGCAGTCTTTCTATCCAATGCATTCAAGAGAACTAAATCTTTTATTTGTAATAAATTACTTGCATTTTAGAGTGTGCAGATAAAATGCTCAGACAAACTATGCCTGCTAGGTTAAGGCAAAGTCCCTTTCAAGGAATGTTTGTACACTCGGCCATGTTTGCAACGCCTCCGGGCAGCTATTTCGGGCATCCAAGACCAACTCCTATCTATTTGAATGGGGGAATCTTGTAATCTCAAAAACTGGTTGGTGAACTCACAATTAAATAACATATTTCAAATCAGCAACAAAATCTAACATGAACTGTCCCATAACTGTTGTTTCTTATGCTCAAATAATATTAAAAAAGCTTATTTTTCAGACTAGACAAGCCAATGCGAATGTGCAGTCCTAGCGCGAATCTCAGATTTCTATAGGAAGTGGAGCTTCTAACGGCAGCTGCAGCTTATTCAGTAATGTATTTCTATTGAACTACTATTAAGACTCTTTTTATGGCACCTCTGGAGTCTTTCTACAGCTTGAATGCATGGCAAAAGCGATTAGCACATTCTTCAAAACATCTCCTTTTGTGATCCACTGAAGAAAGTAAGTCATAGGGGTTTGAAACAACATGACAGTGAATGAATGATGACATTTGACGTTCCATCAGGACAAGTTTAGACCATCAGAAAACTAGGCTTTATAGAAAAGAACAACATTATCAGTCTCTGCCAATCTGACCGAGGGACCAGATATGAAAGTGAAAGAGACACTAAATTTGTCAAAAAGAGGAAGACTGATTGAAGGCTGTAGAGATGGAAATCCAACAGAAGGATCGAAACAAGTAGATAAGGAGGAATAAAATCTCAAGAGTGATGAGAAGACACCAATCAGAGGACAGGAAGTGACAGATATAGAGAGAAACAGAATGGCAGAGGGTAAGCGAGCTTGAACCCATCATTTCACTCTGTGTAGAGCTGATTGATGGTTAACAGAGGGAAGGTGACAGGCGTTTCATGTCGGTGATTTATGTCATTCATGGAGACACCATTGTTTGCACTTTTTCACCGTCATTGCACTCCGGAGCTGACATATGCGTGACATCCGCGACCTGTAATCTGTTAGAAGTCGCAAAGATCTTGCACACACACACACACACACACACACACACACACACACACACACACACACACACACACACACACACACACACACACACACACACACACACACACACACACACACACACACACACACACACACACACACACACACACACACACACACACACAAACAGAGATTACCCCCCCCCACACACACACACACACACACACACACAGCTCTAATAACCCCAGACACACACAAACACACATACACACACACACACACACACACACATACAGCATACATTCAGTGATATAACTCAGAGGGTTTGTTTTCAGATGTTCAGATGTAGATCTGAAGATCTGTTGAGCACAGCCTTTGAGAAAACCTGTCACAGACTAACCATAAAAATGCTTCGCTTACGTCTCCCTTTCTAAGTCATTGCCATGGCAACAGCGCAGGTGATGGGTCTTGTGACAGTGACTGACAGCTCTGTTTGAAGCGCACAAACCAATCAGACAAGCTTAATGCAGCTCGTCTACATTTACAGTATACATTCACTCATTATGTCAGCTATCAATCTGATGACATTTCAGTTGCCCAGGCCTGGAAAGATAGGCATCAATGCAACCAAACAAAGGCAATGAGCAAATGCCAATGATTACAAAAGAACACTGATGATGGGTTCTTAATCATTTTCACCCAAATTTCAAGCATTACATAAAGCAAAACTACGAGGACTGACTGTTACCATTACCATGTCCTGTAGCTCTCGGCATGGCAAGGAAAGCCTGGGCCAGTGCATAATAAACATCACTCAATCCATCTCTTTGTCCTTGGTCAGGTTGGTGCCAGTAAACAGATCTGGTAATGATGTACTGTGCAAACGCTATGGCATGAGCGACAAGGCTCATTTTCAGGCGAACTGAAGGAGCTCTGCTCCTTGAAGCGGGCAAATTAGTCTGCCCAAATGGAACAAACAGCAGTGACAGACATTGCAATTTACTCAATTACAGGCCTGACACATATAGGCTATCCTGCTCACAGAAATGATGTAGGATAGAGAGATTGAGTCTTTTCTGTTTGAGGAAAGGAGGTGTTTTGAAAGGGACTAAAAGTTTGAGAGAGGATCTGAGGTGAAGGGAAGAGAAAAAGACATGCAGAGAAATCTCAGAGACTGTGGCTAAGTCAAAACACAACATTTCTACTAGCTTTATCCCAGTCTCATTTTTTAATATTCTTATTAAGGAAGGAATAAATGAATCAAACTACACTTTCTAACTACACAATGTTTGGGGTTGGTAATATTTTTTAACTCAAGGGTGCATTTATTTGATCAAAAATACAGTAAAAATAGTAATATTGTGAAATAGTATTGCAATTTGACTGTTTTCTATTTTATTTTCAAATTTAATTAATTCCTCTGATGGCAAAGCTGAATTTCCAGCGGTCATTACTCCAGTCTTCAGTGTCACATGATCCTTCAGAAACCATATGTTGATTTCGTGCTTCTTATTGAAAAACATTAGTTTTATTCATTAAAATAAAATGTAATTCATATTATTATTATTATTACTATATATATAATATATAAAAATTCATTTAAGAAAGAAAGAAAGAAAGAAAGAAAGAAAGAAAGAAAGAAAGAAAGAAAGAAAGAAAGAAAGAAAGAAAGAAAGAAAGAAAGAAAAAGAAAGAGAAAGAAAGAAAGAAAAAGAAAAATCCTACTGACTTTAAACTTTCAGGTAATGGTCACAATAATGCAAGTAGAAAAAAAGAGAAAAAACATGAAAATCTGATTTTCAAAAGCCTATTCTAATTAAATTGTTCATACTGCCATAATGAAAAACAATAAATAGTGAAATAATTGCTTTAATTTAATTTTGCCCAGTTTTTTTTTTTTTTGGATCAACAAAAAATTAATGCCAATTTAGTCAGAGTAAACTTAAACAAAATAAATGAATACAAAAATGTTGATTAAATTAAAAATATATTTTCATATTAAGAGAAAAACTATGCATCATGTCATTATTATGACATCCAATAGCCGCTTTTCCACTGTCGGGCCAGGGCTAACAGCGTGCCGGGTGGGGCCAATAGCCTCAGACCTCAACCACTGATGTCAAAATCAAATTGCGTTTCCACTGTTGGACCAGTAGCCCCGCAGCGCTACCCTGAAACCCGCCCTTAACACTTCTCCATAGAACGACGTCACACTACCTCACCATTTCACCGACCGAAAACTAGCTAGATCACAAAATGAGCATGACAGAAGAGACCGTTTGGTCTTTACGTAAAGTCTTAAGTCTCCAGCATCAATACTTGACCAATGTTTTACAATAAAATAATAATAAAAAAAAAGTTACAGTGACAGTAATTTATTAATTTGTGTCAGGAGTGCACATCAGATTACACATTTAGAAAAATATTGATAAAATAACATGTTTATGTCACATTTCTTTATAAACAGTTAACACTTCTATAAATTTTTGCATGAATGAAGTAATCTGAGGATGTTTGAGCAATCTCTCCCCTCTCACTGTACTGTTATCCTTTCAGCCAGAGCAACAGAGGGAGCTTTCGAGAAGAAAACAGGACTTATAAGTTATACAAGTTAAAGGTGCTAAAGAGGATGTTTTGTTTTATACATTTTTGCAATATTACTTGAAACTGTCTTTACTAACTGATAAAAGACTATTTATTAGGTGCACTGAAAGGAATAATATTAATATACATCATCTGTGCACGAGGTAGGGCCTTAAAAACATCAGCCAATCGTTTACGCGATGATTGGCTCTCTGGCTTGTCAATCACTGCCGTGACGTTCCTTGTGAGAGACGTGCGCAGCTGCGCGCTCCAGTAACTTTCCACACTCCACAGGCGCCGCATGCAATGTTTTTGTCAGGAGACAGGAGTAACAACTGCAGATTATGAGTTACCTGCGGTGAGTCCGACATAATGAATCCACTAACACGACACAGTGAATGCCGGTGGTAAACACTCGTGTTCCAATACTCATGCACGAGTTTTGGGAGGCGTTCCCTCGAAATGAGCAGTGAAGGAGGGGGGTTATTCTTACGCATACACTCATTTCAAAAACTCACTAACAGTCTTTGGATTCTCAGTCAAAGAAAAAATCCTCTCTATCACCTTTAACCGGAGTTTATGTAATTTGTGACATATGTGGATGCATTAGTCCAATATCAACAAAGGCACAGGGAAGAGACAGATAAAACATGAAATCAAATAAATATACAATTATAATTATTAGTACATTCTTCAAACAGTCTCTGGTATTTTCCATAAACATATATGTACTTATTATCACAATGGTTAGCCAAAGTAGCCTTTTGCATTGCATATAATATATATTTCTGCCTCATGCGGTGATCAGAATCCCCATTGGAAAATGTTTAAAATGACTTAAATGTTGAAGTTAGCTGGTAGCCGACTATAATAATATGGGAAATGAGCAGCTGTGTTGCCAGTCACCTGAGGTAAAACTCCACCTTTGTTCATGACCACTCCTCAAGCCCCAGTTGGTCCGCTTTGGACCAAGGTATTTGACAGGCCAAAAACCCCTGGCCCCGAGAAAGCCCCGAGCTTTTGGCCCAAAAGTGGAAACATGGCTAATGAAAAGGGAAAAATCAGATCTAACTAGCAGTCTGAATAATCATTCTTAAAAATCAGGTAATTTCTCCGCAGTGTGAACAAAGCCTCACAGCATCGGCATAGCTGTAAAGTAGCTAATTCAGACAACGATTCAGTGTGGCGAAGAGAGGGTCTAATTACACTATAGTGATTAGCCATCCACATTTAAGTATTTCATTCAGTTATACAGAAATGGCTGGACTAAATGTTATTCCTGCTTGGACAGCAGATAAGCTGCTGTAATAATCAGATAACCTGCTGATGTTTGTATCTGCGTAGACAATAAAGGGCATTTCATTACAATGCTCATGTGTGTTTTTCAGCACTGCTTGAATTTTCTCAAGTGCAGACCTTAAATATTATTTCCATGTTCACCTAATAAAAACTGAAATATACCAATAAGACAAAAAGGAGTGATATAAAAGTCTTCCACCTACAACACTAAAAGGAAATCAACTTTTGTGCAGCATGTTTAGGAATGCAGCATGAGGCTACATTTCTCAAAATGACAACTGAAGACACACTGTAGCTATTTTCCAAAGCAGTTTAGTAGCAAAGAACGCTTCTTTGCTCAACATGAAGCAGCATTCAAAACCCATTTGACTTTCATTATGTGATGCATTTCTGAGTGAAACAGGATATACAGTGAAGGAGGAAAAAGTAAGTAGTTTGAAGGGGTGAAAAATCAAAGGATGCGTATATTGTCAGCTAAAAAAGAATCACTGCAGAGGCGGTACAAGTTATTACATTTTGTTTCAAGATTTTTTTTTTCTTTGAAATAACATGCATGAATGGATGCTACATGTACAATAAAGGCAGAAATGTGTATCAAGAAAGTAAATAGGGTCATTTTTGATTTCATATTGAATTTAATGTTTAAAGAAGACTCCCAAGCCATTCATGTCTCAAACTCATGCTCTTGGGTATAACCATGCAGACACAGATGTACACACCAGAATACAAATGCATCAAGTAATTAAAAAAAAAAAAAAAAAAGCCTTTCAGGGGACTGGAAGCGCAACTGAAACAAAAATATGCCTGCTCGCCCATTCTTTTTTGGACCCTCTGACCGAGGTCTTTCTGCCCAACATCCACCCCCTCCGTTCTCGGTTTCTCCGGCTTCAGCTGAATGCATGGCTGATTGAATCTGCCTCTCTGATTCAGTGAGCTCTCTGCCAGAAAATCAGTCAATTAAAATGGCCAAGGGCCATAGCTCTGCCAACAAGATGGAAAAAACAACAATAACAGTCTGCAGTCAGCACAACAGAAATATCAGCGAAATGAGAGGCAAATTAATACAGCAGCTGAGGAAAGACCTCATCGACAAGGTCTACACAAGGGGAGATGGAGATAAGGAAAGATAGACCACATAATCAGGAAGATAACACTGTACAGTGATAGCTTTTTGCTAATAACTAGAGGGGAAACGTCAGGCCAGCTGCAGACAGTTCATTCTCTGAGGAATCACACAATAATTATTCTAATAAATAATGCTGAAAAAAAAAAAGAAGAAAATTTACTTGATTATTGCAGTTTAAGGTTACAACATGGAATTTTAAAAATACATACAGTATACTTTTTAACACAAGAATGACAGTTGAGTTGAATGCTTATTTTTGTTCTACTACTAAAAATGATCAGTTTCAGTGTTTCAGCTGTTGAGGTTTGTGTGTGGCATTATTATTGCATGTCTCATGAGTGTCATGATGTTGTCTTTAGTTTAAAATGGTAAGTACTGCACTCTATTGTTATATTTATTATAGAAAATATGAGATGAAGTTCATAATATTGAACAAATTAAGGTAATAAAAAAAAAAAGAAAACTGAACAATGTGCAGAAAAAAATTAAGTAGATCAAATCAATTAAAGCCATGCAAACTGTTCATTTCTGAAGTTCTATGAGCACCTCATATATGTAACTGCATCTCATCTGTAATTACAGTGAAGGTAAGGAAAACCACCACTGGTCCAGAATGCAAGTTAGGCTCAGTGGTGTAATGTAACGAAGTTTGCACAAGCATGTGCAAACAAGTGCTCGCACAACCGCGGTTGATTTAATTTTCCGGGTTGCGTCCATTGCTGGAGAAGTGCGCTGTCATTACGAGCATAGATTATGAGACATTACGAGAGCGGCCTCTAGAGGCGAAATAAAAACTATCACTGATGCCTCGTATGGTTTCTTTTGACACGTGATGTGAGGCTGCGCGCTGCACAGAGCGGGTCACTTCAAAACGATTTAAAACGGACAACAAAACGGTATGTTATACAATGTACACTACAGTACATGTTTTCATATCACTATAAAGTAATTAGTTTGTTGACTAGATGCTGCATTAGTGGAGAACAGTATGTTTGTCGTCGAGGCTGACGTTAGTAGTAACCTCAAACGGTTAAAAGAATGTGACAAAAAAAAAAAAAAAAACACCAACTGTTTAATGTCAAGATTGTTACCATTCATTTGCATTAGTTTATAACTATTTGTTCGCTGTTATGCATTCATTATCCGGCGAAGTTGCATATTTAAACTGTATTCTCATACAGTGACAGAAGCTTAACAAATCAGAAATGTAGCCTATTCAATTTCAGTTTTTATCGGCACTGTAACACATATTTTGATTAGATAATCATCAATTTTTCTAAAATAGAGCCAAATAATGTGTGAAAGTACACATATAATAGACCCATGCTATGCCTTTGTGTGTAAAGATGGTCATTTTTAAGCATGACTGTTTGGATTTATATGAAATAGTAACATTTTACAATAAGAGTACATTTGTAACATTAAATAAGGTTAATAAAAGTATTGTTCATTTTTAATTTCATCATTTACATTTTAACATTTTAAAGTTGTCTCTTGCATTAGTTATAATGCACTATAAATTAACATGAACGAATCATCAATGTATAATTAATATATTATTATTTTTTTATGTATAAAAATTACAATAAACCTTTAGCCAATTTAAAGAAACAAAATGTAAGAGAGTTAAAACTGAACACAATATTGCAGCTCAAACTGTGTATAGAACAATTTTTTATATTTTTTTGCTCCTTTTGTATTTTACATTTACTTGTACTTTTACTTTCAATACTTAAGTACATTTAATATATAAAAAAAAATACTTTTCATACTTAAGTACAAAAAATATCACATACTTTAAAACTTTTACTCAAGTAACATTCTAAACAGCAACTTTAACTTCTACCAAAGTCATTTTCTGGCAAGATATCTATACTTTTACTCAAGTATGGTTTTCGAGTACTTTATATACCACTGGTTAGGCTCAACTAAGACTACAATATGGAGTCAAATCAATGCCACATATTTTTGCAAAACAACAAAGTATTGCGAAATAAAACAGAGTTTTGTTAAATAAATAAATAAATTAATTAATTAATAATAAATATAGTATCAAGCAATATTTTTTGCAAACAAAAATAAAGAATCAAAAAATAAAAATAAAACAGCAAAAATTGCAAAAATCAATGACAGCTGTAAAATAAGCTTAAGAACTTTGATCCTATTTTATCTCTGAAAATATTTTCGCAGCAATTGTTTTGCAACACATGCAGTATTTTCCATGGCCATCTACTAATTCATATACAATGCTCTTTTTATTCTGTTTCAGTCAAGTGTGAGCTCGAATTACCATATTCTCTTTGCATTTCACTTCTCTGTGCATTTCACTTTATGGCATTGTTTTGACATGGAGGCAGAGTCAAGGGACTGGGGC
The DNA here is from genome assembly GCF_024489055.1 of Chanodichthys erythropterus. NCBI lineage: Eukaryota > Metazoa > Chordata > Actinopteri > Cypriniformes > Xenocyprididae > Chanodichthys > Chanodichthys erythropterus. The sequence continues at coordinate 20,748,117 of NC_090231.1, read as the reverse complement.
GTGCACAACAAATCTAGCCACGCCTCCCTCGAGGCACGCCGTAGAGAATACTATAGCTATATATATATATATATATCCACATATCCTTATTATCCACACTGCCACATTCACATTCTCACCTCTCAGGCCAGGAAATGGCTATAATTCTTTTTTCTTTTTTTTCTTTTTTTTTTTTCTTTTGTGGTCTTTATTATATTTCCTGATGACTACACTCTTTAATTCCACATTTCTTTGATCAAACATCTCACTTTGACTTTGTATCAAATGTCCCTCTTTAAACAAAACAAAACAAAACAAAACAAACAAACAAACAAAACTTCTGTGATCCAATGTGGCTTCTTATCACAGAATGAGGCAGAAAATATATTTTATAGTATTTTATAGTATTCTAAAGTATATGTCGATTAGCACTGCATTATAAATATACATTATTCTTTTGAAAATACTGAGACCTGGAAATTACATAAATTTCCAAGCTGCATAGGAACGTGTGAGCATGCAGGGAAAACACAATATTATACACAAACCTCTAAAATCACTATGCAATGAGTGTGTGAAGTGAATGAGAGTAAATCAAGTAGCCGCGTTCCTGTTGCCTTTTCCTTAATTTCCAGGCCTGAAAATTACTTAAATCAATTTCCATACTTTTCCGAACTGCGTAGGAACCCTTACCATTTTATTTTGAATATATTCAAATAGACTATTTATTTATTGCATCACGAAAGATCCCCAGGTTGGGATTCGAACTCGTGTCATCCGAAGCACAACTGCATGTACATCTAGAAGCACTTCCATCGAGACTATCGGCTCAGACAGAAGATATTTAAATAAATGTTATAATCGTAAAAAAATATATAGGCCTATTTTTTTTCCATTATACAAGGCATATTTTGGTGATATCGACAAAGAAAACAGATATATAGGCTGTAATACCATAGACAATGGTCTTCTCAAGTAATTGTACGAACTTCAGGGTAAAGCCCCGCCCACTTCCGGTTTTATCCGATACAGATATGAATAATTTTGAGATTGTTACAAATACAGATACAGATAGTGGCTCTGCTGCACACCCCTAAACCATACCTTCACAATCCTGTCTATTGTCTTCATGTTTCATCAGTCAAAATGTTCATCAGTCATTTTATTCAGCTGCAGCGATCTCTGGATATCTTTGTCCAAATAAGGGAATTCATGGAACGTCATATGTTTTATCACTCTCACTTTTTGTGTGACGGCACCCCCTGGGTTCCAGTATGAATGCAACAGACATTATATGAGAGTGTTTAGTGCTTGGGTAAAAATGGAATAAATATTACTCCTCTTTAGAGATGATGAAGTAAACATATCAGAATCCATTGATGTTTCTCCAAACTAAAGCACTGAAGGACATTGTTTATTCAAGCGTTTTCGTGAATACAGTATATATATATATTTTTTCTCCCTCAAGGAAAAAAGGCTCATATTTCATATTACAGTTATTGACTCCATTTTTCATTTTCATAAATCCTGACACAAATTAAGCAATTACTGTCACTGTGTTAGATTTAAATATTGAAATTAAAAATTTAAGTTTGAGCCTTTTTAATGATGTATAGTTTGTCAAGTTAATTACATTCTTTTACATTGAAACTAGCAGTAATTTTGAACTATCAAAATAATGATCAAAATAATCATTTTCAAAATAATATTTGAATGAACATGATATGGTTATATGTCAATAGTGTTCTTGAAATAATACTGCCCACTGGAAAACCTCTTGCCTTTGTGTCTAGAGTCACAATCTTCTCATCAAACACTCTTCACAGCCAGAAATGTCACCAGCATAACTGTGATGTGCTTGTGAACCTGCACAGTGGAGCTGGGCAGGGCAGTATAATTTTGGTAGGTGTACTATTAACTATTGTCAAATGGAAATTACATTTCATATGCTATGCTAATATACAGACAGGAGAGATGAGTTTTTCTTCTTGAAGTGAGTATGCCACCCACAGACATACTGACTGCACTCATTTACTGTATCTTAGTTCAAACATTCCCTTACATTTTCAAATTTGTCTGCATCCCATAGTCAACAATATGTTACTTTGTTTTATGCAAGGTCTTGTTCTAAAGAATTTTTAAAATGTAAGTTAGTACAACTGTATGTGTAAAATGTAATCCAAGTTAATTAATATGCATGTAGTAATATGTGTAAAAAGATAGAAATGACACTATACCCCTAAGTTAGAGTATTAATTTCAGTTAAACTTAATTTTCACTATTACTTGCAGAGTGAAATTCCTTTAACCCTCTGGTATTGTTCATTTGGGAGTAACACTTGTGTTGTTCGCAGTCAAAATTGACGAACACCTGAAATATAATTTTTTTTTTTTTCCAGTAAAATCAATGTAATATATTTTTGATCAATATTATTTTTTATTTTGTATTTTGTTTCATAGTACAAATTAATATTAATGCAATAATTATGATAAAGACATTTTCACATTCTAATTTCAAATTATTATTTTTTTATTACTTAAGGCATCTTTACACAGCCAATTTATGGCTGCTCTGAAGCAGGTCTGTGTCTGCTCAGAATTCAGTGTAAATACGCCATGCCGCATTAAAGCAGACCTAAAATACACCGGGTCTGACCCACCTCAGGCCCTAGTATCAAAGGCGACGCAATGCTGTTTTGATTCAGTGTAAAAGAAACGTGAAACAGCGCCGTTCTGAGCAGCGTCGTTGTCATGACAACCCAAAGGACGCCTGTCAATTTGAGGCAAAAAAATATAGCCTACAGCCAGCTCCAACTGTTTTAGCTAACGTTAATTTAAAAAATGTCTACCAATAGGGGAAACAACTGGTCTGACATAGAAGTAAAAGAGCTTCTTTATATAAGAGCAGAGTAAGAAATTAACCAGCAAATTGACGTTGTAAGAGACAGCAATGTGTACTGTACTATTGCTGAGAGACTTTGAGTTTGCGGTGTGCAGAGAGATAATCAGGTTACGGCTAAGCTCAAAAGTCTAAAACGTTTTTTACCTACAAACAAAAGACCACACACAAGTGGAATGACTCCAAAGTCATTTGCCTTTTATGATATGTGTGATAATATCTGGGGACATCGTCCCTGCGCTTTGCCGGTAAATGCTGTTGGATGCTTGACACAGACAGAAGAAAGAGCGCAATCTCCAACTGACAGTGCCACTGAAGATGGAGATGATGAAGACATTTGTCCGACATCAAGGAGTAAGTTTTATGATTTCAGTCTCTTATTCGTCTTACATTAAGATGAAAATTGTAATATATCATGAATGGCTTGTTTTAAAATTATAATATATTTTTTTTGTCACTCCAACAAGTTCATATTCGCATGTAGCATATCTGCACGATGTAGGCCTAAAGTTAATTATTCTAAAACCATGTGTATTCATTTATGAATATAGAAATTCTCAGTTGTTTTCACTAAATTACATTAGCTTAATACATTAATGTATGAATGCTGAGTAAATTTCCACGTGTTTTCTTTTGATGGACCCCATTATTAATTATATAAACAGCATTGATTCTGAATGTGTTTCAATCCAAAAGATAATTTATGCATATAATATTTAGTCAAATCCTACCTAACTTGAGTACAACCACTGTTTTTATTTTTTTTTCCTCATCTAGGCACACCAGAAATGACAAGCCATCAGCCTGCGAAAAAGAGAAAAATGTCTAAGGCAGACCATGCTCAGGCAATGAGTGCTGCTTTCCTAAATCACCTCAATGAGTCAGAGGAAAAGTTCTTTGCCAGAGAGGAGCAACTGCTGCAAATGCAAAGGGAGTGGGAGAAGGAGGCAGAACTTCAACAATGACAAACAGTGTTGGAAATAACCAGGGAGATGCGAGCAATGCAACAGGAGGCTATTAGCCAGTTTGGCAACATCTAAGGGTGATGACCTACTTATAAAAGCTTGATGGTTTTATGGGACAAGTCACCCAAAACTGAAAATTTTGTCATCATGTGCTCACCCTCATGTATGTAGTACAAAGCTGCATGACTTTGGATGCAGAGTTTGAAACAATATGAGGGTGAGTAAATGATGTCAGATTTTTCAGTTTTGGGGGACTAGGCATGTTTGTAATTCAGGCATTTGACTTGATTTAGCCTATGGATATTATAATTTATTTTTATTTATTTTTTTATTTTTTTAAATCCAGTATAACTAAGTTCTGAAGCCTGAAATGTTAAAGCATGAAAAAAAAATGAGTACTGTTCATCAACACATTTTTTGAATTAATTTATTTAATAGTTTTTAAATTATTTATAGTGTACAGAATGTTGTAATTATTTTTCTGTCTTATTTATTGTACTGTGACTAAAACCACATATTTGTAGTAGCCTATTTGTTTAATTGTTCAGACTTTCTGTTCTATAGTGGGAGTAAAAAAAGAAAAACATACGTAAAGCTGTGTTGTATCCAGTAGACACTGGACTTGGGCGGTGTTATGTGATGCGACAAATAAAATAGAAATCATTATAATCAGTGATGTTGTCTAAACTGGATGTGGTGTGGCATGACAAATCCCCAGCAGTAAATTGATGCCTCATTCTATTTATGACGTACTCCAAGCAATCGTGACACTTCACAAAGGAAGGACAAATGGATTTGCAATGGTCGCTTTGTCGCGTTCAGTGTAGACATGGTGTTATAAATTCTCTAGTTGTTTTAGACATAAATACTTATTTTTATTAAGTATGTGGATTTAGATATATATTTAGACATTCTCAAAAACTACATTTTGTCGAGGTTTAGATTTTTTTAATGTTGATTTGAAATGTCAGTTTTAGCATTAATTTTACTACAGTCAAACCTGAACAAAGAGAAAAAACATCTTGTAACAAAACATCAAAATTCAACAAAAATGTAACAAAAATTAAAAGGAATGCTTAATCAGAGCTTAATCAACCCGATTTCAACCACTTATTTGAGTCTTCTGGCTCAATTTTGCCATATCGTTACAGCCACACCTATTCATTTGTGTGCGTAAAATAGTGTGTTGTGTTCGTGTAAGTGAGTGTGTGTTTGAGTGGGTGTGTCTATTTTGTACTCTCGATGTTTCAGAGTGTAATCTCTGCCATCCACTTTTTTTTTTTTTTTACTGCATTATGGCTGAATTATTGATTAAATTTCCTATGGCGGTGATGTTTGACCATGAACAACACAAGTGCGACTATTTATTTACGACCATTTAGCTTTTGCGAATCAAGTACACAATTTTTTTTTAAGCAACTACCGCAAAAGTCACAAAGTTTCATACCACTCTAATGATGTAGCGTACATTTTTTTTTCAATCTAAAATGAACGACCAACACCAGTAGAATGCCTTCCCTATTCAACTTATGGAACGAACGCAGTGCCAGTTTTTTCCATTTTTTCCGTGAGTAGAATAGGGCGTTTGTTTATATAAAGCATTTACGTTTTCCATTTTTTTTAGAAAATGACCGATCATTTCGCTAGATAAGACCCTTATTCCTCGTCTGGTATCGTTTAAAGCCCTTTGAAGCTGCACTGAAACTGTCATTTTGACCTTCAACCGTTTGGAGTCCATTGAAGTCTATTATAAGGAGAATAATTCTGGAATGTTTTCATCAAAAACCTTAATTTCTTTTCAACTGAAGAAAGAAGGACATGGACATCTTGGATGACATGGGGGTGAGTAAATTATCAGGAAAAATTTATTTAAAAATGAACTAATCCTTTATGGGATTAAACAGACAGGACAAAAAATTCCTATATTGCATAAGTGTCAATGTAGCTTATTAGATCTCCCATTGTCTATGTCATCAGTAATAATCAAACAACATTAAAGCTGTAAATTGTAATTATTTTAAAAAAGTACTTATAATTACATATGTAATAAAAAAATAAAATAAAATAAAATAAAAAAAAAGATTTTAATATTTAAGTCAGTAAACTAATTAATTAACAAGAAAAAACAAAAAGCAGATCAAGAATCGTTTTGGAATTGGATTGTGACTCCCAGAATCAGAATCAGATCTGATTGTGAGTTTTCTCTCAATATTTTATTTTTCTTTTGGAATTCTTTGTTTTGCAAATGTGTATGTGGCATGAATTTGACTCCATAAGATCTCTTCACAGTGATATTCAACATCTCCTGCAGACTGTTCAAAACAAACACCATCATCTTAGTGGTGAAGAGGTTTCCCATATCACACCACAATGAATATAGCAACATTGTTCCCTTGAGAGTTTTGAGAGTGTGGTGATGCCGCATGTCAAGGTCATCCAGCCAACCACAAACCAAAAATGCCAGCATGTTCCACTTGATGTAGGAGGCTGTTGTGTTTACTATCCACAACACAAGTTCAAGAACCTATTGAACAACATAGCATTCAACAATCATGAAAAGATAGCATTGCTAACAAAATATCTACACTTGCACTAAAACACCTCAGTCTGCAACAGCCTCAGGCAGCCATGATCCACAACTGGACATACTGTTCTTTTGTCAACATTACAGGTGTCTAGATCACAGTGGTTGAGTGATACTATACAGTTATATATAAAGTTAACATTGTCAGCCCATATTCTCTTTTTTTCTAAAAAGTGTGAAAGTGCAGTCACCAAGATGGTTCCCTTTTACTAGCTTGTTTTGATGCACTGTAGCCACATCAAGGGTCCGTGACACTTCATACCAGGATTGCTGAGATAGTGAATCAATGTACTCCTTTCTATCGTTTAAGTAAATCATGGCCACGTTACACTAATTCGGTCTCTCTCGCTGATTTAAAGGGATAGTTCACCCAAAAATGAAAATTTGATGTTTATCTGCTTACCCCCAGGGCATCCAAGATGTAGTCGACTTTGTTTCTCCTGTAGAACACAAATGTTGATTTTTAACTGCAGTCTGTCAGTCAAATAATGGGAGTGAATGGGACTCCATCAATAAGAGTCGAAAACACATGCATAGACAAATCCAGATTAAACCCTGCGGCTCGTGACTACACATTGATGTCCTAAGACACGAAACGATTGTTTTTGCGAGAAACCGAACAGTATTTATATCATTTTTTACCTCTAAAACACCACTATGTCCAACTGCGTTCAGCACTCAGTTAGTGAGGTCTGATCACGCTCTGACAACGGCAGTGATGTCTTGCGCTTATACATCACTGCCGCTGTCAAAGCGCGATCAGACCTCACTAACCGAGTGCTGAACGCAGTTGGACTTAGTGGTGTTTTAGAGGTAAATGATATAAATACTGTTCGGTTTCTCGCACAAACCAATCGTTTCATGTCTTAGGACATCAATGTGTCGTCACGAGCAGCAGGGTTTAATCTGGATTTGTCTATGCATGTGTTTTGATAGAGTCCCATTCACTCCCATTATTTGAATGACAGACCGCAACGGTTTCAGTTAAAAATCATCATTTGTGTTCTACTGAAGAAACAAAGTCAACTACATCTTGGATGTGCTGGGGGTAAGCAGATAACAACAGTTGTAAGCTGAAAATATTTTTGCCATCACCTTTCTATTTGTTGCACTATATTTCATTCTTGTCATACAGACACACAGCAAGATTCCGAGCTGAAAGCATTGGTACATTTTAGGAACTGCCAGATGTGAACATGTTCCTCACAGGGAAGAGGGATGAGGCCGAAGAGTGGTATATGGAGATAAGGAACTCACACAGGCTGCGAGAACTCCGGAGGCTCGTCGTTGACATTGGCCATACGAAGACGCACAGTGGCTGTGCCGGTGCGGGGCACCTCGCCCTTATCCACCGCCATCACTACGAATTCATATAGGTGGTTGAGCCTCTCATAATCCAGAGGGCCTGCCGGGAATATGGTGCCATGGGCTGAAATGATGAAATCTGGACTAAGCGTATAGTATGTGATCTCTGCATTCTGCTCCGAATCACAATCACTGGCTGATACTGCAAAAGAGAGAGAAACACAGGGTGTGGGTGTTAAAACAAAGTAACTGCACTACAGAGAAGTCCAACATCAGCTAGTAGGATCAATCTTTATTTAAGCTTCCCTGTGTAAATAGCTTGGGCATATGTGCTTGTCAAATGAACGACTAGAATGGTTATACATAACTGGCAATCAAAAGACCCCAAGCTGTAAGTCTTATTGCATTTGACAACTACAGTAAAATGCAATGCAGTTCAATAAGGTGTGAGCCTGTTTCAAATGAACTTCAGAATAAGGCACTGCATACACAGCAGCTGCTTCACATATTAACTCAACTATTGTTGACAAAAGGGGGTAAACGGTTTTCCTGATTCTGCACATTAGAAAACCCAAGATTTTTGCTGAATTGTATACTATACATCTTAAGCTGTGCATTAAACAACATGCCCAGAATGGATCAAGCGCATACATAGATAAAATGAGAAGGAAGGAAGGAAGGAAGGAAGGAAGGAAGAAAGAAAGAAAGAAAGAAAGAAAGAAAGAAAGAAAGAAAGAAAGAAAGAAAGAAAGAAAGAAAGAAAGAAAGAAAGAAAGAAAGAAAGAAAGAAAGAAAGAAAGAAAGAAAGAAAGAAAGAAAGAAAGAAAGAAAGAAAGAAAGAAAGAAACAAACAAACAAAGAAAGAAAGAAAGAAAGAAAGAAAGAAAGAAAGAAAGAAAGAAAGAAAGAAAGAAAGAAACTGGATTTAAGGACAGTAAGTGGTAACACCATTTCGATAATCCACTTTAGGTATTCTACTAACTATAAGTAACTTTGCAACTACATTTCAGCTATCAGTTCCCTTTCAGTCGGTCACGTTCGACGTACGTCAGTAGTGACCGACGAATTGGGATATCGCTAGAGAGCCCCTATCAGCTTCGAGAGAACTAAAACAAGCCAATGGAATTGGCGTGCGATATTTGCATAATGCGCACCTCCCCTAACAGGTGGATATAAAAAGGGGGGCAGATGCAATCGCACTCCGTCTTTCGCTTCGGAGCCTACCTGGTGTCCTGCGGCTGTTTGAACTTCAAGCCTCTGAAGAAGTTTCGGCGCTTGTGTTGGTGTGACGACGCCTGCAGCGAGGTCGCGAGTTGGAGTGAGCCGGGTGGAAACATCTACTGTTTTCCCAGCGTTCCGCTGTAATTCCACTGGTTGGTCTGCGATTTGGTCTGGTTCCTCCTGTGTTTTTCTAAACACGTCGTGACGCTCCCTGTGTGTCTCGACACAAAAGAGCTGAAGTTTCCCCTTCTAAAAGAGCTTCACAGACAGACACTGCGTCTTTTTCAAGATGTCATTCTGTCTGTGCGTTTCTGGAGGCGGTCGTTTCCTATCCTCTCTGACGGCCACGATCACTTTCTCTCATGTCTGCTTAGCGTGCTGAGACTGTGTTTGTGGGTGGTCATATTTTCTTATGGAAATATGTCCACGTCGGCGCGTTGTTTGCTCGCCTTTCTCGTAAGGGCTTGAGTGCTCAGCGCGCCGTGTGCCGTCGAATTGCCGCGCTGTCTGGCGCTCTAGATGCACGGTCGAGACTCGGCTGCCTTTAATGAGGTGGAGTCCCCTCACTTATTCCCCGATCTAGTTATTTTTCTGAATCAGAAAAGTGCTACTTTGGTTAATAAGCCTGGGTGACCAGAGGATCACAGTGGGGCAATACCCGCCGAGTCATTCTCCGTGGGCCCCCCACTCCTCTAGTGCATCGCAAACATGTTGTGACTATGTTCGTGGGTGGATCATGTTTAGATACATGGCCACGTCGGTGCCCAGGGTGCCGTGTGTCGTCCAGTTGGGCGGCCACGTTCACTGTCCAACATGGCTGGTAGCTTCTGCATGTGTTGCTGGTCCTCCTTAAAATAAATATGGAGGACCTAACATCTTAGTCAGGGCTCCAGCAGAGGATCAGATGTCGACTGCTACATTGGAGAGAGTATTGTTGGGCTCTGAACATGAAGATGAGGCTGAGCGTCCCACGGTTGTGGCGTGCTCATGCCGAATCGGATTCAGACTTGGCAACCATGCTTTCCCGGGCCCCTGGGGGTGTTGTGCGACACGTACTCGCCTTGCCCCGCCCCCTGGCTTAGCCCGGATGTGCATGAGAAAACTTGGCAGTTTGTGGCCTTTTTTGGCGTTAATATGGAACGCCAAGAGGGTCATAATCTGCACTACAAGTTTTTTCTCTCTCACTACCCCCTAGGGTGGGGTGGCAGTGCTACGGGCACACCACCTCTGCCCTGCATGAGTCTTGGCCCCTGGCAAGTCTGCAGTAGGTCAAAGCACTCATTGCATGTGGGTAGTTCTGAGTCGGGGTTGAGCTACGCAGGATGCAAATCAAAGTACACAGGGAGATGGTTTAGCTCACCTCAGCCTGTTGGGTCTTTGGGTCAGCTGGGGCAAGAGCAAACTCGCCCCCGGGCAGAGGATCTCTTTTCTCAGTCTCGAGCTAGACTCGGTCGCCTGGATTGTGCGCCTCTCTGAGGAGCGCGTCCAGTCGGTGTTGAACTGCCTGAGTTCGCTCAAGCGCAGGATGGCGGCCCCACTGAAAGACTTCAGAGGCTCCTGGGGCATGTGGCATCTGCAGCCGTGTTTCGCCGCTCAGGTTGCTCCATATGAGGCCGCTTCAACACCGGCTCCGTGACTGGGTCCCGAGATGGCCGTGGCAGCGCAGCAGGCTCGGTGTCCTCGTGACACGGAGATGCCGCCCTACCCTCATCCGGTGGTCGGACCCTTTGTTCCTGCGGGCGGGAGTACCCCTTGGACGCTGTGGTCCACACAGATGCCTCTACCACCGGATGGGGGGCCATGTACAACGGGCATGCGGTTCGGGTCTTGGACGGGGCCTCGACTGCATTGGCATATCAATTGCCTCGAGTTGCTAGCAGTATGTCTTGCACTGGGCCGCTTCAAGGAGCTGCTGTCAGACAAGTACGTACTGGTCCGCTCGGACAAGCATGGCGGCCGTTGCGTACATCAACCATCAGGCTGGTCTACGCTCCCGTCGCATATCGCAACTCGCCTGCCATCTCTTGCTATGGAGTCAGAAGCATCTGAGGTCGCTTCAGGCCACTCATGTCCCAGGTGTGCTTAACCGTGCAGCCTACGAGCTCTTACGGCAGCCTCCACTTGTGGGCAAGTGGCGGCTCCATCCCCAGGCGGTCCAGCTGATCTGGCACTACTTCGGCGAGGCCCAGGTAGTCCTGTTGCCTCCCCAGGAACTGCCCTCGGCCAGTGGTTTTCCCTGACCGGCGAGTCGCTCGGCACGGATACCCTGGCACTCAGCTGGCCCCGGGGCCTACACAATATGCGTTTTCCCCCAGTGAGCCTTCTCGCACAGCTCCTGTGCTAGGTCAGGGAGGATGAGGAGCAGGTCTTGTTAGTGGCTCCATATTGGTCACTCGGACCCGGGTTTCGGACCTAATGCTCCTCACGACAGCCCCTCCTTGGCCGATTCCTCTGAGGAAGGACCTCCTGACTCAGAGATGGGGCTTCCTATGGCACCCGCGTCCCGACCTGTGGAACCTCCACGTGTGGTCCCTGGACGGGATGCGGAGGTTCTGGGTGATCTCCCGCAGGCGGTCGTAGACACCATCACTTCCGCTAGAGCTCCTTCACGAGGAGCCTCTATGCGTTGAAGTGGAACCTATTCGTTGAATGGTGCTCCTCTCGCAAGACGAGAGGACCCCCGATCATGCTCGGTCAGATCTGTGCTTTCCTTCCTGCAAGAGGGCTTGGAGCGAAGGCTGTCTCCCTCCACCCTCAAGGTGTATGTTGCCGCTTCGCTGCACATCTCCATGCAGTTGATGGCAAGCCCTGGGGAAACACGGTCTGATCATCAGGTTCCTGAGGGGGGCGAGGGGACTGATTCCTCCTTGCCCACCCTCCTTACCCTCTAGGGATCTCACCTTAGTTCTTAGCTAACTTCGGCGTCATCCCTTGAGCCTTTGCAATTAGTCGAGTTAAAAGTACTGTCTCTTAGACCGTCCTCCTGGTTGCATTGGCCTCATGTTAAGAGGGTAGGGGACCTGCACGCATTTTCGGTCGACGAATCGTGCCTGGAATTTGGGCCTGGGGATTCTCACGTCTTCCTGAGACCCCGGCCTGGATATGTGCCCAAGGTTCCTACCATTCCCTTCAGAGATCAGGTAGTGAACCTGCAAGCGCTGCCTTCGGAGGAGGCAGACCCAGCCCTAGCTTCGCTCTGTCCAGTTCGCGCCCTGCGTGTTTACGTGGATAGAACTTGAAGCTTAGGACCTCAGATCAGCTCTTTGTCTGTTACGGAGACCAGCAGAAGGGAAAGGCTGTCTCCAAGCAGAGGATGGCCCACTGGTTAGTGGATGCCATCGCCCTGGCTTATGTCCCCAGGGCGTGCCTTGCCCGTTCGGGTTGAGAGCCCACTCCACCTGAGGAGTGGCCTCTTCCTGGGCGCTGGCTCATGGCGCCTCGCTGACAGATTGTAGAGCTGTGGGCTGGGCGACACCCAACACGTTTGCTAGGGTTTTTAGCTTACGTGTAAGCTGGTTCTTCCCGTGTACTCGCTTCCACCAGCCGGTAGACGCATTGAACCTGTGCTTGTGTCGGCTTGCAATGCCACTCCCGCCCCCTGGGCAGGATATGTGCATCGGTTGACTCCAGTCGTGTTCCCCGTTCGGTGAACCCTGTCGAGTTCCTCCACCTCCACCTTCGGCTCGGGCATTGCGGAGTGTCTGATGCCAGACCAACATCCATCTTCGATGTTGTCTGTTGGTTGGGTTCCATATGTTGCAATCCCTCTACGTGAGTGATTCCATATGTGTATTGTCCACGGTTACTCCCTACGGTGAGCCCGTGTCTTTCCCTTAGCAGAGCTTCTGCTTTCTCCTGTCAGATGAGTCTCTCCCTACTCAGGTGGAGCCATCCCAGGGACTCATATGCGTTCTGCCCTGCGGGCCAGTCCATATGTTTTCCATGTAAATTCCTTCCCCTCTGGGTAGGTATTGGTTTCCGCAGCGTTCCTTACGGGTTCGCTTCCCCAGTGTAGTCTAGTTTACTTAGTGGGTATATCGGAACAGCAGTAGACTTCCCGGCGTAAGCTCGCCCCCTTCTCCGTCCCCTTGGTGCGACGGGCGGCTAGAGCCTGCGCTGGGCACTGGAAGGGGTTTCGTAACTGTGGCGTTTTAGTTGGGATCCCAATTCGTCGGTCACTACTGACGTACGTCGAACGTGACCGACTGAAAGGGAACGTCTCGGTTACGTATGTAACCCTCGTTCCCTGAAGGAGGGAACGGAGACGTACGTCCCGTCGCCACAGTTTCTGTACCCTCGCTGCAGTGCGGACACCGGTTGTCTCCTCAGCGAAAAACAGAGTGCGATTGCATCTGCCCCCCTTTTTATATCCACCTGTTAGGGGAGGTGCGCATTATGCAAATATCGCACGCCAATTCCATTGGCTTGTTTTAGTTCTCTCGAAGCTGATAGGGGCTCTCTAGCGATATCCCAATTCGTCGGTCACTACTGACGTACGTCTCCGTTCCCTCCTTCAGGGAACGAGGGTTACATACGTAACAGAGACGTTATTAGAGTATTTGTAGACTCTCTGTTTAATATCTAACACTTTATATTGATTCTCCCCTCAACAGACATTCTTCTGACTATAAGTAATTTTGCTACTACATCAACTTATTCAAATAACTCTAATCTAACAGTCTAATGCAAGTTAGTAGACATGTTAGTTAGCAAAGATAGCGTTAGCCAATAAGCGGATTGAGCGTTTCTTTATAACTGACTAAAGCATATGATTTTCATCTATGAAAATAACATTTTAATTGATGAGTGCAAAAAAAAAAATATATTCAAACGTTATGTATTTAAACATGTATCAACGTTTAACAAAAGCAATGTTTTAACCATCCTAAGATGTGAAATCCTGAGCTGCTGAAATAATATCACAGTACAACAAGTTCACTATTGTAATACCATATTGTGAATTTTTACGTTTTAATTATCCATTCAGCTATTCGGCGTTTATATCTTCCAGTATGTTAACTAGCCCAGGCACTTTCACAGATGACATTTATTATTGAACCTCAAGTTCTCTTCCAATTTCTTTAAACCAGTTTTTTGTAATCCTAGAAGCACGACTGTCTCTGCAGTGAACCTAACTGCACCACTTAAGAAGTTTACAAGTCCTGGTGGTAAGTCCCAAATCCTCCTCCACTTCATTCAATTCTATCTACTGCCGTGAGGTCCATGAATTTCATCATGAGAGAATAAGAGTAAGATAAACACAGGAAATTAAACAGGATAATTTAATACTGATACAATGGCTAAGTCCTAATATTCTGCTGTACATAATGCTGAAGTGGACCTCCAGCAATTACATCCAGCGAACCTCAGACATTACGAAATAGATTGTTCCCACAGATGTTTAAATTATAAACTGACCATCTCATACATTAATGCTTAATTAGAAGCCACATGTTATAAATTATTTTTGCAAAGTAGCCCTTCTTCTGTTCTTCTGGATAGGTTTAACTGGAGGAAGCAAGGTATTTCATGCTGGGTAGAGATAATTGTTTTGAAGCCCACACAGACAGATGTGCAGATGTTGGTGCCATGCACCTGCTAATCAGCACATCTGCTTTACACCTCACCACATCACCTTTTCCATTCTGCCAGGAGTCTCTGTGTTAAGCTCTCAAAATGTCTGCCAAATCCCGTTATTCTCCAGACCAGCAGCACTTTTTTTAATCTTGGTAACTTTCCAGTGTTTGTTTGTTTTGTTCTCTTTTGTTTGCCGTTGTGTCTGCATATGCAGTCTGTCTGTCTTTGGCAGTTGTTGTTTTGTCCATCACTTCATTTCTGTGGTGCTTTGATAGCAGCTGTGGTTGTCTAAAATTTAATGAGAATATGAAAGCTCTTCTTATCATAGCTGAGGGCATGTGTTTTCTATTCTGTGTGTTACAAGTGCACTCTCAGGAGTTAATACATAGACTCCAGATTCAATGTGCAATTTAGATACATGAAAGGGCACATCAGGGGAGAAGTGCTTCAAAGGTGGTGTTAAACAGAATGATAGAGGAAGAAAATGGCATCTTCTCATCTTGTTGTGAAAAACCGACTTTACTGGGCCATACTAGTCTCAAATGGAATGGCACGGGTCATCTACAGACTGTTCATGGACTGTCCGATTGTATGCAAAACTGGAAAACACTTTTTCACTCTGGAAAGCTCTAATCTGATTGATGAATCACACATGGAAAATGTGCATTATAATGGTAATTACAGTTTCAGTTAAAACACTGATGACAAAAAAATGGCGAGAAAAAAAAGAGATATTAACAACGCAGCAACAATTTTTTGAAGAAAAATTTTGAAAAAATATGGTTGTTTCATATAATCCAATTGTATCCAATAATGTTGTCGATTTACCCATTTAAACTGCATGATTTAAAGCTCAACAGTGAATGAACACCAGTAACCTAAATTAAGTAATTCAAAATGAATTCACCCAAATGCATACACTACCATTCAAAAGTTTGGGGTTGGTACAATTTTTAATATATTTAATTTTTTTTTATATATTTTATTCCTGTAATGCAAAGCTGAATTTTCAGCATCATTACTCCAGTCTTCAGTGTCACATGATCCTTCATAAATCATTCTAATATGCTGATTTTCTGCTCAATAAATGAAGTGCTCGAATGCAAAACCTCTAAATCCAACTGACATGTTTTCTTTTAAATTAGCATTTTTTTTTTTTTAGGTTTCATAAGACCTTTGTTTATCTTCGGAACACAAATTACGATATTTTTGATGAAATCTGATGGCTCAGTGAGGCCTCTATTGCCAGCAATGCCATTGAACTTCTCAAGATCCAGAAAGGTACTCAAAACATACTTAAAAAAAGTCCATGTGAGTTCAGTGGTTCAATCTTAATATTATAAAGTGACGAGAAAAATTTTTGTGCACCAAAAAAACAAAATAACTTTCCAACAATATCTAGTGATGGCTGAATTCAAAACACTGCTTTGACGGCAAAGTCACGTGATTTCAGCAGTTTGGCATTTTGACATGCGATCCGAACCACTGATTCGAAACGAAAGATTTGAAGCAGTGTTTTGAAATCGTCCATTACTAGATATCGTTGAAAAGTTTTTTTTTTTTTTATATATTTATTATTTTTTTTACTGTTTTTATGGAAACCGTGGTGCATTTTTAAGGATCCCTTGAGGAATAGCAATAGCATTTTTTGACCTAGTTGACCTGATTTATAGCATGTTGTTGCCATGTTGAAGAGATGCTGTTTTAAAACCCCTTTGTGTGGCCTTCCTAAGGCAGATGAACTTAGAAAACAGTGGTTAAAATTGATTTTTATCATTGTTCCAGAACATTAAAAGCCCCTAGTTTATCTGTGTGGTACATTTTACGGATGACAGCTTCCAGAAGAAGAGAGTACAATGCCGGCTATGTACAAAAGCTTCTCTTGAAAGATGGAGCAGTTCTTCCACTTTGTTGGGACAATCAGTTGTTTGTGGATCACAACCTGTAAGTATGTTTTGTGGCTCCACTAGCCTGCTAGCTAACATTACAGTGTTGATGAAGTGTTTAACTATGGGACTCCCGCTTTTGTAAGACTGTTCACCGATCTTTAGGAACTTAGCACTCTGAAATCCATGCTTGTAAAGGTTCTGCACGATCCTCTTGTTCATAAACATTCTCAGGGTCTCGAGCTGGTATGGCAAAATTTACGGCATTGTTAATATTTACACCTGAGCAGATGAAGCTCGTGGTTATGGTAAGGGGCGTGCCATTTCCGGAACATACTCTAAGCGGTTCACCAATTCATATCACATTTCATATTTCAGAAGGAGGGGCTTCATCGAAACAGGAACTCCACAGTGTGTTTGAGAGAGAATGGGAAGAGAGGCAATAATGTAAAATGTGTGAAAAAATAATGTGTTTCTTGTACAGTCAAACATGAAAACCTATTCTAGTACACACCAAAAACAAAATCGAGACTTTGTAAAACTGCATATTAGGACCCCTTTAAAAGTATCCCTGCTGAATAAAAGCTTAAAATGAACAATGCACAAGTGAACTTGAACTTGAAGTTACTCACTAGTCAGAACATGTAAGTCACATTGTGATTAAACACACTAAAACACACTGCTCCTTTACTAAAACATGAGCAATGGAATAACTTGCTATAAAAACAATAATTGAAAATATTGTATTACAAAAGTGAACTCATAATATTATTTTAGAAGCCTGGTTTTCACAAAGACAATTTCCATATGTTGCTTTTGTTAAATACTAATATGAGTGTTATTGGTATGTTATTTGCTTCTACTAAAATTAAAAGCTGTTTTATTTAAATTAATGAATATCACATGATGAAATATTGAATACATTTAAAGGATTGTTTTTTCATCAAAAGACAAGGTATCACTAAAATGATATCTGCGTAAAAAAAATAACACTGGGTCTGGCTACTATTCCAGTGTTGTTATACAAGGACCTCTAAAGGCTACAGTACATTGATGTGCAGGTCCACAGCCTTACCCTGCAGGAGCGACGTTGCAGTCGTGACTGTCTCAGGGACACCGTCTTTGCTATAAATGGACTGCAGGAACTCTGGAACACAGTCATTCTCATCTGTGATGATCACTCGCACCTGTAAGAAACAAGTGACAAAGAAGCCAAAAGGCACAAAAATAGAAAGGTGAGAATTGTTAACAGAGCAAATGGGCAGATCATAATATCTTTATTCATGAATTATCATAAGGGAAAAAGTTAGCACATCACTGTGACTGTCACAATGTTTCTCAGAGTCAAGATTGCTGGTGTTTTAAGAATGCCTTGCCCAAAAAGCTCTTTTTAACAAGCAGGTCATAGGTCATATTCTATAACCATTATCCTGTTTTGTCTTGACATTTTCATTCAGCAAATTATCTTGTGTCAAGAAGTTATGTTCATACAGATTCATACAGAAATGCAGTTGTGAAATTGTCAATCACTAGATATCGTTGAAAAGTTATTATTTTGTTTGTTTAATTATTTATTTATTTTTACTGTTTTTGTGGAAACCGTGGTGTATTTTTTCAGGATCCCTTGAGGAATAGCAATAGCATTTTATTTTATATATATATATATATATATATATATATATATATATATATATATATATATATATATATATATAAATATCTGCAAGGTTACAAGCTCAAAGTCCACTCCACCACTCCAAAGGTAGATTATTACAGAAAACACTTTTCAAGAACTACAACAAATGACTTGTTGGGACTACAACATCCTTTTTATGGATCTTGTGAAGTTACAATGTCAATCATTTAAATAATCCCCACTCATTGAATATACAAAAAAGGGGACGGGACCTGGTTGACCTTGCCATGTTGAAGAGATGCTGTTTTAAAACCCCTTTGTGTGGCCTTCCTAAGGCAGATGAACTTAGAAAACAGTGGATTGATTTTTTTCAATTGATTTTTAACATTGTTCCAGAACATTATAACCCCAAAGTTCTGTGTGGTACATTTTACGGAGGACAGCTTCCAGAAGAAGAGAGTACAATGCTGGCTATGTACAAAAGCTTCTCTTGAAAGATGGAGCAGTTCAACAATCAGTTGTTTGTGGATCACAACCTGTAAGTATGTTTTGTGTCTCCATTACCCTGCTAGCTAACATTACAGTGTTGATGAAGTGTTTAGCTATGGGACTCCTGCTTTTTTAAGACTGTTCACCGATCTTTAGTTGTGAAGTTGTGAAGAATCAAACACAAAAGGACAAATGTCCTCCAATATCACATGGGCATGTTATTGTTAGCAATGTTGATGGTAAACACGATGATGAAGGTAAAGTTCAAATGCAGAGTTTAATGATAATCCAACAGGCAAATAACAGAAGGTAGTAGCAACACAGTTTCACAAATGAGACCGTACAAACACTAACCCTGAATCCCAATGTCCATACTATCCACCCTATCTGCCCTAAATAGTACTGACATTTACTAATGTCACATACTATTTAGGATGGATAGTATGCACATTGAGACACAGGCTAAGTGAAGGTGAAGAACTTAAATATACATGGTGATGAACTACATGATGAACAGCTCTGATGATAGCTTAGTGTCCATGGAAACTGCTGAATGGCGGGAAACTCAAACAAAGGAACATATGTGCCTAATGAAAATGAACTAAAACTAACTCTGAACATAAGTGTGACAGTTATAGCTCTTTCCTGATTTGTTCCAAAAGCATCAGGAAAGCTGAAAGAGGCACCTAATGCCTCCCATAAGACTGAATTAAGCTGAAAGTTGCTGTCTGGAGGAGGAAAAACACTGTGTGAGTGCTTTTTTCGTGACACTGTTGCTAAAGCTTCCTGGCAGTTGCTAAGTGACTTTAATAACTTACTCACTTCAATTTCAGAGACTGGAAATAGACAGACCTAGTCAGAAATGGTCAAAATTGTGACAACAGTTCACAGTCTACAATTTTACTCTACAAATCAACTCTAAGAGAGACCATAACTCAAAAATCACATGAAATAAAATGCCTTGATATAAGAAAACAACAAGACAGAAGGAACAAGACAGAAGGATCCCTGAGGGAAAGTTTTGAGATCGCAGTAACTGTCCAGACCCCTATTTTAAAAGCGGGTAAAAGACACTGCTTATTTTTTTTTTTTTTTTCCATTGATAGTAAAACTAATGATTACCAGATACATTTTCTCAGAAAAGAGATCTGATGTGGCTGATGCAGTTTGGGAATACAAACATGATTCAATTTAGTGCCGTATTAACAATTTGCAGAGGAGTTTCCATCTGTCCAGTAGTTTGTCATTATTTGATAAGGGTTATGTACTCCAGCAATCAATACTTTTATTCAACAAGGACACATTAAATTGATCAAAAGAGACAGTAAAGAAACAGAAGAACATTCTATTTATTAAAGAACCCTGAACTGTTTACACATTGATAATAATGACTTTTTTTTTTTTTTTCAGCAAGAAATCAGCATATTAGAATGATTTCTGAAGGATCATGTGACTGAAGACTGCAGCAATGATGCTGAAAATTCAGCTTTGCCATCACAGGAATAAACTATATATTAAAATATATTAAAAATTGAAAACAGTTCATTTAAATTTTAATACAATTTCACAATATTACTGTTTTTACTATATGATCAAATAATTGCAGCCTTGGTGAGCATAAGAAACTTCTTTCAAAAACTTTTAAATTTGACTAAGGAATAATTAACACATCACTATAGCATGCAAACAAGTTTTATTTTACCCAAGCAATTTTTTTGCATATCATTAATATACAGTATGTGTATGTATACTGCATGTATACTATATATACAGTGCCCTCCAAAAGTTTGGAAACATCCCTGGCAAAGTGTGGTTTTGGACAATATCAGCATAAATCCTTATAATTTTTTGGTGCAAATACATTACAGTAACTTGACATTATCTTTGAAGACCAGCAATAATAATTTTCATTTTGATTACATAATAATGGCAATATATGCATGTCAAAGTCAGACATGCCCCTTTGCCAGCTGTGATGCCTGGTTACTGGTTTAAACTTGGCCCAGGTTTGTAAAAGATTTTTGGGTCAGCACACCTTAATAGATTCAACAACTGATTGCCAATTAAGTTTAGAATACAATGAACCAATTAGAACCCAGTTTAGGTCAGATAGCTGCTAATGGTGAATATTTTGATGAATTGAAAAATTAAGTTTTTTTCTATGTATAAACTGTTTATATAATAAAATATGTTTTCGTAGTTTGTGTTGTCCCTTATAAGTGCAAAATGATCAGAAATTAAAAAGGATTCATGCCAATATTGTCCAAAACCCCACTTTTCTAGGGCGTTTCCAACATTTTGGAGGGCAGTGTGTGTGTGTGTGTGTGTGTGTGTGTGTGTGTGTGTGTGTGTGTGTGTGTGTGTATATATATCAGAGGTTGCGTTAGACTTTAACATTGTCTGTCATTTTGACGGACAGGGGCGTAAAAATTCCGTCATAATCTATTATTACCCGTCATTTTAAAGTTCATATCTTCATTATAATAACACATTTAATTGCTTTTATTTTTGTTTACAATTTCATTTTTCAATTATGAACCTACAGGATGATATAGGCTTATCCATGTATTTTGAAGAACAGATTAACAGATTAGACTGCGTAACTTTTCACGTTCAATACCACACCCCGCAGCAGTGTTGGGCACGTTACTTTAAAAAGGTAATTAGTTATAGTTACTAGTTACTTCTCACAAATAGTAACTGAGCTAGTAACTGAGTTACATCATTATAAAAGTAACTAATTACCACGGAAACTAACTATTGCGTTACTTAAAATAAATAAATAAATAAAATATGTAAAATAACTTGAATGCCCCTAATATTAAATATAAGTCTAAAAATAAATTATCCTTGATTATGACATGACATTTCTCTGTACTGTACTATAGGCTACATGTTGGTAGCCATTAAAGAAAACATAGTTTCATATTTATGTTTAAATAGTCCAATGTTATGTTTTAAATTCATTTATTTGATTATGAAAAGCAAACGGCACGAGTAAGATAGAATACATCATTAGATGCGCAATATATCGGGAGACATGGAGTGGGTCATACATGATTTTGAAGTTTTGTTTTGTAGAAAGCCTTTCTTTAAAGTGAATTTCATTTTGTAAAAATTGTATCTTAGTTTTAATCAATGTTTCATCAACCAATTGCCTGAATGTAATAAATAAGAAGCAAACACTGTAAAAAAAATAATCCAGTGGTTTAGTAAATTTCACAAAAATCTTTTGAAATCATTTAAGTGATATTTTGAGTGGGTCAGTTTAAAAAAATAAAATAAAAAATCTAACAGGTAATTTCTCTAAAATTTACATATATTATTTAAGTTTATTTAATGAAAATAAATAAGCATTTAACTAATTATTAGGGTTGTTTTGATTCCGATACTAGTATTGGAAATACCACCGATACCAGAAAAAAATTCTAGTATCGGTATCGGCAAGTAATTAAACTCATGTACCGATCCGATACCATTTTCTTAAACAATATCTAGTTGTGCCCGCTATCTTTGCTTAACGCAGCAAATTCTTCTCAGAATGCAAACACAGGAAGTTGTGCTGTGTTACCATAAGCAACCACAGTTTAGAGCAGCGAAGAAGTGAAAAACAGGGTTATTTATTAGAAATAAAACTAAATAAGATGCTAAACGCATAATACCTTTCTCATCCGGCACTGTTTCCATTTTCGAGACGAATGCTAAACTATTAGGCTATTTATTATGTAAGCTTTGTACTTAACTCGCATTATCGACATCATTCTTCACATAACAGCACAGTCAGGCGGTGGTCACAGGACGGCAGATTGTATTACAGAATTGAATTGAGCAGTGTAAAGTTTTATATGTTTGGTTGATTGTATTTTATTTTAATATTTAACTGCTGCGATATCAAGTAAGCGATGCAAGAATTTGTGTGCGCGCACATGAGGCGCCGTCGCGACCACTGGAACGTTTTTTCCTAAACTGTACTTTGTAATTTATGGTTTATGGTCGTAATTTAAAAGCCAGACATAATTCATACATTTACAAAAGACATTTAAATAATGAAAACAAGCAGAATGTCTGTTTCCTTTCCTAGATCGTTGGAGTGCGCCACAATGAACCACTTTCGTTTTGTTAATATGTAGACCTAATTATATGCTGAAATATTTTGCATAGCCTATAGGCCTAAATACTCCCTTTTGTTGTATATGTGTTATGTTAGCCTATAGTTTTATTCTCAACCGCTGCATGTGCGTGATGTGGCGTTGTGTGAACTCATGTTCTACATATCCTGTAATGTTCGCTGGTTTCAAAATGCACAACAAGCTGCATATGAGCCTATTTGACATTCATTTTCACTTAAATGTAGGCCTAATGGTGACATATCATCGGAAAAACTAATGCCAGGGCATTGCCATTGTAACTTACCTAACCTATGATGACATGACAGCTGAGCCTGAGTGCGTCAGCATGGGCATTTCCCTCACGTTGGATGCGTCAGCGTCACATTTGCATAGGCTGTATTTGAATTTGTGATTGGTTGACTGCCAAAGCAAAATGTTAAATAGAACGAAAAAATAACGTTATTAACTGGTTAATGGCCATTTCAAGTGAGCGGTTCTGTTCAAAATGATTAAATCTGATTCAGTTTCCGTTTCTGGTTACGTTCCGGTCAAAATTTAGTTTGTTTCCGGTTTTCGTTTTCGTTCCTTGAACCGGTTCAGAGCCCTGCACCCTGGTGTCGGATCAGTACTTGGTATTGGCCGATACCCTGAGCTCAGGTATCGGAATCGGTATCGGGAATGGAAAAGGGGTATCGGAACATCTCTACTAATTATATTTTTAATATACCCTCAATATTTCTGGTGAATTCTAATAGAAATATTTGAAAATTATTTATTTGTACTGATCTGTTTTAGAAACTAAAATTATTAAGTATTTCCTACCAATTTTCCTAAATAAAGTTCCAGCTTAATAAACGACAGTTTAAATAAATTGAGTAAATTTTGCGGCTAAAGTGATAACGTGTGCAGCTCCGCAGAAAACAAAGACAATCTGCTTTCCTCAGCAACGACGTCTACATACTCCTCGCAAATCCTGGTAAGTAACGTTAGTCAGCTAATCCTACTTACGTTTGTAATGCATTTCCTAACAATTGGCTTTGTATTTTACGTCATCTTAAACAAGTTTCGCGGCTTAATCGAGGCCACCTGAAGGACGGCTTTCCTCAGCAACGGCAAGGCCCGCACTCCTCGCGTATCCTGGTACGTTATTTAATTTAGCCAGCTAATACTACTTATGTTTGTAATACTTAATTCAGAAGTTAATTATTAGGATTTCCTAACAATTGGCTTTGTATTTTACGTCATCTTAAAACAAGTTTCGCGGCTTAATCGAGGCCACCTGAAGGACGGCTTTCCTCAGCAACGGCAAGGCCCGCACTCCTCGCGTATCCTGGTACGTTATTTAATTTAGCCAGCTAATACTACTTATGTTTGTAATACTTAATTCAGAAGTTAATTATTAGGGATTTCCTAACAATTGTATTTGTATTTTGCGTCATCTTAAAAAGTTTAACAAATTTCGCGGCTCAAGCAAGAGGCACCTGTCACTGAAGGACTGCTTTCCTCAGCAACGACGTGAACAGCATTACTCGAATATCCTGTAAGTAGTCATTTTATAACTATGTATATTTGCAATACTTTATGCAAAAGTTGATTTAACGTTGACCGTGTGTGCGTGTACACAACAGTGTAACGTTAGTTTTCTAAGTAAGTTACGTTACTGGTGCAACCATATGTATGTTAGCTAGTAAGTTACCAGTTGTTGTTGTTTTCATGTCAGAGGGTGAGGGAGGGGGGCATTGTTTTAATTGAGTAAACTTACTAAATTTCTTAAGAGTGTGTTAAATATATTAACTTTGATTTGAATTAAGTAATATTTTTGTTCCTTGAAACAGATCAGTTTAATTCTCCATCCTCAAATAGTTTGATAGAAATTTCACAAATATATTAAGTGTATTATAAATAAACAATTGGTTAGTCAAATACTAAATTGTATTAGTGAAAAAACAACAAACAAAAAAAAAACAACAACTCAAATATAACTGTACATTTTAGATAAAATTAACTGTTGTATTTTTAGTTAATTATTTTTGGTATGTTTACATTCATGCATTTGGCAGACGCTTTTATCCAAAGCGACTTACATTGCATTTCAAGGTACACATTTACAATCTTATCAATTCTTGCTAGTGCCGACGCTAGCACTAGTACTGTTTGAGATACAGGAAAGCTATCTTTTGTACAATCAAGCAAATGATATTCAGAGATTTTATTAAGTTAATAAAGTTAAATATTACTGTAATATTTACTAAGCCACAGAATTATTTAGAGGGTTAAGGGTTGAGTGTGAGGGTTAATGCAATGCATTTTTTTTTTTCAAGTAGTGCAATTAAACAAGCTTTTTTTTTTTTTTTTTTTTCAAAACCATTTGTCATTTTACTTCCATATTAAACATGTTTATTTAAAAAAAGAAATTGGTTGAAATAATGCGGACCTCAATAAAAGCATTGAAGCTCACAGTTGGTCTCTTTTCAATTTTCTTTTAGGTTTATCGTTAAAAATAAATTTCCCTATGTAGAAAATTAACCTGTCCTCTTGTTAAGAAGAATGCTATTAATTTTTGCAACTCCTCCCCCAGTAAACTTTGTTTGAGATTTTACCTGTCATATGGTCCAACAGGATGTTTGCTTCTTCAGATGCTATTTGTTTTGTGTCTTTGTCACTTTCTTGTAACATTCAGGTTTGAATGTTAGCTCTAACCAGTTATCTTTACAATTTGCCTGTAGGATTCAGCTGATCTACCCGTCTTTGTACAAGTGGAGTTGGCAGAGGAGGTCATAAAAATCTACATCCTTCGGGACAATGATGGGGCGATGTAGGAGTTGTGATTGAGGGCATCACTGTCCTCCGCAATCTTGGGAATCTCAGCAGAGCCTGCTGCTATCTTTTGGGACTCACGTACGCATTGGATTTGAGATATCCCAAGTACCACAAATACTCACTTGAAGTGTTCCAAAAACTGTTTCTTGAGCTGGATCCTTCAAGACTCTCTGTTAAGGTTTAGAGGTTAAAAAATTATCTTCTTGCATAGTTGCTGTTCAAGATCATCCCACATAATGGGCATTCCTGATGGAAGTGTTTCTGTTATCTGATTAATTCTGTTGAAGGGATAGTTCACCCAAAAATGAAAATGTTGTCATAATGTACTCGCCCTCAAGTTGTCCCAAACCTGTACGAGTTTCTTTCTTCTGTTGAACACAAAAGATATTTTAAAGAATGTTGGTTAGGTGGTTGGGTGAACTATCCCTTTAATATTGATGTAAGTGTTGCTTTTATGGTTTAATGTTGAGTGTGACTGCAAATGGCTGGTATGCACCAGGAACAAAGTAAGATGTAACTTCTCTTACGGCTATCATATTTTGCATGCAATCTACTTGAATATTAAGATGGATGAAATGTTTCATAAGGTTTAGTCATTTCTCTTATGGCTACTTTACATTTTTGAATTTTGCAATCTACTTAAATATGGAAGCATATGTGTAGCAATATTCAATTTGAAATGTAATATGCAAAATGGCACTGCAATATGTAAAATGGCAATGCATTTCTGTTTTTAAATTTACATTTTCCATTCCATATATGCAATGTTTGGAGCAAAATGATAATTCAAATTCAATAATAGAATTTACATTTGCCATTTCCTACACTATGTTTAACAAATAATTTAAACATAGTTTAATGCTTTATAAGTTGCAAAATTAAAATGAAAATGTATTAAAGAAATGATTATATATGTTTAACACGGTCAAGCCTAAATTGTAGCAAAATGATCATTTAAATGTTATTTTTCTTAATGGCATTTACACTCACAGTGCGATTGCATTTTAATTAAATGCCCCGCAATGAAGTAGCAAAATTCAATGTGGATTTGAAAATGCATTTCCAGCCGATCAAGTCCCCGCCCCGCCCTGTCAATCACTTCATTAAGGCAGGGCCAGGTGTTGGAAACATGGCGGCAGCAGAGTTATGAAGAGCGAGGCATAAACTGGCAGATGATGCTGCTCAAGAACAGACAAATGTCAATGTTCCTGCAGATGATGCGCTTCTGTCAGTCATAGAACCAGTACGTTATTAGAAGCATAGATATGTATGGTTAGGCGTCTCGCAGTGAACGCGCCTGATGCTCATGAGGTGAGCGCGATCCGCTCGCGCAGCTCGAAGTGCTGAAACAGACGCGTCGAGTGAGCGGTGCTTTACAACAGGTTCCTTTACTCATAGAAATAATCTTAAACAAGATGTCCCAGATTATTGCTTGCTCTATCAGCATCTTTTTCTCTTTTTATCATTCCGATTATTGTTTATGCATCAATTAATTCATAAAACGATGTGTAGTCTACCTGGATGCTAATGAGTGTTATTTGTAGTAATAATAATAATAATAATAATAATAATAATTTATATTCCCGAAAATAACTGGTCATGTCTAAACCCATCTTTCACACACTAAAGCACATGTGAACAGGTGATGATGTTGAGGATATTTTCTTAGCACAGTTTGGGCCCTTTAATATGCATGAAGCGTTCTTTAGAATGTCCGCAATAATACAAACTAGCTGGAAAACTTCTGGTGAAATGTCACTTGTTGGTGTATCGCTATCTTTAATGTCCTGTGGTAGCTTTAACAGCTTTAATAGTGTAATACTTAGTTTATAATCAGAATATAGTCACTTAAATACTAAAGCATCAACACACTGTAAATTAAGGATTTATTATGCACAGATTCATTGAACAAAATAAGAGTTTTCACAAGTGTGCTGAATTCATTGATCTTGAGCTGCACTGACTGACAGCTGCTGTGAGTATAAAGGGAGAGCACTTTTTGTGTAATTCATGCTCAAGAAAAGTTATTGTTTTTCATGAGACTTTGTGAGTACTTCATACATCACCTTTACAACGTTTATTTTTAAACCGATTGATTTCATAATGTTTAATATTTATTCAAAAGCGAAACATGAAATTTTTTTTTTACAGGAAATGTCTTAAATGAGTCAATAAATGGTCCTCTGCCGCCATCTGCTGGAAAAGTGATAATTGATGTGATTTTTATTTTTAAATGATAGTGTTTTTTTTTAATAGAAATTATTATTGTTATTATTAATATAAACAACACATTAGCATCCAGATGGACTACAGTTTTATTATTATAAATGATGCATAAACAATCAGAATGAAAAAAAAGAGAAAAACAGACATCATACTGATAGAGCAAGCAATAATCTAGGACATCTTGTTTAAGATTATTTCTATGAGTAAAGGAACCTGTTGTAAAGCGCCGCTCACTCGACGCGTCTGTTTCAGCACTTCGAGCTGCGCGAGCGGATCGCGCTCACCTCATGAGCATCAGGCGCGTTCACTGCGAGACGCCTAACCATACATATCTATGCTTCTAATAACGTACTGGTTCTATGACTGACAGAAGCGCATCATCTGCAGGAACATTGACATTTCTCTGTTCTTGATCAGCATCATCTGCCAGTTTATGCCTCGCTCTTCATAACTCTGCTGCCGCCATGTTTCCAACACCTGGCCCCGCCTTAATGAAGTGATTGACAGGGCGGGGCGGGGACTTGATTGGCTGGAAATGCATTTTCAAATCCACACTGAATTTTGCTACTTCATTGCGGGGCATTTAATTAAAAGTGTAAATGCCATTAAAAAAATAACATTTAAATGATCATTTTGCTACAATTTTGGCTTGACCGTGTTAAACATATATAATAATTTCTTTAATACATTTTCATTTTAATTTTGCAACTTATAAAGCATTAAAATATATGTTTAAATTATTTGTTAAACGTAGTGTAGGAAATGGCAAATGTAAATTCTATTATTGAATTTGAATTATCATTTTGCTCCAAACATTGCATATATGGAATGGAAAATGTAAATTTAAACACAGAAATGCATTGCCATTTTACATATTGCATTGCCATTTTGCATATAACATTTCAAATTGAATATTGCTACACAAATGCTTCCATACTTAAATTTTTAAAATGGATGAAATGTTTCATAGGTTGATTTTAGACTGTCTAATGTTTAATTGACAAATAAATGTTCAATTAAAAATGTTTCTTTCTTTATTTGGTTTTATTATATTCATTGTAAAGGGTAAATAGTGTAAAAAAGTGAATGCAACATTTTGATAATTTATAGTCCAATATTAAGTTAAATTCACTTTTACATTTAGTAAATATAGCACATTTGTTTGGTTAAAATCATCTAATATTTCAATTATATCAACTCAATATTCTATGTCAAATAAACTAAAAAATTACAGTTGTGTTTTGTAATTTTGATTTTATCCAATTAATTTTATTTCTCATATAAAGTAATTCGGTTATTCAGAGTTTACATTTTTTTTTTTTTTTTTACTGACATTTACTCAATTTATACAGTATATTTCATTGATTTCAAAGCTTTAAAATGTACTAATTTTTTTTTTGAGTGTAAAAATGTTTCACCCAAAAAATTGAGTAAATAATAGTTTAACTTTTTACAGTGAATATAGCAGAAAATATAATCATGACATGGAGGCGCGGACACGATCACTGGCGCGCGAACTGGAGACATGAGACAGACATGAGAAATATATGTATAGAAAGCTTTAAATATCTACTTTAATGAAAATTAAATAATTCAAAACGAAAAGAAATAGGCTACTCTGATTATGTAGCCTAAACCGAATGAAATGCGCATTCTCTCTCTAGGCGCATCCACTATGAGCAGATGTTGAGAGTCAGTAATGTCAACTTCATCTTTGCAGCTGACACTGATTCTGAAAATCTTTATTAATAAACAATTAAAATATCTCCTTGCTGTTTTGGTCACATTCATAAGACCAATATCGATTCGTAAATCCCAGTCGATCTTTTGGTAGGCTATATGCTGTTTTCAGTTGATGAATAAACAGTAGCCTACATAGCGCACCTCCCATCCAATAAATTGCACTAGGCTTCGGGGTCTCCAGAAACTGAGATGTGAGAAGAGTTACAGAGTGATTTCATGGTGACAGATGGGATGCTGTGTGACTGAATGCAGTGAACGCAACAGGCAAATTTCTCTCTGGACTACGTTTTAAGGGCCTCTTGAAGTCAAGTTTGTCTGTCAGTCTTTTAGTGATTTTTTTTTTTTTGTCTACATGGCCTCTTGCTCCCCATTTGCAGTTAGACAAAATGTGGCATGCATTGTTTTGTGACACTCCCAAGCTAATAGTTGGGATCTTGGCTGGCATGCCTCAGGCCAGGAGAGATGTATGGATCACTGAGCAGCCAAATCAAGTCATGATGAGGCGAGACTACATCCTCCAGGGTAATGTTACTGTAAGAGGCATGAACAGGACTGCTGGGTATCTCTTTGATTTCAGCTAAATTGTTGCCCTTACATTTCAGCCCTCTACTTTTTTTATTATTAGTTTTTTTCAGTCTAAGTGACCATAATTTCAATGGAATAAATAACATGAATAGTGTCATCAATGTGTTTTAATTAAAGGAAAACTAGAAATTAAAACTGGTAATCTTGCAGAGCAAAAACACTACATGCAATAATTCTACACAGGCACAAATAGACTTCAACACTTAACACACAAACTTCAATCACAGTGAAAATCAACAAATATAAATAATTAAAATGATGGGTACATCACCAAACAACAACAAACAGTGCTGATAAAAATAAAATACAATAAAAACTGCTACAGCAACATAAATAAAGCCAACAAGTGGTAAAACAATAAGGTTACAACACACTAATCACAATTTATTCATGCTGTATTGCTGGGAGTTGTTTGTGCAGACAACTGTATTTGGCTACTTGGGACAACATTTATGGAAATTCTGTTGGTCTGACATGCATTTTTCAACACTTTTCATTGGAAAAACATATGTTAAAGGTGCTCTAAGCGATTTTTTTGTCACATACAGCAAACATCTCCTCACTAGCTGCCTGTCCCCTGAACACACTGTAAAAAAAAACACGGTCTCTGTAGTCGCCACAAGCTCCAAAAACGGCAACAAAAACTAACTGGTGCAGCCAGGACCACGAAACATAATAAACATGCTCCAGCCAATAACCTACAAAAATTATTTTAAATGCGCGTTCATGACTGTTTCTGGAAGCATGGAGTGGAGGGGTTGGAGGAGGAGGGAGGGTCTAGCTAGCCTCTGTTTTGTTTGACAACACTTCGAACGTCAACAGGAAGTTACTCCACCCAGAATCGCTTAGAGCACCTTTAACATTTCTGCAAAATACGTACCAATACGTACATATCACTGCAATTTCTAACGCAAATGAATACTAGAGGCAATAAAACAGCAAGCACTTACACAATTATGACACAAAGTGGCAGATTGTGGATTAATAAAGACTTGTTTTCACACGTCTCCTTGCACAATGATGTTATGGCCTCAAAATACTTTTTACCACAGTGCATGATTTGTAAACTAATATATTTTGGAGTTTGCATCACTCACCCAGATGTTCAGTTTTACTGACATACGCTTGCTCAGTAGCTCATCTGGTAAAGAATTGTACTTGCAATGCAAAAAGCTTGGGTACGAATCCCGTGAAAGACGAGTGACAGTAAAAGCTCAAAGACAATAGTTTAAAAATAAACTTAAATGCAATGGTCACGATTGCGATTTTATGTCACATTTAGGGTTTAGGGTAGGTGTACGTTAAACGTGATGAAGCATTAAGCTTTTAGTGCCAGTCACTGGGCATTTCAATTCAGAACTGCAGTGATACATACAAACTACAACGTAATAAAACGTTGCCATATTCATGTTCAGAAAAACTAAACACGCCTTTAGCACCACTCACTTCGTGAAACGTGCACAACACAACAAATTTTGCATTTTGCAAAAATGTTGACACAGGTATGTTTTTCTTATGAGCCTGGGCTGGCATTTTTAGATTCACTGCATTTTAGAGATTCACAGTAATTCACATTTTCCTAGTAGCTATGACCTCACATTCAAAATAAAATTATTTAACTGTCTATCTATCATCTGTGTACATACTTGCTAGCTATCATTTCGAACTTATCTATTTTTTGCATAAATAATATTTTTTGGTATCTTCAATCATCTTCATTTCCTCATACATTTTTATTTATTGTTGCTATACAACCACCTGTATCAACATATTTAGACTGTGAAATAAATAAGCTATTAAATAAAGGTAATATTTGTACCAACACCAAATACCCTAGCAGAAGTCATAATACTGAAGATTCTTTCAACAATTTTCAGTTATTGTACTGTAAATTGCAGCTAAAGTTTTTCCCATAGACTACCTAATTAAAACATTTCCACTACTATACATTACATTTTGAGCAAATACGACCCATATATCACCCAATACATTTTACTCTGGAAGTAATGAAGTTAGTCTAGTGAACCATGAGATAGTGAACCATTTTATAGTGAAAACAGTGCTGGATCAACATCAGCAGCACAGACAGACAATGTATAACACTGTATTGATATAATAATAAAATTAAAAAAAGAAGAAAAAAAAATAGTATGAATAAAATTGTATTTATAAATTAATTTTCTTTTTAATTTTTTTATTTTAATCCCCCACCACCACCAAACAGACTCCAATTTGTTGTACTTTATGCTCTGGTTTGTTGTGTGACAAAATACCATAGAGAGCACATCTATCAAATATCTAATCTTAAATATAAAAACAAATTAAACATCATAGTTACAAAAGACATTAGCATAAGTGTTGTATGGTTTAAAGAGAGATGACTGTCTGGGCTCTGAGAAAATGGGTTGAGTGTGTGTGTAAAATTCTTAAATGTGGACCCTGTCCCAGTCTGACTGTGCAGCTGCAGCACTCACCTCAGCAGCACTACTGAGACTGTCCTGGTTCTCACTGGCTCTCACCAGCAGCAGGTAGCGGTGCTGGTCGCTCTCATAGTCTATAGTACGGGTCAGACTGATCTCCCCTGTCTCTGGCTGGATGCTGAAAAGACTGCTGGGATTGATGAGCAGGCTGTAAGTAACTGGCTGTTTTTGAAAGGACACTGCTGGAGTGACTAGGAAGCTGGATGAGAAGACAAAGAGAGGGAGAGACAACTTGATTGACTACAATCTTGATTATGGTGTTCAATAAGTGAGCAAACACAACTGGAAAAGAAAGAAGAATAGGTTACCAAGGTAAAGTTAGAAGTGCACCAAGGACTTTTTAGCTAATATGGACGTCTGTGGAATGTAAGTTTCAATCAAACCAACTTCCAAGGTGAACGCAGTATATCTTCACCAACATTTAACTCTAATCACTGAGAAAATGACTGCAGCTGTGGAGGATTGTTTGTTGAGGAAATAATGTAAAGGTAAATGATACAACAGGGAAGAGATTCGCCACGGGCTCATTGATCTTGTGTAAAGGCAGAATAAACAATTCAGTACTGTGCTGGTTATCAAATGCATAGGGAGCAAAATAAAACAATTACTGAAGAAAGCATGCGGAAATCGAAAGGTATTCCTCACTTAGAAGAGTTTCTTCCTGATGCTAAAAAACCCCTCCGCTATTATTTTCATTGAAGGTGCGTCTGTCTTACTGATCACTGTTATTATCACTTTCTTTCTCATTGTTTTTTACTCAATGGGTCAAATCATGACAAATGCTCAGCTCAGACTTCAGTGGCCCATGAAAACAAAACCCAGCAATTAAAGTCCATCAATGCAATTTTATGACATTTTAGGCATTATCAAAGAAGGGAAAACACATGAATATTTACAAACATAGTTAGCAGTGAGAAATGATAATAGCTGATTTTAACTCTTAAGCAATGATAATGAGAATATTGCAGCACTTATTATTCCAGTAGGATATTGTTCTTTTCTTCATATAGGCTACTAATATATTTCATGTGTATTTATATATATTTTACATAAACTGTGGTTCTACCACATGTATATCTACTTATGATTGACAATGAAATGTACATATTAATGTTTACTGCATTTAAATGTAAATCATTTATGTATAAACAACTTTACAGACACATTTACTAACTAATCTGTTGACACTTTTGTATATATATATATATATATATATATATGATCATTGATTTTGTCTTCAAAACGCATTTGTTTAGCGCAGTTCAGTTGACTAATTTACTAACTAATCTTTGTTTATGTTAGTTAATAAAAATAGTAATTCATTGTTAGTTCATAGTTTACAGTGCATTAATTAATGTTAACAAATGAAACCTTACTGTTTGTGCTCAATAAGATTAAGAGAAAACTGTTATTCGTTTTCATGGTAACACTTTACAATAAGTGCAACCATAATCACACTCTCTCAATATTCAAAGTGCAAATAAGACCACATTTTTCTTTAATAGAGGGCTAAGAGATGGTTATGACTACACAGCCCAGCCTAAAATAGCTTTCATATTGAGGGATATCTGTATTCATCTATGGTATTCATCAGGGAGCCGCTTTCAAAATGCGGGGTATTGAGATTGGGTTTGAATGCGCGCTCCTGTTTACGTGACACAAGATCTCGTCACACCCCTATTCAGTGGGCAGTATTACTTTTGGTTTGCACAGTGTATTGACACAATTCTTTAAAAATATGTTGTCACCCAAAACTTCCACGTCCATAATGCATGTATATTTCTCTCATCTAAAATATAATACGATTGTATAGACTGACATTTTTCTAATGTCTGGACTCCTTTAGTAAGTATAAAAATAGACGGTTCAATCCGTTGCTATTAAATGCACTCTTTGAGCGTTTATATTTCAAGTTTTGACTCCAAATGTCACGTCCATAATGCTGGAATTGCCCCATTATAACTAACAATAGCCAACATTGAAGAAAGAAAGGCTTCTTCTTAATATACATTTCTCAAAGTCTGTTAAATGATATTCATTTATGGGAGCTTTTCACTTTATAATCTACATTTTTCAGTTCCTTGCTACATTCAGACCACAGAAAATAAGAGCAAAATTATGATAATCACGCAGTCAAGACTGACATAAATGTATTTTTGTAATCCCAGAGAAGCTTAACGGCAGACAGGCAGATGAACAAAGGTAAATGTGACTTTCCTTTTAGGTACTGTGGTTATTACAACTCCATTCCCATTGGCAGAGTTTTTCTGTTGGCTTGGTCTGACACAGCTGTCTGGCAGAGATCAGAATGTTTGGCAATAAGATTAGCGTCACCCCTTTTTTCGTGCCATGAGCAATATACTTATCCTAACATTAGTTAGTTAACCGTATTTATGCACAGCTATGGATGAGACCAACAAGATTCAGTAAGATTTGGCTCTCATTGCCAAGCCAAGTTTAATGAAAGCAACAATATAGTGGAATCACAGGTGTGTATGAGGAAAATAATATACCACAGCATTCAATGCATATTTAATGACATGCAGCTGCCATAAATGGATAAAGTAGGCACTTATTCCACAAGGATTTAGGATAATTTTCTACAAGGCAATGCCCGATTTAATACATCTGTGCAGGGCAGCGCTAATTATGCTTCCCTGTAGCAGCATCAAGCAAGTCACAGTGACTCATCTAATATCAAAGGGCTATACAATTAACTCTGACTGTACAAAGACAAAATAATTAAGGGTCTCTGTCACCTATATGTGAGAGGAAAAAAAAAAAAAAAAAAATTAGAAAGAAAAAAATGGAGGCTTTTATTATATAAATTACCTGGTTAACCTCCGATGGCTGTCTATACGAGTCTATTCTGATGTTCATGCATCTTTAATGCATATCACAGTACACTGACATAGTCAAAGATCATTATTTCATGAATTTTGCATAGTGTAGTACACGATGACTCACACAAGCTACGCTCCAGCAAGAAGCAGAGGGCGCGGGATGGCTGTAAGTGCAGTATGATCCTGTTTCTATTTGTTACCCTGATGGATAAGCAGTGTTCTCACAGTGTGGGAGATGCATTTAGGGTGTGCTAGAATTACACTATGGAAATAAGATTTACGAGATTGGGTGTGTGTTTATGTGTGCGTGTTATGGCTTTACTTACGGTTGCCCTTCTGGTGTGTTTTCTGGTATGGAAATTGTGTAAGACACATTGGTGAACTGAGGAGCTCTTGGACCTGCGATGATGGACACTACAGCAGGAGGACTGCGGCTGCCCTGACGGTCGGCAGCCACCACTGTTAGTAGGTATTCTCTGTCTCTCTGCAGGGGGAGGCCTGTCGTCCGCACGTGACCATTATTCTTGTCCACCTCGAATCTCCCGTCACCTCCTGTTGTATAACAGAACTTATCAACCTCACAGTAGTGTTCCATATACGATAGTAGAAAAGTATCGCAATACCCTGCTATTAAAAACAGTAAAATACAAACTTTTATTAATACCGGTACTTTAAGAATAACAACCGTATTTCTTAATTTGTGTCGATGTGTGAGCAGGATTCAAGACGTGTGTGCAGCTGCTTCCACTCCCTGCAGGGAGTAAAATATATAAGAGCAGCACATGACACAGAAAGCAACAAAGTAACATTGCTGCCAGGCTCAGACCTGAAGGATGAGCACAGAAATCCGCCTTTCAGACAGCATGTGATCGCAACTTAAAGGATTAGTTCACTTTAAAATGAAAATGAGCTTCAAACTCATTGCCCCCGTTCACTGCCATTATAAAGCTTGGATATTTATTAATATAACTCCGATTGTGTTCATCAGAAAGAAGAAAGTCATGTACACCTAGGATGGCTTGAGGGTGAGTAAATCATGAGGTCATTTTCGTTTTAAATTGAACTAATCCTTTAAGTTCTCTCTCACGGATTATTGCGTTTGAATAAATGATGAAGTATTACACAAAGGCTATTTAAGACAGTATTGGCTATGACTCAATGGCTAATGCTAGACACTGTTCTCCGCTCCTCAAATGCCAATATTAGCCTTTATATAGAGAGTTATTAGAGAGAGGGAGTTTCTTGAGTAAAGCAAATGCTATATTTATTCACACAAACAGTTCTTTGATGACCCTTGCATTGCAAACAGAGATGAGAAATCCAAAATGTCTGCAGCACTTCATTCACAATAGTTAAACAGTTGGATTCCAGAAGTAAAACCTGATTTTTAATAACTAGAAGCCCTACTTTAAGCAACAAGGTCATTAATCGATGAAATATGCTTATGTTGAAGCCACTAACCCAGATTATTTCAACTTATTTTTAAACTTACCTTGTTTAACAGTGGAATATGTAGTGAAAAACTACATTACCCATCATGCTGTACAGAAAATTCCACTAGAGATTCAAAACAATCTCTTCAGCTCCACCTACTCCCATGAAGCATTGCGAATGATGTAATTGAGTCAGTATCCCAAAGCTCTCAAAATATTTAAATATTTGTATGTATTTGTTTATTTGTATGTGTTTGTGAATAAACAAACAGACAAACAAATAAATAAATACATTAAAAAAGACGAAATATGGAGATACAAAGTTTCCGCCCAACAGCAACAATGTATTTTGATGGGAATACTTTGCAATACGCTTCAACTGGTTAAAATTAGTTAATGAATTAGGTATCATTATAATTTTTTTATTTTATTTTTTACAGCATTTATATCTAGGGTAATGTTAATTTATATACTAATGTATTTTCAGTGTATCAACTATAAATATAAATATAGCTGCAAGCAGCAATTATGGGGCCAAGCACAAAAACGGCACAAGAAACCAGCCAACACGGCTGGGAGCATCAGCCCAACTGCAACAGTGAACAATTAAAGACGTATTAAGATCATTTTAGGCATAAGAGCTGAAAAATTACCAAAAATGAGGATTTACTGGTTCATAACTTTCGACCAATAGGTGGCGCTGTGTCCAAATTGTTGTGGTATGGTCAGAGTGAGGTGACAATGACACTTCCAAAGTTTGGTGTCAATATGTCAAAGCACTGAAGAGATACAGCTTCAAGAGTCATTTTTGAATCATGCCTCAAATTCTTTGCTCTGGTATACAAAAACGGTTTGACATATGGACTTGAAATCCATAACTTTTTGTCGGCATGGTCTGAAGATGACACGGTTCAATTTTGGTGAAAATCGGAGCAACGGTCTAGGAGGAGTTCGAAAAAGTAGGTTTTTAAAGAAAAACAATATGGCGGACAGGACGTTTAGCTGACTATGGCAAATTTGATATCTATGTTCTCAGCATAACCCAAGGAATCTACAGAGACCAGTTTCATTACAATTGGTTAATATAGACAAAAGTTATTAGCATTTTTGTAAATTTTGTTATAACTTTTGACCACGAGGTGGCGCTGGTCCGAAACTTCTCAGGCTCCTTCAGGGCATTGTCCTGATGACCCATACCAAATTTATGAATTTTGGTCAAACTCATCAGAAGTTATGAGCAAAATAACAATTTTTCATATCTCCACTCCAGTAGGTGGCGCTGCACTGAAACACTGTATAATGCCTCAGGTCATGCTTGTGATGACATGTACCAAGTTTGGTCTAAATATGTCAAAGCATTGTAGAGATACAGCTTCAAGGGTAATTTTTGCATCACATCTCAAATTCTTTGCTCCGGTATACGAAAACGGTTTGACTTATCGACTTGAAATCCATAACTTTTTGTCGGCATGGTCTGAAGATGACACGGTTCAATTTTGGTGAAAATTGGAGCAACGGTCTAGGAGGAGTTCGAAAAAGTAGGTTTTTGAAGAAAAACAATATGGCGGACAGGAAGTTTAGCTGACTATAGCAAATGTGATATCTATGTTCTCAGCATGACCCAAGGAATCTACTGAGACCAGTTTCATTACAATTGGTGAATACAGTCAAAAGTTATTAGCATTTTTGTAAATTTTGTTATAACTTTTGACCACAAGGTGGCGCTGTGCCGAAACTTCTCAGGCTCCTTCAGGGCATTGTGCTGATGACCCATACCAAGTTTTGTAAAGATACGTTAATGCGTTCATAAAATACAGCATTTTAGCACAAAATTCAAAATGGCCGACGGCCAAAATGGCCGAATTGGGAAAATTGGATATCATTCGACTCGGCATGATTCCCCGAATCCAACGAGACCAAATTTATGATTTTTGGACAAACCCATCAGAAGTTATAAGCAAAAATACCCATTTTTCATATCTCCGCACCAGTAGGTGGAATCAGAGGAAAAGTTTTTT
This sequence comes from Chanodichthys erythropterus, assembly GCF_024489055.1. NCBI lineage: Eukaryota > Metazoa > Chordata > Actinopteri > Cypriniformes > Xenocyprididae > Chanodichthys > Chanodichthys erythropterus. Next base: position 20,709,320 of record NC_090231.1, on the reverse strand, counting down.
TGTTTCTAGCCCTTATGGTTCAAAAGTTATTAACATAAACATAAGTGCAACTTTGGACAGCTGGTGGCGCTAGAGGGATTGATAGAGACTCCAAATTTGCTGTGGACAAAGGTCAGACTGTCCTCTAACTGTGTGCCAAATTTCACAACTTTCCCGCAAGCGGTTCTATGGGTTGCCATAGACTTCAAGAGCGGAAGAAGAAGAAGAAGAAGAAGAATAAAAAAATAAAAAATAAAAAAAAAAAGAACGCCAACAATAACAATAGGTGCCTCCGCACCTTCGGTGCTTGGCCCCTAACTATGACTATATTTATAAATTAATATCAATGTATTACAAACAAATATGAACGAATAATAACAAATAATGTTTATAAATGAACAAACCTTGATTAATAAATGCAATAAACTTATGAATGTTGTTCATTGTTAGTTAATTAAATAAATAAAGTAAATTTTCACATGTAGTTAAACACGCACGAGTCAAAGATGAGCAAATAACAGTTTTTTTAATCACAAGGGAGAACACACAGGAGCCAAAACTACACACTTAACACAAACAGGATGAAACGGGATGAATCAACACACAGGGAAACGTGATGACAACATAAACCTGACAATAATGTAATATAACGTAATGTTATTATTGTGATGCTGAATTTTTAGCAGTATTCAAGAAATGGTGTTCAAGAAACATTTATTATAAAAATGGTTGTTCTACTTAATATTGAAATTAATATTAATATTAAAATTGAAACCATGATACTTTTTTCAGGATCCTGTGATGAAAGTTCAAAAGAACAGCATTTATTTGAAATAGAAACAATAACTGTAAATTAGAAATTTATTTATTGTCTTTACTGTAATGTATGCAAAGTTAATATAAAAAAATAAATAATGATACACATTAATTTCTTAAAGGGTTAGTTCACCCAAAAATTCTGTCATTAATTATTCACCCTCATGTCGTTCCACACCCGTAAGACCTTCATTCATCTTCAGAACACAAATTAAGATATTTTTGATGAAATCCGAGCGGTATATGACTCCATAGACAGCAATTTAACTGACACTTTCAAGGTCTAGAAAGGTACTAAAGACATTGTTAAAACAGTCGACGTGAATGCAGTGGTTCAACCTTAATTTTTTGAAGTGACAAGAACACTTTTTGTGTGCACAAACAAACCAAAAATAACGACTTTAGTATGGCTGCAACTAACGATTATTTTGATAATCGATTAGTTGGCCGATTATTTTTCGATTAACCGATTAATTGGACAAAAATCATAAGTTTATTTATTTTTATTTTATTGACCAAAAAACACATTATTACACATCCTGCCCAATGTACTTCAAACAAATATGCCAACTGAATGCTATGAAAACATACAGTGCTTAATTTATTATACTACCATAATACTTAACCATAATTAAGAGAGAACTTTTTCTTATAAAACCGTAAAATCAAAAATTCATGGATAACAACAATAAATATTTTGTAGCTTTAGAAATACTACTGTAACTAAAGAGCTTACACATACTGGTGGATTAACCATTACAGAAACAAGAAAAATGATTTTAGTAATCACCAGTACTGATAGTTTATGCTGCCCTGACCTGTGGCACAAACCATACATTGGGAATCAGATGTCTATTAACTTTAGCACTGTATATAGTGGATATAGTTTAAATCTCTACTCTACATTAAAAATGAAGATAGTAATAAAGATAATAAAGTAAAACACAAACTCAGTGTTAACCAACAGGCAAGATAAATGTTCTGCAGGAACACACACATTCACTCTGGACTCACCTCTTACTGTCATTTCTTTATCCTGTAAATAGGCTATACTGTAAATAAGCTATACGTCTTACATTTATTTTCAGTTAGTTCTCCCTTTATAGTTACTACTCTCATAAAATACTTGAATGACATGTCGATTTTTAAATCTAAATTTAACTTTAAACAACAGATATTTCAGCAAAATTAATATTTTTGTGCTGAATATTAATTGTCTCCCTCTCTACCGTGTTCCGTCTGTCTGACGCGGGTGCGCGCCGGCGGTCATTCAGTAAAGTTTGAAGTTTAATGCAGACTGTAAGGATGAGCCTTTATGCAAATTGTAAATGCTCACGTTAATTTGTAACATTTACAGATACGGATATAGCAGTAGAATTATGTTTTGCGCTGAGGACGCACATGCATCTGTCAAAGCGCCTGACAGGGCAAGCCATTATGTTAACGCTTTAGCTTAAAGCCTAAAATAAATAATTCTCATGTTTTGATCAGCTTTGATCTCGTACCTTTCCTGCAGCAGCTCACTCTGTTTCCTCCACTATTTTTAGATGCATTTTGGTCCATAGAAATGCGTTATTCAGTGCTGTAATTTGACGTGACTGGTGGAAGTCTTCCATGCATGGCGGGCTGAGCCAACTAATCGATGAGAATCGTTGTTGATGATTTTCATTATTGATTATTATTGATTTTAGTGAATAGTTGTTGCAGCCCTAGACGTTAGTCATCAATATCTTCCCTTCTGTGTCATTCTCATAAGTTGTTTACATCCAGCGCTCCCAGCTTCTGTGTCAGAACGTCAAATCATTATTGGCCGGCTCCTGGATCAACATCACACGCATGCGTCGTGCTGCTCACATGATCAGCTTTTGCCAATACTAAGCCGGCATTCGGAAGTAAACACGGAAGCCTTCACTGTTCTTACTGTGGCAACTATGTAAGGATAATGACAGGGAAGAGAAGAGATTGTTGAATAAAGTCATTATTTTTGTTTTGTGCACAAAAAGTATTCTCATCACTTCATAAAATTAAGGTTGAACCAACTGTTTTTACAATGTATTTAGTACCTTTCTGGACCTTGAAAGTGTTGGTTAAATCAGTGGATCTCAACTCCAGCCCTCAGGACCCACTGCTCTGCACATTTTGAATGTCTCCCTTATTTAACACAACTGATTCAGATCATCAGCCCATTAGGAGAGAGCTCCATGAACTAAAGTGAGTGTGTCAAATAAGAAAGACATACAAAATGTGCACAGCAGTGGGTCCCGAGGACTGGAGTTGAGAACCACTGGGTTAAATTGCAGTCTATGGGCGAGTCATATTCCTCTCGGATTTCATCAAAAATATCTTAATTTGTGTCCTGAAGATGAACAAAGGTCTTACGGGTGTGGAAGGACATAAGGGTGAGTAATTAATGACAGAATTTCCATATTTGGGTGAACTAACCCTTTAAGGAGGTAGATAGAAAAATCTGCTTACCATCAGACAGGAAATATTCCACCTCTCCATTGATGCCCTCATCACCATCTCTGGCTTGAAGCTTGTAGACTAGTGAGTTTGGTGGGGCACTAGCCGAGACCACACTCAGGTAGGGGAAAGGGACCATTGTCCATTCTGGGGCATTATCATTGACATCCATCACCGTCAAATCCACTCTCACGGTATACCAATCTGAACCTGTAAATCAGATATTCAATTATTTCAATATTTTTTGAGAAATATCTGTAATCATGAATGTAACAAATCAAATAAAAACCAGAGATTGCAAAGGACAAATAAAGAAGCTATTTTAAAATAGCTGAAAAGGTTTATTTTAAAAGGTACAATATGTAATAATTTTGTCCGCTAGAGGCCTATACAAAACAAAGGCGCAGCTTGATGACGCCAAGTTTTAGAGCGGTATCTTGGGACATGTTGTCTTCACCTCAACAGACAGTGCAAAAGAATCAGGATAGGACTCGGGAAGAAATCATGTTCATGGATGCGATTATTAATGTTACTGTAGTATGAAGCAGAGCAGGACCGAGTTTTGTGGGAGCTGAACGAGGCCGCTGGAGCGATTGTGCAACACATGCTGCGAGCAGCAGGACTTTTATTATGCCACATCGAATACCATTTCGAATCCATTCAGCTGATCTCTGGGTCTGGTGGTACCACTGTTTGCACAGGGAGCGTGCCTTGCTGTCACAGTTCCCTTGTTTCCCGGACTCCATTTCCCAAGATCCTCCTGTCTCCACACCTGCACTCACTTCCCTCGTCATCTCCCCATCATCACAGATTACCTGCACCTGTTCCTGATCATCTGCACTCCCTTTATAATGGACTCACTCCCTTCACTCCTTGTCTTACCTATTGTTAGTTTAATGTGATGTTGTGTGCATACTCTCCTTCGTTTGTGAATAAATACTCATAATAGTGGATATCCGTGAACGTCTCATCTCTACCACACCAGCATCCATAACACTTGCAACCATGGAGAGATTTGTAAGAGGCGCTGCATAATATCATTGCACCTGCTGCACCCATGGTACGGCAGCAAAGTTCCTTGATTATTACGCCGGAATGAGAGTATAGTTCCTAGCCATATCGGCCTAGAAAATCTCAACTTTTCATTTTCTGTCGTTCTTAGTACACAATGTAACTACAGAAGAGTCAAGTTTTAAATAGGAAAAATATCAAAACTCTTTGGTCATTTTTGTGCGACATGCTAACGGTCTAATCAGATTCAATGAACTATGCTAAAAGTGGTATCGCCAGACCTGGAAATCGGCTGAATGGATTCTAAAACAGTAAAACTCAACTGTTTAACTCTAGGAGAGTTGGAAAATGAGCCTATTTTCAAAAACGGAGTGTTCCTTTAAATGGGCATTTAGTTTGGTATCTTCAGTTTGTGACACAGGACAAAAAAGCATAAGGCCCTGCATATCTGTGTCATGATATGGGTTTCTTCACAGCATGTCCTCAGAGTAGTTTCAGAAACTCAGTTTCAAGTTTTGATGTTTATTTTCCACAAAAAAGTGAGCTACAAAACATCACAGATGCAGAGACACATTTACATGCAAGTTGGAGAGAATGGCAGATACTAATGAGTGGAGTGTTTTCCTCATGGCAGCGCTTCCTACGTTTAGCTGCTGCGTCGCCTCATTAAACATTCCTTCTTTATCACAATCATCGCCTTGCAAAGCAACAGAACTGAAAACAGTTTCAGCACACATTTATGGACGACACAGTATCATGGAAATGCACGAATGAAAAAGCTAAAGGACAAAAAGAAAAATATGTCAGCCATAAAACAGAAACAACCCGCCGGTGTCTTCTCTCCTTTGTGTTACTTTTCAAACTTGTTAAATCGACCCTTTAAACGCATCTTCCCATTTCCGTTTATTTCGTTTTTTCTCTTTCTCATGAAATTCCTTGCTCTCACTTTTTTCCCTGGGAGAGGTATAAATAGTGGGCTGTCAGAAAATGTGTGGAGTGACAGAGTCACGGGCTCTTTGATTCCCCAGGTGATTGGCCCTTTCATTGACTGTGACAGCACACCTGCTGCCTTGCACTCTGCTGGGGAGACAGAGAAGAGCAAGAGAGAAAAAGAGAGAGAAAGACTGAGCGAGAGAAGTGGGAGTTAGTGGGGAGGATTTGAAAAAGATTAACTTAAGCTCCAGGTTTGGATCAATATAAAATGATTATTAATAAAAGATTAATAGATAGAGGAGGTGGGCAAGTAAGAGCCATATTAAGATCGATATATATATATATATATATATATAGATAGAGAGAGAGAGAGAGAGAGAGAGAGAGAGAGAGAGAGAGAGCGTGTGTGTGTGTGTGTGTGTGTGTGTGTGTGTGTGTGTGCGTGGACACAGAAAGAGAAAGATAAATACCTCTGGTGTATCAGGAGTTTCTTTGAGTTAATCTGCACTAACATCAGGCTAAAAGGTCACTCTAAGGTAAGACTATAAGGTATATAAGATATATATAAGGTAAGACTATATTTTGCATATACAGAATAATCTGCTAATAATAAAACACACTGTTGACACATTAGCTACAAGGACAGAATAGCCATTAGATGATTCTTTCCACGGAAATGGCAAAACATCTGACAGTTTTGCTTGTCAAGTGGGCACTATGGCCAAAATCTTACAGCATATCACACTAACAATATACATCAAGATATAGTTATTTTTTCTAGAAATTCAAAATATTTTATATGACATAATATCCACAACCACAAGCAAAGACTCTTTCAACACAGTAAAATTATTACCTTAAGGAGCCTTTCATACCTTAAATAAGCCTTAAATGTAGTTTAAATGTTGGTCTAACACAATGTCTTTAGGTTGATTCAGAGATGCCAAATTATTTTGACTAGAACTAAAACCAATTAATAAAAATATCACTGCAAGAGGCACTCTTATAAAGTTAACCTTTTTCCCCAGTGTTTAATAATGTTTAATTAAAAAAAAAAAAAAAAAAAAAAAAAAATTATATATATATATATATATATATTTTTTTTTTTTCATTAAACATTATTAAACACTGGGGAAAAAGGTTAACTTTATAAGATGTTTATTTCCCAATACTGTAGTGACAAAAATATGACTTGACACAAAACAAAAGATTATTCATAACAAATAAATAAATCTGGCATCAATACAAAAAACTGCATAACGTTAAACAACACTTAAAAAAAAAAAAAGAAAAGAAAAAAAAAAAAAACACAAAATAGTATTACATTATAAAAAACTGGATGAGCCACATTTGAAGCCACTATAAAACAGGCAATATATATTATTCACAATTCCACACCTAAGACACATTCTCTCTTGAATTCTATATCAATGCAGCAGGTCACGACACTGACCATGAACAATCTATAGCGTGATCAAAACAAAATCACAATAAAATTCACCATTATAGCGATCAAGGATCTACAATACAGCACATTTTTCTGATCATATATATATATATTTTTTTTTTAACTGCACCTATGGATAAACATGTTTTCATCTTTCTGAGCTCAAATTTATTTTGATATTTTTGTGGGTATTACAGTAAAAAAAAAAAAATGTAGGTGGTACATTACAGAAAAAAAAGAAAAGCTGATTAAAGGCTGAAATTCTTGAAAAAAAACATAAAAGGTTTTATTGTAAATAATTATGTTTCTTAAAAATAATATTAATATTTATGAGGCCTTTCAGTGAGGTAGGCTATGAATAAACCCTCTGTGGTCATGCTGATATCAGGATTAATGTCCACTCTGGACAAAAAAAACAAAAAAAAAACATGATTTTTGTGATCTCATGCATGCACATATTATTGCACGTGATGTGAAGAAAATTTTGTATAGGCATATGTTAAATTATAGTACCAGTCAAAAGATTTTAAAAGAAGTCTTAAGTCTCTAACCAAATAATGGTTTTCTATTTTTATATACTTTAAAATATAATGTATTTCTGTGATGCAAAGCATCTGAGCATTCCTACCTCTATGGCATTTCATATAGGCTACTATATTTGTTATATTATATAGCCTAAATGTTAATGTGCAGTTGACAAACTATACATCATTACAAAGATCTAAGACTCAAGCTTCACATTTTGAAAATCTTTAAAATCTTATATTAACCGTAATTTCTTAATATGCTTAAAAGTATGCACATTTGGAAAATATTGACGGATTCTCATATGTTTATATCAATTTTCTAGTAGTAATATGTATTTAATATTTATTGTCATCACTGTGAGCGCTGGATAATGTGTTTTCAATTCATACTTGCAGCCGGAGGGCGCTCTGTGCACATTTAGTCCACAAATTAATCTAAAGATTAACAGGCCATTCCAGGAACTAATGGCATGTCTTCCAGAGGTCTGTAACCATGGCTTTAACATACAGATAAACACTTTTGAAGACAATAAATACACGATTGAGTATTTTGTGTCTCTTTCACACTGTTAAGAAAAAAAACAGAGGTGGTATCGCCGGCGATACCTCAGAAACATACTTTAGTCACCAGGAAGCTATTTTGCTTCGAACTAAAAACCTTACCATACCATAATATGCTTGCAGGTATTTAGGAAACATGCTAAGTTCACATACTTTTTTCTCTGAAAAACAATGCTACTACTCTACTATGTGTGTTCTTTATCACAATGTCTGTTTTTGTTTTGGTTTGTGTGATCCCGCCAATTTACCCAATAGTATTTCAACACCTTGGGTTGCCAACTGGTGGGAAACAGCACATTGCAGCCATGGAAGCTGAAAAGCCTGAAAAGCTTCAGCATCCATCTAAAAAGCTCTATGACCACAGGCATATTAAAATGTGGATAAATCAACTGATCAACTTACAGTGTAAGGCTTGTCACCTTCCACTGTCAATTGTGCTCATTCCTGTTGCCTGTCCTCAATCTGGCAACCCATTGGAGCATTGAGTCTGAGGTGGAGAAGGGTGGGGTAAATAACTCTCCAATATTTTTTTATTAGTATTTCAATGCTAGCTGTACTGTACTACAGATCTCCTTTACAGGTTGACACATTTCTAACATTACATGGTATAACTTATACCGCCCAAAACAATTGGAAACTTGTGCACATTCTGCACTGAATTTATAGCAACTTGTTATAAATACTTGCATATATTCTTTTGACATGATGTACATGAACCCTCAACCCATCAGAGATGGAGTACACTCACTTTAGTAAAACACAGAACTGTTTTGCTCACCCTAAATGCTCCCATAATCACTGTGAGAGCATCAAGGTACCTGTATGAGGAGCTGCTCAACATGACCTGTCAGTCAGAAGCAGTCCCAGTGTGAGAGATGGATAGACACACTGAGAGCCCTAGAGGGAGAAAGAGGGGGCTGGTGAGGGCCTCTCTGGAGCTCTGATAGATGGATGAATAAACTGCCAGAACCAAAGGGCCATCAGCGATATGCAAAAAAGATAAACATCACAGACTTCCTCTGAATAAAGTTCCTAGACTTCCTTCTTGCTCACTCAGGGCCTGAATTTCAAATTTCGAATTCTCCCCTTATGTGATTCTTTTGGGGGGCGGGGTATATTTAATTATTTTTTTTTTTTTTAAATAAAGAAATTATAATTATTTCACCTAAATGTTTGTAATTTTGTTACAATAGCTTATAACAGCACAAAGAAGCTTGATTTCAAACTTTGAACCGAATTTATAAAAAAAGACAAGTAAAGAATCAGTAATAGAACAAAAACAAATTACAAGCAATAGCACAAACAAATACAACAGAATAAAGATACCATTGAAATAGTGCTTGACCTTTTTCAGTTAGATCTAACAGCAGTATTCAGGTAAGAAATATCAAGAAATACCATTTACCCAATAGTATTTCAACACCCCGGGTTTCCAGTTGCTGGAAAAAAACAGCATATTGCAGCCATGGAACTCAGCGAACTGGGTCAGAGATCACAGATTCTACCTGACCTGAAAAGCCTTAGCATCCAACTAAACAACTCTCTCCAATATTATGAATTTGGACTGCAGTACCCATTTCACCCAAAAATGAAAATTCTGTCATCATTTACTCACCTTCAAGTTGTTCCAAACCTGTATGAATTTCTTTCCTCTGCTGAACACAAAAGAAGATATTTTGTAGATAGTTGACAGGCCCCATTGACTTCCATAGTTTTCATTCATTCATTCATTCATTCATTCATTCATTCATTCATTCATTCATTCATTCATTCATTCATTCATTTATTTATTTATTTATTTATTTATTTATTTTATTTATTGTATTTATTTATTTTATTCTAGGGAAGTCAATGAGGCCCATTCAAATGTTTGGTTACATATATTTTCAAAATATCTTCTTTTGTGTACAGCAGAAGAAAGAAGTTCAAACAGGTTTGGAAAAACTTGAGGGTGCCTAAATGATGACAGAATTTTCATTTTTAGATGAACTGTTTATGAGAGTACTTGCCAAGATGGGCATTTTGACAAAATTTTGTGTGTATTTGACAGTTTAAGTCCAACAAGCTGTGAAAAAGAACTTGATTTGACACTCGCAAGCAGTTTGAGAGATGGTTTTATATGTGCGTGCTTTGGCTTAGAGCGCACAGAACACTGATGCACAGAGAGAGTGTGAGTACTGTTTAAAATCACTTCAGTGTTTAAATTGGCAAGACTTAAAACGACATGCAAATGATAAACTTAGTGATGATGCAGGATTGGCATGAAATTGACACTTCCATCAACTGTCCCGAATCACAAGCTAAAGCACTGTACTACAGCATGCAGCTCGCTTGCAATGCAGACACGATGTGCTGGTGTAAACCCATTTGAGCATCTTGAAAGAGAGAGAAGATGCGCTGAATCACTTACATTGTTTGTGAAATTAATGTCTTACATAACCTTTTCAAATTACTAATTTGCTTTGATAATCAGTTTGAATTAATTTACTATCTAACTTGTATGCGATAGTGCATAAATGTTTGTTGAAACATCCCGCTTTATAATCGTGATACCTGCGGGAATATGTGAAATAATACGCAACGCGCATTCCTGCACCAAAATTCAGGCCCTGTCACTATACTGCTACTGTAGCTGGTGGTACCAGATTCACAGACAGTGAAAGACATGCATTATAGATTAAAAAGAAATATATCACCTGGATGATGGAAAGCAGAGGAGAATGATGGAGGCTTTAAAACAAAAAACAAAACAAAAAACACCATTTGTGGGTTTGAGAGAGAGAGAGTGAAAGAGAAATTAACCAACAAGACTGAAAACAGAAGCAAGTAGGCTAATAAGTGGCAAAGCCGAAGAGTAACAATGTGGGATTAATACAATATACAGCACCATTGGAACGGCCCTGAGGTTGTTATGGAAACAGAATTAAAACCACACTCGGACAACAGGAAAGAGAAAACACAAGCTGCCAAATGACTGCATAAATCAATGTCATTAAAAAACAAGAATAGTGGTAAAAAATAGCTGCGGATCAAAGCCACAGCGGAAGAAAATTAATCAGCATTTATAGACAGGAGAAACAAGGGCAACAAAAGCATTTAGCTGCAATTTTCCCCACCTGCTTTATGTTACTGAAACACAAGCTCAATAATCTGCTAGTTCATACAGTATGAATAACAACATGTATACCATAGACTCCCCATAGAGGGGTCTTTTATCATCCTAAATTATAACTATTTATTACAACGCAAATTATTATACAGCTACTTAACACTCTCGGGTCGGCGGTCACGCCGGCATGATCACCACGTTTTTTTTTTCTAACCAGTGTGAAAGAGACTCAAAATACTCTGTCAATGTTGCACATACAATTAAGAGTTATACACCATTTTAATCTGTTGAATATCTTCTTTTATTTGTGTACACTCAGAGTAACAACAAAATGTTGTGCTTTTTGTAAAATAAAGAAAACTAACATGATGCGTGATCTCTCGTCTCCCTCTGAACGAAGTCCAATCTGATAGTTCTCAGAAAATGAACTGTAACTTAGTGAATACTAATGACAAAAAAATTAGACTTATGTCTAAAAAAACATTGAAATGTCAGGTTTTAAATCGTGTAAGTCAAATCGAAAACAAACATTCCGTGTTTATGTAATCTGTATGAAAAGAGAGCCATGTCAGATTGTGTGGATTGCCTATTCTTCTTTAGTGCTCAGGCATTTGTGGACTAAAGGACACAGTACCAGCACTCATAGTAATGACAATAAATCCTGAATAAATATTACTCCTCTGTATAGAAAATTGACAAACATATGAGAATCCATCAGTATTTCTCCAAATGTGCATGCTTTTAAGCTAAAAGCCTATATGAAATGCCATAGAGTTAACATAATTGTTCAGACACTTTGCATCACAGAAATACATTATATGTTAAAGAATTTAATAGAATACCATTATTTTAAATTGTAATAATATTTCACAGTATTGCTATTTTTATGTATTTTTGATTTACATTATGATGAGATTTGAGACATGATCAACAGAGTTTTTTTTTACAGCCTATCTGACTGAAAGAGCTCATTATTTATGCAGCTCATTAGAGCTCTTTATGCAATTCTTTTGTCTTCTCAGGTGAGAATCACCCATTATTCATGATTATTCACGCCTCCACGCATACTGTGTTTCTTGACCAAAGATGTTTTAGAAAATTTAAATCTCTCTATTGTTTTATATGAACAAGCAGGCAGCATAATTTTTTACCTCATTTTGAAGCAAAAACTCTAGTCTACAACCTCAAATACCCAGAAGTCTTGTGAACAAAGATTTAATATATATTTTTTGGCCTTATTTCAGTGACTTCAGTGACAATAACCATGCATAAACGTTATTCCTTCAAAAACACAAACATGTACATACATGTTCCTCACATATTATGGTAGCCTAGTTTGTGCTGAATACAGTGTAATGACACTTTTTCCATTAATATGTTTATGAACAACTGAAAAAAGCTCAAATGTCAGGGCATGTCAAAACTTTTCCAAGGCCCCAAAATTCCTCAGACCCCTGAGGGTTAAGTTATACAAAAGTATATTCAAAATGCAACAACAACAAAAAAGAATAATTCTATACCGTTTCTATACTGTTCCTATAGAAACAGTATAGAAATGACTTGTCTTAAAGGTTATACGACTTGAACTTTCAAAATGTATCAGGAAACCGGACCTGAAAACCAAGAATAGATTTTATCTTATTTTATTCTCATCTCAATTGAGGATGTCCTTATTTGTCATTGACATAAATGGAAATGAAATATTAATTTAATAAGCCGTAATTATGGCATTGTAAGTAGACTTGTGCTGATATTCGGTAATGCGATAAATCGCAATAATGAATATGCACGATATTGTAATCGTCGGCACTTCAGAATACTGTAAACAATAATTTATTACCAATTATTAATTTTTTATAAGGCAATTAAGAATACTTTACCCATCGATCATATAAAATGCACAACACCGCTGTATTCTGCGTCAAAAGGACACGCGCTCAGATGTAAACAATCCCAACGTGCACGAGAAGCACATGGCGGAACCAGTGAAGGAGATGAGCTGAATGAAAGTGCGCGTTCACTCTCTGACAGCAGAGGGTGCTGATGGAACAGCAGCGTGCAGCGGTTACCACGGAAACAGTGCAAACAAAGTAACTGCGCTAGTGAAGTTTTTAAAATGTCAAACCTAAACATGTTTATATTTTAATCTGGACTACAACATGCCCTAATGATTAGAAATGTTCTGATTATTTGTTATTGTTCAGTAAAACTTTGAAAACATACAGCTTCATTAGTTAACATGTTAATTCATTATCACTAAACTGACAATAAAAATACTTATAAAGTATTAATTATTATTAATTCATGTTAATTTATTAGTTACTATTTAATAACATTACTAAAATCAAAATAACTTATTTAATTAGTTCTTAAACCTGTTAAACTATGACAAAAATGGTTTTGCAACTTAGTTTAATATCGTGATAATACCGTATACCGTGATAAAAGCTTCATCAATTAATCGCAACATGAAAACTAGATACCGTCACATGCCTAATTGTAAGAAAAGACTGCAGAGTGATGCAAGAGATATGAAACTGGCACAATGTGGAAATATGGTTTCCAGGAACAATGGTCAATTGAACAGTTCAGCAGTCAGTATATAAAAATAAATCCTAAATCTCACCAATCATAATCAAATATTTCAGAGGGCCGTGTAATAACACATGCAACACTCTAGAAGAGCATTTTTGCCTGTTCATTGTAATTATCTTGGGCATTTTTTCCCCCAAGAAACCCATTAAATTTTTTTTATACCTGAGACAAAGTGACAATGAACTCTGTTGATCCCTTTTAACCCAACTAGTTCAAGCCCAATCAGCCCTCATTCTCTGATTCTTTCTCATACTCTCTCATTCCTGCTGACAGAGGGAGGGGGAGATGCAATTTGCAATCGTCTGCATGGAGAGCATTTTTTTTTTTTTTTTTTTTTCATTTTGTACTCGGCACGTAAGCTAACTAACAGGAGTCCTACGTCTCTAGGGCTGGCCAAAAGAGATGTTTCACAGCAAGAACTGAGAAAACTGGAAGGGGAGAAATAGGGAGAGACAGGAAGAGAATGAGTTTGAGCAGGAAAGAGAGAGAATACAGAAATAACAAGAGAATAAGAGAGAGAGCGAGAGCTAATTAAATACTCTCTCAGAGGATTACAAAGGGCCATTTGGATCCCCCTGTGGAATTGTCACTTTCATAATCTTATTATAAAGGGTTAGGTACTCAGATTTTTCTTTTCACATCAAACTTTCAATTAAAAAAAAAAAAAATAATAATAATTTAAAAAAAGCTGCTGACACCAAATTGCAAATGTCATAATTTGATGAATAAAAGTGAACCCACACACATTTACACACACTAATGGCAAAATTTCATTTATGTCTTGATAGCAGGTTTTTCAAGGAGGCACTATTAAACAAGACTGTTTCATTTAACACGTGTTGTGATAACACGGCATGCTAATCAGCACTGAATCTTCACATCTACAGCATCACAAAGTCACTTTAATTATCTCAGTTCCCAAGCTGACAGCATTGTTAAATCATTATTAGTGCTGGGCAAGCAATATAGCCAAAAATATCACTTTTTTCTTTATCGTTCAATATCAATATTTAATGAATGCACACATAAATTGTTTGTTTACAAACAAATTCCACATAGTACGATTTGTATTAGTTGCTCTAGAAAATCTTTTTTTTTTCCAAATTCTATGTAATGATTAAAATGTATCATCAAAAACTGTGTTTGATGAAATAAAATCATAAATCTTAATTTAATAAATCTTTTAAAAAGCAATCAAATGAACATTTGATTAATTTACGAGACACCGAAAACACACGCATGATTGACTGTAGTAGACTCTAACACACAGAGACATGGAACAGCCAGTCTTTTTTAGCAATATGCTCTTGATTGTCTAGATATAGGCTGCTACCGATATCGTGGACGCTTTTTTTCCAGTAAATATCAATATATCGCCTAGCCCGGAGGTCGGCAAGCTGCGGCTCTTTAGCGCCCCCCCTAGTGGCTCCCTGGAGCTTTTTCAAAAATGTATGAAAATGTTTTCATATGGTTTCTGTAGGAGGACAAACATGACACAAACATTCTTAACGTTTTCCAATGATGTAAAAATGTGTATAATAAATATTAAATTTCAACATTTCTGTCAACGAAGATTTGCGTCATAGCCATCGACGTCACTTTCCCGCCGAAAGCTCGCTCCCTCAGCTGGACTGAGTGGCAAAAGAACCTGCTGCATGACTGGATTTAATAGAGGAAACTGCGAAAACGCGAGTAAAACAAACAAATTACACTAAAGGTTGGAATTGAATGTGTTTCTTACAACTTGTCAAATAAACCTAATCCATGGATATTGACATGCAGCCATGAGTCGTGTTTATATATGTGCCTGATTTGATGCCAGGGAAATACATAAAGCAAATCTGCCTGTGAATATTTTATATAACTACAATATAGGTAGGTTTAAGTCCACGTAATCACTTATCAATGTTATGTATATCGTCATATTGTCCAGCCCTAAAACATATAGTTTTATAGTCTTTGTTTTTATAGTTTTTGTCAGTGTTTATTTTAAAACCTACAATTATGCAGAATATAAGATGGAAAATATTTAATAGATGATTTGTCAACATAATAACAATACAATATATATGGAATGATTTTACCTCAAAATCCAACAATTTGACACAAAATGATAACTGCAAATCAATGTTTCTCTGCTGGAGTCCAGCTGTTTGTGTGAATTGCAGTGATCCATTTGCTTCTTTTTTCTGTAGCTTTCAGCAGTTTTTAAATATATACCTCAGGAATACCCCATTATGTAGGTATTTGTAACCTACTTAGTCATTTTGATAGTAGGCTAATATAGCTAATATACACTTACAGCCTGTGTTGCCTTCATATAAGGCTTATATAAGGCTTTTAATTTTTTGCGGCTCCAGACAGATTTGTTTTTTGTTTTTTTGGTCCAATATGGCTCTTTGAACATTTTGGGTTGCCGACCCCTGGCCTAGCCCAAATCATAACAGTTGCCTTCAAAACTTATTGGCCAAGTTATCTCAATTCTTCAACAGCAGCCACCAATATCTTTCAAGATGCTCCCTCAATGGAGCTGCTGCAACTGAGATTTCCTAGTGCACTCTGAGTATTAAACCGCAGAGAAGATGCTCAGCACCCTGTCTGCTCCTAAGAGCATTACGGTGGGGTTTGACACTGAGCTGGTTTAATGTGGGCTTTACCTTTACTGCAGGCCTCGCGTCTAATCACCCCTGCTGCTCACACGGTTACAGTTGAGCCCAAATCCCACTGGATTTCATCTGTTTGGCTTCCACTGAGCGAGGTGAGATTCCCTCTTATTGCTTCCACCTATCAAAGCCTTTATCAGATCAGCAACCACTAAAGTAAAATAGAAAACTAAGGGGGCCACTTTGGCGGGTTGGGATCAACCCATCCCACAAACACTGTGCTGTATTTTGACAGGTTGAGTGAGGTATCTTAGCTGCCATCATTTAGGACTTCATCTCTGTAACCTCAAAGTGGATGAGTGTGATTCACACTGTATACAGATCACTGAGAAACCAGCTTCACATCAAGACACACATTATGGTCTGGAGGTTTGGTTTTGTGTCAAGAGAAACAACGTGTCTTTGATGTATCTGCATCTGGTGGATCTCTATGGCCACGTTCGCACAGTCATTTTTTTGGGATTGACAACCGCATTTACTTAACAGGTGTGAGTCTCGAAATGTCTCGTTCACACAGCCACTTTCAGTAGTGTTTGGAACACTGTCTGTATGAACGTGCAGCAAGTGTCAAGCCTCTTACTAGTAACCATGACGACAGTGATGAACATAATATTAAAGATGGCGACATCCATAAAACTGAAAAGTATGATCACTTTTGATATGACAAGAGACTAATTGAACCGCGAGTTCATCCATCAAAACTTCATTAACCTAGAGCAGCATGTAAACACGCGCTAGCGGAGACTTTAACCGCTGCACACGCGTGTCACTTGCTTTGCGACATCTCGCGCATACACGGCATTTGAAAAGAAACACAAAACTGACATGAGCCGCTCCAGTGGAGAACAGTGACTGGATCTAACACCTTAAGATGATGCACAGCTCACATCTCTGTCGCAGTAAGTTACTGAAAGCGAACCCACACACAAAACAACTTAGAAGAGCGGCTCTCTCGCACTGTATGACGTGACAGACAACAAGTTGTCCAGTCCTGTTCCGTTCACACAAAGCGAAAAATCAGAGAATGCGGTTGTGAGTCCTGAAAATTTAAAGGTTTGAGTTCGGTTATAGAATGCGGTTGTCACTCCCGTAAATAACCGTATTGCGTGTGAACGCAACCGTATTAAGTCAAAGTGCTCCCGAGCACTTGCTATGGTATTCCGCTGTAGGGTCTGCACAGTCTCAAGGATGAGCAGGTCCCACCATAAACTGTGTTTAAGCCTCAATTCACGGAACTTTGGTTTGTAAATCTTACATCGATTCCGGCCCGTCAGACACTAATGGATCACGCGACTCTTTTTTATGACTATTTCGATAAGTCCCAAAACTCTCCTCTGTGACTTCAAAGGAGATGCGAACCCCACGGATCGGGTTTCGAGGAGACAGGACCGAATTCCAAACGGTCATAAAAAGGAAAATACACGCACGCACCCACACACACACACACACATACAAAGCCCTACATAAAGACTGTATACACAAATATTATACCTGCAAATATGAATGTTTTTGCCACTATGGTGCTTGTTGCATGTATGTGTTACTAATGTAGAATCGTAGAATTGACTGTAGTAGGTTAGTTTTCATGTTAAACGATAGTATTAGAGTAGAAAGTGTATCTTCTTTATGGGATGAGAGACACCTGTCAAGTTTGATCTCTCCGTAAAGCTGTGAGTCCGAGCTATTCACTCATGTACGTTACATTTCTGTCAAATGCATCGTTCAATGTTTAATAGTACTATGAAGAAAATGCACTGATTCAACATACCATAAATTAACTCGTTGGACAGGACAAAGAGATGTGGAAAACCGCCAAATTGCAACGCTATCATTGGAGGACGTTATCAAGGAGGCGTCCTGGCCTGTTGTCCTTAAAATACCAGGACACACGTCTTTTCGATGAACAAGTTTTCTGCCCAAGTTTTCTGCACGAGTTCCTGCCGTCAAGACGGACTCTCTTCTTTATTTTCCGGTCATATTACAACAGTTAAACCTTCGTTTGAAACTTCGCCGAAACAACCTCCGGAAGAAGAAACAACTATCAAATCGAGTGCTCCGAAACTCTAAGCACCCCAACGAACCTATGCACGTATAACGTTTTACAATCTTAAATGCTGAGTTTCCTTGCTGGCTCTTAAAGGTGACTGTTGCAATTTGCCATGCTTTGATCATCTCTTTCGTTTCTGCCTTTACTTTCACCTATATGTACTTGTATCTACTTGTGTCCATTTATCCGTATAACCTTTGTATTACCCGTTCTGTGTATTAAATTCATCATATTCACGCTTATGTTGTTCACTTGCTCATTCAGCCACCACCAAGTCACTTTAACGTTCTGATTCTAATATCCTGGCTTTACATCTGGATGCTACCATAGAAATTTATCTTCGCGGCCAGAGGGTAATATTTCTGTCGTAAGAGTCTGTGGAACTTACCGGTTTGCTGGACGGACCGATAGTTCTCTACATAATTATTAAAACAGAGCTAATCATATATGTGATTGATTATAATTCGTTGTAGTTAATTCAACATATATGGTTAATTCCCCCTTGGGTCGGTATGTGCATAATAATTCATAAAACCTTATGAATTATCATATTCATATTCCACCCATAAATTGATTAATAACTGTGCAAATCGTCACACTGCCATACAATATAGTTATACAATACATTTTTAGCTGTAATCTTTAAATGTTTTCCCTAAAAAACATTGAAAGCTTAACCAAACAACTGCTTACAGCTGTACAGGGTGGCGCGACATGTGAAAGGCCCCTATGGCTGCATCCCCATTTCTCCAACCACAGGCTAGGCCACGGGTCAACGGAAAATGTGTGCTGCATTAATCGAGCGTTAATAAAATGAGTACTGTTAAAATGAATTTGCGTTGTGTTAATTTTGAAAGCTCTAGAAATATTACATTCTAAAATAAAGGTTTTCTATTTTAATATATTTTAAAATTTAATTCCTGTTGTGGCAAAGCTGAATTTTCAGCATAATCACTCCAGTCTTCAGTGTCACATGATCCTTCAGAAATTATTCTAATATGCTGATTTGATGCTCAGGAAACATTTCTTATTATTATCATCAATGTTGAAAACAGTTAATGTTTTGGTGGAAACCGCAATACATTTTTGTCAGGATCCTTCGATGAATAGAAAGTATTTATTTGGAATAGAAATAGTTTGTTCTAGGATTGTTAGTCTTCACTGTCACTTTTTTATAATAATAATTACAATTAGAATTATAATATTAATATATAATTTAAATATCAACTAATTAAATTATTACAATGGCATATAGCCTTCACATATTTCTCAATGACAAAACTCCTTTTCAAGTAAATATTCACGTAAACAAAGAAATAAATAGCAGTGAGTGTTTTTTTTTGTTTGTTTGTTTGTTTGTTTGTTTTTTTGACAATATTGTAGTTTGAGTAATATTAATGACACAGTAGGCAATTGCAGGTATATTAGGCTGCATTTTGCTGGAAAATCAAATGCACAGACCATGTTGACAGAAATAAGATTTTTCCCACCGCCTGTTAACATACCTACTGTTTTTACATTAATAATCAGCCCAACAAGCACTTTGAAAGAGAATTGAGTTTGTTCACATGCACAGCCAAGCATGTGCACATATACTGCATACACATGCAATTATTCAAAAGTAGCCATCTGTCAGTCTGATAGCGCAGGTACTGAATTGAGTTTGTACATCCAAAGCTGACGTGTGTGTACACATGTACCATATGCATATATGTGTATGTGTGTGTGTGTGCTAGCTTCGGATATGATTGGGTAGGTTACTTTTAAAATGTATTTCACTACAGATTACAAAATACATGCTTTAAAAAGTACTTTGTAACATATAACACGTTACGTTACTCAAGTTTAATAACTTAATCTAAATACGGTGGAATACTTATATATATATATATATATATATTATATTAATATATTAACAATATATTATATAGGCCAAATATATAGACCTATCAGCAGTTTGTTAGAAATAATCTATGTGTTGGTTAATAATTTCAATATCTTGATACACAAATTATGAAAATATTTGTTTCTTTTAACATCACATCCATATATAATTACTGTTGATATATCGTTCCTAAATTATATTTGTTAAGATGTGCATCAGAGGGATAACAAAATATTAAATAACAACAATAAAATATTGTTAATAATATAGGTTGTTTTATAGGTTGTTAGAGTCGAACTGACACAGTGGTTTATATTATGTTTTATAAACCAAGTTTTGTTTGTAACTTTTAGAACATTTATAAAGAAAATGTTAAAATGATCTACCCAACCATCTTGAGAGAAGGCCTATATATTCATAGCTGACTCACCTATGGTTTCTCAACAATTTTTTGCATCCCTCCACCACCATTATTCTCTTTTTGTGTTTCACAAGAAAGTAACATTAGTTACTAATAATAGGTTTGGGAAAAAAATGACAAATGTAATTTTGTGTGAACTATCCCTAGTATATGGATAAATATGTTTCTAATGCAGCAAGCATCCTGTAAGTGTGTTCTTTACAATAAATGAAAGGAAGAAAAAATATAAAAATTAAAACATTTAAAATAATATTGCAAATACAGTGAATGGGATTCAGAGTTAAGCTTCAAAACGAATCCAAACGCACCAAAGGAAAAATAAAAGTAAATAAAAGTAGCCAAGACAACTGGCACAGTTCTCCAAGTAAAACAACAGATTTGCTTAATGAATGGAGAAAACGTATTATCCCTTTCTATGGAGAGACAACCCCCACAACAGAATCGAAGATTCAAACTTGATAGTCAGGATGCGTTTCGCAAATCAAATATGGTCGCAATAAAGTTCAGTGGAATTTACGACTTTAGTTATCTAACGATGCTTTTGGGAAACACACCCCAGCTCTATCAAATTTGTGAATAATTCATTCACAATATTTTTGTAAACAAAAACAAATGATTCATTAAAAAGATAGATTAAAAAAACAAAACAAAATCTGTTCACGAATCGGATCATGAACTCGCATAAACGCGCCCTACCTGAACATTTGGAATGAATTATTAAGATTTAAAGTTTTTCTGTAAAGTACACAAAGCCATTGGCTTTATAAAACATTATTTAACGCATGATTAATTGGATGTTAATTGGATTTTGTGTTATTTTTAAAGTGGGCTAATGTAAGTAACCATACAAAGCTCAACGTATGAGTAAAAAGGAAAATAAGGAATAAATAAGGAAAATAACATTTTCAAAGACCAAGAACAAATTAGGCCTACCTCAAGATGCTTTTTCAGATTAGATGTTGAATCCTTTGAAGCCGATAGAAATTTTGTTGCAGGTAATCATAGCTTGCATTGCACTCTGAGGTTTCGTCCTTTTAATGTTTAAGTAAAACTGTCTTTGAATTTCCATGAGAGAAATGCATTATGCGCCGTTTTCCCGTCCATTATTTGTGTGGGACTGCATGTCTGCCCTCTGCAGGTTGCTAACTGAACAGGCTGCACAGGTTTTTTTTTTTTTTTTTTTTTTTTTTTTTAAACAGACAGAGTCGAAGAATCTTCAACAATTGCCTTGTTGCTTGAAAATTCTTAAACAACTTACGTTAAAATTAAATGAAATAAATTACATTAAAATCCAAAGTAATCACTTTGGTATTCTAAAATACTTTTTGAGAGTAACTGTAATTTGATTACGATCTATTTAAATATGTAATGTCGTTACATGTATTGCTTTATTCCCCAGCCCTGGGTAACAATTCTGAAAGAAACAATTCTGCTGCCCAAACCGCACTTATGCTATTTTAAGCTAGAAACCCTTTTGTTGATTGCTGCAATATATACAACCATGAATCAAACACCTTGGAGGACTATAATAAGTGCTGATTAGCATGACCGGCAAATGCCCTCACATAACAAGACACTCCTCCTATTCATTTTCAGTCCAGGCAGCTGGCAAGCTAAATGTCCAACATCACCACAGTAGACTCATTCTTAAACATCAAACCAAAGGAAGATGAATCAAATATCACTTTCCTTTAAATTAAATATGAAAACTCTTTTCTCTGCAGGTTCCACCGCTTTGACTACCTTTCTCTCTAATTAGCTTTGACTACAACTCCTCTAATCTTCCAAGCAGTCAATCCATTTACCTTAATATGTTCTTTTCACACCTCTGAGCTTT
The DNA here is from genome assembly GCF_024489055.1 of Chanodichthys erythropterus. Classification (NCBI taxonomy): domain Eukaryota; kingdom Metazoa; phylum Chordata; class Actinopteri; order Cypriniformes; family Xenocyprididae; genus Chanodichthys; species Chanodichthys erythropterus. Next base: position 20,687,026 of record NC_090231.1, on the reverse strand, counting down.
GAAGGCAGTGTAATTCTTTACGGTGTTTTACTTAAGATGAGCCATCCGATTTTTTTTTTTTTTTAAGTACTGTGAAGAATCCTGTGGTCAATCTTCATCTCTCTCTCACCCACTACTGTATATTTCTTTGTCAACAAGCAATCTGTGGTAAGGAGGGTTCCATTGGCTTTGAAAACTGGGCACACTTCTGTTAAGACAATCTTTCTGAAGGAACTACGAATGGGAGGGTTCATATATCTAGTGAGGATTCTGAAAATTAATTCCCTTGTCTAATAAAAGAATGAAAACTCTTTGAAAGAGTTGAAGAAATGGAGAACAGCATCTCACTGCCTATGCCTCAAAAGGCCTTTGAAACCTCTTAGCCTTGACTGCTAGAACATCTTTAGGAAAAAGAGAGAGAAAAGCCATCACTGAAGTTGCCTCCATCTGCAGTTTGTCTGCTACGCAATCATCCCTGATTAAAAAAAATCAATCAATCAATCAATCAATCAATCAATCACTATTTGACTATTCACGTTTCATTCTAACTGCTCTTCATTGTGTCTTGGTTGTGTCCAGAAAATCCTCAACATGAGAGATCTAAATCTGCTGATTTGGTGCTTTAATCCCATGTCTGATATGTGTACTGGGGCGTGGGAGTATGCTGGATTTGTGAATCTATGAAATTCTGCTTGAAGTAATGTATTGTGGTGTTTGAGAAGTGATCGGAGGAGCTGACTTCCTTAAGGCGCACAGCAGAGATGAAAAATGGTCCCACAGAACCACAAAACAATGACCACTTTCAATGAAATACATGCAGTTTACAACGAATACATGCAAAAAACTGCATCGATATATATATATATATATATATATATATATATATATATATATATATATATATATATATATATATATATATATATATATATATATATATATATATATATATATATATATATATATAGCTCAAAACCTTGATATACGTTAGGTCGTCATAACTGGTCTTAAAAGTAATTACTGCAAAGGAAGAATACATACCACTCAATGAGTAATGATGTTTTTCATCAGAGCAGAGATGCGTCATCATTCGCAGAAATGCAGTTATGCTGCTAAATAAAGGGAGTATCCTTCAAATGCACATTGCTATATATATATATATATAGAGAGAGACAGAGAGAGAGAGAGAGAGAAAGAGAGAGAGAGAGAGAGCAGATCATAGACAGGCAGAAAAACACAGACATGCAACACTGAAAATGATGCTCAAAGTAATGAAGGGAATTTTTCAGATACTAAACTGATTCAATTCTGTTGGCTTATTAGAGATGAAGCTGAAATCAGTGTAGATTAGAGATAAAGGGGCCACAACAAGACACAAGACTTGATTTTGTCTGTTTCCATAAGTCTTTAAACAAGGGCTCCATTAATATGCTCTGCAGTTTTGGAGTTGTTTTCCGAACCAGATGTCAGTGTACTAAATAGTGGTGAAACTGTTTGCGAGAAGTGTTTATAGATTTCAGCAAGGGTGCCATCAGGTCCTTTGTTATTGGTCAGGGGCTTTGTTATTTGGCATCTGACAAAAAGCTTTACAAAAGTCAATTAGAGCTAATGGGTCATCTAGTTGTTCTGCTAAAGCACATCACTGTAAGCACCGCATTAGAGGGCAGGAAGACTCTACTATTAGAACATAGGGGCAGGGGCAGTTTCAAAGACACTCAGCAGAAGCTTGAGATGGGCCGTGACCCAGTCTGATGAGCCACTGACCCTTTCCTCCCAGCTGATCAAGCCTGGGAGAAAATCTGTCACTTATTTCACGCTTTTCCCACTTAATCTGCCATGGGAGAATATTAACACTGTGCCACACGCTCATCATCAAGAGCAAATCTGAGCACTCAATCTATCTGGGGCATCTGCCCAAAATAGGGCTTAAAATAAGAAACAGATCAAATAGACAGTTATGTTTAAAGATAAGATCAAGACTGCAAATAAATAATGTAAGATATAAAAAAGATTAACAGAATTTTATCGTGATCAAATTTAAATTCAAACACAAAAAGTGTATCGTTTCTAGATCTTCCTTTTTTGTTTGTTTGGGAGGAATGTTGAGAATCTGTTTCTATCAGTTTTCTTCATGTTCACTATGAGGGTTCTTAAAAAAAAAGCAAATGTAAATGAAATGCTAATTAAATCCTTTCAATTCCTCTTACCATGCTGATATAAACTTCAAAGGCAGAAATGAACATTGATGCTTAAGCTTCAGTGTAATCACAGACGATGCACACATCTGTTTAACAACAGGACAGACTGTTACTGACTGTTTCCATTTCTAACTTTATAAAGTATGTGGTGTTATTTTAAACAGGCAGAATTTTGGGGTCACACAATTTGGCGGTTAAGCTTGATGTGTCTCTCCATGGCATGCAAAAGGAAATCAAATTTTGGTTAGAAATATTCAGCATAAATGTACAAAACAGACTTTCTATGAATTTGAAATGGGTTTTCTAGGTTGCAAAACTATTTGGTCTTTGTGTCTTGCTTTAATCCTAATCTTTAATCCTTATTTCTTGGGTAAATTCAAATGTATAAATACAAAAATTAAGAGGAATAATTACTAAATTGTTAGTTTCTAGAGTGAGGTGTGCAATTTTTTGTCTCCTTGCATCTCACTTTTTCCATAACCCAACCTGAAACTTTCTTCAGAAACATTCTTTTGCAAGTTGGCTAACTAGAAAACATGAAGAAAAACGGATAAAAAGGAACAAAGACAAAAGAAAACATTCTTCCCAGTAGGCAACAATTTTAAACAAAGTATTCATAGACTACAGGTAACAGAACAAAAATAATACTTCACTTTCCTACAACAGCATTTCATGTTATACCCTCAAGCAATCCTATAGATACACCTACATGATAACATGGTGCTTTCCAGTTTTGAAACCCATCATCTTGACTTGCTTGCATGTATGTATCAGGCATGTATAAGGCTGCATGTTGTTGACATTACTTAACAGAGGAGTGAAATTGAACTAACAACAAACAATGCTTTTACAACATTCATTAATCTTGATTGATATTAATGTTAGTATATACTAATACATATACAAATGCATAAAACATCAACATTATATAAACTGACATTAACCAAGAATAATGTATGTAAAAGAAATTCATTGTTGGTGCATGATGCCTGGTGCATTAACTAATGTTATTTGCATAACACTGCAAACTAATTTGTATTGTAAAGTTTTACAAAAATTCTGTACTACACTACTGTCATGTACTTTGCTTTATTGTACAGTATATGTCATTCAATAGCTTCCAGTACTGTAAAAATGCATGTTATAATTGAATATCTGACACAAAGAAAAACTTAAAAGCACTCTGTATAAATGGTCAGCACATGTTGACATTTAAAGGTTCCATTCTAAAGGTAAAGTAACAATGTAACAAAGCAATCCTTCCTAAAATGTGACTGAAAACACTGCAAAGGTTAGCAACATACAAAATGGTCTCAAACCTGCTGCCTCTGCCAGTGAGTTAGTTAAAACCACAGTTTTAGACAGTCACCATTACTGCCAAGATAGAGGATTTCTGCAAGAAAGCTCAGGCAGAGAGAAGTCTCAATTTCATGACAGTTTCCCATATTTTCACAGGTGTTAGAGCCAGATTAAGAGATTTTCGTTTTATTTGTTAATTCATTTATTTGTATGCAGCAAATAAGCCAAGGAAATAGCACATAATTAAGATTCCAATGGTGGCACAATCCCTTTTTTTTCAGTCTCATCATTCCTTCTCCTACACCAGACAATAATACCAATAATCAACCATGTTTGAAAATGTCTAAAAGGATTAATAATGGTAAAGGTCAATGACAGGATCAGAGGATTAGCCATGTAGCTTTGAAGTCAATTTGAGGAAGAAAAATTGACTTGGAACAGTTCACAGAAGTGAATGGGAAAAATTAGGATCTACCTACTTGGACAAGAATTTCAAGCAAGATGTCCAACTTTTTCCATTTACATTACTGCAAAAATTGCAAGCGATTTTGATTTCAATACAAGGCCAGATTTGTTTGGCACCGTGTCCTGCTATGTATAATTTGGGCCTGTAGTGCTGACTCCAACTATGGCCAGTATTACATCACCCTCAGGCTTTTAAAAAGCAATTCTCCTCAGTGATTGGTTTCCTCTGCTGTGTTTCCTCTTATTTCTAAATTAGACAGACAGAGGAAGAGGTACTGGAGGTGTGTGTTGGGGGTGATTGGGGGAAAAGAGGGGGAAAATCTCTTGGCTAAATGTCTAAATGTGCAGCTTTTTCCAGCATCTCTGTAGCACTAATTACAGCATGATTTGAACAAAGTGTGTTCTCGTTAGCCTGATACCACAGCCTTAATCAGTCTGTAGGTGGATGAAGAACACAGTATCAGTGCACAGAACTGCAATTAAAGCCCTCAAAAAAAATTGCTGGCCTAATGAAGCCACCTGTTTGATCAGAGAGAGAGGGAGAGAAAGGAGCAGAGATGTGGAAATGAGTGAGTGAAGCAACTAAATCCCTACATCAAAATAATACAAATTCTTCACGACAGTACATACGCAGCTGAATAATTAGATAACTGTTAAACATGTCACAGCTTCGGGGTTCGAATCCGCCGTCCTATACTAGTTTTTTTTAGTCATTAAAAACAAATGTGTTCATCAGTGATTGTATATCATGGGCATGTACAATTTTGTGTGCTTTTTATTCTGTGGTTTCAATAGAACAAATGGGTATAGTCTCCACAACGGGGCTGAAGAGCGCACAAGTACGTCTGTGCACGAGTCGTCATTACTGACAACAGCGGCAATGAGCACTCAGTGTGATTTCAAGAGCAACACACTTCAACATCAGATTGCCTTTTATTTAACACAAACAAATTAAAATCAATACTCTGACAGTCAACTAGAGATGTTCCGTTTGTTATAGGTATGTCTGTACTGCGAAATGTTAAAAAATCCTCACTTTTCAGTGACACAGGAGTCGCATTTACAGGAGAATATCCGATCTGTCTGCTTACACTGCAGGTTCGTATCTGATTTATTTCCACATATGAATGAGGCCTGAAACCGATCTGTGAAAATCAGAATCTATGCGCTTTTTTCCTGCTTACACGGTCGTGGCTCATATCCGACCTGTGCCACATGGGAGGGGAAAAATCAGAATTGGGTCACTTGAACGATGCAGTGTAAATGGGTCCAAAATGCAACCGCACAATTCCATTTAAGAGAAGAAAAGCAGTCGTACATCCCTGAGTGCTGGAGGCAGTGGTGTAGTCTTTCCACTACGGCTGTGAATGGTTATATACTGTATGTGAATTCTTGCTGAGTTGTGAGTTGACTTCTTGTTTGGATCAGCATTGGTGCAGAGGAATAGGCTGGGGATCCATACAGTGTGTATGTGTGTGTATTTGTTTGTGTTTATTAGCGGTGGTATACAGCAGTCTCTTTTTAGCACTCAAACATTCAACCAGATGTTGTCTGCATCCTGTCCTGTACTCTGAAGCTAACAAAGAAGCCAAACATTATAATAAGCCAAACGAGCTGAATTCTATGTGAATTAAACATCTGCATTAATTAAATAATAAAACTACTTTCCTGACACTTTATGGTGTCATTTCGATGGTATAATTTGCCTGTAGGTAATAATTCATATTTTTCATGCCATTAGAGCTAAAAATCCCAGAACACTCATCTCACAAAGTTGAGAAAAAGATTAAAACCCAGTAAAACTGAGATTTAAAACACAGATGTTTAACACAGCATACTTAAATATATTTGCTGAGAATTAAACAGACTTTCCAACAAAATCAGCACAGAAAATGAAACAATGAAAGAAAAAAAAAAAAAAACGCAGGAATATTCAACCTCATTTACACTTGATCACTTCATCCCTGTCAAATACAGATAACATACAGATTAGATTCAGAATGTATTAATCTGTTCCTCACAAAAAGCTACAGTATGGCTTGAGAAGCTTTGGCATACAGTCAAAAAAAAAAAAAAAAAAAGACGATAAAAGTGTTTTTGAAAGTGTGCTGACCATAACCAGAAATAGACTGAGTCAGAGATGTGGAAGCATAACAGTCATTCAAATTTAACCTTTTTTGTCATGCTATGTCTGAAATGAAGCAATATTCAAATTTCTGAAAGAACTTTTGTTTTCATTACTATAGTTCCCATTCAGTCTGTCACGTTCGACGTACGTCGGACAGACCGACGAATAGGAATCTCGCTAGAGAGGCCAATCTACTTCGAGTGTAACTAAACGAGCCAATGCACATTGGCATGCAATCATATGCATCAGCTGCTTGCCTCGCAGCGCGGGTATATAATGAGCAGCAGGTACGTTGCATCTTCAGCTTTTCGCTTTGGAGCCAAACCTTCTGCAACACTGAAGAAGATAGCTACTGAAAGCACGAGTGTGAACGAGTCTGCTCTTCGAGACGTCTCTTGGTTGCGATGCAGGCAGACAGCGCAGCAGCGGGGCCGATTTCTCCTTTGTTTCTCTTTGCCTTTTTATTTTGAGCAAAAGCTGTAATCAGCGTGAAGGCCGTTCTCACGGCTGGTGAAACGGTGCACCTAGAGCGCTAAAAAGCTGTTATTACAGCTGGTAAGAGAGCGCCTTCAAGGAGAGTGCACACAACAGGCTGCACATTTCCCTGTCTGTGCTGCAGCGGCTTTTCCCCTGCGTGCTTCAGCACCTAAAAGAGTCAGTCCTTGAAAGAGCTTACACGAGTAGTTTGCGTCTTTTTAAAGATGTTGTTCTACTTGTGTGTTTCTGGATGCGGTCGTTACCTGGCGCCTCGGGATGGTCACCAGCGCTGTATTGCGTGCTTGGGCTTAAGGCACGCTGAGGCGGCGTTTGTAGACGAGTCATGTACCCATTGTGGGAAGATGACCGTCGCGGAGCTGCGGTCGAGACTCCACTTTCTGCAAAGGGCTGGAGTCCCGGTCCCGACGCCTCGTTCCAATCCTCCTCAGAGGGTTGCTTCGGGCGGCGGGGCTGGTGACTTGAGGATCACGGTGAGCGCGTTTCCTTTGGGGAACCAACCCCCTAGGAACCCTCACCCCTCTTGCGCTCCGCAGCCAGTAGAGCTGCCGGGGGAACGCGGTGGACCACCCCAGAGGTGTGTACCATCTGTATCCTTCGGAGCTCCCCAAGACGACCGGATGTCGATCGCTGCATCGGAGGGTGAGCCTGACGCTTCTGGGGATGACGATTCGGCGCAGCTGCCTCCCTCGGGAGTGACGACTGTGTCCGATTCAGACCCGGAAATGATGGCTATGCTTTCCCGGGCCGCCAACAGGGTCGGGCTCGTGTGGAACCCTCCACCGTGTCCCGAGCCCTCGAGGTTGGATGATTGGTATCTCGGGGTGGCAAGGGCTGGTTCTCAGCCCCCCACCCCAGTGCCTTTCTTCCCGGAGGTGCATGAAGAGCTCACTGGCACGTGGACGGCACCTTTTACTGCCCGAAGCCGTGTCGGTGGGTCCTCCTCCCTCACCACCCTTGATGGTGGAGCGGCTAAGGGTTATACGCGCATACCCCCTGTGGAACGGGCCGTTGCTATGCAACTGTGCCCTAACTCCACCTGGCGGGGGGAGCCGTCTCTCCCTTCCCGGGCCTGTAAGTACTCGTCGGATCTTACCGGCAAGGCTTATCAGGCCTGTGGGGAAGCCGCTTCCGCCTTACACGCTATGGCATTGTTGCAGGTCCATCAGGCCAAGGCACTGAAGGACCTGCACGAGGGTGGTCACGATCCGCAAGTTCTGCAAGAACTTCGTGCCACGACGGAACTCGCGCTTTGAGCGACGAAGGTTACGGCGCGGTCAGTGGGTCGTGCGATGTCCACCATGGTGGTCCAGGAACGCCATCTCTGGCTGTGTCTTGCGGATATGAGGGATACCGACAAAGTCAGGTTTCTTAATTCCCCCGTGTCCCAGACCGGCCTTTTCGGCGACGCGGTCAAGAACTTTGCCCAACAGTTCTCGGCTGTACAAAAGCAGTCAGAGGCCATCAGTCACATCCTGCCGAGGCGGTCAGCTGCTGCACCTCCACCGCCGGCGGCACCTCAGACTGCCCGTCGCCGAGGGCGCCCCCCTGCAGCCGCCCCCGCTCCCACGCCCCAGCAGCAGCAGCCTCCATCCAAGCGGCGTCGTGGAGCCAGTCGCGGGCGGGGTGCCCAGCCCGATAGAGCCTGTCCCTCCAGCCGATATGAGGTCGGGGTTCTACAGCCCCTACTTCATTGTACCCAAGAAAAGCGGCGGGTTACGACCTTGAAAGCACGATCTTGGACCTGCGAGTTTTGAATCGGAGCCTTCAAAAGCTACCGTTCAAAATGCTCACGCAGAAACGCATTTTCGAGTGCATCCGTCCCCGAGATTGGTTTGCAGCGATCGACCTGAAGGACGCGTACTTCCATGTTTCGATTCTTCCGCGACACAGGCCATTCCTGAGATTCGCGTTCGAAGGTCGAGCATATCAGTACAGAGTCCTACCCTTCGGGCTGGCCCTGTCTCCCCGCGTCTTCACGAAAGTCGTGGAGGGAGCCCTTGTTCCCATGAGAGAACAGGGTGTTCGCATTCTCAACTATCTAGACGACTGGCTCATCCTAGCACAGTCTCGGGATCAGTTGTGCGAACACAGGGATTTGGTGCTCACTCACCTCAGCCAGTTGGGGCTTCGGGTCAACTGGGAAAAGAGCAAACTCGCCCCAGTGCAGAGGATCTCTTTTCTCTGTATGGAGTTGGATTCGGTCGAACAGATAGCACGCCTCACAGAGAAACGTGCTCGGTCGGTGTTGAACTGCCTGAATACGTTCAACGGCAGGACAGCGGTCCCACTGAAGTTCTTTCAGAGGCTCCTGGGGCATATGGCGGCTGCAGCGGCTGTAACACCGCTCGGTCTGCTTCATATGAGACCGCTTCAGCACTGGTTTCACGGCCGAGTCCCGAGATGGGCGTAGCAACGCGGCACGTTCCGGGTGCCAATCACTCAGGAGTGCCGCCGAACCTTCAGTCCGTGGTCGGACCCTTTGTTTCTTCGGGCAGGAGTGCCCCTAGAACAAGTGTCCCGGCATGCTGTGGTTTTCACAGATGCTTCTGCCACCGGCTGGGGTGCCACGTACAACGGGCATGCAGTGTCAGGGGTTTGGACGGGACCCCATCTGCATTGGCACATCAATTGCCTCGAGTTGCTGGCAGTACGCCTTGCTCTGAGCCGCCTCAAAGGCCTGCTTCAGGGCAAGCATGTACTGGTCCGTACGGACAACACTGCGACCGTTGCGTACATCAACCGTCAAGGTGGTCTACGCTCCCGTCACATGTCGCAGGTCTTGTTAGTTGCGCCTTACTGGCCCAACCGGACCTGGTTCCCAGAACTCTCACTCCTCGCGACAGACCCTCCCAGGCCCATCCCTCTGAGGAAGGACCTCCTCTCTCAAAGACGGGGCACTCTTTGGCACCCGCGTCCAGACCTCTGGAAACTCCATGTCTGGTCCCTGGACGGGATGCGGAGGTTCTAGGTGACTTACCCCCTGAGGTACTTAACACCATCACTTCGGCATGTGCACTGTCTACGAGACGTGCTTACGCTTTTCTTCTCGCCGAGAAGACCCCCGAAGATGCTCGATCGGAGTCGTGCATTCCTTCTTGCAGCAAGGGCTGGAGCGTAGGCTGTCCCCCTCCACCCTCAAAGACCATACTGCTGCCATATCCGCTTTCCACGACCACATAGATGGCAAATCTGTTGGTCAGCACGACCTGGTCATCAGGTTCCTTAGGGGGGCGAGACTGTTAAATCCTCCTCGTCCCCCCTCCATACCCTCTTGGGACCTTACTCTGGTGCTCAGAGCACTCCAGATTGCTCCCTTTGAGCCTTTGCTGTCAGCAGACTTAAAGATTCTGTCTATGAAGACTTTGCTGCTGGTGGCATTGGCCTCAATCAAGAGGGTAGGGGACCTGCAGTCATTTTCGGTCGACGAATCGTGCCTAGAGTTCGGGCCGGGTGACAGCCACTTGGTACTGAGACCCCAGCCTGGCTATGTGCCCAAGGTTCCTACCACTCCCTTCAGGGACCAGGTAGTGAACCTGCAAGCGCTGCCCTCGGAGGAGGCAGACCCAGCCCTAGCTTTGCTCTGTCCAGTTCGCGCCTTGCGACTGTACATAGACAGAACTCGAAGCTTCAGGACCTCAGACCAGCTCTTTGTCTGTTACGGAGGCCAGCAGAAGGGAAAGGCTGTCTCCAAGCAGAGGATGGCCCACTGGATAGTGGATGCCATCGCCCTGGCTTACCAAGCTCAGGGTGTGCCCTGCCCGCTCAGGTTGCATGCTCACTCCACGAGAGGTGTGGCTTCCTCCTGGGCGCTGGCTCGTGGCGCCTCGCTAACAGACATTTGTAGAGCTGCGGGCTGGGCGACACCTAACACGTTCACTAGATACTATAGCCTTCGTGTCGAGCCGGTCTCCTCCCGTGTTCTCGCCTCAGGTCAGAGGCACGGAGAGGCCCCGGCTTAGTGTCGGCTTGCTGCGCTACATGCGCATTCTATTCTCCAAAGAGTCCCTACGGGCAGACCCTGTTGAGTCCTCCGGTTACCCTTCGGCAGCCGACGTGGCGGAGCGTCTGGCGCCAGGCCTATACTCCGTTGTATCCTTGAGAACCGGATTTAGGCTGGGTTCCATATGTGTGACCCTACAGGGATCCCATATGGCTTTTTTCAAGGCTGCTCCTAAACAAAGCCCGTGTCTTTCCCTCTGGGAGAACCCATTTCTCACCGAGTGGAGTCACCCCAGTTCTTCCATATGTTGTACAACCTACAAGGTTAGTCCATATGTACTTATCCATATAACTCCTTCGGGGAAGGATATGGCTTCCGTAGCGTTCCTTATCGCATGTAAGGCTACGCTTTCCCAGCGTTATCCAATTGTCGCACTGAGTGGGTTTTGGGAACAATAGTGATCAACCCTCTCTGCGTGAGCCTGGTCCCACCGTCCTTAGGCAAGGGGGTTCAGGTGGCTCACGACAGAGCGCTGGAAGAGGGCAGCTCCTGTGGCGCTTTGGTAGGGATTCCTATTCGCCGGTCTGTCCGACGTACGTCGAACGTGACCGACTGAATGGGAACGTCTCGGTTACATAGGTAACCCTCGTTCCCTGAAGGAGGGAACGGAGACGTACGTCCCGTCGCCACAGGCATTGTCCTGCTGATGCTGCCGCCTGCTGGGTTCGGCTCCTCAGCGAAAACCTGAAGATGCAACGCACCTGCTGCTCATTATATACCCGCGCTGCGAGGCAAGCAGCTGATGCATATGATTGCATGCCAATGTGCATTGGCTCGTTTAGTTGCACTCGAAGTAGATTGGCCTCTCTAGTGAGATTCCTATTCGTCGGTCTGTCCGACGTACGTCTCCGTTCCCTCCTTCAGGGAACGAGGGTTACCTATGTAACGGAGACGATTTACACTGAAGAGCAAAGCATTCATTACCCAAAAAGCTCAAAGTGCTGCTAATTATTAAGGTACAATAAAGATCACCCCTGTTTTAAGTCTGTTTTGCCAGATTACATAAGTAGTGGTACTGTATGTCTACCTAACTTTTATGTGCATCCTTTTATCATCACCCTTATCTAGTATCCTCATTGTCAATGTGTGAGCACACATAGCTTTTCCTTCCTGAGCTGTTCATAAAAGGATATATCATTCGACCAGTCCAACTTCTATTATTGCCATCTTTGACCTCCATGGTTTTGTTTTCAATTTTTTTAATATTGTGGTGAATTGTAGCCATGACCCTTTGATGTTCTTTTAACCCAGTCTGAGAGTTATCTCAAATTTTATTTTGTTTGATGTGTACCTTTATGTTAGACCAGCAGAGAAATCTAGCAATTCTCTTCTTTGTTCATCTCTATAACTCTCCTCAGCATTTATTCTTAAATGTCAATTGTCTGTTGTCAATAGTGTAGCAATGTATGAAGCGTAGCTCACACAAAGTCACTTTCAAACCAAGCACGTTAAATGCACAAAATTTGCATGAACGACATTAACATGAGTTAAATCTGCATGGTCATCATGCAAAACTCCTGATAGAATAACTAGCACCAGATTCTAGCTAATTAGTTGTTATCACGCTAGTGGTATATTGCCACTGTTGCCTTTGGCTCGCTTAGTTGCAGTTCAAAAGACACTTAATATTCAGTAATATTATCGATTTGACTGCACAAAATCCTAAATATCAAATATCAGGGCAGCCCCGATGTGTCCGCAAACAAAAAATGAAAGTGTTTTTTGACCTTTGATGCATGTAAACAAAATTAAGAACCTTTTAAATAGTATAATAGAGGCACTTTAAGTTAAAACAATAAGGCATGGTCATAATTAGGGCTGCACGATATTGGAAAAAAATTACATTGCGATATTTTTTTTCCCAACGATATATATTGCGATATTGAGAGCCATCAATCCAGGCTAAAGTCAATAAAGTCAATAACTTAAAATAAATATATTTTTTATAAAACAACTTATAAGCATTTTGGTTCACAATCTTTTGTTTTTAAGTCAACTTTTCTTAGCAAAAGTGCCAAAGTAAAACAGTGTTGGTCATCATCATAATCATGGCTAAACAAAATGAAATAAAACTTCTAAACTGAGTATTCTTTAGCTTGATCATGCTTATGTATGCTGTATGTTTTGCTTACTCAAGGTTTTTAGCTAAGAACACAAGTCTATCAACCTTTGCAGGCTTGAGACAGGTTCGTTGGCAAGTGACCGCGATGCGACCGCAAAAGGCACTTTCACTTTCACGATCAAAGTGCACGCCACTGATAAGCATTGAAATGCAGTATTACAGTATTACAGTATACACATACCAATGAAACGCACAGATCTCCTCTCGTGCGTCCTCCATTGGATGAGGCAATATCACTTTCGTTTCTATTTCAGATATCTCTTTTATGGATGCCATCAATGCTTTTGCCTTTCAAGATGTAATTACCGAAATCAAAACAGTCCATAAACTATAAATCCTCATGAAAACGTCAGTCAAGCCAGCTCGCGCGTCAACCTGAGAGATCAGCCTCCTTACCTTAAAGTGTCAAATTTCTCGGTTTCTGAATGGACGGTTTGGCTTGATTGACAAACGCTAACGTTCGGGCATGATTTGTATACCATCGACCTGTCCTAAAACGTTAGCAGGCTTTGATCGATGGTTTGGAGATCGCGTGTTTCTCCGTTTGAGAGCGCATTTCCTGTTCACATCCGCGACAAAACAGCTGATTATTTATGAACGAAAGCTCACAGAAACGTGAAAATTGTCTAATTTGAAAGAAAATATTAAGCTAAGCTAAAAGGTGATATAGTGTGACTGAAGCAGCCCTTATCAAAAGTGCGGGGGTCGACTTCTAAATTTTCAAAACCGCGGGGGTCCTGACCCCCCTGTCCCCCGTGCCAACGGCGCCCCTGTTTAGCATTTAATGTTGGCTGTGAGCGGTGAGCAGCGGAACGTGCATGTCACCCCAGCAACAAGCCATACAACAAACTTGTGTTTGTGCTACCCTGGTGCTAACGTTCTCTTAATACACCATGGGCTACTACATCGCATGTTCCGGCGATGTGACTATCGCTCACGCGCACATCGCGATGTCGATGTTCAAACAGAATATCGTTCAGCCCTAGTCATAATGGAGACATTGTTGATGAAAAAGTAAACACACACACACACACACACACACACACACACACACACACACACACACACACACACACACACACACACACACACACACAGATGGCCTGGATGAGTGTGAGATTTCCCAGCCTGAAATTTTGTCCCAGTCCACCCCTGTATAAAGCGTTATATAGATAAAAGTTAAATGACTATATGCACAGTACTGTACATGGCCCCTATTTGTTTGTATTTCCAACACAGACTCTTGCTGCTTACACATTGTGCACCAGGTTTTAGCTGCCATCTGAAACACTCACTTAGTTTCACCCTGAAAACCTACCACTTAATTGGCTTGCCCTTCAACCCTGGATCACGCTGGCATGAAGAAAACTGTGGCATGACCATCCAGGCATGCAGAAAGAAAATCCCTTCTTTTTTCTTTCTTTCTCTCTCTCTCTCTCTTTCTCTGTATCCCTGCTAATCCTCTTGCTAGGCTCCTATGAAAAGCAGGTAAGTGGCTTGTTAGTGGGTAAGATTTCCCCCAGTGGCATGATTACTGACAGCTCAGGAGAGGCGGAGTTGGGAAAGAGTGAGACAGATAGGGAGTGTGCCAGGACATATGGGATTGGTGTAAACACAAAAGTGCACAAGCAATAAAAACTGTAAGCAAGCTGCAAACAAGACTTGAGATGCATGCAAGCAGAACTACTGGATTCTGTTTCAGCATCAGTAAATTCACAGATGATCTCATAAGCCACAATCATGGTAAATTTGGCCAAACGATTCTTTCTAGGTACACACTTGGCTGGATATATTGTGTTTGATCTACTGATCTTTTTAAAATAATAATAATAATAATAATAATAATAATATAGCATGATCAGTTTTAAATTATACCCAGGGCTCCAGACTAACATTTGAGAGCAGTGGCGCTGGTGGCACTAGTTCTACAGAAGGTGGTGCCAGCGCCTGATTTGGTGGTGCTGTTTTTTGTTGTTGTTGGTTTTTTAAATCATAAAGATAATTTAATCACATTGCTATTGTTGCAGTTACTAATAATATTACGTTTATTCATTGGAAATTTGACAGTAAATCACTGAGCTTGAATTGAGATGCAGATCAAATTAACTTATTAACACTCTGGAGTTGGGAAACACGTTTTGCAGGCGCGTTTTGCAGGATTTTTTTTTATATTGCAGCAAAACAGACTTAAAATACTTCGTAATTTTTGTCATAGAGACATAAGTAATATATCAATTGAATCTATAGAATGTCTTCTTTTATTTGTGTACACTCAGAGTAAAAACACAATGTTGTGCTTTTTGTAAAATAAAGAAAAATAACATGATGCGCGATCTGTAGTCTCCCTCTAAACGAAGACCAATCTGATAGTTCTCCGAAAATGAAGTGTAACTTGGTGAATACTAATGACACAAAAATGAGACTTATGTCTAAAGAAACGTTGAAATGTCAGGTTTTACATTTTATAACCGTCTCATGTGTTTTTAACACAAAACTAGTTACACAACTTAATTAAGTGGGGATTCAGTTTGCCTAACCACAGATTAACACTCTGAGGCCTGAGGGTATCGTCGGCGATACCACCGCGTTTTTTTTCTTACCAGTGTGAAAGAGACTCAAAATACTCTGTCAATGTTGCACAATTAAGAGTTATACACCATTTTAATCTGTTGAATAGCTTCTTTCATTTGTGTACACTCAGAGTAAAAACAAAATGCTGTGCTTTTTGTAAAATAAAGAAAACTAACATGATGCGTGGTCTCTCATCTCCCTCTGAACAAAGTCCAATCTGATAGTTCTCAGAAAATGAACTGTAACTTAGTGAATACAAATGACAAAAAAATTAAACTTATGTCTAAAGAAACATTGACATGTCAGGTTTTAAATCGTGCAAGTCAAATCGAAAACAAACATTCTGTGTTTATGTAATCTGTATGAAAAGAGAGCCATGTCAGAAGTCTGTGATTCAGCTCATTACCCGCTAATGCGGCCACGCCCACGGAGCCAGCGCTATTCAGACGCAAATTCAGAAGCAATACATGCATACATCGTCTCAATCGTGTATTTATTGTCTTGAAAAGTGTTTATCTGGATGTTAAAGCCATGGTTAACGAACTCTAGAACATATGCAGTTAGTTCCTGGTTCTTCTTCTTTATATGGATTTGTGGCCTAAAGGTGCACAGAGCGCCCTCCGGCTGCAAGTATGAATTGTATCCAGCACTCATAGGGCCCTATAATACACCCGGCGCAATGCGACGCAAGGCGCAGCGCAAGTGTGTTTGCTAGTTTGTGTCCGGCGCCATTCGCGTTTTCCCGTTCAGCGCCACGTCCTTAAATTAGTAAATGCATTTGCGCCAGTTAGTGCGCCCATGGGCGTGCTGGTCTAAAAAAGAGGTGTGTTCAGGCGCATTGCCGGCGCATTGCTATTTTAAGGAGCTGAAAATAGACTGTGCCATAGACCAACTCAAACCTGGTCTAAAGTCTAAAGTCGGTGGCGCAATATTTTTTTGTTAGAGCGCGTTGGTAGAAACTGCACCTCTGGGCGCGTCCACAGTGCGCGTTGACTTTGCTTATTACACACAGGGATACGCATCACACAAATATGCCAAATATTAAAAACAAAAGGATTACAGTGTAAAAGAATATTATTGTGTAGGCTACATAAATATAAAAATGTAATGATGAATAGTCATTGTGTGTATTAGAATTAGGATACCTATTTTCAATTCAGCCTATTACTACTTATAATGATGAATGAAACCGGCTAATTAATTGAACAATCTTGCCAATACACACACATATTAACTGACTGATCGCGCGGAGCTATTTGAAAGCCTGCATCCAACGCAGACGACTGAAAGATTGACTGGCCACTTAACAGGTAATTTCAGCAAAACATCACTCGTTGAACTCCTCAGTTGAATCGGTCAGTGTATTTTATAATGTTATATGTTATATAATATATAATTATATAATATATATAATGTTATATCCTGCTTGTCCCGTAGATGATCTGCTCGCGCGCTTTAACTTCGCGCACAGTTTCTTCGCTTGAAAAGCGCTCAGCTTTTCCGCCAACAAATTCCGGCATGTAAATAGCAATCCGCCATGGCGCGAGTGCATCTCACTCTTAAAGGGAAGGGGAGATGACACTCTGATTGGTTTATTGAACGTTACGCCCATTACTCATTAAGAGAATAGGGACAACCCATTTCACGGACCGTTTTTCCGTTGTTAAAATAGCAAAAGTGGATTTGGACACGCCCTGTGTGCACCTGCGCCGTGCGCTTCACACTTTGCGTTTAGATCGTTAAAATAGGGCCCATAGTAATGATATATATAGGCCCAATCCCAATTCTACCCCTTCCCCCTTCCCCTTTGTTCCGCGCGTTCACGTGAAGGGGTAGGGGTGTCCCAATTCTCAATTGGTTGGAGGGGAAGGGGTAGGGGGGAAGGGCCAGGTAGCCCTTCAAACGAAGATTTTTCGGGACCACACTTCAGACGAAGGGGTATGATAAATTTCCAACATGGCCGACCAAGCGAGCAGAGAGACCCATAAATGTAAGTATTTTTTTTACGGTAAACAGTATTTTAGTAATAAATAATCACTTTCTTTTATGTTGCCTTATCTTGTGTTCATGTATACAGTTATGTTCTCCGAAAAAAGATTTGTTAAAATCGCTATGAAAACAGTTCGCTAATGTTTTTTACACTATGATAGTTCCACAACAATTTTGTTTATATTTTATTGAAACCCGCGTTGATTTGACAACATAAATTCAAATCCGGTGGCAGCTAACTTTTGCCGCATGCCTCATTATTTATTGTTTTGTTGTGGTTACGTCCATAAATACGTGTACGTTACATGATATAAACAAAAAGTGCATTCAGTTTGCGTGCTTATTTATCAGTATTGTATGTTCTGTATCAACCAGGGACTCCCGAGGAAACACGCAGGTTCGTCTCCTTTGTCTTATGCGAAGAACTGAAGACAAATGCAAAAAAATAGCTGTCGCCCAAGCAACAGAGATCACTACAGCTATCGATGGCATCTTAAAAGGCCAATTCACACCGCACCAAGAAATATTTTTTTTTAGCGCGACCCTTTTTATTAACGAGACCCATAAGCATATACAACCATGTAGCTAAACAAGCCAAAACGATTTATTAAAAACGAAACTGAAGGTAAACCTGCGTTGCTCTCATAGTGGTTAACGTTACCTCTCTCTTTCGGTGAAGTGGAGCAGCTGCTCTTGCTCAATGGCACGGATTGCACTATGTACTATTGTACCTTTTGTATATTTTTTTAACAGTATTTTATTTTTTATAATGAACAAGCTGCGATGTCAGGTTTCCACTGCTTTGTTGTGTGTGTGTGAGGCGCGGGCGCGATCAAACAGCTTTCATTGCAGGGGACTTGCCTCATCGTCATGGCAACGGTTCGTGGCCAGGTCAGATTACGTGAGTTTGTTGCCGTCTGTTGGAAAACTCACCGCGCAGACATTCCACGACCCGACAAACGCCGATTAAACATGTTCAGTCGGGTAAAAACCGACTCCAACATCATTCCCATCATTCATGATCATTCACGCCTCCATGCATACTATGGTTCTTGACAAAAAGTGACTTACAAAAACTAAATCAATATATTGTTTTATATGAAGGAGTAAGCAGCATAATGTTTACATAATTCTGAAGCAAAAACTCTAGTCTACAATCTCCAATACCCACAAGTCTTGTGAACACAGATTTAATATACTTTTTTTGGCCTTATTTCAGTGACTTAAGTTTTTTTGTTTTTTCAATAACCACGTATGCATTATTCCTTCAAAAACACAAACATGTACATACATGTTCCTCACATATTATGGTAGCCTAGTTTGTGTTGAATACAGTGTAATGACACTTGTGTCATTAATATGTTTATGAACAAATGAAAAAAGCACAAATGTCAGGGAATGTCAAAACTTCTCCAGGCCCCAAATCAGCCTCAGACTCCAGAGGGTTAAGAAGGTTAGGTTAGGTTAGGTTACTTTATTAATACCCGCAGGTAAATTTGTTTTGCAGCATGATGAGTACAAAGGCATCGATATCACAAAGACAAAAAAAAAAAAAAAAAAAAAAAAAAAAAAACAGTTACATGATACATGTGCAAGGGCTCCACCACACAAGATTTATAATATATACATACAACCTGTACCTTCATATACAAATGCACATCCCTGCATATATGTACATATATACCTATACCTATATAAACATACATACCCAAAAAAAAAAAAAAAAAAAGAAGAAGTAAAAGATGCTCACAAAATAAATCAACCATTCTTTTATACAACCATGAAAACAAAAAAATAATCACCACACAAAGAGAAAATGCAAGAAAAAGACAAATCACATTCAAAACAATATAATGGATAGGCAATAGGTTACACAGTTTTGTAATGTGAAAATGGTGGTGTGTGTGTGAGAGAGAGAGTCTTAACTGAGGGTATACATTTCATCAAACAATGTCCAAAGTAGTTGTCCCTTAGATGATGAGTAATCCAATTATTGACGATGAATTCGATTCAACTAGGGCTGCAACGATTAATCGCTTGCAAAATAAAAGTCTGCGTTTACGTAATATATATGTGTGTGTGTGTTCTGTGTATAATAATTATGTATATATAAATACACACACATTCATGTATATATTTAAGAAAAATGTTTATATGTAATATAAAATATATATAAATATATATATTTATAATACATGCATATATTTCTAAACTTTATACCTGTATGTGTGTGTATTTATATATACATAATTATTATACACAGAACACACACATATATATTACGTAAACACAGACTTTTATTTTGCAAACGATTAATCGCGATTAATCGTTGCAGCCCTAGATTCAACAAATTATAGTTCAAGCTCCAGACTTTTCCCCATCAAGTACAGCCATAAGTAAGCCAAAAACCACAAGCTTACATCCATCTGGGCTTTAAGTCCATATTGAGCTATCACCATATGGTGTTAAAGTCACCGATAAAGGGTCCTTCTAAAATACATACAAATAAACTGTATCAACCTTTGAGCATCAAACCCAACACAGCTTACATACAATTGCTCAGCATATATCAACAAACAAATCCAATAAAGTATTGACAACAAACATTATCAACAGGCTGCAACAGTCAAATTTAAATAGCAGGAAAGAAAACAATCCTTACTTTAAGTTGAGCTTGAAATAGTCTTTTTATTAGAATATAAAAAGACTTAGTAACAGGCTTGTCTGTTACAAGTGTGTGAATCAAACAAAAATTCTCTGTTTATGTAATCTGTATGAAAATAGACATGTGTCAGACCTGCGTGATTCAGCTCATTATCCACTAATTTGGCCACGCCCACGGAGCGAGCGCTATTCAGACTCAAATTCAAAAGGGCAATACATGTATACATTGTCACAATCATGTATTTATTATCTTCAAAAGTGTTTATCTGCATGGTATAGCCATGATTATAGTGATCTCTGGAAGTCTCTGTTAGTTCCTGGAATGTCACATGGTATGCCTGTTCTTCATTAGGAGTCATTTGTGGACTAAATGTGCACAGAGCGCCCGCTGGCTGCAAGTATGAATTGAAAACACAGTATCCAGCGCTCACAGTTATGACAATAAATATTGAACAAATATTACTCCTCTGTATAGAAAATTGACAAAAATATGAGAATCCATCAATATTTCTCCAAATGTCCATGCTTTTAAGTTAAAAGCCTATATGCCTATCACAGAAATACATTACATACATTATACATTATATTTTAAAGTATTAAAATAGAAAACCATTATTTTAAATTGTAATAATAATTCACAGTATTGCTGTTTTTTTCTGTATGTTTGATATACAGCATGATGAGCTTGAGGCTTCTTTTAAAACATTATAATAGTAATGCGTCCAATCTGTTTTATATGAACGAGTAGGCAGGATAATTTTTACATCATTCTGAAGCAAAAATTCTAGTCTACAACTTCCATACCCAGAAGTCTTGTGAACACAGATTTAATATTTGTTTTTTGGCTTTATTTCAGTGACTTAAGTTTTTTGTTTTTTTCAAAAACCACGCATAAATGTTATTCCTTCAAAAATACAAACATGTACATACATGATGCTCACATATTATGGCAGTCTAGTTTGTGCTGAATACAGTGTAATGACACCTTTTCCATTAAAATGTTTATGAACAGCTGAAAAAAGCACAAACGTCAGGGCATGTCACAACATCTCTAGGGCCCCAAATCAGCCTCAGACTCCAGAGGGTTAGCAGTAACATGCAAAAAAACATTTTTATATGGAAAAATGTAAACATTCTACTCTTATTAAATGTACCATACTGAACTGACAGACAGCTTCAGTGATTATGAAAGGAGTGCTCTTTACTTTTTCTTTTTTTTTTCTGTGTACTTCTGTGTACTTTTCCTACTTCCATATATGAGGGAGTCAATAAGTGCAAAAACAGTTTTGTTTGCCTAGAAGTGTTAGTTTTCCTTCATCTTTAAACTTTTAGTTTTACAAATCATCACATTAAAAATAACATTAAAATTTGATAATATTTAGAGTTGTTAAGTGCTGGAAAAAGTGTGAAGCACTTTCAAAAGTCCTTGAAAAGTGCGTGAAATTCACTCTCAAAAGTTTGAATGAACCCTGAAATTAATAATGTAAAAGCATTCAAGTATTTCTGCCACAATACCATAGTTTCAGTAAGCGTTACTACATTGAATCCATGGTGATTTGTGGAATGGAGAGCCTTAACTTTTTTGTGGCACAGTGCTTCTCCTGGTTTCCATGTCAGCACTATTTGACCTGATATCTGTGGCCTAAAGCAGAGCATTCTGCGCTGAATTTGAATTCTTCCCACTAGATATCACAGGGATGTTAATTTTGTGGCAAATTCAAATGCTTTCTCATTGGATACTATGTAGTAAGCAGTGTCACATGATCGAGATCAGTGTGCGCTGACACAAACAAAATTTAGTTGCACATGCAGAAAAAAGCTCGCAAAATGCGAATATTTAGTCACAGTTCGGAGCCCTGATATCACATAAAAAGTATGCAACTAATGGTCATAAGATGAAAGAATACAGAGAGCAAAGAGTAAACCATTACAGCATAATTTCTGTGGCAAATTAGACCTATACAGACCTAAAGCACAACATCAAACAGTCTAAAAAGAGAGGATGGTGCTAATCATTAATTAAAATACAGGCTGAAAAACTAGAAAAATTACAACCTTCACTGCAAAATTAAGATAAAAATCCCTTTAATATATTTGTCTTGATTTCCTGAAAAAGAAAATTCTGTCATTTACACAGCTTCATGTTGTTCCAAACCTGTACGACTTTCTTTCCTCTGTAAAACAGAGAAGATATTTTGGGAAATGTGTAAAATTTGTTAATTTATTTTAGTAGAAATCAACCAATACAGTGTTTGGTTACCAACATTCTCTAAAATATCTTATTTTGTGTTCTGCAGAAGAAAGTCAGATTTGGATCAGGGTGAGTAATGATGACAATTTAAATTTTTGTGTGAACAACCCTTTAACATCTTTAAAAGAACTAATTTACTTGAGAATCTCAACTGTGAAAGATAAGATTTTAATTAAATAAATTGTAAAATAACAATAATATAAAAATAAAACAAATTAAGATAACCCTATACTCTCTTAAAACAAGTCTCAAAAAAAGATGTACTTGAGAATTGATAAACAGCTTTGCTTAATTTAGTTCTGAAAAAGGCTGAATGCAATATTAGCAGACTGATTATAGCACTATAAACACTTACCAACAGTATGTGAAACATGATGCAATGCTTGTATGTTGTGTGCTTCATTGTCACATGATCTAATAGTTTCATGTTTAATTCTGTGAGAGCTGTTCAATTATCATCTCAGAAATCAGTTATGTTTAATCCAATGTTTCGACAAATTAAAATATTGTTTCGCTGTTGATTTGAAGTAATGTCCATGGAAACGCGGGTGGAATGAGCCACGACAAGGAGATTTGTTCAAAGTTCGCCTAGCTTCTTCTGGCTCAGATGTAAGTTACAGTTCACAGTGTACTCACCAACAGTGTGACATTTACAATGAGTTACAAAGATACATAACAGCTATGACTGTGTACACAACTTGCTTTATGCAAGCATTATATAGGATTTACCCTATTATACATTATCAACACGAATTGATAGGTAAAACAACAAACAGCACCCACAATTAGTCTATAAACAAAGCATCAGGCTGTATTTGAGTGTTCCGAAGATGAACGATGGTCTTACGGGTGTTGAACGACATGAGTGTGAGTAATAAATTACATAATTTTAATTTTTGGGTGAACTAACCCTTAAATAGGTTGAGGGCCAGGGCCAGGTTAATACACTATGCGTCAAGGAGGCAATGCAATTTTGACTGATATTTCATTACTTTCTCTGGAAATTAAACATTGAGAGGATTTCATTTTGAAATAAAATATTCAGAAAATACATATACATGCTAAAGAAATAGTACAAGTAGATGTATGTTATTCCTGAACACTGTTGACAATACAGCTGACAATAGAGCAGACAAGCAGAGACAGTTTCTAGAATGGTCGTCACTAAACCAACAAAAGGCAACGTTTCAAACATTCTCAAGTAGGCTGTTATATTTAGAGTGATGGGAAACAACTTTATGTTCACAGCAACAAACTAGCTTCACTGTGTGTGTGTGTGTGTGTGTGGTCCTTGTAAACCCTACATTAGTAGGCATAGTAATACAGGATAGTAAGTATATTATATATATATATATATATATATATATATATATATATATATATATATATATATATATATATATATATATATATATATATTTTTTTTTTTTTGGTCCCAGTAAAGAAAACAGCTTATAAATCAAATTAAATTATGTTTTTTGAAACGTTTTCTGTGATGGGTAGGGTAAGTGTTAGGAGGTAGAATATCCAGTTTGTACACTATAAAAATCATTGGTAACACTTTACAATAAGGCTCATTAATATTAATATTAGTTCTCTACATTAGTTAACATGAACTAATAATGAACTGCACTTTTACAGCATTTATTAATCTTTGTTAATGTTAATTTCAACATTTACTAATACATTATTAATATCAAGAGTTGTATTTGTTAACATTAGTTAATGCACTGTGAACTAACATGAACAAACAATGAACTGCTGTAACTAATGTTAACAAAGATTAACAAATATAGTAACAAATGTATTGCTCATGGTTAGTTCATGTTAGTTAACTAATGTTAACAGATGAACCTTATTGTAATGTGTTACGGTATTATTTTTGTTTCTATGGAGTTGGCAGAGACGTTTACCTCATTGTCATGGCAACATTTTGTTGAATCATCCCAGACTGCCATAACATTCTAAGAACCAACAAAGGCCATCTGAACATGTTCAGTCCGATGAAAACAGACGCCTTCAAACACCAACGCAAGTCAACACAGATAACACACTGATCCAACACAGCCTAACAACCAATGGATGCTGGTGTTTGTTGGCATTCTGAAACATGTCACATAAAAAACAAACGTATTTATTCATTCACATTCGCTTGCTGAAAACTCATTCTAGATCTGGATTAACTACCTTACCGATAAGCTAAAAGAAGCAGACGGTGTCAACCAGCAGAGCCGACAGTTTACACACCAGCAGACGGTCAGAGAGGTTTAGAAACAGCACATAAACACTCAGCAAGTGTCTAAACCTCTTAACTCGCATGCTGCAATGAGACGTGTCTATAATACATTTAGGCTTCTCTTTGAATGCACATCAAGAAGAATTTTTTTTTTAATTAGAGTTAATGTTAATGAAATGTTCACAAAGGCGGTTGTGTCTCTCCAAGCAATATTAGATGTTGCTGTTAATTAAAACTAAACACATGAACACAGAGGAACTCAAGGAATTTACTTATTTAAGTTTGTGGGCCAAAACTAAAGTTGGATCTCAAATACGATAAGGCAAAAAAAGTAAAAAATAGTAAAGAGAATGGCTTAGTTGTCATTACATATTTACCTGGGATAAAATTAAGGGGTTTAAAGCAATAGTTCACTCCCAAAAAATACCCTAAAAGTAATCCATATGATTTATGGACTGTAGGATGAGCATTTGGATAAGTGGAATAGAGAACGCATAGCTGTGACAGCCGAGGGGCAGCACTCTATGCTGAACAATGTCACCTTGTGTCGCCTATGACCGGGTCATAGAGGGAGGTATAATAAACAGGATAGGGAATGATAGGTCAGAAGTCAAATTCAACACTGTGGGACAGAGAAAGGTACAGAAAAGTGTTCCTCTAACAGATGCTATGAGGTACATGATGTGAGATGTGTGATAAGAAGGGATAAATGTTACAGTATTTTCCCTCTATGGCATTTCCAGCATTTGATTATGATGCTACTCAAAATGCGTTTTGAGGAATTTTAACTATCCTCGGAAAATTTATCGAAGTTGTCTTTCTGTCCCTGGTATAATTGTTTTTTGCTTTCCTGCAGAGTTGTAAAAACTGGAACTAAACCCCATACAGCTCTAAATGAGGAACTGGCATTAAGAGGAATAATTTGAGCTCACACTGTGCACACTCTGATCTTCACAGCGCATGAGTGTGTGCTTGGCTGTTACACAGAAAGGGAGGGAAAGATCAACTGTGTAGATCAGTAAGTCTTTGCAATAAATGGAAGGAAAGTGGTACGAGAAGTAGAAAAGTAGAGCAGTAGAGGAAGGGATCGGGCATTATTTTGGATTATTCCTAAACACTTCTAGATTACAAAAGGCCAGCAAACAGCCCCATCTACCTCACCTCCCACAAACACACACATCTATCCTCTGCTGCACTAAAAGCACAGATTATCTTTGTGACATTTGTGTAGTGTTTCCTTAAATACGCCACAAATCCAGCTTAGCACACTGAAAATTATCAGACATACACACAGCCTCCAACTTTCCTACAGTACAGCCTCCTGAGACAGAGAGAGAGAGAGCAGACAGCTTTCCAGAGGTCTTGAGAGTTGTTGCACTCTTTTATATTGTCTTGAGTGACAACAGCCTTAGTGACATCCTGAAATGGGCTGGATTGTGCAGAGCAGGTTATACAGTAATAAACAGATATATTACGTCCAGTATCTTTTACTCTTGTCTTCCCCTAGTCCCTGCCTTCTCCCCAACACCTTTGTTTTTATCTTCAATATGAGGGAAAAAAAAACATTGCTTCTTAGACCCAAGGATGTTGCCCCCAGTGTGTAGAGCCAAGAAGTTGTGGATCATGGGAAATCAATGAGGAAAAAAGTGGGGGAGTGGGAGATAAATATAAAAGTACAAAAATACAACTGGCACGGCACAAAGGTTTGTTTTGGTTTCATACCTCAGTATTTTTCTCTCTCACTAACTCAAAGACAGTGTATCCTTTGGGGCGAAGTGAAGAGAGATTGTAGACTGGCCTTGATACCTGTGCAGCTTTCCAGTCAGCCCATATAACTGCCAGGAAGATACACGGCTCAGGGCCCCAGGAAGAGCAGCCCCTAATTCCCCCATTAGTCTCAATAAGGGACTCGCTGTTAGCGTAAAGGGGTTATGATGACATTATTGGGGACTGTGATGGTGGGGATCTAATGAGGCACCAGGGGGTTTCAGGTGTGCAGATGGTGGAACAGGATCACCCCTTCAGCCATGACTGCAGGTCCAATGAGATGGACAAGTGCTAGTCTGAGTTCCCCTGATAAAGGGCTGTGTGCTTTTATTGCTCTACACACAAGGTGTTGTGTTTGCTCTTGTTTGTGCAGGTGGGATTCGTGACAGTATCTCAGTGGAAACAAGGAAACTTGAGGTAGGCAGCTTCGGTAAGCAGCAGAACAATTGGAAAAACATTGCTCTGGGCTTTGTCTTTGTATCACTACAATAAGTATGCTGTAAAGGTGCGCTTAAAAGCAACAACTTGATATTGCAAATCTAAAATGTTTTAAGCCCATCTTTGAAATGGAAACTAGAAGAGTGAAATATTCATATAATCAAAGAGAGTTGATAATTTACAACCGTTGTTTTCTATGATTTGTTTTGCTGCTCAGAAGGCTGGTGGGCACCTGGGGAAATTCAGCTGGATCGCTCACACCTGCAGAGTTAGATGAAAGCACAGAGATTACTGCGCTCCAGGGGATGCTGGCCACGTGCACTACTGCTGGCCACACTTCCCAAGCCAGCTTTAATAAGGCGATGCAGGAGAGACAATGAGAAATTGAGAGATGTGCGCACCCTGAGAAAAAGCAAATGGTAGTGATTCAGGCTTGGCTGAGGAATCAATGTAAAATAAAACGAGTGGAAACCAAGAAGAAAGCACAAAAAACGTATCATATGATCTAGTGTTGTGTTCTAAAGGCCTGTTTACACCTAACATTAAAGAGCTTGAGCATTTAAAATGACAGATGACATAACTGCAGCATGCTTATATTAGAACTTTATCTTCCACAGGATTGTATGCTAAAAGAGTTAGCATTATAGTTATCATTCTTAATGAGAATGGGCCTCAATAAAGTGCAACAGTTGTGTTCTAGAATTTATCCCATTCTTTTGAAAATCCCATTGTTTTGCTGCCTCTCATTTCGAATTCTGCATCCTCTGGAGACTGCATTTGTCAGTCGCATTCATCACTGAGGCTGCCTCATTTTAGAAGAAAGTAAGAAAGAAATTACAGTAATTTACACCTCACAAGGAAATGTAAATGTTATAATGGTAACTTTTGTCAGATTAGACATCCACAATGACATATGCGGCCAACAAATGCAGCCTCTAAATGCGGGCACAGACTTTGAAATTGAAAAATAAAGCTCAATTTGTCTTCTTTCAAATGATCCCACAACACTGCTCATACTCCAAAGGGTTTCAGAAAAACAACAATTTGAGTTCAAGCATGTCATTTTCCTGTATTGGGCTCAAAGGATGGGGGGTGAGCAAGGTCAAGGTCATGATAACTGGATTACCCATCACTTTATACTTGCAAATCAACCACAGATGAGATTAATTAAACTAAAAAATGCCAGTGCCTGAACTCATTTTTTAGTACTAAAATGGTGCACAATGGCTGGTGGGTACATTTCCCTATCCATTTCCTGTCAAGTACCCTTGCTCTCTAATATGCCGTTTGCATTGCCCTTCAGACTGAACATATACATTATCTTCGATCTGAAATCTGACTTGACATCTGAAATTGAAATCTGGCCAAATACCCCGTTAAGTCAGCTTCGCAGTGGACTATAAGACAAATAGGACCCTGGGACTGCAGTACAGCTGAGAATCAGACTCGGACCCAGCAGCATAAGACACCATTTCCATTAAGAACAGCGGGAATACAAATGAACCCTAGCAAGATGCCACTGTACCTCATGTTCTTTGCTGTAATCTGAGTGTAAGTGCTAAATTGCATTGGTTCTCTCATCAAGCATGTAATTGTGTTTCTTGACATGCCACTGAAAGCACTGCATAACACACTCCTCAAGGACAGTGTTATGTTTTATTCATTTTTCATTTCGAGTAGCATACATTCTCTCTCCCCCTCCCTCTATGGTGATTTTTTTCTCCATCTCAATCAACCTGTGTAATTTTGCTGGTAATTCCTAACTTTACAATCCATTGCCTAAACACACATACAAGCCATGCAAGTATGTGTTAGTTTGATTAAATGTGTTTGCCATTTGCTGTGAGAGTGTCTGGAAGACACCAAAAACCTTCCATGTGTGTAATTGTATGTAATGAACCAATCATAGCACCTTTCTTTACTGGAGCTCTGAGCCAGCAGCGAGTGGCCAGCTACCTGTCTTCATCAGAGCGTGACTGCTCTTTTTTAGCTCTCTATACTTGAGTGATGCTCACACTTTCACGCGTTTCACACATCCATGAATTTAATCTTGAGTGTCATCCCTTGCATTTTGTGTATAGTATGAGTGTCACACTAAACACCTGCTCTTTTACTGTTTGAAACTGAAAGACACAAAGCCTGGAGGAAGCGTTATTTCCTGTTTCCCTGATACTGTTAATGAAGTGCATATAAATGCTGTAAATTTATGCACATTTCCATATGTGACCTGCAGGTTTTATCTTTTGTGTTTCTTTATGAGTGACATTGCTGTGCTACACGGTCACGAAAGCTCATCGTTTGAATGCGTTAAGCACTGCGGTTAAAAACAGTTGATTTTAAACCATTGCTGTGCAATTAGCATCGAAAGACAACTCATTTCGGTAAATGCGCACGCTCTCGAGTTCTCAGCGCTGTCTGAGAGATGTGCGACTTGAAGCACATAAAGGGCATGAGAGCTGAACTGAGTGCTTTTTGCCACCTAATTGGGCTTGAACGGTTAAAAAACACATACCTATGTGTCAAAGCAACATGTATTTGCAAGAAAACAAAGTACTTTATGTCTTAAGTCAATGTAAACATTTGAGAATGAACTGAGAAATTGAGAAAGAACAACGCACAAATATAATGGGACCGTGCAGTCGGTCTTAAAGTGACAGCATCCAAATGTATCTGCTGTCATTAATGTTAATCAAACAACAAAAAAGAGAGAAAATCTCACAGCTCTTGACTGAATCACTTTTGTAACTTAAATAAGATTAAATGTATATTTAATTTACACAGTAGAGACTATGCAGTGTTTGTTTAAACATTTGATTACTTTATAAATTGTATCAGTGTTTCCCATACATTGACTAGACTGTGGCGGCCCACCACATTCTAATTTGTCCCGCCACAGTCTCAAAATGAAACGGAAATTTGGTTTGTCGCGATATTTAAATAACCGCCTGATAATTGCGCTCTTTTATATGGCAAAAGTGGGAGTCATAGAGTAAAATAAGTAGACTAGCACCAATTAAGTTTTTGTGCACTATATTCAAATTAATCTGAAGCCATTCCATAGCCTCATGTCGTTAAGTTAACGGTCAGAAACTCGTCTTCCCTCTGCCACAGCTGTCAATCATTCTCTGTTCAGCACTCAAACAGCGCGTCACGTTCGGTAACGACAGTCAGCACGGTACAACTCTCCAATATGATATATTCCCATTTTAATACTTGATATGTAGATAAAGGGCTGTGGATTTGCATAAAATGACTTTATCTTGCTGGAGTTTTTTGCTGTTTCTGAACAATGTCATCATACTGGCTACAGTGTGTCTGTTAGATCGCACAACACAAGGACTATGAATTTGCGTCAAACGCACAATTACTGGAATTTAAAAAAGTGAGAAGAAACATATGTTTAATAAACTGTTAGATGCAGATATACACAGGGATTCTCTTTGTACCGTGAACTTTTCAATGCGCAGCGCAACTGCGTGCTCTGACTCGATATTGCTTCAAGCACATCATTCTGCTCCCGGGCTGCGCATTAGCGTTTTTTTTGCTGCTGTTTTGAAGCGTTTTAAATTATAATGGTTTTGCACACTGAAAGATCATTAATAGCCTATTTTGTTCTGTCGTATCTATCATATCTTTTTGCCCCATTAAAAAGCTGCACAATACATTTAAAATAAGCGTCTTTTGATCTTACATTAATATGAATACATATAATTATTTACATATAAATCTAATATAAATCGTTTTTTTGTTTTTTTATTTCATAACAAATACAAATAGTAATTTTAAACTTTTTATTAACATTTGGATTTGTAAAATTACTCTGCAAAGGTGTTTTTTGGTTTTTTTTCTTCAAGAATTAGGCTAGAATACTTTTTACTGCTGAATTATATAGGCTACTCACCTAGTTTACTTATTTATTTATTGGTCAGCTAATGATTATATATTTTTATTCATTTATTATTTTTCTCTATAATGAAGTAATGTATTTAGTGCATTCTGGATTGTTTAACAAATCAAAGAGTGACCATTAGTTCTACAAATACAGATGTATAGATACAGGCTTCCACTAATACATTAATTCAACAAAGGTAAGCTCTTTTGCTACATATTTTTAATGGTTTTATGGTTTTAATTGTATATTCTACATGTTTGACCACTTATGAACTATATTTATCTTTTAGCCTACTATATGTTGTGTACGTGACAGATGTGCCCTACTATCACCAATAAATAAATTACTAAACCACAAATTGTTTACAAGAGAACAAATTTCTTCATTGATCTAGTCAATCAGTTTTGCTCTCAGAATGCACCAGATTTATGCTTTTAAATTTAAAAAGTTAAAAAATTTTCCTAGGGGGGGGCATGCCCCCGGACCCCCCTAGAGGAACCGATGTCCACTAACCACAGTCTCACAAAATCCTGTGGGAAACACTGTTGTATGTAGTATTTCTAATGCTTGAAGTTTTTCAGGTAGGTCTATTTCATTTGTCTTTGTTCTATTGTAGTTTGTTTTCTCTGCTCTTTCTTTTTTGCAGTTTATTTGTCTGCAGTAAGCTTAAGAGTTGTTTTAGGCTAGTATTATTTTAAATCATATTGAAAATGGTGATATGAATTATGCCATTTCAGTGGTATCAAACATTCTGATATTATAAAAACCTTATTTAAAGCAAAAATAACTATATTGTGATATATATATATATATATATATATATATATATATATATATATATATATATATATATATATATATAACAATATATATATATATATATATATTGTTATCGTTAAATATCATTTATCATAACGTGATATAAGATTTCGGCCATATCGCCCACCCCTACAGTATTTATCCACTGTTAATCAGTATTAGGTTAATACAAAACTAATATGGAAGGATGTTGGTGTAGCCACCAACAAAGAAAAATGCTTGACTTTACTGGTATTCATCTCTGTCTGAAATGTATGAAAGCAGAATGAGGAAGTTGTGATTCAAGGGTCCTCCAACAAAGCCTCTGCTGGATCTTTAAAGTGAATAATCTTACATGCACATCTTGACAAAGCCCTACAGAACTAAGCAAACATTTACTCATGCACACACACCTTTAGTGAAACTGTATGTTCCACCAACTTTCACAGTTTGTCTCTTCAGCATTCACATACACACCTACAAAACGTCTCGGGTTACGAGTGTAACCCTTGTTCCCTGAGTAAGGGAACGAGACGCTACGTCGTATGACGTGATGGGAACCCTCTGTATTTTGTGTTCGTGAAGCACCTCTGTATCCAACCAATGAAAAGACGTGACGTCAGAGATGGGTGACGTCACGGATCAGGAAGCTATAAAGCACACCTGAACACAAAGCACGCCAGCTTCTGTAAAATGTCTGAAGCAAGCGCACCAGGTATGCAGGAGATACGGCCACGTGACGTAGCGTCTCGTTCCCTTACTCAGGGAACAAGGGTTACACTCGTAACCCGAGACGTTCCCTTTCGTGGGAACTATCGACGCTACGTCGTATGACGTGATGGGAACGCAATCCCAACTACGCCGTCTCTCCCGAGTGCCTGGCTGCTATCTTGTAGCATCCTGGCCCCCGGAGTGATGTTAAGGTGAAGATTGTAAAATCTGATAAAGGTGTGCTGGGATGACCATCCAGCCACACCACAAATGTCGTCCATAGAGACACCAGATAGGAGAGCTCTGAACGCGGCCATACCTCTCGTGGAGTGAGCCCGCACCATCAAAGGACACGGGCGCCCCACCGTCTCATACGCAAGTGAGATGGCCTCGACCACCCACTTGCTCATCCGCTGTTTAGATGCTGGACCCCCCTTCTTAGGGGACCCCTAACATACAAACAATTGTTCTGTTTTTCTCCACAGGGCAGCTCTGTGAACATACGCATCTAATGCTCTTACAGGGCAAAGCAGATTCTTCCTTTCCTGATCCAAGTTTGCGAAAGGAGGCAGGCAGAAAGCCTCAAGTACAATGGGGCCTGGGACCCTCGTCGGACCTTTGGAACATAGCCCGGCCTGGTATGCAGAAAGGCTTTCACCATACCAGGTGCAAACTCAAGACAAGATGGAGCGACTGACAGCGCTTGTAAATCACCAATTCTCTTCAAAGAAGAGACGGCCAAGACACAGATAGTTTTAAGTGTCAAGAACTTGTCTGACACCTCCTCTATTGGCTAGAAGGGAGCCTCAGCCAGCCCTTGGAGCACAATAGTGGGGTCCCAGGTCGGGGTCTTTGTGCACACCACAGGTCTCAACCTGAGTGCACCACGGAGGAAGCGTACTACTAGGGGGTCTCGACCCAGCGAGGAGCCCCCTACAGGGATATAATGAGCCGAAATAGCGGCCACATAAACTTTCAGCGTGGAAGGGGTTAAACCTTCCGAGAACTTTTCCTGAAGGAACTGAAGCACGTCAAAGAAGAATGGACCGGGTCCAAATTATGCTGTTCACACCACACAGAGAACAATTTCCATTTATATAAGTACAACTTCCTCGTGGAGGGAGCTCTGGAGTGAAGGATGGTCTCCACAACCTCGGTTGAGAGACCAGTTCCTATGAGCCTTGCCCCCTCAGGGGCCAGGCCCACAGTTTCCACATTTCTGGGCGGGGATTGAGAATCATGCCGCCCGCTTGAGACAGGAGATCCTGCCTGAGAGGAAGCTCTAAGGCAGAGCCGTGAAGTAGAGACATTATGTCCGAAAACCATATTGTGGTCGGCCAGTAAGGGGCCACCAATATTAGGTCGACCTTCTCCTGGCGAACCTTCTCCAGAACTCCCGGGAGCATTGAGACTGGGGGGAACGCATACAGACGTAGCCTCAGCCACGTCTGTAGCATGGCATCCAGCCCTAGAGGTGCTGGGTGCTGAAGTGAGTACCACAGAGGGCACTGAGCTGACTCCTCTGTGGCAAAATAGAGCGACTTGAGCTCGACCGAAAGTTTTCCATATCAACTCCACCACCTCGGTGTGGAGTTTCCATTCCCCCGGTCTCGCGCCCTGCCTCGACAGGGCGTCCGCTCCCACATTCAACCGCCCGGGGATGTAAGCTGCTCTCAGCGAAAGCAGCTTCCCCTGAGACCAGAGGAGGATGCGACTGGCCAGCTTGAATAACAGGCGAGACCGCAAGCCCCCCTGATGGTTGATGTATGAGACCACCGCAGTGTTGTCTGTGCGGACCAACACATGGTGATCTCTCAGGTCTGGGAGGAAGTGTTTTAATGCAAGAAACACCGCCATCATCTCCAGCCAATTTATGTGCCAGGAGCGCTGATGGTCCTCCCAGAAACCCTGAGCCGAGCGACCACTCATGACCGCCCCCCCAGCCCGTGAGGGAAGCATCTGTCGTAAGCATTACACGACGACCAGAAGTCCCCAGCACGGGTCCCTGGGATAGGAACCAAGGCTTCTTCCACATGACCAGAGCACGAAGGCATCAGCGCGTGACTTTGATCATGCGAAAAGGATTTCCCCTCGGGGAAAACCCCTTGGTCCTGAGCCACCACTGTAGTGGTCTCATGTGCAGAAGGCCAAAAGTAATAACGTTGGACGCAGCTGCCATCAGACCCACCAGTCTCTGAAACTGTTTTACAGTGAGTGACTGGCCTAACTTCACCCCTTTCACAGCCCCGAGAATGGAACTCACACGAGCAGGGGACAACTGCGCCTGCATCGTGGTGGAATCCCAGATTACACCTAAGTAGTTTGCAACCTGACTCGGGACCAGCACACTCTTTTTGGCGTTGAGCCTCAGCCCAAGCCTCTTCATGTGCGACAGAACAACATCTCGATTTTGACCTGCCAATTTTTCTGTTTGAGCTAATATCAACCAATCGTCGACATAGTTCAGCACGCAGATGCCCTGGAGTCTCAGCGGAGCCAGCGCTGCATCCACGCACTTCGTGAACATGCGGGGTGAGAGGGATAGGCCGAACGGAAGAACCCTGTATTGGTAAGCTTCGCCCCCGAAAGCAAACCTGAGGAACTTCCTGTGTGAAGGATGGATGGATACATGAAAGTATGCGTCTTTCAGATCTATCGCTACAAACCAGTCCTTGGACCTGATCTGAGGAATGATCTGTCTGAGTGTAAGCATTTTGAATTTCAGCTTCTTTACGGATCGATTTAGCACACGTAAATCTATGATCGGACGCAACCCTCCATCCTTCTTCGGAACAATGAAGTAGCGGCTGTAAAAGCCCGACATTTTGCTGGGAGGGGAAACCCTTTCTATAGCCCCTTTTTGCAAAAGCGTCGTTACTTCTTGCTCCATCACCAGAGACTGCTCTGGGGTTACCACCGTAGGAAGCACCCCATTGAACTTGGGCGGTCGTGAACCGAACTGAATTCTGTAGCCCTGTTCTATCATGAGCAGCACCCACTTCGAAACATTCGGGAGATTTTTCCACTCTTCCAAATATTCTACTAAGGGAACCAGTCTCTCGAGACTGGTCTCTGGTGTTTTTTGAGCACTTGGCTCGTCTATCTGACGCGGCGCACCGGCAGACAGACGAATCACGTGCTGGCCGACCCTCCTCGGAGGATCGGTGGAAACTGCTGTGCCCTGACTCACGCTTGGTGGCAGGGTTGACAGAACGGTCCCCTGAGGGCACCGAGGAGGACCCGATATCCGAATCCCCCCGGAGGGGGCTGCCCTCAAGAGATCCTGCAATTTAAATGTCAGGACCTCTTCTTTGAAGCCTTCCGAGAGATAATGACAGTCCTCAGATCCGTCCTACCTCCGGACTTTTAAATTCCTCAGAATTTAATGTATTCAATATTTCATTTAATCCTCAAATTAAATGCAGCCAGTTCTTATATAAATATATATTTTTTGAACAGACTGAATATATTTAGAATACAAAAAAGAATTATAGCTCGTAATAATTCGCAAGGTGTTTTAGGGAAAGAGAGAAAGGGAACTCCCGTCTACTCAGATCCCTTAATATATACATACACATACACACACATGCATAATTACGGACACGTGATATATGCGCAGCCTCGGCAAACGCAAGACCCGAGCCGTATTTTCATTCTTGCAGACTTAATCTACGCGCTGCCTCGGCAACGCGAGATCCGAGCCATATATTCTTTAATGAAAACTCAGTCTACGCGCTGCCTCGGCAAGCGCGAGATCTGAGCTATATACTTTAATGAAAACTCAATCCACGCGCTGCCTCGGCAAGCGCGAGATTCGAGCTTTGCAATAGACTTTTATTCCCTCGAGAATAAAGCCAACAGGAGTGGAGCTACAAAACTCCCGCTAGTGCATACTTTTCTTCGGGACATTTTTATGAATGAACACTGTCACTGTCAGTTGTGAGCTGACGTGCACGCTCCTCTCCCAGCAAACAAAACATAAATCGTGTGTATCCCAACTCGCTTTGTAGTGTAGCACAGGGGGAAAATCAAACTGCTGTTCACGATTGATTTGTTATAAACGTGTGATTTTGAAACACGATATGTGTGTGTGACTGTGAGGTGGCGATCCTCAGATCGATATCACAATATCCACCTCCTCAGAGCTGGACATGTGAGTATCGGTGCCTCAACCCGGGGGAAGAAACCGCAGAGCGTGCTTCCACCTGGGAGACGGCGCTGAACCTGGCTGGTGAGGGCAGAGAAAAGGCGCGCCCGTCTCTAATCCCTCTGTCAGATCCATTTGTGAACCCCACGAACGGAGCCTCCGCCCTGCCTCAGCAGAAGCGGGACCCGATCCGCGGGGAACACTGGAGCAGTGTCCTGAGAGTGAGTTTTTACAGTGCACACAGACGGCTCCCTCGAGAGCTGCCTGTGCTCACTCCCATTTCACTGCTGTTTCTCGCCATAATACGTGTCTTTTTTATATATATAAATATATGGATTGGTGTGAGATACTCTTGTCCTCAGACGAAGAGGTCTTGACTTGTTTATATGTAATAAGACAAACAACACCAAATAAGACACACAAGATACAGAGAGCGCTTGCTGAAGACAACAGAAGCTGGCGTGCTTTGTGTTCAGGTGTGCTTTATAGCTTCCTGATCCAGGAATACAGAGGGTTCCCATCACGCCATACGACGTAGCGTCGATAGTTCCCACGAAAGGGAACTATTACCATATGCTCATCTGATGGCACATTAAAAACTAATCCTCACAGGATCTCCACAACAAACATGGTGACAAGGACTCAAATGAACACCACATTCACATAATAATTTACCTTTAAACTCAAAAACATTTATAAACCACAATCCTTATAAAACACACAAGTTAAAGCCAAAATGAGCCTGTACAGTATATGGATGATTTTCATTTTGACTAGCAGCTAGGGCTGGACGATTAATCGGAAAGTAATCGAAACTGAAATCCAGAACCTCTAAACGACATAATTTTCCCATGTCAGTTATTTTGTTTTTTAACCTGTTAATACTTTTCCCTTGAAAATATACTACCGCGTGTGTAGTCATGTGTCTCCGCCCCGTCCAGTCAGCGGCATATAAGCAACATGGAGGCGAAACTAACACACACAGACAGCGCGCATTGGTGAGCCCAGAAGTGAGACTTGCGTATTCACTGAACCTTGTCAAATGTATTTGCTTTAAGGCAAACTAAAATCTCTTGAATGCCAGTTTGGACTTTCATGCAGTTATAGACCATTGGTCTATTATTATAATGAGCTACTGTGCTGATGCATTCTGGCACACGAACAGTCATACAGACAGCAGTTGCACATCACGTGAAGACTGCGTGCACCGAGAGGAGAACAGAAACACGTTGTCAGTGCTGTCCTGTGATTTATCACTAAAGTAGCTTAGAAACTCAAAAGTTATAACATATATTTTTTTCTGCTTTTGAACTGCTTACAACCCATAGCTTAACGATTAATAGACAGACGGTGTGATTAAGTCACACATGCAATCGCTCACATTAAGGGGATAGTTCACCCAAAAATGAAAATTTGATGTTTATGTGCTTACCCCCAGCACATCCAAGATGTAGGTGACTTTGTTTCTTCAGTAGAACACAAATGATGATTTTTAACTCCAACTGCTGCCGTCTGTCAGTCAAATAATGCTAGTGAATGGGAACTTCTACTATAAGAGTAAATAAAACTTGCATAGACAAGTCCAAATTAAACCCTGCGGCTCGTGACGACACATTGATATCCTAAGACACAAAACGATCGGTTTGTGCAAGAAACCGAATAGTATTTATATCATTTTTTATATCATTTTTTACTGTTACGTAACAGTCGGTGTTATGTTGAGATTCGCCTGTTCTTCGGAGGTCTTTTAAACAAATGAGATTTATATAAGAAAGGGGAAACAATGGAGTTTTAGACTCACTGTATGTCATTTCCATGTACTGAACTGACTATGACTATTGACTTTGACTATGCCAAGATAAATTCAAGTTTTCATATTGAGAGCACCTTCAAGCAATTGGTAACCTTTCTAAAGTCTTAGGGTACGTTTACACAACAAATATTTCCTTTGACATTATCAAAAAGATTATTTCCATTATCAAAACGATCCCCATTCACACGTATCTGTGAAAAGTGACTAAAAACACTGTATTCTGCTGGCCAGCCATTAGATGGCGATGAAACACTATAGACTGAACATGAAATGCGCAAGTGCATGACGTCATCGTTTTCACAGATTTGCGTTTTTTTTTTGTTGTTTCCACGGAGACCGTTTTCAAAACCTTGCACTTTGAAACCCGTTTTCAAAAGTTTGCGTTTTCAAGCACCCAAAACGCCGTTGTCATGTAAACGAATGGCCAAAACACATATTTATTTATTTTTTTTTTACTTTTTTAGTTGAAAATGGTGTGTAAACAGCTCCTTAGTACTAATATCACAACAGATTATCAAAAGTGCACTTTTTTCAAACATTTCAGCATAGTTTCAATTGTGTTAGTACAATACACATAATCACAAAGTATCCTTTTCATTACACAAAATAAGTTTTATCTATATAAATGTTTCATTCACAGTAACTGCCTTTCATAGAGCTCTTACTATCAAACTTTTGATTTGTATCTCTTCTCGTTCAGTTTAATATATTTGCCTATTATTTAATCCAACTGAACTTAAAGTGCCCCTATTATGGCATTTTAAAGGTTGCAGGTTTATATCAAAGGTCAAAAAATGCTTTGCAAAAAATACATTGCACATCAACACATTTTTCAATGATTCTCAAGTCTTGCCTGATGCTTCAGTCTCTCAAAATCCCTCCTTTCCATGAGCTTGTTCTGCTCTGACTGGCTGGACGGCCCAGTCTGTTGTGATTGGTCTACCACTTACACCATGTGCGGAAACAAATGTCCATTACCATAACTGATTCAGCTCCGGAGGCTTCTGGAGCTCAGCGATTGTACACACAGTAACGCTGACATCGATTTTACCATATCAATCCGAGTGTGAGTCCGATGATGAAACATTGGAAGACCTAGACAACCATCAGCCTCCATCACAAGAAAGACTTGAGCAGGAGTGATACACTACTCAGTTTGACGTATATTATGAGATGTTGCAACTGTAATTCCACTACATCTGCATTAACAACTGTATGTCCATCAACAAACCAATGTTTATATTTCTAATTTATTCCGGTGCACATGTGGGAACTGTATTCTGAAGAGCAAGTTGGTCCAAATAAAGTGGCTATTGTCCTTTCTTTAATGGCGTTTTGTAAATCCCATTTAGACCTCATGGAGCTTTGAGAAGCAATTTTAACCACTGACTCTTCACATCCTCATTCTTTGGGAGTTTACACAAAGAGAATTTGCTTTTTCTGAGCAGGAAACTCGTCTTCTCAATATGTATACAACACGAACCAGCTACAGTAGACATTGTTCGCAGACAGCCAATGAAGACCATAAGCGGGTATTATGCAAATGTGTTACTTTGTGATCTGTGGCCATCATGGAAGTGGGATCTGAATTCCTAACGACTCGTTCAAACTCTTTACGGTCAATTCTTTCTTCTGAGAGACAATAACTTAATTTATCGTGTACTTTTGGCTTCACAACTTTTCAGATCATTTACATTCACAGACAAGTACATTACATGTTGCACGAACGGTAATATTCGAAAAAGCATAATGGGGCACTTTAAAGGTGCCCTAGAATTGAAAATTGAATTTACCTTGGCATAGTTGAATAACAGTTCAGTACATGGAAATTACATACAGTGAGTCTCAAACATCATTGTTTCCTCCTTCTTATATAAATCTCATTTGTTTAAAAGACCTCCGGAGAACAGGCGAATCTCAACATAACACTGACTGTTACGCAACAGTCAGGATCATTAAAGGGGACCTATTATGCAAAATTCACTTTTGCATGGTGTTGGACATAAATGTGTGTTGGCAGTGTGTGTACACAACCATCCTATAGTGATAAAAATCCACCCACTCCTTTTTTTAAATCCCCATGAATCATAAGCAGTGTCTCAGAACAAGCCGTTTCCAGATCCCTGGCAGTGTGACGTCACAAAAGCCACAGGCTCCGCCCACAAATAATGACAGACACTGACATTTGAACATAGAACCGCCCTGAGCGTGTTCACAGCGAGTCCGCATTATAGATCAGAAGTTTTTTTTTTCAGCTGATGAACCATTAAAATATTGAGTTAGCCAGTTAGCTAGAGACCTACACAATATAAAACGCAAAAATCAAGCATAACGTTAGATCTGGCAGGTCACGATAGTCAATCTAGCATCAGCTGAACCTCAGCTCATCCACGTTCACTTATAGGAATATGACGCCTATTCTAGCATCCCTATATAAAGTCCATTCAATATTACCAGAAGTTTATTTCATTGCTCAGGAGCTAATTACCCTCCTCCATCCCCAGCTCCACCTCTCGTCCAGTCAGGACTTGGCCTCTGACATACAGTATATTGCCAAAAGGATTGGGACACCCCTCCAAATCATTGAATTCACTTCCAAGGCCACAGGTGTATAAATTCAAACACCTAGGCATGCAGACTGCTTCTACAAACATTTGTGAAAGAATGGGTCGCTCTCAGGAGCTCAGTGAATTCAAGCATGGCACCGTGAAAGGGTTGGCACCTGTGCAATAAGTCGATTTGTGAAATTTCCTCACTACTAAATATTCCACGGTCAACTGTTGGTGGTATTATAACAAAGTGGAAGCAATTGGGAACAACAGCGACTCAGCCACAAAGTGGTAGGCCACGTAAAATCACAAAGCGGGCTCAGTGCATGCTAAGGCGCACAGTGCGCAGAAGTCGCCAACTTTCTGCAATGCAAAGCGTCGGATGCAGTGATGTAAAGCACGTCGCCACTGGACTCTAGAGCAGTGGAGACGTGTTCTCTGGAGTGACGAATCTCTCTTCTCTGTCTGGCAATCCGATGGACAAGTCTGGGTTTGGCGGTTGCCAGGAGAACGGTACTTGCCTGACTGCATTGTGCCAAGTGTAAAGTTTGGTGGAGGGAGGTTTATGGTGTGGGGTTGTTTTTCAGGAGTTGTGCTTGGTGCCTTAGTTCCAGTGAAAGGAAATCTTCAGCATACCAAGACGTTTTGGACAATTTCATGCTCCCAACTTTGTGGGAACAGTTTGGAGATGGCCCCTTCCTGTCCCAACATGACTGCGCACCAGTGCACAAAGCAAGGTCCATAAAGACATGGATGTGTGAGTTTGGTGTAGAGGAACTTGACTGACCTGCAAAGAGTCCTGACCTCAACCCGATAGAACACCTTTGGGATGAATTAGAGTGGAGGCTGTGAGCCAGGCCAACATCACTGCCTGACCACACAAAGGTGCTTCTAGAAGAATGGTCAAAAATTCAAGAACACACTCCTAAACCTTGTGGAATGCCTTCCCAGAAGAGTTGAGGCTGTTATAGCTGCAAATGGTGGGCCAACTAAATATTAAACCCTACGAATTAAGAATGGGATTACATTAAAGTTCATGTGCATGTAAAGGCAGGCGTCCCAAAACGTTTGGCAATATAGCCAAGGCAAGGCAATTTTATTTGTATAGCACATGTCATACACAATGGTAATTCAAAGTGCTTTACATAAAGAAGAACCAAATATGGTGTACCTCTTTGAATCAGACTCATTTTTCTTGAATT
Organism: Chanodichthys erythropterus; assembly: GCF_024489055.1. NCBI lineage: Eukaryota > Metazoa > Chordata > Actinopteri > Cypriniformes > Xenocyprididae > Chanodichthys > Chanodichthys erythropterus. The sequence continues at coordinate 20,645,309 of NC_090231.1, read as the reverse complement.
ATACGGTTACATTAAATTATTGTCATTAAGAACATTAATGATATCTGCACACCTTTGGTTCTGTTCTGTTTACTCTAAGGGAGTTATCGCTGCTCTCCCTGCTCTTATCCAGTTCTTACCCAGAACAGAACCATACAGCCAATCCAAACTGTATACTAATTGTCAATCATCTTTGACGATAGTGATCCTGATAGTGATCCTCATAGTGAAATACATCAATAATTAATCACACTTACAGGCTATAATTCGGAGGAGCAAGTTGGTCCAAATAAAGTGGGTACTGTCCCATTATTATTAGTTAAGAGTTTAGTAAAACCCATTTAGACCTCAAAGAGTTTTGAGGGCAGGTCAAAGTTATTGTTCGTTGTTTGCAGGCAGCCAATGAAGACCATAGGTGGGCATTATGCAGATTTGTTACATTGTAATGTATGTAAGTTACGAAAGTAAGATTGGAATTACTGACAACTTGTTTTGGCAGAATCAATTATTTCTTTTGGGAGACAATAACTTTATTTATCACGCACACATCTTTAAAAATCTGCAGACCTTTTACATTCATAAACCGCTATATTACACACTACATGAGGTATATCTGAAAATAAGGTAATATCTGAAAAAGCATAATAGGGGCACTTTTAACTAAATGAAACTAAAACTATAATAGTACAGTACAAAAGCTGCACAACTGTTATCCAGAATGTATTAATGTGTGTGTTTGTGTTGTGAGGTAGGAGTACAGAACTTAAAATAGATAATTGTATATGACAAGGCCAGAACAGACTGCTGTAATGTGTATTTCCAGCAGGACACAGATAGTTATGCACACATCCTGATAGCAAAGCATTACGGGCATTTCCCTCACCCCATCAAAAATAACAGAAATGCTATTGCTTTATTGTCTGTCTCCATTGCCTACACTTTTGTGACTGGTGTCGGCATCATGTTTTTTCTCATTTTAGAGAGTGACAGGGGGGCTGGCCCACCTGACGAGAAGCAATCACACACTCAGTAAAATTATCCACACTTGGACATCCATGGCCCCCTGGCCTGACCCACCTACACTTTTGGCTGCTGTATAGCCTGACTGGGATTGATTTGAGTCTCTCCCCCGCTGCTTCTACTACTGATGGGAATGAACAGAAACAGAAGGAGACTCAATCAATGCAGGACATTCAGCAATAAACATCTCAAACGTATGCATTTGTTTGTTTGTGAGAGTGTGAGGGCTGGAAGAACTCAGGATCCTGGTGGGATTCATTCAGGACTCTGTGACCTTACAATTTAGAAGCAGAAAATCTAGTCTGTGTTCAATCCAGCACTACAAAAGCACCTTGGATGGTAGATTTCAATAACATCTTTTGGCAAAACCTTGCAATGAAGATGCAATTTCTTGTAGAATTGCATGAAGGCTACACTTTGAGTGGTGTAATGGCTGAAGATCAAAGCTGGTAATCTGAAGGCTCCTGGTTCAAACCCTATAAGTAGAGAGCCATAAGCCATTAATAACTGTTCTAAACATTAAAATAGTTATCAGCATACTCTTCACTAAAAACATTTATCAAAATTAAACATCTTTAAAAGAGCATAGCGTTTCTTTACAACTCCATACATTCTCAATTGTCAATATTCTTCATAGTTTATAAAAATTAAAATATCAAGTTTAATTCTTACTTTATTAAATCATAGAGAGAAGGAGGTGGTCTTAATGAATATAATTCAGGTCCTGTTGATACTGGAAAGAAAACAGGCAAGCGTAGGGCTTATTGAGACAAGCAGCATGTCCCACTGAAATGAGCAGAGATTAGGGGCAATGCAACAATGAAGGGGTGGCACAGCTGGGAAGATCAGCATGCCCCTCGTAAGAGTTCAGTAGCTTCTCGAGCGGTGCAAAGTATAGTTTAGCGCAACTATGCTTTTACAGTAGAGGGGTCCCTCTACTTCCCTTTTTAGCTCAGCTGGGAAGATCAGCAAGCCCCTCTTAAAGGGATAGTTCACCCAAAAATGAAAATTCTATCGTCATTTACTCACCCTCAAGTTGTTCCAAATCTGTATACATTTCTTTGTTCTGTTGAACACAAAGGAACATATTTTGAAGAAAGTTTGTAACCAGGCCACTTTGGGGCACCATTGACTTCCAAAGTAGGAAAAAAAATGGTGCCCCAAAACTGTTCAGTTTAACACATTCTTCAAAATACAGTACAGTCCAAGAGTTTGGAACCACTAAGATTTTTAATGTTTTTAAAAGATGTTTCTTCTGCTCACCAAGGCTACAATTATTTAATTAAAAATACAGTAAAAACAGTAATATTGTAAAATATTATTACAATTTAAAATAACTGTTTTCTATTTGAATATATTTCACAAAGTAATTTATTCCTGTGATGACAAAGCTGAATTTTCAGCATCATTACTCCAGTTTTCAGTGTCACATGATCCTTCAGAAATCATTCTAATATGCTGATCTGCTGCTCAAGAAACATTTAATGTGTACAATTGTACAAAACATTTGTGTACAATATTTTTTTTCAAGATTATTTGATGAATAGAAAGTTCAAAAGAACAGTGTTTATCTGAAATCTAATCTTTTGTAACATTATAAATGTCTTTACTGCCACTTTTGATTGATTTAATGCATCCTTGCTGAATAAAAGTATTCATTTCTTTTCAAAAAAATTAAAATTAAAATTCTTACTGAAACCAAACTTTTGAACGGTAGTGTATAAGGCTACAGAAGCTTTCTATTTCAGATAAATGCTGTTCTTTTGAACTTTCTATTCATCAAGGAATCCTAAAAAAAAAAAGTACACAACTGTTTTCAACATTGAAAATAATCATAAATGTTTATTGAGCAGCAAATCAGCATATTAGAATGATTTCTGAAGGATCATGTGACACTGAAGACTGGACTGACGATGCTGAAAATTCAGCTTTGCATCACAGGAATAAATTACTTTGTCAAATATATTTAAATAGTACACAGTTATTTTAAATTGTAATAATATTTCACAATATTACTGTTTTTTACTGTATTTTTAATTAAATAAATGTAGCCTTGGTGAGCAGACGAAACTTCTTTTAAAAACATTAAAAATCTGTACTGTATCTTCCTTTGTGTTCAACAGAACAAAGAAAACAAAGCGCACAATCATGCTCATCCAGATTAAGAGTATTTTCGAGCGTTTCTTCGAAGATCAGGGGATCTTCGATAGTATATGGGCTGTCCGTCGATATTAAACACAAGAGGAGATGAACTGAGAATATGACAGCTAATCGCATACTTTATAAGAAGTTTGAGCTTCTGTTTTGGTTACAAACTGGCTATACACATTCCTTGATAGGAGAATCACTGTGATTGGAGAGATTGAACAGCTTATAGTCAGCTGATGCTGAGCTATGCCTACGTGGCCTGCCTGAACTAACACTTGCGCTAAATTTGCTAAAATTATCTTTATTGTTATACAGTAGTAAAGTCCCTTCCGAGGAATGTTCACTCGGCGGCCATATTTGCAACTCCTCCGGGCAGCTATTTCGGCCTTCCAAGACCAACTCCTATCTATTTGAATGGGGGAATCCTGAAATCTCAAAAACTGCTTGGTGAACTCACAATTAAATAATGTATTTCAATTCAGCAACAAAATCTGACATGAACTGTCCCATAAATGTTGTTTTTATGCTCAAATAGTGTTAAAAAAGCTGCTTTTTCAGGCTAGACAAGCCAATGTGCATGTGCGGTCCTAAGTGTGAATCTCAGGTTTCTATGGGAACCGGAGCTTCTAACGACAGCTGCAGTGACGCAATGACTTTATCAGTCAGCGATTGGCTCTTTTACTTAGAAGGCAGGACGTATTCCACCATATTGCACATTGCAATTTCTCCACATTCATAACTAATAGGAGTGAACAGTCTTTCTATCTATAGTCTTTGACAGTAGTCAATCAAAATGCCATGTACCACTTCCGCAAGGCCGCGGCGTTAAATACAACCTAGTCACATATGACACTCATTTGTGAAATCACCACCAGGTGGCACAAAAGGACAGTTTGCAACATTGGTCAGTAAGGCTATAATTGTAACATTTTTACTTTTAAATGAAGATAAAATAATGAAATAAATTATTGGTAGTAATAACAATATTAATTGTTATAGTATTATAATATATAATCTTGGCTAATTATTTATCATATAAGTGCTTAATGTTTTAGCTATTTGACTACTGTTACAGTGAAATATTACATTGACGGCAGTGCATGAATTGTGCTTACTTTTTACTGTACAGTACTAGCCAGTAATTTAGATTATTACACAAGGTGTGCATTATGCCATAAAATAAATAAAGTGACAGAAAATGTGGATTTTTAGGTAGATCTGAATGGGAAAAGTGAGTCGCGTGGAATTATTTACTTTGCATAGGTGTGATGAGCTTTGTTATGGGGGAGGGGCTTATGGAGGGGCGTGGCTTGCTTTTGTACTGTTTTTTATGATAAAGTTATGTAAAATAACTGCTCAGTGCTGCAAAACAGACAACTCTGCTAATGCTAACTTAATTCTATATAAACTATTAGGGGTGTGATGAGACAGGTATCTCACGAGACGAGACGAGACAAGATGGCGAAATACATGACTAGAAAAAATATTCTGCAGGTGTATTTGAAATGTTTTAACTAATCATCTTGTAATGAATGTCATTCATTACTTTCTGAGTATGAATTATCATATGCAGTAAAAGACAAGAATACTCAAGCACTGTAAAAGCTTTTGCCACTAACTCAACTGACTGACTTCTCTTCTGTATGATTTCAGTCTCTTCAGACCTTACTGTACATGATTTATGAGCTTCTACAACTTTTGACCTCCTAACTGAACTCCTTTTCACAGACTGATCGTAGAAATAAAAACAGTACAAATAAAAATGGTAACACTTTACAATAAGGTCTCATTTATTAACATTAATGTATTAACCAAAATCAACTAACAATGAGCAATATATTTGCTACAGTATTTATTAATCTAACATGTTAATGTTAGTTAATAAAAATAGTCATTCATTGTTAGTTCATGATCGTTCACAATGCATTAACTAATGTTAACAAATGAAACCTTACTGTTTGTGCTTAATAAGATTAAGAGAAAACTGTTATTCATTTTTACGGTAACACTTTACAATGAGTGCAACCATAATCGCACTCTCTCAATATTCAAAGTGCAAATAAGACCAAACTTTTCTTTGATACAGAGCTAAGAGATGGTTATAACTACACTGCCCAGCCTAAAATAGCTTTCATATTGAGAGATATCTGTATTCATCAGGGAGCCGCTTTCAAATGCGGGTATTGAAATCGCGTTTGAATGCGCGCTCCTGTTTACTTTTACTTTCACGCTCGCGCATACTCTGTGAATGTGGAGAGGCCATGACCGTTATCCAATTGATTAAATGTTTTTTATTTAAACACAAAGCAAAATGACAGTGGAGGCGTAATGTAAACGAAGTGGTGGCATATTCTTTCCTAATCATCCTAATGCTCTGTCATGGCAACATCAGAAGACTACTTTTCGCCTCGACGAGAAATCCCGTCATAATTTAGTCTCGCTCGTCACACCCCTATAAACTATATAACAGCATAGGCCTATTACTTACTAGCCCAAACTGGACGGAGACACAGAGTGCCCTGTAACTCACTGACCTGCCTGCGTTCACAATTCACACGGTGCAGATGGGAGGAAGAACGGCTGACTACACAGTTTATGGGTATAAATTGTGTATTTCCCTCACAATTGTCACAAAAACTCACTAGCCTGTACACTGTCTGTCTGGTCTCTCGGCGCGTTGCCTTGCGAGATCATGCGATAATTTTTTTTTCCTCACTGTGTGCGCATTCATAACGGTGCGCATACACTTTGAACTTCAATCGTGACAAATGATTGGACTACTTGCGGAGTGACATGACGACATGAATCAGAGGCACAAAAAACGTTGACAGCGGTGAGCGGTCATTATGTTTACCAATAACGTTACTCGACCCTTTTTTTTTTTGCATGATTTACTAGAGCATCATTTTCAGGTCGGAAAAGCTGGATTTACGGATTTTTCCGGAAGAATCACACCCCTGACTTTGTCAATATTGTGACCAAATTATTTAAAAATAAAACATTTGAAACTATAATTCATTGATGTATTTTAACAGGTCACACATGCACATTGAAACATTTATTCCTGTAGCCTACAGCACTAGGGTTGGGAATCGTGAGAAATGTTCCGGTTCCGGTTCTGCCTAAGGATTCCGATTCCGGTTCCATTAAAATAATTAAACAACTATTAAAAAATAGTAGTAAGGGAAAAATGCACAATACTCAATTCAAACAGTCCGTTTTGTGTAAAATTAATTTAACAAACTGTTAATCTCAACAAATTCACTAACACTTTACAATAAGGTTCATTAGTTAACATTAGTTAACTACATTAACATGAACTAATAATGAACTGCATTTCTACAGCATTTATAATCTTTGTTAATGTTAATTTCAACATTTACATTATTAAAATCAAGAGTTGTATTTTTTAACATTAGTTAATGCACTTTGAAGTAACATCTCTGAACGGCTGTATTTTTATTAACATTAACAAAGATTAACAAATACAGTAACAAAAGTATTACTGATGGTTAGTTCATAAATGAACCTTATAAAGTGTTACCACAAATTAGATAAGATGCTTTAACAAACGTAAGATTCCGACAGGTGAAACAGAATATATAAGTTGGATTCATAAAGACTTGTTTCTGACAGAATGATTCATTGATAGACACATTTTTAACAGTAAATTTGTTGCCACCTAGTGGCCGTAACAATGCAATCGATACAGTCGTCACTTTCAGAACAGAAGATTTATTATTGTATTTATTATACATAAACATCAGCGTTTCTATCTGAATAATAAACTTTTGTATACTTCTGTTATAATTGGAATAGGCCTATTTGTCACACAGAAATAATGATAGCCTACTGTGCTTTTGAAAAGATTGTTTGTGAAGCTGTTTATATACACATTACAACTCTCTTCAGATCAACGGCGGCGCAAACGCAGGTTTGAATGACGCGATTTTACTTTTGTCAAAGGTTTAATATACAGGGGCGATCATGTGCGTGATGAAATTGAGAACGCAATCTTTTAAAGATTAATCATGCAGGTTTGGGCACGTCTCTTTCTCTCTCTCTATTGAAATCTTGCGTATATGAGTAGCGCTGTGCGAGGGCTTTTCAGTGCATTCATTGCTATAATATTCATAATGTGAGACGTCTCTATGAAAGGATACACTCCCCGCACTTCGACCACCCATCACACCAGAACCGTTTTCGGAACCGAAACTTAGAAATCTTGCACGGTTCCGGTTCTTTTCAAAACACACTACCGGTTCCGGATGAGAACCGGTTCTCGGTTCCCAACCTTATACAGCACAGAGTCCTGTGCATAACATGGAGAAAAATTGTGCCCATGAATTAAGAAATGGTTGATCACTTTTTATTAAATTGTTTCTTTGTAAATTAATTAAGAAACTGTTGATCACTTTTTGTTCAAACGTTTCTTTGTAGCCTGTTAGATAAAAAGTGAGAACATTGTATTGATACGTTCTTATGATTTCAAAAACCAAATCATAAGATTGTAATGCAGGTCCGTAAATTGGCCTAAACAACAAAGGCCTACATAAAAACTAGGGACAGTTAAACTTATTTATTATTGCAGGTTTGCATACAGAGATCAGTGTTTCACAGGTGTCAAACATACGGTTTTATATGAATGTAACTTAGAAGGGAACTGTCTTCAGAAAAGTTTCGATCTCCGTATAAGTAGCCTATTTTATAAGTGCAGCGCTGCTTTGTGTACAGCGGTAACCAAGGAAATGCTATGTCGCTATAAGCACCACCTACTGTTAGAGAGTGAATGTGCATTTTCATTCAGTCTGTTTGCTATTTTTTTTTTTTTTTTTGTGCAGGTGTCTTATGTAGCATAATTTTACAAAGCTATAAAGTCAGAGCATGCTGTTTTTTTCTGTAAATTTTAAAATTATATAATCTAATTTAAAAACAACTGCTCATGCTCAAAATGCAGTGGTGCATGTATACCAAATGCCCATACATATTTTTGTTTAAGGCCAGTTTGGCCTGTTATAGAACAAATAAACAATAAATAATAAAAAATAAATAAATAAATAAATAAAAGAAAAAAAATTGGCAACTGGTATCAAATTTGCTCAAAAAAACAAAAATGGAATTGGCCATAAAAAAAAAATCAATAAAAAAAAAACAATTAAATAAAACAACAAAACAAAAATTTGATTATTTTAAAAAGTGTTTTTGTAATAAAAACAAATGCAGTTTTCAAAGAGCAGTGTCTTTTTGTTGTTGTTGTTGTTGTTTTGGTTTTTTTTGCAAATTAATGTGTAGTTTGTGGTTAATTTTAATGTAACCATCAGCTAAAAATGTTTATATTTTTTTCCTATCCGGCCCTCAACCTAAAATAAGTTTGACACCCCTGCCCTTTGTGATGGGATGTAAAATTAAGACAACGCAAGACCCAGGAGCATCAGTAAAGATGTTAATAATAAGAACACGCTTTTGGTCCATAATTCAGAATGAATTCAAAAAGACAATGTAGTTATTACAGTGAAAATTTAATTTAAAAGTGTTACGTTTTCCTTAAAAGTTTGATCTCGAGGCAAATTTTAAAATTGTAATTTTAGGTGAAAACATCTGCAAAAAAAATAACATCACATACAAACTGTCCTGCATGTGCAAACCAGACCCACACCAGTATATCAAACAAACATCTAAATGTCCATCACAAGACACTTACCACACACTTTCAAAAAACAAAACAAAAACAAACTAAAAGCAACTCTGTGTGGCACCTTTTTCTTTTCTTTTTCTTTTTTCTTTTTTTTTGTCTTTTAGATGGCACTACGACAAGCTTACAATGCACAGTACAGCAGCGCATGCAGCACTTAGCAACTACATGATTCTAGGTTTGAATTCAATAAAATACTGCAAACCCAGTGTATGTATTTCCTTGTGTTTGAAAAAAAGTATCTACCACCAAAGTAGTCAAAGTCTTTCAGAAGTCTTTCTTTCACTCTCTCCTATCCTGTGGGTTTAATCAGTGAATAAACTCCAGTCTCAGTCACCGGTAATATGTTACAAGCACGGTCCCTGTAACTGGACCCAGCAAGCCTGACAGACTGAAAATGGACTCCATCACTGAGCCCTGACAGACAAAGGCAGCCCACAATGTACCCCACTCAAACAACATTTTACAGTAACCATGTCCTGGGGCTAGAACTGTACTGAAGACAGAGATGAGGAAAGTGTGTGTGTGTGTGTGTGTGTGTGTGTGTGTGTGTGTGTGTGTGTGTGTGTGTGTGTGTGTGTGTGTGTGTGTGTGTGTGTGTGATGGGATGTCTGTAGAGGCAATAGTAAATGTGATTTCAGCCCACACTCAGCCAACCAGTGCTGTTGCCTGATACTGAGTGTAATTGAATAAGGCAAAACCAATAAAAAGAAAAAAAAGAGAGTAAGTGAGAGACTGAGGAGGAGGGTAGAGGAAAAGAATGAGAGAAAGAGAGAGAAAGACATTACAGGGCTTAGACCACAACACTGTCATGTTCATATTATCAAACATCGGATCTACTATCTGATCTTACACCAGCACTGGTGTTACACTGTCGATCTTTCACCTGTTTAGTTTCACGTATTTGGAAATCTTGCACCTGCTCGGCTGAAAAAGAAAAAAGGGAAAGTGTCTCATGGTGAGAACTTTATATTCCCTGTGACTCAGACAGTTAGCTGATTCCTTCAAACCCAATTAGCAGGGCCTCAGCTGCCCAGTGTCCCTTGATAAGCATCACACCTCCCTCTCACACATCCACTTACACACACCCCTTTACTTCCCTCTCACATTCACCTCACTTGTCTGTTCCTATCACTTCTCACATGGTTGCTTTGCTCAGCTTGTCATGTTAAAGAATAAATAAACCAATCACTGTGTTCTCTGAAAATAAAATGCAAAAAGATGTGCATTGTGTTAGTGCTCACATAATCCCACCAATCACAACAGGTCTGGAAAGAGACACTTTATTCACACCTACACCACCCTTTCTCCTATAGTTGAATAAAATTTGTTCAAATTCAATGGTGATTTTACACTACACAGGAATAGTTAATCCAAAAATCAAAATTCCGTCATGACATTTCAAACCTGTATGATTTGTTTTCTTCTGTGAACTATAAAAGATGCCTTAATGGTTTTGTTTTGTTTTGTTTTGTTGTTGTTCACCAAAACAGTTTGATTGCCTTCATTCTTCAAAAAATATATTCTATGTTCCACAGATAATCATACAGGTTTAGAACAACATGAGGGTTAGTATGAGTGACAATTTTCATTTTTGGATGAACTATCCCTACCTAATGAACTATCTATGTAATGCATCATATTTGACACAAAAATTGCTAAGACCTCTAAATTATCGACATCATCAAATCTTTGCTGAAAAACCTGTTGCACAAAAAATCTACTACATGCTTTCTGTCATCTGATTGATAGTGTATACTTTTTTTTTTCTTTTTTTTTGCAGGTAAAAGGACTTCTAATTTTTTGCCCAAATAAATATCAGCAAATACATACATATTTTTGCTCAGTTTGGGATTGAGGTATTTGTTTCCCAAAGTATTTTGTCTAAAGTTCCAATAAACTTATATAACTTTATATATATATATATATATATATATATATATATATATATATATATATATATATATATATTTTTTTTTTTTTTTTTTTTTCTCCTATTATTTCATATATAAGGTTTTAAAGGGTTATAGGGGCTTAAACAATTTTATACACCACATTAAAATATGAGACAGGAGGTTTGAATTAAGCTTATCTCTAGTCACTTAATTAATGTAAATTTATGATACACTAAATTCTAGCTATGAAAATAGCCTTAGCAAGACAAGAGTCAGACAATTTATTCCAAAGAGGATTAACATGCCATTTTTACCATGAATGACATTAAATGCATGATATTATATGAGATGTGATGAAAGTGACATTGTGATGTGCGTGTTCATGACTTTTAGAAAAGAAAAAAAATACATATGAATAATTTGTTATTTAACTAATATAAAAAGGAAATATAATAAGGAAAATATGCATAAATGTAGTAGAGGAAAAGAGAGAAATGAGCTCCCAGCATACGAGCTGCTGAGACAGGATTAACCCTCTGGAGTCTGAGGCTGATTTGGGGCCAGGAGAAGTTTTGACATGCCCTGACATTTGTGCTTTTTTCAGTTGTTCATAAACATATTAATGACACAAGTGTCATTACACTGTATTCAGCACAAACTAGGCTTCCATAATATGTGAATGACTTGAATATCAATGAGCTCTTTCAGTCAGGTAGGCTGTGAAAAAAAATCATCATGGTGTAAATCAAACATACAGAAAAAACAGCAATACTGTGAAATATTATTACAATTTAAAATAATGATATTCTATTATATACTTTAAAATATAATGTATTTCTGTGATGCAAAGTGTCTGAACAATTATGTTACCTGTATGGCATTTCATATAGGCTTTTAGCTTAAAAGCATGCACATTTGGAGAAATATTGATGGATTCTCATATGTTTGTCAATTTTCTATACAGAGGAGTAATATTTATTCAATATATATTGTCATCGGTGTGAGCGCTGGATACTGTGTTTTCAATTCATACTTGCAGCCGGAGGGCGCTCTGTGCACCTTTAGTCCACAAATATCTCCTAAAGAAGAATTGGCCATGTGACAATCTAGGGGCCAACAGGCTTCCAGAGATCGCTAACTATGGCTATTCAAAACACTTTTGAAGACAATAAATACTCGACTGAGACGATGTATGCATGTTTTGCCTCTGAATTTACGTTTGAATAGCGCTGGCTCCGTGGGTGTGGCCGCATTAGCGGATAATGAGCTGAATAATGGAGGTCTGACGTGTCTCTTTTCATACAGATTACATAAACAGAATATTTGTTTTCGATTTGACTTACACGATTTAAAACCTGACATTCAACGTTTTTTTTTTTAGACATACGTTTTTTTAGACATTTTTGTGTCATTATTATTCACTAAGTTACAGTTCATTTTCTGAGAACTATCAGATTGGACTTCGTTCAGAGGGAGACGACAGATCATGCATCATGTTAGTTTTCTTTATTTTGCAAAAATAACATTTTGTTTTTACTGAGTGTACACAAATAAAATAAGATATTCTATAGTTTCAATTGATATATTACTTATGTCTCAATGACAAAAAATGACGGAGTATTTTAAGCCTGTTTTGCAATGTGAAAAAAATCCTGCAAAACGCGCCGGCACGTTTCCTGACTCTAGAGAGTTAATAGCAGATGATGGAAATTTAACTTTATGCCTGGATAAACAGATGAGTTTTTAGTCTGGACTTAAACAAAGAAAATGGGTCCTGAAAAGTGCTAGAAAGGCTATTCGAAAGCTTAGGTCTGCACTACTAATCACAGACTAGGTGAACCAATTACAAGATCATTTTCCACCCTGACTCCAGCAACAACCCCAAAATTCAATTCTCACTGCACTGATGTGCATAAAACAGGCACTTTGCTAGCAAGTACTTTGATGGGTTTGCTTCACTCCCACTTCCCACCGCCTTACCCTCCAAGTTGTTTTTGAAAATTCATTGGCAGTTGCTCATTTGTGCTTTCACGCTTGTCAGAGATCACGCACACCTGTCGTGCCACCTGTGACTACTCAAAGTGCATCTCACAAGTGTGAACAAAAGAAGTAATCAGTAATGATCAATTATTGTGAGTAGCTTAAGATCTGGGGCTTTTTTTTGTGCTTTTTTTCCCCCAGATTAATGTGAAAAAGGAAATGGACAAAAAATAAATAGATGCTCTACGGAGAGACAACCCTTTAACAGTCTGTGGGCGTCACATGAATCACATGGTTCAATTCACAGAGCTCCAACAAGTGTTTTTTTCTCCCAAAAAGTAAAAAGATTTTTGTCACATCCATCATGCAAGTTCACTTCCCTGCCTAATTTGAAATATTGCCTTGGACTGCAAGGGCTTAGGAAAACACACAAATGATTCAATATACTGGTATTTTCTACTTCCTGTGAGAATACTGTACATGTTATGACTGTAAATGCCACATCCATTATGCTAGAATTGACCAATTACTAATTTTTCATTTATCCAAAGTGACTTGCAGTAAACTTATTACAGGGACAGTCCCCCTGGAGCAACACAGGGTCACTAATGGCCACACTGGTGGTGATTCACAGATTGCCTTTCAGATTGCCCAGATTTGTACCCCCTACACAACATTATTATATAATATCAGCAATACATTCACATTTTCCAAATCAGTTTTCAAACCAACATTCATCACATCCCAGATTACAAGGGGTGTAGTGTAGGGCTGCACGATTAATCGCATGCTATTCTCACGCGCATTTCGTCAGTAAAGCCGGTTCCCTGATTACCGCTAAATCGCCATCACCTGTTTTTAAACGGAGCACCTTTTAATAGACAGAGCCGTAGTTCACAGACAAGCCACGCAATATCGCGTTCATTATCGCAGGCGATTCATCTGCGATATGAACGCGATATTGCGTGGCTTTTCAGTGATCTACGGCTCTGTCTATTAAATGCCGCTTCATTTGAAAGCAGGTGATGGCGATTTAGCGGTAATCAGGGAACCGGCTTTACTGACGAAATGCGCGTGAGAATAGCATGCGATTAATCGTGCAGCCCTAGTGTAATGATTCACCTGCTTTCTCGATGCATCGATTACAAATCCTGACGATGCATATGCATCGATCTTGAAATGTTTTTCGAATCGTGAATCGTTAATTTAGGCTGATAATCTATGTAAAAGAATCAGATTAATTGCAATTCTATAGCGATTCAGTGCTTTAAATATATATAAACATTAAATTACTTCATGCGCGAATTGGAGACGTTGTGCGCCCTCCCTCACTGCTCTCCTTCACAGATACACGTGGCTGCACTCTTTACCGGCTCTCTCCATCCGTAGCCCATGTTTGAGCTCTCATCAGGATGGCCACTGCTATTCACATGAGCAGATGACAGCATATAGTTCTGAGTCAAACTGCTCAAGCCAATGATAAAGCTGCCAAGTCATTGCGTGGTCACTACTGTTGAAATAAAACACTTTTATTGTGTGGAAACATCACCGTTATTTTCGACAAGATAAAATACTGAAGTTTTAAGGAAATGGGTCATTGACATTACCTGAGCAATTTCAAGGAATGCATTTATTGCATGGACAAAGCAAACACATAATATAAGTGTCTAAATGCATACTCACAGTTCAATGAATGATAAATGAAATTATGAACTTAATGTTGTTAAACTGAATGTACGAAGGTAACTGCTGAAATAACTACAACATTAACAACACTGACATAAGAGCGCACAGTTTATCAATCAGTTGCGCATTAAAGTTGCATTTGTCACTATAGCAACAGCGTGTTTTCTTTCAGAATCATCGTAAAGGAAAATTCTCTGTCTAAAGAGGACAAAGAGGGTTTTTAGTATGTTTAATGTACCTGGAACACTTTAATAAGGTTGTGTAGCCTTTAACACTATCCTCCACTAGTTAACTATATATGAACTAGGCCTAACAATACTTTTAAAGCCCTTTTGGCTTATGGAAATTTCCACAAATGCCAATTTTTATAGGCTATTAAAATAAAGTTATGTAGCATCATTAAGAACTAACATGAACTAACATTAACAATGGACAAAAGTTTTTTTATTTATTTATTTATTTATTTATTTATTTTTTGCCCTTACTCTCTGAACTCCTGAAGGCCGCTGTGTAATTCTTACCCTGACTAAGACACATTGAGGGAAGCATTTCAATAACCCTATTAATGCTTATTAAAATGCAGAATCGAATCAAATTAATCGAATCGCATCAAATTTTAATGTTCTGAATTTGCAAAAATTGTTCTTGAATCGAACATCTACGAAGCACGAATTGAATTGAATCGCTGTCTACCCAAAGATTCACAGCCCTACAGATTACATATGAGTGAAAGCTGTTTTAAAAAGTAGAAAATGGTTTGTTTTTGACAGATGGGGCAGTGCACCGATATCATCATTGTGTATGCATAGCATGTTGTTTCTGGTCTACTCTGTGGCTACTGATCGTGCTGGTCAGGATGCCCATGTGATTATTCCTACTGACTGGTAAAGTAGAGTACAGCATCCCTGTTGCCCCTCCCACTGTAGCCAGAGCACTCTCCACTGTAATGGCCATTAATAATGCAGCCTTTATGCCTGATTAGTGTGTACGCATTGTCTCTCTCTCTTTCTCTCTTTAGTGTTCCTGGCTCCTTTCTTATAATATATATATATATATATATATATATATATATATATATATATATCTGTGCTATTCGTCATATTTGCCCATTTTTCCAACATAAATATTCTTGTGTTCAGGAATGTTTATTGCATGCTTTTGCCTGTGGTTGAAGACCAAGAGTCAGTCTTATTTTATATGTTGAGGTTTGTCATTCTAAAATGGCTCACTGAGTCACCGAATCAGTCGGAGTGGATAATGAATTAACATCTAACTTAATGAACCACAAATTACTTTAGTCATATTCAATGCAAAATAAACCACAAAACGTTTTTGTTTTATTAGTAGGTGCGTGGGACTTGAATCAGTATAAATACTGACTCGTGGTTCATATGACGACGTGTAGTTCAAGGGTGCTTTCACACCTGCCTCATTTAGTTCGGTTGAATCGTACCAGAGTTCGTTTGCCCCTTTGGTGCGGTTCGTTTGGGCAGGTGGGAAAGCAGCAATCGCACTCGGGTGCGCACCAAAAGCGGACCAAACAAGCGTACCGAGACCTGCTTGAAGAGGTGGTCTCGGTACGCTTTCAAACGAACTCTGGAGCGGTTCGCTTGAGATGTGAAAGCAATCGACCCAGTTAACGGACCAACGAACCAAATGATATCATTTTCATAACGGAAAATATAATATAAAAATCAGTAATGTCTGATTCTGTGAGAGAGCACATTATTTACAATATCTGAAAGCCAACGAGCGCCTCTGGTGTGTAATTACACTTCTCCGTGCGAGAATGCTGTCCAGACAAAGTCTCAATTCCCGCTCTGCTTCATTATAAAATTCAAATGGTCTCTCTCGACACACGGACAACAGGTCGCCTACTAGACAGCGCTGGGAAATCCAGAGATGGAGAGAGAGAGAAAGAGCGCGGGTTTGAATTTGCCGCAGCAAATATGAATTAACTGCGGGAGAGACGGCTACATTTATAAAGTGTTTGTGTGTGTCTCAACAGTTACAAATAAAGCCACAATAAGCTCATGGAGCTAGCTTGTCAATCATTATTTTGATGGATGACACAGCGAAAACTCTGACCAATAAGAGGACAGTTGTACTCGCATGTGACTTGCCTGAGACTTGCCTGAATGCATTTTGGTACGCTTTGAAATGTTGCCATGTGAAAGCGAACCGAACCAAGAAGAAAATGCAACATTGTAACAAATTTAGTCCCTGTTTCGGAACAAAACAAGCGATCCATAGGTGTGAAAACACCCCAAGATACACATTTTGAAAAGAGTTATGTTGTAATAAATGGTAAAACGTAAAACATGTTACAAAAAATAATAGTCGGCCATAAAATGTGTTTGTGTCTTAGTCTGGTACTTGCCATCTAATCATAGACAATATAGCCTGTGTGTAACATTTCGTCTTTTATAACACAAGCTTTTTTGCCAAATATTTTAAAATGACACATAGCGAGTGAGTGCCCACATAGCTTCAGTAACCTTTTAAACTGTGATTGATAAAAACTTCTCAGATGTGTCCGTTCTAATAATGGACAAAACACAAGTCTCCGACATTTGCTGGTAAAACACCTTGTAAATCCATTTGAGCTTGATTTTAGGAAAATGTTAAAAATATAACAAGTCTGACCATACATAAAGCCATAATACTAACTTTGGGTGTATAATCATTTATTAAAAAAATAATAATAATAAATTCAGAATTTTCGGAATATTAGCCATTCTACACTAACCTGCAATTTTTGCTGGTTTCAAAACACACCACGCTGGAAATAACCTGCCATTGTGACTCCAGTTCCTTCACAACTTTTGAGATCTAACAGTTAATATAGAAACTTGCATCGTAGCCTGAGTCAATAGGTACCATCATTGTACAGTCTACATGCATGTTGTACCCAAGTTTAGTAGATCCATGTCGCACAGTGTGATAAAGTAACAATCTTATAGAATTGCTAAAATTGTGCAGTGTATCCTGGGCTTAAGGCTGTTGAAATGGATTCTGCCTCCTTTCCCCACTGCCACTGGACTGCTCACTTGACTATGTGGAATGTAATATCACTTGACCAACTGAGAAGTTATATAGCTGATAGCAGTTAATACAGAAAATCTTTTGTTTGATGCATGAAAAGGTTCTTCACCAATTAGTAGAGAAACAACAGTTAATCTTTCCATAAGATGACATAACTCTGCCATTTCAACACCCAAATTAATCTCTTGAATTTTATGCATCTTATGCACTTTATTCCTTTATTCATGGCATTAATTTAGTAGTTGTGTTGGTTACTCTTATCTTTTTGGTGCCAAAGCTTATTTTATTACACTTGTGTTTTCTTGTGTTAATACAGTAAGTGGCACAAGTTATCCATTATCTTACAAATCCTTAGGATTTATATATATATATATTAATTGTTCAACAATCTTTGTTCTGCGTAGTGTTTCATCTAAAGTACTTTCAGAACATGAATCATTAAATGGAATCAGAAATCCATGAATTCATTACAAATCAATGGTATCACTTTACAGTATGGTTCAATATGTCGAAATATGTTAATGCATTAGCTATTAGAAGCTAACGACAAACAACAGTTTTTACAGTATTGATTAATATTGATTGATATTAATTTAAAAAGTGTACTATTTTAATTGCCATTTAATATCTGTTATTATAGCCTAACATTAACTGATGCATTTTATAGGCCTATACAATGCATTAACACATCTGTGACCTCTCAACAATGTTTTTGCCATGGGCCAACATGGTACTCATCATTAAATACTAGATTAACCTTATCAGCCTCACCCTGTGATATAAACACTTAGACACAGCAGGCGTCTGCTAATGTGCACCAAACCCTGTGAACTTGAGCATGAGCCACCAGAAATGGGTTTGGACTCGAAAAAGAGAGCGTAACATGGAGGAAAAGAAAGTGATGGCGCACAACACAGCAGTTTTTTTTTTTTTTTTTTTTTTTCTGTCACACACACACAACTCAGATTTGTTATGTGCTTCTGAATGTTGCATTAATCCATCAGGATAGTGGGCAGGAATATCCCTGGGGTTGGCAGCCACTGAAGCAAGGCTCCCTCAGCTTCGCCCCTTTAAGTTTGCTCATCCAAGCACCAGCGTGCTGTTAAGCTGTCAGACGCCGATCGAAGCCCCCCTAAGACGCGCACTGATCTGCCTTAACGTTTGGCGGCGCATAGAACTCGCTGGCACACCCGAGCACCTGAGGTTCCCTGGCTGAATGAATCTGATGAATAGTTTCATTAAAGGCAAGGAGCAGCTCCCTAATCGAGACTTCAACAGCCGCCATTAATGTAATTCTTCATTAACTCTTACCAAGGGCCAGTCAAGGTCCACTGCACTCTGTTAAGCATGACATGGCAGTGTGTGTCTGTGTGTGTGTGTGTGTGTGTGTGTGTGTATAACTGTAGGTGCATTAAGGTATAAAGCATCTCAGAGAGATTCATGCAGTACACATGCACACAAATACTGAATAATACAAAAATGCACACCAAATAAATGCAGCATATTCATCTGAGATCAAAGGCAAAGCAGAATGGCATGCTCTTGCATATAACATTTATAAATCATCTATGAAGAAAGGGAGATAAGAGCAAGGCCTCTTCAAAGAAAATCCTTGTAAGGTACAAACAAGCATATTCATCTCATCTCCACAGACATCCATTTCACTATCTCGCTAACAAGTACAATGCAAATATTTATGGATAAATATGAACAGAAAACATACACATGTTCCAGAGCTATGATCCTGACCAGTTCAGTGTAAACACTTCAGAACGCCCACTGAGAATGGATGTAAATTGCTGTCATGTTTGGGGTGCGAACTAAAAAAAGACACCTGCTTGGTACCGCAGAGATCATTTTCAGTCCCCTAACATCCATCGCACTTATCGAGAGCATCTCTAAAAAAAAAAAAAAAAACCTCAGTGGGATGTCTCTTCTTTCCTCCATTTATTTGCAGTGGAAAGGAATACAACCGCTCCCCTTAGTTTCTTGGGAACTATGAATAAATTATTGCAGCAAAACAGCTATTACCCAGTTCCATTTCGAGTGGGATTAAGCAAACACAATTCCCAATGTCATGAATTTCTGATAAAGACGGTAGCACCTGTGTCCCAGCCTTGAGAGCAAAAGAGTGTGTTCACCTGATGTTTTAGCTGCGTTAGCTTTTTCCCCATTTTTTAGCTTTTTTTAAAACCCAAGATCCTTTTGCGTTTATATAATACACTCAAGCAACTCTTCATTTTCAATCCAATTTGCGATTATTCAGGATGAAAGGCATGGATATAAGTGTAAGTGTATTAGGACTGGCCATGATTTTGAGGTTATTAGGGAAGAGAAAAACAGAAGGCATATCATAGCCTTTTCATTATGAGATAAAACACTTACCAGTTAGCAGCCTCTTAATAGTGACCAGGAGTGAAACACATTATGGGAAGAGTTATAAGCAAAAGGTTGTTTAAAAGGACAAAGGCTTACATTAAACTAACACATAAACCTTTACGTTCAATGAGACTCTTAAACAGCAGGTTTAACACAAAATTGTATGCAAACAGGGTTAGGGGAACATAAACTACTAAAATAATGAGCATCTACAGTTTTGGCTGACAGAAACACTACATGTGTAGTTTTATTATCAATATCCTGACAAGACCAGCATTTCATGTCGGTTGTGTTATGGATGCTGGTGTCCCCACCAAGCTTTATTAACCCCAAAATAGTCTCACTTAGCCAGACCTTCAGACTGACAGCAGAAGGTCTGGACTCTATCACAGCTTTCATTGGCTAAGGACCGCCCAAGAGGACGTTTGACTGACATGTAAAGCAACCAGTCAAAGTTCATTTTGTTCCACGTCATGTTTAGGGGCATGAAAATGTAAGTCAATGTCCCTACAATAACAGACCGGCATGCATCTGTAAATTATTCATTCAAGTTCATTGTGCAAGTTTACTGCAACAATGGAGTTGCAAACTTCACATACTTTTGAAAATCCAGCGTTTATTTGATCCTGATAAGCACTCGTTGTCACAGTTGTAAACATGACGGCATTCTTCTTCTATGACGGGGTTTGGCGTCACGGCATTTGTTTCCAAGTGGACCATTAAAGAACGGACATCCTGTAGAATCCAACCAACCAGATGACAACTTCGATACTGCTAAAGTGTTTCCAGATAAGTGTGTCATATGCATCAGACGTTCAGCCAATGGTCCGTGGGCGTGATGTCTGAGGCTGAGACTAACCCCAAAAGACCCAAAAGAGCCATAGGACATGAATGCATAGAGGGGGTCAAAATGACCCGCTTCTATTCAGTGGTTTTCTTTAAAGGAAAAAAAAAAAATATTTTAATAAAACCATTTAAGAAGTTGATACTGAAATATTTTAATGTTTCAGCTATGCCCATTTGTATACTTCATAGTACATTTACAATAATAAAAAAAAAATTTCTGGCCATGAATTTTGGGCAGATTTTACATCGCTTCTGCAGGTATTTAGATCCAGAGCAGGCAAAAATTTTGACATACCTACTCATTTTTATTTCCACTCATTCAGGTGTGTTTAAACTTTTTTACTGGTGGAGTACTGTATTTATTAGAGTGGTATATAAAGTGATGAAAGCAATAAAAAAAAAATAATAATTCAGAACTAGACGTGCTGATACGATATATCACGATAGTGGATATGCAAGATATTGTTATGGTGGGCATTTCAAAATACCATGAATAATTATTTATTATGAATTATCAAAATTTGTATAATGCATTTTAATAATACTTTCCCCATCAACCGTATAAAATGCGCAACACCGCTGTATGTTGCATCAAAGGGACACGCGCACTCAGATGACGCGCTGAATGAAAGTGCTAGTTCACTCT
Organism: Chanodichthys erythropterus; assembly: GCF_024489055.1. Classification (NCBI taxonomy): domain Eukaryota; kingdom Metazoa; phylum Chordata; class Actinopteri; order Cypriniformes; family Xenocyprididae; genus Chanodichthys; species Chanodichthys erythropterus. The sequence continues at coordinate 20,623,993 of NC_090231.1, read as the reverse complement.
GCACGAAAAGGCATGAAAGGGCACTGATCTAACAGCAGAAATGCAGCGGTTACCCCAAAAAACCCATAAACAAAGCAGTTGCACTACTGAACAGCATTTAAAATGCTTCTGACAGCCATTCAGATTTTTGTATTCGCAATGTTGTTCATCACAGGACCAAATACTTAATACTTAAAGACTTAATAGGCTATTTATTTTCAAACTTAAACATTTTTATATTTTAATCTGGACTACAACATTCCCTATAATGATTGAAAATGTTCTGATTTTTTTTTTTTTTTTTTTAGTAAAAATCTGTGACAAGGCTTCATTAGTTAACATGTTAATTCATTATTACCAAACTGACAATGAAACATGCTTATAAAGCATTTATTAATCTTAGTTAATTTTAATTTCTTAGTTAATGTTTAATAACATCGCTAAAATCAAAAGTTGTAACTATTATTCAGTGGACCTGAGCTAAAACTAAAAATGATCAGTTGTGTTTCTTAACAAACATTAACAAAAAATAATAATACCTTCTATAACAAATGTAGCTATTGCTCATTCTTAGTTAATCTTAGTTAATGCATTAACTAACGTTAAATAATGAGAACTTATTGTAGTGTTGTTCTTTATAATTCTTTTGCACTTTAAACTGTTTGAAACATTTTACTTTATATATCTTTTGTGTATTGTGTTATTGTATTTAAATGTTAATAGTTCTTTTTGTTGTAAGAAAAAGAGTTCTTAAACCTGTTATAGTATGACAACATTTTTTTTGCAACTTATTTAAATTTCGTGATAAAAGTTTCAGCAATTATCACAACATGAAAATTTAATACCGTCACATGTCTATTCAAGACAAAATAAAAAATAATAATAATTTAGGACAAAATCCTGTATAAAAAAAAAAGGACTTATTGACAAATAAGGAATTGCCTCACAAAATATAAAACTGACTTTGTAACAAAGAAAAATAGAATAATTAAAGGAGTGTCATGGAATTAAACATTATTGACAAAAAAAAAAAAAAAAATGCCAGTCCAGATTCCACACAACCTGTACAGGTGATGTTGACCCCCTAAATGAAGACTTAGTAGTGAGTAGTGATTTTCTTTCTTTTTCTTTTTTTTTTTTGAAAGTACAATTGTTGATGTGAGTGCCACATGAGGTGACAATTGTTTTGTCTTCTCACTATGTGTAGCATTGAGAAAAAGTATCACGCAGAAAAAAGCCTAAAGACAGGAAGCACCGGGAAACCATGGGCAAGTATTATGCCGATTGAAGTAGGTGGGGCCATGCAAAATAGAAAGAGCGTGTTTGATGTAGGCTATCTAAACAACAGGTGCTATTCGCTCCACCTGCTGAGCTGTCAGATGGAGAAAAGAGGATGTTAGTGGAGGGTATCATTGCAGAGTCTTTCTATGGAGAGGTCTCTGGTGGTGCAACCCACAGCATGTCCTCTTTTACACCACCTGACATACATATCCAGCTGAGATGCTAATTAGCAGCAGTGGCTAATGGGTTTGGAGGGGGAACACAAAGGCTACACAACATTTTAATCATCCAACATTCTCCTGATGCAGTGAGTGGAATTAATTGAGGGGAAGCGTGGCAAGAGTGATTTGATGAAAGGTACCACGAGACACAAAGACAGGAAGCTGATGGAGAGAGATCCGTTGTGGAGATAAGCAATCTACACTCGGACACGGACATATTCACTCATTCACACGTAAGCCTCTGCTGGCACGACCTCATTTGAGAGCCAACAAGCACATATGCTTAGAGTTCCCAAGGCATAATTCCGCACACGTTTATACTTGTTTGATTGATTATGTAGACAGAGACTGTAGCCATCAGACTGTCCAGAGCACAAAGGACAGGGAAAAAAATACCCCGAACAAAAGCCTAATATTATGACATGCTCAAACCTATTTTTACTGCTTTCTGTTTCTGGCTCCCACCATGATAGTCACAGAAAAGCAAATTATTCTATACAGAAAAAAGACTCAAGTTGTGCCAGAGCAGTTTTCAACTGGTGGGTAATTTAGTGAGAGATCACCATTCCAGTGTTTGGGTTTGAAAAGATCAATAGAGCAAAACAGTTATTATGAGTCTGGGTGAGTTTGGATACGATTCTTTTGTGATATGAGCTCCGCAACCCATAGTTCATCAGTGACAACACTTATTATCTCACATACTATAGTTTAATTTACAGTCAATAAGTGCTCTTATGTGCACTTTAAAAGTTCTATTTCAGTTGGACTGAAGTAATCATTTGTCTTTTTAGCCCTATTAAAACCGTACTAGTCAGATTTTTGCAAAGTCAAACTAACAGACCTAGATAATGTGATAATGTGTGGCTCTACATTCATTCAGAATGTCCAGTATACATGTTAATCGGACTACAATCAGCCTCGGTGTTGTGCGTTTGCTGTGAAAGACTGTGAATGTAATAGGCAATGTGCACTGTATCCTTCAAATATTTGACTATGCATTTTGTCACGTACACTACCTTTCAAAAGTTGTGTTTGGTAAGTTTTAATGTATTTGAATGAAGTCTCTTAGGCTTATTGCTCAAGGCTGCATTAATTTGATCAAAAATACAGTAAAACAATGAAATAATGAAATATTACAATTAAAAAACAACTGTTCTATTTTAATATATTTTAAAATGTCATTTATTTCTGTGTTGGCAAGGCTGAATTGTCAATAGTCATTACTCCAGTCTTCAGTGCCATATGTCAGTGGAGAAAGACATATAGTTCATCATTACATTGTAATGTAAATGTACATGATTTTACATGTCAACAGAAAATTATACCAGGATAACCTGGCTTCTCTTGAGATCCCCCCCGTATAGTAATATATGCATAGTAATGATATGCTAAAGCCCGCCCGCACATTGACAGGATTGATTACAACACATTTGTAACGTAGAGAACAAGGGCGATTTCAAACCGTGTTTTTGAGACAGTCTTTGGTTCACTGCAGTGTTAAGGAGAAAATACTCAAATAGAGAAATAGCAATGGTGTTGACTTAAGAATGTGTACATGGTTTGTCTTAAAGCATATGAAAACACCACAAACATACAACATTAAAAACTTGATTTTCACCACAGAGGGTCTTTAATAATATTATAAGTTGTAAACAGTTCTGCTGCTTAATATTTTGGTGTAAACATGATTATAACTGTGTGTTTAAAACATACTTGCCTTGCATGATACAATTTCTCCCACTTAAGTCTACAGCCTTCTAAGGGAAGGACTGTGCATTTGTAAACGTTGAAGCTGGTTCTTAGACAAAAACAAACCTACTGAAAATAGCCCAAAAGTAAAAGCCTGTTTTTACACTACCCACTAGTATTTAAAAGCAGATCATACATTAGGCGGAATGAGGTAAATAACATGTGCTTGCCTCATAATAACTTATTACATAAAATTAGTAGGTGTGATCCTCCGTGCAAGGGGTGGGAAACGGTGTTAAAAAGCTAAGTTATTCTGTTTTCAACACTGATGAGAACCAACGAGGTTAATGACCAGATTGTGAAAACAAATTTATGCTGTGGCAGGAGGCTTTTTGAGCAGCTGTTCAGATAGATGATCAACCGAACAATTTGTCATGTTCAGTGAAATTGTTGTTGTCCACCTCCGCAGTGTCAATCTAAACAACTTGCTCTGTTACGAGAGAGACGCTTCACAAATTCTTTTACTCCAGAGAGGCATTGTGGGTTCTAAACAATATCGGCACTCTGTCTTCTCTATTAAAGTCCTTGAAGAAGTTATATCTTTTTCATCATGTATAAAATATGTTCAGTGTCCCTGCACTGCAGCTAGGAGTTGACAGGAGCCAGCTGTTTTGTTTTTTTTTTGTTTGTTTGTTGTTTTTGTTGGGACCCGAGCACCGATGGTGTGAGGACCCTATTGTAATTGAAAACTCATGAAACTTTGCACACACGTCAGAAGTGGTGGAAATTTACATCTGATAAGGGTTTCAGAATTAGGTGTGGCAAAATGGCTCGATAGCACCACCTACAAAATTTCAATTAAGCACTGCGATGAGCAGGGCGGGCGAGAGCCGTGAGGGAACGGCGCGAGGCCGGTGACGCGAGTGTTAATGATCTTCACCTGTGAGGTGCACCGGCCTTGAGTCTCTCACAGAGGAGAACAGGAGGTTCCCGCCTCCTTCCCATATTTACGAACTGCGTTACAAGCACCCTTAGCACTATGTTTCACGTACAGGTATGAAATTCGGTAGACACGTCTAACAGCCCAGTACCTACAAAAAAGTCCTTTGGTGCAAAATCTGAAAACCCAGGAGGAAGTTTGATATTTTGAGTTTTCTCTGCAAAATGTTTGCAGTTTTTGCCATTTCCACACAATGTACTTTAACAAACTCCTCCTAGAGCTTTAATCAGATCAACATCTTATTTGGTCAGTCTAATCTAAAGTCCTTTGTGACGTTAAATTGAGAAGATCTTGAGTTTTCACTGAAGGGTGTGTCCGTGGCGGCCTGAGAAAGTTTGATGTTTCACCATGAAACAATAAGTTGTTTGTTTGTTTATTTATTTGTTTATTTATTTTTATTGCCATATCAGCATCTATGGCTAAACAGGAAGTTGTTGTAACTCGGGCATACAAGGTCCGATCTGTCCGAAACGTCACATGTTTTATTAGAGTCCTGACCTGAAGACATCTACAAGGCAATATTCAGTTGCAGTCATAGCGCCACCTGTGGGTAACAGGAAATTACATGTTTTACACTGTGATTAACTCCTCATAGACATTTAACAAGAAGCACATCATATATGGCAAATCCAATCTTAAGTCTTTCGCGATGTTAAATTGTGAAGATCTAGAGTTTTCGCTGAAGGGCGTGTCTGTGGCGGCCTGACAAAAATCTGATGTTTTGCCATGAACGATGAAGCTGTTGTAACTCAGGCATACAGTGTCCGATCTGCCCCAAACTTCACATATGTGATAAGAGTCCTGGCATAAAGACATCTAAATGGCAATATTCAGTTAGTCATAATGCCAACTGCTGGCAACAGGAAATGGCATGCTTTACACTGTAATTCACTCCCAGAAACACATTTAAACATACCACGAAGTGCCAAACATACTAGAAACACGTTAAATCATGCAACACTTAGCTAAGTGCTAATGTATGCAATTAACGCCACAAACCAGGAAGTTGTTGTAACTCAGACATACAATGTCTGATCTGCTCCAAACTTCACGTTTGATAATAGTCCTGACCTGAAGACATCTACATGGCAATATTCAGTTACAGTCAAAATGCCACCTGTTGGCAGCAGGAAGTGTAACTTTGTCATATTTCCCTTGTATTTACCCGCTTAAGGCCGGAACACACCAAGCCGACACCGATGAAATAGTGGCGACGAAAGCAGACTGTGGGGTTGGCTCACATCGGCAGCATCTGTGTCCAAAGTTGCCCTGACACACCAAACTGACGTTTGACAGCCGACAGCCAAGTAGCACGTCCGTTCTGTGCCTACGTGAGATGAAATGCCTTTCCGAACCAGCAGGTGGTAGTATCTGAACAGCCAATCAGAATGATCAGATGGCCCGACGGACCGACAAGCTCAGACGACGATTCAACATTTCGAATCGGCCGAAAAAAAAGCCAACTTCAGCTGACGGTGTGGAACACACTCAGAAAACTTTGTTGGTCAATGAACAAAAACTGCCAGACGGCCGACCGTCGGCTTGGTGTTTTCCTAAGGCCAACGGGTGTTGGTGAGCCCAGGTGTGAGGGCCCTTCCATCGCTGCTTGCAGCTTTAATTTGTTTTTTCATTTTATTTATAATAGAAGATTAACTCACTGAAATTCATCTCTCTGTTCTGAGCTCACATCACAAAAATACAGCAGGCTTGAGTGTGAAAGTACACGCTCAGACAAGGGCAATACACACTTCTGAATGTAAATTCTGCTATCAGGATTCAGTATTACTGGCTCGTGATTCAAAAGGGTGTCTGCACACAAGAAAGAAAAGATCAGAGTGAGAAGAGGAATAAAAAAAGAATGAGCAATGATGAATAGATTGTCGATGATGAATGGGGAAATGATAGTGAATAAGCAAAATTATGAATCTGACAGATTAAAAAACATGAAGTTGATAAAGAACAGCATATTTATTTGATGATAACAAGAACATTGCTCAAAGAGATAATTAGATCAGAGTTTTCGAGAGGAGCCAAGAAGCTTCGCTGAGTGAAGGAAGTGGTGAAAAGAAAAAAAGAAAATATAAAAAAAAACAATAATAAAAAATGACTGCACAAAAGAGCTGAATCCCTCTGTCTTATGTTGATAATCTAAAAGGACAAAGAGAGGAATTAATAACTCACTACATCAAACGTGGCTGACTAAGATCATCCCGATTCTTTGCTTATGAATTCTAATGAATCTTAAAGAGAATCCATGCGAATTAATCTCTTCTGATGTTTACATATTAATTAGAGGTGGTGCCATGAATTAGCGACTCTGCAGATGTAAGAGATTTTGCATGTTCAAATCTAGAGATAAAGAGTTTCTGACAAGCTTCATGAGGAGATATGATAATGTTCGTTGGAGCAAAGAGGAGGGAGACAGGCTGAAAGGAATGGGATTAGGAACACCATGCTTCTGAACTGCACACTCAGGAAAGATAGGAAGTCTGACTCAACAAGCTTCAAACTCAGACAAGATCTCTAAAAGATGAGTTTTGGCAAGCCTTGATTCACACTATTGAAAACAAACCAAGCAAAGAACCCAAAATACACAAAGGGGGCTCTTCAGAGTGAAATACTGTTACTAAGACTCAAACAAATTGCTCTTCATTTGTAAACAGCACGTTACCTCAAAAGGTGTGTTTTGGTGTGTGTTTTCGAGCCTTCTAAAATCTATATCAGAGCTCCTTTATTCTGCTCATCATATGGCCGATTTATAAATCATATTGTGAACATCTAGAGTAGAAACTCTCCTGTGTTTCATGGGCAAGGCAGTTTTTGAAATATGGACTTCACTGCAACTGATCTCAGCCATAATTCAGTGATTTTATCAGAGACACGGTGTGTATATAGTGTGTGTGGTGTGCCCTGCATTTTGAACTGACTTTCTCCAAAGCTTTGGTGTTTTGTTTTTGTTGTCGTTTTTAACGAAACATGCAATAATTAAGCAAATGATTAAATGCAAGCAAAATGAAATAAAAGCTTTTACCACAGCCACAGTTTATACACATTTTAATTACCATATAAAGCTGGCAATCTTTTTGTATTTATCTATTTTGCACATAAATAAAATGCCTACTGCAACACAGATATAAACTCATCACATCTCTGATGGGTTTTCATAAATCCACTCTAATAAGACGATCAATGTAATTCTTAAAAATAACCGGTCTCTTCTAAGATTTATCACTAACACTTTACAAGTAAATATATTAGGTATCATGAACTAATAAACAGTAAATTTACAGCATTTATTAATCTCTGTTAAAGTTAAGTTCTGCATATACTATAACACTTCCAACAAGTTGTATGAAATAATATTTGGTAATGTATTATGAATAATGGCAAAAATGTAGTGAGAAAATTAAAAGTATTGCTCATTGTTAGTTTATGAAACCTAATGTGTTAACAAATTAAACCAAAGCATTATCGATTTATGCTAGGGCTAAACATTAGTCGACTAGAAGAGGCTTAGTCAACCAAGAATTTATTAGTCTGTAAGTCGCAGAAAAAAACTCCACAGGAAGTGGCAAAGTCACACAGCCTGTGATGGACAGATCGTTAATGGCGGGTCGCTGTGGTAATTACACTATGTCGGGCAGGAAATCCAATCGTTCGCCTATAATCCATTGACCTCAAATATGGCTTATCATTTGAAACATGTAGGTAGTAGCAACTTTATAAGGCTGCTTGCTCTAACGTTAAGAAAATGTGCGCTATTATATGTCCAAGCGTTCGTGTGGAGTGTGGAAGGCAGTTAAAGTAGGCTATATCGCTTTACTGCACGGCATGGAGGGGCTGGCACTATCACTTGCATTTTTACAACTTATATTACATATTTTTGTTATACATATGAGTAATGCATCATTCTGAACTGTAAATGGTCTACTTTTATTTGTATACACTGCTACTTTTATTTATATACACTCACAATAACAAAATGTTGTGCTTTTGTAAAATAAAGAAAATAAACAGGATGTACTTGGTGCCATCTTTGTCTGCAGCTGACATTGACTCAGAAAACACTATTATGTTTATTAATAAACAATTAAAATATTATTTTATAATAATAAACTTAAATAAACTTGCTATTTTATTCAACAAATTCATAACCATTACTTTTGCCACTGTTTTGCGGCAAGCTTTATATGTGACCTTGAGCGCGAGGCATATATTCCGCCCCCTAGTATATTTAAGAAATTAAATGAATAAAAATGTGCAATTAGTCGACTAATGGCTTAAAAGAACGACTACTAGTCGACTTGAAAAATCTTTAGTCAGGGGGCAGCCCTAATTTACACTACTGTTCAACGTTTAGGGTCAAAGTACTTTCAAGTTTTTGTTTGTTTGTTTGTTTGCTTACTTGCTTTTTGTTTTTTTAAAGATAAGTAATACTTTTATTAAGTAAGGATGCATTAAACTGATCAAATGTGACAAAGACATTTATCATTTTACTAGGGCTGCAACAACTATTCGATAAAATCGATAAACGATAATGAAAATTATCGGCAATGATTCTCTTTATCGATTAGTTGGGTTTGCCCACCATGCATTGAAAACATCTGACAGTTGCGTCAAATTACATCACTGAATAACACATTTCTACGGACAAAATGCATCTAAAAATATTGGATGAAGCAGAGTGAGCTGCTGCGGGAACGAGATCAAAGCTGATCAAAACATGAGAATTATTTATTTTAAGCTTCAAGCTAAGGCATTAGCATAATGGCTTACCCTGTCAGGCGCTTTGACAGATGTATGTGCGTCCTCAGCGCAAAATATTAATTCTACTGCTATATCCTTATCTGTAAAATTCAAAAATCAATTCACGCAAGCATTTTAATTTTGCATAAAGGCTCGTCCTGACAGTCAGTGTTAAACTTTGAACTTTACTGAATGACCGCCGGCGCGCACCCGCGTCAGACAGACAGAATGCGGTAGACAGGGAGAAAATTAATATTCAGCACAAAAATATTAATTTTGCTGAAATCAATGTAATCTTTTGTTTAAAGTAAATTTAGATTTAAAAATTGACATGTCATTCAAGTATTTTATGAGAGTAGTAACTATAAAGGGAGAACTAACTGAAAATAAATGTAATACGTATAGCCTATTTACAGTATAGCCTATTTACAGGATAAAGAAATGACAGTAAGAGGTGATTGTGTCCAGAGTGAATGTGTGTGTTCCTGCAAAACATTCATCTTGCCTGTTGGTTAACAATGAGTTTGTGTTTTACTTTATTATTACTATCTTCATTTTTAATGTAGAGTAGAGATTTAAACTATATTCACCATATACAATGCTAAAGTTAATAGACATCTGATTCCCAATGTATGGTTTGTGCCACAGGTCAGGGCAGCATAAACTATCAGTATTGGTGATATTTTTTATAGATAATTTTTAGCTTTAAACAAGTTTTTGATAGATTCCTAAAATATTTGTGTCTTAATTATGACAGGTAGTCGAATAAATTAAGCACTGTATGTTTTCATAGCATTCAATTGGCTATGAAACATTTGTTTGAAATACATTGGGCAGGATGTGCAATAGTGTGTTTTTTGTCAATAAAAAAAAAAGAAAAAAAAAAGATCTGATTAATCGAAAAAATAATCGGCCAACTAATCAATTATCAAAATAATTGTTAGTTACAGCCCTAAATTTCACATAAGATTTATTTTTCAAATAAAAGCTTTCCTTTTGAATTGTGTATTTTTTTTTTAAAAATATCAAAAAAGTGTCATGGTTACCACAAAGCTATTTTAAATTGTAATAATATTTCACAAAATTACTGTTATTTACTGTATTCTTAATCAAATACACGCAGCCTCGGTGAGCAGAAGAATCTTCTTTCAAAAATATATATAAAAAAATCTTTCCAACCCTACACTTTCAATGTAAGTATATCTATACTCAATACTTTGTGTATTCATACATAAAAAAAATAAATAAAAAAAAAACTGTTTTCTGTCTCACACAATTAAAGCATTTAAAATGATTGGCACTAAATGACTACAAACATGACATTTAGCCTATGCAAAACACCAGATGAGTTGAATGAGGCCCTGGAAATAAATCACCATAAAACTCGAATTTGACTAATTACTGTCTGAAGGATGCTACTGTTTAGAAAAAGCTGGACTTTCAGCCGCTTTCACTTTCATCCAGGATGTTTTTTTCTCTGGAAGTGAGTCATTGCATTTTGTGTTGTTGTTCTGAGAGCCGAGGGACTTCTAGACGTTTTATGTTTGAATGAATGTCATGCTGATTACTCCTTGCTGAGTGATTTGGTATTTAATGCTCACACACTTTGTGAAAGAACAGCAAGGAAGAAACGGCCCATGCCGAGAAAAAACCAAACAATAATAACTTGCTGAGAATGAAACAGTGAAGAAAAACACTATAGAAGATATACAAGACTACTATACACACAGTAGTCGCGTTTCTACTGCCAATGTTACTAGCTATTTTAAGTAATGAAAGTAGTATATGAAAGTCTGATCACAATTTAAATGCACTAAAGTAACATTGATTCAAGTTACACATATTTCTTCCAGCTAAAAATTAATGAACGACAAAGTATTGACAATTTATGAAGTGCTTTACTATGCATTTTAAAAAAATTATATGGCATATTATATGTGGGCAGAGACGAGTCATATGTATAGAACATCACACAAGAAATGGTTTGATTTTATGATACTTATTTTATGATATTTATCTATGAAGCATAAACTTCAAAGACAAATTACAGAAAAATGCACAGTATAAAATCTTCCAAGGGTAAAGTCATTATGTACATTAACAATGATTTAGGACAAATATAATGGAATGGAATGGAAAACTACCAGGAATGTTTGGAGTTGGTAAGCAGCTTAACTGTTTTCATCATTGATAATATATTTACATTAGCCAGGTTTCCATCCAAGGATTTTTTTGCGAAAAAAGGTTTAGTGCTTCAAAATGTTTAGCGACATAGCTGATGGAAATGCCGTTTGTCGATAAAATTTCCCAAATGTTGACAATATTCTTCAGTTTATATTTAGCGCATGAATTCAATGTATTACTTCAAATGTCAAAAAAATTTAAAAGTAAAATGGCTTTAATTGGCCTATAGCCTGCAGTGTCCGCGTGTTGTTGCTCCCGTTAAAGCACCTATAAAGTTTCTCTACAGTTCAAAGATGCATCACAAGGATGAGGAAAATCTCTGCAGCTCGACAAAAATAAGCAGGGTTTCTGTCAAATTAAGGAAGACTGTTGGAGTTTTCAACGCAGACAAAAAGAAAGGTAAAATAAAATACAGAAATGTTACTTCTGTATCTGAATAAATAAAATGTGCAGTCATAAAATTGTGAGTCTGTTTCGATTTCATGATCAGAAGTGGTTTTAGGCTACATGACAAATGAAAATCAACATGACACTTTTAAATAATATTAAAATTGCAATTTATTAATAGGCTAATAGAATTTTATCTCAAATAAATTAGGAAAATAAAGTGGTTGGATAATAAAGCTCTAATAGAAGCTATTTCACAATGTTACTGTTTTTACAGTATTTTTATCATCAAATAATTGCAGTCTTCATGAGCATAAGAGACTACTTTCAAAAACAAAGAAAAAACCTTACCGACCATACACTTTTGTGTGGCAGGATTTTGAACAGCCTCTGAAGTTGTAGCTGTACATTGCAGATGTGGTGTGGTGCTTCTCGTCCAGTGCACGACCCCCTTAAGTCAAATTCCCTCTAGCTCAAACAGTAGAGCATGCTGCTGGCAACACCAAGGTCATAGGTTTGATTCATAGAGAATGCATGAACTTATAAAAAATGTATATACCCTGAATGCAATATAAGTCGCTCTGGATAATAGCATCTGCCAGATGTGTTAATGTAATGTAAATAGCATGCAACAGACATGCATATGCAGTAAACTACACTCAGAGTAGCAGGAACAGCAAATAACATGTACAGGGACTAATGATTTTATCAGTTCCTCACACAGGACTAAAAGAATATAAATGCATACATTTTTGATGATCCTCCAGTACTGCACAAACTCCGCTCAAAGCAGAGATCCAAGACGTTCCACACCACACCGGCACAAACGTCAAACCGCCTGAAGGGCCACTCAACATCTATACACCAACCTAAGCTGCTTGTGTCACAAAAAGATCACAGAACAAAAGAATCTTCTCAGTTGATGGTGTTTTAGGTGTAGAAGACACACACATACAGCATTACTCCCAAATCAAGCAGCTCATTGTGACACCTGAAAGACGTGGATATGGGCAGTGAGTGAACGTGTGGGGTTTGTGTGAAGAGCGAGTTGACTGAGACCTAATGCGAGGATTGATGTAGAATAGATGCAGCGTTCACCGCGGATCATGGCCAAACCCTGCTGTGTCAATCTACTTCTCGCCACACCTGCGCCTCATTTAAAAACTTTAATGTTCGCCACAGGCTCTCGGCAATGCTACTTATTAATCTAAAATCTGCTTTTGGAACAAGCATCACAAAAACTCGCCCTTTTAATTTTCACTCCCCCCTCTCAGCTTGCCAAAAACAAGGAGAGTGTATTACTAAACAACAATTGACTCCACGCCAAACGAGTATGTAGAGAGCGCAAAGAAGATGCGAAAACTGAGAATTGGCAACGCATTTCGACTCCACCAGGATAGGCAGAGCCGAATGAGGAGTGGGAGGAGGGCAGGAAAATCTGTGAGGTCACACCCAATATCCTGTGTAATTTCCAACTGGCATCCTATCAGCATCGCTGTCTTTTGGTATAATCTCTCAAGCTCTCACATATGAATTGAGGTGATTCATATTGACATCCTCAAAGCAACTCTCAAACAAGGGTTTGTATTTCTTGAGAGGATGTTTGCATGCATTTATTAAACTCAAGAGGTTTAAAGAGTGCAATAACAGGCATCAGGCTGCAAAAGAGGGTCTGAGATGCAGAAAATGATACGTACAGCGATGGAGAGAGGAACAAATGATATGAGATGGATATCAATAGTGCCTATGAGGAAAATCAACTGTCAAAACAGCTGTACTTTCAAAAAAAATGTTTACTTCCATTTGTGCTTGATATAAATATCAATCAAAGACTCCTCTACAAACAGTCCAATCTCATCTCTTCCATAATAGAAAACATCAAAAAAAGCACAGCAGAACAGAAAACTCCCAGAATATATTGCAACTGTGAGGAATATGGGTAAAATGCAGAGAAGAGACTGAATTCAGACCCTCCGCCAGGCTCTCTGAGGTCCTTGAGCTGATAATAATCTGCTGTACTTGCATATGCAAAATCCTCAAGTCTCATTAGCCAGAAACCTCCTTGGGACAGCTTATTTTTCCCACGACAACCCAAGTGAAAATATCCATACCCGATGCTTCAGGAACTCACGGAACAGAGCCATTGCGGCTCTCGGCGGACAGTCTCTTTATTTGAGAGAAATGCACTTTTAAACTGTTGTCTTGGCTTTGTGTTGGTGAACGATGATTAAATTACAAGTACGAGGACAGAGTGCCGTGGTGGCCTGACACACAAAGCAATTATAGGATGCATAAACAAACATTTATAATGACTGAAATTCCCTTTTTTCCACATGGCTGGTTTTCCTGGTCTGTTTTTTTTTTATGTTTTTTTCTTCTCGTTTTCTTGCCTATACTTGCAGACTCATCATGTTATAAGTCTGGGAAGTCCATTTTCTCCCTGGTGTATCTGACTATATCAAAGAGGAGCACTAATGAAACCGATAGGAAAATAGGAAAATGCAGCTTTTGGCTTCTTGAATATTTCATATATTTCTCAGTGAGGAAACTGCCCTTTTTTGGGGGGAGAGAACGACTAACGTTGTAATTTATATTATATATATATATATATACAGCTATGGAAAAAATTAAGAGACCACTCCAAGTTCAGAAATCAATGTTAAGTGGTCTCTTAATTTTTTCCATAGCTGTATATATATATATATATATATATATATACACACACACTCACACACATGGGCAACATTTGACTCTCGAGGTAGGGGGGGCAAGAATTCTTCTTTCTTTTTTTTTTTTTCTTCAAGTACAAAATGTTTTTTGTACCTGCATGAGCAAATTATTTGCAGAAATTTTAAGCAAACAAGTTTAAGTTTGCTTGTTGTTATTTACTCACTTATTTAATAATTCACTTAATTTTATTATCACGGGAAATGACGTGGACTATATGTGAATCAGTTTCCATCATTTTGCGAGCAACTGATGATAAAGAAAAATGCCATGTCGCAATATTGAAAATATTTCCATTTTAAACCATGAAGGCGAGCCAGTTGATATCACACAAACAATGTGCAAACTTTCGTGAGAGTTATGCAGGTGAAGAAATCTCAAACTCCGGTAGCACTTTATTTTACAGTACGTGTACTTTCCTGGTACATATATAGTGATTATATTGTACAGTACATACAGGTAAAAAAGTGGTAACACAAGGTACTTACCTGACATGTATGTACATGGGAACTAATGAGAAACACTGCTGTACTTTCCAATGGTACATACATGGTAACTACTTTGTACCTATAGACAAGTGTTGGGTAATAACAGGTGCTTACTTACAGTGTCCGTATATGGTAACTAACAGACACATTACTGTACTTACTAATAGTACGTACATGGTAAATATTGTGTACTTACAGACAAGTGTGGGTAATAACAAGCACTTATTTATGGTAACTTGTAAGACACATTACCGTACTTACTAATTGTTTAAAATGCTTAAGCTTATTATTACAAAGGTTAAAGAGCTGGTAATTCCTATGTAATGTTTATGTACAAGGATGCACTTTATTTTACAGTCCTATTTCCATGTACTTACTATGAACGTACTAGTGAATATACCAGTTAGTTAATGTGTAAGTTACACCTTGTAAGAGCTGGTAATTCCTATGTAATGTTTATGTACAAGGGTTCACTTTATTTTACAGTCCTATTTCCATGTACTTACTCTGAACGTACTAGTGACTATACCAGTTAATTACTAGTATACCAGTTAATGTGCAAGTTACACCTGGTAAGAGCATATGTAGCTTTCAAAGACACAAAACGTACATTTTTGTAAATGAAAATGATAGTTTTATTAAAAATATAAGATCAAAACGATATTTTGAGCTGCTAATCCTACACCTACCTTTAAAATAACCCATAAACATTTATTAAAACTCCGTACTGTTTTAAATAAAAGAAAGACAGACAAACAAGCGTAATCACAACAATTTATTTATTGCGGAAATGTACCAAAAGTAGTTCAAATGATGATGAGTTGCAGTCGCATTCCTCTCTGGCGGTAAACAATAGTTTTTTACAGAGCAGAATATGATGAATCTGGCTTCTCTACGTGAAGGCGCGCACTCATTCAAAATGTCAATCCACTGAAACACGGCATGTCGTAATCTGTGACGAAGCAGGTGAGAGCCAATGAGCGTTTGATATCAGTGCCGTAAACCATGTCATAACGCTTCTCCAGGTTGGCGGTACTTTCAAATTTAAATTATAACGAGCGCGAGCTTTGACTGTGATGTCGCTGCTGAGAATGAAGATGAAGATTGATGGATAAAGGGCTGAATTTGGATCTGTTCCTTACAAACATATGGGGCCCTATTTTAACGATCTAAACGCAAAGTGTAAAGCGCACGGCGCAGGTGCACTCAGGGCGTGTCCAAATCCACTTTTGCTATTTTAACGACGGAAAAACGGTCCGTGCGCCGGGGCGCATTTTTAAAATGGGTTGTCCCTATTCTCTTAATGAGTAATGGGTGTAACGTTCAATAAACCAATCAGAGTGTCATCTCCCATTCCCTTTAAGAGCGAGATGCGCTCGCGCCATGGCGGATTGCTATTTACATGGTGGAATTTGTTGGCGAAAAAGCTGAACGCTTTTCAAGCGAAGAAACCGATCTGCTCGTGCGCGAAGTTAAACGTTTAGTTAGAAGGTAAACGAAGTTACATTTTTATATTTATGTAGCCTACACAATAATATTATTTTACACTGTAATCCTTTTGTTTTTAATATTTGGCATGTTTGTGTGATGTGCATCCCTGTGTGTAATAAGCAAAGTCGACGCGCCCAGAGGTGCAGTTTCTACCAACGCGCTCTAACAAAAAAATATTGCGCCATTGGCTTTAGACTTTAGACCAGGTTTGAGTTGGTCTATGGCGCAGTCTATTTTCAGCTCCTTAAAATAGCAATGCGCCGGCAATGCGGCTGAACACACCTCTTTTTTAGACCAGCACGCCCATGGGTGCACTAACTGGCACAAATGCATTTACTAATTTAAGGACGTGGCGCTGAACGGGAAAACGCGAACGGCGCCGGACGCAAACTAGCAAACACACTTGCGCTGTGCCTTGCGTCGCATTGCGCCGGGTGTATTATAGGGCCCATGGATTCTAAAGATATGGATTACAGCAAACAAATAAAATGGGTGTGATTTGTGAATGTATGTTGTGTTTTGATGTATCTTATGGTTGTATTGTCAGTCGCTGCATAGGAGAAAACATCTTCTGTGTCTCACAGCTAACAAACTAAATATTACAAGTCAAGAACAGAAATGTTATTTCATATTAAGTAGATGAGTAAACTGTATTCAAAATATGTGACCGAAAACATGTATTGATATGATAATTGAATACATGAAACAGATTTAAAACATTAATCCCATGATTTTATTACAGGGGAATTCATTTACGTTCAAACTTTACGTTACATGATTTATTATTGCTGTTAATACGTAATGTATGTTTTTGTGTGTATGAAAACGTATCTGTGGTTAAACCACATTTTATGTAAAAATACACATGTATTCTCATGAGATCACGGTAATTCCTATTTAATGTTTATGTACAAGGGATCACTTTATTTTACAGTCCTATTTCCATGTACTTATTATGAACGTACTAGTGATTATACCAGTTAGTTAATGCGTAAGTTACACCTGGTAAGAGCTGGTAATTCCTATGTAATGTTTATGTACAAGGGTTCACTTTATTTTACAGTCCTATTTCCATGTACTTATTATGAACGTACTAGTGATTATACCAGTTAGTTAATGCGTAAGTTACACCTGGTAAGAGCTGGTAATTCCTATGTAACGTTTATGTACAAGGGTTCACTTTATTTTACAGTCCTATTTCCATGTACTTACTCTGAACGTACTAGTGAATATACCAGTTAGTTAATGCGTAAATTACACATTACTTAGGGTGAGGTATAAGCATGGTTCAAGATACGTCTTGAGTACTGGATGATATATTTTTGCGGTTCAACTTGCCTAATCTTTACAGGACAATAATTCACTTAATAGGGGTATTTTGATGACGTACATACAGATCAGTAACACTACTGTACTTCGCATACTCAGTTGTCATGTGTCAAAAGCCTCGCTTAAAAGGACTACTTGATAAGTATTAACACTATGAAGTGCTGAATAGTTACTGGAGTGTATCATTTTGGTAAGCACATTTGTTTCACAGTAGTTAAGTGTCTGTTATTTGTGTCCACACTTGTCCGTGAGTACAACATAGTTACCATGTATATACCACTAGTAAGTGCCTGTTATTACTGACAATTGTCCAAAAGTACAACATAGTTACCATGTATATACCACTAGTAAGTACAGTAATGTGTCTTACTAGTTACCACACATAAGTGCCTGTCATTACCCACACTTGTCTGTAAGTACAAAATATTCACCATGTACAAACCAATAGTAAGTACAGTAATGTGTCTGTTAGTTACCATATACGGACACTATAAGTAAGCACCTGTTATTACCCAACACTTGTCTATAGGTACAAAGTAGTTACCATGTATGTACCATTGGAAAGTACAGCAGTGTTTCTTATTAGTTCCCATGTACATACATGTCAGGTAAGTACCTTGTGTTACCACTCTTTTACCTGTATGTACAACATAATTACTATATATGTACCAGGAAAGTACACGTACTGTAAAATGAAGTGCTACCCGAACTCCAGTCAATTAGACTATTCACTACAGAAACTTAAAGTAAAAACAACAGGGTGCTAAGCACTTTAGGCTGTTTCACAAGAGTGTGAATTTGTGTTGATGTGTTGTCAGTGTATGTATCCACCTTCTTTCTGAGCAAACAATGAGCTCCACCTTGATGGATTTTAATAGCCCTGCATGCCCGTCAACTATACGCCACTGTGAAGGGATAAATGCCGTTCGGGCACGGCATCAAATTGATTAACTGTTTTATCCAAATCCACATGCATGGACCGTTCAGTGTTCAGTACTGCAATGTCTCCTGTCTCCTGTCTCAGGCTGTTTCTCATGTGTTTTCAGTCGGCACAAGCAAGAAACGTTTACTAGACTGTGGACTAGCTTTGACTACGGACGGTGCGCGAACGCGTCTTTCCACGCTGATGGGCAAAGGAGTATCTTTGAATGGCTCGTGCGCTCAGGGGGTTAAGGTGTATCTTAAAAAGGCTTGCATGCTCAATTGTGCGCGGTATGGAGGGGAACATGGGAAATGAAGTATACCCGGGCCTTAACTGCTCCAAATTGTAGTGGATTGGAGCTGACGGATCACATCAGGAAAAATATGGGAGGGGGGGGGTGCATATATATATATATATATATATATATATATATATATATATATATATATATATATATATATATATATATATATATATATATATATATATGTATATATGTTGTATATTTTGTAAGTATGTTATAGATACTTTCTAGTTTATGAATATAATGAATATAACGTTCGAGAAGTAAGCTCAGATAACAGTGCTTGTCCGTTTGTGTTTTGCTAAGCAAGCATTGTACTTAAATCACCATTGGCAAAATCCAGCTTTATTAACATCACAAAAACAACACAACGCAGAGGAACAACTGCTACACATGATTTAGCACCTTTTTACATTTCTGACCTCATCTCTATTCAACAGTCATTTAGGCTCTGGAATGACCAGCCGTTTGACATCAAGGGCCCTATAATACACCCGGCGCAATGCGACGCAAGGCGCAGCGCAAGTGTGTTTGCTAGTTTGCGTCCGGCGCCGTTCGCGTTTTCCCGTTCAGCGCCACGTCCTTAAATTAGTAAATGCATTTGCACCAGTTAGTGCACCCATGGGCGTGCTGGTCTAAAAAAGAGGTGTGTTCAGGCGCATTGCCGGCACATTGCTATTTTAAGGAGCTGAAAATAGACTGCGCCATAGACCAACTCAAACCTGGTCTAAAGTCTAAAGTCAATGGCGCAATATTTTTTGGTTAGAGCGCGTTGGTAGAAACTGCGCCTCTGGGCGTGTCCACAGTGCGCGTTGACTTTGCTTATTACACACAATGCGCATCACACAAACATGCCAAATATTAAAAACAAAAGAATTACAGTGTAAAAGAATATTATTGTGTAGGCTACATAAATATAAAAATGTAATGATGAATAGTCATTGCGTGTATTAGAATTCAATTCAGCCTATTACTACTTATAATGATGAACGAAATTGGCTAATTAATTGAACAATCGTGCCAATACACACACATATATATTAACTGACTCATCGCGTGTACGCCATGTAAATAGCAATCCGCCATGGCGCAAGCGCATCTCACTCTTAAAGGGAATGGGAGATGACACTCTGATTGGTTTATTGAACGTTACGCCCATTACTTATTAAGAGAATAGGGACAAACCATTTCAAAAATGCGCCCCGGCGCATGGACCGTTTTTCCGTCGCTAAAATAGCAAAAGTGGATTTGGACACGCCCTGAGTGCACCTGCGCCGTGCACTTTACACTTTGCGTTTAGATCGTTAAAATAGGGCCCCAAGTCTTTACTAACTCTTGATCACGTCTCAAAGCATGCTTTTTTTAGCTTTTGAATCAGTCTAAAGTGTGTATTTTTGTTGTTTAATTTGTATATTGTAAAGCACTTCTACAACAGTTTTTAAATCTGACTTAAATATTTGTTTCCATCCATTGATTTGCGCTCCATCAATACATCTAGATGGGGCACAAATTAAAGTCAACACAAAAGTTCAAGTTTCTCAGGGATGTCTCCAGAATGGAAGGCTCTGCAATACTTTTAAATGAGCTTTCAGTTTGTTGAAGTATAAACTGCAAAATGATGCAGATTTATAGAGCAAACACCACCACATTTTATTAGTGACAAAATTACCGGGCATGAAAACATACGTTTTGTGAAAGACAAGGTAATGTAAAAACATACAGATTTATTAAAAACTCTCAAGCTTTAAAATCAGAGACCCACATCCAGCGCCAACACCAACACCCAGCTGTGCTTTTAGTGCAAATCTAACAAATATGCATCTCAGATGCAAAATTCAGCTAATAAAAACTCATGTTCCTTGGTGCATTTAAAATATTTAAAACTTCTAAAAAAAAAAGAAAAATCAAACATCACCCGAAGGAGCATTTAAAACATTACCGCATATCAGTTTTGGCAACAATAAAACAACAGGGTGCTAAGCACTTTAGGCTGTTTCACAAGAGTGTGAATTTGTGTTGAATTGTTGTCAGTGTATGTATCCACCTTCTTCCTGAGCAAACAATGAGCTCCACATTGATGGATTTTAATTCCGTTTGGATGCTGTGCTAGACAAGAGAAAACGAGCATGGTGTGCAGCACTTAAGTAAAATACTCCCCATAAAAGGCATATGTGCACTGATAATTTTGAGGGACAAAACCCCTCAAACTTCACCCGATTGGAAGCTGTGTAGGATATGAGCGCCCATCTGTTTTCATGCTAACTTCGGGCAGCTTCATATCATCTACACACTCATTAAACTTTGATGGGTGAGGCACTGATAAAAGATGGTCATTGCGAAACTGTAAAGTGATGGTACTATGGAGCCATGTGCTTTTTTTAAACCATTTTAATAAGTTTAACATTATATTATCAGCTCAAAAAACACTAATTTGACCCAAAAAAAAAAAAACAGGAGACCAGAAATGTAAAGGATAATTCCACTACGAGTCAAGCAAGACTTCTGTGTTCAGGAAAAAAGTAGATATTACTATTAAAAAATTAACGTACAGTTGCTACGACTAGTATTAATAGTGTAATCAAAATTACTGCTACTATATTATTGGTGGTGCTTGTACTTCTAGCGGAAAGCAAGCATTTCTATATTACTACTGCTATTTCTCATACAATTAGTGATCTGAACAAACCTCTAAGCTCAAATATTAAACTTTGGCTCATAACTAGACCTGCTTGAACTATGGACATGAATGTTGAAATTGTTGAGCAAAGGTGTGCTAGTACATAGAATTTTCACTGTGGGAAGACAGAGTAGGCAAAATAAACTTAAACATACTTTAAATAAGGGACTCGGGCTACTTCTAGTAACCATAGATATTGGTGGTGGTCTCTTTTGAACCGACACCCTACTTTAAACTACCATGATAAAACCCCTTTAGATTACTGTAGAGACACCCTGGCAACCACACACACCCCTAGCATCACAGTGGCAACCCTTGCATCAGCACCACTCACATTTTCATCAGGAAATGTAAAAATCTACGACTTCTACTTCAGAAGTTGCTGTACACTGTATATTTTCAAATATATGTGCTGCCTCTTCTCCAGTGAACTGGAGACTGTGCGTGCGTGTGTGTGTGCATGTGTGTGTGTGTGTGTGTGTGTGTGTGTGTGTGTGTGTGTGTACACTTCACACTGCCTGAGGTGAGGCTGTAAGATCGAGAGCTCAGCGGTAGCTCCCTAGATTACTCCATTTCCTATGCTCTGATTACCAGGGGCTGAGGTGAGCTGATCTATAGAACCCAGCATCCTGAAATCCTGTTCCAGAGAAAGTGTGTGATACAGAGAGAGAGAAAGGCATGTTAATGAACTTCATTCCTATGCCACATGGTCATTAATCTACGATTAGAGCACTCTGTGAGCCTGCTGGTTCAAGACAGCCAGCTATAAATATTGACTACTTAGCATGTGAGGAGATATATTGTCTGTGTTCTGCTACATAAACGACAAGGATATGCATACAGTATTCTGGTACATATAATAGGGGACATAGGTCTGTTTTTCTTTAAAGGGGTCCTTGATTATTATTTCTTTCTTTTTTTTTTACTTTATTTAGTGTGTAATGTTGCTGTTTGAGCATAAACAACATCTGCAAAGTTATGACGATCAAAGTTCAATGCAAAGGGAGATATTTTATTTTACAGAAATCGCTTTTTAAGGACTACAACAAATAGCTGGTAGGAACAAGCTTCTTCCCGGGTTGGTGACATCACAAAAGCCCAAAATTTACATAAACCCTGCCCCTGGGAACACACAACAAAAGGAGGTGAGGCCACGTTGGGCTGCTTGAGTTGTTGTAGTAGAGTGCTGTTACCATGCCGTCATTTTACTGCAACACTTGATTTGCACAGAAGATTAACATGATGGCACATGCTAGTCAATAAGTTGAATCAATTCTACAGGAACTACATAATTGTATCCACTAACCATTCAGAAACATCCAGTTGCATTCAAAGTTGTAATTTCTTCCTGAGTCTCTCCATCAGTATCCGACTCCGGTTTGAAGACTGAACACCGTTACTAACAAATCTTCATTTTGGCTGCTGAAGATTCTCCAGCTTTGTTGTTGTTGAGCAACCGAAGTGCAAACTGTTAAAGCTCCACCCTCTTCTGGAAAGCAGCTCATTTGCATTTAAAGGGACAGCCACAAAAACTGTGTTGTTGCTTACACCCAAATAGGGGCAAGTTTGACTAGCTGTAATAAATCTGTGGGGTATTTTGAGCTGAAACTTATCAAATAAAAAAAATATATACTTAAAATCCCCACAGTAAGGTTAATGAAAAGTATGGTATTGGGAACTGAATCAAGAAAGAGAAATGAAAAACGGACAAAGAGAGACAGGGTGCATAGAGGCATTCAGAGAACGCAGACCACAGGTGTTCTTGGCCACTTATACTGATTTAACCAGTATGACTGCATAGGGATAGAGTGTTATTGTACACAAGTGCAACAAAAACAGACACCCAAATGCACAGCAACATCTATTCCTACTGAATAGACGTTTGAATTTATTTGATATATTTCATAGTTAATAAATTAAGTTTTGTTAACTAGGATAGAAGAACAAGTATTTCTTAAACTCATAATTTGGGTTGAATTTCCTGTAATTCTGATTCAACTTCCTGTGGGTGTGACCAATGTAATTCCAATTCACACCCATGAATCGAAAGGGACCCAATTCTTCGATTCTAAATTTTGCCAAGATTGCAAATAATCCTTTAATGAAAATTCTCATGATTCACACATCCCTTGGATTAAAATCTGTTAAGACTTGAATCTATTAAAAAAAAAAAAAAAACACACACACTTTATTTTTGTCCCAAGTAATTATTCCCAGTGGTCGCATTTACCATTTATAATGTGGCATTTTGCCAATTCTGCACATTAGTGAAAAAAATTCATTCTCTGTCATGTCCTTCATGTTCAAAAACCAGATCTGAGAAGCCTATATCAGTGACAGACTCTGCTTTCACCAGTTTTAAAAGGATTTAATCTCTTTATATTACTTTAAGGCTGGAATACACTACACGATTTTTAAAATCTGAACAGATTTTTAAAACACTAGGCATCATACACTTGCTGACTTTGTAAATGGTTACAGAGAAAAGCCGGGCATCATACACTACCAGACTTTAAAATCGTTCGGAACACAAACAGAAACACATGCTTGGTTGCAAGGAGACGCATGACAGAGAGGCGAAACAAATGCAAGAGATGAGTAGTGGAAGATGCGAGGCAAATGCTTTTGGAGATAGACAGGGGTGGGTAGACACAGTCAGTATGGACAGATTACAACAGGAGTTAGAGGTAAATTGTGTAGTTTTATGAATATCCAAGTTGTTACCTATAATGTAATCAATTATCATAATCAGTCGCTATGTACATTTAATGTAATATAATTAATAATTCTTCTGGCGTAAATGTATAATAGTGATGAATATTAACATATTTAATAATGAATGAATCCGGATTTGCCGCAGAATGTGGTTTGCTAACTCTCTCAAGACAAAGCTAACAGTACAGTACTTACTGAAGCAATTTTTCTATCATGGTGGAGCTCCACTTATTCTTCAGTGATTTTTTTTATTGCGTTATGAAAAAAGAATTTCCGTATTTTTCAACTTGGGAGCGACGTGAGCTGTATTGACCCGACTGTGTGACGAAACTGCCGCAAACAAATATAAAACGGCAGATTCTGTATTTTCTCATTCATGAATGTCATGTGCGATCTCGCAGGCGCGGCTCCATCTAGCGGCTGTAAGCGGTATATTTTAGTGTCTCAACATGATTACCATGATTACTCGTCAGGCGCCAAGCTTGTGATTCATGTGCTGAATGAGGTAAGTTTTTCCTTATTACCCGATTTCGTACAGTAGTCTCATTTTTTTCTCAATCTTTTTGACTTTGCACCCTTGATTTGCATTGTTTGGGCAGCGTATGACTATATCGTGTACTGTATTTATATAACAACAACACATATAGTGCACTGATGTGTGTTCTAAAATCGGCTCAAAATATCAAACATGTTTGATATCCTTCGACTGGATGGAATCAAAATCTGAAGCGGAGTCTATGACCATGATATACTACGCGATTTTCTATGGAATCTGTCGGCTCAAATCTGCAGACTGGCTCTGACTTTTGTCAACTAGCGTCAACTTGTTCAGACTATAAATCGGGGGGAAAATCGGGGCAAAAATCATGTAGTGTATTCCAGCCTTTAAATGTTTATAAACAATATTGATTATTAATGGATAACTGATACCAGCATAGACTCATAGTAATCTGACGCAACAAACTGTGGTGTGTAAGTGCCCTCTCTCTCTTTTACACACACACACACATGCACCCACACACACACACACACACACGGTTGTTTTTGTGAATTGCGGGGACATTCCATAGGCATAATGGTTTTTATAAATGTACAAACTGTATTTTCTATCGCCCTACACTACCCCTACCCCTAAACCTATCCATTACAGAAAATTGTGAACATTTTCATTCTGTATGATTTATAAGCCTTTTGAAAAAAGGCTTCATGGGGTAATGTCCTCATAAGTCACCCATTTACCTATGTCATACCCATGTCATTATTCAAATTTGTGTCCTGATATGTCGCAAAAAAATGCACAGACACAGATACACACACACAGGAAGTACCCTCATAAACCATGTTTACGTTGTAATACCCATGTCACATTTGTGTCCTCATAAACCATGTATACAAGAACACACACACATGCACACGATGAGAGTTATTTACTTGTTTTTTTTTTTTGTTTGTTTTTTTTTTCTGTCAAAATAACAAAATCCATTTGCCATTATTCATTATTGTATCTTTTCATTTAAAGCAAAGCCTTTAAGCACTATGCACTTTTGCTAGTCTGTGTGTAAAGGTTTGAGTGGATATAAATGACAAAACATTGTGAAATAAAATAATTGTTACAGGTGTTTAGATTTAGGTCAGATATCAGGTATTTATCAGATTCAGAGCCACATATGAAAAATCCAATCTGCAACACATATCCACCCAGAAAAAAAAAAGAAACCTGAATTGGTTGACAGTGTAAATGTGGCCTTTCTCTACACTTCAAAATAGATTGATGCTGTGAAACTACACCACAAAAAGCTGCTCGCCTGCTAATGTTGCATCACTTTCAGCTAGTGCTCTCCAGGGCCAAATATCAGGATATGCTGTCAGCTTCCACACACTCCCTCCAAACACACACAAATATCACAGAACCTTATGATGAATGTCATAGGACAAACATTAGCCATAGTGGGCAACAACAGAGGCACGGAAGAGTTAGCACTCATCACAGGCTCCAGCGATTCATAGGCCACATGGCCTATTAGATGCGGACAGGAAATGGTACTGAAGTCACAGACTCAGTTGCATTTGTCAGCATTATTAAGAGAGGAGCTGGCTGGCAACTATCTTGCTCAAGAGCTGAGGCGTGGATGCCATCTTGGAAAGGTCACAGGCTGCCTGCTATCCTCCCATTTGTCTGTTTGATTAAGTCTGGCAATTAGAAGACTTGGCCGCCACACTCACAGTCTCCTATATCAGAGAGAGCCAGATTGGATACAAACTAATCACAGAACAGTTCTGAGCAGAGCAGATGAAATGGTGAAAAAAGAAAAGAAAAAGAAAACAACGCCAAGATGGGCCAAGATTGTAGACAGCCTGATGAAATAATCAGTGATGGAATAATACACAAGATGGAGAAAGAGAGAGAGCTTGTCAGAGAGTTGGATCTGTACCTAGTTACCTTCTGATAATTAAGCAATCCGGCTTTTGTGGAGTATGTCTTGCCTGCCTCACACACACACATACATATACTGTACACAACACACAAACACGGTGAGAAGCATTGCTTACACAAGCACAAGCATAAGCATATAAACAGATCCTTACATAACCACACAAACACACGTTCAATCTAGAGTCTGGGGCATAAACGCAGTGACACAAGGCTAATTTAAGAGGAGCTGTAGGATATAGGCTGTGTACAGCATGAACTCACAATTACCAATACTGAGCGTGTCTCCCTGAGGAGTGAGGAATAGAGCGATCAAGTGAGAAGAGATGATGGGGGCATGGCACTCACAGATTCTGTCATACAGCTTTATTCGCTTCTTAATAGGCCTTTGTGTCTGTTTGTGTATACACAGATTAAGTGCGCTTTCAAAGGTCAGTTTCAGTATGACTAAAGCAATAATTTGTCTTTTTAAAATGCAACAGAATGGAGCATTCACTGATTGTTCAACTTATTTATTTATTTAGTGTGTGAAATCCAGTCACTTCAATATGAATCCATGAGACTGGGAATTTCGGTCGAAATGTCCAGTCCAAGCAAATTATTTTTGGGGTTGTTTGTAAGTGAAAGTTTACTCAAAATATCTTCTTTTGTGTCCCACAGAAGAACATCATATTTGGAACAACATCGGGGTGAGAAAATGATGACCGAATTTTCATTTTTTTATGAACAATTCCAATATATAATATATGCATATATGTGCGAGTTACAAACAGGATGTGTTGTGATGCGTTTTCCTCAGAGGCATAGATCATAGAACCCCCTCTCAATGTCAGAAACACATTTTTTTTTGCCATGGCAACTTAGCCCTGTCAGTAGTGTGGTTGTTAGGGAAACCAGAAAGTTGATGCAAATAAGAAGTCAAATACTTGTGATGCACATGTTGTATGTGTTGGGGGAATAGCTCTGTGATCAGATTTGATCAATTTGTTCATTAATACATCAATATGCTGATTATCTCAATTATATTTAATCTCCACTGACATCTGATTTTTATCATTAGCCACAACATTTTGAAGACACATCCACAATTTCTTTATGCATGCCAGAACAACTATTTGAATTAATCACTAAATGCAAAGTCTTTATACTGAGTTCTCGCCCATCTGATCCCCACAAAAAGGCTCAAAAGGCTATCAAAAGATAGATTGTTTGAAATAAACTGCTCTCAAATCATCAGGGAGAAAAGACCGAAAATTCCAAGTGCTCCCTGAATCAGGCAAGAACACAACACAGCAGAAAACTGGATGACTTACATTTACACCTGCTTTCTCAGACGTGATTAACTGGAGCCACCACTGTTCAAACGTTCCAACACCAATGTTCTGAGACACGCCACAGTGCACTTTTCATTTGCTACATCTGATTTTGTTCCACTTAGGGTAACTCGACATGTCTAGAGCTTGTGCTGGTACATGCATATCTGGACTGTAACACACCTCCTATATTCATTCTCTGTCACAGACATTGTGTGGAGAGCCCTGGGTGACTATCAGAAAGTCATAAAGCCCACTGTTTGCCACATAACTCCCACATCATTTTACAATGGCTTAATGTATGCTTAGATTTAACAGAATGAGTGAGGACTTGTTCTAATACTCACTAAACAGTTGTAGCTGTAGCAATGATTCTCTCTGACTTGAGGTGAGGTGTTTCTATATTTGCTCCTTTTTTGTTACGTTAAATATTAATTTACACTAGAGTTCATTAAATTATTTAAATAGTTTTCTCTTTCCATATCTGTCAGTCTTTACACATGCTTTAACTCCATCCTTTGGAAAGTGGACGAACCAAAACATGTATAACTGCAAACACCAGCAGCTCTCAGACTCTCTTACAGTCTCTCTCTGGTGTTCCTGTCCCTCCTACCTGTCACGAGGACAGCCATTAAACCTCCAACCCTTCCTCTTAAATCTAAAAATAATGGTGCTGTTGAATACTGTGTTCTTGAGCTATTTTGTTTGCAAAAAAAATAAAAGTAGGACTACTCTCAAAAAAAGATCAAACAGAAAAACACTTTTATAAAAATGAAAGTCAATGTTTCCAGACCTATTAAGATGCTTATTTAGAAACACCTTTGGTTTGAATGTAGGTCAACAGCATTTTTACAGGAAGTTTTGTCTTCAAACCAAAATATCTGTTTCAGAAGATGTGCTGGTGGCATCATTTATCAAAGTAAGAAAACCATGTGAATGTTATGTTTCTCATTTCTAAGTTGCTTTTGATAAAAGTTTCTAAATTAATAAATGTAATGTACAAATGTCATTTTAATAAAGGATCTAAAAAAAAACAAAAAAAACAAGGGTCTATTGAAAAATGTATCAAAAAAAAAAAATTCTAAATGCACTGGTTGCCTTTGAGAATATTCAAAAGCCCCTCTAAGTAAACTGATGTACCTCTGGTACTTCTGTTGTAATAAAACAAATGAAAAAAAATGTCAGTTTAAATTTTGTATATGTTTACTTTTAATGTTTTTTTTTTTTTATCATTTTAATTAGGATTATTTAAAATGATTTAAAAATAAATTTAAATCATTTTAAGATTAAGGCTATGTGTTCACCAAAGCGTTTTTCGCCAGCTGAAAACACTAGGCGCTCTGCTGAAAACGTTCATCTGTGAGCACCTGAGAGCACTTCCGCAGCGCAGCGTTTTATTTTTTCAATTGAGATGCTTTGCTTGCTATGATACAGAATATGCGCGGAAGTCTTACTAGTATCTAATTTCACAGATAGTTGTTTCTGTACTGTTTCTATACGTAAATGCAAAAAGTATTTGCTTTGGCTCTTGTTTCAAATGAATCTGTTCAGTTATTATGCTTGTTGTTGTCATCTGTTGATGTTGTGCAAGCAGAATGTGGCAGTTGGTCGGTGTTGTATTTGTCCCAACCCTCCTCCACTGTGATTGGACGATTGGGTACAAATTGACAGTGATGAGCGCTGCGTTTTACCCAAAGTTGAACATTCTTCAACAGTCGGTGACCGGTAAAAAACACAGAGCGCTCAGTGATTCAGCGTGAAATAGACTCTCAGCGCCTCATTACGCTCCTGGCGTTTTTAAAAACGTGGTGCTCCTATTGAAAACAACTGAAAAATATGCTAGCCTTGGAAAGAAATGCTTTGGTGGACACACAGCCTAAGATTATTTCCCTTCTGGAAGTTTTCAAAGGTTGAGAAGCACTGATCTAAAGACATCATCTGTGTGCCGTTTTTACTGGCCGTTTTAAGTGAGAAAGCAACTGAAAATCTTTGCATATGGACCTTTAAGGACCTTTAAGATCTACTGCATATACTGTATGACACACAGCAAGAGAAAACAAGTATACCAGGTTTATCTGGAATATAAATGTGTTGTCTGCCAGAGGGCAGGTTTTGCACACAGTTTTTAGGGCTTCCGCTTGAGTGTTTGAGTCTATGTGTGTGCGTGCGCAAATGTATGACCCTGTGAAGCATTTGCTAGTTCCTCTGTGTCAGTGATGGAAGAAGCTCTCCATATGCTGTGGTAACTCTTTGGCTCATGCTGACCAGATTAACAGATTTTCAGTATTGAAGGCTGGTCAAGACCCAGAAAAACATTGAGCCTGTCATTCAAATTAAGCCCTGTTGATGTGGGTGTTTAGGGCCATTACCAGAGTGCGGCTCAGAATATCCCTTGCAAA
Organism: Chanodichthys erythropterus; assembly: GCF_024489055.1. NCBI lineage: Eukaryota > Metazoa > Chordata > Actinopteri > Cypriniformes > Xenocyprididae > Chanodichthys > Chanodichthys erythropterus. Next base: position 20,593,710 of record NC_090231.1, on the reverse strand, counting down.
ACACATGCTTGCTGGTCTAATGCAAAAAACTTTGGTTTGGACACCTGGGCCATGTTGCCTGTATGCCCTGTATGCATGCCTCAAATACATGTCTACTTAATGAAATATAGAGAAAGGAAATGACTAAGAGCAACATACTGGACCTGCTGAGAAGAGAGAAAGAGAAGAATAGGCTAGTGTCAATCTCCTTTCAATCTGAAAACTTGCACTGAATTACAAGAAGCTCAACACCATCATGTCTAATCGAGAGAAAAAGAGGGCTTGAGCAAGACAGTCAATGGCATCTCTAAGGTAAGATTATAATGCACTGTTAAGATTGGTTTGAGGACTGTCACTGATACACACACGAATACTCAAACACACACAGACTATCTATAGGCATCCTCTGTGCAGGGGTTAATTGATCCCACAGCACTGATACCATAAAGACTGACAGCATCAGACATGCTTTGACAAGAAAGTAGAAGAAAGATAGAACGTGAGGTGGAGAGTGAGGAAAAATAATGAAGAAATGCAGGAGAAAAAGGAAAGACACAGAAAGACAACTCAGACTGGACTGTTTGGCCAAATTACCCAGACTCACTCAGTGATTCTATAGACAACACATCACATCAACATGCAAGGAAAGGGAGATGTATAGAGTGATTTGTGAGAAGAGAAACGATGTCAGGAATAATTTACATTTATGATTTATGAAGGCATAAGCATATCAGTTCTGTATACTTGCACTATAAAAACAACAATGCAAAATCTATTCATTCAGATTTAAAATGAAAATGTTGCACAGTATACTGTACAAAAAGTTGTAAAACAAAATGTTAATTGGTTAACTGCAGGTCATCTTTTAAAACAGTGAAAAATTATAAATGGTTTAACATTGCATATATGTATTTTTTCTCTGTAAAATGCTGTCAAATGTTCTTTGGAAGTAAAAATGAAGAGTTTGTTGTTGTTTTTTTCATGGTGTATATATGACCCTGTGCACTGTCTATGACAAGTATTATGCTTTATGGACAGGTCACTTATGATGAGTTTTATACTAAACAATATGTACCTTTTCCAGAAAGTATTGATGATAGTGGTGGTAGTGCATCAGAAAAAAAGGTCATAGTAAGAAAGGAAGAAGCTGAAGATCAAGGAGAACAGTTGAAGTAAGGGTGAAGGCAGAAGTCATAGACTGTTGTGGAAGTCAGGCATTTTGGTGCATTATCTTATGCCAGTACTACAACCAGAGGTCAGGAAAGATGACACTGCCTCACTACACTGACAAGCAAATGCTCCAAAAATGATGACTAAACAGGTCAAAATCGAGTTACGTGTGGAAAGTGTGGGCTACACTGAAAAAAAAAAGTGTTTTCACTTGTGCTACAATCATAGATTTGGACTTCCAAGAAAGAAACAATGTTATGTTTTTTGTAACACTAAGACATGGTTTCACTATTTTCCAGGCAGCAAAGTTCCATCTGAATTTGTGTCAAGTTATGGACATTTTCACTTGTGAGTTCCAAATTAAATATAGCAGCACAAGATGAAATGGAATGTTAATAAAGCTTTGAAATACCTGAAACACACAAAGACCTTGTCACTACTTTTCAGATAGCAAAAATGCTTTTCAATGTGTGTGAAGTTTTGCCAAATTTGGCATAAATGGTTATAAATGACAGCCCTAAAAAAGGTCAAGGGTCAGATGTAGAAAAATTATTTTGGAAAATGATTTTAGCCTTAAATATATGTAAAATATAAATTCATAAATATATTTTTTTTTTTCTAAATGTGATTTCATAATTAGTCCCATATTGCAAGAGTAATTTGTGGCCTATATATACAAACTTAAGACTGATGTAAGTGACACAGGTATCAAATCATTTCAATATGTGAATATTTGCTTTGTGTTAGGTGATGTATAACAAAAGGTATTCTATTTAAATGTCACACTGTGCATTCATCCAGTTAGCACACAAAAGCATGACAGAAAAGTACAAGTACAAAAGTACAAAGAAGAGAGGTAGACGTTAACGTTTAGCAATCTTGACAGCAATGTGAGATAATGAAGACACTCAACATTCACCTCCAGACATTGTCACTTCTTTAATAGTTCTGTAGGAATATGTTGTATGCGAGAGAATCAGCAGCCTACCCGGGGCATTTAGATTTTGTTTTGGTCTTCTCTATATATTATTAATTGAATACTTACAGAAGATCAAAGTATAGTTTTCAGGTTTTAAAGTTGCAATGGAGTTCTTGCCCTCTAGCAACTTTTTTTCTAGATTTGTTCAGATGGTAAATTCTGTTTTTTGCTTCTTTCAATTTTACCATTTCTGTTTTACTGTATTAGTTTTACATTTACTATTTCAATAATGAATGATGTTTAGCCAGGCCTAATTCAAGTGCCGCGTTAAGCCTTTGCCGGGGCCCTGGGCTAACGAACGCAAAGGCCCCATCACGTTTCCATCAAAAATGCATTTTATTTCGTTGAATAAAAAGTATCCACCCCAACGAGTGTACAAGTTACATTTATTCACACCTTGTGCAGTATTTTAAAATGTGCAGATGTAGCTGTTTTTTGTATTTGTTTTTGTTTTTTGTTTTGAGTCACCAATATGACTCATTTAAAATTCTGTACTACTGACATTACTGCATGCACAAGTTTCAGAAACCCACTTTAAAAATGACAGTCAAATGCAATAGATCATCGTTAAGACATGGTAATGGACCCTTTCTTTGTCCATTTATTCGGCTTCTTAATGATTTTAGTAGTAACATTTAACATACATAGGCTTTACCAAGTTATTGACAACATTATTTCTATTATACTTCATTTTTATGAACATGCACATGGCTTCTGTCTCGTGCACAGACGCACGTGCGAGCCTTTAAAAGTATTTGGCTGCGGAAAGATACGTTCGCCGTGTGCACTGCGCACTATCTAGTGGACTTTTGTTTTCAAGCAAGCACTCAATTAACTTTCGCATGGGCTACTGTACAGTACACACATTGTCCGTGGCATAAACATTGGGCTGCATGCGGACTGGGAGTGCGGACGTCCGCGAACCCTCCTGATGACGAAAAATACGCGATGTGAACGCCCGAAGTATACCTTGGTGTTAAGCCCGTAATAGCGGGCCACCAATCCACCCAGGCCCATGTGCACGTGCATACTCAGACACTATGCCACTGTCCTGGTTGTATTCCTGCGTGTTTATCTGCTGCGCCTGTGACTCTTGATTCGGGTGTGTGACGACGATGCGTTTTAAAACGCAAAAGAGGATTGTCTCGGGGGCCCCCCAGTGTTCAGGGCCCTGGGCTGCAGCCCATATTGCCCATTAGGATAACGCGGCCCTGCCTAATTCAAAAGAGAAATTTGTCTTGGAAATATGATATTCCACATTATTTTATATGAGCTTGGGCTTATTTACCAAAAGCTAAGGAAGAGAAAAGACATTAATATCTTAAATACACATGAAAAAAAATCCCCATCTTTTTAATAAATGTGGTTACCTGAAAGCTCATTACTTCCAATGAGCCACAGGCAAATATGAGGTCAGCAGATGCCCTTCTTACTCCTCATTAAAACCAGCTGTTTGGCCTCATTGTCTGTGCTAAGCTTGGGTTGCACACCACACAACATTCACAGATCTGCAAACATTCCCACACGCACAAACAAGCGCCCCTTGAACATATGCTAGGAACGCAGACAAAAAAAAAAAGCAGCTCCAGAGCTAAGGGTCCAGCAAGCAGAAAGCCCCTGATTAACAAACCAACACTAATTAAATCACAGACTGCTAAATCATGCACAGTCAACTGCTCAAATATGAGCACATTCCACTAAACTCCACATCTTCCCAGCAGTTTCCTCTAACCGAGCTGCCAGTCTTAAATCCCCAAAATGAGAGAGTGAATGAGTTGGGATTACATGGCTAATGCAAGCAGATGAAAGAAAGTAAAGCATCATCTCGAACTCAAAAAGGATTAAATCACCAAACATTTGTGCCTAAAGTCAGCTTGATGCATTGGGTTCACCTGGAAATGCAAAAAACACAATTATAGGTGAATAGAGAACTATGATATAATTCTGTAAAAGGACCCATGCGAGTGTCTTTTCAAATTCCCTCCTCACACACAAAGACCTAAAATGCTGAACATTGACTGAATGGTCTGGAGATGAATTATTCAAAGCTAAAGGAGGTACAGGGAAGAAAATCTTGATTTGATTAAAAAAAGCAATATGCACAACCTGCTAAAATGTAAAACTTGAACTTCATTGTAAAATTGCTGCCAACCTGCACTGATAAGTTAATTGCACTTTTTTTTTTTTTGACAACTATGACTTTAATTACTGATTAAGAAAATCCAATTAACACTAAAATCCCATAAAACTGACTAAAATTATAGTTACAAGTAGGCTAAAATGAATGCAAAGACGTTAAAAACATTGCATGAGTCACAGTAAATCCTACTGATCGCAGTTTACAAATTATAAAATAATTTTTGCTGCATTTATCATCTAGGTGTGTATGAATATTTCTGCATTGCAAGTGGACGCTTTCATTCATGCAGCTCCGCGGTTTCATCTCTGCCTTGGCTCGTGACAATTACACGTCAGACTTTACCGCGAGTGGTAATTAAACATTGATTCCTGTGAACTTTGAGCATCTGTAATGAGGGAAGCTGAAAATGATGTGCTCAATCTGATGGGGAGAGAGGAAGGATTTGGGTACATGGAGGCGCGCGTCATTTTAGGTGTTCAGGTGAAATCAGCACGCGCTGGAGACACTGTTACGTACTGTACAGGTGTGAAGGGTAGCAGGGCATATAGTCGTATTGTACATATATTTGGATTAGTCACGGCGCACTCACCTCGCTTATCTTGTACTTTTACAGTTATCTCCACTAGCGGCTGCGTCTCTCGGTCGAGCCGCCTCGATATTACCAAATCTCCGCTGTCCCGACTCACGGTGACGGGAGAGTTATCCGCGTCCGGGTGAATCAGCTCAAAGCTGGCGGACTGAAACCTCACAGGGTGCAGATTCATTATGACGGAGCCTATACTCGCGTCTTCCGACACGGTGATAAGCACTGGCTCCGGCACGGAGCGGGACTTTCTCGAGAGTCCGTTATCGAGCTGAGGAAGGGCTGGCCATTGGCGCGGACTGATCTCTATATCCATTTTCTGACTGGTCCGAGCGGGCCAGCCGTGGTCTCGCGCAAACACGCTGAACTTTATGGGCTGCGCGAGACCGAGAATCGAGTCAACGAGGAGGATGTCGCCGGTTTTGGGCACTATATAGAAACTGCCGTTTCTCGGGAGCGCGTAGTATATGAGCTCGGCGTTTTTGCCGCTGTCAATGTCCTCCGCTTTCACCGTGTACACCACCGACCGCAGGGCCGTAGCGTCGTCCAAAGTTATTTTCACGTCTGCATGTTGGAAAGTGGGCTCGTGGTCGTTCGTGTCAAGCACGTCCACTTTAATAGAAGCAACTTCGGCCACGACGCGCTCGGCTGAAGCGCAGCTCTGACAGCACAGCGCGACACTGAGGAAATATTCAGCGCGCTCCTCTCGATCGAGAACGTTAGAGGTTTTCAATAAGATGTGTCCTCGCCTGTGGTGGGCAAAGACGTGAAAATCTTCACTCCTGTCCCCCAGGAGTTTTAGGTGCATCCCGGACTTGGAGCACCATCTCTGCGGGTCGATGCGCTTCACCGGGATACTCAGTCCGTTCACTTTTGAGCCAGCTGGAGAGTTTTCAAACACATGCCCGTGAAAGAAAGGTATTCGTTCGTCGGTTGTATTTCCCAAAACAAAAGTCACACAATATGGCAACAAAATAGTCCAAAACATGATTGTAAGTTTACAGCACTCTTCCTGATCTCAAGCGACAGTGTTCAAATAGCAGAACATGGTGCACGAATTCACTCCTCATTCGTAGAACACTGATCCTCCAGAGTCTGAGCAGCAGAACTTTCCCACCGTCTCCTCGCGCTTCAGCAGCAATCTGCTCGGGCGCGCGCTTGAGCTCGCGGAGTTTCAGAGAGCAGCACTACTGTGATGGACAGCGCCACGCGCGAGAGGGCGGGGCTATGGACTAGACAGGGATTCCTCTAGGGAACTCTTTCATAAAGGATTATTTCTTTGGCTGAAGCAACTTGTGCGGGAAAAAAAAAAAAAAAACTAACAAACTCTAAATTTTAGATTATATAATGACCTATACGATTATACCAGATGATGCTCATACATAGGAAAGTTAGATATTCCTGTTTAATGGAAAATTCTTCTTTGGGCTTCATAACGTTAATCTGAACCACACTACTTTGGCACACACTGACCGAATTTATGCTCCTCAATTGGTGGCATGTAACGTATGGCATGATCAACCTGCAAATCACTTTTGAGAAGACACATACAGGTTAACCTCACTAATGTTTTTTTTTTTATTATTTTTATTTATTTATTTTTTTTAGAAATCCATAGTTTGTATGCTGAGCTGTAAAATTGTTAATTATTGTAAAATAATGTTAATTGACTTTTACATAAGTTGTTTGGTCTGAAGTAAAACACTCTTCTAAAATCCACCAACAGAAACAAAAGAAAAAAGTCATTTTCAAAAAAAAAAAAAAAAAAAAAAAGCAAGAAACTACAGAAAAAAATTGTGCACCATTCCAACAAACAAAAACAAAGTTGAAACAAACATAATGGCAATAAAAAGTAAAATTTTAGTTCTCAATTAAGAGTTTAATTCTGCAAATATTCCTATTTTTTTCTGTTTGTGTGATTGGAAAAAAAAAAATTAAAAAAGAAACAATGTTATTAAGAATACTATCCTTACAAATGTGCAGGTGACAGATTTACAAATCATCTCAGAACCTTTATTTATATCTTACGTTCTCTGAGATTTTGCTGACTGTCAAAGATTTTGCACCTCACAAACAAGCTGCAAAAAGCCATTGTTTAACAAATCGAGTTGTTTGTTGACACATATTTTGTCACATATCACATATAAGACTAGCATTATACGTATGGTGTAAGTAAGGAATAACTGACGACAGGCTGTTGAATTCTTAGAAAATAATGCACACCCGAGGTGGTAATGCGGCCACGACACGAAGTAGAGAATTCTAAGAATTCAACTGCCCGGAATCAATTATTCCGCCTACGTTTACCACACCTCAGGACACTGTTCCAATGTTGTATTTCAAGACATTTGTCAGGTTTTTGCCCATTGTGTGTGGGACTAATTTCTTACACATCTCATCCCAAACCTCCGTTGCTAATTCCAAAACATCATTTTAGAACTAGTAACAGAGGCTTGAGCCTTGATAGTAGAATGATACAGTTGATACAGTTATTAACGCAGTTAAGAGAGAGAGAATAAGCATATGTGAATTAGCCTACCTGAGTATGTACGTCTCTCACGGCTGCAGTGTCTACTAATAGCGAAACTATAAGTTTATCTACCTCAAGAACTGGACAGTTGGACCTTGCTGGTGAGAAATGTCATGTATCTTTTAAGTTGCTAAATTATTTTACTAATTAATTCGTCAAAGCAGCACTGAAAAAACATTTCTGTGCGAGTGTGTGACCACAGTATACTGTATGTGTGTATGTTTGAAAGAGAGAGTGCAAGAGAGTATGCACTTTCAGGACACAATAAAATGCATTTTGTGGCAAAACCCATGACAATAATTGTTATTTTCATCCTATTATTTACTATATTTAATTGCTATGTTGTTGTGGGTTTTGTTTCTTGGAACTGCAATGTGGTCAAGACCTGCCTAGAACTACTAGCCGTGTGTTTCCCTGAAAATAATTGCACACCTTAGAATGGTGGACAACCAATCAGCTTCGAGCATTCAACAGCCCCCCAGTATAACTAGATAATATATAATATATAAAACAGCAAATATACTGTACAACATTTTGCCTCTTCACCTAAACATCTTATAGAGCAGTGGTCGGCAATAGGTGGCCCGCAAGCCAAAACTGGCCCGCCAGCAATAATATCTGGCCCGTGCCCACAGCCAGATTATTTTAATAGTGGCTGGTTCTGAAATAGATCTGTCTGGAGAGCTCAGTTCATGGTTGCATAGCAACGGCAGACGCCACGGGAGCGCAAGCGCTTTGGAAAGGAAAGACACAACATGTTAACGGCCCCTAATATTATATTCTTTGAAAACAGCAACAACTTCACTGCAGATAAGACTGCTTTGCATTCACAAAACCAGGTAAGATGAACGCATAGTTGTCTTTCCATTCTTCTTTGTATGCCCTATTTTCGCTGTCAACTTTCCTCTTTGGACTCTTTGATATGGCCATTTTCTCTCACCAGCTATCTTAAATGTTAACATCGCTCTGCAGACGTAAGTAATAGCGTACCTCCAGCATGCAAACAATAAAAAAAAAAAATGGAGTTTAGTACGTGAGGATGCCGAGGAACAATTCTGAGTGTAAAAGTAGGCTATGTCGAATAATTATTACAATAAGTTAGGCTCCATTGTGTAACAAGCAAATTAAAATGATACTCATTTATTATTCACAATATGGAAATAAAACATAGTTTGATTGTATGATTGTATGAGCATGACTCAAACATGTCATTAATGGGCTTATTCAAATCCTCTTTTATTTTTATTTTTTGGTTATTTTTTTATCCATTCTGCATCTCCCACATATGTGTGTTTTAGCAAGGCGGTCTGTGATGCAAGTTGGTGAGTGAAGGTACTTGCCAGGTTATGTGTCACTACTCTGCTTTATTAATTTATCCAGTGTAAAACCCGGACACTGCCACACAAATGTGGCTTTTTGTTAATGACTGTCCTATTACAGGATTTAACACAGAGTAACAGTAACAAAAGACACTGTAACAGTCTGTCAGAGGCAATTCTAGTTGCATTTTTCATCAATTAGCCTAATTTCTTAAATTATCCTTTGATTATGTTCTGGCCTGCCATTTGGTGGCAAAAATGTTTTTGTTTTTTTTGATTGCCGACCCCTGTTATAGAGTATTTTTATTTATTTTTTTTTTCCCCAAAGTTGATTTGGCTTACCAAAAGCATGCTTTCTGTAAAGCTGCAATGAAACAATATTTGTATAACGCTTTTAAAATTGACTTGAATCAACTTGACATTTCCTCATATGTTTTGTACTTTCTGAACATGATACTGCATTAAATAGTTGAAAAATGATTTTGAAATGTGGTCTTGTTCCAATAATAGCCTTGAAATGTTACAGCAGCACCTTTATGCATTTGATTGATTAAGGCCACGTGTGCTGTTAGTTTAATAAATATGGCTTTGGTATAATTACTATTACTTTAAAATAGTAAGAAAAGTGATTTACCTTAAAGTAAGATTGACATTACGATTGACTATTGGTCAACTGAGAAAGATGTCACTTTATTTTTTGGAAGAGGTAATTAATTCTAAAGAAACAAATGTATTTAGAGAAACACAGCCCTATGAGAAGTAGTGACCCCATGGAACGACACTGGTCTCAAACGACATACCTCTCCGGCCCCTCCAGAAACTACAATAAGAAGTTGCGGAGGAGCTGTTAATTGCCTTGCGCAGCATCCTTTTTAATACGCATTGATTTTTTTTCTCCCTCTCTGCCGCGTTAGGCTAGAGGCAATCTGTCTGTGGTGGCTGCTTTCAAATTTCAATTAGAGATTTATCTCCTCAATTGCTCTGTAATAACATTAACCTGGCCCAACGCTAAAGGATGTGGATGTTATGAGCGACACAAGCCCACAACATGATCCTCATCAACGACAGACACGTCCATCGTGGCAGCCCTAGATAAGGAAAAACAGGCAATGGGATCAATACAAAAACATTCAATTTAAAGTTGGAAACATGCCATTTAGACTTCAGAGCAAACACAATTTACCAATAGACAGATCTGTAAATTGTATTAGTGTAAAAATGGCATGTCAGCAGTGTAGTGTTGGATCGCCTGACATGCATATCTGCATTTTAATAAACGGTTGATGTTCTGAGAAACGACCAGAGCGAAAACCTAATTTGATGTGGGTCGAATATATAGAAGGAACATTAATACTTTAATAACTTAATTTATTTTAATGGGCTAATTAGCTAGTTGCATCCCACTTCATTAAGAGACTTCACTCTTAACTGAAGTTTGACTTGACCGAGGAAGTTGTTTCACAATAGATTTGTAACTCAACCACATAGTTTTGAATATACTTTGAATACATCTATACACAACACCGATAAATCACTTTGATTTGAAATAGGTTTAATGACAGTAAAGCAAAATGGTCTGCAATGCAGAGATGTCACCCAAAGAAAAAGAGCGAGCGCCTCAAATTGAAAGCAGTGAGAGATCTGTCTTTCCAAAGCTGTCCGGAGTAGTACAAAAAAGAGGGAGATGGACATGCAGAAAGAGATACTGAAAGAAAAAAGAAAAAAAAAAGGAGTGCAGAAATTCCTTCACAAATTCTCTTTCTACCTCTCCATCATTGTCACTCACTCACATACGGTCTCTCTCTCTCTCTCTCTCTCTCTCTCTCTCTCTCTCTCTCTCTCTCTTACTCTCTCTCTCTCTCACACACACACACACACACACACACACAAACTGAAAACATACATAAATGTGCTAAAAGAAAAAGGAAATGGACTTAACTTACTGTAACTGGTTTTTCATTTTTGTTTTGAAGGCTTTTTTCCTAGTAATTATCTGCACAGGCTGACTTTTAGGAAACCTTGCCAAAGTCCAGTGAATTGGAGGGAGGTTAGCACTTCTTTTACAATGTACGGATGTGAGCACTTATATGGTATTTTAATGGTCTTGGTCAAGCCTGAGAGGAACACATACTCTGGAGTCTCCAGCATTTTTCAAGCTGGTTCACTGAACTCCATTATAAGTAGATCAGTGGAAAGTCTCACAGTCTTGGTTTCAAGCAAGGGCAAATGCGAACACTTTTGTTTTCTGTGAGTGCATGTGTATTTTTTATTTTCTCATATTTTAAAGATTTTTTTTTTTTTAGTTTGTCCTCTGAAAGACCAAAGGTGCATTTAAAATCAGCAGCAGAACGTGTTTTGTAATTGTTTTTAATAGTCAAAAGAGTGAGTGAAGCACAAGACTCATGAACATATGGGACATAATTTGTGGGCATCATTATGAAATTTCAATATGGCACGCTAACCAAAATGCTGGGAAACACAGAGTGGAGAACAAGCCAAATTATAGATTCTTGGCTCAGAAAATCTACCTTTTTTTCTTCAACAAAGCATCAAATAATTGTTCTGATTTGAAACAATACTTTCATGGCACATTACCCTTGACTATCCATGACATTCAATAACATTTGTTCTGTTATTGAGGAAAGCTCGTAAAAAATGTGTCAAAATGCGTGATAGAGTTTTACGTCTTTGCCCTTGGCTTCAATGGTTTTACAATAACAATTTGGCTTTGAGGCATAAAACCTAATGATCGGGTCTGTCATATTTGCATATGCAGAGAGGTGGGGGTTATTGCTTTCTGTGGGATGGCGGTTACAGCGCATAATTAGAGAGTCTAGCAGTTAGGTTCCTCATCAACGGCAGGGCCTCGGCAGCGGAGCAGAGTATTTTCTGTTAATGAGGCTTGTCAGCGCTCGCTTTTACCCTCATCTCCTCTTCGCAGCTCACCCAAGACACTCCAGTACGTTGGCTGGGTGTAATCAGCACACAATCATGCTCATTACATCCTTTACCAAAATAAACCTCCTCTAAATGTCCTCACCACTAACATCCCTCTCTGGCTAGGGAGGGGGAACAGTAGAAGCAGCAATAAAGAAGTCTATAACATATGTAAGGTCAGGTTATGAAACAGAACCAGATGTATATCTCTGTCTTTACCTGCTTAAAAAGTCGCTTTCAAGGAAAGTCTGCTCACTCAGCGACCATATTTGCAATGCCTCTGGGCAGCTTTTACAAGACAAGTGCTATAAACTTGAATGGGGAAATCCTGAAATCTAAAAAGGTACTTGCCAGGTTATGTGTCACTACTCTGCTTTATTAATTTATCCAGTGTAAAACCCGGACACCCGGGTTCCACACCCACACTTAAAAAACATATTTCAAATCAGCAACAAAGTCAGAAATGAACTGTCCCATTAATGTTGTTCCTTATGCTCAAATAGCTGTAAAAGAAGAATGTTTATGTTTCAGGTTGGTCCAGCCAATGCACATGTAGAGTCCTAAGCGCAGCGACACGATGACTTTATAAGTTAGCGATTGGCTCTTTAATTTAGAAAGTAGGTGTGTAACTAGGGATGGGTACTGATATTAAACCTAGTATTAAATGGGCCCCGTGGCTAAATTATGAAAGACCGCAGTATCTATAAGTTCCGATGTTACTGGTTCTGCTGTCGGTACTGGAAAAATTTGGAAAATACACTTACTGTTTATTATTGCTATATAAACGTTGTCTTACAAATTCTCACTAACTTTTTCTATATGCGATAATATTAAGACATTTGTCTATGATGCATTTTTTGATATAGAGAACTAAACAAAAGTTTAGGTTAAACTTTAGTGCTGTGTGATTAATGCAATTTTATCTAATCTTATTTCGATTTTGGCTTCCAAGGATTAAAAAAAGAAGATTTTTTAGGTAAAACAATTTAAAACTAGCCGCATTCCATGTAGCGCACCTTCCTTTCATTTCCTTCACAGCGATGTGCATTCATTCATCCCTAAAAGTCCAAAGAAAATGCCAGCATTGAAAGCGTGAGTACTCTGTGAGGAGTTTACTGAGTTTCAATGACATCACTACATCAAATTACTATATAATGTTGAATATAATGTATAATAATGTGATGGAGGAATATTTGTGGGTCCTAATAATAAAACAAAATACTAATAATTAGGGGTGTGACGAGATCTCGTGTCACGAGATCTCGCGAGACTAAACTGTGACGAGATTTCTCGTCGAGGCGAAAAGTAGTCTCGTGATGTTGCCATTACAGAGTGTTAGGATGATTAGGAAAGAATATGCCACCGCTACATTTACATTACGCCTCCACTGTCGTTTTGCTTTGTATTTAAATAAAAAACATTTAATTCAGTTGGATAACGGACGCCGCCGCTCCATATTTACAGAGTTACGTGCGATCGCTGAAAGTGAAAGTAAACAGGAGCGCGCATTTAAACGCGATTTCAATACCCCGCATTTTGAAAGCGGCTCCCTGATGAATACAGATATCTCTCAATATGAAAGCTATTTTAGGCTGGGCAGTGTAGTTATAACCATCTCTCAGCTCTGTATCATAGAAAAATGTGGTCTTATTTGCACTTTGAATATTGAGAGAGTGTGATTATGGTTCCACTTATTGTAAAGTGTTACCATGAAAACGAATAACAGTTTTCTCTTAATCTTATTAAGCACAAACAATAAGGTTTCATTTGTTAACATTAGTTAATGCACTGTAAACTATGAACTAACAATGAATGACTATTTTTAATAACTAACATAAACAAAGATTAATAAATACTGTAGCAAATATATTGCTCATTGTTAGTTGATGTTGGTTAATATGTCAATGTTAATTAATGAGACCTTATTGTAAAGTGTTAACATTTTTATTTATACTGTTTTTATTTCTATGATCAGTTTGTGGAAAGGAGTTCAGTTAGGAGGTCAAAAGTTGTAGAAGCTCATAAATCATGTACAGTAAGGTCTGAAGAGACTGAAATCATACAGAAGAGAAGTCAGTCCGTTGAGTTAGTGGCAAAACCTTTTATAGTGCTTGAGTATTGTTGTCTTTTACTGCATATGATAATTCATACTCAGAAAGTAGAACTGAAATGACATTCATTACAAGATGATTAGTTAAAACATTTCAAATACACCTGCAGAATATTTTTTCTAGTCATGATTTCACCATTGAGGATTTCTTAAAAACAGTGTGTAAAAATCTCGTCTCGTGAACTCAGTCTCGAGTCTCGTCTCGTGAGATACCTGTCTCGTCACACCCCTACTAATAATATTGTTTTAATAATAATTATTAAAAACTTAAAAGAAACTTTATTTTGGCTTAAAATATCACGATAGTATCGTATCGTGAGTTCAGTATCGTGATTTGTATTGAATCGTGACATGAATGTATCGTTATACCCCTAAAAAGTGGATCTTATTTCACCATTTTGCGTTGCACTTTCTCCCATCCATAGTAATATAAGTGCACCATCTTGGTGCATGTAAAGTCTTTAAGGTCCTCAAGTTTCAAATCCCAATACATTCCAGTGTAAGTTTGTACAGAGATTTTTAATCAGATTCACTGCTCAGGTTTTGTAGCCTCCAGGGAGTGATATTTCAAGCCAGACCATCATTTGGTTGGCAGGATCTTCTGGTCAGATGGTTCTGCATGCATTTTACTACAGAAAGAGTTTTCACTGAAGCAGAAACACCCTACCTGTATCCTCATTTCCCTAGGTCTTCATTAGGCTAACAGAAGCACAGGTGGCATACAATGGGTGGCTGGACTGTCTTCATTGGTGGCGGAGACTAAACCTGCAGCAAAACAAACAAAACAAAAGAAATATGATTAAAGAAGAGCAGGCAGAGGTAGGATTTATGTGAGGACAGTGCCCTTTTTCTGGCTGTTTCATTTCTTGGCCAATAAGCAAAGGTTTCTATATTCTATCCGCTCACTGCCCCGTTTCCTTTCTCCTGAACTGAAGAGAAATGGTGCTGAAGTGGAAAGCGACAGAGGGTTCCTTATGTAGCTCCCTGCTGGCTAGACATAAAACAATGCATCTTAAGTCTGCTTAGAATTCAAGTTCAATAGCAGAGATGCAAGGCTGAGTCGTTAGGATGTCTGGTTGCAGGTACAGTATATCCAGCTTTTGAAGGTACTAAAATATCATGAGGGGTTAATACTAATTTGATTCTGCTTCCTCCCCTAAACCCCACAGGCAGGATGGATCATTTAGACACACTTACACAAAGCACACAAACAGAAATTATACAACATTACACAAAAATATTAAGCAGAAGCTGTTTTCAACAAAAAATAATAAAAATGTTTCTTTAGCACTAAATAGAGAATACGAACCAACGTCACGCCTCGTTGCATGCCGGGGCGGCGCCGCCATTTTGACAGGATCGCCCTCTATTACTCGTACTGAAATTAATACGGATTCTTGCTTACCTTTTGTTTTGTTTCTGCCAATGTTGATCTGTTTACCGTCTCACACGCTGGATGCTCACCGCTGCTTCAGCCATCGTATGAATATCCAAATAAATCTATGTGATCAACACACTGAGAAAGTCGATTCATTTATTTGTTGGAAACGTTTAAATGATGCTTAAACGAGCATATTGAGTGGGCCTACAACTGTTGTCATAGTAATCCCCCTTTTCCACGATCACAGATGAGGAGAATCAAAGATTATGAGTCAAATTCAGCGAACAGACGGACACGAACACACTGTATTTTTTTATTTATTTTAACAAATGACAACCACACTAAGCAATTTCCTACCTTTATAAAACCGTTATGAAGAAAATGTATAAAATGCTTGCATTTTAAGTGATACTGAAAGTTTATATTTTGGTCTCATCCATTTTTCTGCATGTGCTTTATTTGTAAATAGAATTTGGTCTCTTTAATATCAGTCTAAGTGCATTAAGCGTTTTTTTGAGAGGACATGAGGAAACCGTGTTGCGTTCATATTTTAGGCTCATTTGCGTATCTCCACACAGTATGCTTTAATAAATATGTACAGAATTGTTTGTTTGTCACATGAAGAGTTTTTCTTGTTAAGCATTTGAATGTCCGCGTCAAGTTCTGCTAATTCACGAGCGCAGTGAGAGTCAGACTCGCAAAGGTAATGTTAATTATTAAACCAAACGAAATCAAAACGTTCAAAAACACTTGAAAATGTCATTCTTTTATTGAGTGATAAGCAGTGGGTTTAATCAGTGCCATTAATAATAGATTTGCCATCAGGCGTCTTCTCGTCATCTCCTCGACTTACTTCCCTTGGTGTTTTTACACGTAGAAAAGGCGAAAAAACTTTTTTCAGTCTTGTTTTCTCTCAGAACGATGATCTGAGTTACTATCACAATTATCGATGCAGCATTAATGACATACAATGGTGACATTTTTCACAATCATGACAGAAAACAAATTACTGCCCTAAACTCAATAACGGAAAGGCTGCGCGATCCTGTCAAGATGGCGGATAAACAAAGAAGTTACCCAGAACTCAATGCGGCGTGACATCAGATTCGTATTCTCTATTAGCATATTAGAATAATTTCTGAAGGATCACATGACACTGAAGACTGCAGTAATGGCTTACATTTTAAAATGTATTCAAACAGAAAACAGTTATTTGAAATTGCAACAATATATCACAATATTGCTGATTTTACTGTATTTTTTATATATGTGTTTACATACACATTAAAAGTTTGACTTTAAATTGGACTAAAGCAATAATTCACCTTTTTAAAATTGACAATGTAAATGTAAAACTAAAATCAGCTGCAGCTTTGTGCTCTTAGAAAGACAGATGGTGTGAAGTGTGTATTCTTTAAATATTCAATTATTAATTTGTTATGTTTACTTGAATAGACAAACAAAGACTGTAGCTCGACTGCACAAAAACCGGCTCTAGCTCGCTAATAACTTGCATGTAAATACAGAGACTTGGATCAATAAGAAACAAGAACAACCTAGCAATCGCAACATGCTGGCAGCCATCAACAACCATCAAATTATCATCATGGAGGCTTGTTCTAAAACGTCAAAAACAGCTAATCTATTCAAAAAAATGTTAAAGTCTCATATTCTTGCACTCATATCTGTGCAGATCCATGATATATAATGTTTCAACAACAAAAAAAAACTTGCAGCATAGATGTGCAGTAAAGACCGTGAAGCAAACAAAACATGAGTGGGCTGTTTTTCCATAGCTAGCAGTACACACACATTCACACACTTCTTTAGCAGGCCACCCCTGTCCAAGTCATTAAAAATCCTGAGTACTGAGATGGACATTTTAAAATGTCACCACTCATATAAATAAGTATTTTAGCATTGTTGCCACAGTCACATTGTTGCCATTCTGCCTAGACCAATTTATCTATAGCCATCCATTCTAAAACTCAGACAAGCAAGGGAAGAACCAAAAACAAGGGATATTTTATACCACAGAACACCAAATAAAAATAGTTTTACTTGTTCATCCATCATATAAAGAAAAAATGTGGACTGCACTAGCCCTGTTTGCAGACAGTGGGTAATGTGTCAACACATTGTGCCCAATTTCATTTCTTCACAGGCAAGTGTTACATATGCAGTACTACTGTGACCTATTAACTAGGCAAAACTGGTGAGGCTAATTGCTATGGTAAGCGTGAAGTGAGATTTCAGGTGCATGACTTCAGCATGACCACAAATACACACACACCTGAGTGAGTCAATGGAGCATTTGACTGCATCATGTCCGTCCTTCCCTTTCCTAGTTTCCTTTATACGAGCAAGAGTCTTGAAGCTAATCCTCCTCTCTTAATTATTCCACCCCTGAGGCTAGCTGGAAAAGAGCCTGCGCCACACCCCCAACCTCCAGCTACAGGATTTTAGCTTCTATGCCATTCTACACTCTTCGCCCCTCTCCCTCCCTCAGTCCTTACAAGCTGGCAATATAAACAGGATAATCTTCTAATCTTTTTGTTGAAGCATACAGGATGGAAGAGGAGGAAAAAAGTCAATTCATTTCTGCAGCTCGTGCAATTTATTCTTGTTTGTCAGAGGGGCATAAACAGCAGATGCTCAGAAGAGAGTGTTTATTGGGAGTTACTAGAAGGAAAAAGAATACAGAGCATGTGTAGTTTTGTAATGTGTGGTACTGCATGATCCTTCAGGCTTGTGTTAGTCACAGTGAGCTGTCAATCATCCACAGTCAGAGCTCTACACATTTACACAAGGTACAAGACCAGACACTTTTTTTTTTTTCATACAATATCAAGTAATCAAAAGTATTGATTAATAATTCTAGGCAGTTTTGCTCTTTTATATCAATTTTGTACTCCGTCTCATGAGCAAACAATCAAAACATCATTCTGTGATGTTCTTATCTTACTTTTGAGGATTCAAACACAGGCTGTGCAACTGTCGAATGTGTTAAACCACAACATTTTTTTTTACATTACTGTATGTAAAATATTAATATTTTTAAAGTAGGGTAACAGGGCTAAAGGCACACCTTAAGAAAGAATGTTGTTAATATAAACATGTTAATATAAAAATATATTTTAAAAATACAGAAACAAAATTACTTTAAAAAGTAAAAAAATTATGAAAGCACTGAAGGAGATCCCATAATATTTAATATAGATTTACAGTAGTAACAATAAATTATATTTTATTATGATATGATAAATATAATATTTTTAATATTAATATTAATATTTAATGGTTGTTTCATTAAATATGAGTATGGATGGATACCCAGTTTGATATAAGATATTTGCCATCTCACGCTAACCATGTCATAACAAATGGAAAAGTTAGCCAGCTATTTATTATCATGTTAATTATTGTGCCTTTTGCCCCAACAGCAGGGGTGCTTTTTACCCCAAATACCATAATTTTACATATTCTTCCATTATTGAAAAACTATCGCTTGAATTACCTTGAACAAAACTGAAAATCATTAAGAAGACCTTACAAACATGAATTTAATCGATTCTCATTTGCTACTTTAATCAACAACATTTTAAAAAACATCAAATATTAGATCAAACTACCTCAGAATCAACTTTGCGTTGCTGCCCGCGATCGCTTCAAGGATCAGACAAATTGGCCAGTGCATTCTAAAAAATGGATATTTAGGAAAGCGCTATGGCAAGATATTGTGCCATCTAGTGGTTTAGAGGGAAATAAAATCAAAGGCGCCTTTTGCCCCGCAGCGCCTTTAGCCCCGTTGTACCCTACTGTATAGACATTTAAGCAACAAACCCCACTATACATACTTACATAATATATCATAATATATGCATACTATATCACCACCTTCCTAATATTGTGTTGGTCCACCTTTTGCTGCTAAACAGCCCTGACCCGTCAAGGCATGGATTCCACTAGATCCCTGAAAGCTCAGAAGCTAGGAATATGTGGAAAGTCACCACTCCCGCATGAGTTCGCATGAGAGAACGTAATCTTTCAGTTTTAAGTTGGTTTGAACAATCCGGATAAGCGCAAGTAAATACCATTTTGATTAGCTTTCGTACCTACAATGTTTGTGCTCTGTGTAAACAATGAGTGATGTATACGTGTGAGAGATCACTTCCGGCGCTTGCACAAACTATGCCAGAGCGCGTACACACCTCACGCACCAGATGCCGTGTGTGCGCTCAAGGCAGTTGGACAAAAATTATATAAATACTCTTCGGTTTCTCGCACAAACCGATCGTTCCGTGTCTTAGGACATCAATGTGTCGTCACGAGCCGCAAGGTTTAATTTGGATTTGTCTGTGCATGTTTTTTTTTTTTTACTCTCATAGATTTTGTTACAATTGACATGCATTATACGACTGACAGACTGCAACAGTTGGAGTTAAAAATCATTATTTGTGTTTACTGAAGAAACAAAGTCAACTACATCTTGGATGCCCTGGGTAAACAATAACACATGAAAAACAATAACTTTTATTGTGAATGAAGACTTTCCCTATGTAATCACAGCAGCTGAAAGTCAGTGAACACTCACATTTTATTTAATGAATCTAATTAAAGTGCACAATAAATACACTTTTTTCACACGAAAGTGTGAAAACTAATGGTCAGATTGAATTTAGCCGAGGAGGAACACTGAGGTACGTCTATTATTTTTTTATGTCGTCTTACTTTTGAATAACTAAATTAATGCTATGCCTGACTATTTAAGTGACTCTATTCTGGTTATGAACTAAGTATTACACTACTGATGCTCAACACACCAGCAAGTGACATTTCACTGGAAGTTTTCGAGCTGGCTTTTATTATTGCGGAAGTTCTAAAGAACGCTCCTTGCATATAGTCAAATCATTACTGACAATGAAAAATACTTATAATGCATTTAATAATCTTAATTAATGTTTAATAGCATTACTAAATCAAAGGTTGTAATTATTATTTAATGGACCTGAGCTAAAACTAACAATGATCTGTTGTATTTTTTTAAAGGTGCTAAAGAGGATGTTTTGTTTTATACATTTTTGCAATATTACTTGAAACTGTCTTTACTAACTGATAAAAGTCTATTTATTAGGTGCACTGAAAGGAATAATATTAATATACATCATCTGTGCACGAGGTAGGGCCTTAAAAACGTCAACCAATCGTTTACGTGATTGGCCCTCTGGCTTGTCAATCACTGCCATCATGTTCCTTGTGAGAGACATGCGCGGCTGCATGCTCCAGTAACTTTCCACACTCCACAGGCGCCACATGCAATGTTTTTGTCAGGAGACAGGAGTAACAAATGCAGATTATGAGTTACCTGCGGTGAGTCCGACATAATGAATCCACTAACATGACACAGCGAATGCCGGTGGTAAACACTTGTGTTCCAATACTCGTGCACAAGTTTTGGGAGGCGTTCCCCTCGAAATGAGCTGTGAAGGAAGGGGGTTGTTCTTACGCATGTATTTACTCATTTCAAAAACTCAGTTACAGTCTGGTTTCTCAGTCGACGAAAAGATCCTCTGTATCACCTTTAACTAAGATTAACAAAAAATAATACCTTCTGTAACAAATGTAGGTATTGTTCATTCTTAATCTTACTTAATGTATTAAATAACATTAAATAATGAGACCTTACTGTAAAGTGTTACCTGTTGTTCTTTATAATTCTTTTGCACTTTCATCTGTTTGAAACATTTTACTTTTTTTTTTTGTATATTGCATTATTATATTTAAATTTTCAGAGTTCGTTTTGTTATAAGAAAAAAAGTTCTTAAACCTATAATAGTATGACAACACTTTTTTGCAATTTATTTCAATATCGTGACAATACCATATACTGTGATAAAAGCTTCAGCAATTATCGCAACATGAAAACCGTCACATGCCTATTGTTCAGTACATCCCACAGATGCTCGATTGGACTGAGATCTGGGGGAATTTGGAAGCTTAGTCAACACCTCAAACTCGTTGTTGTGCTCCTCAAACCATTCCTGAATAATTTTTTATTTGTGGCAGGACGCATTATCCTGCTGAAAAAGGGCCACTGCCATCAGGGAATACTGTTTCCATAAAAGGGTGTACATGGTCCGCATCAATGTTTAGGTAGGTGGTACGTGTCAAAGTAGCATCCACATGGATGGCAGGACCCAAGGTTTCCCAGCAGAACATTCCCAAAGCATCACACTGTCTCTGCCGGCTTGCCATCTTCCCATAGTGCATCCTGGTGCCATGTGTTCCCCAGGTAAGCGACGCACATGCACCCAGCCATCCACGTGAAGTAAAAGAAAACGTGATTCATCAGACCAGGCAACCTTCTTCCATTCCTCTGTGGTCCAGTTCTGATGCTCACGTGCCCACTGTTGGCTCTTTCAGCGGTGGACAGGGGTCAGCATGGGCACCCTGACTGGTCTGCGTCTATGCAGCCCCATACGCAACAAACTGCGATGCACTGTGTATTCTGACACCTTTCTATCAGAACCAGCATTAACTTGAGCAATTTGAGCAACAGTAGCTCGTCTGTTGGATCAGACCACATGGACCAGTCTTTACTCGCCACGTGCATCAGTGAGACTTTTGACAGATACTGACCACCGCAGTCTGAGAAGCTGCAGTTTGGATATGCTCTGACCCAGTCGTCTAGCCATCACAATTTGGCCCTTGTCAAACTTGTCAGTCCATTTTTCCTGCTTCTAACACATTGAGGACAAAATGTTCACTTGCTGCCTAATATATTCCACCTATTAACAGGTGTCGTGATGAAGAGATAATTAGTGTTATTCACTTCACCTGTCAGTGGTCATAATGTTATGCCAGATCGGTGTATATACATACATACTGTGACGAGTTGCCAGCAGCTCATCAAGCGTCGCCCCTGGCAACACACACAAACCAGCTGGGGAGCAATCACCAAGCCCAGCTGATGGCATTCAGTCAATCTGCAAGACAGGGATATAAACGCCTGTGGAGACAGAAGAGGTAGAGATTCTTCGCTCAAATGAAACTAATACTTGTGCTTGTGTTTCTTTGCCAGAGAGCAATTAACAGGAGGTTGGTGTTACGGACTCTCCTCCAGCAGACCTCCACACAGACTGAACACTATCTGCTCAGCTGACTTTCTCCTTCACTCACTACAAAGACACTCGCGCTGGAAACACTAAAAGAGGCACTACTTGACGGAGATACGAACCTGAGGATTACTGTCAAGCATCTGCTGGTCTACTTTCCTTGCACTTGCTCACTTGTAAATAAATACAACCTCTGGGTTGAACTCACATTCGTGTCCCATCTCTTCTTTCCCTTCAGGAACCTGGTACAATATATACATACAGACATACAGACAGACAGACATACAAACATACATACAGACATAAAGTGTACACCCCCTCTGAACAAATATAAAATATGTATTTTCTTTATGATCACTAATACAATTCATGAAAAGATGGCAAAACTAAAATGTATTAAATAGGGGTGTGACGAGATCTCGTTGCACGAGATCTCGCGAGACTAATATGTGACGAGATTTCTCGTCGAGGCGAAAAGTAGTCTCGTGTTGCCATGACAGTGTTAGGATGATTAGGAAAGAATATGCGGCCACTTCGTTTACATTACGCCTCCACTGTCGTTTTGCCTTGTATTTAAATAAAAAACATTTAAACCCGTTGGATAACGGTTGCCACCACTCCATATTTACAGAGTTACGCGCAATCGCTAAAAGTGAAAGTAAACGCGAGCGTGCATTCAAACGCGATTTCAATACCCCGCATTTTGAAAGCGGCTCCCTGATGAATGCAAATATCTCTCAATATGAAAGCTATTTTAGGCTGGGCAGCGTAGTTGTAACCATCTCTTAGCTCTGTATCAACGAAAAAATTGGTCTTATTTGCACTTTGGTTGCACTTATTGTAAAGTGTTATAAAAAATAAATAACAGTTTTCTCTTAATCTTATTAAGCACAAACAGTAAGGATTCATTTGTTAACATTAGTTCCCTTTCAGTCGGTCACGTTCGACGTACGTCAGTAGTGACCGACGAATTGGGATATCACTAGAGAGCCCCTATCAGCTTCGAGAGAACTAAAACAAGCCAATGGAATTGGCGTGCGATATTTGCATAATGCGCACCTCCCCTAACAGGTGGATATAAAAGGGGGGCAGATGCAATCGCACTCTGTCTTTCGCTTCGGAGCCTACCTGGTGTCCTGCGGCTGTTTGAACTTCAAGCCTCTGAAGAAGTTTCGGCGCTTGTGTTGGTGTGACGACGCCTGCAGCGAGGTCGCGAGTTGGAGTGAGCCGGGTGGAAACATCTACTGTTTTCCCAGCGTTCCGCTGTAATTCCACTGGTTGGTCTGCGATTTGGTCTGGTTCCTCCTGTGTTTTTCCCTGTGTGTCTCGACACAAAAGAGCTGAAGTTTCCCCTTCTAAAAGAGCTTCACAGACAGACACTGCGTCTTTTTCAAGATGTCATTCTGTCTGTGCGTTTCTGGAGGCGGTCGTTTCCTATCCTCTCTGACGGCCACGATCATTTTCTCTCATGTCTGCTTAGCGTGCTGAGACTGTGTTTGTGGGTGGTCATATTTTCTTATGGAAATGTGTCCACGTCGGCGCGTTGTTTGCTCGCCTTTCTCGTAAGGGCTTGAGCGCTCAGCGCGCCGTGTGCCGTCGATTTGCCGGCTGACAGCGCGCGTTGCCACGGCAACCCTGCGCGCTGTCTGGCGCTCTAGATGCACGGTCGAGACTCGGCTGCCTTTAAAGAGATGGAGTCCCCTCACTTATTCCCCGTTCTAGTTATTTTTCTGAATCAGAAAAGTGCTACTTTGGTTAATAAGCCTGGGTGACCAGAGGATCACAGTGGGGCAATACCCGCCGAGTCATTCTCCGTGGGCCCCCCACTCCTCTAGTGCATCGCAAACATGTTGTGACTATGTTCGTGGGTGGATCATGTTTAGATACAACATGGCCACGTCGGTGCCCAGGGTGCCGTGTGTCGTCCAGTTGGGCGGCCACGTTCACTGTCCAACATGGCTGGTAGCTTCTGCATGTGTTGCTGGTCCTCCTTAAAATAAATATGGAGGACCTAACATCTTAGTCAGGGCTCCAGCAGAGGATCAGATGTCGACTGCTACATTGGAGAGAGTATTGTTGGGCTCTGAACATGAAGATGAGGCTGAGCGTCCCACGATTGTGGTGTGCTCATGCCGAATCGGATTCAGACTTGGCAACCATGCTTTCCCGGGCCCCTGGGGGTGTCGTGCGACGCGTACTCGCCTTGCCCCGCCCCCTGGCTTAGCCCGGATGTGCATGAAAAAACTTGGCAGTTTGTGGCCTTTTTTGGCGTTAATATGGAACGCCAAGAGGGTCATAATCTGCACTACAAGTTTTTTCTCTCTCACTACCCCCTAGGGTGGGGTGGCAGTGCTACGGGCACACCACCTCTGCCCTGCATGAGTCTTGGCCCCTGGCAAGTCTGCGGTAGGTCAAAGCACTCATTGCATGTGGGTAGTTCTGAGTCGGGGTTGAGCTACGCAGGATGCAAATCATAGCGCAGGCCCCTGGCCAGACAATGTCCACCATAGTGGTCCAGAAACACCCCTGGCGAGTCTTGCTGGGATGTGCCGTCATCAAAGTGTGCTTTCTCGATGCGCTCATCTCACAAACTGGCCTTGAACCCAGCCCGCTCAACCCGCAGTCACCTGACTAGCGGGAGACGGTCCTGGAGATATGGCGACCTGGAGCTGACGTAAACGGTTCTTCGGGGGACGATGCTCGCATCGCTCCCTCCCCTGGAGGAGGGCCGGGTGGAGAATTGGTCTGTTCCGCCGCTGGCTCTCCGGAGTCCAGCGGTACCCGCTAAGAACTGTTTTCCGATCCTCTACGTCCCAAGAGTGTGGCTGGTGGTGTGCAGCGCCCCGCGTTGCTACTCCCAGCCCCCTCTCACCTCGCCAGCAGGTGTCAGTGTGTTGGTGCAGGCCGCGCCCCGTGTGCCGTCTCCCATACGCACTGCTACCTCGCAGAGTCTGATCACACTCTGGGCCGCTACCACGCCGCCCGAGTCGGGTCCCCGTACTCTGGTTCGCTGCCCCACCCCCAGTACATCTGTGGTGCGTTTGGTTCTGCTGGCTCGGTGTCTGGAGGCCTGGTTAGTGCCCCCAGCCCGTTCCGCTGGCTCATTCGTACTATCAGACTCGGCTATGCGATTCAGTTCGCCCGGTGTCCTCCAGCGTCCAGGGGTGTCCACTTCACTTAGGTGTCGTTGGACATTGCACCTGTTCTCCGAGTGGAGATTGCTGTCCTCCTGGCGAGGGATACAATCGAGCCGGTCCCTCCAGCCGATTTGAAGTCAGGTTCAGCCCTACTTCATTGTACCCTAAAGGGCGGTGGGCTATGGCCAATCCTGGATCTGCGCGTCTTGAACCGGTACCTTCAGGCTGCCGTTTAAGGTGCACATGCAGAAGCGCATTTTCGAGTGCGTCCGTCCCGGGGTTTGGTTTGCAGCATTCGACCTGAAGGATGCATACTTTCATGTCTCGATTCTGCGCTCGGGTCGAGCATGTCAGTACAAACTCCTACCCTTCGGGCTGGCCCTGTCGCTCCATGCCTTACACGGTTGCGGAGGTGGCCATTGTTCCCCTCAAGGAACAGGGTGTTCGCATTCCCGACTGCCTCGACGACTGGTTGTTCCTGGCCAGCTCGCGAAGCAGTTGTGCGTACACAGGGAGATGGTTTAGCTCACCTCAGCCTGTTGGGTCTTTGGGTCAGCTGGGACAAGAGCAAACTCGCCCCCGGGCAGAGGATCTCTTTTCTCAGTCTCGAGCTAGACTCGGTCGCCCGGATTGTGCGCCTCTCTGAGGAGCGCGTCCAGTCGGTGTTGAACTGCCTGAGTTCGCTCAAGCGCAGGACGGCGGCCCCACTGAAAGACTTCAGAGGCTCCTGGGGCATGTGGCATCTGCAGCCGCGTTCACGCCGCTCAGGTTGCTCCATATGAGGCCGCTTCAACACCGGCTCCGCGACTGGGTGCCGAGATGGCCGTGGCAGCGCAGCACGCTCAGTGTCCTCGTGACACGGAGCTGTCGCCCTACCCTCATGGGGGGCCATGTACAACGGGCATGCAGTTTCGGGTCTTGGACGGGGCCTCGACTGCATTGGCATATCAATTGCCTCGAGTTGCTAGCAGTATGTCTTGTACTGGGCCGCTTCAAGGAGCTGCTGTCAGACAAGCACGTACTGGTCCGTTCGGACAAGCACTGCGGCCGTTGCGTACATCAACCATCAGGCTGGTCTACGCTTCCGTCGCATATCGCAACTCGCCTGCCATCTCTTGCTATGGAGTCAGAAGCATCTGAGGTCGCTTCAGGCCACTCATGTCCCAGGTGTGCTTAACCGTGCAGCCTACGAGCTCTTACGGCAGCCTCCACTTGCGGGCAAGTGGCGGCTCCATCCCCAGGCGGTCCAGCTGATCTGGCACTACTTCGGCGAGGCCCAGGTAGTCCTGTTGCCTCCCCAGGAACTGCCCTCGGCCAGTGGTTTTTTACCCTGGCACTCAGCTGGCCCCGGGGCCTACGCAATATGCGTTTTCCCCCAGTGAGCCTTCTCGCACAGCTCCTGTGCTAGGTCAGGGAGGATGAGGAGCAGGTCTTGTTAGTGGCTCCATATTGGTCACTCAGACCCGGGTTTCGGACCTAATGCTCCTCACGACAGCCCCTCCTTGGCCGATTCCTCTGAGGAAGGACCTCCTGACTCAGAGATGGGGCTTCCTATGGCACCCTCGTCCCGACCCATGGAACCCCCACGTGTGGTCCCTGGACGGGATGCGGAGGTTCTGGGTGATCTCCCGCAGGTGGTCGTTGACACCATCACTTCCGCTAGAGCTCCTTCACGAGGAGCCTCTATGCGTTGAAGTGGAACCTATTCGTTGAATGGTGCTCCTCTCGCAAGACGAGAGGACCCCCGATCATGCTCGGTCAGATCTGTGCTTTCCTTCCTGCAAGAGGGCTTGGAGCGAAGGCTGTCTCCCTCCACCCTCAAGGTGTATGTTGCCGCTTCGCTGCACATCTCCATGCAGTTGATGGCAAGCCCTGGGGAAACACGGTCTGATCATCAGGTTCCTGAGGGGGGCGAGGGGACTGAATCCTCCTCGGCCACCCTCCTTACCCTCTAGGGATCTCACCTTAGTTCTTAGCTAACTTCGGCGTCATCCCTTGAGCCTTTGCAATTAGTCGAGTTAAAAGTACTGTCTCTTAGACCGTCCTCCTGGTTGCATTGGCTTCATGTTAAGAGGGTAGGGGACCTGCATGCATTTTCGGTCGACGAATCGTGCCTGGAATTTGGGCCTGGGGATTCTCACGTCTTCCTGAGACCCCGGCCTGGATATGTGCCCAAGGTTCCTACCACTCCCTTCAGAGATCAGGTAGTGAACCTGCAAGCGCTGCCTTCGGAGGAGGCAGACCCAGCCCTAGCTTCGCTCTGTCCAGTTCGCGCCCTGCGTGTTTATGTGGATAGAACTTGAAGCTTAGGACCTCAGATCAGCTCTTTGTCTGTTACGGAGACCAGCAGAAGGGAAAGGCTGTCTCCAAGCAGAGGATGGCCCACTGGTTAGTGGATGCCATCGCCCTGGCTTATGTTCCCAGGGTGTGCCTTGCCCGTTCGGGTTGAGAGCCCACTCCACCTGAGGAGTGGCCTCTTCCTGGGCGCTGGCTCATGGCGCCTCGCTGACAGATTGTAGAGCTGTGGGCTGGGCGACACCCAACACGTTTGCTAGGGTTTTTAGCTTACGTGTAAGCTGGTTCTTCCCGTGTACTCGCTTCCACCAGCCGGTAGACGCGTTGAACCTGTGCTCGTGTCGGCTTGCAATGCCACTCCCGCCCCCTGGGCCGGATATGTGCATCTGTTGACTCCAGTCGTGTTCCCCGTTCGGTGAACCCTGTCGAGTTCCTCCACCTCCACCTTTGGCTCGGGCATTGCGGAGTGTCTGATGCCAGACCAACATCCATCTTCGATGTTGTCTGTTGGTTGGGTTCCATATGTTGCAATCCCTCTACGTGAGTGATTCCATATGTGTATTGTCCACGGTTACTCCCTACGGTGAGCCTGTGTCTTCCCTTAGCAGAGCTTCTGCTTCTCCTGTCAGATGAGTCTCCCCCTACTCAGGTGGAGCCATCCCAGGGACTCATATGCGTTCTGCCCTGCTGGCCAGTCCATATGTTTTCCATGTAAATTCCTTCCCCTCTGGGTAGGTAGTGGTTTCCGCAGCGTTCCTTCCGGGTTCGCTTCCCCGGTGTAGTCTAGTTTACTTAGTGGGTATATCGGAACAGCAGTAGACTTCCCGGCGTAAGCTCGCCCCCTTCTCCGTCCCCTTGGTGCGACGGGCGGCTAGAGCCTGCGCTGGGCACTGGAAGGGGTTTCGTAACTGTGGCGTTTTAGTTGGGATCCCAATTCGTCGGTCACTACTGACGTACGTCGAACGTGACCGACTGAAAGGGAACGTCTCGGTTACGTATGTAACCCTCGTTCCCTGAAGGAGGGAACGGAGACGTACGTCCCGTCGCCACAGTTTCTGTACCCTCGCTGCAGTGCGGACACTGGTTGTCTCCTCAGCGAAAAACAGAGTGCGATTGCATCTGCCCCCCTTTTATATCCACCTGTTAGGGGAGGTGCGCATTATGCAAATATCGCACGCCAATTCCATTGGCTTGTTTTAGTTCTCTCGAAGCTGATAGGGGCTCTCTAGCGATATCCCAATTCGTCGGTCACTACTGACGTACGTCTCCGTTCCCTCCTTCAGGGAACGAGGGTTACATACGTAACCGAGACGTTAATGCACTGTGAACTATCATGAACTAGCAATGAATGGCTATTAACTAACATAAACAAAGATTAATAAATACTGTAGCACATATATTGCTCATTGTTAGTTGATGTTGGTCAATTAATGTTAATAAATGAGACCTTATTTTAAAGTGTTACCATTTTTATTTATACTGTTTTTATGATCAGTTTGGGGAAAGGAGTTCAGTTAGGGGGTCAAAAGTTATAGAAGCTCATAAATAATGTACAGTAAGGCCTGAAGGGACTGAAACCATACAGAAGAGAAGTCAGTTGAGTTAGTGGCAAAACCTTTTACAGTACTTGAGTATTGTTGTCTTTTACTGCATATGATAATTCATACTCAGAAAGTAGAACTGAAATGACATTCATTACAAGATGATTAGTTAAAACATTTCAAATACACCTGCAGAATATTTTTTCTAGTCATGTATTTCGCCATTGAGGATTTCTTAAAAATAGTGTGTAAAAATCTTGTCTCGTCTCGTGAACTTAATCTCGAGTCTCGTCTCGTGAGATACCTGTCTCGTCACACGACTAGTATTAAACATATACATAATAAAAATTGAGAAATATGTGTCATTAATAGCCATAAAATAAGTAAATTACCCAATTTTGTTTAAATTAATGATTGCAGAAATGAGTACACCCTAGATTTAATTCAATAAATGTATAATATTCTAGTACTTAGTATGGCCTCCATAATCATGACAAATTGTCACATCTGTCCTGTTTAACTCCTGGATGTTGAGTTCCTTAAATGCCCTGATCTTTATGGGGAGTGTTGCTCAACTCGTCTCTACAGAATCACCTGCAGATGTGATTTTCTTGATGCATCGATTACAAATCCGGACGATGCATCGATCTTGAAACATATTTTTTAATTGTGAATCATTAATTTCAGTCGATAATCGATGTAAAATGCTAAGAATCGGATTAATCATGATTCTATAGTGATTCAGTGCTTTAAAATATATAAACATTAAATTACTGCATGCGTGAGTTGATGGAAGACGTTGTGCGTCATATTTCGCCCTCATAGCTCTCCTTCACAGATACACGCTGCACTCTTTACCGCCTTTCACTGGATTGCGCTCGCGCTCTGTCCGTAGCTCACTGAGAAGCCCACGTCTGAGCTCTCCTCAGGACGGCCACTACTGCTATTCACATGAGCAGATGACAGCTTTCTATTGAGACAGCAATAGTCCTCCTGAGTCAAACCGTTCAAGCCATTGATAAAGCAGTCAAGTCATTGCGTAGTCACTACTGTTGAAATAAAACGCTTTCATTGCGTGGAAAGTCACCATTATTTTCTATAAGACAAAATACTTAAGTTTTACAGAAGTGGGTCATACCATTGACATTATCAATGGTATTATGACAGAATTGACATTATGACAGAATCAAATGTAAACATCCAAATAAAGACCATACTTACGCGATTAGACATGCTCCATGACGAACACTTTGTAAAGATCCATTTTGAGGGTTATATTAGCTGTGTAAACTTTGTTGAGTCAAAAGATCTGGGGGGGGGGGGGGCGGAGAGTGTGTGCAAATAAAGGGCCAGCAGCATGAATTGGTGCATAGTTAATGATGCCCCAAAATAAGCAGTTAAAAAAATTATTTCAAAAAAATCTATGGGGTATTCTGAGCTGAAACTTAACAGATACATTCAGGGGACACCTTAGTCTTATATTACATCTTGTAAAAAAACATTCGATGGCACCTTTAAAGTGGAACTCAGTAAGATTTGCGAAGCTCCCTCTACAGTTTCCTTCAGTGAATCACACTGTCGTAAATACTCTAAGCGCAACTCTGGACTACAACGACTACAACGCTCAATTTTGCAAATAAAGTACAAGAAAGAGGAGGTGGGTAATTTGCAAATACAGTACACTCGATGGAGGTGGGTAATTTCGAAATTGTCTTTTAAAGTCATAATATATACATTGTTTTTGAATTGCCATAAAGCATTTTGTCACGCTCGCGTGAACATGAGGCAAGATTGTTTGGGGTCGCTGCAGCTCAACTTGCAAGTGCTGTATTCTGGCGTAGACGTGCCGGAGGGGGTTAGTGCTCGCCTCAAACACACCACTACAAGTCAATTAACCATCGTAAGGACTTAGAAAACTATTTATGAAGGTAAAAAAAAGTTACTTAGTTCTGCTTTAAATTGCTGAAAATAATGAGTGTTTTGTGACTGTAATATTACTTTGGTCACAATATCGGATACCAAACATGAGAGACGCCAGAACGTTGTTATGGTTTCCAAGTGTTCAATCATGGTATTTTCAAGAGAGAGTCGTGTTCAGTACACAAATGTAATGATAATTTAGGGGATTCACTCCCGCATTTAAATGCGGTTGTCACTCCTGAAACTTATAGTGTGTACGTGGCCAAAGAGGGCTTTTATAACTATTCCGTGAAGCAAAGTTAGTTTAGGATTAGTTGGGAAAGCACTAAGGTAGTCTCTCCATGTAAGCATTAGTAAGTTTAATAATTTTGTGTAGCCATTAACACTATCCTACACTATAGTTAAAGCTGCAGTCCGTAACTTTTTTTGGTTAAAATGATCCAAAATCAATTTTTGAGCAAGTACATAACCAGCCAGTGTTCAAAACTATCTCATTATCTTAGCTCGATTCACAACAGTAAGCTTGTAATAATGTTTTATAATAAGAGTGACACGGTGGATTTCCGCGGGAAATTTGAGCATGCATCAGTTCGTCTGTGCGTCATTACATCACGTCCGTAAACAGTCGACGTCGGTTTTATCACGTGAGGATGCTGCTGGTAGCGGATCATTTATAGCCTGTTCTCACAGCAGCTGAAATAATTAAACTTATCGTTTTGATGGTGGATTGTAATCCAGAAAGGTCCAAATGACAATCATCAGTAACAACCGGAGATTCACCGATAGTCAAAAAGCAAAAGACTTTGGACTGCAGAGTAGCTACAGAAATTGAAATCTACAGGTAACGCTAATATACACATAGTCATCATAGTAATGCTGATGTTGTTAACATTAACACACTTCTCACTGTACTCCTCCTCTAGCAACACCATAACATTTTGGATGCTGTTAGATCCAAAATGATTTATTTGGTCTCATGAGACCAGAGGATTGATTCCCAGACTCTATATTTTGTAAATATGAGCTTTGGAAATGGCTAACTGACTTTATTGTGCTTTGGCTACAGTAGGTAGTTCCAGTGAGAACAACAACCATGCATGTAATTTCTGCAGGTTGCATCTTACTCTGTGAGATAAACAGTCCCTCTTATCATATCATATCAATCATTTTGCTGGCTCTGAGACACTCTCTTGGTATTTCTCCTGGTCTTTGTCTAGCAAAAAAATCCCTCATCACTAAATGAAAGCTTAAAATGAAGGCCTGGTTATTTCAGGAGCCTTGTCACAAGTCCATTGTTTTTGAATTTCTGTTACTTTTACTATATTTTCACACTTAAAACAATGATTTGGTAATCCTCTTGTACCACTGTCCTCTTTTGTGCTAAGAAATAAGTCTCCTGACAGTTCTCTCCCAAGTGTTTCCATTGTTGTCAGCATTAAGTCTGAGAATGATTCAGTGGGCGATATAACACTTTTAATTGTCAAGATATTACTTCTCTTTAAATGTTTTGGTTCAACATACTTACCTGTTGATCAAACATTGCCTTATACACTACAACAGACAGACAGACAGACAGACAGACAAACAAACTGGGTCAGAGAATCAGGCAATAACGTCAGCTGCGCGTTCTCGCTCTCTTCTCTGTCACGGTGAAGTGACACACACCCGCGCGGGCGCCTCCTCTCTCTCACTCGTCTTATTCGCTCCGGTTAAGTAGTGCTTGTATTGCGCATAATTTTAGTCATTCCTGCAGGTCTCGCGCTCACACCGAAAGTGCGCGCACTACTGATCTATATAAGTGAAGCGTACAAGCTAGGCTCAGTCTCAAACAGAGACAGAAGTCAGACAGAGTCACAAGTACCAAAATAAGCACCTTCCTGCGCTTAAACTTTCAAATACATACAAAAGTATGTCAAAACCAGCGGCACAGGCAATCTTGGCAAGTATTCAGATAAACACAGTCAGTTTTGAATCGTTAAATAGCTAAGAAAGTGAACCCATGTCGTGTGTAACATTATTGGGTCTGTTGAACACCATTCATAAACTCTTAAAGGGACAGCAGTCCAGTATTCTTGCTGCTGTCTGTCATGTTAACCAAAGAACAAAAGACAAAGAAAATCACTTTCTGCTCTTGACTGAATAAGTTTCATAACTTTAATGGTAAGAATTATTTACAAAAGACTACAGAAATTAAGGTAACCAATGTAAAATAACACTGAATGTTCTTACCTGAATAATAACCCAGTTAACCCGAAAAAAAATAATAAATCTCTTTGTTCTATTGCATTTTTTTGAGCTGTTTATATTTTATTACTTACTTTTACTTGTTTTTGTTTTTTTATGAAAATAAAACTCTTCTTTTGAATATGTTGTCAATTATAGTTCTTAGAAAATCGGAATCGTCAAAAATCGGTATCGGCTGATCACACAAACAAAAAAAAAATCGGAATCGGCCAAGAAAATTGCAATCGGTGCATCTCTACTAAAAAGCCTCTGAATCCATTTAAATATATCTATGAACAACAGCATATCAAAACAGATAAATCAACTCATCAGCTTACAGTGTTTAACCCTCAGGGGTCTGAGGATTTTTGGGACCCTGGAGAAGTTTTGACATGCCCTGACATTTTTGCTTTTTTCAGTTGTTCATAAACATATTAATGGAAAAAGTGTCATTACACTGTATTCAGCACAAACTAGGCTACAATAATATGTGAGGAACATGTATGTACATGTTTGTGTTTTTGAAGGAATAACGTTTATGCGTGGTTATTGAAAAAACAAAAAATAAAGCCAAAAAAATATATATTAAATCTTTGTTCACAAGACTTCTGGGTATTTGAGGTTGTAGACTAGAGTTTTTGCTTCGAAATGAGGTAAAAATTATGCTGCCTGCTTGTTTTAATTTAATTTACATTTTCTAAAACATCTTTGGTCAAGAAACACAGTATGCGTGGAGGCGTGAATCCTCATGTATAATGGGTGATTCTCACCTGAGAAGACAAAAGAATCACATAATAATGACCTGAAATGACTTGTATATTAACCCTCTGGAGTCTGAGGCTGATTTGGGGCCTGAAGAAGTTTTGACTTAAGTCACTGAAATAAGGCCAAAAAAAGTATAGTAAATCTGTGTTTACAATACTTTAGGGTATTGGAAGTTGTAAACTAGAGTTTTCACCACTGAATAATGGGCCATTCTCACCTGAGAAGACAAAAGAATTGGATAGTAATGAGCTGAAATGACTTGCATATTAATGAGGCATTTCAGTCAGGTAGGCTGTGAAAAAAACCTTCTGTGATGTCTCAAGTTCATTATGATATATGAAACATACAGAAAAATATTATTACAATATAAAGTAATGGTTTTATATTATACTTTAAAATATAATGTATTTCTGTGATGCAAAGAGTCTGAATATAGGCTTTTAGTTTAACCCTCTGGAGTCTGAGGCTGATTTGGGGCCTGGAGAAGTTTTGACATGCTCTGACATTTGTGCTTTTTTCAGTTCTTCATAAACATATTAATGGAAAAAGTGTCATTACACTGTATTCAGCACAAACTAGGCTACAATAATATGTGAGGAACATGTATGTACATGTTTGTGTTTTTGAAGGAATAACATTTATGCGTGTTATTGAAAAAACAAAAAACTTAAGTCACTGAAATAAGGCCAAAAAAAGTATAGTAAATCTGTGTTCACAAGACTTTTGGGTATTGGAGGTTGTAGACTAGAATTTTTGCTTCAGAATTATGTAAAAATTATGCTGCCTACTCCTTCATATAAAACAATATATTCAATTAGTTTTTGTAAGACACTTTTTGCCATGAAACACAGTATGCGAGGAGGCGTGAATCACCACTGAAAATGGGCCATTCTCACCTGAGAAGACAAAAGAATTGGATAGTAATGAGCTGAAATGACTTGCATATTAATGAGGCATTTCAGTCAGGTAGGCTGTGAAAAAAACCTTCTGTGATGTCTCAAGCTCATTATGATATATGAAACATACAGAAAAATATTATTACAATATAAAGTAATGGTTTTATATTATACTTTAAAATATAATGTATTTCTGTGATGCAAAGAGTCTGAATATAGGCTTTTAGTTTAAAAGCATGCACATTTGGAGAAATATTGGATTCTCATATGCTTATGTCAATTTTCTATACAGAGGAGTTATTTTTATTTAATATTCACTGTCATTACTATGAGCGCTGGTGTTTTCAATTCATCCTTGAAGTCGGAGGGCGCTCTGTGCATTTTTAGTCCACCAATTCATCTAAAAGAAGAAGAGGCTATTCCATGAATGGAGTTTCCAATTCATACAGCAGCAGGAGGGCGCTAAAGAAACAAAAACTCATCTAAAATTCATCCATAGAAGAAAAGTAAACAGGAAGTAACTGCATGTCTTCTAGAGATCGCTAACCATGACTTTTACATCCAGATAAACACTTTTCAAGACAATAAAAACACGATTGAGATGATGAATGCATGTATTGCCTCTGAATTTGCGTCTGAATAGCGCTGGCTCCGTGGGCGTGGCCGCATTAGCGGATAATGAGCTGAATCACAGTCTTCTGACATGGCTCTCTTTTCATACAGATTACATAAACACAGAAGGTTTGTTTTCGATTTGACTTACATGATTTAAAACCTGACATCTTAACGTTTTTTTAGACATAAGTTTAATTTTTGTGTGATTAGTATTCACTAAGTTACAGTTCATTTTCTGAGAACTATCAGATTGGATTTCGTTCAGAGGGAGAGGAGAGATCACGCATCATGTTAGTTTTCTTTATTTTACAAAAAGCACAACATTTTGTTTTTACTTTGAGTGTATATAAATAAAAGAATACATTCTATAGTTTCAATTGATATATTACTTATGTCTCTATGACAAAAAATGACGGAGTATTTGAAGTCTGTTTTGCTGCAATGTGAAAAAAAAACTGCAAAACGCGCCGACGCGTTTTTAGACCTCAGAGTGTTAAAAGCATCCACATACGGAGAAATATTGGATTCTCATATGCTTATGTCAATTTTCTATACAGAGGAGTTATATTTATTTAATATTCATTGTCATTACTATGAGCGCTGGTGTTTTCAATTCATCCTTGAAGTCGGAGGGCGCTCTGTGCATTTTTAGTCCACAAATTCATCTAAAAGAAGAAGAGGCTATTCCATGAATGGAGTTTCCAATTCATACTGCAGCCGGAGGGCGCTAAAGAAACAAAAACTCATCTAAAATTAATCTATAGAAGAAAAGAAAACAGGAACTAACTGCATGTCTTCTAGAGCTCCCTAACCATGACTTTTACATCCAGATAAAAACTTTTCAAGACAATAAATACACGATTGAGATGATGAATGCATGTATTGCTTCTGAATTTGCGTCTGAAAAGCGCTGGCTCCGTGGCCGCATTAGCGGATAATGAGCTGAATCACAGACTTCTGACATGGCTCTCTTTTCATACAGATTACATATACACAGAAGGTTTGTTTTCGATTTGACTTACATAATTTAAAACCTGACATCTTAACGTTTTTGTAGACATAAGTTTAATTTTTCTGTGATTAGTATTCACTAAGTTACAGTTCATTTTCGGAGAACTATCAGATTGGACTTTGTTCAGAGGGAGACGAGAGATCACGCATCATGTTAGTTTTCTTTATTTTACAAAAAGCATAACATTGTGTTTTTACTCTGAGTGTATACAAATAAAAGAAGATATTCTATAGTTTCAATTGATATATTACTTATGTCTCTATGACAAAAAATGACGGAGTATTTTAAGTCTGTTTTGCTGCAATGTGAAAAAAAAACCTGCAAAACGCGCCGGCGCGTTTTCAGACCTCAGAGTGTTAATGAGGCCTTTCAGTCAGGTAGGCTGTGAAAAAAACCTCTGTGATCATGATTCAAATCTCATCATGGTGTAAATCAAACATACAGAAAAAAGAGCAATACTGTGAAATATTATTACAATTTAAAATAATGGTATTCTATTATATTCTTATAAAATATAATGTATTTCTGTGATGCAAAGTGTCTGAACAATTATGTTACCTCTATGGCATTTCATATAGGCTTTTAGCTTAAAAGCATGAACATTTGGAGAAATATTGATGGATTCTCATATGTTTGTCAATTTTCTATACAGAAGAGTAATATTTATTCGGGATTTATTGTCATTACTATGAGTGCTGGATACTGTGTTTTCAATTCATACTTGCAGCCGGAGGGCGCTCCTTTAGTCCACAAATGCCTGAGCACTAAAGAAGAATAGGCAATCCAGGAACTAACCGAACTAACAGAGGCCAGAGATCGCTAACTATGGCTATTCAAAACACTTTTCAAGACAATAAATACACGATTGAGACAATGAATGCATGTATTGACTCAGAATTTGCGTCTGAATAGCTCTCCCTCTGTGGGCGTGGCCGCATTAGCGGAAAATGAGCTTAATCACGGATTTCTGACATGGCTCTCTTTTCATACAGATTACATAAACACAGAGGGCCCTATAATACACCTGGCGCAATGCGACGCAAGGCACAGCGCAAGTGTGTTTGCTAGTTTGTGTCCGGCGCCGTTCGCGTTTTCCCGTTCAGCACCACGTCCTTAAATTAGTAAATGCATTTGTGCCAGTTAGTGCGCCCATGGGCGTGCTGGTCTAAAAAAAGAGGTGTGTTCAGCCGCATTGCCGGCGCATTGCTATTTTAAGGAGCTGAAAATAGACTGTGCCATAGACCAACTCAAACCTGGTCTAAAGTGTAAAGCCAATGGCGCAATATTTTTCGTTAGAGCGTGTTGGTAGAAACTGCGCCTCTGGGCGCGTCGACTTTGCTTATTACACACATGGATGCGCATCACACAAACATGCCAAATATTAAAAACAAAAGGATTACAGTGTAAAAGAATATTATTGTGTAGGCTACATAAATATAAAAATGTAACTTCGTTTACCTTCTAACTAAACGTTTAACTTCGCGCACGAGCAGATCGGTTTCTTCGCTTGAAAAGCGTTCAGCTTTTCCGCCAACAAATTCCACCATGTAAATAGCAATCCGCCATGGCGCGAGCGCATCTCACTCTTAAAGGGAATGGGAGATGACACTCTGATTGGTTTATTGAATGTTACACCCATTACTCATTAAGAGAATAGGGACAACCCATTTCAAAAATGCGCCCCGGCGCACGGACCGTTTTTCCGTCGTTAAATAGCAAAAGTGGATTTGGACACGCCCTGAGTGCACCTGCGCCTTTTGCGTTTAGATCGTTAAAATAGGTCCCAGAATGTTTGACTTGCACGATTTAAAACCTGACATTTCAACGTTTTTTTAGACTTAAGTCTAATTTTTTTGTGATTTCACTAAGTTACAGTTCATTTTCTGAGAACCGGGTCTTCCTTCAGAGACGAGAGATCACGCATCATGTTAGTTTTCTTTATTTTACAAAAAGCACAACATTTTGTTTTTACTCTGAGTGTACACAAATAAAAGAAGATACTCCACATATTAAAATGGTGTATAACTCTTAATTGTATGTGCAACATTAACAGAGTATTTTGGAGTCTCTTTCGCACTGGTAAGAAAAAAACTGCGGTGGTATCGCCGGCGATACCCTCAGACCTCAGAGTGTTAAGTCTCCTCAGCTTTTATAGTCAATTGCACTCCCTGTTGTTGCTTGCAACCATATGCTGTAAAAGCTGGCAACCTGCGTCTTTGAACGAGGGGGCGGGCCAAACAATATTTTGAATTTGGACTGCAGTACCTATTTTGAACACTGGGTGTCATTCCTACATAGAGCCCCTTTAAAGGGGTTGTATGATGCTTTTTAATGTTTTCCTTTAGTGTATAATGTACCTGTTTGTGCATGAATACAATCTGCAAAGTTACAAAGCTCATAGTCTGCCATAAAGCAATTTATTCACCCAATAATCAAAATAATTCACTTTTAAATCACAGCATATGTGTTGAGCAACCAATCTCATTGGCTACAGAATCAGCAGAGGCCAATCATTGGATTGCTTGCAGATTGCATGTCAAGTGAGCAGTCCAAAGATTCATGATGAATGTGCTGCATTTCAGGTGCTTTAAAGGCATGCAATAGCTTTGTGTGAAGAAGGGAGGGAAATTGAATCTGTTAATTGCTGAAAATATTCCCTTGATCCCAAGGCAAGCTCTGTCACTTTCAAAAAAATACATCCAAATTTAGCATGTTGCAAATGTTCACAAGACACGTATGAGAGGTAACGCCATTTTTAAAATCTCTGCCATAACACTTACAATGGTTTCAAAATGAGTGCAAATCACAAGATTTGAGTGTGATGATAGATGGCAACAATTATCAGTGCATAAAGATTAAACTACTTTTTTTTCTTCCACACACTGGGTAACATGTGACTTTTGAAGACTTGGACAATATAACACACACAGAGAATAGATTATTTTGATGAACATTTTATGATGTTTTTTTATGAGTTTCATGGCAAACAAAATAAAAATTAAAGGATTAAGTGATAATAAATGACAGCAGATTTTCCTTTCATTTTAACATTTTAAAGTTTAACCTCCGTAATGGAATGGAGTGAAAGAGTGATGTTTAAAATTTGTTATAAAAAATGATGTTTATATGGTGGAGGATAAAAGTCACTACAGTGATATTTCTTTATGAGAGTGTGTAGACATTAACAGGTTATATGCTCCACAGACATACCTGTGTGTGTCTGTGTGTGTGTGTGTGTGTGTGTGTGTGTGTGTGTGTGTGTGTGTGTGTGTGTGTGTGTGTGTGTGTGTGTGTGTGTGTGTGTGTGTGTGTGTCATATCAGGACACAAATTTGTATAATGACATGGGTATGACATAGGTATTACAAGGGGAGGGTGACTTATGAGGACATTACCCCATGTCCCCATTTTTCACCAAAAGGCTCATAAATCCTACAGAATGAGTTTTTTTTTTTTTTTTGAAAAAGTAAAAATGTGCAGTTTTCTGTGATGGGTAGGTTTAGGGGTATGGGTAGTGTAGGGCGATAGAAAATATGGTTTGTACAGTATAAAAACCATTATGCCTATGGAATGTCCCCACAATTCACAAAAACAAATTATGCCCACACACACTTATAAGGATTGTTCTATATTCATTATTGCATTTATTCATTTATGCATTTATTCATTGTATTATAAACTACCAAAGTTTGAATTACACATTGATTTTTAAGTCTTAGCTCTGTGCTAAATATTTTTCTCTCTGCATTGCTACCCAAAGATTAGCTTTCTAAGTTGCTTTTAAATGCTTTACGGGCTCCAGCGGATCAATCTATGAGAGGCCCTGATGACCTCCTCAGCTTTGGTGAAGGGAAGATATGGGTTGTTTTTCCTCTCCGTTCTGTTCTTTCCATTAATGTTGACTGCAGACTATGGACTCAGTGACCCAAAATTTGCAGGTATGAAA
Source organism: Chanodichthys erythropterus (assembly GCF_024489055.1). Lineage (NCBI taxonomy): Eukaryota > Metazoa > Chordata > Actinopteri > Cypriniformes > Xenocyprididae > Chanodichthys > Chanodichthys erythropterus. The sequence goes on along the minus strand of NC_090231.1, from coordinate 20,553,118 downwards.
GTAAATTAAAGGAACACTTGCATGCACCTGCATCTGAACTGATAGAAAGACAGAGATAAATGCCCAGAGGAAGAGGTTTTTTTTTAGCATTTACAGATGTTTTCCTTACTTTTAGTGTATGTTAAAAGATATATGCTATGCCATGATTTTTTTGTACAAGGTAATAATGAACTGGAGAACACTAAGTTTTCTGTAAACTAATTTTAGTTTAATGTAATTAGACTGATTAAACTGATGGCTGATTTTACTGTAAGTACATTATCTGTACATAATAAATCCCAGCCAATTAAATTCAGCTAAACATAAATAGCCAGGTTTGCCAGAATTGTTTTCTGTGATCATTTCAATTTCTTTCTTTTTCTTGTTGGTTTGGTTTGTCTACATAGTCTACCTTGTAATGGAAGTGCTGTTTCTCATTCATGTCCTGTGTGGCAATGGAAGCATCCTGATTTCATACATAATGGATACAAAATGCTTGCCTCCTTATTATATCCAGCATTTTCCCCCAGTATGACTGCTTTATGCAAATTCAATTCTGACATTTCATTTCCTTCCAAATCCATTGCCGTGTTCAGTGTTGTTAAAGTAAGGTTGCCTATAGACCTCTTAAACTAAAGTAGAGTAAAGCCTATGCATATTTTAAAAGGATCAAACCATGTACTTTCTTTTCTAATTGATAGTACATGTGTCAGTCTGTCAAACTGAATCATGGCCATAAAGTATGCCCACTCTACTAAAATGCACAAGGAAGAAAAACACTCCAGACGGCTAAGTTATTAATATGTGAGACAGGCATTTGCAACAGCAACTGCAAATATTGCAAAAACATGCAAGCAGCTGCTATTTGTACAACGATGATCTTATCTTTCTTTATTTTCTCTTGCAATTTGTATTAATTAGTCATACTTTTTTGACTTTTTCTTTAATCTATGTTAATCTGTAAAATAACAAAATTAAAACTTCTGCCCCAAAGGAAATAATATTATTAAAAATGTATCGGGTCTCTATATTTATTTCTGTATTCTATGAAAAAAACATTCTTAAATAAAAGCTCTTGACCTGAGACCAACAAGTTTGTGCCTATTAAGCAGAAAACAGCAGCCTGCGAATTGTAACGAGCTGCCGTCTGAATGACTGTCTCTAGTGGTCTTGCTTGTATGACTTTATAAAACGGCAACACAAGAGCTTTGTGTATTAACAGGGTTTGAAAAACTCTCTGATCCACCATTTATTGATCAATCCACATCAACCGCCACTACAGCAAATCCCAGGCTCTATAACAAGGTCTAAACCACCCAGGTTATGATGTTTTAACTCTGCTGGTTCTGTATCTGCAAATAAACAACCAGATTCAGAGCTGATTTTTTTGCCCTTAAGCTAACATTCAGCATAAACAGCTACTGTATTGACTTTGCTTGAAATGACAGGCCTTGATCAATAATACACAGTCATGCTATTTTATCATGAGATGTGATGTAATAGTAGGGAACATAGACTGTAATAGACTGCAATTTCCATTTCTGGGTGAACTAACCCTTTAACCTGCGCAAAATAAATACTCCGTGTTTTGAAGGATATTGAGTGGGGTGCGCATGCACGGAGGGCACATGCAAAACCATACTGCGCGTGTGCTACTAACATAAATTTATTTATCGCACTGGCCATTTTTTCATAGCATGTGCGACATATTGCACTGTACAGCCCTGATAATTACAGTGAGTTCAGCCTTTTAAAAAAGGTATCACCTGTATCACATTTGCAAAGGTGATTTCTTAGTTTTAAACTTAGTTAGTCTAGTTTGCCTTTCTTTGTCTTATCTTCAGTGGTTCTGTATTAAGCCTATTCATCACTATACAAACAGTATTTTTTTTTTAAATGTGTTAAATACATCCACTAATTAGTGTAACTGATTAGGGGACACTAAAAAGAATTAGTGTAATACTTGATTATGTTATACATAATGTATACAATTCTACACACACACACATATTTAGGCCTCTATATTCATATGGTTATATACATCTATCTTTATATATTTTTTATTCTCTGCCTGCTACTCTTCTCTACCAACAAACCACTGTGCATAATTGAAAAGACTGCGCTCATAAATGTGACATCATCCATAGCAACGAGGTCAACCTTATATTAGGAGTTCCTTAGTAAAACTTGCTCTTATGAGTTTTGTGAATAGTTTTTAAGCTAAAACTCCTAGCTAGAGTGGGAACTCTTAGGAGGACTCCTAGTTGTAAGATAAAATTCTATGTGAATACAGCCCTAGATATAAAACATACGAACCCAAGACTGCTTATTCAGTTTACACACACAAAAAAGGGTTTTACACAAAAGTGTTCTTTTATATCCTAAGATTTTAGAAGAAAATTATTAATGAATAAAATGGAAATACCATTGAGCGTTTAGCTCATCATACCACCGCACAAGACCAAATATGATCACTAAACGCCTGTTCTTCATTTCATTAAACTAAGCCCACAGAAGCTTCATGGGACATGTAATTCATTACCACAACATAATACAGTCTCCCCCCCAAAGTATGTGTGTTATGCTTTCACACCTCTGCAGTAAGTTTGGTCATTACAATTCCATGCACTATTCTTTGTTCATGCTAATACCCAATAATCTCCATGTCAAAGCATCTAGTACCCTTCTCATTACTATTAAACACACACACACACAGGCTCCACTGTTGTTGATTAGTTCTCTAATAACGCTCCGCTCTGTCTTGCCCTCCTGATAATCAAGGCTTGGGCTGAGTGCAGTCATGCTCATCAGACAATGGCCTGATGTGATTGGGCCACATTGTCATTAAAATCCTCCTGTTTTTTTTCCCTGACTCGTGTCCCTCTCTCGAACATTGATACCATACATAAGCCGCACTCTTAATGATAGCTCCCATTCACCGGGCAGCGCCTAAGCTTGGGTACTAAAGCCCCCCACATATATGGGTCAGAGAATGACCCTCACATATTGTTGTGAAACTGAGATTGTATTGCTATTTTCAGAAATAGTAAAATAATGAATGAAGGGAAATTTAGAAAAGAGCAACATCCAGCCACTGTAGAAATAGAAAAAGTTTGTGTGCTAATATATTGTACTGGCTCAAGGACGGTGCACAGAGATGCTCAGGACCAGATACTCACACCTGAATGCCGTTGGCACGTTACGTAATTTGTTTCCTGCAGAGATCATTTACAAAACATCTGTTTGAAGGGACAAAAAAATTCACCTTTGACTCACACACTCATATTCCATTATCCTCTGGCAGCGATTATATAGCACAAAATAAAGTAAAAGATCTCTTCACATCCTCTGAGCCATCTCTTTTTCCCTCTCTTCCTCATTACATCATCCACTCTTTAGATAGCCCTTATGTACCCAACACACCTCCCTCTCGCTCTTTATCTGTCCCTCTGAGGAGCTGTTTTGCAAAATCACTCTGCATGGCCAGCTCTAACACAAACGTACACTAACATCATCCCATTAACTGTGCCTTCCCTAACACCCCCCTGACACCAGACAAAGTGTGCATCCTATCCTTATGAATGTCTTATTATTGCCCTCTTTTTTCTTCCCCCTCCTCCCCCCTGTTTTCTTCTCTTCTGGAGATATAAACACACCCTTCAAATGTTTGGGGTTGGTAAGGATTTCTTAATTTTTTTTGAAAGAAGCCTCTCATGCTCACCAAGGCTGCATTCATTTAAAGGTGCCCTAGAATCAAAAATTGAATTTATCTTGGCATAGTTAAATAACAAGAGTTCAGTACATGGTAAAAGATAAACATTGAGTTTCAAAACCCATTGCTTCCTCCTTATTATATAAATCTCATTTGTTTAAAAGACTTCCAGAAAACATGCGGATCTCAACATAACACCGACTGTTACGTAACAGTTGGGATCATTAATATGTATGACCCCAATATTTGCATATATGCCAGCCCATGTTCAAGGCATTAGACAAGGAAAGGCAGTATTAACGTCTGGATCTGTGATCTGATTAGTGATATTTGTAAATTGTCTTTCTAAATGTTTCGTTAGCATGTTGCTAATGTACTGTTAAATGTGGTTAAAGTTACCATCGTTTCAAACAGTGTAGAATTAGCCGTTAGCCACAGAGCATAGCCTCAAACTCATACAGAATCAAACGTAAACATCAAAATAAATACTTTACTCACATAATTCGAAGCATGCATTCAGCATGCATGACGAACATCTTGTAAAGACCCATTTGAGGGTTATATTAGCTGTGTGAACTTTGTAAATGCGCTGTAATATAGTCGAGAGCTCGTGTGGCAGGGAGCAGGCGAATTAAAGGGGCGGCGCGCTGCCAAAATCAGTGTATAGTTAATGATGCCCTAAAATAGGCAGTTAAAAAATTAATAAAAAAAAAAAAAAAAAAAAACTATGGGGTATTTTGAGCTGAAACTTCACAGACACATTCAGGAGACACCTTAGACCTAAATTACATCTTGTGAAAAAACATTCTTGGGCACCTTTAAAGGTGCCCTAGAATTGAAAATTGAATTTACCTCGGCATAGTTAAATAATTACAGTTCTGTACATGGAAATGACATACAGTGATGCTCAAACACCATCGTTTCCTCCTTATGTAAATTTGATTTGTGCAAAACACCACTGAAGAACAGGTGACTCTCAACATACCCACTGTGACGCAACAGTCGGGATCATTAATATGTACGCCCCCAACTTTTACATATGCCAGCCCATGTTCAAGGCATTAGACAAGGCAGTATTAACGTCTGGAGTTATGCACAGCCTAATCATCAGACTTTATGCAAGTAAGCAAGCAAGGACAATAGCGAAAAATGGCAGATGGCGCAATAATAACTGACAATAACTGACATTTTAGTGATATTTGTAAATTGTCTTTCTAAATGTTTCGTTAGCATGTTGCTAATGTACTGTTAAATGTGGTTAAAGTTACCATTGTTTCTTACTGTATTCACGGAGATCATTATTTTCATTATTAAACACTTGCAGTCTGTATAATTCATAAACACAACTTCATTCTTTATAAATCTCTCCAACAGTGTGTAATGTTAGCTTTAGCCCCGTTAGCCCCAGCATAGGCTACTATTAAACTCATTCAGAATCAAATGTAAACATCCAAATAAATATTATACTTACATGATCTGATATGCTGCATGACAAACACTTTGTAAAGATCCATTTTGAGAGTTATATTAGCTGTGTGAACTTTGTTTATGCTTTGTTTATTATAATTCCTTAATGTTGAAAATAGTTGTACTGCTTAATACTTTGTGGAGATCATTATACTTTTTTTCAGGATTCTTTGATGAATAGAGCGCTCAAAAGAACTTTTATTTGAAATACAATGTGTGTATATATCAAAGTTCAACATATTTTTCAGTAAGGTAGTCCAAATACTATAAAAATTGTTCAAAAGGTAATCAAGTTATGCTTTGATTTCCTCAATGCTGTTACATTCACAGTCTCATCCTGGTTGTCATTGACTGTCACATGCTCCTTTGTATTCTGTTCCTGCCACTCATCAATCACCATGGACACCGATTACACCCACAGCTGTTTGTCATTAGTATTGTGTATTTAGTTTCCTCCCTGTTTTCAGTCTAGCATCTGGTATTGTTGTATGTTACCTGTGTTCTATGTTACCTGCTTATTCTGTGAGATTAAACTACGTTATCTTGCTTGAGCCTGCCTTCCTCGTCTTCCCTGGAGAACCACTGTAACAGATGCAAATAAACCAAGAGAAATCAACAACTAAGTAGGGCTGTGAATCACCAAGAAACTGGTGAAATGATACATATCATGATACAGGGGTCATGATACGATATATTGCGACATTTCCAAATGTTTTCACTTATAATGTTAACAGCAAACTAACATGATTCATGTCTTTTTCACATTGGAGGGGTTTCGGTGCCTTTTTTCTGACTGTCAGCTGGATCAGGTCATAATGGTGATAACATTAACTGGTGAGTAAGTTAAGTTATTGTGTGTTCTGCTGCCTCTTTAACGTAAGTTAAGGTAATTATCAGGCAGAGTTGTAGGTAGCTTAAAGTTAACAGCAGCAGAACTAACGTGAAATACTGAGGAAAAGTGAGATAGCCAACACCATTGTTTAACTGGGATTTTTAAACAATATTTTCAAGTACATGTTTTGATTTATTTTCAGGTTTGTGGATCATGTCATCTGCAACATCGGAGGTGTATTTTGGAGACTTCTCTTGTGATTGCCATCGTAATGGTGATAACATCTACAGGTGAGTAAGGTGAAGTAAGCGCTTGTCAAGCAGGAAACATAATATAATGTATCTGGTGATGAAACCAACAGAAGGGGACAGAACAGAGGTTTACCAAGCAGCAGAGTTAAGAGTTAAAATGCTTTTAAACAATCATCTGTCAGTGTCTTTGCTCTTGATTTTGAATTTGCAGAAGCCATTCCCTCCAGACTTCTGCTGCATTCCATTAGGGGTGCAACGGTTCTCGGTAATAAAATCGAACCGTACCATTCTCCACTTACAGTTCGGCATGCACTTGCACCGCGGTCCATCTCCTATAGATGAAGCATCTATAGGCTAATATGGTTTGTTTAAAATAGCAATGTGGAAAACAGACAGACAGAGTTCAGATAATGTATATTTCAGTCGATGGATGCACATTCTGGCTTCTAAAAACGCTACAACGATAATTAAAAAAGCATGGACAAAACAGTCACTCTTTGTAAACTTTGTTCAATGCGAGTGCCGTATGCTCTAATGTCCAGTCATTTACGCCGTCATCACCGGGGTGTTGATAGCACACAAGCACAGGTGAGACCTGAACAGCACACGTTGCAATCTGTGTTTAAACAAAACTCATTTAAGCATTGTTGATTTAAACATTTAAGAGCAAGACACGAAAGAGAACTCACGCGCTGAGAAGGTTTGTGTGTGCGCTCATCTGAAGCGTGCACAAGCTTATTCAAATAAATTGGCCTAAACTGAGATGGTCCAACTCAATTTGATCAAATACAGTTTAAATGAAATTGATACATTTATAAAATGACTTTGCTTGCCAAACTTAAATGAAATGATTTAATTGGAAAATCTATTATAAGCGGTTTCATTCATAACTATACACAATGTACACTCCTGTATACACAATGTATCACTCCTGACATTAGCACAAGTGCCACTTTTCAGCATAATGATAACTATAAATTCAAAAACATTACAGAAACTCCTCAAAATGTCCAACCTAACTGAAAATTAAATACTAACATTAACTAACAACATCTTTCCCTTTACTGAAAAACATAAAATAACACTTTAATTCATAAAATTTACTCTCCTAATGCAGTCCCAGGACTTCACTTCTGCATCTGCTTCGAAAAACGCATTCACTTTAGACCGGAGGATTACCATCCCGGCGATATGATGGAGTTCAACATTGTAATACTACTGTAAATAATTATATTAAATGTTATATTAAAAGTTTTTACTTGAATCGATTTCAACACTAATGAACACAAATGCATACAGTCTCACACTCACACAAAACATTTTGAATTATGTGCTGGTAATGTAAATACTCCAATTTCATTCATGCCATTTATGTACATTCAAGTTCACTCAACTACATAATCATGGCGTCATATGCATCCTCACACTATCAGTGAATGGGCATGGAATAACACAGACTTAATGAATAAAGGATAACATGAAACACATACAGTAACACTACTTATGTTTGTCCGCCGACGGGAGACATGATCACGGATCCGTCAGAGATGCAGCTTGTGCACCGTAAGTCTTGTGTTTTTGTTATGTTTTTTACATATGCTAACTACCAAATCAGTCGCGATGAGAAACCGCTATATCACGTAACATTAGTGTGGACAGATATTAACGAGTGTGACATAGGCTATGGTTGATCAAAGTTTATTAGTTTCTGTTATTAGCAGGGCTGGAAATGGCTGAGATTCACTGGGGGCACTCTATATGGGAAGGATTTTTTTTTTTTTTCAATGACTTATCAGATATATTTAAATATGAAATATTATATAATTATATAATATGCTAACATTAAACAGGTCTATTTAATGTTTCCTCCAAACTGTATTTTTTTTTTAATTATCAAGCAGACACATGAAAGGTCAATGAACAACATTTATGAATTGTGTGTGTAGCACAAACATGTTCATTCAACAGAATCTTTGCTTGGAGAGAATTTTTAGCCAAATTAAAGATACATTGTCTAAGATTTTGCATATGTGGTGCATAGTGAATTGAACAGGTCACAAACATTTTAAATAGATTTGTCCTTGGGTTAAAGAAAACGTCTCAGGTTACTGATGTAACCCTTGTTCCCTGATTAAGGGAACGAGACGCTATGTCAATGACGTGATGGGAACCCTCTGTATGATGTGTTCGTGAAGCACCTCTGTATCCAATCAATGAGGAAACGAGACGTCAGAGGCGGGTGACGTCACGGACCAGGAAACTATAAAGCATACGCAGAACAAAGAACGCTAGCCTCTGGAATATGTCTGAAGCAAGACGCTCACAGGTATGCAGGGGGTACGGCAACGTGACGTAGCGTCTCGTTCCCTTACTCAGGGAACAAGGGTTACAACACATACAACTTCCTCGTGGAGGGAGCTCTGGAGTGGAGTATGGTCTCCACAACCTCAGTTGGGAGACCAGCATCTATGAGCCTGGCCCCCTCAGAGGCCAAGCCCACAGTCTCCGTAGTTCTGGGCGTGGATGAATTATCATGCCGCCTGCTTGAGACAGGAGGCCCTGCCTGACAGGAAGCTCCATCAGGGAGCCATCTAGAAGTGACACTAGGTCTGAGAACCATATTTTGGTTAGCCAGTACAGGGCTATCAATATTAGACTGACCCCCTTCCTGGCGTACTTTCTCCAGAACTCCCGGGAGCAGAGCAAACGGGGAAATGCATACAGACGCAGCCTCGGCCATGTCTGTACCATAGCATCCAGACCCTGGACACTGGGTTGATTCCCTTGAAGCAAATAGGTCGATTTCAGGTCGACCGAAGTTTTCCAAAGTGAGCTCCACACCTCTGTGTGGAGACTCCATTCCCCAGGCCTCGGCCCCTGCCTCGACAGCGTCTGCTCCCAATTTTGATGCCCTCAGGTCTGGGAGGAAGTATTTTACTGCAAGAAATACCGCCATCATTCCCAGCCAATTTATGTGCCAGGAACTCTGATGGTCCTCCCAGAGACCCTGAGCTGAGCGACCACTCAAGATCATCCCCCAGCCCGTGAGGGAAGCATTCGTCGTAAGCATTACACGACGACAAGATGTCCCCAACACGGGTCCTGGGACAGGAACCAAGGCTTTTTCCACATTTCCCCTCAGAGAAAACCCCTTTGTCCTGAGCCACCACTGTAAGGGTCTCATGTGCAGAAGGCCAAAAGTTATCACGTTGGACGCAGCTGCCATAAGACCCAACAGTCTCTGAAACTGTTTTACAGTGAGTGACTGTAACTTCACCCCTTTCACGGCCCTGATAATGGAACTTACACGAGCAGGAGATAAATATGCCTGTATCGTGGTGGAGTCCCAAACTACCCCTAAGTAGTTGGTAATTTGACTTGGAACCAGCATACTTTTCTTGGCATTGAGCCTCAGCCCAAGCTTCTTCATGTGCGACAGAACAACATCTCGATGTTGAACTGCCAACTGTTCTGTTTGAGCTAGTATCAACCAGTCGTCGATATAGTTCAGTACAAGGCCAAAGGGAAGAACCCTGTACAGGTAAGCTTTGCCCCTGAAAGCGAACCAGAGGAACTTCCTGTGTTGAGGATGGATGGATACATGGATAAGCTAAGGATGGATAAACATCTTTCAGGTCTATCACAACAAACCAGTCCTCGGGCCTGATCTGTGGGATAACCATCCATCCTTCTTTGGAACAATGAAGCCTTGGTAGTAAAACCCTGACAGCTTGCTGGGAGGAGAACCCCTTCTATAGCTTCTTTTTGCAAGAGCGTCATAACCTCCTGTTCCATTACCAGAGACTGCTGCTAAACTGGGGCGGGCGAGACCCGAATTTGTAACCCTTTTCTATTGTGAGCAGCACCCATTTTGAAATATTTGGGAGAAGTTTCCATTCTGCCAGAAAATTTACTAAGGGAACCAGTCTCTCGAGATTGGCCTCTGGTGTTTTTTTTTGAGCACTTGACTCGGCGAACCGGCAAGGAACAGCCGAATTAAGTGATGACAGGCCCTCCTCGGAGGGTCGGTGTGAGGCCGCTGTGCCCTGAAGCACACTGGGTGGCAGGGTTAGCAGAACGGCCCCTGAGGGTGCCAAAGAGGGATGGGTACCAATTATTTTAATACCCAACCCTCTCTGGAGGGGGCTGCCCTCCAATGTCCCGCGCCACTGGCATCAGGACCTCTTCGACGCCTTCTTGGTGATAATTACAGTCCGCAGATCTGTGTTACCCCACAAAGACTTCAGCTGTGTCGCCTGTCCCTGTCCCCAAGCTTTCTGCGGAGGACCAAGGGTGGCGAACGGTCAGACCAGTGCCCTGAAACGGCGAACCGGCAGGGAACATCTGAACTGACCACTCTACAATCCTCCTCTTTCTTGGAGGAACATTGGAAACCACTGCGCCCTGAAGCACACGAGGTGGCAGGGTTGGCAGAATGGTCTCCTTTATTTTCTTTTAAATTCCTCAGAATTTAATGTATTCAATATTTCATTTAATCCTCAAATTAAATGCAGCTAGTTCTTATATAAATATATATTTTTTTGAACAGACTGAATATATTTAGAATACAAAGAATGGTCTCCTTCTTCTGTGCATCAGAATGGTCTCCTTTATTTTCTTTTAAATTCCTCAGAATTTAATGTATTCAATATTTCATTTAATCCTCAAATTAAATGCAGCTAGTTCTTATATAAATATATATTTTTTTGAACAGACTGAATATATTTAGAATACAAAAAAGAATTATAGCTCGTAATAATTCGTAAGGTATTTTAGGGAAAGAGAAAGGGAAACTCAGATCCCTCAATATATATGTATATATATATAATATAATATATATATTTACGGACACGTGATATATGCGAAGCCTTGGCAAACACAAGACCCGAGCCGTATTCATTCTTGCAGACTTTATCTATGCACTGCCTCGGCAACGCAAGATCCGAGCCATATATTCTTTAATAAAAACTCAATCACAACTGCAATAAAGTAACAGCCTATAGTTAACAATTACTTGTTTACAAAGTGCCATGGGAAGTCAAACTATCTTTACTTAAAATGTTCTTATACAACTGAACATGTCATTTCTTGGAATACAGCCAGGTTTTTCCTAATGGGCATATCTGTCATATTAGCAGAACACATTTTACACATGAGGAAAACTAATGTTTAGTCAATAATTCAAGAAGATCCATGAAAAAGTAGTTCTTGTAATTGTTTAACCATAGTATTTGTTACATTAAGGATATAATTAAAGCTAGACCATTTATGGCTCCTCATTGCATGCTTAGAGCAATGTTAACTTTTTTCTCTCTTTTTAAAATCTATTACCTTAATAGATTATATATTATAAACTCTTTAACAAGTTAGTTAAAAATGTACCACATTAAATACAATAGAATATGATAAATTCTAGGAAAGATTGTCATTAGAAGTTTAAAAAGCTTGCAAGATCATGTTTTCTCCTCTTTTCATGAGTCTTTTTAGTGGCTGTTTTTAGATTATGTTTGACTTTCTCCATAGCGTTTTCTACATTCTCAATAGAATTCAAATGGGTTTCTATTTTTTTTTTTGGAAAATTTGTATTTTTAAGAGTAAATTCAAATGTCGGTACTTTTACTTTAACTTGAGTACATTTCTAATGAAAAATCACTACGCTGGGTGACGTTCCTCTCGTTACTTTATTTTAATGCAATACTGTACATGTTAAGAAATACGTATTTTATTTCAAGCATATGGTCTCTTTTTTTCCATAAAAGAGTGATTCATTTCTGAATGGGGCATCGTTCGAGTCAATTCTGTTCAAAGAATGATCCATCAAGTTGGCAAAACTGTTTAAATTGGTTCGCGATTCGCAAATCAGTTTGAATTATTTGTTCAGTTCCCTGCATGCACTAAATCGTCTGAAGCGGTTTCGCGTTGGATTAAGTGGCAGTGGACCTACAGTAAATTAAAAGCAAATCTGCAAATGCGTCCTATTGTTTGCCAGCGATGAAAATCTTTTTTAGTTGAACTGCGTATACTGTCTGTGAACAATTCCACAGGTATCGATTTCATTTGATTTCAAGCCTACATTTAACAACCAAACAGATTATTTACACCATGATAAAGTATGTAGCATTATTGGACATATATCTTAATTTATACATTAAATAAGCTACCATTGTTCAGACAGAGTATGAAATGAACACCCTCCATCCCGCGGTAATTTGCGTGTAGCCTATTGCACAATGGCGGCGCTGGTGACCTGTTCGTCTTGAAAATTAACGCCTCTGCAGTGACACAGTTAACCAGTTTACACGTGCCTGCAGAAATATACATTTGATTACATTTTGGAGAACAGATGAAGAATATGTGCATATGATCATTGTCTGTGTTCAGATGTTCAGTGGTTATGAGCGCAAGCATATGTAAACAGTTTTCTCTCTTTCTTCTTTCAAATGTGGATGTATATACGTTATTATTATACAAAGCAAAGACATGCAATGAGATTCGGGCTACAGATGCCAAAAATAATGCTTGTCTCTTCTGTGTTTGTTGCAAAGATATCTGATTATGATAACAATAATAATTTAAATATTTATCTAAATAATAACATGCTATTGTGTGTGTATATATATATATATATATATATATATATATAATATATATATATAAATTTTAGGGGTGTAACATTACACAAAACTTGGTACGTACCTCGGTTTTGAAGTCAAGGTTCGGTATGGTTTTCGGTACAGCAGGTGGGGAGAAAACTAAACATAAAATTGCTTTTTTTTATTAAACTGTGGTTTACTGAACAAATTGTGTTTTTGTCTTTAAATATATTAAGTTAAATAATAACTAAAAGTTTGAGGATAAAAAAAATGATCTTTGCTAATGCTATAAACTATGTAAGAAGCCCTTACTTGAACATTATGCTAGCCTACTATGATATTAAAGGTTAACAACAGAGCCCAAACTATTAGCCTAAATTCAATTGCTTTTTATTTTTTTTTGATCAAATAATCAAGACTCAAATAACAAATTGTATGCAAACATGTAAGCTGCACCTAAGGCAGTTTTTGCATTAACTTCTAAATGTTTTTACTCCAATTCGTTGTTGAAATATACCCTAGTGAAAAAAAAGTATACTTTATTGTATTTTAAATATATTCCCTTTTTCTATAGTACACTGCAAATATACTAACAAAAAATGTACTATCATTAAATATATAAAAAGTATATTAGTATCATATTTTCACAATACAACTTTTAACACACTTTAAAATAATTATACTTTAGTATATTTTCTAAAAAATATATTTTAGAAAAATATACTTGAAGTGTAAGTTCAGTTTATTTTGTAAAAGTGTATTTATTTGCACTTTATAAAAATATATTTGAGGCATATTTTAACTATGTGCTGAAAATGATCATTGTAACAATGCACTGAAAGTATATTTAAAAAATACATTTAATATCCTGAAGTTGTAGTGTATCTAATATTAAATTTGAGTATATTTTTTAAGTTTACTTCTTCATCCTTGGAATTCATTATGTTACTTGTGCTTATTTATTTCAGTATGAATGCATTAAAAGCCCATTTAATATATGCAGTATAGTCAATAAGCATTTACACATATTTGGAAATTGTATAAAGTTTACACTGGCAGAATCTTTTTACAATCGTACACACAAATCTATATTAAACAACACACCAGCAGCACAAGTAATGTTACATGCGAAAAAATATGTTGAGTGGTTAAACTTATCGGAATTCAAATGTCTCTTCAACTTTGTCTGTGACCAATCAGATTTTGTTGCTCACTGCCTTCAGCCAATCAGAGCTGCTGACATCACGGTCGTCGTCTGAATCCCCTCGCTCAGTCACTCACTCAGGTGAAGTATAATGTCGCAATGTATAATTTATTTAATAAAACACTGAAAGCGCAATACATCGCTCAATCTTGGGGATTCTGACCAGTTCAATCAAGTGACATCGCAGACTGACCGTGATGGCGACGACAACGGGCTAATCTAATGGCCTACGTGATACTGAAAGAACCGAAGAAAAGTGCTGTAGTCTACCAGTTAACAAACTTTATTTTATTTCCTTTAACAAACGGAGAGCGAGATTTCGGCTTGATATCTCCTTTTTGTGTGTGGTGGTTTATGGCACATGTGTGTGCAGCACCAAAACATTCATATGATTGGTCAAATCGGCCCGTATTCTGTACGATATTAATTCATAAATTGTTGTATGCTTGACTATGTAACGTTATCGAAAATATTGACCTGCCATAATGATACAGTTCCCTGCTGCTAATCCTCATTTACTGTTCAAAAATAGTATTGGTTCAATGTAGGATTTAGACAGACTATTGTAAACGTGAATAAAGAGTTGAACATGCGGTCTTATAGCTTTGGTATATTCTGTCAACAGATGCTGTTCTTCACGAGTCTCTGCGGTCATCATTGTGCCATCAGACACAATGAGAAGCTCATCAGAAAATGGAATATAATGTGTAATTTGTATTTGTGTATAGAGGGACACCATTGTCCAATATTTTTTTCTTTTTCTTTAATGAAAAACATGGTAAGTTTTGCTGAATCTTATGTTAAGTTTTTCTATTGGATTTGTTAATGAAATATGTCTCTTCATTAGTGATGTTCTTATATTTTATTTAATTTAGTGGCCTTGAAAACAAATTCATTCAACTTTGGGAAAATGTGTTAAACTGTATTTAAATAATAGCACAACTGTATTGTGTGAGATTATGTAATATAAAGTACAGTAGTCAACATTTGAAGTGGATCAAAAAAGTTAGGACAACTTTGATTAAAGGTTTTGATCCGTTTCAAATGTTGACTATATTATACAAAGTATAAGTAATAACAAAGTGTATTGTTATTGACTGCAAAGCGTGTAGCTAATGTTTAGTATTTGGAATAAGCCAAAGGTACTGAGCATACAGTATATACTATTACCTGTAAAATAATATATTCAGTGTATATTGCTTGTGTTTTCTAAAGACACTCGTAATTATTTTGTAATGTACTTAAATCACAAATAAAGTGTACTTATAAAACGTGTACTCCTAAACACTGTTCGCTCTAAGCTGCGCGCGTTTAAAACATTAAAACATATTAAAACAAACGGAAGCATTTAAACAACTGATATAATACTGTAAACCGATTTAAATACATAAATATTATATTTTTATTATATTATAATGTAAGCTTAATAAAAAAAAATATCTCACAAGGGGATTGTTTAGGGCTCCTTGCCACGAAAAATCTTAACCTCCTGGTATATAAAATCTGGGAAATTCATAAGCAATTGTAACGAAGCGGGACTGAGGCAGAGATCCATATGCAAGCTTTTATTTACAGTGAGCATAGTCATACAGGCTGGGTCGATCAGGGGCAAACAGGAACAGTAAGGAACAGGCAGAAACGTAGTCAGGGTACAGGCAGTAGATCGAGGCAGGCGGATATCATTCACAGAACAGTATACAAGGCAAGAGTCAGGACAGGCAGCAACGGGTCAATAAACAGGAACAGGCAAGATCAAACACAGGCAGACAGGAAACAAGGAAACGCTCAGAAATGACACACTGGGTAATCAAGACTTCGCAAACCGGTGGTGTGAGTGTGAGTCCTTTATAGTCCTGATAATGAGCTGCAGCTGGGTGTGGTGATCAGTGTGTTGTGTTAGGGTGGATGTGGCAATAGGTGATAGGTGGAGTGAGTGGGAAATGTAGTCCGGAACTGACAGGATTCGTGACAGCAATAAACATGTAATTTTGATGGTTTAACACTGTCTGTTGCTAATCATTTACGGTACAAAAACACATTATGATTGTTCCAAACCATCATTGTAACTGCTCCTATTATATTATTATAAAGAATTTAACTGTCCTGCAGGAAGACATAAATTATTTTTTAATAGGCCTATAATTTCTTGGTAAAGACTGGTACAGTTAATACAGCAATGTGAAAAATCTCATGTAACCTAAAATGTGCTTAATTTAGTGACTGAACTGCTTGTTTTCAAACATATTTAATAAATCACTAAGTTACATCAAGGGTCAAATAAAATAGAAACGGCACATTAAAGTTAAATGTTACAGTTGCATGATAAAACCTTTTTGTGTGTGTGTGTTTACGTTCATTGTACAGGTCTGATATAAAGTATGTTTTTGCTCAGGTGGCCAAAATGTGCACTCAACAGAGAAAAGTTTTGCTCAGCGAGAAAAAAAATTAGAGGGAACATTGCTCATAACAGAAATAAAGTATACTTATAACACAAATAAATGAAGAGTTTGGTTCCAAAACACGATAAACGACATTTTCAAAAAAACTGAGTTTCCGCCAAGATCAGTATTGTATCTGGTCGGTATTGAAAAGTCATTTATCAATTTTGCGCAAAATGTGATATCCGTCATGTTATTCTGTCATGTTTTCTCCCTTTCTTTCCAAAACGCAACAAACGCCAGTCTCCTTTTTCTGCAGAACGTGATATATCCGCTCAACCAATCACAGCGCACCATTCCACCCACTGTAAACATTGAAGGCTTTTTTAAAAAGCCGTTTTAATACCAATGTACTCAGCAAATGTGTTTATTTAACCGTGCGGTGCCGCCAGATACTCGTTAATCAGTGATGACAAATAATTTATAACATTAACAAGATGATCCGTTGAATTCATTTTGGGAGCAACGGCTGAATGTATTTTTAGTAATGCCTGAATATAAAATAAATATTGGCAAAGTTTAGACTCAGTCATATATGTGAATTAACTTACTTTGTTGTGTATTTTCAATTTGAAAAATAACTTTTATATTGATGGATTAATTGCATTTTGGAAAAAAAAAAGTCATGGATTTATTGCATTTTGGGAAAAAAATATTAAGTTTTTATAATAAACTTTTTAAAATCAAAATGTAGATTTGAATTTTTAATGTTTTTATAACCAAAAGATGCTATGTGAAAGTTTGAAACAGAAAATAGTGGTTTTCATCTTGCCACTTTCTTAAAGAAAACCCTAACCCTTTTTACTCAAATTAATCAAAATGGAGTTATTGCGTTTTGGAACCAAACTCTTCAAATGTATACTTATAATACAACGTATATTTATAACAAATAAAATATACTTATAACACAAATTATGTACACTTTAATATCACTAATCAAGCATGTATTTAGTCCCTACACAGACTTAAAGTGTATTAAGTATACTTGAAGTTGTTCCAATTTAGCACACAAAAGTATACTAAATATACTTAAAGTTGTATTTTAATACTACTTAATTACAACTTAAATATACTTAGTACAAAATGAGTTGTTTCAAAATAGTACCCTTTAAGTTAACTATCATTAACACACTTGAAATATACTAATAATTAGTCTTGCTGCAAGTATACTTAGCATACTTTTTTTTCACTAGGGTAGGCTAATCGTTTCTACACAGTGGCTGTCATTTTCATGACAGATTTATATAAACATACATGAAATAATACATCACTAAAAGGTTAAGTACAATATAATGAATATATAGGCTAATACGGTGCATATATTAAGCGAAAGAGTTCATTTCAATCCTGCTAGTAAAGTCAGTTTTACCTTATATAACCAAATTACAGTTACCTTTATAATATCCTGATTATGTAACTCTTTTACAATCATTCCATTACTCCAAGCTTGCTCCTTCTCTTGCTCTACCTGTTTGAAATAAGCTCCATTCTCTCTCCTTATCTTGGGCCCGTGTGTTAGTGATTACCCACTTCAATTTCTACATCAGTTACTCAGAGCTTCAGATGTTACAGTCTTGCCCCATGCTGAGTGCTTTTACCCCGTTTCTGTTTCCCCTCAATTATGAGATCAACTTATTAGATTTTATGGTACTTAGAGCACAACTAACCTCCCCTATCCATTTTCTCTTCTTTTTCTTTCTCTACCCACACAGCAGGACATTCATCCCTCCTCCCCAGGTGTCCATCAGAAAAACCACTACAGCACAAAAACTCGCTCTCTCCATTTCTACCATCCCATCATTTCTCCCACTCTCTCCATTTCTCTCATTCCTTCTTTCTTTCTGCCCTAACTATCCATCTGCTCTCAGTGGAGGGATACTCCACCATCTAGCTCACCAATAGATGATCCATTGCTAAAAATCTCCTCCTTCAGATTTCTCCAAAGGGCTAACAGCTGGAGGCACGCCGCATGTGCCTCTCCCGCCAACCAGGTGGCACGGGCAGATAAAAAGTGACGGCAAAGCTTTGATTCCCCTCGCGCAAAGCTGGCATCTCTGGAAGGTGTCCGCCACCGCGCCCCTTCTCTTTGTATGTCGGGCTCGCAGAGCATTGAACAAAACAGCTGAGAGGCCTCGATAACACCCGTCCTTCCCTCCTCTGCTCCGACAACTGTACATAAACAGAAGGGGAGACTCCCGGATTTACCCACAAAACATACATTGACCATGGAATTCTGCCATCAACCCAGCTTGGTTCTTTATAACATTTGCCCTTTGAACATGGGATGTGACACCTATTCACCTGAAAGCAATTGCTTTAAGATTGTGTTGACAGTTCAACTACTTTAGGGTCCTAAACACTGACTGCCACTGTAATTGGAATGAATAGCCTTGCAGTTCCATTTATATTCAAGCCAAACTCCACATAAAGATCTGTAAAACAACAGAGTTAATGAATGTAGCTTTCATTCATTAGGTCTGTAGTCAGGTTGTCTCTCACACAAATATGTTTTGACAACTGACTGCTGCATATTAATTGACACAAGGAACTAATTTGTAACATGCACACATAGTTTGCCTGCATTCACAACACTCCTTGTTTATCAGGCCTGGAGGAGATGAAGGTTTTAATTAATTCACACTTTGGTTCTTTCATACAACTTGTATCCTTCAACTTATTTTGGCCACTGTACCATAATAACTGATTAGTTACTTTTGTCCGAACAACCAGTATGAACTCATCTGTCATTATTCTTTAAAAAAGCACACAAAAAAACAAACAGTGCATTTGTCATTAAAAAAAAAAACACTAGTTAAAATTATTCTAGAGTGTGTGATGTCTCCCTATGCCCCAATTAACCTTTTTAATTCATCTCATCTGTGAACTTTTGACAAATGAACAGGAATAGGTTAGGATGAACAGGAATAGGTTTCTTTCAGCAGTTTTCTACATAAAATTCCATTGTGAATGCAATTTAATCTCATTTAGCCATTGGGTGAAGAGGAGAGAGAGGATGCACAAGGCGAGACTCATGATATAAGGCAAGCATGCACTCCTGATAGAGCCCCATAATGAGCACAGCCCAAGGGGGACATGGGCCTTTAAGGATCTTTATATCCTTCTATCTTAAGGAGAGAGGGATATAGAGATCAATGATTAATCAAGGCTTAATCTGCCATCATTAGGTCTAAGTGGAAGGCCTCATCATCTCTACTCTGATGCTTACATTTAGACTGCTTAAGCTCTTCTACTTTTAGATGAATGGCTCAAGACCTCATCACTCTGCTTCATACGAGATCACTGGGAGATGAAGATGACCTTTCTGTGAATCCTTTAGATCTGCGACGTCCTTGTTTGATATGATCTGCTGTTGTATGTTTGCCTGTTCAATTTTAATTGTATTATTATAGTATCCTATTTAAAATGATCAAATGTTTTCAAGGAAAGGCTACATAATGGCAATCCTAATTCTTCTCAAATAGAATGGAAATTTTAAATAGCCCCTTCACTAAGCTCAATCACCCTCAGTTACTGTTGCTAGGTCTGTACAGAAAGTCCACTAGAACTGAACTAAAATTTTTGGATATTTTGAAAACCGCAAAAAAATTACTTGATAATTCCATTAACAGCAAGTTGTCTGGTAAAATGTTCTAAAAATTGTAAAATATGTAATGTTATTTGTTTGTCTTATTTTAACGCGCTGTCAGGTTCTTTGGCTATATTTTATTGCGAAAACCTGTCAAGTTAAAGGATTAGTTCACTTTAAAATGAAAATTGCCCCAAGCTTTACTCACCCTGAAGCCATAGGTGTATATGAATTTCTTCTTTCAGATAAACACAAATCGGAGTTATATTAATAAATATAAGCTTTATAATGGCAGTGAACGGGACTAACGAGTATGAAGCTCAAGAAAGTGCATCCATCCAAAGCAAAACATACTCCACAAGGCTCCGTATGGTTAATAAAGTCCTTCTGAAGCAAAGCGATATGTTTGTGTAAGAAAAATATGCATATTTAACAAGTATTTAGCTTCCGCCAGACTGCCTTCCATATTCAACTTAGGAAAACTTAGAAAGTTAATGCCAAAATCTTACTGAAAAATAATTTTTTGAGATTTTAACCTCAAATTTGGAACACAACTTGTTGTTGGAACACAACTTGTTGACATAACTTGTTTGGAACACAACTTGATTTTCTAGCAGTTTGTAGGAACTGTGGATGAACCAGACAAATGAATCATTCAGATGATTCTTTTAAAACATAATTCTAATTCAGATTTGAGGTTCCGGCTCCGGCCAATCTGCAGATAAAGCCAGGCTGATTACTTTTACGACACATGCTTCCTGATAGCAGGAGAAGCGACATACCAAAGGGTCACCCAAGAAGACAAAGTTTCTTTGATCATCAGAGCAAAGAAACAGAGAGACAATCCAGACCCTTTTGTTTCCTTACTTCACAGGAAAGCCAAAGAGACTGTTGAACAAATAAAACTGCTTCAAAATTGTTCCAACACTCACAATTCATGTAAATGTGTTAACTCTTGACTGAATGACTGAAAGTATGCCTTATTTGGTCTTAATTTGATTCTTTCCCCCTTTCCTATATCCTGACTTGAATGAAATCTGTTTAAAATGTATCATATTCCAGTTAAGAGCAATTATGTTAATTAATAGCAAAAATGGCACTCTGCTAAAGCAGAGACAGACCAGGATGTAACACTTATGTTTTATTGGGGCCAGAGAGGAAGGCCCTCTTGAAACAGGTCAATGTCTGATTGGCCAAGACTCCTCTGAGGTGTGACTAACAACTAAGTTTAAATGATCATATTGCAAGATAGTGAACGGGGAGTTGGTTAGTAAACGAGGAAGGAGTTGGTTAGTTCTGGAAAGAGAAGTCAAGACAAGTACCAAGAACAATGGAGTAACAAGAAAGAACAGACAAGCAGCTCATTCAAGCCAATCGACCTTCACTCACTTTTCTTTTCTTTTACTTAATTTTCCTTTACCGCTTAAAGTCTTGTGTCCTAAGTTTCGCCGCAAAGTTCAACCAACGACTTTTGCCGCTTCAACTCCAGCGACAAAGAGACTTCCTTTCATTGTTCCACACGGACCTGATCTGGACCAATCATCGACTTGGGAAACCCTTCTCTGCACGACGAGGGAAATTCACCTTTAAGTCAACGCAAGCAAGTACCTCCAGATGAAAACTGGTGCATTTACATTTATGATTCATGGTTCGTTCAGGTCTTTGAAATGCATTGATAGGAATTCTGTTAATCATATCATTCTCTCTCTCTCTTTCAAAACTCTTTTCTCTCTCATTTCCTTCTTACTGCAACGCGTATGAATGTATGTGTTTGTGTGTGTATGTGTGTGCCTTTGTGTTAGATTAGTTTGGGTTAGAATAAATAAAATCTCTTGTAGATTTTAAAAAGAAAGTGTCTTGTATTATGTGCTTTATGATTTAATGTCTTAAACTGTCGATTTCAAGTTACCGTGCTCTATTCAGTGTTTTCACGATTGTTGGATATTTATATCCGTTACAAGAGCTTATTACGGCTCGAGCAAATGAACGCGGGACGAATCAGTTGCTCGGTCGTAATCTAAACAACTCTTTATTCATTTGAGCTCATTTTACTTCCTAGGGTGTTTTCCCTATAAGTTTTTGAGTTCAACATGTTTTATTAAATATATATTTTATATGAAATAATGTTTATAATTAATTTTCATAAACTTAAACCTCCATAACTATTGTTTTGTTTCATTTTTTAAACTTTTTTTTTTTTTTACTTTTACAATAATCTGCCAAGGTTCTTCTTTAAAATGAGACCAAACTTAAGTCTGTGTTCCCAAGCTTAAAGGATTAGTCCACTTTTAAATAAACTTTTCCTGATAAGTTACTCACCCCCATGTCATCCAAGATGTCCATGTCTTTCTTTCTTCGGTCGAAAAGAAATTAAGGTGTTTGATGAAAACATTCCAGGATTATTCTCCTTATAGTAGACTTCAATGGGCACCAAACAGTTGAAGGTCAAAATTAGTTTCAGTGCAGCTTCAAATTGTTCTACACGATCCCAGATGAAAAATAAGGGTCTTATCTGGTGAAACCATCACTCATTTTCTGAAAAAAAGAAAATTATATACGTTTTAGTCATAAATGCTCATCTTGAACTAGCTCTCTTCTTCTCCTCTATTAGAATTCCAGCAGTGTAGACACTGCTAAGTGTATTACTGCCCTCCACAGGTCAAAGTTTTGAACTAATTTTTATATGCAATATGCTAGTTCAATAGTATATAACAATTAGTTCAAACTTTGACCTGTGGAGGGCAGTAATACACTTAGCAGTGTCTACACTGCTGGAATTCAAATAGAGAAGAAGAAGAGAGCTAGTTCAAGATGAGCATTTATGGCTAAAACTCAGAAAATGAATGATGGTTTCACTAGATAAGACCATTATTTCTCATCTGGGATCGTTTAGAACAATTTGAAGCTGCAGTGAAACTAATTTTGACCTTCAACTGTTTGGTGCCCATTGAAGTCTACTATAAGGAGAATAATCCTGGAATGTTTTCATCAAAAACTTTAATTTCTTTTCGACTGAAGAAAGAAAGACATGGACATCTTGGATGACATGGGGGTGAGTAAATTATCAGGAAAAGTTTATTTAAAAGTGGACTAATCCTTTAAAATTTTTGACACTTTTTTTGACACTGACATTTTTGTCCTCTATGGACTTATATGTAACTTTTTTTTTTAATTGAGGCACAAGGGTAAATTTTGAACAACATTATCTCCACAAGTTAAAAAAAAATAAAAAATAAAAAACAAAAAGCAATTATAATTGGAATGTTTTTTGATCACTTGGTGTATGAAATTACAATTTAAATAACATGATTTACATACTGGAACAGTGTGTTTTCAACATCGCGTCATTTTACGTCACGAGAGGGAGTCGTTCGCCAAGCTCTGTGTTGACTCAGTACAGAGTAGGCTGGTATTCAGTAGAAGCAGTCATGAATCAGTGTGTTTTCGGTAGTTTTGTATTTCAATTTATCATCGTCATGGTAAATTATTGTGTTTGTGGAGGTTGCACAAACTCCAGCCTGTCAGGACATCGAGTCCAGAGGTTTACCAACAAGAAAAAGGACGGTGCTCTCTTCTGTGCCTGGGTCTGTTTTGTGCAGTTGAAAAGACAGGACTTCACTTCTGCATCTGCTTCGAAAAACACGTTCACTTTAGACCGGAGCATTATCATCATCCCAGTGATATGATGGAGTTCAACACTGTAAAGGGCTACTAATGTAAAGGATGATATTACACGGCGATGCTTCACCGTTGTTTTTACATGAATCAATTTCAACATTGATAAATACAAATTATGCACATTAACACAAAAGCATCACAAAAGTCTCACACTTTTCAAAACAGTTTTGAATTATGGGCTGGTAATGGCACAAAATAAACTCATAGCACATAATTAATGAATAAAGGATAAACACATACAATAACACTACTGTCTGTGGTTCGAGAGACATGACTGTCACGGATCCGTCAGAGATGCAGCTCAATGAAAATGTGAACTGCACCGTAAGTCTTGTTTGTTTGTTTGTTTGTTTTTCTTCATTTTCCAACTGCTAAATCAATCGTGATGAGAAACCGCTATATAATTTAATGTTAGTGTGGATATTAACGAGTGTGAAATACGCCTGATCACATACATCCTGGTCTGTCCCTTCTCTCTTGGGCACATAGCAGGCTAATTGTATGGCTGTGGTCCGTCATACGAGTATGAATAAACATTTACAATTTCCTCAGCATCCACACTGTCATTGCAATCCATTATTTTCCCATTGTTTAAATTGACCGCACTTCCCACAACTTCCGGTTAGGCATTTTTCAGATGTTAACGTAAAATTTACTCACAAAAATGCCTCCAGAAGCCTAAGTAGTGTATTTATAGGTAAATCTAGTTCCTACATTATTTTTCTATACATTGACTGACTGAAGCTTTAACCTGCAATATGCCCTGGCATAACTGTTGGGTCCATTATAGTATTTGTTCTTTTGATCACTGTAGTGCTACTGTCTGGCCAGTTGGGGCAAGCCTCCATGACATTGTAGACGGGGTGGGTGCTACAATCCCTCAAAGGTTCTACGACTTGACTACGGGGTCTGCCCGATCACCTTTATGGCAGAATGCTGATCTTTGAAAGTCCTAATCATTACAATAGGGCTTTAGTGCTACGCACTTAAATCCCTAAAAAAAAATCTCATGGATCTTAAACATTTGAACGGTAGTGTGTACACCACTCATTTTTAAGTGAACTTGATAAGCTGCTTGAGATTATTGTCATTGTAGGTGGATCTAAACTGTGCAAGTATGAGCTGAGTTCCTGACGTTCCTGACGTTTTTCCTGTGTCTCATCTCCTGACTGTAAGGCTTAAAAAACAACACAGTGTATTGGTGCCCTGCTTGGTTATGTCATCTAACACATTCCACAAACAAAATAGAGGAACATGTCATTTTCGTCATATGATCTGCAACCTCATGTCCTGCTGAGATGAGTGAATATTTTGTTCAGAGGGCTGGAAATCTGACCAAAGAAGTCTTTCAGTGACATTAAACACTGTGGAAAGCTTATTCTTTACTGAGAAACTGCTCCAACAAAACCCTCAGAACTCACCTGTAAAACAACATTGTGAAAATGGTGCAAAACATTTTTAGCCAAATCTACTACAGATAGCAGAACACACAACCAGAATAAACAAGGGACTTTCACAGCCTATGTCAATGAGATGAAAAAGTAAAAAAAAAATGGTCTAATTGATGCAAGAGAGTTGAAAACTCATGGTCAACAAAATGCAATGCAAAGAATATTGTACCACAATGTACTGCTCTCTAATTGACCTTCTATTTCCAACAGCTACATTTTTTAAACAGATCTATTTTGCCAAAAGCATTTTTAAACAAAACTGAATTAAAATTCATTTATTCCTAAGATGATGACATGCAACATGAGGTGAAGTTACAAAAATATAGCATCCAACTAACTGAAATGTTTAACTTGCATAATAAATACTGTTTCAACTAAAAAAAATAAAAAATAGTGCAGTAGGGCTGTGACGGTAGGCATGACAACCGTGCCACCGCGAATGGCTTTTCTGAGGTATAATGTTACGTGACATTGGCAACAATGACGTTGAATTGACGTGATACAGATTTTGGTAAGCTACTGTATCTTTCAACATATTTTTTTTATTATTTTCATTCATGTTTATTTCGTTCTGTACAGTAGAGGAAAGGATGATCGCATTCACTCACAATCCGTGACAAAGAGTTCAAGATGAAAACTGAAAGTGACGCAGCTTGTCTCTGATCAACTTTCTTTTCATAGTATAAATAAAAGCAAGCCTATGCCTATTTGCTTACCCTGTAAGTTTGTGAATAAAATGTCTTATCATTAAAATATAAAAATTAAAATGACGGGTAATATTGATTATGATGGATTTTCTTTTTACGATCCTGTCCATCAAAATGACAGCTAAACGCAAGTCTAACGCAACCTCTAATATATATATATATATATATATATATATATATATATATATATATATATATATATATATATATATATATATATATACACATTATTATTATATATATATATATATATATAAATAAATAACCAAACCCTGCCCCCCCATCGGACCCCACCACCACAACACCGGCGGTTGTTGGTAATTTACCACCGCGGTAGTAAAAATTGGCCACCGTCACAGCCCTATAGTGCAGTATTAATCGGTAATAAGCTAAAGCTAGTACTCTACCAACACAGCCGCTCAATAGAAATGTCATTTTGAGTTATCAGGAAGTTGTAACAAGGAAGCATTGGGCAGACAGAGAATAAAGTGTTGCGATGTGCATGCTGATGATGAGAAATCAAACAAAGAAAGTAAAAACGAATAGCTAGATAGGCAAGTTCCTGAAGGGGGGTGACTGCAACTGTGCAATACAATACAGTAACTGTGTGAGATGGATACAAACAATAGTCAACTCAAGAAGTGTGCTTTGGGGTTGTAATAGGCAGATATTGTTGCAACTGGACTGGAATTCCTTGAGCCTATATACAACATTCTGTGTACAATCCACTAAAACAATATTATGTGTGATGGAACTGCGTCGGCGCTCAAACCCTATATGCTTTTATATAATTTCAAAGAGAAACATTTTTCATTGAAACTGCTGCCAATTCCACAGGGCACAACCATTCATTATTTCACAAAACATGGGAGCAATGGGGCTATCCAGTTGTGTTTGTTTGCAAAAGAAACCAAAACCCTACAGTATTGACAAAATAAATATCTATTTATTTTTTGGCTGAGACTTTCATCTAAAGCCATTTACAGTGAATTCATTACATACATTTTTTTATTATCATGGGGAGTTGAAGCCATTATCTTAGTAGCACAATAATGTACCAGCTGAGATATGGGAACTTAAAGGATTAGTTCACTTTTAAATAAACTTTTGCTTATAATTTACTCACCTCCATGTCATCCAAGATGTCCATGTCCTTCTTTCTTCAGTCGAAAAGAAATTAAGGTTTTTGATGAAAAAATTCCAGGATTTTTCTCCATACAATGGGCTTGAACGCGCACCAGACGGTTCAATGTCCTAAAGACAGTTTCAGTGCAGCTTCAAAGGGCTTTAAACTATACCAGACGATCAGTCATTAAAAAAAAAAAATAATAATAATAATAATAATAATACGTTTTATAAGCACAAATGTTCTCCTTGCTCTGTTTTCGGATACGTGTTTGTGACGTCACGTAATACGCAATTACGTTGAAATGGTCACGCTTGACATAGGCGGAAGTACAGATTCGGTGTTTACAACTTGAACGTGCAAATACTAAGTCAAACGCCGTTTACAAAAAAGGTAACATTAAAACAACAATGTTGGACGAGGAGAAGATGAGTTTTTCGCCTGCCCTACCTTTTGAACCGGAATACACAGAGGAAGAAATTAGGCAGATGGAAGAGACTGCTGCAGCAACACACACCTCTCAAGCATCGGGCAGACGAAGATCTAACGAGACGTGGTGGTTCACATGTGGCAAATGCCAACCACAGTCAACAGAGGAAGAATCTAGATGCTGCCACGACTGGACCATTTCAATCCCGCCATTAGAATCAGTCGGTGAGTCCCTGTTTCCATCTCGCTGCATTACCGGACAAAATTTCCACCGTTACTGAGCAACAGCATTTTAAGGGGGTCGCACACCGACTTTAAAATTCGAACAAATTGTTTCCTATGAGTTTACACACCGGCGGCGACATTCGGTGCCTGTCCGCGGCGCCCAGGAAGTTGTTCAAAATCCTGCTGCGCCACAGAGCGCCATGTACATTGTTTACATTAAATGCATATTATATTTCTCTCAAATCGTCGTTAATGTACATACTGACTTCACCCTGTGCTGCAAGATATATCAGTTTTACATTCTTAGTTTAACAGCTTGAATAAAGTCTAAAAATTTATAATAAACGTTGCCTTTTCTTTCTTTTTGCTTTGCTGTGCCATTTTTCCATGTACACTAACCTCAGTGTGAAATATTAAAGCACATGTAACGTTTCCCTGTTGATGTAAAACACTCCCATTGTGCAGCTCTTCTATCAGGAGTCGAGTCAAAATTGAGCTTGCGCGTATATAATGTGCGCGTCCGGTGTGCAACCCCCTTTAGAGGTGTTTTTGTTCTGATGGAGAAGAGTATGACAGTCTGATGGCACTGACAACACAGGATGGAAGAACCATTAGTTGTTTTACCTTGTTTTTGTAAACGGCGTGTGTCTCAATCAGCTCCCTAGTTCATTAGTCAGGGCACTGATCAGGGAATCAGTCACATTCACTTTCATACTGATTCACGACCTAGGGAACTAGGGAGCTGATCGAGACGCAGGGTTAGTATTTGCACATTCAAGTTGTAAACACCGAATCTGTACTTCCGCCTATGTCAAGCGTGACCTTTTCAACGTAATTGCGTATTACGTGACGTCACGAACGCTCATCCAAGAACAGAGCAAGGAGAACATTTGTGCTTATAAAACTTAAACTTTTTTTTATTTTTTTTTTTTAAACGACTGATCGTTTCACTAGATAAGACCCTTATTCACCATCTGGTATAGTCTAAAGCCCTCTGAAGCTGCACTGAAACTGTCTTTAGGACCTTGAACCGTCTGGTGCCCATTCAAGCCCATTGTATGGAGAAAAATCCTGAAATGTTTTCATCAAAAACCTTAATTTCTTTTCGACTGAAGAAAGAAGGACATGGACATCTTGGATGACATGGGGGTGAGAAAATTATAAGCAAAAGTTTATTTAAAAGTGAACTAATCCTTTAATATAAAACAACAAAAACGTCTCGGGTTACGAGTGTAACCCTTGTTCCCTGAGTAAGGGAACTATCGACGCTACATCGGATGACGTGATGGGAACCCTCTGTTTTTTGTGTTCGTGAAGCACCTCTGTATCCAACCAATGAAAATACGTGACGTCAGAGGCGGGTGTCGTCACGGATCAGGAAGCTATAAAGCACACCTGAACACAAAGCACGCCAGCTTCTGTAGGTTGTCTGAAGCAAGCGCACCAGGTATGCAGGAGATACGGCCACGTGACGTAGCGTCTTGTTCCCTTACTAAGGGAACAAGGGTTACACTCTTAACCCGAGACGTTCCCTTTTCGTGGGAACTATCGACGCTACGTTGGACGCCGTCTCTCCAAGTGCCTGGCTGCTATCTTGTAGCACCCTGGCCCCCGGAGTGATGTTAAGATTGTAAAATCTGATAAAGGTGTGCTGGGATGACCATCCAGCCGCACTGCAAATGTCGTCCATCGTGGAGTGAGTCCGCACCATCAAAGGACACGGGCGCCCCACCGTCTCATACGCAAGTGAGATGGCCTCGACCACCCACTTGCTCATCCGCTGTTTAGATGCTGGGCCCCCCTTCTTAGGGGACCCATAACACACAAACAATTGTTCTGTTTTTCTCCACAGGGCAGCTCTGTGGACATACGCATCTAATGCTCTTACAGGGCAAAGCAGATTCTTCGTTTCCTGATCCAAGTTTGCGAAAGGAGGCGGGCAGAAAGCCTCAAGTACAATGGGGCCTGGGACCCTCGTCGGAACCTTCGGAACATAGCCCGGCCTGGTGTGCAGAAAGGCTTTCACCATACCAGGCGCAAATTCAAGACAAGATGGAGCGACTGACAGCACTTGTAAATCACCAATTCTCTTCAAAGAAGAGACGGCCAAAAGAAAGATAGTTTTAAGTGTCAAGAACTTGTCTGACACCTCCTCTATCAGCTCGAAGGGAGCCTCAGCCAGCCCTTGGAGCACAATAGTGAGGTCCCAGGTCAGGGTCTTTGTGCGCACCACAGGCCTCAACCTGAGTGCACCACAGAGGAAGCGTACTACTAGGGGGTCTCGACCCAGCAAGGAGCCCCCTACAGGAATATGATGAGCCGAAATAGCGGCCACATATACTTTCAGCGTGGAAGGGGTTAAACCTTCCGAGAGCTTTTCCTGAAGGAACCGAAGCACGTCTGAGACTGAAGAATGGACCGGGTCCAAATTATGCTGTTCACACCACACAGAGAACAATTTACATTTGTATAAGTAAAACTTCCTCATGGAGGGAGCTCTGGAATGAAGGATGGTCTCCACAACCTCGGTTGGGAAACCAGTTCCTATGAGCCTTGCCCCCTCAGGGGCCAGGCCCACAGTTTCCACATTTCTGGGCGGGGATGGAGAATCGTGCTGCCCACTTGAGACAGGAGATCCTGCCTGAGGGGAAGCTCTAAGGGAGAGCCGTGCAGTAAAGACATTATGTCCGAAAACCATATTCTGGTCGGCCAGTAAGGGGCCACCAATATTAGGTCGACCTTCTCCTGGCGAACCTTTTCCAGAACTCCCGGGAGCATTGAGACTGGGGGGAATGCATACAGACGTAGCCTCGGCCACGTCTGTAGCATGGCATCCAGCCCTAGAGGTGCTGGGTGCTGAAGTGAGTACCACAGAGGGCACTGAGCTGACTCCTCTGTGGCAAAAAGATCAACTTGAGCTCGACCGAAAATTTTCCATATCAACTCCACCACCTCGGTGTGGAGTTTCCATTCCCCCGGTCTCGCGCCCTGCCTCGACAGGGCGTCCGCTCCCACATTCAACCGCCCGGGGATGTAAGCTGCTCTCAGCAAGAGGAGCTTTCCCTGGGACCAGAGGAGGATGCGACTGGCCAACTTTGATAATGGGCGAGACCGCAAACCCCCCTGATGGTTGATATACGAGACCACCGTAGTGTTGTCCGTACGGACCAGCACATGATGGTCTCTCAGGTCGGGGAGGAAGTGTTTTAGTGCAAGGAACACCGCCATCATCTCCAGCCGATTTATGTGCCAGGAGCGCTGATGGTCCTCCCACTCATGACCGCTCCCCAGCCCGTGAGGGAAGCATCTGTCGTAAGCATTACACGATGACCAGAAGTCCCCAGCACGGGTCCCTGGGTTAGGAACCAAGTCTTCTTCCACATGACCAGAGAACGAAGGCATCGCCGCGTGACTTTGATCATGCGAAAAGGATTTCCCCTCGGGGAAAACCCCTTGGTCCTGAGCCACCACTGTAGGGGTCTCATGTGCAGAAGGCCAAAAGTAATAACGTTGGACGCAGCTGCCATCAGACCCACCAGTCTCTGAAACTGTTTTACAGTGAGTGACTGGCCTAACTTCACCCCTTTCACGGCCCCGAGAAAGGAACTCACACGAGCAGGGGACAACTGCACCTGCATCGTGGTGGAATCCCAGATTACACCTAAGTAGTTTGCAACCTGACTCGGGACCAGCACACTCTTTTTGGCGTTGAGCCTCAGCCCAAGCCTCTTCACGTGCGACAGAACAACATCTCGATGTTGAAATGCCAATTGTTCTGTTTGAGCTAATATCAACCAATCGTCAATATAGTTCAGCACGTGGATGCCCTGGAGTCTCAGCGGAGCCAGCGCTGCATCCTCGCACTTCGTGAACGTGCGGGGTGAGAGGGATAGGCCGAACGGAAGAACCCTGTATTGGTAAGCTTCGCCCCCGAAAGCAAACCTGAGGAACTTCCTGTGTGAAGGATGGATGGATACATGAAAGTATGCGTCTTTCAGATCTATCGCTACAAACCAGTCCTCGGACCTGATCTGAGGGATGATCTGTCTGAATGTAGGCATTTTGAACTTCAGCTTCTTTACGGATCGATTTAGCACACGTAAACCTATGATCGGACGCAACCCTCCATCCTTCTACGGAACAATGAAGTAGCGGCTGTAAAAGCTCGACATTTTGCTGGGAGGGGAAACCCTTTCTATAGCCCCTTTTTGCAAAAGCGTCGTTAATTTTTACTCCATCACCAGAGACTACTCTGGGGTTACCACCGTAGGAAGCACCCCGTTGAACCTGGGTGTTCGTGAACCGAACTGAATTCTGTAGCCCTGTTCTATCATGAGCAGCATCCACTTCGAAACATTCGGGAGATTCTTCCACTCTTCCAAATATTCTACTAAGGGAACCAGTCTCTCGTTTTTTGAGCACTTGGCTCGTCCATCTGATGCGGCGCACCAGCAGACAGGCGAATCACGTGCTGACCGACCCCCCTCGGAGGATCGGTGGAGACCGCTGCGCCCTGACTCACACTTGGTGGCAGGGTTGGCAGAACGGTCCCCTGAGGGCACCGAGGAGGACCCGATATCCGAATCCTCCCGGAGAGGGCTGCCCTCGAGAAATCCTGCGACACTAGTGTCAGGACTTCTTCTTTGAAGCCTTCCGAGAGATAATGACGGTCCTCAGATCCGCCCTACTCCCGGAAGGCTTCCCCTGTGCCGCCCGTCCCGGTCCCCAGGCACTGCGTGGGGGAGTACGGGAGGCGACACTGGCTTTTTGTTGCGCTCTGTGTGCAGATGTTGCTGAGGAGCTGGCTGTCGGCCGAGGCTGCTCCCGCCCAGTAGCCTCGGGGGGATGAGCGCGGCGGGGAATGATTTTAGAAAACGCCGCCGTTTGTTTCCTAGACTCCTGGAACCTGTCGACGACTGTTGACATTGCGTCACCGAACTGGCCACCAGGAGACAGCGGCGCGTCCATGAGCATGTTTTTTGTCACGTTCTTTAATGTCAGACAGATTCAATCATAGGTCCCTCTCCGTGGCCACCAGGGCTGCCATAGAACGGCCGATGGATTTGGCCGTTTCCTTGGTGGCCCGGAGAGCTAAATCTGTGGCTTTGCGCAGCTCATGAATCGCCTCGAAGGACGCTTCCCCGCTCTGATCAATTTCCCTGCTGTTCAAGGCAACATACAGTAGGAAGCACATACTTAAAAATGCAATGTATATATATACAAAATATACCATTCAAAAGTTTGGGGTCGGTAGAAGTTAATTGTTTTTGAAAGAACTCTCTCTTATTTGATTAAAACACAGTAACACTGCTAAATATTATAACAATTTGAAATAACTTTTCCATTTTTATACTTTTTAAAATGTAATTTATTCCTGTGATGGCAAAGCTGAATTTTCAGAAGCCATTACTCCAAGTCTGATGACCGTGTTTTTGTCACGTTCTTTAATGTCAGACAGATTCAACCATAGGTGCCTCTCCGTGGCCACGGAGAGCTAAATCTGTGGCTTTGCGCAGCTCATGAATCGCCTCGAAGGACGCTTCCCCACTCTGATCAATTTCCCCCAGCAGGTCGGCTTGATATGCCTGGAGGATGGACATGGTGTGAAGGCATGCCGCCGCCTGACCTGCTGCCGAGTAAGCCTTGCCCACCAAGCTGGATGTAGTTTTCAGAGGCTTGGTGGGCAGTGCTGGGGTCTTAAGGGACGACGCGGTCTCGGGCGAGAGATAGCTCGCAAGCATCTCCTATACCCGAGGCATCGCCCCATAGCCATGATTTTTTAGGCCAACAATATTGCTGTACAGCGATGTCTGCGGGCTGTACAGCCGATACTGCAGGGGTCTCTTCCACGACCTCGACACCTCGGCATGGAGGTCGGGAAAGAACGGGAGACCCGGGCGCTGAGGCAGTGACCGAGGGGGAAGAAAGCGTTCATCCAGTTTGCTTTTAACTCTGGACTTGGCTTTCTCCGCAGGCCATTCGATGTTTAACTTTTCAACAGCCCTGGTCACTACCTCTAATAGCTCCTCATAAGCTGGCAAAGCTGATGGCGGTACATCATCGACACTCTCTACATCAACCTCCTCAGAGGAAGATATATTGAGCATCGGTGCCTCTCTTCGGGGGGAAGAAACCGCTACACGTGCTTCCGCCACCAAAGGAGAGACACTGGGTCTAGCGGATAAGGGAAGCGATAAGGCAGAGCCCGTCTCTTCCCCCTCCGCTAGATCCATCTGTGAACCCCACGAGTGCAGCCTGCGCTGTGCCTCGGCAGCAGCGGGACCAGACCTGCGGGGAACACTCGCCTCGGCGCCCTCCTCGAAGAGCGCTCGACGCGATCGCAGCACTCTGAGGGTGAGCCGCTCACAGTGCACACAGACGGCTCCCTCGAGAGCCGCCTGTGCGTGCTCAACCCCCAGGCATTTAACACACATATCGTGTGTATCCCCTTCCACAATGAAGCGTGGGCAGGGAGGAACACACTTTCTGATCTGCTGCTTTTCCGCCATAATATTTCTTTTATGTCTTTATATTGTGCTTTGAAACTCTTTTCATTGGACGAAGAGATCACTGTGTGAATGTATCAGACAGACAACAATAAATAAGACAAACGAGATACAGAGAGCGCTTGCTGAAGACAACAGAAGCTGGCGTGCTTTGTGTTCAGGTGTGCTTTATAGCTTCCTGATCCGTGACGTCACCCGCCTCTGACGTCGCGTCTTTTCATTGGTTGGATACAGAGGTGCTTCACGAACACAAAATACAGAGGGTTCCCATCACGTCATCCGACGTAGCGTCGATAGTTCCCACGAAAGGGAACACTCTCTTTCCTACACTCTCAATAAATTACATTGAACCACCAAGCACATCTGCTGGAAAAAAAGCTTACAGCATTCTGTGGATATGCTTAAACAGTCCAAGGTATTTCTGACTATTAACAAATAGTTGTACAAATGTGCCGTTATAAAAGACTGTTTTTGGCAGTAATGCATCCACATCAATGCTCTGAGGCATAAGACCATGGTCTAGGATAATTTTGCACACAGTGTGACCTGGATGATATCATTTCAGGAAGTGATCTTATCAGGAGAACCTTGTGCATCTTTCAGTGGTGCTGCAGAATCAAACTTACTGGTTCCTGCCAGGAGGTCAGCACAATTCTCAGAGAGCTTTGTTTTTGATGATAGTTGTCTGCAGAGGATTGTTTCACATTTCCCACATCAGGACTTTAAAACATAACTACAGCTAACAGGGTTTGTATTCCCTACTTACCCTGCTAAAAAGACCAGCTTACTCCAGCATGAATTTTTTCATGCTGTTCAAGGCAACATACAGTAGGAAGCACAAACTTCACTTAAAAATGCAACATGTATATATACAAAATATACCATTCAAAGGTTTGGGGTCGGTAGAAGTTAATTGTTTTTGAAAGAACTCTCTCTTATTTGATTAAAACACAGTAACACTGCTAAATATTATTACAATTTGAAATAACTTTTCCATTTTTATACTTTTTAAAATGTAATTTATTCCTGTGATGGCAAAGCTGAATTTTCAGAAGCCATTACTCCAAGTCTTATGTGTCACATAATCCTTTAGAGATCATACTAACACTGTGAGTGTCCAAACCAGAGGAGATGCCGCAACATGCGATTAAATGAATCTTTTTCATGTTAATCAGAGTTCTTGTCCTAGCCAGCCAAGACGACGAAACTGTTTCTATTTCTGTGACGCTGAGGCTGGAACAACAACATATGAATTATGACAATGATAAGTTAATGTTAAAAATTTATTCAAGTTTGAATATTTTGCGTGACCTTTAAAGCACTGAAAGTGACAATGGGTAATTTACCTTGAAACTTAAAAAAAAAAAAAAAAAAACGTTCAAACTCAGTGTGAACAAACATATGTATTCTATGACAAAGATTGATTCATACACTCAGTATGTATTTTTAATCATGTTAACATTTTTACTTATCCATATCGTTGTGAGTACAGTGTGCTTGCAGAGAGACTCTGCCCACACACTCTGATTGGCTGTGATTTTTTTATAGATTTTGTTGTGTCGTCTTGTAGTACTGTCACATCTGGTGTGGACAGACAAATCGCTTGTCACTGGAATCTTATCGCATCACATAAGATTTGGACACTTTGTAATATGTTAATTTGATGATCAAACATTTCTTATGATCAGCGTTAAAAACATAAAATGTACGAAAGCTGCTAGAGACCATAAGGATGGCATTACATGATCACTGCACCACAGAGCACCGGGACTGGCACACCACTCATGCTCCAGCTTACTGCACCACTGCCACCTTAAGCACTCAACACTCTGCACTTATTACACACCTTTCTCCACTCTGCCCTTAGCACTTTCAGAACAGTCTACTCTGGGGTAACACCTGAACATCCATTTATCGTTTGACTGTGCCTTATTTTGTCAACACATACAACCTTAGGGTCTCCAGCCTGATTCAGGCTGGAGAGAAGCCATCCAGTAGATACTGTCAAGGAAAATATATTAGGTATGCCCTTTACTTTCTTTCTTTGTAGGGCTGCAAAATAAACCAAGTAAATACTTCTTGTTGCGGAAAAGTTGCATTGTTGCAAAGGGCCGATCAAGGTGAAAATTATAATAGCCTATAAACGGAGACATGTTGTGTGACCGGCAGAGATCACAGCACAGAATAAAGCCGCACATATCCCAGCATACGTTTCTGCCGCTGCCTCAGATGTAGTAGTCCAGCACGGTGGCTCTATATTGTCAAGTTGTAAATAAGACAACAGCTCTTTTGCAAAGCCCTCCATGTTGCAGTTGTTGCTGTTTTTGGCGCAAGGCTACCAATGCAAAGTCATTGCTATAGAAACCAATGCAGATATTCCGGAAAACTAAAGAGCTCCACAGGACACACAAATCAGATCTGAACAGTTGCGATACACAGTAGATGTAGATGTTGTGATACCCAATATACACTGCAAACAAGAGATGTGACATTGAATTCAACTTTACACAGTTATTGAACTGAATCAATACTGAACTGACTTGAACTGAATGACACTATTGTCTTCTGCAGAATTTGCATCATATTTAATGAAGTTTGCATCAATTATGTTACTTTCCTGTTTATTACTGTAAAGCAACTTGAAACAATTTGTATTGTATTAAGTGCTATATTATAAATAAGGTTGACTTGACAAAACCATTCTTATAGATAACAGTCAGATTAGTTGTCAAAATTAATAGTCAGATACAATTTCAAGGAATAAATCAAATACTATGATTTATCATAATTGCGAAGTCCTATTTTTTAAGGTCTATAAGGTTGGTGTTCGTAATTTTTTTGAAAGAAGTCTCACATGTTCACCAAGGCTGCATTTATTTGATCAAGAATACAGTAAAAACATGTAACATTGAAACAACATTTCCCATTCAAAATAAATGTTTTATTTTATTACATTATTCCTGTGATGGTAAAGCTTGAATTTTCAGCATCATTGGTCCAGTCTTCAATGTCACATGATCCTTCAAAAATCATGTGATGATGATGAAAGATGATGATTTGCTTGAGATTTTTTTTATTACTTATTATCAATGCTGAAAACAGTTGTGCTGCTAATAAATATTTTT
This sequence comes from Chanodichthys erythropterus, assembly GCF_024489055.1. Lineage (NCBI taxonomy): Eukaryota > Metazoa > Chordata > Actinopteri > Cypriniformes > Xenocyprididae > Chanodichthys > Chanodichthys erythropterus. The sequence continues at coordinate 20,515,809 of NC_090231.1, read as the reverse complement.
GTGTAAATGTCTTCACTGTCACTTTTGTTTAATTTAATGTGTGCTTGGAATAAAAGTATTAATTACTTAAAAAAAAAAAATCTTACCAACCCCACACTTTTGAATGGTAGTGTATGTGGCAGTCTTGGCTGCAGTTGTTATTATGGCCAGAGGGCTAAAGGCTTTAAAAGATGTTGACCCTGCACTGTCCTCATATGGTGTTCGGGGTCTATATGACCCCAATCGACATTTCCTTAGTTAAAAAACATCGTTCCCTCCTTTATCTCAGTAGCAAAATTTCCACACATTAATGAAGGCCTGGTACTAAAGCACAAATGCAATGTGGAACGAACATGATCACTCACTCACTCGCTCTCACACACACACAGAGAGAGAGAGAGAGATGTGACTGCAATAGAGAGCATTTTTATAGAAATTGGCAAATAAAATTCCAGCATAAATCTAAAAATGTTCACACATAAATGAAGGACTGGGTATAGAGCACAAATGCAATGTGGAACGAACATAATCTCACACACACACACACACACACACACACACACACACACACACACACACACACACACACACAGGTGTATGTTCACTCTTCACTCCCATTTCATATCTGCTTATTAGGGATGGGCGATATTATCGTTTGCGATAAATACTGTTGAAAATTCTCCTCACAATAAAAATTTGTCTCCTCGCGATAATTACGATAAGTCTAGTTGTTGACGTATTTCGTGCGCGACCGATTCACTGTTCACGCGTGGAGTTAAAACAAGCTTGACGAAAGACGTGAGGCTGAGGAACAGCTTGTTGTTAAGCGAAGAGTTCCCTTCACAATTTGGAACTGGTTTGGTTATAGAAAATCAGATGTGGAGCAAACTATGGTAATCACTATAAACAAATGTTCAATGAATGAGCCGTACGTCATTCACGCCATCATCAACCGGGTTTTGATAGCGCGCAAGTGCAGGTGAGACCTGAACATCTCACATCTACTGTTTAAACTAAACTCATTTAAACCTTGCCAGTTGCCACTTTAAACATTCAACTGTAAGACGCAAAAGAGAACTTGCGCGCGCTGTGAGGAGATTTGTGTGTACTCATCCGAAGCGCGATTTTGTAAACTATCTGAAGACATAGTTGGGATTGTTACTTTTGATACAGTTAGGGCTGTTACGGTCGGCATGACAATCGCGCCACCGCGGTCGTGTGACATTATATATATATATATATATATATGTGAGGTCGCGTTAACTGTTTTTGTTTTTTAGCAATGACGGAAAAAATATGAAGGCTGTCCGTCATTTTGAAAGATTACTGAGGCTGATGTAAGCTTGTAAATGTAATTCCCACCCCTGCCCAGTAAGTGGTGAGCGCGCTCCAGTGTGGCAGCAGAGCGCGACTTCAGTCTCCAGAATAAAATGATGCGTTTGATTACAAGCACTCAGTTTAGGTATATTTTATAATAATAAAGTTATGATACTTATACTTAAATAATTCAGTTTCTAATCCAGTTCGGTTTGTTTTAAATGGTTTGTTTTCTTATTTTTCTTGCTGACTAATGACTATCAAGTTTATGGTATATATATATATATATATATATATATATATATATATATATCATCTATATCAGTGGCGTGCAGTGGTGCTCTGAAATGAGGAGGCACTTTTTTTTTATTATTTTTGAATCATTGTAAATTCATGTGCATTCCTCTTAAAGTTAACAAATCTACCTTGTTAAAACATTACAGTACATCAAAAAAAAAACAAATACAAAAAAAAAAAACAAAAAAAAACAAATACAACTCTATTTTGTAATTTTACATTAACAATGTAATGTTCTATTTATCAAAACCAAGTCAATCTCATCAAGCATCAAGTGTTTTAAGCATTTCTACATTCATTCCAAAATAATAACTAAAGGCAATAATAATTTAAACAATATATTTTATTTGTTTATTGCGGTTTTTCTTTTTAATTGTCAACCTAGAATATTTTAGATCATCAGTCATGCTCCATTAAAAAAAGGTACTCCCCCTGAACAGCATAAACATATAGATAAGTAAACAGAGAAAAATTATATATAATTTCTATTATTAAATTGTATATTTTCATACAGTCGCTCTATAAATATTTGGGGTCATATATACAGTCCACTCCAAAAGTATTGGAACAGTGAGGACTATTCCTTTATTTTTTCTGTAGACTGAAAACATTTGGGTTTGACATCAAACAATTTATATGAGACAAAAGATCAACATTTCAGCTTTTATTTCCAGGTATTTACATCTGGATCTGATACACAACTTAGAAGATATAACCTTTTGTTTGAACCCACCCATTTCTCATGTGACCAAAAGTATTGGAACATGTGACTGACAGGTGTGTTTTGTTGCCCTGGTGTGTCCTATTACATTGATTATTCAAACAATAAATAGCACTAAATGTCTGCACTCAGTTTCAGATTTGGGTTTTGTCTGTGCAGACTGCATTTATAGTTAGACGTGTAACCAATATGAAAACCAGAGAGCTGTCTATGGGTGAAAAACAAGCAATTGTGAAGCTGAGAGAAGATGGAAAATCAATCAGAGCCATTGCACAAACATTGACCATAGCAAGTACAACCATTTGGAATGTCCTGAAGAAGAAAGAAACCACTGGTGTACTAAGTAACAGACCTCGAATGGGTAGACCAAGAAAAACATCAGCTGTTGACGACAGAAACATTGTGAGAGCTGTAAAGAAAGACCCTAAAACAACTGTTAGTGACATCAGCAACAACCTCAAGAGGGCAGGAGTGAAGGTATCACAGTCTACTGTCCGCAGAAGACTTCATGAACAAAGTACAGATGCTACGCCAGAAGATGCAAACCTCTCATTAGCAAGAAGAATAAGAAGGCCAGGCTGGAATTTGCCAAAAACTACAGAGACAAGCCTCAAACATTCTGGGGCAAAGTTTTATGGACTGATGAGACAAAGATTAACCTCTACCAAAGTGATGGAAAGGCTAAAGTTTGGGGAAAAAAAGGATCTGCTCATGACCCCAAACATACAAGCTCATCTGTGAAACACGGTGGAGGTAATGTCATGGCTTGGGCTTGCATGGCTTCTTCTGGGACGGGCTCATTGATCTTCATTGATGATGTAACACATGATGGCAGCAGCAAAATGAACTCTGCAGTGTACAGAAACATTTTGTCTGCCAATTTACAGAAAAATGCAACCAAACTGATTGGGAGATCCTTCATCATGCAGCAAGATAATGACCCAAAACACAGTGCCAAAGCAACAAAGGAGTTCATCAGGGGCAAAAAGTGGAAGGTTTCAGACTGGCCAAGTCAATCTCCAGACTTAAACCCTATAGAGCATGCATTTTACCTGCTAAAAAAGAGACTGAAGGGAGTAACCCCCCAAAGCAAACAACAACTGAAAGGCTGCAGTGGAAGCCTGGAAAAGCATTACAAAAGAAGAATGCAAACGTTTGGTGATGTCAATGGGTCATAGGCTTGATGCAGTTATTGCAAGCAAAGGATTTTCAACTAAATATTAAGTCTTATTCACTTTAATCTATTTTAAGTTAATCTGTTCCAATACTTTTGGTCACATGAGAAATGGGTGGGTTCAAACAAAAGGTTATATCTTCTAAGTTGTGTATCAGATCCAGATGTAAATACATGGAAATAAAAGCTGAAATGTTGATCTTTTGTCTCATATAAATTGTTTGATGTCAAACCCAAATGTTTTCAGTCTACAGAAAAAATAAAGGAATAGTCCTCACTGTTCCAATACTTTTGGAGGGGACTGTACACCATGAGTGTAAACAGAAAAACAACAAGAATATGAGGGTTAAGTCTATACATACTACTTCACAATGAGGCTATTCTTAATGTGTCTACATTCAAAAAAACAAAATCACAAAACTATGTAGGACATCAGATAAAATTCATAACCTACTTACATCCTCCATCTTTTTTATTACTACAAAATCTGACTTTCAATTTTAAATGGCGTTTCCTTCATCTTGAAAACATCTTCTCTCTATTAGTGGTGACTGTTAATATTCATTAGCTGAAAAAATAAAGATTGACTTCATTTTAAAAATGTCTGTCAGCAAAATTCCAACTTCTGTCAGCTAAGACGGAGACCATTTTAATCCAAACAAATCGAATGACTTGCATGACTGAAGCATGAGAAGAACTATAGACTAATCTATATACCATTATTGGACAGCTGTTGCAAATGTCAAAGCCTCTAATTTAGAAGTCCAATAACAAAGCAATGAAATTTTCGTGAGCGCAAGAGAAGGCGAGAGGCCTGAAGAGTATGAGAACAATTAATCAGTTAGGTTAAACACCCCTCCTGTAGAACAAACACCACAAATAAGGGACAGAGGGACACAAAACAAATTTGAATTAAAAATATGCAATGAATATGAGATGAATATTTATTTCTCCTTTTTATTATTATTCATATTTTGGTCTTTTTCAAGAAAACCACTGGCCTGAGGCGACTGACACAAGCTTCAGCAGCTTCAGAAACATCTTTGTGTGCGTTTCTGCCTGTTCATGTAAGAGTATGTTTGTCCGTATGTGTATGCAACCCTTAATAAATTAAGGAATACGAAATCCATTTTGCTCTCAAGTGTGGTAACGTTATGAGCTTTTGAGTTCTAAGTGGCCTCCGTGCAACAAGCAAATGAAGCTTTCCTAATTAACATCATCTTTACTGAGAAGAGAACTTTGTTTTTTTATCAGTACTACTGTGTGTGTGCGCAGTTTTTCAAGGGCACCAAGGGATATACGCGTCTAAAGTGTCGGCAAAAAAGGCTATAATGCAGAATAAGACTCCAGGAGTTTCATTTCTAAAGGGATTTTTCTCTACTTCAGCCATGCCTCTCTAGCACCTGACGTTGTGGAACAAAGGCATGGCTAATATAAAAGGCTCATCTCCTTTCCCTTATCATACTGTGCACTACATTTTTCCCACATTTTTCTCTCCGTCTTTCACCCAGTGGACTCTTTGACTTTGATCTCTTTTCCAGGCATTATTCACTTCATTCTGGGATGCTATATTTCTTAAAAGAAAATCGTTCATTTATTATTTATAATTGTTTACGATTGTATATCCTAGGTTGCCCATTTTAAAAGCTTCTGCAAAGTTTGAGTGCAAAGAATGAGCCAAATTGATTGAAATCACAACTCAAGCCAAAGACAGCAATCAATCAACTATAGTCAATTGAGATAAAATGACCTTGAGGATTCTGCCAGCACTGAAATTTTTATGATCATGTTATGTGAAACAATTTTTTTTTTTAAATGAAAATGAATTGTTTACAAATTGTCAGACACTACATGCCACAAACAACCACACACTGCATAAAAAGACAACTACTGTTGTACTACTTGTTTGGGAAAATGAATAAAAGCCAACATGGCTTTCACCTCTAAAGCTGAACTGTGCCATTGCTGCATCCTTTGGTGTCACCAAACAAAATTACAAAAATAATGACTAAAATAATGTTTTCTGAGAGTCACGTGTTGATTCCGATTTTTTTTACTAGTCAACTTTAAAACTTAACTACAATATGTATTCAAGTAACATTCTCTTTATTAACCATCTGGTTAAAAAAAGTTATTTTCCAAATGCAGCACACCTGAAGTGATCAACATGGTGTAAATGGTGTAAATATCTTTGCAGAAAATATGCATTAAAAATGAAGGCAAATGTTGTACAAACTTATATTAAAAACATCCTATATACTTGTCACGTTCCCAATCATTCCCAGACTACATTGCCCACAGTCCTCCCTGGCAATCACCTGCACTCTCTCCACCAATCACCAATTGCCACATACTGCTGCAGCACATTCTCTGGACTATTTAAGCCACACACACCCTCACACACTTTGCGAGGTCTTGTTTCACCAGTGTACAATTCTGAGCGTTATTTACCCTGTCTGCCTGTTTCTGATCCTGTCTGTTCCCCGTGTTACGATTCCTGCTGCCTGCCCTTTGGACCCTTTTGGATTGTTTATTGTTTCCTGGTTTTGTGAATGCTTTCTGCCTGCCCTGATTCATTGCCTGTTCCTCCACTACGATTCTGCCTGCTCTCTGCCATACCTGTTTGCCACTGTTTGACCATTGCCTGTCTTAATACAAACTCTGTTTAATAAAAGCTTGCAGATGGATCTTACCCTGAGTCCCGCCATGTTACAATACTCAAAAAAATAATTTAAAAATTAGAAAAATGCTCAATATTTCTTAGCAATAGCAATAAATAACACAAGTAATAGGCTATTATTAATAGCAAATGCTTTGTAAAAACAGAAAATAACAGCAGCTCTCAGCCTGTCACATTCATGTAAACATGAAATATTTCAGTAGTAGTCCTTTACAGGTTTTTGCATTCCATTGCGCTATTTTTCCTATTGTTTTTATGTTTGGCGAACATGTTTGGCAGACATGTCTGGCTGTTGCACTTGTGTCTCGCATCTTTTGCAGCGTCTCACTCATGAAACGGCATTCTAAAAACGCGGTGGTCAAGTTAAAAAAAAAGTTCAACTTGCTTTAAATAACTTAGCTTTTTTCCCATTCCACTGCCCGTGTCTCATTTTTTCAACACAGTAACGCGTTTCTGAGTGAACAACAGCCGCTTAAGATTAGTGATGTGTTCTATGTTCATAGAGCGTCATATGAGAGCGGTTAATATATTAAAATATTTTAACATTTAAACTAGTGTTTCTCAACGGGGGCGGTACCGCTCCCCCCGGGGGGCGTTCAGAGAACATTGGGGAGCGTTGGAAGCAAGATTTTTAAAAGGGGGGCGTTCACGAGTTTACGTCAAAGATCCAGGCACGACAAGATTAAACGTGTAGTTACTTGCAAAAGAATTGCCTTCAACATTCTAAAATCTGCCAGTTTAATGCAACATGTAAGCTAGGCTATGTATCGTTTTTTTTGCAACAATTATTTTTCCAGTCATAGACCAGCGCTCAAACACTGACATGAATTCACATGCACAAAAATGTGTTTCGAGCTGACAACAATCCGGTGGTGGCTTGAATCCAGCGTTGACTAGAATCACGCAGCGGAGGAATGGAAAGTTGACAAGCCATTAAAAAAGTACTGACTTAAAATACTTAATAAGAACCACTTATATTTTCAATAAATCATGTTCCCATTCACTCCGGTGACGAATTTTAAAATGAATGAAACTAAATTCTATTTGTAAGGTAAAACTTTTACATTTTTAATGCCTAATGCCAAAATGTTTTCTTTGTTCACAAAGTAATTTACTGGGCATTATTGTTAACTTGCAAGACTGTAAGGAGAAAATGACAATTTGATGGATAATTAATTTAAATATAATCTGTAATCACATTTAGGTAATTTTGTCGTCACATCTGAGTGCAAAACGCTGCTTGGATAATTTCAAGATAGGCTAGTTGAAAATAATTAATAATACATTCATAATTTAATAATTGTTCATATGTGTTTATTCTTGTTAAACTATTTTTTTTTTTTTTTTTTTTTTTAGGCTGCTTATTATGGACACAAATTAATCATGACAAACCAAATCAATTTGAATTGAATTAATTATAGGCCTACCATTGATGATAACATCAAGCTGATACCAAGGTATTTAAGCCTATAATTATAACATTTTTTTTATGAAAAATCATGATTGTATTTATTTATTTTTTTCCAAAGTAAGATTAATGTAAGCAGCTTCTTGCAATACTCTCCTAAATGCGTAATAAATCCTAAACGCACACATTAGCGCTGAAATGACCATATAGTGGTCGTACGCATATATGATCGTTTTTACTGTCCAGAATTATCAAAGAAATTCAATAGGCAGATGCAGATTATGTTGAGTTTTGCGTTAGTTCAAATGCGCATCAAGGTGATGGAAACCATTGGCATACTCATGGTGTGTAATGACCACTTGTGCATAAAACACCATGGCATTATGTATTAGGCCCAACAAAGTCTGACAAACAGCCCTCGACATAGAAATCAGATGTTTAAACTCGTAGTTATTTTGTGCGTGAGCGCGTTCATGTCGAGACTGCCAGTGTATGGGCATATACTTGTTTAACCAGTATTTCATCAGTTCTTCTGCGTCTCCTCACAGCATTTCAATAAAACGATATCCAACAACACAAATAGCTCTCTTTGTAGTCACAAGTTCCCTTCATAATGCAAAGCATGCGACTTGCACGCTTAAGTTTCAGAAAACATCGTCATCGAAGTTTATATGTCTATAATTTATGTAATTAATATATGTATTCTTTATATCACAGGTTTTCAAACCTTGTGTCACGAGACTTAAAAAATGGGTTGGCATTTTCATAAAAGCATAGTCTAAAATGAATAAACAAAATATATTTGACTTAATTGATTAACAAAGCGAAAGAAAAAACTGCCCAATAGTAGCCTATACTGCTCAGTTTGATTCATTTTTGTGAGGCGCGGCGCTCCACAAACAAGTTCAAGAAAAGGACACCGAGATGGCAAAAAGCGCATCCTGTTTTCTTTATTTTGCAAAAGCATAATGTTCTGTTTTTAGTGTGAGTGTATAAAAGTAAACTTCGCAGTATCGAATAATGTCTTACTCATATCTGTAAATTACGGTATTTAAGTTGTTTCTGTTGGTAGGAAACTAGTTGAAGTGATCGCGCCGGCGCCTCGCGTCCGCACTCAACATATTCATTGCAAACTTGACATCGCAGCCTGTTCATTATCAAAATAAAATACCGTCAGCCAAACATATAAAAAATTACACTGCTCATACATACTCCGTAATATCCTATCTGTGCCGTTCAGCGTGACCACCGCTGAAACTGGTTCTGCCAAACACATTTTTGCTCATTTGAAGAGGATGATTTTTTTCATTGATATTGAAACGGGAGTGAAGTACAAATCCTATTTGACACAATAAATAAAAGTTCAGCATCCAAATACATTGCTAATATGGAAACATTTGAATTCGTGCCAAACGAGAGAGGTAGGCTGCTGAACACCGGTTTTTACTTTCAGTTTCGCTTCAAATTCATTCGTTTGGGCTTGTTCATAGCTACTTACCAGTTTTTATTCTTATTCTGTATATGTATATTATATATTTTAGTATTCTTATGCTTGAGTAGACTTGGTTTTTTGCGTCAATAAAAAAAAAAATAAAAAATTTAAAAAAGGTTGTTCATTAAAAAAAAAGTTTGACAGCCACTGCTTTATATGTTGCGTATGTGTTGGAAAATACCAAACCTGGCATGGACCACTTTTGGTGTTATATGAGAGGGGGATCCCCCAAATGAGGTGCCGGATCAGATTTCAGAGGTTCCGGTTCCAGCTTGTCCCGGCTGCCTGCCACTGTTCAGTCAAATCAAATCTGTTATTTGGCTTTCAGTGACATGCTTTTTAATTATGAAAGCTGCAGTCCGTAACTTTTGGAGCTCTAGCGGTAAATAACCAAAATTGCAGGCGTCTTGGTACTGCAGGTAGCCTACTGTACTCCGCAGCGGTGCCGACTGGAACCAGTCTAATAGTAGCCTATCAAAATAAATATAAAATATAGGCTAAACTCTTATTAATGGTGGGTCATAGTGATTCAGGATAAGACAAAAACACGGTTTGGAAAATGGATTCATGATCTAGGCTAATGGTGTTTGGGGGGCGGTAAAGGACCTGGATAATAGATAGGGGGGCGTTGGCCCAAAAAAGGTTGAGAATCACTGATTTAAACGAAGTGTTTTGGTGCACATTTGATTTAATAATAAAAAAAAAAAAATATATATATATATATATATATATATATATATATATATATATATATATATATATATATATATACACGGCACAAATAAGTACAGTAAAGCAAAGATACAAATAAATAAAGCTTTTCAGGTTTTTCATGTATCCAGTTTTCAGGTATAGAAATTGAAAAAATAGCTAATAAAATGTAAAACAACATTGCATGTAATCTTCACTGTATAAATTAAATATAGATCAATCATTATTAATTATTAAGTTACTATTCAGTCATAAGCAACGAGTGATTTCCTTGTCTTTTGTTGTTTGATTAACATTTAAAACACATTCAGACAGCAGGAATGCAAGGGCTGCTGTCTCTTTAAGACACATGTGTTCTTTCTCCAGTGTATAAGTTCACTTAAGACATAACCGACTATGCATACTAGAATACTCGCTAAGACGGGCATGTTGACATAATTTTGTGTGGATTTATCTGTTCAAGCAAGACTTGAAAGAGACCTCTATATTTCCGCGCTGTACATGCACTTCCGTGTGCGTGCTTCGGATGAGTGCACAAATCTTTTCAAAGATTTCATCAATAAAATACTGCATCATAAACATTTTCTACTATTTGATATGTATTTAAATGATTTAAACCTTGCGAGATGATGGATGAAACACAAATGGGCAAAAACTATGAAATGAGCAGCGCGTTCGTAAATCAAATAGCCGCGTTTCTCTTGCGTCTCTCAGAAATCAGCTTTGTCAGTAGTAGGCTGCTATCAACTAAAACACTACATCATCATACACACTTTCTACTATTTGATGTCTACTTAAATGTTTAAAACATTGTACGATATGATAAATTAATTAGTGTAAATTGTATGAATGAAATGAAGCACGATAGCAAGTCAAGACAAATGTAGGACTATATTTTTTTTCCGCAGCCAAATCCCGCACTGCGGAGATCCGGCACGGTGCCGGAAAACTTTAAGCCCTGGGCATGCCATCATGTAAGATCATTTTCATTTGCTCTATTTTCAACATGTTGAACATTATTGTCATGATCACCGTCTGTTCCTGTCAGTTCCCGGACTACATCTCCCATCATCCTCTCTGCCACTCACCTGCACACACTTCACACTAATCACCAATCACCACACCCAGCTGCAGCTCATTACACGGACTATAAAAGACTCATACACACACCACCTCACTGCTAGGTCTTGTTTTCCCAAGTGTTGCATTTCCAAGCGTTATTTCCTGTCTGCCTGTCCTGTGTTACCGTTCCTGCCTGTTTCCTGTTTGTTGACCCGTTGCTGCCTGTCCTGACCATCGCCTGCACCTTGACTACGATTCTGCCTGTTCCTTGTTGTTCCCGTTTGCTCCCGTTTGACCCTGCCTGTATGACAACGCTCACTGTAAATAAAGCTTTGCATTTGGATCCCTACCTGAGTCCCGCCTTCGTTACAATTATTATTAAAAATCGTGATTTCTTGATTTGAAAATAATAAAATCAAGGCAAAACATCAAATTCGAATGAATCGACAAAAAAATCGGAAATCAGAATGCCAACTCAGTATTGTCTGGCTCCTGCGCCATCATCACACGCATGCGTCCTGGTGCTCACGTGAACAATGTCGGCCAATACTGAGCCGGTGTTCTGACATAGAACCTGGAAGCCTACACTGTCTATACAATGTAAACAGTGTAGGATAATGCCTGGGTAGAGAAGAAATTGTTGAATAAAGTCATTATTTTTGTTTTGTTTTTGTGCACAAAAAGTATTCTCGTCGTTTCATAACATTAAGGTTGAACCACTGTAGTCATGTTGAGTATTTTAATGATGATTTGAATGTGGTAATTACATTGTTTTCTATGTACATATATATACATACACACACAAGACAAACAGACAGACAGGTTTAACACTATTTTGGATCCTTGTAGTACAGGCTTTGTCCACGGTTTTGGTTTTAATATTTCTTAATCAAGATACAATCAACAAAACAAATGGTTTAATAAAAAAAAAAATGTTAAAAAAATGGTGAAATCATTCTAAGATTTCATTTTTTTTTTAATTTTTTTTTTAACCTTCCATCATTGCAAACCTAAAATTCATGTACACCAGTTTGGCTTTGGTTGCTTAAATGAAAAGAAACTGTAGGGGGAAAAAATCTGTTGTGCTCCACATAAATAAACACAAAATAATTTCAGTGTAGTTAAAATTCAAAATAAGGTCAATCGGTTTTTAGACTTATCTAGAAACTGCAAATAAACATTGGAAACTGTGTACTCTAATGAACCCTAAGAGAGGCTTACTGCATATGATCCCCTAAAAGGGGATTTCAGAAGTCCTGACCTACAATCAGTGGGACCATCCGTTTTCTTTCTCTCAGACACTCGCCTCCAAGCAAAGATTACACACTAATCTAGCAATCTCAGTCATAATCAGAACACATGTCCACATTTCCATCACCATATGGACATGAACTATTCTGAGAGTACCCCTCGATCACTTCTGATCTCTCCGTCATGATTTAAGAACTCAAACCCGAGGGAGATTTTACTGGCTTAGCCCTGATCAGGTGCTTTTTGGTTATCACTCTCCAGAGACGCCGTCAAGAGAAAAGGGCAACCAGCCATTCTCGCTGATCCATTTTCAAGGATTAGTAATTGACAGGATTATCGTCAATGATAAATGCATACACAACCTCTCTCACCTGATCCAGTCCTCCTAGTGCCCATTCAGTGTCCAGATTAATAATGGCCAAGCAGATCAATAATCAGAAGCATTCTGAGGGTTTGAGAAGATGCCACTAGCATGTGTTTGCACTTCACTGTGGGTGCTGCTCACGGCATACTGACAATTCTCTTGCTCACTTTACAATTGGAAATGTTTCAAAGAACATGGTGCGTATTACAAAGAAGCATCCGGAGAGTGTGAGCAAAGGAGAAAGAAGGAGAAAGAAGACAGACTTCAAGAGTATTAGAGAAAGACCCCATTTATTAAAGAGTTTACATTTTAAAAGGGCCATTTTCTATCTCTCCTGTGAGTACTGGGGAAAAAAGAGAAAGAAAGGGAAGAAAACCTCTTTCCTCCAGTTATCAGTGCTGTATTTATTTAGTTTTAGTATAATTCCTCCTCCATATGACCATATCAAGGGAACAGTCTTCCCGACCAGACTCTGTAATTGCGCCTTTTTCTTTTATTTGTGTGTTCCTTGCCACTGGCAGTGAATTAACATGGCTTAACCATGTTTTGTTTGTAATTAGCAGCGGGCGCAATGAAGTGCTGTAGGGTTTCTCTGCTAGTGGCAGGCGATTACCTGCCTGCTCAAAGTGACTTCCTAAACACTAGAGCAGAGGGGAAGCCATCAAATGGCAAAGCAGATGACTGTCAAGGGACTCAGCAGAGAAACCAATATTTTGATAGTTTGTTTTAATTTGACAATCACGTAGGTCCACGAGGGAGATTAAAAAGAGGTTTTTGCCACTCACCAATGTCACTGTAAGCTAGAGAAGAAAGAAAATGGTGCCAAGAGAAATCAGGTCAGCACCTCAATGTTGCTCTGGGAAGCCAAAAGATACTTAAAGTATAAAATCAAACACACTTTCATAGCAATTTGTGTCACAATACTGTATATAACAGGTCAATGACTAGTAAAAGGTTTTCACAAATGTCATGACTTATGAAAATATAAAGTCGCATCACATAACATTTTAAAAATATTGCCTTGTCATAAAAGGTCAAATTTAGGGTCGACATGACAACTGCGCCACCGCGGTCGTGGAGTGTCACCGGCAGTATTGTGTGTGTGTCTGTGTGTGTGTAAGATTGAACAAATATTACATTAAAATACATTTAAATTTAGAAATTAAAATAAAAAACAAGATCTTCATAGAAAAGGTGTATTCAAAACACTATGTATGGATTGCACTTTTAATGTAGTTTTGAATAAATAAATCCAGACAAAAAAAAATAAAAAATTGCATGTCATTGAACAATATACTGATTTGACATTATCAAACCCGTCTTGCTTCACACAGAGATGAAACAACTTTGCACTAACTCTGCTGACCTTGGTTGAATATGTAAAATAAATAAAGCCCTTCTATAGAGTTCACAGAGAGAAACGGGATAGGAGAACAGAGAGAAAAAGACATGGACAGAGTGAGACAAAAAAGGGAATCATATCAGAAACGAGAGATAAAGGGTGTGATGCCGAGCAATGACATACGTGGAATGATGTAAAGCTCTTCATTTCATAGATTTCCCTCTTCAAAGTCTACTGTTTCATTGATTGGCCCTGTGTATTGACTGAAACATTGAGGTGTTACACACAGACCAGTGCAGGGATTCTCTTTGATATGTACCTGCGATCATAAAAGCAACAAGTGTTTGATGAGATGAGGAGAAGCTTCAAAACTCCTTATTTCTGAGCAAAGTTGAAAGGGATTCAAAATCACCAACACCTGATTTAGGTCAGCTAACTCACTCAAAGCACGGAGAGACTTGAATTACATGTCAAGAACAGTAAAAAATTAAAGAAGAAACAAAAAGTGTCAACAAGAAACTGCACCATAAAATTGTTCACTAGAAAATTATTAATAACCTTTGTTTGTGTCAGTCTTCATGGTCAGCTAGAGCTTGGATAGATATTTGTATATAAGAAGTTTTTTTTCTTAAAGTGTAAAACCACCGGCATGCAAGAGAGCAGTCCAAATTCCCTTTTCAACAAATGGGAAAAATTGTTTCAGTGGATCAGGTTTCGGTGGACTAACACAAACAAATGCCTGTTGCCATCAGATAAGACAGATAGGACAACTGCCAGGCATCTCTTAGGGGGTGTAAATGGGGACACCATCACCAGGCCCTGCAGAGAGGAATACCTCTCAGTCAGTATGTGGCAGGAAAGTGAAAATGTGAGAGGCAGTACTTTAGTCCATTTTTAATCGGTATAAGGGGATAAAATAGAGTGAGGTTGTGACATGCACACCCAAAACACAGTTGGCTGGTGGAACTTGCCTGGTCATGCTACGAGAATGGAAAATTTCTGCATATATTTTACTCCTCAAATTGACCACATAACTGCAGCACATCAACTGCACATTTATTAAGAGAACGGCTTAAGGACAGTTGGTTGTTTCACAGCAATTCACAGAAACATTCTTATTAAGACACAAATGAATGCAAGGGTGATAGTTCAGCCATCTGGTGTCATGTATGGACAGTATTCAGCAAAATGCCTGTATTGGAAGTGGAAAGCAAAAACAGCAGACGGACTGAATGAAAATGAAAATTCACTTTCTGACAGTAGGTGGTGCTTATGGAACAGCAGCGATTTCGTTTCCTTGGTTGCCACTGTACACAAAGAAGCGATGCACATATAAACACTACTTTATATCAGAGAGAGTCTTATCATAAAGTGGTGCAGGTGTGACGTCAGAACCCAGAAGGCTAATTCGCCGCTGGTTCATTTGAGATTTTTCTATGGGGCTTTATAATGCGGTTTCTCAATTTATGAGTAAAATAAAGCCTGTGGTAAACATAACTTGACTATACTTGACTGCCGTTTTGTTCTACAACGTACAATGCAAAGTCAATCATAGCAAAACCAACTTTACTCACATATGGAGCATTCAGAAACAAAGCAACCTCAGCTTCCTTTTTTAGGCATTCCAGCTCTCGAACGTCTCTCCAGCACTGCAAAGCTTTTCCAATATT
The DNA here is from genome assembly GCF_024489055.1 of Chanodichthys erythropterus. Taxonomy (NCBI): domain Eukaryota; kingdom Metazoa; phylum Chordata; class Actinopteri; order Cypriniformes; family Xenocyprididae; genus Chanodichthys; species Chanodichthys erythropterus. The sequence continues at coordinate 20,500,341 of NC_090231.1, read as the reverse complement.
AACACAGGTCCTAGCTCTTGCCTGATCGAAACCCTTCCTTTTCCAGTTCTATTCGTCTGACCTTTTCCTCTTTGGTAATATCTCAGCCATCTCTCTTTCTACAGTCTTTCTACAAATCTCCCTCTAGCTCACTCTCTCTCCTCCTCCATTATGAGTGTATACACCCCCACTGTTATAAGAGCATTGTGGTGCTTGGTCTGAGTAGCGTGTATTCCAGAAAGCAAGGTTATCTTACTGTCAAAATACCCTGAACTCTCAGTTGATTGACCCAAACCTTGTTTACTCGAGGTATGCTGGTTCCAAAAACGTGTCCAGAAGTAAGTGAATACACGTCACACTACTTCTTTTTTCTTCTTTTGTTTAATGGCCATTTACCTACTTAGTGCATATTGCCACCTATTTGTCAGTTATGCAATCATTTTTCAATCATTTGTTTAATAATCTTTAATCACCGTGAATAAGAACTATATTTATATAATAAAAATAAATATATTACAATAAAATAAACATTACCTTGTTTTAATAGTGCTTTATATATCGATATAACAGTATATATAATTCTGTCACGCCCACGGCTGTCTCATCAATTGGTCAGTGAATACCTGCCGAGTTCACACTGCACGATTTTAGGCCCGATTTTCACTTGCCGACAGATTTTGCAAAACTGATGTCAAAGGCCTGAAATCTGAGGCAAATCAGTGCTCGTTCACACGAGTGAATTACACACAATCTGAGAGAAGCGCCACAGCCTGTGAGATATTTGCCTTGCCAAATATTTGGTCCTGTCTGCCATTCAAAACTCTGCGGTATGAAATGTGTTCAGGCTGAAAATGACATCGGCGATGACCTACAGCCAATGAGAGAGTAAGATACAGGGCAGTGGGAAATTCAGGGAGGAGTTATAGAACCGCATCTCCACAACCATTTCCTCCTCCATAACCTTTTTTTCTTTTCCTCCTTTTTGCTGCAAATTAGCGCACAGAAAGTTTGGATTGCAAGCTTCTAGCGGGCTAAAATTTTTAATAACAATTCCGTTCTCACGAATGACCTTGTATTATTTCCTTATCACTTCTTGCATGTTTGGTTGTTAAACGTAGTTTGCGGACCAAACAGAGTTGTCTGTGATTCTTCCTATTGTAAAGTCATGCAATGGGTAACCTCCTGTCGCCCATCTATCATGTGATGTGCAAACAGCAGTGACTGAATGCTACCCCAGATAGTCGTGCAGTGTGAAAAGAACAGTGATCTGACGACTCTGAAAATAGCCAGGACTATGTACAAACATTTTTTTTCAGCACACAATACATTAACCAAATTGTTTTTTTTTGTATGTTTGTTTGTGTCACAAAAAGTTCTTTCATGACTATCAGTGTGAATGCTTTAACATGTGAGATGAATGCGTTTGACGTCAAACACATTTGCATAATTTCTAAAGACAAAGTCAAAATAGCAATGAATTATTTATGAAATAAAACTAAAATGAGACATTTAACAAAAAGTCATTTGCACTGGCACAAACACACGCCTTTAGTGACACGAGACCAAACCATACAAATTAATTGGTGTCACATATAAAACATACCCAGGCATTCTAAATGACATTGCTGTTCAGCACTAGTGGATTCATAGTAAACTAAATGCTCTCAAAAAAACATTTGCCTTCACAGCAACTAACAATATATATATATCAGTGCTTCCCACACATAGACTTTACTTGGGCGGGCCGCCCACGTATACTTGGGTGGGCGTTATTATATTCGGAGACACATTTTTGCTTTTATTATTTTTATCCTCTTATACTTTTATATCCGCGCAAGATAATGAAACCATCTGCGATTGATTAACTAGTCGTTTCGTACATGCTCGTTATATGTGCGTCAGAACATTTTACTCCGGCTAACATTCCCACAGGCGCTGAATTTTGCAAAGTCACAAGGCGGCGCTGCTGCATGTTATACAAGCTCAGGCAACAGCACTTCAGGCTGCTTCAAAGTGATTCTCAATCAATGAAAAGCGCAGATTTATGCCACGCGATTGCTAATGAACTCAAGTTGATGAATTATTACAATGTCTACTTTATGGCCTTTATATAAAATATTTTAGACGATTGTAAGAATCTGAAGGATCAGCCTGCAATAGTACAGACATTTCAAAATAAGAGTACCTGTGTATTTCGGGCTTGTTTATAATTAAAAGTCACACGCTAAGTTTTTTCTTTTTATTTTGGGCATTATTGGTATTTTGGTTACACAAATTGTATTTAGCTTGATTTCCATTTAATTCATAGTAAATTATGGTAGTCTCCCCCACAGGAAGACAAGACTAAGAACTTTACTTGACACATATATTATTCATTATATAAATTTTACTAGTAAAATCTGTGTCCCATTCACTGAGAGAGACACTATATGACAGCAAGGAAAACATAGAAAAAGGTGAACCATTTAAATGCTGTAATTTTGCATAATTTACAAAGCATAATAATGCATAATATTAGTATGTAATTAAATGTAATATGCTATGTAATTAAAATTAATTTCAATAGATAAAAATACTGTTAAAAATCACACATTATTTGTTTGTCACATGTAGTAGACCATTTTGTGCCGTGGGTAATAGGAGGATTTTTCACCCGGCTACCACCGCAAGTATATTTCAAACATGTGGGAAGCACTGATATATATATATATATATATATATATATAAACCCTTTTCCACTTCCTGTAACTATAGTTCTATATGGTTCTTCATCTCAGCAACAGAGAGAACAGGAGACTATGGGACTGGCAGGATCTCAGTAGAGGGAATAATCAAGGGCCATCAAATGCTCAGAGATGAAAGGCTGAGAAATGCGGGAGAGAGAAAGAAAAAAGTCCTTTGACAAGGAAAGCAAGGGAAATCATGTCTTGTTGCCCTGCCAGCGTAATGGCATGGGTGTGTAACTCATCAGTATCACTGGAATCCTCCAATGGAATTTTCTACAGTAGGAGGCAATCAATAAAGGCAATATGATATTTGATTTGTTTGGCATCCATCACTGTCCACAACTACAGTACATAAACCATGCAAATAATAAACTGGCGTCCATTTAAAAGGCAAGTACACTGCTGATAGGTTTGCAGGAGTTCAGAAGACAATGCAACACAAATGACTGGACAGAGATTAAACTTTGAAATTAACCTGAAAGAAAATGTATGCATGAACAGTATTGGTAACAAAAAATTTATAAAATGTAAAAAGTGGTAAAAACCACAAGGTTTTCCTTTGCTGTGAATAAAAGATTTTTTCAGTATTAGTCACACAGTCTTACCACACAGCAGGAGCTCATCATTTCAAAGTTCAGTTCTGTCCATATCTTCTGGAAATGTCACACCTCTGTTCTTGGCTCTAGAACGGACAAGATGAGCCTACATCAGTAATAGTCAACATCTCTTCTGAGGCATTTCTTAAAAGGGTCATCTATAAGACCTGCATGTAATGAAACAGACTCTAATAAAATAAGGCCTAGGCATAATTATCATGTCAAATGTTAACATTTAAGCACATCATATCTATATAAAACTTAACACAACACCTGCAGTTGTAAAGCAGAACAAATGCATGAATTTCATCACGCTTTCAGAAATGTGATGAAAATGTACAAACTTTTTAAGTTAGCAGCTAAAAGAAATAAAGATAACAATACTGCATTTTTTCAGCAACCCTTGTTTACAAATCAAAGGATGTGTGAAATAAACATTCAACTGAAAACAAAAATGATCATCAAGCAAAAGTAAAAAAGCAATAACACTACAATACAAATGTTTTTGTGAAGTAGGAGGGAGGGAGGGAGGGAGGGAGGGAGGCTGGGTGTGGGCCATGCAGTATTGATTCGGAGAGGAGGGGGTCCTTGGCGTGAAAAAGGTTGGGAACCACTGGCCTACACTGTTCCTGGGAGGAACTTTCCAGAAGTCTGAACCCCTTCTGTTGCGTTAACGAATGAAAGATGCTATGGTCAGTAATTTAATCGTTTATGGTTATGTGACCCAGGGTGGCAAGTCTTCGCGATTCATTTTAAATGTAGATATGGTGGGAGAGTTGGAGTTAACGTATAAACAGAATAATTCAATTTGTTTTGTTTTGTTGTGATATATTACACACATTTTTGTCATGCATTTCTTATTATAAGATTTAAAAAGTTTCATAGGTAAGTCGTGCCGTGGTAAGATTCCATGTTGAGTTAATGATGAAATTACATGGTCTTTCATTGCTCTCTTTGCCAAGTGCCTTCCAAACAGCTTCATAATGCTCACGCGATCTCACAAAAGGTTTGTTCGAAGATGCATCGGTGCTGTGCAGACCGATCGGCTTATGACATCAAAGTACCGCGAGAGCAATTCAAAACATAAGGAATCGTTTGCTCTCCGAACGCTCTCGTGGTATCTGCGCAGAGCCGATACATCTCAAACAAGCCTAAAAGTTTCTGGCTACTGGAGATGAAGGCAAATCCCTGTAATTCAATGAATTCTAAACAGAGATGATTATGTGCGTTCTCACTGCACGAATCGGTTCTTTGGAACAGTTCATTTAATTAATCGAATATTATTAGGCTTGTTCGATTAGATGCAGCGCTGCACAGACCGATTGGCGGCTGACTTGAAGCAGTGCATGCCGGTAAGAAATTTTGTCCAACTTGAAACAGCGCCGACGCCATGCGACTGTGACGTATGGCTTCAAAGTACCGCGAGAGCGATTCGAGATCAGCCACCTAAGTCAGCCAGCGCAGTTTCTCAAGAGGAGCTGCACGAGTTCTGATGACGACACAGCTGTTTCATGACTGGCCGGATTCACCGCATGACAACGTTCACGTGTGTTTCGTGTTTATTGTCATGCCTTTAGTTTCACTAATGCTCACAAATCTGTATTTTTATAAGAGTTAAAGGTGCTAAAGAGGATGTTTTGTTTTATACATTTTTGCAATATTACTTGAAACTGTCTTTACTAACTGATAAAAGACTATTTATTAGGTGCACTGAAAGGAATAATTTTAATATACATCATCTGTGCATGAGGTAGGGCCTTAAAAACATCAGCCAATCATTTACGCGATCATGACGTAAACGATTGGCCCTCTGGCTTGTCAATCACTGCCGTGACGTTCCTTGTGAGAGACGTGCGCAGCTGCGCGCTCCAGTAACTTTTCACACTCTACAGGCGCCGCATGCAATGTTTTTGTCAGGAGACAGGAGTAACAACTGCAGATTATGAGTAACCTGCGGTGAGTCCGACATAATGAATCCAATAACACGACACAGCGAATGCCGGTGGTAAACACTCGTGTTCCAATACTTGTGCACGAGCATCACTACGGGAATCAGAAAGTGTCCGACTTCACGTCTCCGTTTTCAGCTCCACCCCGCCTGCACGCGGCTACTCTCGTCGATTGGTTACATCCAGCCACAGTACATGTCGAACACAGCTATTTACATCATTACGTAACGCGGCATCACTTGGACCCTGTCATCCGTGGCATATATATGGCACTAAAATATTTTAAACGTCCCAAAAAAAAAAAAAGGCACTGCTGTTTATTTATTTTAACTAGTTGAGTGGATTATACACTCAAGAACAGCTCGGACCAATTCACTGAATTCAGTTTAACTGATGACAGAATTGGTTACACTGGTTTTGTGAACCGGTTCAACAGATTAAATAAAAGATCTGATAAGAACGTAGACTATTGCTTATAGTGGAATATTGGTGCATAATATTTAACATTAGCTATGGATGAATGTCACGTGATTGGGCCTACTTAAAGGGATGTTTATCTGCTTACCCCCAGCGCATCCAAGATGTAGGTGACTTTGTTTCTTCAGTAGAACACAAATGATGATTTTTAATTGCAACCGCTGCCGTCTGTCAGTCAGATAATGCTAGTGGATGGGAACTTCTACTATAAGAGTAAATAAAACTTGCATCGCAAATCCAAATTAAACCCTGCGGCTCGTGACGACACATTGATGTCCTAAGACACGAAACGATCGGTTTGTGCGAGAAACCGAACGGTATTTATATAATTTTTACCTCTAAAACACCACTATGTCCAACTGCGTTCAACATTCGGTTAGTGGTCTGATTGTGCTCTGACAACGGCAGTGATGTCTAGCACTCGTTGAAGTATCCATGGGTTTCAAAGACGTCACTTCAGCTATGCCCGCCGCCATATTTGTGTCCGGTCACAGCAGCGCGCTCTGTTTAAGTCTATGGTGACAGCAGCTACAACTACCAGAGAAAGGCCAACAAAACACTCTCAGAAGGTTCACAACAAATTTACAATATGTCTGGGATATGTGGTGCTGTTAGCCATTTCAACAGTCGTCAGAACTACAAATTTATTTGATCCCAAAGGAGTTAGATTGGCAGAATTATTGGCTTCATACAGAAAGGACCACACCACTGGCAGCCAAACAGCAACGCACAACATTAATAACTGCTGGGACTGTCATTTACATAACATTATAACGAGAAGACTATTGTAATAAAATGTTGTGAATTCTCTATGTTGTTGTTTCAGCATGTTGTTGTGGGAAGAGGGTGTCTACTTGAGTTAAACATTGATTAGCCTGCATAACTTGTTCAAACTTGTTCAGTTGTGCATTTGCGTCATTTTGTGCAGATAAAACTTGTAATATTAATTTTATGAAGTATAAATATCTGATTATTCTCATAAAGGATGTGTTTCGTTGAGGTAAATAACCCACAGAGCTGATGATCATATAGCTTCAGCGCGGGCGCTCAAAAAGTGAGGCAAAACATTAATATGATTGGGACTGTCTTCTTATAAATTATAGTATAATCGTATATACTTGTAACATGACGTTGTGAATTATTTGGGCTTATTTGCTGTGTTTCGGAGTTCCATGACGTTACTTCAAGTTCATATATGCGTGATTTTGTGCAAATACTAGTTGTAGTATTATTTTCATTTTGTATAAATATCTGAATTATTTTATATAGGATGTGTTCTGTTGAGTTAATTAACTTTCAGTCTATGAGTTTTTATTCTCTTCAACTTCAGCGTGCGCAGCTAAAACAGCAATGATTAAGTCATTAAAATGTTTACAGTAATATTAAAACGTTCATATTTTTTAAAAAAAATGAATGCATTATTTTTAATAACTAGCTCTTATATTGTTCTCGTATTATATTCAGCAACACATGTTTGATTAATAAGGATCACGAACAATAACAGATTTTTTTTCTCAAATCATCTCATTTTGATAACAGTATTATTTGAGCTGCATGCGCTGAATGAACACCCGTAAAATGAAGCACTTTGCTAGAAGGTTAATTAACTCAAAGGAACATCCTATATAGGGTAATTCATATATATTTATACAAGATAGACATAAAATTACAATATTTGCACAAAATCATGCACGCATGTACTTGAGCTAAGTAATGTAGTTAGCTTGTGTCGTGAATTTGTTCATCCTGTAATAACACGACGAAACACAGCAACTAGAATTCACAATATTTTAATACAATATTGTATACAATTATAATGTTATGTAAATGACAGTCCCAGCAGTTATTAATGTTGTGCATTGCTGTTTGGCTGCCAGTGGTGTGGTCCTTTCTGAAGGAAGCCAATAATTCCGCCGATCTAACTCCTTTGGGATCAAATAAATTTGTAGTTCTGACGACTGTTGAAATGGCTAACAGCACCACATATCCCAGACATATTGTAAATTTGTTGTGAACCTTCTGAGAGTGTTTTGTTGGCCTTCCTCTGGTAGTTGTAGCTACTTTCACCATAGACTTAAACAGAGCGTGCAGCTGTGACCAGACACAAATATGGCGGCGATAAAATACAGTGACGTCACATGAAACCCATGGATACGCACAAGACATCGCTGCCGTTGTCAGAGCGCGATCAGACCTCACTAAGCGAACGCAGTTGGACATAGTGGTGTTTTAGAGGTAAAAAATAATATAAATACTGTTAGGTTTCTCGCACAAGCCGACTGTTTCGTGTCTTAGGACATCATTGTGTCATCATGAGCCGCAGGGTTTAATTTAGATTTGTCTATGCAAGTTTTATCAAAGACTATAGAATAACACAAGACGTGTCACTCGTATTGTTTTGAATGAGATAAAGTGTAACGCGCAATATGGCGGAATAAGTCCCGCCTTCTAAATAAGAGCCAATCGCCGTCTGGTAAAGTCATCGCGTCACTCCAGCGGCCGTTAGAAGCACCGCTTTCTATAGAAACAGTCAGACGCGCGCCTCCGAAATGAGGCACAAGAGAAGCGCATTTAGATCTGCGCATGCGCATTAGCTTGATCCAGCATAAAAATACAGGTTTTTTTGTCATGATTCGAATATGAGACAGTTGTCAGATTTCATTGGTGATTTCAAATATGAAATTTAATCGAAAGCTTGGCAAACAGCTTTGGAGCTGCATGATGCCCAGGATGCCCGAGAGGCGTTTCAAAGATGGCCGCCGAGTGAAATGACTTGTCTTAGAGGGACTTTGGTTTTATTTACTCTTATAGTAGAAGTTTCCATCCACTAGCATTATTTGACTGACAGACGGCAACGGTTTGAGTTAAAAATCATAATTTCTGTTCTACTGAAGAAACAAAGTCAACTACATTTTGGATGCGCTGGGGGTAAGCAGGAACATCAAATTTTCATTTTTTTGTGTGAACTAACTGTTATCCCTTTAAGATACAAATTGTGCTTTCTATAAGCCCTATTCGGACGGGATAACTTTTACATGGAGAGGTGGTGGGGTAAAGTATTTAACAGAGCTTCTCAGTGATTTAGTCTCGTCGGAATGTGCCATCTCAGTAATGGTCTGGAAAAATTACCTCAGGTAATAGCTAATCCCGTCTGAATGTCTGTGGTGCTGATGTTTTATTATCCAAACGCTTCTCCTCGTGTGTTTTCGACCTACCTGAGCTACTGTTTGCACACCAATCTTCAGCATGCTTTCATTTATTTCAATATTGATGGTATCCGACGAAAAAATTAAATTATAAAATTTGAGCCAAATCGGCAATATATATTTATACAACAGTTCGACGGCACAAGTGTGTAAAGCGGAGGTCGGCAACCCGCGGCTCTTTAGCGCTCCCCTAGTGGCTCCCTGGAGCTTTTTCAAAAATGTATGAAAATGGAAAAATATTTTTTGTTTTCATATGGTTTCTGTAGGAGGACAAACATGACACATTCTTAACGTTCCCTTTCAGTCGGTCACGTTCGACGTACGTCAGTAGTGACCGACGAATTGGGATATCGCTTAGAGAGCCCTATCATCTTCGTGTAAACTAAAACAAGCCAATGGAATTGGCGTGCGATATTTGCATAATGCGCACCGCCCCCGACAGGTGTATATAAATAGGAAGCAGATGCAATCGCACTCTGTCTTTCGCTTCGGAGCCATTCACTGGTGTCCTATTTAGAAGACTCCTTTCTTCGTGTGTTTTTCTCACTAAAACACTGCCTCAGAAGAGGATCTGCAGCGAGCTTTGGTGCTGGTGAAGAGGGCACGTGCAGCGAGGTCGCGAGTGTCTGAGGAGCCGAGCTATAAGCTCTAAACTGCTGTTTTCACAGCAACACAAAAAAGAGTGTGTGTGAGGCAGCGATTTGGGCCGGTTCCTCGGTGTGTCAGGGAGTGGTGTACCTGACACATCGCGTCGCTCCCTGGGTGCTTCAGCACGAGTGAGTTGACTTCCCCTTCTAAAAGAGCTTTACAGACGAACCCTGACAGTATGTCATTTCGTCTGTGCGTTACTGGGTGCGGTCGTTCCCTGGTCCCTGCTGATGGGCACAATCGCTGCATCTCGTGTTTGGGCGTTCAGCACGCTGAAGCAGCGTTTGTGGATGGTTCATGTTCCCATTGCGGGAACATGACCATCGCGGTGCTGAGGTCGAGGCTCTCCCTTCCTGAAGTCTCAGGAAGCGGGAGTCCCCCTCTCCTATGCCGCGTACGACCGTTTTTTCCGGCCCCGGGAACCGGAATGACGGTACGGCGCTGTATAGGGAGGGCGACCTGAGGATAACGGTCAGGGCTCCCCCGTCGGCGGAAACGCTCCGCGGGCCCCCTGCCCCCTCATCAGCACCGCAACCCATCCTGCCGCCGTTGGTTTCCGCTGGGCCCTCTTCGGACTGTCCAGCCGTTACCTTTGGTGCGCCGGCGGAGGATCAGATGTCGATCGCTGCGTCGGAAGGCGAGTTTGAGTGTTCGGGGGAGGAAGATCCGGACGCGCTGCCACCCGTTGCCCGAATCGGATCCCGAACTCTCGGCTGTGCTCTCCCGGGCCGCCTTGTGTGTCGGGCTCGAGTGGAACCCTCCACCCTGTCCCGGCCCATCGCGGCTGGATGATTGGTATTTGGGGGCGGGTCGCGCTGGCCAGCCCCAGCGTCCCGCCCCAATGCCTTTCTTCCCGGAGGTGCACGATGAGGTGACCAGGTCTTGGCAGACACCGTATAGTGTTCGTTCGAGGCCTGGCCCCCCGTCCGCCTTCACCTCCCTGGACGGCGGGGCAGCCAGGGGGTACGCGAGGATCCCGCCAGTCGAGCGGTCTGTTGCGATGCAACTGTGTCCAACGGCCGCTGGCTGGCGTGGTGAGCCGCGTCTCCCGTCCCGGGCCTGTAAATTCTCAGCCGGTCTGACTGAGAAAGCTTACAGTTCCTGTGGGCAGGCTGCCTCTGCCCTGCATGCGATGGCGCTTTTGCAGGTCTACCAGGCAAGCGCTGTCGGAAATGCCCCAGGCAGGTCCTGACCAACAGCTGCTGGGGGAGCTGCGCGCTGCCACCGACCTCGCCCTCCGAGCGACGAAGGTGACAGCACGCGCTGTTGGTCATGCGATGTCTACCTTGGTAGTCCAGCAACGCCATCTCTGGCTGACCCTGGCGGACATGCGGGATGCCGACAAGCAGAGGTTCCTAAATTCCCCCGTGTCCCCGGTCGGCCTATTCGGCGACGCGGTGGAGAGCTTCGCCCATCAGTTCTCCGCTGCACAGAAGCAGGCTGAGGCTATCAGTCACGTTATGCCACGGCGGTCCGCTGCTGCCTCCACCCAGCCGCCCGTGGCTCAGCCTCAGCCCGCTCGTCGCCGAGGGCACCCGCCTGCATCGTCCTCCGCCCCTGCTAAGACGGCAAAGCAGCAGCCTACACCAGCCAGACAGCAGGGTGCCGGTCGCGGGCGTGGTGCCCAGCCCGTCTCCGCTAAGCCCGGTGGTAAGCGTAAGAGCAAAACACGGCACTGAGACGGGCAACCTGGAGGGGAAGGATCTTGCTCTTCGGGAGAGGTTTCCACCTTCTCTCCCACCCCGGAGGAGGGCCGGGGGGAATTTGTGTTTGTCTGTCTACCGCCGCTGGCTCTCCGGAGTCCAGCGGTACCCACTTTTTCACAAAAAGAGGCAGTTTCCTCAAACTCCAGGTCACAACAAGGGGTGTCTGTCAGTGTGCCAGGCTCCGCCTCGCCGCTGACAGCTCCCCCATTCGCCAGCAGGTGGCAGTGTGATGGTGCAGACCGCGTCCCGTGCGCGGTCTCCCATGCACACTGCTGCCTCGCAGAGTCTGACCCCACTCCGGGCCGCCCCCAAGCTGTCCGGGTCGGGTCCCTCTCTGCCTTGCTGCCCCACCCCCGGTGCGTCTGTGGTGCCTTTGGTCCTGCTGGCTCAGTGTCTGGAAGTGTGGAGCACGCTCCCCAGCCTGTCCAGTTGGCTCATTCGTACTATCAGACTCGGCTATGCGATTCAGTTCGCCCGGCGTCCCCCGGTCTTCAGGGCTGTCCACTTCACTCCGGTGTCGTTGGACAGTGCTCCTGTTCTCCGGGTGGAGATTGCTGTCCTCCTGGCGAAGGGTACAATCAAGCCGGTCCCTCCAGCCGATATGAAGTCGGGGTTTCACAGCCCCTACTTCATTGTACCATAAAAGGGCGGTGGGCTACGGCCAATCCTGGACCGTCCCCAGGATTGGTTTGCAGCAATAGACCTGAAGGACGCATACTTTCATGTCTCGATTCTGCCTCGACGCAGACCCTTCCTAGGTCGGTCTGCGTTCGAGGGTCGGGCATGTCAGTACAAAGTCCTACTCCGACATGGTTGTAGCTCCCAACCGGTTGGGTCTACAGGTCAACTGGGACAAGAGCAAACTCGCCCCCGGGTAGAGGATCTCTTGTTTCGGTCTCGAGCTAGACTCGGTCGCACGGACTGCGCGTCTCACCGAGTGCGCGTCCAGTCGGTGTTGAACTGCCTGAGCTCGCTCAAGTGCAGGACAGCGGCTCCACTGAAAGATTTTCAGAGGCTCCTGGGGCATATGGCATCTGCAGCCGCGGTAACGCCGCTCGGATTGCTTCATATGAGACCGCTTCAACACTGGCTCCGCGGCCGGGTCCCGAGATGGGCGTGGCAGTGCGGCACGCTCCGTGTCCCCGTGACACCGAGCTGCCGTCGCACCCTTATCCGGTGGTTGGACCCTTCGTTTCTGTGGGCCGGAGTACCCCTCGAACGAGTGTCCAGGCACGCTGTGGTCTCCACAGATGTCTCTGCCACGGGATGGGGGGCCACGTACAACGGGCATGCAGTGACAGGTCTTTGGACGGGGCCTCAGCTGCATTGGCATACCAATTGCCTCGAGTTGCTAGCGGTTCGTCTTGCGCTGGCCCGCTTCAAGGAGCTGTTGTCAGGCAAGCACGTTCTAGTCCGCTCACTAAGCATTGCGGCCGTTGCGTACACCTACCGTCAAGGTGGTCTACGCTTCCGTCGCATGTTGCAACTCGCCCGCCATCTCTTGTTGTGGAGTCAGAAGGATCTGAGGTCCCTTCGGGCCACTCGTGTCTCAGGTGTGCTCAACCGTGCAGCCGACGAGCTGTCACGGCAGCATCTACTTGCGGGCGAGTGGCGGCTCCACCCCAGGCGGTCCAGCTGATTTGGCAGCGGTTCGGCGAGGCCCAGGTAGTCCTGTTTGCCTCCCCGGAAACTGCCCTCCGCCAGTGGTTTTATTCCCTGACCGGCGGCACGCTCGGCACGGATGCCCTGGCACACAGCTGGCCCCCGGGTTTGCGCAAACATGCGCTTCCCCCAGTGAGCCTTCTCGCACTATTCATGTGCAAGGTCAGGGAGGACGGGGAGCAGGTTCTGTTAGTGGCTCCGTACTGGCCCACTCGGACCTGATTCTCAGACCTCATTCTCCTCGTGACAGCACCTCCCTGGCCGATTCCTCTGAGGAAGGACACCCTGACTCAGAGACGGGGCACCCTGTGGCACCCGCCTCCCGATCTGTGGAACCTCCACGTGTGGTCCCTGGACGGGATGCGGAGGTTCTGAGTGATCTCCCGCAAGCGGTCGTAGACACCATCACTTCCGCTAGAGCTCCTTCTACTAGGAATCTCTACGCGCTGAAGTGGAACCTGTTCGTCGAATGGTGCGCCTCTCGCCGAGAGGACCCCCGATCATGTTCGGTCGGATCCGTGCTTTCCTTTCTGCAAGATGGGTTGGAGCGAAGGCTGTCTCCCTCCACCCTCAAGGTGTATGTTGCCGCCATTGCCGCACATCACCATGCAGTTGAGGGTAAGTCCCTGGGGAAACACGATCTGATCGTCAGATTCCTGAGGGGGGCCAGGAGACTGAATCCTCCTCGCCCTTCCTCCGTACCCTCTTGGGATTTGACCCTGGTTCTCACAGCTCTCCGGGGTCATCCCTTCGAACCTTTGCAATCAGTCGACCTGAAACTAATGTCTCTTAAGACGGTTCTTCTGGTTGCATTGGCTTCCCTGAAGAGGGTAGGGGATCTGCATGCATTTTCGGTCGACGAAACGTGCCTAGAATTCGGGCCCGGTGCTTCTCACGTCATCCTGAGACCCCGGCCTGGATACGTGCCCAAGGTTCCTACCACTCCCTTCAGAGATCAGGTAGTGAACCTGCAAGCGCTGCCCTCGGAGGAGGCAGACCCAGCCCTAGCTTTGCTCTGTCCCGTCCGCGCTCTGCGCGTTTACGTGGACAGAACGCGAAGCTTTAGGACCTCAGATCAGCTCTTCATCTGTTACGGAGGCCAGCAGAAGGAAAGGCTGTCTCCAAGCAGAGGATGGCCCACTGGATAGTGGATGCCATCGCCTTGGCGTACGAATCCCAGGGCGTGCCTTGCCCGCTCGGGTTGAGAGCCCACTCCACCAGAGGGGTGGCCTCTTCCTGGGCGCTGGCTCATGGCGCCTCGCTGACAGATATCTGTAGAGCTGCGGGCTGGGCGACACCTAACACGTTCGCTAGGTTTTATAGCCTACGTGTAGAGCCGGTATCCTCGCGTGTACTCGCATCCACTAGTCGGTAGACGTGTTGTACCCACTCTAAGTGTCGGCTTGCAATGCCATTCCCGCCTCTGGCCGGATACGTGCATACTTTCACTCCAGTCGCGTTCCCCGCTTGGCGAACCCTGTCGAGTTCCTCCGCCTCCCCCTTCGGCTCGGACATTGCGGAGTGTCTGATGCCAGGCCTACATCCGTCGCTGACGCTGTCTGTTGGCTGGGGCCCATATGTCGTGACCCCTCTACGTGAGCGGTCCCATATGTGTATTTTCCACGGTTTAAAACTCCCTACGGGCCGAGTCCGTGTCTTTCCCTTAGCAGAGCCAGCTCTGCTGTCACCTGTCAGATGAGTCTCCCCCTAACCAGGTGGAGCCATCCCAGGGACTCCATATGCGTACTGCCCCGGGGCCAGTCCATATGTGTATTCCCACGTAAACTCCTCCCCCGTTGGGTAGGTAGTGGTCTCCGCAGCGTCCCTTCGGGTTCGCTTTCCCAGTGTGTCTAGTTTACTTAGTGGGTAGTGGTAGACAGCAGTAGACTCTCTCGGTGTAAGCTCGCCCCCTTCACCGCCAGCCGGTGCTATGGGCGGCTGAGCTTGCGCTGGGCACTGGAAGGGGTTTCGTAACTGTGGCGCTTTAGTTGGGATCCCAATTCGTCGGTCACTACTGACGTACGTCGAACGTGACCGACTGAAAGGGAACGTCTCGGTTACGTATGTAACCCTCGTTCCCTGAAGGAGGGAACGGAGACGTACGTCCCGTCGCCACAGTTTCTGTACCCTCGCTGTAGTGCGGACACCAGTTGTCTCCTCAGCGAAAAACAGAGTGCAATTGCATCTGCTTCCTATTTATATACACCTGTCGGGGGCGGTGCGCATTATGCAAATATCGCACGCCAATTCCATTGGCTTGTTTTAGTTTACACGAAGATGATAGGGCTCTCTAAGCGATATCCCAATTCGTCGGTCACTACTGACGTACGTCTCCGTTCCCTCCTTCAGGGAACGAGGGTTACATACGTAACCGAGACGTTTTCCAATGCTGTAAAAATGTGTATAATATTAAATTTCAACATTTCTGTTTTCAAGATTTGCGTCATAGCCTGCGACATGCGTTTCAGTGCGGCGCCGTGCGGCACGAGGGTATGCATCGACGTCACTTTCCCGCCGAAAGCGCGCTCCCTCAGCTGGACTGAGTGGCAGAAGAACTTGTTGCGTGACTGGATTTAATAGGGGAAACTGAGAAAACGCGAGTAAAACAAACTAATTACACTAAAGGTTGGACTCGAAAGTGTTTCTTACAACTTGTCAGATAAACCTAATCCATGGATATTGACATGCAGCCTGGAGTCGTGTTTCAAAATCCAACAATTTGACACAAAATGATAACTGCAAATCAATGTTTCTCTGCCTGGAGTCCAGCTGTTTCTGTGAATTGCAGTGATCCATTTGCTTCTTTTTTCTGTAGCTTTCAGCAGTTTTTAAATATATACCTCAGGAATACCTCATTATGTATTTGTAGTAGGGCTGTCAATCGATTAAAAATTTTAATCTAATTAATTACATACTCTGTGATTAATTAATCTAAATTAATCGCATACATATTTTTTGCTGTGAAAGTATTAAATATTTAAATTCAAATGAATCAATGCATGGTTTTTCCTGGGTCAAAAATGGTCTTCGGTGGTGACAGACATGGTCATCCACACAAACAGTAAAAAGTGCCCTACCCAGGTGATCTGCGAGCCTGATACCGACAATAAAGTACCCGTCACTCTCACTGTAATTCTTTCTTGCCCTCTTTGCAAAAAAAAAAAAATAATTAGATTTTATAGCTTTGTAAGAGAAGATGCTTTTTTGCTAAACCTGAAAAGTATTAAAAAGTAGCATTTAGAAGTTATATTAACTAATAATATAATTTTCTACCATATACAATTGAATGCACCTAGCTAACAACAACTTGCTTTGTTCTGGTTTCACCTCACTCCAGTCTAAACTAACTGATTTTATAGGTAGGCCTAATTTACTACACATTGACATTTAAATAACCTAAAAAAAATATAGTGGATTATTAAGGCTAATTTTATTACCCACTCTTGCTAAATGGGGTAAGCACACTTATGTTCTCATTTCAGAGTTGTTCGAGTAAATGATTCATTATAGACCGTGTGGACAGATCAGTTGTTGTCATGATTCATTAAAATGAATCTGTTCAAATGAGTCATTAGGTCGCGAATCGGACATTAGCGGACATTGACGCATTGCGTGCGAATCGCCACTGTTAGGACATCGCAAGAGATTTGTCAACACAGAAAACACTTCACCACTGGATAGGATTTTCTTTTTGTTTACTGAAAGTGTGGGTTATGTCAGCTGCATGTTCAGGGCGCCTGTCAGAGAAGATGAGGTGACGTTTGTTTGAGCACTATTATTCACACCCAGCGGTTATTCAGGAAAAACATTCTCCGAATGCGCCTCGTGAAACATGGATTCGGTCTTACGAACTTTAAGCATTGTATCAGTTGATTTAGATTATTATGTGTGAGGTAGAGAGCAAAGACAGTGCTTACAATGAAGACAAAGAGCTCGCGCGCACATGGCTCCAGGTTCAAAGGTCAATAAGGGATGGATTAATCTGCGTTATTTTTTTAACGCGTTATTTTTTATCAGATTAATTAATCGAAATTAACGTGTTATTTTGACAGCCCTAATTTGTAGCCTATTAAGTCATTTTGATAGTAGGCTAATATAGCTAATATACACTTACAGCCTGTGTTGCCTTCATATAAGGCTTTTAATTTTTGTGCGGCTACAGACAGATTTGTTTTTTGTTTGTTTTTTTGGTCTAATATGGCTCTTTGAACATTTTGGATTGCCGACCCCTGGTAAACAAATAAAAACAACAACTGGGTGTTTTTAAAACCCTCTTTTGTGCAGAACTACTTCCTTCCGCCGCGGATTCAAATCTCAAATTGACAGTCTGACCAAGCGATGTCCATAATATTATAGAGGGTATGCATCGACGTCACTTTCCCGCCGAAAACGCGCTCCCTCAGCTGGACTGAGTGGCAAAAGAACCTGCTGACCTGCTGCGTGACTGGATTTAATAGGGGAAACTGCGAAAACGCGAGTAAAACAAACGAATTACACTAAAGGTTGGAATTGAATGTGTTCCTTACAACTGTTCCCTGACACTTATGTGTGCCTGATTTGACGCCGTGAAATAACGTTACATAAAGCAAATCTGCCTGTGAATATTTTATATAACTACAATATAGGCAGGTTTAAATCCGCGTAATCACTTATATCAATGTTATATCGTCATGTTGTTCAGCCTTAAAACATATGAAGAGTTTGGTTCCAAAACGCGATAAACGCCATTTTCAAAAAAATTGAGTTTCCGCCAAAATCAGTATAGTATCTGGTCTGTATTGAAAAGTCATTTATCATTTTTGCGCAAAATGTGATATCCGTCATGTTATTCTGTCATGTTTTCTCCCTTTCTTTCCAAAACGCGACAAACGCCAGTCTCCTTTTTCTGCAGAACGTGATATATCCGCTCAACCAATCACAGCGCACCATTCCACCCACTGTAAACATTGAAGGCTTTTTTAAAAAGCCGTTTTAATACCAATGTACTCTGCAAATGTGTTTATTTAACCGTGCGGTGGCGCCAGATACTCGTTAATCGGTGATGACAAATAATTTATAACATTAACAAGATGATCCGTTGAATTCATTTTGGGAGCAACGGCTGAATGTATTTTTAGTAAAATGCCTGTATATAAAATAAATATTGGCAAAGTTTAGACTCTGTCATATATGTGAATTAACTTGCTTTGTTGTGTATTTTCAATCGGTCTTTGTCAGGTGACGTCACACTCGTGAAAACCGAAGTGCATTATGGGTGTCGCCGCCATTTGTGAGGTATCCAAACAATCTCTGTATCAGTGCAGAGTTGTTTCTTCTTTGGCTTCTTTTCATTGTAAAAATGGCACACTTTTGTTGTGTGAAAAGCTACAATAATATGTCCCACGATAGAAAATGTCAAAAACTTTACTACGAGATTAGATTTAGTCGGTTTCCTACTTGAAAAAAGGCTGTACGGAGAGTATGTAGAGGCAGTAACAGAGGCGCCGGATCGCATGGGTTGCCGCGGTGAGACGCAAAACATCACTTTCGTCAAGATATCTCCATTCACGTATGCTACATTTTCTACATTTTCACAAAGGTGAGTTAGAGATTTCTGTTTTCTAAAGTAGCAAACGTTATAGCAACGCATTGTTTTGGATTGTGCTATGAAACAATAGTCAATTTAAACTGAATCCCTTTACTTGAATATGTCTAGGCCTAAATTTTTTTTTTTATTCTTAATTTTGCTAAGGCATTTTTATTTTATATACTTAAGGTACGACATTTTTGCTCTGTATCCATATGCTGATTCTAATTTTCTGACTACTTTTTACAGCGGTGGTCTTATGTTATGTAGCTAAAAACCTTTTGATTTCATTGCAGATCAGCCTGCTTAAAGATTATGGAGACTGACCCAACTGGACACCATCCCTCCCTACATTAAGGCCACATCAGCATTAAACACAGGCTGTGTCTCAATCAGCTCCCTAGTTCAGTAGTTAGGGCACTGATCAGGAGAGCTCAGAGATGATTGAGATGCACACACAGACACTAAGTAATAGTTTCCAATAAATATGCAATAAATTAACGTTTAAGAATTTTAAGCAGCGACGATTGTCAACTTACAACATTTTTCACAGTCGATCAAAATAGGCAAGTATTGTTTGATGGCTGTGAATGTCCAATGTAGTGTGATTAACAAGGCTATTGAATACGGATGTCCGAATGTGCGAATATAAAACCAACTTTACCCAAGTCAGTCAGCTGACACTATGGTCCATCAGGCTGGAGAAAGTGATCATCTTCACACTGAGAAGATGCAGGAGGCTGGAGGAGATGGTGATCTGCATGTGCAGAAGTAAACCGACTTGATATGTGCAGGATGTCTGATGTTTGTTTTGGAGATGATGATGTTAATGTGCTATACGTGTCTGCCAAACCTGGGAACCTTTATGGCGTTATTACAAATTTTTTTTTTTTTTGGTGCCTCTGATTCCAGACGCAGCAAATACAAATTTCAAATGCTTCTGTGAACCTTAATGTACCTCAGATTTGATCTGCCTGCACAACACTTCTCATGTTTCCCCTGAGACAGTATACAGAACATTCAATGAAACTTTCATATCTATATGCAAACCTGAAGCTTTCAGCTGTATGGGCAGACAGAGATGATTTGCACAGAAATATGTCTCCTTTGTTTAAATACAGAGTAGCAGAGAATATTGACCGTTTTGAGATTTTCACAGAGAAACCATCCAATCTGACAGCGCATGTTTGAATCTTTTGTAGAATTGTAGTGTAAAAATGTACTTATGCTTTATCCAGTCTTGCATGAACAATAAAGCATGTATAATTACATTTTTCATGGTGATTTGAAGATTTATTTTATGAGTTCACAGGTATATGCACTTATAGTATTAACAGGATAATTAATAATATACACAATCTGTAAACCAGATATTTAACTTGCACGTCATATCTTTGTTTTTATTATTATGAAGGCCTTTGAAAAAAGAAAAAAAGACCCATAATGTCACAGAGGTAGATGGAGGACAATAATTTACAAATTATTTTGGCTCTAAAAGGTATACTATATCAGAATGTACTATAATAAAATACGATTAAATTCTACATACATCTCTGATGATGCCTTGTTTATTGGAACAATGTTTATCGTGTTAAATACTGGTTTATGTACTTAATGCAATAAAGAAAAAAAATGCATGAAAAAGGGGTAGTATTAGTTCAAAATTCTTCCTGATGACAACACTAAACCATCCTTAATCAGGCACTTATGATATACAGTTAACACGAGATCATCATCATTATCGTTTACTA
Source organism: Chanodichthys erythropterus (assembly GCF_024489055.1). Taxonomy (NCBI): domain Eukaryota; kingdom Metazoa; phylum Chordata; class Actinopteri; order Cypriniformes; family Xenocyprididae; genus Chanodichthys; species Chanodichthys erythropterus. Next base: position 20,480,075 of record NC_090231.1, on the reverse strand, counting down.
CTGTGTTATCGCAGTCCTTCCTTCAGAATATAAATAAATCCTGCACCCAGCCATTAGTGAAATGTTGTGGGTTTCGAGATATTTATAGTTTTTAAATTGTTCACGTATATGCGTTTATACCATAAACAAGATAGTTTACAATATTTAAGTATGATGATTTAGGTAGCAATGCGGGGTTAGCAGCAGTCCAACTTACTGCAGTCAGTTCGTACTGATCTGTTATGAATGGATGACGATTTCTCCAAATAACGGTCCCTGGCATCTTTGGTGAGTTTATCGCGATATGACATTTTAACATTTTTCTTGTGCTTCTTCATTTTTGCGAGTTATTTGCTTGTTATCTCAACTCGCGTAATCTCTTTCATTATCACAGTCAGCAGGGATACCACAAATATGGCGCCGCGGTGACGTCACACACAACAAAATCACGTGTCTGACAAAGACCGATTTGAAAAATAACTTTTATATTGATGGATTAATTGCATTTTGGAAAAAAAAATGTCATGGATTTATTGCATTTTGGGAAAAAAATAATACGTTTTTATAATAAACTTTTTAAAATAAAAATGTAGATTTGAATTTTTAATGTTTTTATAACCAAAAGATGCTATGTGAAAGTTTGAAACAGAAAATAGTGGTTTTCATCTTGCCACTTTCTTGGTAAAGAAAACACCTTTTTACTCAAATTAATCAAAATGGACTTATTGCGTTTTGGAACCAAACTCTTCATATATAGTTTTATAGTAACGTTATAGTTTTTGTCAGTGTTTATTTTAAAAGAAATAGTATATAAGATGCAGAATATAGGATGGAAAATTTTTAATTGATGAGTTGTAAACATAATGATTTTACCTCAAAATGATAACTGCAAATCCATGTTTCTCTGCTGGAGTCATTGTTTCTGTGAATTGCAGTGATCCATTTGCTTTTTTCTGCAGTTTTTTTTTTTTTTAATATATACCTCAGGTTTTGTGTCAAAGCTATTTGTTCAGTCAATCACAAAGCTCTTTCCCGTTTTGGATGTGTTTTGTGTTTTTCGCGGCATTCACGCTGACAACCAATGCTGCCGATCAGTCGTTTGCCACTTAGCAGGCCGCAGTCATAACGGTCGACGGAGGAAAACAACGTCCTTTGCAAAAGTTCCTTTCAATTTAAAAGTCTCTTGTGATTCACTGACTTATTCACCTGTAAAATATTGCTGCCATCTAATGGCGTATTAATGTAACTTTCACTCAATCCATATTACGCACTAATGGAAAATAAATAAAACACAATAAAATAAATGCTACTCCTCGTATCTCTATATTTTCAAAATTTTGTTTCATTTTATTAAAAAAAATAAAATAAAGTAAACAGCAACAATAATATAGGTCACCCTTTACGCCTGTATGTGGGTTTTACAAATATTTAACGAATGAAAAGGATTTTAAAGAGCTTGTCAAAACCTCTTAACTCCATTGAATCCTCAAACTGTCAGTCAAACCTCATGATCTAGTCTATGCAATGCAAAAGTAAATAAAGATGTTTTCTTTACTCAAAAATCACCATGTTTATAAAGTTTAATGTTTTATTGTATTTGAAGAGTGGAGAAGAGTCTTCGTCTGATTTGTCCTGTCTAGCTGTAGCCAATATGCTATGCTATATAAAGGATGTAAGTTAATTATTATCAAATTTAACATAGCACAATTCGACTTGCTCTGGAACAAGTAATAGATTAATAAGACCAACGATTGCCCGTTTTATGTACTCAAAATGAATTATGTCTCATGTTTAACCACTATAAAAGCCAGCGGCAAATCCCCGAAGCACTGGCCGAGATGTAGCTGTTCTCGGCAGTTACACAAGCACTGAACGGCCGCTGACGCCCTAGAGCTCGCATCTCAGAAAACGTCAAAACAAATTGTAAAATAGGCGCTATGATTAAATAAATTCATAAATTCAATTCAATTAAATAATTCACATATTTCAGGTCTGAATAACTACGTTCTTGTCTAAAAAACTATTAAAACTACAGTTTGTGGTACAACAAGTAGTACTCTCAAAAATCACGGTGGATTTCATCGGCCACCATGACGGTCACTTCAAGCGCGGAGTGATACAAACGGTGGAAATTTAGGAGTGCTGTTATCACTGAAATATCGCACGGCTATCAGCCAATCAGATTCGAGAACCAGACAGAACTGTTTTATATTTATATATATATATATATATATATATATATATATATATATATATATATATATATATATATATATATGTATCTGGTAAGAGTAAGATGCTTGTCTAGATTTCTCTGCTGACTTGTGCAAGTTTGTTATAAACAGCCACTTATATAAACTCGTGAAGTTTACTTAAATAAGGTTTTTATGATAAATGAATATTATACAAATAATAAATTAAAAGACGTATACGTCATACATGATGGACACAAGCATAGCACATGACCCTCTGCAATGCCCACGTCTACAAAACACACACTCCTACCTCTGTAATAAACACAGTCGGCGCTTCTCAATACTCAAATTGATGCTTCCTCATTTCCTTGCTCCCTCATTTCCTTGCTCCTACGTCCTCCAGCCTGTGACCCGGAAACCGATCAAAGTTAGCCATCTTGAAGGACATCTCAATTCTCTAATTGCATGCGAGGAATGAGTGAGGAAGTTTCCTGAGGAGCTGTTGCTGCTTCTCAATACTTAAATTGATGCTTCCTCATTTCCTCGCTCCTACATCCTCGAGTCTGTTACCCGAAAACCGATCGAACTCAGCCATCTTGAAGGACATCTTAATTCTCTAATTGCACCACGAGGAGGCAAGGAACAAGGAGTGAGGAAGCTTCCCGAGGAGTCATGAGTGAGGATACACAGGAAGTCTACCCTTTGCGGAAGTCTTTCTCATCAAGAAACCTGATGCACGTATACATTCTCCTCCCCATCACATCTGTCAACAATAATTTATATCTATGCTTTACTTTTGCAGTTTATATAAACTTTACATTTCACATATTTCAATGGGGCAAGGAAACAAGAATGCACCGATAAGAAATGAGAAGCACCCAGAGATGTTAGTCCCGTCCAAAATGAAATCACAATTGTCAAGTGATGAAAAAAAAACTAAAACAAAGTTTGGAAAACTAGTCCCGTCCGAATAGAGCTTATGAACTTGATTTATGTGTCAAATGATCTGCTGCTCCCTTAAGTAAAAATGTCTAATTCTAAAACTTTTAAATAAAATCAATATTAACTACTGTGTGATGTCCAAATCTTATCATTTTGTAGACACTTGCATTTATTTCTCAGAATGATTTCATCAGGATTCATCTATATAGGTAACTCACTCTTCAATCAGCTCATCATCAACCTCCAGAGGGCTCGGTGGAGATTGATTTAGGATATGTTTGCAAGGGGAGTTGGAGAGTGTCTCCTGCCACAGTTGATAATGACGGTATCTGTAGCCAATAGCGCCAGGCACAGTAATCTCTTATTCAGAACACAGAGAAAGCAATGTAGCCTCATGCTCTTGAAGACTGAGAAAGCTATTTACAGCTCAAGGTAGATAGTGTATCAGCTGGCACATAATAAATGACCTGCTCAGTGAATATGATCACATTAGAATATATTCCTGCCTCATAAACTGGTGACAGCGAATTGCTGAAAAACACAGGCGCAATTTAGGCAATACCTGTGTTCAGTGCAGCAATCGTTAGTGATTTAATTAGATGCAATAAGTGATGACTGAATGATAATGAACTAGCTGTCTGCTTCTTGGAAGAACAGGGGCACGTTCAAGCTCAAACCGGTGTGCAACGTTTTGCTACGGTTTCCGGGTTGAGCGACATGTGAGCGACGGTGTGCAACAGGGTTTGAGATACGTTTTCTCTTGTTTGGTGGGTGTGTCAAAAATGTCAGCCCAATATATATAAACCATGCTGTATTAAAGAGACAGCTCGAACAATGGGTATTAATGTAACATAAAAGTACTATACATATTTATATATTTAACTATTGTATTTTGGTGTGAAACTTTCATAAACTTTTCTACTCTCCTCTGATTATATAATGGTAAATATTACAATATCATAGCACAACAATAGTGATCATCAATAATGATAAGCCTAATACAATAAAAATAAAATAAATAAAACAATAAAAATAATAAGGTCATATAAATCATAACACAGTCTCGGAGGTAAGAAGTGGATCTGAAATGTTTGTCTTTTCATCCTGAAATGTGAGGCAAATGTTGGATCACAATAATTAGGAACCACAGTTTCCACAAATCCCTTCACTCACTTGGGATGTTCTCTTTTATTCTGGACGGCAGGGCAGTGACTGTAATATTGAGCATATTTTGCAGTGTTAAATACGTATTTATAACGATTTCATCAGGCTCCGAAAATTCTTCAAAAAGAACACAAAGAATGGCCTTCTCAGCTGCCATAGTTGCAACTCATCATCAGAAAGGGGTGTTCAACGCACACCTTTTCCGTTTTTCAACGTTTTGTCGGGGCTGGTGTTGTCATCTCATGGCACCACTGGTGATGGGGGGGGGCCTTATTGTACATATTTGTTTATTTTAAAGTGGCTCTATGTAAGAATGACAGTTAGTGGTTGAAATGGGTACTGCAGTTCAAATTCAAAATATTGTTCGCCCCGCCCCCTCCTCCTCAGGATCAACGCTCTTGCGGGTTGCCAGTTTGAAGACACGCAACAGGAGCGACATTGGAAGGCGAAGTGACTTACACACTGTAAGATAATTAGTTGATTTATTGATTTATGATGAGTTGATATCACGTTTTAATATGCTCCCGTTCATAGAGATTTTAGATGGATGCTGGGGCTTTTTAGGTCGGGTAGAATCTGCAATCTCTGACCCAGTTTGTTCGCTGGCTTTCATGGCTGCAATTCGCTGCATGTGTTTTCCACCAACTGGCAACCCAGGGTGGAGAAATACTATTAGCAACGTGCGGTCTTGCACAGATGGAAACAAAAACAGAAATTCTGACACAGAATGCAAATTTCAAAGTAAAATAACTGGCTGTAGCAATGGTTTTCAGAGAAACAAGTATGTGAATTAAAAATGTTTAATAAATATCTGCAAACATATTATGGTATTTTTATGCTTTGGTACAGCCAAAAACCTACATAGAGCTCCTTTAATTTATTTATTTTTAACTCTATGGGCCCAAAAACGTCTACTTTGACCCGCCTTCAAAAACTGTAGCTGTAGGTGAGGCTTGGAAGAGTTTAGTTCATATTGTTGACATATCAAGAAGATACAAGAAAATCCACTTTGCATACACTTACAGAGGACTCAGGATCGAATTGAAACAGTAAAACCGACGCCATTGTTACTGTTCTTTGCACTGACACAGCTCTTAGCACTGCTGAGGAAGCACCTGAGTTGAAATTAAGATGGGCATTTTGTTTTTTTGATGCACACTGCAAGCGGTAGACCAATCGGAGCAGAATAGGCTCTCAGAAGGGAGAGACTGAATCCTTTACGGAACCGTTTCAGACACTGTGAGAAAAGGTGATGCTATATTATGAGAAAATTATGTTTTTTGTTTGTTTGTTTTTTTACCTTAGATGCATGTAAACCTGTTGTAAGACCTCCAAAACAAAATTAGGAACCTTTAAAATAGCATTATATGGGCACTTTAACATTTTCAGGGGTAAAACAGGATATTCAATGAGACAAAATATAAGAGGAATGTATTGGGTCAGCCAAAAAGCAAAGTCATGCAGAGCACATTATTACATTTTGATAAAAGACAAAAAAATTAATTATTTTTCATAACATGCACTAGTGAATCGACCAGGAACATGCTATAGTATGTAAATTGGGTTAATTTTGATATCATGTTGTCTTTAACACTTCATATCCCATGTGTCAAGGAATTATTAGCAGGGTAATAAGATGATGTCCCTCAGAGTGTGGTATCACATGTCTTTATACATTAGTCAACATCTACCATGTACTTCTGAGTCTCTCCTTCTGCCAAATACTCTCCCGGTTTATGCTGAGATTGTGAATATGCACATCAATCAGCTTATAGTTTGAAGTCTATGCTCATCCCAAAGCTAGATCCACTGATTAAAATTAAAGACTGATAAATAAATAAGAAGCTGAAGAGAGTAATCCCCACTGTGCATCAGATGAGTAAACATCTTAAAGAAGGAACTTGGAAACACGTCATCTCACAGGAAGATCTTTGAATGTTTGTAAGATTGACATGAAATCTGTGCAGACAGATTCACTTTGAAGAACTAGTGAGAATTATTTGTTACTAACATGGACTGTGTATATGGAACAAGATACAAAAAAAAATACACAAAGAATACCCATATACATCGGCATTTTTTTTTTTACCTTTGCTGTTGTTGTTGTTTTGGGTTTTTTTTTTTCTAGAAAAACAGCAATCAAAACTCGTTTTCTGGCAATTACACTTCAGTCCACACTGCAATTACACAAAATGTATGAAAACAAAGGAATTATTATAATAATGTAATCTCCTCTAATGTTTTGTATAGATTAAACCTTTATATTGTCACTATGAAACTGTTGATATATCAAAACAAACACAGTTTGCCTTCCACACCAACAACACAGGTGACACAAGTCTTAAAGGGATAGTTCATCCAAAAATGAAAATTTGATGTTTATCTGCTTACCCCCAGTGCATCCAAGATGTAGGTGACTTTTTTTATTCAGTCAAACGCAAATTATGATTTTTAACTGCAACCGCTGCCGTCTGTCAGCAGTAGATGGGAACTTCAACTATAACATTAAATAAAACTTGCATAGACAAATCAAAATTAAAACCTGTGGCTCGTGACGGCACATTGATGTCCTAAGACACGAAACGATCGGTTTGTGCGAGAAACCTAACATTATTTATATAATTTTTACCTCTAATACACCACTATGTCCAACTTCGTTCAGCTTCCTGTTAGTGAGGTCAAAAAACGCGTTGTGATGACGGAAGTGATGTCTCGCCCATATACTTCAATGAGCGCGAGACATCACTTCCGTTGTCAGAGCGCGATCAGACCTTACTAGCCGGAAGCTGAACGCAGTTGGACATAGTGGTGTATTAGAGGTAAAAATGATATAAATACTGTTCGGTTTCTCGCACAAACCGATTGTTTCGTGTCTTAGGACATCAATGTGCCGTCACGAGCCACAGGGTTTAATTTGGATTTGTCTATGGAATTTTTTTTACTCTTATTGTTCAAGTTCCCAATCACTGCTATTATTTGACTGACAGACGGCAGCGGTTGCAGTTAAAAATCATAATTTGCGTTCGACTGAAGAAAAAAAGTAATCTACATCTTGGATGCCCTGGGGGTAAGCAGATAAACATCAAATTTTCATTTTTGGGTGAAGTATCCCTTTAAGTCTGACTGAAAAAAAACAAATTGTAGCTTCTAGTCATCAATTTGGAGGTGACACCACCTGCATTCCATTGGTTATTCATTTGCAATTTGATTTTTAACTCCAGACAGGCAAACAATACTATTTTCAACCACCCTGTTTTCCTGTATTTCAGTTTGCATCATTTTTATTTAGCCTTTGTGAAGACAGATTTCCAGTGTTCATGTCACAGAGCTCCAACTGTTCTCTATTGTTCTGGTCTGTTAATTAAACACATTTTAATTACACTATTTCAAAGCAATCATTTTTTAGAACAGCTGCCATGGCCAGTCAGTCAATCGCACAGTGCAGACAGATGAAGACTGGAGAGTTAAATACACGTCAGGCAATAAAGGTAGCACAGAGAGGCCTATTATCCCTGCTTCTCTTCACTCTCTCCACAAGAATCTTCAGGACAGCAAGGGTATCGCCCGCAGCGAATGCTGTCACATGCTCAAACAGCAGCTCCTTAACTTCCACTAATAACCAAAGTCAAGGGAAACACTTTGCTCTTCTTGTCTGGATTTTCATATGTGCTAATGTCTCTGTGAGAAAGGGAAGAAAGACTCGGCCAATGTGTTTGTAATTGATAAGAATATGATAAATCTAATATGACAGGCCAATAAGACAAAGGCATATTTTTCATTTGATTTTAATTCAGGAGAAGGGATAACATTAATCATATGTACCCATAATTCTGTTGGAGTATAGATTTTACATGTCAGTGTTAGTTTGATCATCCCCATGTTTTACATGTTTTTTCCCCCTTATGAGAGTAAGAAGATTTAATAAAATTAAATAAATAAATAAAAAAGCAAGCAATTCCTGTTTTAAGGCATTGGTGCTCCCTTCATGAGTTCAGACAAGCTGAAGGATCCTTCCAAAACTGTGGGTCTTTTTCTGACATCCCTGTAGGGGGAAAAAAGTATATTTATCCAAAGGTGCTGCACAGCCTGAATGGAGAGAGACTGTACAGTAGTTATACTTATTCAATTATTCCTTACCAGCTTGGATGTAAGTCTTTCCAATTATCTTAGAGCACGGGGAGGGTACAGGTCATTTCTCTACAGGGATCTGTATGGGTCAGAGCTAAGCTCTGAGACATGAATAGGGATGAAAGAGGATACAAATGAAGCTTTAATGAACTGAATGATACACAATAGACGGCTGACTGGATATCTCCCATTTATTTTCTATGATGGGGTATAACAAATGTCCCTTGCAGACAGTACATGTCAGCTACTCATTTGAGGTGAAATTAAAGTTTATAAGACAGGGGTATTAGGACAAGACATAAAATGTTTGGCTTCAGCTGGTTTTGGTCACACAGAATCTGAGAGTGACTTTCTCTGAATATGTATTGTGAGTTATTAGCCAATTAGCCAAGCACTAAAGGCATTAGCATTCAGGAGTCCTCACCACTGTCAGATTCACGAGCTCCCTCAGCCTCTCCTCACTGCCACACCACCCTGCTGTTCCGCGCCTCAAACCACAGCCTAAGGCCATTATTACCCATACCACCCTAAAGCAGCCACTGACAAGCCTGTTTGAGGTACTGCGATTTCAGTTCCCCCACAGTGCTCCATGTTGTCATTTCCAGGCTGCTCCATTCTGAATAGCAGGAGTTCTTCTCCTTCATCTCCATGAGAACTTGATGTCTTTTTCAGTGACCTCATCATTATTAATCATGCTTTTAATTGTTCTCCACTGATGCAACATAAAAAAAAAAATTGAGGTCAGTATACACTTAAAAAAAAAAAAAAAGTTTTTGAAAGAATTCTCACTAAGGCTACATTTATTTAATAAAAAATAGTAATAGTAATATTGTGAAATGGTGATGATACACGGGGCAACTTTTTGAGCAATATTGTCGAGCAATGTTGCTTGAGCACTTACCCATTGAGAATGAGCCTGAGAATCAGCCTGTCAGTGCTCCGACCATACGCCGCACACTGCATCAAATTGTACTGCATGCCTGAGGGTAAAGGTGATGGACTGGCCAAGCATGTCTCCAGACCTGAACCCTATTGAGCATATGTGGGGCATCCTCAATCAGAAGTTGGAGGAGCACAAGGTCTCTAACATCCACCAGCTCCATGATGTCATCATGGAGGAGTGGAAGAGGACTCCAGTGGCAACCTGTGAACCTTTGGACATTTTCACTTAGGGGTGTACTCACTTTTGTGGCCAGCGGTTTAGACCTTCATGGCTGTGTGTTGAGTTATTTTGAGGGGACAGCAAATTTACACTGTTATACATGCTGTACACTCACTACTTTACATTGTAGCAAAGTGTCATTTCTTCAGTGTTGTCACATAAAAAGATATAATAAAATATTTACAAAAATGTGAGGGGTGTACTCACTTCTGTGAGATAACTGTATATCTTTTTACTGTTAAGTTATCATATGTCAACCCAAAACAGGGAATTTACCTCATTTAATGCTTAAAATACCAACAGCTGTCCAATTTAATGTGCGTATAGGCTGTAATTTAGCCGTTGAATTGTTTCAGTTAAATACTAAAAAGACATGTGTTGTTTAAAGGATTAGTTCACTTTCGAATGAAAATTCCCCCAAGCTTTACTCACCCTCAGGCCATCCTAGGTGTAAATGACTTTCTTCTTTTTGATGAACACTGTCAGAAAAGTATTATTAAATATCCTGACGCATCCAATCTTTATAATGGCAGTGAACGGGATCAACGAGTATGAGTTGAAGATGCCTCCATCCACATCCATCCATCATAAACATTCTTCACACAGCTCCAGGGGGTTAATAAAGACCTTCTGAAGCGAAGCGATGCGTTTGAGTAAAAAAAATATACATATTTAACAAGTTATGCAAAATAGCTTCCGCCAGACCGCCTTCTGTACTCAAGTTACGAAGATTGAGTTCATCAGAAAGAAGAAAGTCATACACACCTAGGATAGCTAGAGGGTGAGTAAAGCTTGGGTTATTTTCACTTGAAAGTGAACTAATCCTTTAAACTCTGTAGTGGTGTAGGCTGTAGATGGTCTGTGAAAGTAGCTTTTGATGCGATCGACCTGGGTTCGAATACGCCTTTTGTCAAACTCACTCTTAGCCCTTTTCCTATCACAAATCAGATCGAAAGACATTTATATTTAATAAAAACAAATAAAATATTTGAAAAGTTGAAATAAAGTGCCTAACAAGTGTTTATAATGAAGTATTTATTGGGTTGGCAATAGATTTGCTCCTCTCTGATTGGTTGCTGCCAACTGTGCATTGCCCTAATTAGATGCCCTGTGTCTCACCAGGTTGCCAGTTGATGGCAACATTTCCCAGCAACATTGCTCAAAAAAGTTGCCCTGTGTATAATCACCTTAAGAATTTAAAATAACTGTTTTCTATTTTAATATATTTTAAAATGTAACACATTTATTTAAATGTAATTTATAAAAGTATCCATTACTCCAGTCTTCAGTGTCACATGATCCTTTAGAAATCATTCTAATATTCTGATTTGGTAATAAGACACATTTCTTATTATTAGGGAAACACTTTGCTTTTTCGAGTGACTCATTGAGTGAATAACTCAACCAACCAAAAATACAGGCAAAACAGCAGTTCTGAATGAATGAATGCAGATTTTGAATGAATCAGTGTTTTTGAAAGAAAGAAAGAATCAGTTGAGTGAATTATTCAAATGACTGACTCACCAGCACTGAATCCCCACCACTAATGCATATGTTGTCTGTATGGAACACACACAGACAACCAGAGTGATACAAACACTGAAAAGCTCCTGTGTGTTTGGACTGTATATCACCACATATAGATGTTTCTCATTAATGTGATAATCCTATCAGCAAATGTCTTCTTACCTGCTTCATACTTTTCACACTCACACTCTCTTTCCCAGTAAACAAACTTGGCACACATGGAGAAGATTGAACATTAAAGCTTATCTCTGATTTGTCTGAAATTGTGTCACAGGGAATGACTGAACTGTTGTTGGTGGGACAATTTCTTTCATGTAGGCCTATATGTTTATCAATAGACTGTCTGGTGGATCAAACAGGTACAAGGATGCATCACTAAGAAACTTACCAAACACAGCTTGGAATAAGCATATAATTTACATGGAATAAGAAGAGGTGTGATGTACATGCAACAGAAATACAATTTCACTGCTACCATTAATGGCACAGCTCATCAGTACGATCTACATTGGCATTCTAAAGTCTGTGAGTGAGATACGCTGAGACACGGTCTTACTCATGCAGGCTTGAAACAAACTCTGCAGTGTGCCTGTGCCAGCAGTCCCTATCCAGTGTGATCAAAGCAGGACCCTACTCTCATTCCCCATGGCCTCTTTAAAAGATTGTGCACAAAGACAATGGCAAGCACACTCCACAAGCAGAGTTATTTCCCCCACGCACCAAAACACACACACAGCCTCCAAGGCAGCTGAACAGATAATTACTTCAAAAACTATGACAGCCATCAAAATGCATTCCCAAACATAAAGTAACTTTAACCACATAGCATGGTTGAGTTTTGGTGAAGGAGTTACTTTATGTTACTTTATATTACCAACATGTAAAGCCACCACACCACCTTATAGACCCCTTTCACAGACTGTGATGATGTGTTTTAACGGTCATCAATATCGTAAATCCTGCAAAGTTTTTTATATTTTCATTTTTAAAAAACGTATGTACATTTATAACACTATACTTAGAATTATATTACCTGTTAGTTAATGCTGCTGTGAGGGTGTTTCTAATACAGCAGCTATGGGAGTGACAGTAAAAATTACATCTTTCTCTCTTCTGACTGCCGTTATCAATCGCTTTCTTTTTTTTCTTTTCTTTTTTTTTTTGAAAGTTGTGAAAACACTATTGTGGAGCAATGGTGCAAATGGAAACACAAAAAATATATTTAATGTATTCTCTCATTCACCGCTATAGAATTTTACCCAAATATGACGACTTCCGCTTCTGAGAAACCCAGAAATGTGAAAAGGTTCTATTGTTTTTCCCACACATTCTAATGAATCAATAAGGAAATCATCTGATTTTAATGAGAAAACATTATTTAAAGGTCCAATATGTACAATTTCCTGTCCGCTAGAGGTCGCTAGAGGCCTATTCAAAACAAAGGCATGGCTTGATGACGCCAAGTTTGAGCACAGAATCTTGGGACATGTGGTCTTCACCTCAACGGCCGGTGGAAAAGAATAGGGTAGGGACTCGGGAAGAAATCATGTTCATGGATGTGATTATTAATGTTACTGTATTATGAAGCAGAGCAGGGCTGAGTGTTGTGGGAGCTGAACGAGGCTGCTGGAGCGATTGCGCAACACATGCTGCGAGCAGCAGGACTTTTATTATGCCACAGTCACCGGGGCTGCTTCCGCTTTTCCGGTCATGAGTATGAGGTAACGCAGCTCTGTTTATCATATTAGATACATTTGAGTGTGTTGAAAATGACTTTATAACGTTACTCTGTGCGTTCGCTCGGCGGCTGCTGTGAGACACTGTTACACACTGCAGTAAGATAGATCGATATTAGAATATCATATTAAATGCTGGATGGCTTGTGTTGATAAATGGCATGCAATTAATTTTAAAACATATTGTATGATAGAGAAAATTCTGTATTACTGTTATTAAAAAATAAAGCTGCATCTGATTATCCTATGTTAGCTACTTCACAAAATAGTGTTTTTCTCTGAGGCATGGTAAAGCATGGTACTCGCAAAAAAATCAAGAAAATTAGATTTAAACAATAAGACCAAACGTGTTGAGCTATAAAACAACAATTAGTTTCCTGTCTATAAATATATCAAAACAGTTGTTCCCTTGTCTATTAAAACGTGTAATATATTAAAGCGTCTTTGGTGTTTCCATGGTTTCTACAAAATAAAACCGGAAACAGTGGGTAACACGGATATGACGCAATTGACAGGCGACTCCTCACATGTCCCAGAGCCTTGGTTAAAATTGTAATTTTCTCACGACTTACAAATAGTTGCAAACATTCGGGATATTGTAAGTACTCAAGTGAACAAAATATATTACACTGGCCTAGTGGTTTTTGGTTCCCTTTCGATACTTCACTCGTACTGCGTATGGGGAAAGGTCTCCCTTTTTCCCCGCTGCTGAAGCCTTTTTCAATAACGCAGTGTAACTGCACCGTCATTGGTTCACTCATAGACAAGTTGTTGAACCAATGACGGCGCGGCATAGCTGCGCGGCCTATGGCGACAAAGCGCGCGAATATTCCCGCCGAAATGGGCGGGGTTAAGGGCTATATAAGCAGGCGTTTCGCCATAGGATTTCAGTGTTTTCTCCTTCAGCGACGACCTCATCATCTCCTCGCTGATCTCCGCCTGAAGCCGAGAAGCTCGCCGCCTTCCTGACTGCTCTCGCCGCCGTCTGAAGAGGCTCCCGCAGCGGACTCGCCTGGACTCGCCGGACTGAGGACAGCGCCGGCGCCCTCTCCGACTGCAGCGTCAGCGCCGTCGCCGAGTCGCCGCCTCCCGCTTCCCGCTCCCGGCCGCTTCCTGTGTGTCCCCTGCCGCCATCCGGCGTGCCGTCTTGAGAGCTTCACCGCGGCTTAACGCCGCTCTAAAAGAGCATATTTCAGCGGTTTTCACCGCTTCTAGAGCTTCCGCGGCCCTCGCCGCTCTAAAAGAGCCACCCAAGTGCCGTTTTCACGGCAACGGCGTCTTCTCAGATGCCCCGCCACTCGTGTGGCACGTGCAGGGCCCCCCTGCACGACGGTGATGGTCACAGCGAGTGCGTCGCTTGCCTGGGCAAGCCCCATGCAGACGACGCGCTCGCTGGGGACTCATGCCCGCACTGCGAGTGCATGAGTCTCAGTTCCCTGCGCTCGCGGGTCGCCTTCTTCACAGAGGGTGTTCTCGCCGCTCGCGCCCTCCCGTCTCCTTCCTCCCGCGAGCCGGCTAGGAAGAGACAGCGGGGCAGAGCGACCCAGCGCCAGGAGATAGGCGAGCTCACGCCGGCCCAGCTCCCGCGTGCCTCGCCCTCTCCTCCGAGGGAACCCTCTCCCGTCCTGTTCTCTCGGCCTGAGCAGCGTCCCTCTGCGGAAGCGAGTGACCTCGTCTCATTCGGTGGAACAGACGACGAGCAGGACGACTCCATGTCTCTTGCGGCTTCCGAAGCAGAAGTGTGGGCTGGCGAATCGGACGATCCCGCCCCCCCGCCTACCTTGGAGCCCATTGAACATGGCCAGGGCATGGATGCCGAGCTTTTCCGCATCCTATCCAGAGCCGTAGAAGAGCTGGACCTCGACTGGGCCCCACCTGAGGAGCCGTCGCGCAGTCGCCTTGACGAGTGGTTCCTGCCTGGCCGCCGCCAAGCCCCTCGCCAGCGAGCAGCGCCCTTTTTTCCCGAGGTCCACGAGGAGCTGACGAAGTCGTGGCGCGCTCCGTACTCCGCCCGCCTTCATACCACGCACCGCTCCGCCCTCACTGCCGTCGACGGCGCCGAGGAAAAGGGATACGAGCACCTGCCACCCCTTGACGAAGCAGTGGCTGCTCACCTCTGCCCTCCCGCGGCTGTGGGATGGAAAGCTAAGAGGTCACTCCCTTCCAAGCCCTGCCGGACTACTTCCACCTTAGCTGGTCGAGCTTACACTTCGGCAGGACAGGCCGCTTCTGCGCTACACTCCATGGCCATATTCCAAGTCTTCCAGGCCAAACTCCTCCGCTCTGTGGACGAGTCTGGGATTGACGCGCCGGCTTTCAAGGACCTTCGCAGCGCTACTGACCTTGCCCTGCGAGCCACGAAGGCTACGGCTCAGGCCATCGGCCGTTCCATGGCCAGCCTGGTAGTGTTGGAGCGCCACCTGTGGCTTAACTTGACGGAGATCAAGGACAATGACAAGACGGCCTTCTTAGACGCCCCGGTCTCTCCCTCTGGTCTCTTCGGCCCTGCAGTGGATGGCTTCACTGAACGCTTCACAGCGGCACAGAAATCGTCTCAGGCCATGAGACATTTCCTGCCCAAGCGCTCCAGCTCTGCTTCCAGCCGCCCCAGGACTGCGTCGGCTCAGCAGCACAAGCCCGCTCCACCTGCAGCACCGCAGTCAGCGCCACCTAAGGAGCAACGCCAGCGCTCGCGCTCTGCCAAGCGCCATCCCTACCCGAGACGCCAGGGACCCCGGCCCAAGATTGTGCTGGACCCGGTGCCTCCGAAGTCATCCTGATCTGCCAGGAAGGAAGAGGATGGGGAATCGTCCCGTCGCGACCGGACCACCCCAAAAGCTCCCACGAACATTTTCCCCTCCGCCTCGTTTAAATCCGGGCGTGGGAAACATGTTTCAAGTGACAACTGGGCCCACAACTGTTGCGCCCACTCCAAACGCCGTTTTCACGGCGAACAAATTTTTATATCATCTAAAAGGGAGCAAATTTCCTCTTCCGCTACTCTCGGTGTACAACCCCCTCAGCGGCGGTCTGTCACACGATATCATTCAACCCCTTGCCACTCGGGCCGAGGCTTGGCAGGCCATCCCCGATGTGTCAGATTGGGTCATGGGGATCGTAACTCAGGGTTACTCGCTCCAGTTTGCACGCCGGCCCCCTCGCTTCGGCGGGGTGCTTCAAACTTTGGTCAATCCGGACGACGCCCATGTCCTCCGAGCCGAAGTCATGACGTTGCTAAGAAAAGGAGCTGTGGAAATAGTTCCCCCCGCGAAAAGCGAGTCAGGCTTCTACAGCCGCTATTTTCTGGTCCCCAAGAAAGATGGTGGTCTCAGACCCATCCTGGATCTCAGACTTTTGAATCATTCCCTCATGAGACGGAAGTTCAAAATGCTGACACTGAAACAGATCCTCGTGCACATCTGCCCCGAGGACTGGTTCTGCTCGCTGGACCTGAAGGATGCGTATTTTCACATCCAGATAGCCCCTCGTCACAGACGATTCTTGAGATTCGCATACGAGGGAGTGGCATACCAATATACGGTCCTGCCCTTCGGGCTGTCTCTGGCTCCTCGCACTTTCACCAAGTGCATGGATGTGGCACTTTCCCCTCTCAGACAGGCGGGAATCCGAGTCCTGAATTATCTCGACGACTGGCTCATTCTAGCCCGTTCGCGAGTCGAGCTGGAACACCACAGATCCGTGCTCCTCAGCCATTTACAATGCCTGGGTCTCAGGGTCAACGCAACCAAGAGCTTGCTGTGCCCCACTCAACGAATATCGTTTCTGGGAGCAGTTTTCGACTCAGTCCATATGACGGCAGTAGTCTCGCCAGAGCGCGCTCTGACGATTCAGCAGCTCACAGCCTCAGTCAAGAACAGAGCCTGCCTCCCTCTGAAGTTTTTTCAGAGGCTGCTAGGGCTAATGGCTTCCGCCTCTCCGGTACTACAGCTCGGCCTTCTTCGGATGCGGCCTCTTCAGTACTGGTTGAAGTTCCGGGTTCCTCCCAGCGCTTGGCGGCACGGCCGCCTTCGCCTCAAGGTCAATCAGGCCTGTCTTCTAGCCCTGAAACCTTGGACGAACCCTGTATGGTTCAAGCGCGGAGTGCCCTTACAGGCGGTCTCACGAAGGACGGTGCTAGCAACAGACGCCTCCAACTCGGGTTGGGGCGCTGTGTGCGACGGCAGACCGGCCTTCGGCTCATGGAGCCAAGAGGAAAGCCTTCTGCACATCAACTGTCTAGAGATGCTAGCAGTGATGAAGGCCCTTCAGTTCTTTCAGGCTCATTTGACAGGGCGTCACGTTCTAGTCCAATCGGACAGTATGACAGTGGTGTCATATTTAAACCACCAGGGCGGTCTCTCGTCCAGCCGCTTATGCGCTCTGGCGAAACGTCTACTGGAATGGGCTCTTCCGAGGCTTCAGTCGCTCAGAGCGACTCATGTTCCTGGCAGGAACAATCTGGGTGCAGATATGCTGTCACGGAGCAACGTCCCCTCCGACGAGTGGACGCTCCATCCCCAGGTTGTCCTCAGGATTTGGGAGCTCTTCGGGAAGGCAAAGATAGACCTCTTCGCCTCAGAAGACAACTCTCATTGCCCAACATTTTTCTCGAAGGAGGTCGACGCTCTGGCCCATTCATGGCCCAGCACGCTCCTTTACGCTTTTCCTCCGATCGCCCTGATCCCTCAGGTCATCAGGCGCATCAGAGAAGACCAACACAGAGTCCTTCTAGTGGCCCCACTCTGGAGGAACCAGATTTGGTCCTCGGAGCTGTTCAAGCTCTCTCTGAGAGCCCCGTGGCCGATCCCCCTGAGACGGGACCTCCTCTCTCAGGCGAACAGGGCAATCTGGCACCCACAGCCGAAGCTCTGGGCTCTGCACCTCTGGTCCCTCGATGGGAGCCTACTAACCTCCCCAGGGACGTCCTAAATACCATTTCTCAGGCTAGAGCGCCGTCCACAAGACGCCTCTACGACCAGAAATGGTCGGTCTTTGCTGACTGGTGTTCGTCACGCAACATAGACCCAATGGAGAGTGACGTATCTTCTATACTGTCTTTCCTCCAAGAACGCTTGGAAATGGGGCGCACCCCTTCCACGCTCAAGGTTTACGTAGCAGCCATTGCAGCGTTCCATGCTCCTATTGCTGGCCAATCAGTGGGACGAAACAGACTTGTCATCCGTTTCCTGAGGGGCGCTAGGCGATTGAATCCTCCTCGCCCCCTCACCGTTCCCTCCTGGGACCTGTCTTTGGTCCTCAGGGCCTTAAAAGGAGCCCCATTTGAACCAATGGGCTCAGTCGACCTCAGGCCATTGACGCTAAAAACCGCCTTGCTGTTAGCACTGGCCTCGGTTAAGCGTGTTGGCGATTTGCAGGCCCTCTCTGTGAGCCCTGCATGCCTCGAATTCGGGCCTGGAGACTCTAAGGTCGTTCTGAAACCCAGGCATGGCTACGTCCCTAAGGTGCTCTCAACGCCGTTTAGAGCTCAGGTCATCTCGCTCTCTGCTCTGCCCCCTTCGACGGAAGAGCAAGGGCTGGAGTTACTCTGCCCTGTCAGGGCATTGAGGACCTACATAGAGCGATCGCAGTCTTTCAGACAGTCAGATCAGCTCTTTGTCTGTTTTGGAGGCCGCACCAAAGGATCTCCGGTCTCAAAACAGCGCATTTCTCGTTGGATAGTGGACGCTATTACGCTGTGCTACTCCTCACTGGGAGCCAAATGCCCCATAGGAGTCAGAGCCCACTCCACTAGAGGGATGGCCTCCTCATGGGCTTGGTCCAACGGAGTTTCCATCCAAGACATCTGTGTGGCGGCCGGCTGGTCTTCGCCGTCCACCTTTGTCAGGTTTTACCATCTCGATGTCCCGACCTTACAGGCTCGAGTCCTTTCAGTGTGATTAGCGGCCTCAGATGAGCTCCGCCTCACGCTATCATGGAAATAAATTTCCTCTAAGTGTAACGCAAGGGTTCGGTAAGGGCTTGCCCTCTCGCTTGTCTTTTTGGCCCCCTCTCAGGTGTCCAAACTTCAAGCTATATCGTTCCCAGCCGTGGCACGGCGTGGTTGAATTCGTTCCCCATACGCAGTACGAGTGAAGTATCGAAAGGGAACGTACTCGGTTACTAACGTAACCTCGGTTCCCTGAGATACGGAACGAGTACTGCGATACTTGCCGTGCCACGAGGCTGCGGCTCAGGGTCGTCGCTTCAGTCGAATGACACTGAAATCCTATGGCGAAACGCCTGCTTATATAGCCCTTAACCCCGCCCATTTCGGCGGGAATATTCGTGTGCTTTGTCGCCATAGGCCGCGCAGCTATGCCGCGCCGTCATTGGTTCAACAACTTGTCTATGAGTGAACCAATGACGGTGCAGTTACACTGCGTTATTGAAAAAGGCTTCAGCAGCGGGGAAAAAGGGAGACCTTTCCCCATACGCAGTACTCGTTCCGTATCTCAGGGAACCGAGGTTACGTTAGTAACCGAGTACGTTATTTTACTGCAAAATTCTTACATATTGCACCTTTAACGAGTCTCACTGTACATTCTTACAACAATGCATGTACTGTAAATGGTTATTTGTTTTAAAGTTATTTAGTTAAGATATAAGTTAAATGTTGGTTAAATTACCACTTGATTCAACAATATATATAACTTAATTCCTATGCAAACTTTCATGCTAATAAAAAGCCATAAAATTTGCTCTGTTTAGCATTTAAACTGTCATTCTTTCAAAGATCTCCAAGAGTCTGAAATGGATGCTTCACAACTTATTAAGAGAAATAACGCTGACTGCGTATGGACTTTGAATTGTAATACAGTATAGTGCAGTATAACAACAGCCTCTTATATTGTAATATATATTGTATATTTAAATCAATTTCTGCTAAATAATAATCTCAGATAAATGTTCATGTTGATATATTTCCTGGATAATTATGTACATTTGTGTTAATTTCAACCTGATCTCACAGGAAACTGTAATTATGATTTCATATGAATTCGTCCTGCCTGACAAGACCATGAACATTACAGATAACTATTAATTTACATGCATATATCCTAAAAATTACTCCTGTATACACTTAACATCGGGTGATTTTATGTTTTGACTCAGTCAAGGATGCTCTCTGTCAGTTGGGAATAGCATTATGGTCGCTCGAACACTGCTTGTGCCTTTAGTAGTCTTGAACAATCCTGTCGTATGTATAGATCAGTGAGCTAGGCTATTTTTGATTGGCCATTGGGCTATTTTTGTAACACAGACCTGGAAACCCTGCACCCAGCTTACCTGCACACCAACACTTGCCAGTATCACACTCACTTCCTGTTAAGCCTTGGGGATTTCAGCTACTTTCGACTTGAATATCGCTGTAATGAGACAATCAGTTTCTAATTGAACTATTTGTGTCTCAGCAATTATTACACCAATTAGTCTACTTCCAAACACTTCCAGCAAATATCACTTCCACATCCATACCTACACCCCACTTTTAATTAAGACCTTGTTGGGTGCTATCAAGTTTCAGCACATTAATCTGCCTGCATTACCATGTTTAACAAGAGTTTCATGTCAGCAGATTACCTTGATTGGATAGAAGAAAAACAGCATCATGACTAAATTTGCTTTCCCCTAAAGCAATGTTCTGTGAGTTACATTTATTTGTTTATTTATTTTAATGAGGGGTAAATTGCACAAATTGTATTTTTTTTTTTAGGCAGTAGCGCTGTAATTTATCACAACAGACACTTAAATAATAAATCAATAAGAGGCAGTCTTATGTTTGCTTAGTCAGTATGTTCAAATGAGGAGGCAGAGGCTTTTCATTTTCTGTCTCTGCATTTCCGCTCTGTCTCTTTTTCCGTGTTGCTTTCCAATTGCATTCAATTGATGGTGGGTAATTGATTTCGACAGCACACTCATCTCTACTTTACACCTTGGTCTTTAACATATCAAAAGCTTTATTGGTGCATCTCAAAATCTTCTTCATTACTGCCATACAAAGTAAAAGCTATTTGTCTGTCCTTTTGTGTTTGCCAACCTTGGCCTCCTCGTTGGTGTTGTTGGATTGTCTTTATCAGGTCGGTATTGTAGAACTTTGTCATGCTGAAGGAATTAAGTCATTCAGGCGATGAATCATGTGCATCATTTCATAAGGTAAGAGTCAGACCCTGCTTGCCAGTTCAGTCTAGTCCCTGATCTCAGGTCAGCACGAAAAACCCAATAGATCTGTATTGTTTCAGCTTGGTTGCATCTGTACTGGCCGAATTACGACAGTAGCTCTTACAAGGTTCACTGGCATTCTCTTGTATTATCTGGCCCTGGGCGATGTGCACACACTCACATAGACACACATACACACACATGTACAAAGAGAAGTAAACAAATGTTGATTTGTGTTCAAAGGCAAACAGAGAGAAACAAAGATACGGCGCACAAACGCTCGACTTCACATATCGCATTTTGCAAGGCTTATGAAGACAATCCTCATGGGCACAAACAATGCACAGTGGTTTACCTCTTACAGACATGGACGCACACACACATATGACTCTCGCTCTCCCCCCCGACTCCTCTTCGCTGTCTCATTAGTAAGTACAGTGCCCCATGTGTTATCTTGTCGGGCTGGCAGGACTGGGTTCTTGTCATGTTATTCCTGCATAATCTGTGGCTGTAGACATTTGCAGTTCTGCACTGATTAAAGCTGGCCAGTAGGAAACCACTGCAATCCTCTTATGGCTCTCACATTTCAGCGGGGCAAATCAGGCACGCTCCAAGCCCAACAACTCAAACCAATTTCTGCACTTACTGGAAACCTTACTTCCCTACTCTACTTTTTCTCTGCCATTTGCCACATCTCACATTTTTAAAGTCAGTGTGAAAAACATAAGGCTTTGGGCTTGGAATAGAGAAGAAGAGGAGACCTTTGATATCAGACCTTTGATATGACATGGCAGATGTTTATTTATTAAAAAATACATTCAAAATGCAATTCATTCATACATATAATGACTTTTTATACAGCTTTTTTTTCATACTCTGTGATGAACGTTTTCAATTTTTGCATTTCTGCAATTCTTTTTTTTTTTTTCAAACATTTTGAAAAGCCAAAGGTGTCAGGTTACTAGCCTACAACTCCTAATATACACATAATAATAATAAAATAATGAAATTCTTTAAAAGACAACTTTAGCATAATAGTATATAATTTTATAAGATTATTAAAAAAAAATGAAAGAAAAGTCACATGGCCCAACCACTGATTTGATGGCGCAAAAAGTGGGTATGCGCTATATGCGGCGCATAGTGGCGCCGCACCATGGGGGCGCCAAAGCGATGGTTAATTTTTTTCTTTTTTTTTTTAAATAATAAAAGTTATATAAATGTATATAAAAGTTATATATAAAAAAAGTTATATAAATTTTAGAGGACTAACAGGCTAGAGTAGGCGCCGGTGCCCTCGTAATATCGCGAGTGGGCGGGGCGCAGCGCTGAGTGAGCAGCAGTAACGTTAGTGAGTTGTAATTGAAACTCGAAAACATGGATAAAGCAAAAAAGGAGATGACATGTCAAGGGATGCGACAGCAGCTAAATAAGTGGATGGTGAAAGGCAACAGGTAGGATTTAAAATGTGACGTCTATGCTTGGAGGCTTGCAAATACGTTATTCATGTTAACAGACTAGCTAGCATTTGCTAATACTGGGAATGTAGCAGACAGAATGTAGCTAGCTTAGAATATGCAAAACCGAGGTTGCTGAGCTGAAAACTGAAAAAATATAAGGTAGCATGTACAATAAATGACAAGAATCTGGAAAACAACTTTAATATCTCTGGTTTACCGTGGAATCATGCATATATTTGCTACCAAACTTGGAGGCTTGCAAATATTAATGTTGACTGACAATTGTTTACTAATTTACTGCAAAATAATGTTGCTGATATCTACATTTAGATTTTGGTTAAACCCTTTGGTACCAATCCCATTCATGACACATCTCAATTTTATTAAAGTAAAATGACAACCTGCAGGATTGGGTAAGTTACGCACAGAAACTCTGAAACTCCTCCTGTCCGCAAAACCCGATTAAATCAATCAGTGAGTTGGTGGAACGATCTAATGCTGTACAAATCGAGCGATCGACTGTCTCTTTCATGTTCCCCATTTAGAAAATCTGATGCATGTAACTGCACTCTGATGTGCTTGATGCTTCGTGAATTTTTTTTTTTTTTTTACGTTGTCTCTGAGCAGCTTTGTCCGAAAAGTGGTTATTGTTTTCAGAGAAACGAAGCGTCACATTCTTTCCAGTCAAGTGAATACTTTGCGTGTCAGAATGTTTGAATCCAGACCACCATGGAAGTTCAAATCCATTTACTAAACATTTTAAATATATAAACCTGTAGCCTATACTACATCATCATATGTTCTGTCATATAAACAGTATTTACAATAAAATAACAACAATTTACTTGCCTCAAACAACTCAGTAGGCTATGCATGCATTAGTATTATTATTATAAATATTGTTTTTTTTATCTATTTCATCTATTGCCAAATTTAATATGTGAATTATATTATTGAAATAAGCACATTTAGCGTCGTCAGGCTGTTTGTGCTTAATGGATAAAACAGCGGAATTGCGCATTCAAGTTTATGGGTGCTGTAAATTTTACCTGCCACAAGATGGCACTGTTTTCGACACTCTTGATGCTTTGAAACCATAAACCTTTCCCAAAACCTTTAGAGAAAAGCTTCATTTCTTCAACTCTGCTCAATAGTTTTAGGCCATTTTGCAAATGTTTCAGTCGAATTTAGCTGTTTTAGAGAGCCTTTGCTCATTTTGAGCCTGTTTTTAAACATTAACTATTTGTAACATCATTTTTTCATATGTGGAAAAAAACGAAACTAAACTAGCCAATCAGATTTCTTTTCACCCATATCCACCACGCCCACCTATAGATGCACATACACACGTTTGACTTTACAACACACAAACGCACACCTTTATGTATTCTCATTCTCTCTTTCTCTCTTAATATGTCGAGTGTACGCAGATAGATTTTAATAATCAATTTAAAAATTATGCAAAAAATAAAAACGGCATTAATTAGCGCCCTCTCAAGGTACGCACAGTGCGTACAGCCGTACAGCTGCAGGCGCAACTGGCATGCACAATAATAACTAGAAGCTGGAAAACTTACTTATGCAATAAGGCTGGTTTATCATGGAAAACAAATTGTTTTTTTTTTTTTATATATATATATATGTGTACATATATACCATATAATTATGGTAGGCTTACAGTGGCTGTCTTATATATTTAAAATAAACATTTATTATTTCAAACCCATACATGATGATGTCCGGCACACTTATTTATTTAGAAGTGGGGGTGGGGGGGCGCCAACATTTTTTGATGCATACCCCTCTAACACTGGATAGTTGCGCCCCTTTGATATCAATGATTTTGTCTGAGCTATGAATAAAAAATGTTAGGCTAGGCTAGTCTAAAATAATAGAATTAATATTTTCTCATTTTATTTATCGTATCTTATCATTTAAGTGTAGATTGAGTAAAGCTGTTAAAAGTTATTTATTTATTTTTTTTGGCTGATTCAATTTTAGGCTACTCCGCCTTAACGGCCTAACAATGCTCGTCAATGTAAAAATTATCAAGATGGCCAATCAAATCAAAGAAGGTGGGTCTTAATGTCATTTTTCTGTCAACTTGTTACAACGCAACGAGAGTTCGTGGAAAGATGCAAGCAGATGTAAGTAGGCCTATTATACAACTGTTTTATGATATAATTAGAAATGTTCAGCGACAGAGAATAATATACTCTCTACTATCTAGTGATGCAATGCAAACTCAAATGTTTATGAAATATCGCTGTTCTGAAATGAAAATGTGATCATAATTCATGTAAAAATGGGCCAATATAAAAAAATGAGATCAACACTGGTAATTTTAGCTGAAATCATTTTATTTTTAACAGTAAATTGACACTGTTGTCTTTAGTGTGCCACTATAAATTTATTTCATTAAATAGAAAGTTCAACAAATATTTAATTAAAAAATGCAATTAAAAATGAACTGATCATGTTGTATGTTGCACAGGTATGTGTTTCTGTGCATTGTCTTTTGTGTGCATGTATGTGTGTACGCTTGTCAAATATCTGTCAAACGTTAGAACATCTTTGACAAAATAAATAAATAAATAAATAAAAAATTACTTTAACATTTCCTGTAGCTATAAGTCTTAACATTGTACTGTACTGACATCTTCCTTTCTTTCCCTTTCTCTTCTCTCTTCTTATCTATCTGTTTCCTTCCTTTGCTTGTCCTCCTGCCAAACCATCTGGAATGCATTTATTTTTTTTAAAGACTTAAGATTTTGTATGGATACATCTAGGCCTAGAAACCTATTTTTACCCTCAATTTTTGTGTAAAAGTGTGTGAGTATATGCAGCCCATTTTAACTGAAAACTGTGGCCCATTTTAGCTTAACCAGCCATTTCAAACTAAAATGACATTTTTCACAAAAATTAAACTTTTTTTATTTGAAAGAGCATGCCAAAACATTGTTCATAAACATTTACTTTGTTGGTAAGCTTACTTATAATTGCTTTAGTACCCTTATTAGTGATAAATGAAATGTATATGTCACTTTCCTTAAAATTTCTCTGATAAGCTTCATGTAACACTCTGCCCTGCCCCCCTTAAAAAACTCAGACCAGTCATAACTATTGTTACATGTCAACAAGTGTTGAAGCAACAATACAAGATCAGTTATTGTGATTGGCTGTAAAAATTTAAAGAGATTACACTACAACCTTTGGTCCATTTTACCTGATAGCCCATTTTAGCTGACTTCACCCCTATTATTATTATCATTATCATTATTAATTAAATAATAAATCTCCCCCAAGCACAAAAGTGAAACTCCACCTATGACTCCACTCTTCCACCAAAGCTTTGGTGATTCTCGAACACATCTGGGGGAACATATGGTTACATGTGGTTTGCCATTGCAAGGACGATCAGCTGTCCTTCCTGTCTCCATGTAACACTTTCAATTCACACTGCACCGACAGATGCAATCCAACGGCGACAGTCACCAGATTACAGCATGCCACTTCTTAGACATTCTAATTCCAATTCAACATGTTCAATCAGCGAAAACGAGCTCCAACAAACACCAACAGACTCCAACAGGGGTAACACAGCGGCTCCGACAAAACCCAACAAAGGGTCTGTTGTTGTCTGTCAGCGTCTGTTTGTGCGGTGTGAATTGGCCTTTGAATTACGGACATTGCAGTTTATTGCTCTGGCCATATCTGCTGTCCACATGCCTCCCTGCTGCAGGACTAAGGCATGTTTAATTGGATTTTACAAAATTATCTTTAAAATACAGTATCCTGAAAAAGGGATTAAGATGTTCATCGACCCAGGAAAGTGTTTGGACTGAAACACTTCCCACAACCAGCCCTTCCTCATGGATCAGAATCATAACAGCACAATCCAGAAGGGCTGAATAGCATTGCATTTGGGAATCCAGCACTCATGCCTTACAGCATGTCTCAAAGTAGAGTATATAAATGAATGCTATTATAACTGGATGAATCATTTCTTCATCAGGAGTGTTCATTCAGCTTGGCAGTTGGAAGCCAAAACCTCAGTGGGAGTAAAGCATTACGAAAAATTTCTCTGAACCCTTTATATAAAACTAAGGATGGAATAAACTGCTCACAACAGCGACAAACATCATTGTAAAATGCAGCAGTTGTATATTCTTTGATGCCAGCTCTCCCTAAGTGTGAAATATTAAGCCTGTGAAGCATTCAGACATGTTATACACTGAGAGTATTTAGATTCACTGGAGAGGCGAACAAAACAGAGAGTCTTTTACTGCAGAGGGCCTGCAATTCACAAGCATCTAACAAGTGTGAAGAGTCATAGAGAATCAATGGAATATGGATCGCGAGCAGTGTATGAGGGCTACGGCGGTATATCGATATGAAGTGCTTCTTTCTCTTTATGGCTCAGGATAGACTTTTAAGAGATCTGCAACATCAAAGGAGGAAAACAAGCCATCACAAGTAATGTAGATCAACAGTCTTTGAAACAGCAAAACATCAAAATCTGTGAAAAGATGAAAGTACAAGCAAAAATTGTGGTAAACATGAGCAAATTGATGAGAAATATATATGGCAGCTTTCTTTTCCATTGTTCGGTGATCTCTTTCAGGGACTTGGAGAGGGGGCAATTTCACAGAAAAAAGCGTGCACTGTAAAAAAATTTGGAGTAGGATTTACTTGAAAAAAGCTTGGAAATTTTTTTCACTCAGAAAAGGCTAGTAAATTTACAAACAATTGCCAAGTAAAAGCCTAAACATGATTATTAGTAGCTTTAATTAGACAATTTTAAGTTAAGTTTACTTGGGAATTCCCAGTAAATTTTATTGACTCTTTGTTTGTAAATTTTACTTAAGTAATGCTTATAAATATATTAGGATTTATTGCATTTCTTTTACTTAAGAGTCCTAGTTATCTTTCTTAGTTATTCTGAGTAACCTTTACTTCAAATGTTATTTAAACATTACTTAATATAATTTGTGATGTATTACTACGGATGTTTTCAGTAAAAACAACACTAACAAACATTTTCCTTGAGTACTTTTATTTGAATTAAACTCTTCAAAAAACAGATTAAACAAAGGCAATGATAAAACAAATGGACAAAAATTAATGGACACATTCATTAAGATTAACTGCTGTTGGCCAAAAACATGGCCAAAGTGGTTCTGCATCTTTATCCTATCACAGATGTTTCAATGTGTTTAACAGAGCACAACAATTTAACGTGAGATGCTTAAATGTGATCTTACATACAACACTTACTTATACATTACACTGCATTACAATGTTTCTTTGAAACAGTACAGTATAGTACAAACTTAATTTAAAATAAACCTTTTTAGAGACTTGCTGAACAAATGAGCAAATACAAAAAGTGTAAGTGTCAAACAAAATGGCCAATTAGCAGACTTTTTGCAGATACTTTTGATGAAATCCAAGAGTTTCTGAACCACACATTAGCAGCAACGTCATTGAACTTTTCGACATCCAGAAAGGTAATTGAAAACATTGTTAAAATAGTCAATGTGACTGCAGTGGTTCAACCTCTATGTTATGAAGCAACGAGAGTACTTTTTGTGTGCAAAAACAAACAAATAACCACTTTATTCAACAATTTAAACCACAAAAAGTATTCTTATCACTTCATAACATTAAGATTGAACCACAGTAGCGACGTTGACTATTTTAAAAAATATTTAACTACCTTTCTGAACATCAAACAATGCAATGACATTTCTGCCAATGTGTGGATCAGATACCCTTAGATTTCATCAGAAATAATCTTCATTTGTGTTCCAAAGATAAACGAAGGTCTAGCGGGTGTGGAACGACATGAGGGTGAGTAATTAATGAGAGAAATTTCATTTTGGGGTGAACTAACCCTTTAAAGCACCCAGCCCAGCTTTGGGGGATAGTTTAAAGGGTAAGTTCACCCAAATATGAAATTTCTCTCATTAAGTACTCACCCTCATGTCATTCCACACCCATAAAACCTTGTTCATCTTCCGAGGATTTCTGAAGCACACATAGGCAGCAATGTCATTGCACCTTTTGGGGTCTGGAAAAAAAGTAAAAACATCGTAAAAATAGTCAACATGATTGCAGTGGTTCATCCTTCATGTTATGAAGCAACAAGAATACTTTTTGTACACAAAACAAAACAAAAATAAAGACTTAAATCAACAATTTGAACCATTGTCATAGGTAGTGACAATGCAGGCTTCCATGTTTACATCCATATGCCGACTCAGTATTGGCCGAAGCTGAGCAGCACAACACATGGGTTTGATGCTGACGCAGGAGGCGGCTAATAAAATGAGCCGGCATTCAGACGTAAACATGGAAACCTGCACTGAGTTCACTAGGTATGAAACGGTTCAAATTGTTGAATGAATATGTTTTGGTTTTGTGCACAAAAAGTATACCTCTCTTCAAAATATTACGGTTGAACCACTGTAGTCACAATGACTATTTTAACTATGTATTTACTATTTATCCAGACCTTAAAAGGTCCATTGACATTGCTGCCAATGTGTGGTTCAGAAAGCTTAAACAGCACCTTTAATCAGAGTAAAACAGCACCTTAGTTCCCACAATGACGATAACGATATCAGCTATGTTGGCATATTCCTCTCCTACAGTGCTGCCCAGTTCAATGATCTCCGTTACATGACTGGTGAAGCAATCTTTAATCATGTCTCTGCTGACATCCTGTCAAATACACAAATAAATGCAAAGTGTTTACAATACTGTACAGTTGAATGTTCTCTTTAATTTTATGTGATAAGTGCCACACACAGATTTCGTCTCATCATCATTAAATCTGTTATTACATGAAGAAAGAGGGAAAGAGGGACTATGACAGACTAAATCCAGAAGAACTGTATCTGCAAGTCGATTAAAAAATACCTGCAAAGCTACAGTACTGTAAAAGGTTTTAGGCACTTGTGTAAAAATTCTGTAAAGTGAGGATGCCTTTAAAATGCTTTCATAAATTGATTTTCATTTATCTTCTATTGATTAAATCAATATTTGGTGTGATCGCCCTTTGCACTTTAAACAGTTTTTGGCCCAGTACACTTGATATTGTTTTTCCGATAGCTTTGCATGTATTTTTTATTTTTATTTTATTTTTTTTACATTTTGCAGACATTGCCACAGTTTTTCTTAATTTTCGCATTTTATTCTCAACTTCATTTCTTTCTTCATGTTATAATAGACAGACTCAATAATGGTGAGACCAGATCTTCTGTGGAGCACCAACTGTTGTCAGACTGCCTGTGCATACAAAAATCTCACTGGATTATTAAAAATAATGGCAAAATTAATGTTTAGGAATGTAAACTGATATTTCATGACAAACTAGAGCACAAAGATATAAAAAGAAATAAACATTTTTGGGGATGAAAATACTAATGTGCCTTAGACTTCTGCAGTACTGTACATATGCTAAGTCAAAACGAAATTTGAATTCTCCTGTTAATGTACCTGGTAGGCTTCAATGAGCTCCTCAGATGATTCTTCCAGCGAATAACAGCATCTTGCTTATCTTCAACTTGCTGTTAAAAACAAAAGTAAAATGCAGCGAACATTAACAGTGTACACTTCCATCTACATACAACTATATACATGTCCTGGCAGAGTGCATACTGCAAGCTTAATCAGTGTTGCATAGGCTGTAAGAAGTATTGCCAACTTACCTTGCATGAGCTTTAACGGTGAGTGCAATCTGTGGAACATATGTTAGAAATGTTAATGTCAGAAATAGATTTCTTTTAATAAAATTTGAATAAATATACTTGTTTTAAAATTTGAACAGTTAATTTATTTTGGAACAACTGCATTCAAGTAAGTAGCCTATCAACAATAAATTTTCAATCATCTGGTAGAGTTAAAGGGATAGTTCACCCAAAAATGAAAATTCTTTCATCATTTACTCACCCTCAAGATGTTCCAAACCTGTATGAATTTCTTTCTTCTGCTAAACACATAAGATATTTTGAATATTTTTGATAACCAAACAGTTGATGGACCCCATTAACTTCTGTAGTATTTATTTTTTATTTTTTTCATACTATGGAAGTCAATGGAGACCAGCAACTGTTTGGTTAACGTTACCCATATTCTTCAAAATATCTTCTTTTTTGTTCAGCAGAAGAAAGACATGTATGCAGGTTTGGCACAACTTGAGGGTGAAGAAATTTTTATTTTTGGGTGAACTAACGTTATCCCTTTAAGGCTGCCTGAACACATACACTAGAAAATGTATCACTATTGTATAGCTTCAATAGGGAGTAAGTTATAATCTTTGTTTTACTTGATTAATATGCATCAAATGCTTACCGATTTTATAAATAAGACAAAGCAGTGTAGTTGATGTGGATTTATGGGGTATTAGTGGTTTTCTACATCGCGTTTAAAGTTAATGGGCACCCATCTCAGGGCTCGGGTATAATCCTAGGTTCGTAAATTTGACTTTCGATGCTGTACATGTCCAGTTTCTAATTAGAAAACTTGTATTTATAATTCAGATAGCACATGAGGGCACAATTATTTATTCACACAGATGAATAAACAGACGCCCTTCTATTGGCATATGTCGCGACGCATCGCACCGCTCTCGTCCGGCAAAGTTTATTTTAAACTTCACTGTAACGTTACATTAAACTTCTCCGTAGATTACATGTAAAATACAAGACAGATGCCGTTTGCTAATAACGGATATTTGTGCTAATCGGTTCTTTAGCAAACTCAACTCTGTCGACGACTATAACAGTTAATGCGTTAACTCTTTAACCACCAGAACTGCAGACAGCTTAATTGCAAAATACTTCTCTGGAAACATAACTAAATAAACAAATATTTTATAACTTACCGTGTAAAAATCAAATCGTCCTTCCAGGAAATTTTCCGTTGCTTTCCTCTTCCTCTGCGCGCCACTTCGGGGACCAAGAGCGCATGCGCACAGATTGCCTGGCTTCGTGGAGTAAGTTTTACTTGCTTTTGTCATTTTTTGCATTAGTTCATTATAGTTCATATACTAAGTAAATATTACTTGGGGGGTTCCATTTCAATTTACTTATGTATTTAAGCACAATAAAATAAAACTAAAACTTAAGTAGTTTATTGAATTAAACATGACATTCTGAAGTAAAAAGACAAAATAGGATTTGTTTGTAAAATATACTTAAATTATGTTATCTGTATTTACAAGTTCAAAAAATCATTTTTTACAGTGTGTTCATTTTTTTTTGCCGGAACAGATAAATGTGAATATGGTACGATTTTATGACGTTGTTTTTTTAAATGAATCACCGCAGTTCTGATTTGACATTTGCACTCCATTGACTCCAAAATAACGTACCACCAACATTACACCTAAACCTACCCGATAGTGTTAACAAAAGCAAATGTGACATAAAAAGCATCCGTAATCATACCGTTTTAGCTTGTTTAAATCTCTCTTTGAGCTATTTTACTGTGACTTGCTTTTCACGGGATTCGTACCAAAGGCTTCCTCGTCCTAAATACAACTCCGTATCAGCTGAGCTACCGAGAAAGCTTGTTATGTCAGGAAAGTGAAACATATAAGAGAGGCTGTGCTGAAAAATATAAGAGAGGCACGACGCAATGCAAAGCCTTTTTATGAAACGGTTACCACACAATACAAATATTAAAGCCAAAAAAATATGTATCAATGCAACTTTCATGAAGTAAAATCACTAAAAGCCTTCCTTCTGCTGGAAAAAAAATAGTCCCTAATCATGAACAGCAACAGAAGTTGCATTAATATGCCATTAGATGGCGGCAAAGACTGTCTTTATGAGTGTGTCAGTCAGTAGCGAAGACTTTTATATTGAAAAGACTGAATTGTTGTGAACACAGAACAAAACGCAACTGACAAATGCTTTGACTAGTGCTGTCAGTCATGGGAAAACCCCTTAACTGTTAAAAGGACAAGATATTGGACATTTAAACAGATTTTTTATTATGAACATAGGACTGACCTGAAGGAAAAAGCTAAATCTAAATGCAGGTAATAAACTCGCTCACTCAATCTTTTTCTCACAATACTCTTCTACATAATACAGTAAGCTTCAAGCGTCTGTTTACGTTGCTATGAGTGGTTGCCAAGTGTGTTGTGTAATGATACACAGAACCGTTAAGTGAAGCGGTCATAGCCGTGTTTTATCGTGAATAAAACGCAGCTATTGAAAAATCAGAATCAAGGACAGGAACTAACCGTTTTATAATAGTATATAAATAATATTAAAATTACACTTGTAAAGCTCAGCAGATTTTTTACACTGAGTGGAAAGTTGTCAGCCATATTATTCATTTTTAAACATATCGCAGGTTTATAGTTATCAGTATCAGAAAACATAAACAACCACATTAAACTAATAGTGGACAAAGGAACTAAATGAAACTCAGGGCTTAAATATGTCGGGAAAGTCATCAAGATGAACAGAAACAGATGTTTCTGGCAAGCAAAACAGGAACAGAACACAATGAAAACGAAACCAAAACAGACTATAAACTTTACAATTGAGGCAACCCATGCTTTTTTTTTCCCCATCTGTTGAACATCTTTGCTACTCTGAACTGTTTTATTCTGAGATGATATATGCTCCTCTAGCCTTTGAAAGCTGACACACTTCTTCGCTACAATGTCTATTGGTCAGACCGCTGGAGGACAGGAGCCCCCAGGGCAAAGAACATGGCGAATGGCTCTCATTATGATTGGAATCCAGATCTATAAAGTGGGGCTCCAGATGCCTCTCTGTTATTTTCAGGCCCTCTGGCAACAGCTTCCAAACGTTGGAACATATTCAATTATATTCATCACACAGTTGACAAATATAGAACAGATTTGTATTATTTAAATGCAACCTGGGAGAAGGCAAAAAAGACTGCGAGCGATAAAAATTACAGAGAAAATATGCAAATTGTGTAAGAAGATTAAGAAGATGAGCAGGGGCTGGTGAACGCAGAGCAGAGGGCTTATGACGAGAGCAGGGAGGGATGATGTAGGAGAAGATCAGAAAGACACGAGGAAAGAATGTGGGAGAAGAGAGAAACTTGGAAGAAGGCGAGATTGGATGGGAGCAGGACGCTGAAAGGGAAAAAATGAAAATGAACTGAATACAAACAGCAATGAATAAAGAAAACAAAAAGTGGAGAGAAAACGGTTCTGGGAAGACAAAGCCTTACAAAACTGCAGGCTGTTGTTTAAGGAGTCAGATGTTGCTACAAGGAAAAGAAAGAGAAGACTGGGTAAAAACAATGATTTCTTCAACTTGTCCAACTTGTACTTTTTAGTACAATCACAATATATCTGCCTATACATCTGACTTTTTGTTTAGGAAGAGGGTCTCTAAGCAGGGGATCCTCATATTTGGAGGTCCTGGCATCACAAAAAAATCCCAATAACTCCAAAACCTCTTCCCAATCAAATACAAGTTCTGCCATGAAACTCTAGATGTCGCAGGCTGATAGGTCCTTAACTCTGCTTGCAATCACCTTGGCCACATCCAAAATCACATGCTTTCTTGAGTAGGTCTTTTTTTTGAATAAGTAATTACTTCACGACTGCTAAAAAGTATGTTCTATGTAGTGTGAGTATGTGTAGTATGAATGCAATCTGGATGTACTACTTACATTCTCCATGCTGTCATGATCATGTGACCTATCAGCGTCAGTTACGTCGTTTCACTGCTGTTTCACAACTCCTCTCCCGTGGCCTCAAGGGATAGTAAAGTGTCCATCTTATGCACACTTCAGAATCTCGCCAGTAGTAGTATCCAGGTACTGTTTGCTTACTCTTTTATGAGTACTATGAATTCAGACATACTTCCTTTGTCACATACTGTTTTCCGCCTACTATATAATAGGGAAGTATGCAAATTCCGATGCAGCCAGTGTTCTCTAAAGAGCAGTGATGATTGGTTCCTGCTGTATCAGCAGCCGATGAGCTTGCTACTCAACTTTCAAATACTTGGTCAGCGTCTGCGTAGCAGTTTGCGGCGTGCTTTAAGAAACCCTCCACCTTCCCCAGGACCACTTCCACCAGATCTGCTATGGGTAATTCATGCTATTGTACAGAAGAAGCATGACTTGCTCACAGCAACGTGTCGTGTATGTATTGGTCCATACATGCTTTGCAGCAGCAGCAGAAATAATGAACTGCAATAGAAATAGCAGTAGCAGCAGCAGGTCTATTCCACCAAGACCAAACATATTAACATTGTCTTATCTGTTACCATCCATTTCTGCAGCTCTTTCAAAGTATATTTGTCATCCATTTTTTGCACTTTACTGTTTCAGCTTCATATCACATTTTATGAAACCATCTGTTTCTCCTATTGTTTGTGTTTGTGAAGAAATAAATAGCAGTTTGTAAGGCAATGTCTTACTGAAGCTGCTATCTTGTTGAAGCAAAGCATCTCATTCAGGCATAAAGTTTCATTACGGCTATGCCTCCAACATATCAGTGTAACAGATCAGATGAGATGATAACAGTTCAAAGAAGTGTGATATGGGGAAAACAGAAGAACAGAGGATAATCTGAAAGGCAAAGGCTGTGAAAAATAAATAAATATTCATCAAGGATCAGTACAACTAATTATCAAGTACAGTCTGAGATATTCCCATATATAGCTCTATTAAAAGTGATAGCTATTTTTAATACCTCACATAATATGTCCCTGCTACCTTACTGATAGATTATTGAAATAGTAGATGTCCACACAAATTACATCTGTCTAAATGTAGTTTTATGCTTTATAAAAAGAGTCAGGGAAATGGCCCAGGTTGCAATTGCTTACAGAAGCTTTAACTCAAACAGCCTAAAAAACTTGTCCAGGTTATATTTCACAAGAAAATCTAAAGGGGAAAAAAAAAGGAGAAAAAAAAATTGTATTACGCATTAAGTAATTGACTATTACTATTATGTGACATGAACTAACAATGAAAAATATTTCTAAACCATTTATTAATTGCAGTTAAGGGTTATCTTAACACTTACTAATACATGATTAAAATAAAAAGTTGTTAATGTTAGTTAATGCATTAACTAACAATGGAACCTTACTGTAAAGTGTTACCGTATGTTATAAACATTTATGTTTTACATTGTAATATTATGCCTATAACAATAAGGCAAATCCTAGCCTGATTCATATTACTGTAAAAAAATAAATAAATAAATAAAAATTGAAAATGTTTCACATCATGGTATTTGTTGTACTGCTTTTAATTTTTGCTAAATGAAAAAAAGAAAACGATTCCCATTACTGCATTATATAGTAATACTGTATTTCTTCTTTTTTCTTCTAATTTTGGGCTAAAAATGTGGTGTTATTTATCAACTGGTGTTAGGCTGTTTACCTCTTGGTGTTATTTACCCAGCCAAACCAAGGTGTTTGTGAAGTTTGTGTGGATAAAAAGCATCTTGTTCACCCCAGGTGAACGTCTTTCCCATGCAGCCTTGAATGAAGCGCCAGTCTGTGAGAATCAAGAAGAAAGAACCTTTGATTTCATGATGTGCACACCTTCATACTGTGTCTGAAATAACATTTTCTTCTACACTGCTCTGTTTGGTCTATCATTAAACCTGCAGTATTACTGTGACAGCATAGACTACGTTTTGTCTCTGCCACAGTATATCAAGCATGATGTAGATGTGGTGGCTCTTTAGTCAGAGTGTATTTAATATTCTTGCTATATTACTCTCCATGGTAATACATTATTGACTACAGCGTAAGGCTGCACACTACAGGTCATGGCCTGTAAGTTGATCAAAGCGAGATTTTCGGTCTCTGGAGTTTCACGAGTCACATTTTCTCTTTTTCAAATGTCCTCTTTGAATATAAATCAATTTAGTTTTTACTGCAAATAACAAATTCCAGCAGAAGAAACATTTTGTATACTCACAAAGAGTGATAGTGTGAAATACATAATTTTGGTTTTGTTCTTCTTGTAGGGTTTGCATGAGGGTGAAGCATATTCAAAGCAATTGTGTTTGTTTCTGAGGGTCAGAGTTTTGTTCGGCATAATGAATTCTCAATACTCAAAACAGATAAAGATGAAACGCTGCGGCCTGTAGGGAAAAAAAGCGTACAAAATATCAGCGTTTATTTAAAAGGCTATGAAGAACACACTGCCAGCCTGACGTGCCAGGTTACATTTTTCACAAGCTATTTCTAAATTTGCGTTGCTAAAATTCTAAATGGCTTATTGCTTGTATCTTATATTTCTTCTTTTCATTAATTACTACAACTTCTAAGCAAACATAAAAATGTGCAAAGCAAAGAACTAATTAACCAAGAGCCAAACTGAAAATGACTGCATTACCAAAATGTTCATCAGAGACCATCATAAATGTGTCTTTCAAAATCCAAATGCTTCAGCCTACTTTCAAAGAAGCAGTTTGTTTTTTGTCCTTTAATGATTCTGTCATTAATGTGAATATTCATGAAATAGTCCTTGAACTAGGAACAGGCAATTGAGTCAGTTTACCCTGTGGGCTTGTCTCTGTGTTTTGCCTTTTCAGAGGTCTTTCAAGTATTATTGCATTTGCAAACCAGTAAACACTTTGCAAATTTATCTCTTAAATCTGCAAAAGGAAACAACACATTTCTCACAGCTTGTTTTGGAGATTGAAAAGTGCACATAATTGCTGAACACACAATTAAAAAATAATTCCAATTAGCAACATTACCTCCTTCAAGAAGAAACTGTGTCCAAATAAATTGTTGTTAATTACACCCATGGAGAATATGTTTTGGTTAAAGAAGCTAATTAATTCTTCTTTTTGTCCTCATTCCTTCACCTTTAAAGTGTGCTGGAAAAATGCTGAATGAGACACCTTGCCAGATCCATCAAAAATGCCATCTATTAAAACATGACAGGGAGTCAGTCTTTCAAGATGGCTACTTAAAAAGCCCTGTGTTCACATGCCACCCTAAGCATGTTTAAAAGTGAGAGTGAGTCTTTGATGAATAAATACTATGATAAAGAAAAGGTCACGTCACACCTAAGCAGCCCTGCTGAGTGTCATGATACTTCTTGCCCTTGTTTTTCCCACTGCTAACCTGTTTCAACTGCTATCACATTCTCTTTTTTCTTTTTTTCCTCTTCAGTCATCTTCAATAACATACCATAGGAAGGTGAAAAAAGTTACTGATTCTATGTCATTCTGTTGAGTTTGGTCTCTGACAAGAATGAGGGAGAGGTGCATGTCAGAAATTATTGATTTCCGCCCTTCCATTCAGCTGTACATTTCAGAAATACAAGATTCCTTAAATTTTTATATCGGCTAAAACAAAGCATACAAAAATATTGCAAAAAAACAATCTAAAATGCTTATCAATAACATCTGCTCCAGCAAAAATGCAGCTGTTTCAAAATGGACCCTTTTCACATACTGTGATTTTAAACAAAATGTTCATTTGTAACTCTGCATACCAATAGACCAATAGCACAGATGCGTGTGTAATATTGGTTTTAAAATAAAATAATAATTCAACAGCAGAATTAACTCTTTTGCATTTCCGAGCAACACACAGTAATGGTGTGTCGTTCCTCAATGAAAGAATATTTTTAAAGAAATCGGATGAGTGAATGATTAAGTGACTCACTCATTAAGGCAGCTGTACTTGTTTTATTCTTGAATGGATCAGTGGTTTTAATTAATCAGTTGGGCAAATAATTTAATCACTCACTCATAAAGACAGTCACATTTTTCATTCCTGAATAAGTGTTTGTAAGCAAAACGGTTAAGTGAATCATTCAATGACTCACCCATAAAGCCAGGCACTTGTTCATTCCTGATTAGAGCAGTGTTTTGAACAAATTGGTTGAATTAATAGCTGTCTCATTTCAAAGGCTGCGTCCTCCAGAGGTCGCATTTGAAGGCTGCATCATCGAGGCGGTCTCATTTATGAAATGTAACCGCTAGATTGCAATGTAAGAAAGAAATTAATTTCAGTATTTTATACCTCACAAGAAATAAGTCAATTTTATTATGGTAACTTTTCTTAAATGAGGCCGCCTCAATGACGTACAGTATGCAGCCTTAAAACGCGACCTCCAGAGGACGCAGCCTCCGAAATGAGACGCAGCTAATGATTCTGTGACTCACTTATAAATGCAGCCAAGGCACCACCTACTGGTGTAACAATGTAACTTGCAAAAAATACACACTAAATACACAGACTGATTGTCTGGAACAAACACAGACAAGTGGAGTGATATAAACAGTGAAAAATCTCAGTGCTATTTGGACTGTATACCTATATACTAACTGTTGTATAATATACATAATCTCCACCTTACTATGAAGCAGTTGAAGTAAATAGGCAGTAAATTCCAGAACCACTTCCATTAAAAAAAAAAAAAACACATATTTGGCAATTCTCCTAAAAATGGCCAAATAAATGGCTCTGAGCTCCTTCTGAAAACAGTGTATCATTTTCAGCTGCGTAGTATTGATGGGAAATTCAACAATACAAAAACTATATTGATTTCCATTGCCCATTCAAAGAGAGAGAGAATAGGGTATAAAAACGCAGCCATGCACATTGTTTCTCCTGTCTGTGAGGCATGCTACAAAAGAATAGCAGACCAAATTAGTCTTATTAAAAAAAGAAAGGGAGAAAAACAGAGAAGCAGAGGTTGTTTTATGAGTTGAGCTTATTTAATTAATGGTGTTTTTGTGAGGTATCGGCCATATGCTTTTTCTTCTGCTAGAGATGAGTCTGTATCGTCCATGCTTGGATAGAACAGACAGGAAGGGAGTATTGATATGCTAATGTTGCTCCTCATTAGCTGCAATTAATTAGAGCTGGCCGAATGGGCACCGCTGTGTTAGTGTGCCGGCGAGTCGTGCTGTTTATCTGGAAATAAGAGGCACTGCACCGTGATGCTAAAAAGACTGACTGAATGACACAGAGGAGATGATGATGTGAAAGAAAGAAAGAAATACCAAGCACCAGACCTTGATGAGGAGTCACATCATGACACCATAAGAAACAGAATGGTGCTGCTCAATGGTTTTGTAAAAAGAGAAAGAGAAGGACAGGGAGGATGTTTTGACTTTTTCTGACAAGTCTATCTTTTTTGGTAAGTAAGTTTAGACCCCAGAAGACAATAAAATTATAACATCAGTATGTCTGAAGACACTTAGAATAACTTAAAGGGATAGTGACCTAAAAATGAAAATTCTGTCATCATTTACTCACCCTCGTGTTGTTCAAAACCTGTATGATTTTTATTTCTTCCATGGAACACAAAAGAGGCAATGTTTGAAAAATGTTGGGGTCAAAACAGTATTGGACCCCTTTTAATTTAATTGTATGGGAAAAAAAAAAGGAAAGTCATTCAGGTTTTCAAACTAAATGAAGGGGAGTAAACGATAACAGATTTTTAATTTTTGGACACATTGCCTTTCTGTTCCTCTTATTTTGTATATTCTTTTTTCTCTGTACCAAACAATTGGATCCTTGGCTCTGCAGAACACAACACAACATCATTTACCAAGCAAACAAAAGTTGACAATACAATGTAATTAGCCCAAAACATAACAGAATTAGTTCACAACCCAACAGAAGCAATTTACCCTGATGAAACAATAAAGAATTTGTAAATATTTAATGCAACAGCTGATATTTTATTGAAATCTTGCATTCATATGCATTTCTGGATTCCTGGTTTGCCCTTTCTCCACAATTTCATATCTATTGTTATTAATTTTGGTCATTTTCTGTACAGATATAAATGACTGAGAAAAGAGAGATGGCTGCCTGCAGGTGCTTGTGTATCACACCTGAATCTGGAATAACACTGATCTACTTGCACTGAGATGTGTATAGAGATGATTAGAGAGAATCTACAGTACTTACAGTACAGAGACCAAGAACAGGTGCAGCCAGTTTTGTTACACTGTTCTCTGAAATACTTGACTTTGATTGGTCAATTACGACATTCCGTGGTCAAATATTTCTCTGAAATCACTGTAAGCCTAATGGTCGTCATTTTGAAGTATTGTAACATTGCCTCAAAGGTCAAGCAAGAGTCTGGATCTAAATGTAAATAAAAAGGTGTTTAATGGCTCTAAACATGATAGGCTACATATCCATGACTTGACCGTGGAACACATGCAGTGGTGTGTAACGAAGTAATAATACTTCGTTACAGTATTTGAGTATTTTTTGGGAGAATCTGTACTAGAGTTTTTATATTTCTGTCAACTTTTACTTTTACTCTTACTCCACTACATTTCCTACATAAAATGTATACTTTTACTCCGATACATTTTCCCAAAGCATTTATGTTACTTACTGGACAATAAAATTGGAAGAACACCAACTGCAAGCAACCATGTGCAAACAAGTGCTCGCACAACCGCAGTTGATTTCATTTTCCGGATTGGGTCCGTTGCTGGAGCTGAGCTGAGAAGAGTGCACTGTCATTATACAGTGCGAGAGCAGCCTCTAGAGGCGAAATAGAAACTATCACTGATGCCTCGTAGAGTTTGTTTTGACACGTGATGTGAAGCTACATGCTGCACAGACATTATTTTAACATTCCCCTGTTATTTTAACACTCCCTTAATGTTATTCTAACATTCCCCTAATGTTATTCTAACGTTCCTATAAAGTAATTCTAATGTTCTCCTAACATTATTCTAACATTCCCCTAACATTATTCTAACGTTCCCCTAACGTTATTCTAACATTCCCCTAAAATTATTATAACGTTATTCTAACATTCCCCTAACGTTATTCTAATGTTATTCTAATGTTATTCTAATGTTCCCCAAACACTATTCTAACATTCCCCTAATGTTATTATAACGTTATTCTAACGTTCCCCTAACACTATTCTAACATTATTTTAACATTATTTTAACATTCCCCTGTTATTTTAACACTCCCTTAATGTTATTCTAACATTCCCCTAATGTTATTCTAACGTTCCTATAAAGTAATTCTAATGTTCTCCTAACATTATTCTAACATTCCCCTAACATTATTATAACGTTAGAATTATGTCATAGGAACGTTAAAATAACATTAGGGGAAGGTTAAAATAATGTTAAAATAATGTTAGAATAACGTCAGGGAAACATTAGGGGAATGTTAGAATAACGTTAAGGGAATGTTAAAATAACGTTAAAATAATGTTAGAATAACGTTAGGGGAACGTTAGAATAACGTTAGGAGAACATAAGCATTATGTTATAGGAATGTTAAAATAATTTTAGGGGAACATTAAATTATGTTCTACAAACCAAAACCTAACGTTCTATTTCATTTTAGAAAACTTTCATGGCTAACCAAAAACAAACCGTAAAAGAGAACATTATGGGAACCAGCTAACTAAAAACTTTAA
This sequence comes from Chanodichthys erythropterus, assembly GCF_024489055.1. Classification (NCBI taxonomy): domain Eukaryota; kingdom Metazoa; phylum Chordata; class Actinopteri; order Cypriniformes; family Xenocyprididae; genus Chanodichthys; species Chanodichthys erythropterus. Next base: position 20,438,212 of record NC_090231.1, on the reverse strand, counting down.
AAAAGATAATTCTGGGAAACAAAAACTAATGTTCTGGCAACCAAGGCCCGAGCAAAAACAGAACATTCCCCTAACGTTAGTATTTGGTTTCCTTTATTATTTTTATAAAAACATTCTTTGCAGGATTTGAAAAACTCACGGTAAATACTGTCCAGTATTAAGCAAAGTAAGCACTCACAAAGATGTAGCAGTGTAGGTTTCGTTTGAAAAAAATGGCAAAAGAAGTGAGAGGTTTTACAAAAGAGTTCTGAGGGAAATTATATCAATTAAAGTATGACTGAATTCTATGAATGTATCTTTGAAGGGAACTGACTGCCTTGAGAAAAGTTTTAATGGCATTTTCTTTTCATCGTCCCTCTGTGTAAGGTGAAGTGTTTATAAGTGCAGCTCTGCTTTGTTTATGGGGTTACCAGGGAAACAGCTCTATTTCTGCTGTTACAAAAGCACCGCCTACTGACAGAAAATGGATTTACATTTTCATTCAGCCTGTCTGCGGTTTTTGTTTATGAAATTCAGACCACATTTTTATGCGCTGTTGTAAATTTAGAAGTTAAGTAAAGTTAATTGGAAATAAGCTAATGTGCATTCTAAAACAATTCTGATTCTAATTCAGATAATAAGGTATCTAGAATTATTAATTAAACTGATTAAATAATCATTTTGACTCATCCTGTTTCTTAAAAACGATTTAAAGGAATATTAGGTTTATCTTTTTTTTTTTTTTTTTTTAATGTTGGTCAATACTTGATTTGAACATGTAATACAAGTAATACTATGTTGCAAGTTAAATCTGGCCTTAGTTGTTAATGCTATTATTTTAATATTTGAGCTGTTAATGCTATTATTTTAATATTATTTTTTTATTTTTATTTTTTTTGAATGTTAAAATAGGGTTCTCCTGGAAAAAAGGTTGGGAACCACTGCTGTACACTACAGTACATGTTTTCATATCATTATAATGTAATTAGTTTGATGACTAGATGCTGCATTACTGGAGAACAGTAGTATGTTTTCCGTTGAGGCTGAGAGGATGCTAACATTAGTACCTCAAGCGGTTAAAACAATGTCACAAAAACATCAGCTCTTTGATGTCACGATTGTAACCATTCATTTGCATTAGTTTATATCCATTTATTTGCTGTTATGCATTCGTTATCCAGCGAAGTTGCATATTTAAACTGTCATCGTGCAGCGACATCAGAAATGTATTCGATTTCAGTTCTTTTTTTTTATCAGCACTGTAACACATTTTGATTAGATAATCATCAAGTTTTCTAAAATAGAGCCAAATAATGTGTGAAAGTGTAATAGACCTATTCTATGCCTTTGGGTGTAAATATGGCATTTTTTAAGCATGTCTGTTTGGGTGAAATGGTAACACTTTGCAATAAGAGTCCATTTGTACCATTAAATAAGAGAGGGTTGATGAAAAAGGCTTTGTATTTTGTAATCAAAATACTTTATTGTTTTGTATTTTTGTATAGTTTTAAAATACTGTAAAATACTTTGTAAGTCTACATGATGACATCATAAAAATGCGGGCTCTGATTGCTGCTTACTCAGTGGTTTGCACAGACTTGTTGAGATCAGAACAGATGTTAAGTTTAGGTGTTGGTTTAGTAGCTTCAGCTAAATAGTTTACCAATTTACATAATGTTCTTGAAAACTATTATAACGAGCAGCAGCCCCCTATATTATGATTAACAATCAAATTATTAATTTATTAGAAACTAGTTGCTATGGATACAGGTGCTATCAGTTGTCTTCTTATGAATGACTTGTTTGTCATTGAGTCAGTGTTGCTGAGGCAAAGTAGGTCCTTTGTTACCAAACACCAAATAACTAAATTAGGATATAATTTAGTTTCGCAAACATTATACTGTTGGTTACTTTAAAACTAACTTTAATCTGGGAGATCACAGGGATGTGTGAATATCTGATCTGTTAAAGCCACAATGTGTAAATTTCCTTGCTAGAGGTTGCTTATTCAGTCCCTTATCTTTGATTTTGTGGAATCATGGGAGGTGTTGTCTTCACGTCTACAGCCAGTAGAAAAGAATCAGGACGGGACTCATGTTCAGGAAATCATGTTCATGGATGAGATTGTTAACGTTACCGATTGATGTTGGAGCTGAAGGAGACTGCTGGAGTGAATGTTAATGACAGACGAGCGCAACACAAGCTTTGAGAGCAGCGGAACTTTTATTATGCCACAGTCGCTGCTTCCACTTTTTTTCAGTCTAGCGTATGTGGAGTAACACAGCGCTGTTGTCTGTTGATGAATGAATCCAAACAGTTCCTCATTTGTCTAATAAAACATATGTTTTATTTGACAGATGAGGAATAAAGCGTCTTTGATGTTTCCATGGTTTCTGTTGAGCTATATAACAATGATTAGTTTTCTGTCGAATGTATAAAAATAGTTGCTCACTTGTCTAATAAAACACATAATATACTAAGGCGTCTTTGATGTTTCCATGGTTTCGACAAAATAAAACCAGAAATCGAGGGAAATTATGCCATTGATAGGCGATGCACAGGCACATTCTGTGTCCTGTTTAAAATTGCTTATTTCTCTTGATTTAATAATTCTTGAAAACATTTGGGATAATGTAATTACATAAGACAACAAATTTATAACACTGTACTAGAGGTTTTTGAATATTTTAATCCAAAAATCCTTCTGTACATATTGTACCATTAACTGGTTGCATGTCAGATTTATTGCATGACTTGGGCGAGAAAAGCTGTTGCTATCAAACATTGTTTGTCAGTCAGTGTAATGGTGAAGGGATCGATCAAATAGGACAATTGATGGAAGGTTTGTGAAGAAATTTCACGCTCCCTTGTAAAAGTATTTTTTAGTATTTTCAAAATACAGTAGTTTATTTTGATACATGGTGTGGCTGCTGTATTTTGTAGTTTATTTTGATAAATTTAAAATTAAGGTATTAAGGTATATACACACTCTTCATACTTAAGTACCAAAAATATCACATACTTTAAAACTTTTACTAAAGTAATATTCTAAACAGTGACTTTAACTTCTACCAAAGTCATTTTTTGGTAAGATATCTATAATTTTACTCAAGTATGGTTTGTGAGTACTTTATCCACCACTGAACACTTGACTTGAAACAATGCTCTTGACCTTGACCAGTAACACCAGGAAAGGCACATACAAACAAACAATAATCCACACAGGACAAGACTGAGCACATGATTTTAACTGATAAAACAAAAACATGCAACACCTGAAGCTATTTAGCATGAACAAAAGAACTACAAAAGAACATGAATGGACTCATGAGAACTCATGAATGGCAAATTTAAAAATAAGAGACATGACAAAGTACACAATCCTGACAAGTATATACATGTCCATTTATTATTTATTTATTAATTCGAAAAGTGGCTGCTGTATATTAAGTTGGAAGTGTTTTTGGCATTAATGACCAAGTGTACATTATCGTTCAGGCTCAGCCTTTATTCAGAAAATGTTATATTCAGATTCTGTATCTGTGTTGAAGAGATTCTCTTATTTCTGAGATCATTTCACAAAGGATTAACGGTTCTATCTTATTTCTGGTTGTGTGTTACCTGTAGATTTCAATTTCTGTAGCCACTCTGCAATCCAAAGTCTTTTGCTTTTGACTACGGGTGAATCTCCAGTTGTCACTGATGATTGTCATTTGGACCTTTTTGGATTACAATCCTCCATCAAAATGATAAGTTTAATTATTCAAGCTGCTGTGAGAAAATATTGTAAATGATCCGCTACCAGCAGCATCCTCACATGCCATATAGCCTACTAGCTGGGACTCCTTCCTTTTTGTTTACAGATGTGACATAATGACGCAAAGACGAAAGGCTGCATGTTCAAATTTCCTGCAGAAACCCACCAGTATCGATAGTTCTGAGCACTGGCTGATTATAATTGCTCAATTTATTTTGCATAATTATTAACCAAAAATGTTATGGACTGCAGCTTTAATATAAAAGTTTTACTCCTAAATATACTTTTGGAATGTGTAAAAAAAACAAACAAAAAAAAAACACTTGGGAATGATCAGCATTTGATTTTATTTCATGTTTTTTCTCCTTTATTGCTTTTAAAATTTAAATGGGATTCATTACCATTTCTGAGCAGATCTTTGATGATGTTACATTGTTAATTGCAATGAGGCATGGCCATAATGTGCACACACTAAATTAAGTTTCAGTAGATGACTTTAAAATGACTGTGTTGTGTATTTTATCTTTATTGTAAAATAAAGGTAAATGTCACTACCTAAAATATTAAGGAATGCAAATATACATTGCAAAGTATTCAAATAAGAGTGTAAAAAAGTGGTCGGCAAGAATTTATTTATTTATTTTTTTTGTGAAAAAAGTATTGCTTTTATTCAACCAAAGACAAGACATTTTTAATGTTAAAAACAATTCTGTTTCAGTGCTGTTCTTTTTAACTTTCCATTAATTAAAGAATCCTGGCAAGCACCACATCTGTTTGATAACATTGTTGATAATGAGAAATGTTTCTTGAGCAGCAGATCAGCATATTAGAATGATTTTTGAAGGATCATGTGACACTGAAGACTGGAGTAATGATGCTGAAAATTCAGCTTTGTCATCACAGGAATAAAATACATTTTAAAATGTATTAAAATAGTTAAAAATAGAACCTGTAGTGTTCCTCAACTTTAAACCAGTGGATACAGTCTTGCAGAAAACAATCTGATTTCTTCTTCTAGTGTCATTTCACTAAAGTGGTGATTCCAAACCTGTCCCGAACAGATAAGAGGAAGCGCTGAGTCATAAGGCTGATCTCAGAGCAGAAGATGCAGGTGATGATGTCAGAGCAACAAATCCGATGACTCTAGACTGGCAGCCACACCCTAAGGGCTTCCTCTGCTGTCTGTCTCAAACTATGTCTTCTTCACACTGCTCTCACATTCTTGCCATTATTTTCTCTTCTCATTCTTCACACTGTCACACCTCTTTACAACGTTCCTTCACATTCTCTCCTCGTTGCCGTTTTCTTCCAATGGCACAAAGGATTGCTAGTTGCTTGGCATATTGATTTGGACATTCTGATGTGGAGACCCTCACAAAGGTTTCATCTCCATTTGTCACTGCACAAAACGTATACATTTATACATGTCATTCTGTCATCTCATTTGAGTATGTCAACCCTCAGCCTATCACAATGATAATCAGACCCTGCTGTCTGCGCTCCTACATCCCTGTAATTGGAATTCAGTGTTATCAGACCAAATTTTCAGTTGCGCATAATAATTCCAACTGTCTGAAAGGCTGCAAAATAACTTGTGTAGTAATAAAAGATGTCTGTTTACTTGTAACAGATGGCTGTTCTTTGTAAAGAGCATTGACATGCAGTTGAAGCACATACTGAAGAGCTTTACTTCTCTTCTTTTTTAATTCCATCACATCCTTACTGCACAGTATTCATTTGCTTTCTTATCTTCACACTCAGAGGGACATTCAGTGCGTTGGTTTTATCAAGAGCACATCTTAACCTCTTATCTAGTTTAATAACTTTGTAATGCCAGCAACGGGGTGAATTGCTTTGATGGAATAAATAATGCTGGCAAGGGTGCATTGTGATAGAGTAAGTTTATTTTTTAGATTAAAATTTATAGACAGATTTATAGAATATAGAATTTATAGACAGACATTTATAGATCTTAGTAGAATAAAAGGCCATGGAGGGTCATGCATCATTCCTGCTTATTTAACTGTAAAATGTAACTAGTTTTACTGTAATAAGGGAAATCACAGATTGTCCAATTTACAAAGTCTTATTATTTAGGATAAGCTACGTAATCTTGATTTCTATCTTTTCAATTCATGTAATTGTATAAAATGTGCAGTCTAGATTATGTAGGGCGAATGTGAACCAAATGAACACTCATTTTTTTGTAGTTCCCAGCATGTTTTGCAATGGGGAAAGTAAAAATGGTGACGTTAAGTGTTTTGTGTGTGTGTGTGAGTTTGAGCAGGTTGAACTTGAGAAAAGGAGGAGACTTGATAGTGTTTAAAGTGGACCTATTATGCTCCGTTTTACAAGATGTAAAATAAGTCTCCAATGTCCCTAGAGTGTGTGAAGTCTGAGCTCAAAATACCCCACATCATTTTTTTAAAATAACTTGCTAAAAGAGTAAATGCTAAAATTAAGTGTTATATAATGTTTTTTTTTTTTTTTTTTTTTTTTTTGCAAGATTAATGGCAAGGGAGATTTAGTAGTGATTAATGTTTTGTTATGCTAATTTAGAAGAGTTTCTGTTAATGTGGGTTTTTGGAGAGTTAGCGTCATGGTGACAAGTAGCGCATGTGGCTGCAGACAAGTTACATGTTTTTAAGTTGCTGTACTCATTCAGTAAGTGCTATACCATGCTATTGTTAACATATTAGCAAATTAGCAAGTTGACATTTTTTGTAATTTCTAAAGTTTTACAGTGAAATAAATAACTCATCTGATTTGCAAGAGCCCAAGTGAAAAAGTTAATTAACAAAATATTTTATGTTAAATGAGTTAGCTAACTCAGTACTTCAAGTTAGGAGAAATGAACATGAATGAGTACTACAAACTCAAAACTTGATAGTTCTGCTTACTTAAAATTGGGAACATTTACAGTGCTGCCAAATTCACGCGATTTCAGTAAATGAGGCTTTATCCCAGCCAACATGTCCATGTGGGCCCCACATGGGTTTTATCTGGGCTATATGGGCATCATCTGGGCATGGGTTCAGAGTGGGCACATTGATGGGCTGAATGTGGGCCCCATTTTGAATACATTTTGGGGCCCAGTTAGGTTGGCCACATTGCTAATTTGAGGGTCCCATATGGGCCACATTTGGGCTTTATTTAGAATTGTAAAATAGATTTTTACAGTTGTTTTTGTACAATTATGGGTAACAGCTTAACCCTAACAACTGGTTACATTTATTCAATTTTTAGTATTTCATGTTTTATAGCATATATATATATATATATATATAGATCCCTGCATGGGCAACCCAAGTGGGACCCATAGAATTTTGTCCATCGGCTCCACACAGGTCCCATGTGTGCTAGCCTATAGGGGCTCATGATGGGTCCATAGTGGGCTCTAAGTGGGGCTCATTTGTGTGTTCATTATAGGGGCCCACATTGGTCACATATGGGTTCTAATAAATGGGGCCCAGTTCTCACCCACCCACCATAGATGGGCCATTTGTGGGTCCAGTGTTATCACCCTTTTGGGACCCATAAGGGTTCTGTATGTGGCCCATATATGACTCATGTGGGCACCTATAATGAACACACAAATGAGCCCCACTTAGAGCCCACTACGAACCCATCATGTGCCCCTATGGGCTAACACACATAGGGCCTGTGTGGAGCCGATGGACACAATTCTATGGGCCTCACTTGGGTTGCCCATGCAGGGCCCAAGTGACAGCCCATCAAAAACCCACATGGGGCCCACATGGACATGTTGGCTGGGATGTCGTAACTGTTTCAAAATGTTTCGAAATTTCGATGGTTCACCGCTGGTGGGAGATGATCTCTGTAAACCTATAAATCATGCGGATTCACTGTGACCGCCCCCCAGCGGCAAACCACTGAACAAGTGTTTATGGGTTTTACCTGATCAGTTTTATACATTTGTACACATTTTAATTAGACATTAAATTAAAAGGAATAAAAGTAGTTAAAATCCAAGTGAACCTGAAGTTGCAAATGACTGTACTTCAGTGTTGAGACGTATGTAGTGGAACAAAATATTGAATAGAGGACAGGGTTTTATTTTAGCGTACCTCCTCCCCATCCCTTGCTCATAGCAAACTGACAGTTGGAGGCGAGTGGTTAAGGATATTCAACCCAAGCTGTCAAACTGATGTCATCAGAGAAGGAATGCCATTCCAGAGCGGATTACCACGGCAAACAATTTTTTGTGTGTGGGTGTGTATTAACTGTATTAACTGATTAATTGTTCACCATAAGACTAGTAATGTAGGCTAACAAAGTAAATAGGATCAATTTTGAATTCATTATGACTTTAATAGTCTTTTATTGACCTGTTTCGCTGAGCCATCCATGGAACAAACAAAACAAGCACACTGAAAATTGATAAAAGATACTATACATTTCTATACATTGAGACTACATATTAGACACTTGATATTTAATCTTATTAGAGGATTAGTTAATTGCATTTGATAGATTTTACTTTCAATAAAACATCTGTAATGGGTTTGTAAAAGATGTTCTCTTTCGAAAGGGAACTCAACACTGCATTTGACACACTTTGGGGAACGTTTCCTTGTGAACCGGTGTCTGAAAACAAGTATCAAATCACGACAATCCTATTGGCCGGCGACAGCCTATGATGTCATCATTGCATGACCCGGAAGTATATAAGGAGCGCCTAGAGAAGCAGTCAGTATCTTTTTTGTCTTCAGGGACAAAGTTTTGTTTGAAAGCAAGTGTTATCAAACCGGTGTTAAGGTAAGACTAATTATGTTTGACATACTTTTCAGGAACTATGTCCTCTAGTGTTGACATCTGATCACACGCATAACTTATAACGTCTTTTATGAGAACAAAAGAGCATGTGCAGGCAGTTCTTGTGGATCTGTCTGTTTTTATTGTGAGTGTAAAATGCTCCACTTTCTTCTGGTCTTCTCCTTGAGAGGAGAAGGACCGGCAGGTGCACCTAATGGTTCGGGTCTTACTCTTGCTGAGGCAGAGTAGAGACTAGATCAAGGGGTTTTCACCTGGAGCTTGTTGAAGAGTTGAAAGGGGTGAAATTCCTTGTGACCTTTGACGGCTGACAGGAGACTGCTGTGGGATTATAATGATGTGTTGTCTTTGACTTCATTCGATTCAGCAGCAATTGCTCTTCTTGTTCTAAGCCGAACAAGAAGGCAGGGGATGGCTGATTAGGATGAAGATGGTGAGCCTCCTGAATCCCCTAAGCCACCCTGCCCCCGCGTATATACAGCTGTGTGGGATTATGGAACGCGCCTCTGGCAGACTGCAGCTGCCATTGGAGCAGATTAATAAAGAAACCGCTCGCGGATTGTTCCTTGAATGGTTCCTTTTTTGCCATAATCCTCCAGCCACCGTAAGCTTTCCATTCCTTCTTGATCTTCATACTGAGATCGAGAAGACATGGTAGAACCTGTATTCAGCTCGCATTCATCAACATCAGCAGGTTAATTAGCTGATGTTGATGGAGTGAGTATGGGTACGCGTCAATGCCTCCTACTGATGAGATGGGTGCAACTGATAGTAGAAGCAAGCTGTTCTAGGTGTGTGGCCTTCAGAGGCCACCCTTTAAGCCCCTTTATTGAGACCAGGTCGGCCTCCCTGGTGGCATTCAGGGTTGACTTTGTTCCCCTGACAAGTGACTGGCTAGGGTTCCTTCGGGCCCCCTGGCCAAATTCCCTTAGAGGGGCCTCCCTTCTTCAAGAAAGTTTGTTACCAGAAGCCTTTGAGTGGCCTTGGTAGGCTTGGTAGGCTCTTTGAGGCTTATAGCTTGGGCTGTTGAGACGTTTTTATGCATGTTTGGCCTGAGTTTTTGTTGCATTTACACTTTTCTGACCAGAAGTTGTCACCAGGTTCAGTTCACTTGGTTCGGTTGATTCAAAGCTTTGAAAAGCTTTGTTTCTCCCATCACAATAGCTGCATCTCATTTCGGAGGCTGTGTCCTCCCGAGGTTGCATTTGAAGGCTGCATTCATCATCAAGGATGTCTTATTTAAGAAAAGTAACCGTAATAAAATTGACTTGTATTGCTTGTGAGGTGAAAAATACTGTAATTTCTTTCTTACTTTGCAATCTAACAGTTACTTTTCTTAAATGAGACCACCTCGATGACATATGCAGCCTTCAAATGTGACCTCCGGAGGACGCAGCCTTCGAAATGAGAAGACTATGTACAACTCCAGCTGCTACAGAAAGGATACAGAAATGGCAGACTCTGTGCTTCTCATTCAGGGCTGTGTCTATGCTAATAGGGCAGATCGTCACCGGCGGTGGGCGGGGCTTCTCCCTACGATTATGTCATCGTAGGGGGGAATCTAAATCAGCTCATTTGAAGAGACTGCTTTTGATTTATGGGAATTAAAAAAAAAAAATGAATGAGTGGATTTTTACCATGAGGCTGATTGCACTGTGGACACACATTGGTGTTCAACCACCTTATAAAAGTGAATTTTGGATAATAGGTCCCCTTTAATGTTCAATTAACCATTGTGTTGAAGAGTGGAGCTCTTGCTCAGGGTGAGGATGGGTACATAAAGGCTGCGTTTACACTGGCAAAAAAATTTACTCACATCATCCGACACAGATCGAAATGTGTTGCACATGTGTAAACACAAAAATCTGCACAAGATCTGATTTTATTGCATCTGTTCTGAGCCACTTCCAATTTTGGTTTTAAATCAGATACATATCCAATATATGGACATCTGACCTGTGTATAAACACATATATCCAATTCCAGTTGGAATACCAAGCCACCACAAGCTGAGGGCGACACATTTGCCCACAAAGATAATAGGCTTGTTTGACTTCATGCAGTGCTGCGCACACCGATCAGCCGCTGACTTGAAGCAGTGCCAGTTAGAAATGTCCGACAGACAGCACCAACGCCAGACCGCCTTCTGTATACAACTTAGGAAGAAAGCACAACACAGTTCAAAAAGCTTACGCTATATCCTACGCCGGCCATCCCTATTCAACTTATGGACAAAGCATTTTTTCGTAATTTGAGTATGAAGGCAGTCTGGCGGAAGCTAGATATTAATATATACTTGTTAAAAAACTTGTTAAATATGGATTTTTTTTTTTTACATAAATGCATCACTTCAGAAGTGTTTTATATGGATGGATGTGGATGGAAGCACTTTCTTCCGCTCATATTCGTTGGTCCAGTTCACTGTCATTATAGAGCTTGGATGTGTCAGGATATTTATTAATATATCTCTGATTGTGTTCATCAGAAAGAAGAAAGTCATATACACCTAGGATGGTTTGAGGGTGAGTAAAGCTTGGCCTAATTTTCATATGAAAGTGAACTAATCCTTTAAGCGGCTGCAGATTAAATTCTGACTCATTCAAGTCGTCTGGAATGTTCCTCATAATATCCTATTTTCAAAATAGGCAAAACCATCAAGAAATGCCTAACCTGTGACCACACTTGATGCAATTTATATATTCTCATTTAAGACGTGAACTTGCAATTAATTTAAATGAATGAAAACCTTGACTTAAATGTGCACTGTCTACTCAAAGCCTATAGGAATTTTGACTGAAAAAAATTGAAATAGTAATGAATGAAGAATAAGGCATTGAGAAATTAAAAGACAGAGAGAATTTTTTTTAATTTTTTTTTTTACTGAGGAAAATATAAAATATGTTCTAACTGTATAGATTTAGTATATTTTCAGCAAAGTCAGTAGTTTCAAAAACACGTTCTTTCTCTCCTTTCCTTCCCAACAGCTCTGGATTGTGTAGGTGGAACAGAGGCGTGAAGAATCCCCCCTTGAGTTCCGTGCCAGCTCTCTGTGTTTCCTTGATAAGTGGCAGGATAGTAAGGCACAGAGTGGACATGAATTTCATTTCACATTTTATTGAACACATCCACACATGTGGGAGAAGGGTGGAAGGCGATAGATATAAATGTATTAAGATGTGTATTGCAGATCCATTCTGCAATAAGAGCAGTCAGGGGGTGTGAGGGGCAGATTTGTGGCTCCTCTTGTCATGGTGGGAGAATGCTTACCTTTAAAAAGCCCTGTTATCTGAGGTAAGGGGGTCAAGCATGTAAGGACCCCTCTCATGTGATCCGCATCACCAGGTTTGCTATGAGGGATTCTCCAAATTAAGGAGATTTCAGTAATTCCAAAAGGAAAATTTGGGAACGGCAGTGCTGGTGAGTAACTAACTAAAATAGCGACATTACTTAACGCTATACTGTAACTAACAAGCAAGCAAGCTATTTTTTAAAATTAGTTAGCTAGCAGTCTGAGCTGTGGAAATAATCAAACACAATCACCTAAACAATCCTTGTGCTTTCTCTGTCTCTGTAGCATTGGACATTGGTTCATTTGGATGGTTCACATAAATGAACTAATTAAAACACCATTCACAGATTTGAGTCCCTGTGTGTGTGCCATTTTTGACTCGTTTAGGCCAAAGTTGGGTGTTTTTATTGTATTTAGTGTAGGCTATAAGTTTGATAATGTCATCCTAATTTAATTTTCATTTATTTTAAACTCCTCATTGTTTTTGTGCAAGTTCTCTTGTGTTGGTGTGTGTTTTTTCTGGTTCTGGTTTTCCCCACAAACTAAACAGACGCTAACCTGCCTGTGTGTGTGAGCAAGAGTGTGTAAATGTTTGTGTGTGTTAGCCATGTGATGAAATGGTTATCCATCCAGGGTGTTGCTATTTTCCTTGAATGTGCAAGACTTCTGATTCATTAATAGAAATCCAGGAACATGTTGCATTTGGTGAAATCAGGTTCTTAAATAATTATGTTCATATAAATCATTTATAATAAATACTGCAATATTCCATAAAAAAAAAAGAAAAAAAAAAAAGGAATTGTCAATTTTGATTTCATGGTTACTTTAAAAATATATGGACCAAGATGCTGGGCTAAATTCCAGGGCTGTGTCTGAAATCACATATTTTCTTGAGTAGGTAAACTTATTTTTTAGCAGTTGCGAAATAATTTCTTATTCAAAATATGTTCTATGAATGTGTGTATGAATGTAATCTGGAAATACTTAATACACCATATTGTCATTATCATGTGACCTGCCAACGACTGTTGCATCAATCCTCACCTGTTTCCATTAAGTGTTCATCGTATGCACACTCCAGAATCATGCTGGAAGTGGTCATCAGGGGAATTTTGCTTAATCTTTTATGAGTAGGGGAGACCGGGTATGGTTGTAACACTTTTTACTTAAGCATCTTTGACTCACTGAGTGCTTAAACAATGTACCCACATTTGTTTAGGCTATTATAAAGGCACCGATTCAAACCTCTTCAAAAAATATCACAGCCCTTATTAGTTGATGTCAAAAACATGGTGTGACTTGTTACAATCTGCCCCACTACTGGCTTAAGTTGTAACAATTAGACAAAAGAAGCAAAAACAGTAGTCACATCATGCAATATGCTTCAAAAACAGGGTTATTAAAATAATCCAAAAGAAAAAATACAAAACAATGTCTCTCTTTCTGTGACTGTCGCCTATAGCTACTGTGAATTCGGACATACTTATTTTGTCACATTTTGTAGGCTATTTCACTTACTAGGGAAGTAGCCTGATGTGATTTCGGGTGCAGCCCAGCATTACCACGACAGTAGAGGTTTGAAACATGAATGGATAGATTGACTGTTGACCTATGGTGATTCAAATGTTGCTAGACTACACTTTCAAATAGCTTCTCCAACACCCAACAATTTACTCAAATGAGATATCAAGATCATTCTCACTTGCAGGGTTCAGTAGACAGCTAAACGGTAGGCTATCCAGCATGGATATGATCGTGTAAATACGCCATGGTAAACTGAACGAGCTCGAGCACTCTTTTCTCGTTCTAAACTCTCTAATCCCTTTATTGTCCCGTTGAATATCATTGTTAAGATTTCTTAAATTAATCGTGGCCTACTTATTTTTAATTAAAGTTGCATTCGTGTGGTTTAAGCACACTCCAGAGAGATGACGAGCTCAGAAGACGTTCTAATTAAGTTGCGCAAGTGTTTTCTATAGATGAAGCGACTTGACTATCATTAAAGATACACACTTGAGCTCTGAGCAGTCCAATGTGCAGCTGGGACTGTCTTATACACCTTCAGGGGCTTTCTCAGCAAAAAACACAAAAGCTGAATTGCCAATCTCGGTCTTTCTCTCTACTGTTGGAAGTCGTTATTATAAGGCTGATAAGTACAAGATTGGCACTTAGAGACTGACTTGTGATTTTAATTACAGAGGTTTTGCAAGTTGTTTATTTTCAGTCTGAAAGACAAGATTCATGTGTTTCAACTTCAAATTCTACACATAATATTGAACAATTACAACAAACTTTCTGTTGATTCTTGAATTGCAGTCACAAATTTAGTCACAAACGCTTTGGCGCCCCCTGGCGCCTGAAATAAACCTTGCACACTCTAAATGGGAATGTTAATCAGATTGCCACATAAGAAAAATACCATGCTGTGGTAAATCATGATTAATCGAAGTTATTCTTAATTATTAATTGCCATAAAAGTCGGAATAATGAAAAAACGACATTAAAATTAAGATCTGACATAAAAGTCATTTTTGTGACACAATTTTGACCTTTTTTGTCATTATTTCGACTTTTTATTTAACAATTATGACTTTGTATCTCATAATTTCGACCTTTTAAAAAGAAAGATTTTTTTGTTGTTGTTTGTTTATGGGCTTCCATACACCATCCCAACCCTCCCAAATAGGAAATTGATTTTCTTTCTTTTATTTACCTAACAAAAAAAAATTTCACACTATGCAAATGAATATTCTTCACCTCACACAGTTTAAGTACAACTTTTATTAATACTGGAATCATCACAGTGTGTTTTGTTACATTAGCTGTGACTAAACTTAACAAAAATTAGAAGGATAAATATTACCAAAAAGGAAATGATGTTATCAGCAACAGTGGCAAATTAGCCTTAGGAAAACAGCACAATAAATTAAAGCAGAAGAGTAAGCGAGAAAGCAGAAATAAGAAAGACAGACACAACAGAACCTGTAGCGTTACTCAATTTCAGTCAAGAGGATGAAGGAGGGGATGGGGTCGGTCGAAAAAAATAAAATTAATGCACACGTCATATCTTTTGCACGAAAATGAATTTTAAAATATATAATCAAGTACACCGGCTGAGTGTTGAGCCGAAGAGCCTGCGGTTTGTGGTCTGTTGTGAGGCATGTGCGTGATGCTACTTGTATGCGAGTGGAAAAGAGACTCGCAGCTAATGGCGTAAGACACACGGCTCAGTTTCCATGACACCCGGTTGCCAAGCCCTCCCTCCACGAGGCACGAGCGCGCGGCGGAGATGACAGCGAGGGGAAATCGCAGCGTCGTGGCTGAACCGAGCGTAGGAGACGGGTGTCTTTCAGGGCATTTTCGAAGAACAGCGGGTGGATACGAATGATGGGGGCTGCATGTGTAGCGGGCTAAATGAGCATTTCATCCCTCTGTCACCCGCGCCACAAAATCATTTACTGTCAGTAGCCATTTTAGAGATGTGAAACACAACGCAAAAGGAAATGGCATGACAGAGGAAAGGCTGGACTGAATGAATATCAAAAAGGCATAAAGTTGCATAAGGCTAACATTATACTTATTGATTGTGCTAACTCTATAGGATTTGGTCAAATACTTAATGTAAATAAAAATGATAGCCAATTCAGTTCTCTTTTTTTGGCATTTGCTTGGCTTACCAACATATATGTAAAGGCAGAACTTAAGACACTTGTTTAGTTTAAAAAAATGTGTGTGTCCAATGTGCTACTTACTAATGGTTCTCCAGGCAAATGATAATCTGTAAGGGTTGCATTTATTTATTTCTGTTTAGATGAAAGTGGGAGACGGTTGAGATAACTCTTAAGAGCAAAGGAGGAAGTTGTGAGATGATGTTAGGATTAAAATAAAATATTGCCCTCAAAAATCACATTTACACATCATCAAAGCATATACTTCAAAACCGCTTCTTCCCTGATAATACCTGATAATAACCATGAAGGGGTGCTCCAGGAACAAACCATCCCGATCTCAAGTGAAAAAGTAACTATTTTACACTGTGGTGATGTCGTATTAAATGTATATTAAGTTTGTACAATGTGATTTGTACAGAAAAGTTTGATTTTTAGGAAAAAAAAAAAAAAAAAAACATAAACATGAAGGTCCGAGTCTAAAGCTAATCATCAGTGAGGCATAAGCCAGATTGTACGAATGAGACTGTATGAATTCATACTAATTATCCAAAATTAGCCAAAAAACATAAAATAGTTATGAATTTCCACAATAGTATATTGGACAAACTGAATTCTGAGCTTCACAAATTTCAGCTGTAAGATAACAGACCAAGGAAATCATATTTTCACAGCTAAATCGTGAGCCTGCCTTATAGTGAGCAATGATCATATTATGACATTCAGTGGGAGACAAATGAACATGATGTCAAACACTGTAAAACAAAGAGAAAATGTGTTTATATTCACCTGAGAACCAAACTAGTCTATCTGCTGAGTGAGTATGTGGGTATTGAGAAGCTGAAGGCTGAGCTCATAAGTGACAGTGACCGTTTTTCTCTCAGTTTCCTCCAGAGGTGCTTTTAACTGTCATCTTCCTTCGACCTCGGGAGCAGAAACCCACAGAGACTGACGTTACAATAAAGAGACAACAGTAAGCCAACTACCTGCAATCAAGCTTTTGTGTCTTTTCCTCCCTTTCACTTCTACGCTTCGCTTCCCACCTATTTCTTTCAGCAATTATTCTCTGCTGGCCTTGTCTTTCTCATGCTTACTCTTCTCATTCTTCTTTCTCTTTCACTTCTCATCCACTCTCTATCTTTCTTCCTGTCGTATTCTCCTGCCTTTACGTGTCTGTGTACTTGCTGCGAATTGAACCTCTGAGAGCTGTATGTTTGTCGTTTGCAGGCCGTGAAGCTTCACATGAAATATGTGGATATGTAACAGATATTTTTTTCTATCTTCGTCCAGCAAACTTCACTGTATTGCTGCCAAATCAATGCACTTATCTTTGATTCTTCACCCACCCCATTGCAAGACAACATTTATGTGGGACATTTGTTTTTAGTGAAGCAACTAGTACTGTTCACCGTCTTATACAGTATATGCATGTGTATATATATATATATATAAGTTCTGACCTGCTCTTTCATCGGATGGCAGTGTGGGCTTTGAATTGCCGTAACCCTGTTCTTTGATTCCAGCCTGCTCTCAATACGGCCTTTGAGTTCCAGAACGGCACTATTTTCGGTGAGAGATCGGCACACTCGTACATACTGTCACAAAGCAGACATACTTTTTCCTTTTGAACACGCTACAGGCATTCCTAAAACAGAGTGCTGCAAAATAAATAATTCAAAAATAACCCAAAAGTCAGAGAAAGGAGCAAGTGTCTGGCGCAACAGCACTATTTATGACTGCAGGGGTTATAGGGAGTCTTGGGAGAACAGAAAGTCACTCACAAACAGACACTACATGACTAAAACTATGTTTTGACCTCCTACATATCACTTCCACATCCAGTATCATCACAGAGCATTGTTTTTCTTCACGTCGGGTGAACCGGGGTAACCAGCGACCTTTCGTGTCATAGGTATTTACTCCTATATCATCTATAACAGGCAGTGGAATGCTTTTATCATAAACAACTGGATGAGTTTCTTCCCAGAGTTCATTCTCTCCACCTCCTTTATTCATCCCTTTCTTCCCTCTGCAGATCCAAAGTTCATTTTTATGTCCCAAAAAATGGCAGCCAGGTGTGTGCCTTCATCTTAGCTCGTTCTCTCCACCCCTCCAACAGATATATCAGGGGACTGTGGTTTGAAGCTTGACAAGTAAAAGAACATTCCTGAAAAACTCATATTTTTAGAAGCTCAAATTGGAAATTAAATATAATGCATAAACCAATTCCCTTTCAAGATCATTAGTCACACTTTATAATAAGGTTCAACTGGTAAACAGTTAATGCAATAGGTATCATAAGCTAACAGTGAACAACATGTATGTCTAGGTTAATGGAAGTTTATGAATAATATCATTGAAAAGTTTTTAAGATTTTTAAATGTTTTTGAAAGAAGTCTCTTATGCTCACCAAAGATGCATTTATTTGATCAAAAATGATATTGTGAAAAATGTGCAATATCATTACTAATCGAAATAACCGTTTTCTATTTTAATATATTTTAAAATATAATTTATTCCTGTGATGCAAAGCTGAATTTTCAGCAGCCATTGCTCCAGTCTTCAGTGTCACATGATCTATGATCAATCCTGATTAATTTTTTTGTGGAAAACATTTTTTTTTCCAGGATAATTTAATGTATAGAGAGTAAAATAAAAATCTTTTGATAAATTATAAAAGTCTTTACTGGCACTTTTGATCAAATTGTGTCCTTGAAGAATAAAATTGCTAATTTATACAGCTTGAAACATAAGTAGAAATTAACATTAACCTAGATTAATAAATGCTGTTCATTACTAGTTCATGATAGTTAATGCATTAACAAATAACATTAAGAAATTGAACCCTACTGTATTCCAAATCATTCTTCCTACCTCCTTCACATCCCATCACTCTCTTTTTCCTACATCATGACATTGCTACTCATATTTGTCTCCCTAAGTACCAGGGCATGTGACCGCGGCGTCTCACAGCATTCACCACACATAGTGTGGCCACAGTGACAACTAGTGGTCTAAACTACACCTTGAAAGTGCTCTGCAACCTTTCTATTTCTCATTTTCTTTTAAAATAAGCCATAATTAGACTCGACAAGAAGTCTTCGAAAGCATCTTCTTCTTCTCCGAAGACACCTGAACACCAAAAATGTACAGCTTTAGTAAAAGCTGATCTTTGAAACCTTCCCCCATCAAAGGAAAAAAAAGCATTATTGCTCCACATTATCATGATGGTTTTTAAACCCTAATTCTACAAAAATCCACATACCTGACATGAACGTTTCCTACTCATAGGAGCTAGGAGGCCATTACCTGCTCCTAAATAAAACAAGACCACGGAAGTGTACAAACAAAAGATAAATCCTGTCCCTCTATGTAACACGAGCTGACCTGCAGCAGAGCCCTGCTCACCTCCAGACTGCAGACCAACACACAACAGCGATACAACTAGACTTTCAGGATGTGATGTCAAATTTACTGGAGGTGAGGGTGGGGTTAGAGAGAGCGTTGTGGAGGGCAAAGATTTGCAAAGAGCCCCTGCGTACCCCATGAGCTTCTCCAGCACTGATTCCTGGGGTCCATAGTTTGAGGAGGGCCGTTATTCTAGGGGGACTATGCGAAGATCTGGAGTGGACCACAAAAATCCCCCAAACATCCTGGCCCCTTGTTCTTTCAGTAGTTAATTGTCTCACTACAGTTTAACTATCCCGCGGTGATGAGCGTGTTAATAAGACAAACATGCGTTCGGACACGCTAAGAGTTATAGTGGCCTGAGCCTGCTGTTACATATCATTTACTTTTTTTTCATTACTGTTATTCATTATTTCTATAATGACTTTAAACATTTAATTTTTTAATCCTCTTTTTCATAGCTCGCTTTCTAAAGAGAGTCATTGTGAAGTTTTTTTTTTTTTTTCTGGGTTACTTCGCTCTTATTCTCCCATTTCTCCAGGAGGCATCACAAAATCCGTGGCGCTGAGCGATCGTTGGAGACGGTTTTGCGCAGTCGCACCCCTCGACGAATAGACCTCAGCATGTCCTCACCCTCCTGGGGCACTGGCTCGGCCTCAGGGCCCGGCGGGGGCTGGTTCGGAAGTGAGGGGAAAGGAAACTGGCCCTCACCTAAGGCGTGAGCGCTGGCCACCAGCTCCCCGATCTTCTCCACCAGACTGTGGCGATTGGCAGCCAGCAGATGATCTTCCTCGCCCGGTTGGCCGTACACACTCATCTCTAAGCCACCCACGCCCCCTGAACCCCAGGCTGTGTTAGGCAGGCTCAGCCGCTTTGGAGAGGCCTTCACGTACTCCAGCGCTCCTGGGGAGGCGTCATCCGGCACATAAAAGACACATTCTTCGCTGCCCACTCGGGCGGGAGGGCCTGCGTTCCCACCAGGTGAGTCAGGCACAGTGGGGGTCTTGACTGGCACGATGGGTGGGCGTATAGGAATAGGGCCAGCGTTTGAGAGGGTGCGCCTCACCCCAGGCTTTGTAGATGGCGTTCGGCGGATGGTGGCTGTGCCGCCCCCTCCGCCTGGTGGTCCACCCAGAACGCCAGCTCCGCTGGGCAGGCCTGCTGTGCTAGCGGGACGCTTAGTCTGTATCATGCGGCGGTAGTTCTGGGCAATATTACTGTGGCGGGGAATTGTGGAGGATTTATCGAATTCAGCCTGACCGTCAGCCTCAGTGTCTCCATTCACTGAGTAACCATCGTAATCGGAGCCTGACGAAGAGAAAAAATTCCACTTAAAGAGGAAATTGCTGTGAATTACTGAGTAAATTTGGTTGTTTCGGACAGTGTATTACCCTGTGAGGGGATGGTATCTTCTGAGCAGGAGGGAGTGGTTGTTTGAGTGCTGTATCCACTAGAGTACTGAAGGGAGTCTCGGCTGCTCTTCTGCTGCTCCATGCTGAGGCCTCGTGTCAGCACCATAGCTAGGTCACTAGCAGCTGGAGAGACCTCCTCACCATGCTGCACCATAACACAATACATACATACAGTTACATCAAGTACAGACTACACAATTTTAGTTTACTGTGTGCGTGTATATATACCTAGACTCTGAATATTAAACTATAAAAAGTGAATTAATAAATGAAAAGAAAAAAAAAACCCATGAATAAATGAAATAGATTATGTAAATTTTATTGTGAGACACATGAATTATAATTGTCCCACAATTACGGAGTGAACAACAAATAAACAGTTTTTTCAAAGATTGGAGTACTTGTTTATCAAGGAGAAACCACTTAGTGCTGCACAATTATTAGAATTTCTAATCATGATTACAATTACGGATGCCACAATTACATAATCGTTCAAAGGCACATTTACAAAACAAAAAAGAAGAAAAAAGTCCATTACATTATTCTGCATGCTTAAGCTGTGTGTGTTTTCTTTTCTACAGGTTATCTTAAAGTTTTTTCCATTGTTTAAAATGTATAAGTTTTAGTATAACTTTATAATAACATTATATTACCATGCATATTTTTACTTTTTTATTTAAAGAAGAAACCAAAGCAATGTATAGTTGACATTTGAGGCTTAATTTTATTTTACTGCTAGAAAAGCAGTAAAAGTTTTTCAGGAAGAGTGTTTTCAGTTTGTTTATTTTCATATAAAATATGGCATGCAGTTATGGTATAAAGCTATTCAAAACATCATTCAATGTAAATTGTAATAATCGTAAACAATAATCGCAATTACAATTTCAAGAAAATAATTGACAATTATGATTTTTGTCATAATCGTGCAGCCCTAAAACCAGTGTCGGTAAAAAGCATGATTGATATGAAATATCAAAAAAAGAAAGAAAAAAAAAAAAAGGAAAATAATTAAAAAAAATATTTTTACTGTGTGCCATTTCCAATCAATAATGTAAAATCTGAGAAAGTAGAATTAAAATGTTTATTTATTATGCTAATTGTGAAGATGCTCTGAAAATTCAATTGAGATGCAGTGGAAATGACTCTGTGATTGAAAAGTTTATGATATTGCAAAAAATATAAAAATTAATTCTGATGAATCTATGTCCAATCTTGGACATGGTCAATGGATAAACTACAGTGATAGTTATTACAGTGGTTTATTGTGATGACTTTTTAAATGACTTTACTAGTTGTTTGTCATTACATGGTTTTTAAAATTATTTAAAACAATTTCTACCCTTGTATACTTTATTTTAGAGCTTTTTATAAGGCTTTTAATGATTTTATTTCATGAAAGTTTCATTGATACATATTTTTTTGTTTTAATATTTGTATTGTGTGGTAACAGTTTTATAAAAGCAATAAGCCCCGTGAAGCCGTGGTTTACAGTGAATTTATAACAGCTAGGGGCTTATTGCTTTAATATATCCAGGTCTACAAGATCATGAGAACTCTTAAAAATAGCAGTTGTTAAGGGAATAAATTCAAATAAATCTGATGTCAGTTTACATTTTGATTTTTAACTGTTTTAGCTTAAGTTGAAGTAATTTAAAAAATAACAATAATAATTATACAAATTTTAAGCAATCTTGCAACCCCCTTGGAAGTGTGCTGGTTAGGACCCACAGCCTTATTAAGTTCTCAAGGCCAGAACCATCCATATTTGAAAAAAACAGCCCTAAGCAATCAGGCACATTATGTCTTCGCCAAATAAAAAACGCTTGGCATTTTTTAAATTAAAATCTGCATGATGAATGTTTCATATGGTGAAAGTTACCTTGGCAGCTATAGTAGCCGGGGTCATCCTTGGCCTCTGGGGGTCTTCCGAATGCATCCCAGAATAGCCCTGTGACTGAGGAGAGGTTTCTGTCTCCCTCAGCCTATCAAGAGGCTCCTTCCTCCTCTGAAGCGTGCTGGCCAGCGGTTGCTCACTGGAACCTACCTTGGACCAGTCCTGAGGAAGTACGAGCGGTTAGTTCGAGGCAGTATAAAGCAACAAATGCAACGGTCTCAGGGGCGGGAGAGAAGACTGGCCCACGATCCAGCAGTTTGAGTGTCCTTTCAACAAAAAGAGTCTTATGTGCTTTAGAAATAGCCCAATCTCAGTGCTTGCTTGGTTAAACTAACATGTACCTTCCGTGGCCTGCTCGGTTTAGCAAATCTCACAGCCAGAGATTTGAAACCAGGATCAAACAGCCAACAGAACAGGTGCGTGTTAAAAAGCAAAATGAGGTAATGAATGAGGTTAAGCAGAATGAAACCAAAACAGAACACTGTCAAGAAGTGTTATTCAGGAGGCACATATTGAACACACACGTACGCACATAAATGAAGAGGAAATAAACAAAACTGCAATGAGAAGTGCCAATGAAGACAAACCTTCCAGCAAGGAACCTTGGATGTGGGAGAGGGTGTGTTGGATCCAGGGGAGCGGTTATAGGGTGGGGACGCAGGAAGTATGACAGAGAAAGGCCTGATGGAGCCAGTGTGAGAGAGAGCAGGGCGGAAGGTAGCGAAGGACGAGCCAAACTGCGGAATGGAGAGATAAGATCGAGACCGTCAGAGTAGCGAGAGACCCCCTTCCCTTTACACAGGGGTATGGGAGCCTTTGTGCGTGTGGCTTTGCAGATACATGCTGAAAGTGGCAGGGAAGATCAGATCTGATGACAACACAAAGCTGAAACCGGCAAGAAAGAAAGAGAAGACCCCAACCTGCCAGTCAGCATCAAAACCCTCACTGGTCAGATGGACAGTACAAAATATTACTGACAGTTTCAGCACATGTATGTCTGACGGACAGAGTGCTCCGTACTTACTGTGGTTGGAGAGCTACACTCACTAACTGACTGGCAGGTCTCAGACGCTTCTGAGGACGCTGAACTTGATGACTTCTGCAAGAGAGACAGTGAAAGGGTCTCTGTCAAAGTTTGAATTCTTTGGATATGTTGTGGTATACTGCTATGTGCACTTCATATATAAACAGATAAAAGACATTAGGGCTTCAAATCCTTCGGCTTGTCATATTTAGTGTTGCTATATGAATTACTATTGGAGAGGAAAAGAGTTTGGGGTCAGTACATTTTTTTTTTTTTTTTTAAAGAAATTAATACTTTTATTCATTAATCAATATGTTTATTCATTAGGGTGCACTAAATTGATTACACTGTTACAAAAAGAAAATTCTATTACAAATAAATTCATCAAAGTATCCTGAAAAAATTATCACATTTGCCACAAAAAGCAGAATCTAATGAGAAAGTTTCTTGAGGACCAAATCAGCATATAGGAGTGATTTCTGAAAGGTCACGTGACATTGCTGACAATTCAGCTCTCATAAAAAAAATTACAATTTAAATATAAAAGTTAAATATTACTGTTTTTAATTTTTTTTGTTTTTTAAATCAAATGCAGCCTTAAAGACATTTTTAAAATCTTACCCGCCCCAAACGTATAAATATTTGTAATAATTATAACATTTATAATACTTTATAAATTTTTTTTTCATGTATTTTAATTATTACATGAAGCAATTGATTTTCATGTAATCACCCAAAAATAATATTTCTGTCATTAATTACTCACCCTCATGTCGTTCCACACCCATAGGACATTCGTTCATCTTCAGAACACAAATTAAGATATTTTTTTGATGAAATCGAGAGCTATACGATGTCTTTAGTACCTTTCTGGAACTTAAAAGTGTCGGTTAAATTGAAGAGTCATATACCTCTCGGATTTCATCAAAAATATCTTAATTTGTGTTTCGAAGAAGAATGAAAGTCTTACTTGTGTGGAACGACATGAGGATTATTTATGAGTAATTAATGACAGAATTTTCATTTTAAATTGTACTAACCCTTTAAGTGCTACTTTTTTCAGAGCTTAGTGGAGCACATTGATTCTCTCTCTCTTTTGTTTAATGATTATGTTGCCATCTGCTGGTTGTTTTCATATATACCACATTTTAGAGTGTTTTTTTATTTTTTTTTTTTTAAATACTTTAACATCCTGGTTAGAGGCTTAAGTAATAAACCTCTGCAATTAATTCAGCTCAAAACTCTTGACTGCTTGACTAAAAAGAAATTAAAAAGATTCAGGGTTGTTTATTCATGTCCTTAAGCTACCATCTAAAAAATACATGTATGAATCATTGTGTGTTTCTGAATTTTCTATGCTAGGTTGACCCTCAATATGCTTTTTCTTCAGTGACACATCTCGGCCATGTATTTGATAGATTTACAGCCAGGAAAAATCCCCTTTTGATCCCATGGTAAGAGAGTAGCATGTAAGCTCTGAGACGAGTGAATTTCTCTTGCTTTACTGGAAGAAACCTGCTTAAGAAAGTACATAATCTGCATAAATAATGTAAAGCCTATGTTCCACATATGAAGCTTCACAAGCAAATTTCAAGCTCTTCCTATAACACTTTTTCCAGAGAATACAAAAAAATCTGCCTCACCCACATTCTGACCATTGGTCAAGAATTTTTTGAAATACAGTATGTATGAGTTTTGTCCACAAGAGGTCACTGTAATCTTTCAGATACAGACAGGGTATCTTGCTCCATGTTTAAAGTTGGGACACAGATGTGCGGTAACAATGTGGTTTCCTCAAGTGATTATGTGGGGCATCAATTTCAGTTAGTATTACCCCCACATTTCTGCAGAGTCATTGCAATGTCAGCGGCGAAAGTAGTTCACTCTTAAAATGTCAGTTAAAGACTTTTAATTCAGATTTAAAGGATTAGTTCACTTTTAAATAAACTTTTCCTGATAGTTTACTCACCCCCATGTCACCCAAGATGTTCATGTCTTTCTTTCTTCAGTTGAAAAGAATTTAAAGTTTTTGATGAAAACATTTCAGGATTTTTTTCCATATAGTGGAGGTCAAAATTAGTTTCACTGCAGCTTCAAATTGTTCTACACGATCCCAGATGAGAAATAAGGGTCTTATCTAGAGAAACCATCGCTCATTTCTTGAAAAAAATTGAAAATTATATAAGTTTTAGCCATAAATGCTCATCTTGAACTAGCTCTCTTCTTCTCCTCTATTAGAATTCCAGCAGTGTAGACACTGCTAAGTGTATTACTGCCCTCCACAGGTCAAAGTTTTGAACTAATTTTTATATGCAATATGCTAGTTCAATAGTATATAACAATTAGTTCAAACTTTGACCTGTGGAGGGCAGTAATACACTTAGCAGTGTCTACACTGCTGGAATTCAAATAGAGAAGAAGAAGAGAGCTAGTTCAAGATGAGCATTTATGGCTAAAACTTATATAATTTTCAATTTTTTTTCAGAAAATGAGCGATGGTTTCACTAGATATGACCCTTATTTCTCATCTGGGATCGTGTAGAACAATTTGAAGCTGCAGTAAAACTAATTTTGACCTTCAACTATTTGGTGCCCATTGAAGTCCACTATATGGAAAAAAAATCCTGAAATGTTTTCATCAAAAACTTTAAATTCTTTTCGACTGAAGAAAGAAAGACATGAACATCTTGGATGACATGGGGGAGAGTAAATTATCAGGAAAAGTTTATTTAAAAGTGGACTAATCTTTTAATTTAGGCTTTATTCACATATGATCATGAATTTAGGATCATGTGACAATGAAAGACTGGTGGAATGATGCTGAAAATTCAGCTTTACCATCACAGAAAAAAAAATTACATTTTAAAATATATTAAAATAGACAGTTATACATTTTAACATTTTTATATGTTAAACAGTTTAACATTTTAAATTGTAATAAAATTTCATAATTTTGTACTGTATTTTTTATCAAATGCAGCCTTGGTAAACATAAGAGACTTCCTTCAAAACATGAAAACATCTTACTGACCCCAAAACATTTGATAAGTAGTGTATATGATGAAAAGGAACCAAAAAATGGGAAATAAAACATTTTTGTGCGTCAAGACAACATTTTTTAAACATCTTACTGACCCCAAATGGTAGTGTATATAAATAAATATTTACCATCTATTACAACAATAAATATGGTTGCTCTATTGTTTTACATGGGTTAGTCTGACTGATATATCACTCAGTTAAATGTACTGTATAACTTCATATTACCAACATTCTTTAAGACAACAGGACACAACTTAAACACAAATAAACTAGAAATAAATACCTGACTGGTTATATCGGAGGGCATGGGTGATGGGGGTTTGGAGTAGACGTTGGCGTCCTGGGAGATGAAGCCAGAGTCGTGGGAGGAGACGCTGCTGAGGCGGTGTGCAGCGGTTGTTAGCGGTTGGGCCAGGCTGCGGTAGCGACAGGACGAACTGGGTGAGTGAGTCTGAGAGCCACCAGAGGATCGAGAGGCACTACTATGGGCGCTGTTTACACTGCTGCAGGGGCAAGGGAAAGTGCGACAGGGCAGAGGACCAGGGTACAAGGGTGGGGTACGGAGGGTCAAATATGGGCAGATTATATGCCGATAAGTGTGAACCACACCCACAAGATCAGAATGAGCATGAGAAGGTTTTACAGGATGACAGGAACATGATTGACAGATAAAGTCAAGCATTTTGTAAAGATTGATGTAAAGAAAAAATTACGTGGTAATGATATTTGAACAAATGAACAAATGTTTGAGAAAAAAAGTTGTTGTTGAAAAGGAAATGGAGGAACAAAGGTCTCAAGCAGGGGTTGATGGGTAAGGATGGAGGTCAGGGTGGGGGGCAGAGGGAGAACATATGTAAGACAAAGTTTGACAGGTGTGACACAGGGGGCCTAGTATGGAGATTGAAGGCTGTGTTCAGATGTGTCGGCGCTTTGCAGCCGACGCACTTGAATCAACCCCCGTGACTCCATGCAAGGCGGCACACACAAACACAAACAGGTACTAAATGATACTATTATAAAACGAAGCTGTAAATGGCCCAGGAGCCAAAGCAAAACACTAATGGTCTAATCAAAAACTCTAAAGGGACTGGTTATGTAAAAGTGATCTTGAAATGCTTTCACTTCTTCTTGAAATAATTGTTTCATCATATTCCGGGTTAAAACAGGAATATTAGACAGATTCTGCTAATGGGGTTTAAAATGTTTTTAACCTGGAATATTCATTTAAAAGAGCACTGAAGTTACGCTAGTCAATTAGAAAACTAGTAAAATCATGTCAAACAAGCTACTTTAGTCTAATTTTGTTAATTGTAATCACAAGGACTCAATGGATGAATAAAATGAATCAATAAGCATTAAATTATTGCCGTTGAAAGCAAGGCTTTTACGGGAATACAAAATAACATTCGAATGACCACAGTGCTCTGACTCTTGCAACTAAAATGCAGTCAGGGGGTTACATGTGATGTTAACATACAGGGAGACTGTGTAGCGCAGCAGCAGTAACACCAGCAACCCCCCCTCTTTCTTATAGTACACACACGCTTGCATTCAAAATATATACACACACTTCCACAAAATATAACCCTGTTGGAAAATTAAGTAATTAGCTAGTTACTAGCTAGTCATTTAGCTTATAGGCCTACAAGGTTATTGGCATTGGCATCCCCTTAAAGGGTTACTTCATCAAAAATGAAAATTGTCATCATTTACTCACCATCATGTGATTCCAAACCCTTAAAGACTTTTATTTGAAAAAAAAATTTTAGACATTTCAATGAAACCTGAGAGATTTCTTTCCCATTGAAGTTCAATTTAGCCAAAACTTTGATGCTTCAGTATAATTGAGATTCTGATGTGATGTGCTCAATGTATGTACGTTGATCAGTGTTTAAACGTGAATAAAAGCCTAATTTAAAAAGAAAAAGTGATTTAAAAAAGTGATTGAGTTTTTGTCTTAAAAAAATGGATTAAACAGCTCAATTAATATGGATTACTTTTATCATGTCTTTATGAACTTTTTGAAACGTCATAATGTTGGTGTAATGGGCTTTCAGTGAAGGGACGGAAATCTTTTAGGTTTCATTAAAAATATCTTCATTTGTGTTTTGAAATCTTGTAAAAGTAAGTAAATGATGACAGAATTTTTGTATTGTTGGGTGAACTATTCCTTTAAGATGGTATGACCAGCTGGTTTGTTGGTCCAAGATGGTCTACCACCTTGTTCCAAGGCGCACCAAAGCTTGATTTTCCAGCAGGGCAGTTGCAAGTATAAGCTTCCATATTTTGTGGTAAACTTTACTGTCATTTTGCAACAAACAGCAATTTTCAAAGCAATTACAACAATGAAAAGCCGAGCAACATAGTACACAGCACAAGCAACAAATCCATCCAGCAGAAAAAAAAAAGGCTAATAAGCATAAATAAAGATTTAATAAGTGTGCTAACATCACTGTCTCTTTTTATTTCTTTATCAATCTTGCTCTTACCTGCACATGCTGCTTTTCCTGGAGCCGGAGCTGCTGGGAGAGGAGGGGGGAGTCTGGTAGGACCAAGAGTAATCAGAACCCTTAAGGTCTTTTATTACCTGAAAGAACGAGACAGAGAGAGACACACGGTCATAATGTTAATAGTCTTACTATAGTTTGTTTCTGTAAAGCGCTGCACATGCAACATGATGACTGAAGTATATAAGGAGCATGTGCACCTGCTCGCTGGCTGGGGGCAGTTTGTGGGGGTCTGAGGTTAACACGGTGAGGTCATCAATAATGGCCTGGAGATGAGTGATCTCTCCCAACATGGCAATCTCTCCATTCTGACAATTACACAAGGGCAAAGAACCAGGTCATTTAGATGTTATCATTCTTAGATTACCTTTATTAAGTGCCTAATGCCATTCAAATGACAATAACACATTCTAAGAGCATATGTTTGTGTGTGTGTGTTTGAATATCTGCTTAAAGGGATAGTTCATCCAAAATTTAAAATTTTGTCATCATTTACTCACCTTCAATTTGTTCCATAGCTGTATGAGTTTCTTCTGGTGAACGCAAAAGAAGACATTTTGAAGAATATGGGTAACCAAATAGTTGATGGACCCCACTGACTTGACCCCAAGTCAATAGGGCCCCAACAACTGTTTGGTTACAAACATTCTTCAAAATATCTTCTTTTACAGCTTTGGAACAACTTGAGGGTGAGTAAATGATGACAGAATTTTCATTTTTGGATGAACTATCCCTTTAAGACTGGTTCTTCATTACCATTGTCATATACAATATAGCAAGCAAAATTTTTATGAAATGTTTATGCTTTACATTTCAAAACATACAAATCTTTTGATTTAATGTTTAAATAATTTTGAAGATAAATGTAATTATAAAAAAATAATGTTGTGTTTGTATGTATGAATTCCTTTACAACAATCTAAAATTATATATATTTATTACTAAGTAATTAGTTATTATGTCCAACATACACTACCGTTCAAAAACGTTCCGAATTATGAAAAAAGTGCCATGGTTTCCACAATATTAAGCAGCACAAACATTTTAAGAATAAAAAAGGTGTCTTGGGAGCAAAATCACCATATTAGAATAATTTATGAAGGATCATGTGACAGTGAAGACTGGAGTAATGACTGAATAAATTACATTGGCATTAAAAAATAAATTAAAAAATTAAGTTATTTTAAATTGTAATAATCTTTCATAACATTACTGTTTTACTGTATTTTGATCAAATAAATGCAGGTTCCTTGCTGAGCATAAGAGATGTCTTTCAAAAGCATTGAAACATCTTACCGACCCCAAACTTTTGAACGGTAGTGTACATGGGAACTCTGACAGCTGTTGAGGCTCTGTTAAATGGTACTGCATTTACAATTAAATATCCAAAAAGTAAACTTTTTTCCTTCTTAAAAAATGAGATTTCCTCAAAACAAGTTTTATTTCACCAAGTAAACTGAGGATGAAATTAAATGTGCTCTCAAATCTAAAATCTCAAGGTCTTTTAAAGGAATAGTTCACCCAAAAATGAAAATTTGATGTTTATCTGCTTACCCCCAGCGCATCCAATATGTAGGTGACATTTTTTCTTTAGTCAAACACAAATGATGATTTTTAGCTGCAACCGCTGCCGTCTGTCAGTCGTATAATGGCAGTAGATGGGAACTTCATCTATAAGAGTAAATAAAGCTTGCTTAGACAAATCCAAATTAAACCCTGCAGCTCGTGACGACACATTGATATCCTAAGACACGAAACGATCGGTTCGTGTGAGAAACCGAGCAGTATTTATATCATTTTTTACCTCTAAAACACCACTATGTCCAACTTTGTTCATGACTCCTTTAGTGATGTCTGATCGCGCTCTGACAGCGGCAGTGATGTCTGACACTCATTGAAGTATATGCGCGAGACATCACTGCCGTTGTCAGAGCGTGATCAGACATCACTAAAGGAGTCATGAACGGAGTTGGACATAGTGGTGTTTTAGAGGTAAAAAATGATATAAATACTGCTCGGTTTCTCACACAAACCGATCGTTTCGTGTCTTAGGACAGTAATGTGTCGTCACGAGCCGCAGGGTTTAATTTGGATTTGTCTAAGCAAGGTTTATTCACTCTTATAGATGAAGTTCCCATTCACTAGCATTATTTGACTGACAGACGGCAGCGGTTGCAGCTAAAAATCATCATTTGTGTTCGACTGAAGAAAAAATGTCACCTACATCTTGGATGCACTGGGGGTAAGCAGATAAACATCAAATTTTCATTTTTGGGTGAACTATCCCTTTAATGCAGCTGTACAGTTCATGTAAGTGACGTTGAGGTGGACTGTACCACTACAGGCTGCAGGAAGCTGATGAAGGTACAGAAGCGTCCTCTCTCCTCCACTAGAGCACGCCGCACCGCCTGCTTCTCTGTCTCCTCCATCAGCAGGTACATGTCATTCACATCCTGCATTGCGCTGTCCAGCTGAGGCTGAAGGTCCCCCCGGCCTAAAGGGGGCGTCAGAGAGCATAACAGAAAAGAAGGGAAGGAAGACAGGGAGAGAGATGAAAAAAGGTGGAGAATGGACAGATTGAAAAATGGCCAGTATCAGACAACATAGAAGGTCAAATGGAAAAATAAGAAGATTGTAAAGGACAATCAGAAGACAACAATGACACAAAAGGGAATACAGCATTAGAACATGAGGATCATTTCTCTTCCAGCCTCCAACAACACAGACGTAATGTGAACACAGAACAAAACGAACTACTCCGACTAGCACCTACACAACAGATGGAGACGGACGGTTCTGAACTCTGCGATCGAACATCTTCTACACTTAATGAAACACATGGAACCTCCCAGAAGAAGTTAAAAGGTTAACTCATGCAGTCTAGATTGTTAGAGATGGTCGTGACCTTTGCTAAGGAAGCAAAGTCAGTAATCCGCAGTAGAACTGCTTCCAGGAACACAAGCAGCATGCATGCTGGGATGGCATCAGCAAAATCATGCACAAAGCAAACCCTCAGGTGTTATCATGGGAGAAATCACTTGTAAGTTGTCAAGCCAAAATGTCATGTGGGGGTTAAATTCCGACAGCCACAGAACTGTCTGCAGACGTGAGTGGGTCTTTTTCGAGTTGAGGCCGGGTTAAAGGGCCATGCAGAGAAACGAGTGAGAAGAATCTAAGTGAGCTACAGCTTTGCGTGGAAAAACATACTTACCCTGTAGTTCTATAGAGGGAGAGTAGATGAAAAAGAGAGAGAACACAACACGGGGGGAATCCAAGAGAGGGTAAAGAACAGAGAGAAAGAGATACAGAGAAAGAGAGGAGGGAGAGCACTGTGTTAGGGTTAGTATTAGGAAGCAATTCAGCTCATTTCACGGCCAAATTGTTTCAGAAAAGCCAAACCACCACAGCAAATCGAATCAAAACAAAATTCAAAATACAGCCAAAAATGTAAAATTTAATGAGCAATGGATCCAAAAGGAATTCAAATAGGTAGTCTTATCATCAAACTGAATGGTCTTAGAAGGAATGAGATGCTGGACTTGTAACAAAATAATAAAAGGGAGCTTTTCCTTTAACACTGGACTCTTCCTAGTAACACACAGGATTGTCAGCCTATCTTCAAAAGCAGAAATTATTGGCTGCTGGGATATGAACACGAACTGCTTAGCAAATGAGGTGAGAGTTGCACTTCTGCATTTCAGCCAGCAGAGGAGGTTGCTTACATTACAGAGGATCGTTTGCCTGATTTAAAGGGATCGGTAATTTCACCAAGCGCATTCGCATTGTGCACTCTGAGCAGTCTATGCGGCTTTAAAAACAGCTCCGAGGTTCAACTGTCCATCATCAACCATTAGAGCCACTAAAAACACAGTGAACACTGATGGCATCCAAACAGCTGGTTGTTCTGAACGCCAAATAAAACAGATGGTTTTGACCTTGAGGTAATGTCCTTGAGTTATTCCCAACACATTTCTGCTTTGCAACAGGGCAGTGTTATGTAATATTGATCTGATCCATCAGATCTGGTATGCTAGTGTGTTGTTTGTTTGTGTGACAATATTTCAAAGAATCAGCTGACCAATTTTTTTGTCATGCTGTAAATTTCTTAGTGAAAAGAAGGTGTTACCTTTCTTGGCTTTTTTCTGTAATTTCATGGTGTCTGAAGATTTTTTCTTTATTTCATGACGAGACCGTTTGTACTCTGTGAAGACGGAAATGTGTGAAAATTTGTGTTGTCTACTTTTTTAAGAATTGACATATGGACAAAAAAAAGTGCTTAGTCACCTTTGGCATGGTCCTTGTCCAGTTGATTGGCTGTCTTCTTCCAGTCTTCAATGCGGTCCTGTAGAGGAGTGATCAGGCTCTCCATCAAAGCACTGAGAGCAATGGAGAGAGGATTATGTTCTCAACCGTTCATAGCTGAGTCAGAGGTTCTCATTCAATTAGAGAGGAATATGAACATTCTCAAGGAAACATCAGCAACCCTGTGGGCGGTTCAGACCATAAAAAAATCTAAGCTTTGGTTTACAGTGTGGCTCAGAGTCTGAGGCCACCATTCATTCAATTGTCTGCAGATGTCCACTTATAAAGTGTGAAAATGTGTATTTGTTTTCTCTTGCCATGCCAGTGTCATACTGGCATGTAGACTTTGAGAGTGAGTCTGTGATTACAGTGTGCAAAATAAAAGAAAATAAAACAATTAATGTTCGAAAAAAATTGACCACGAAATGCGATAATAAACCAATCAGAATTGAGTATTCCAGGTGACTTGTGATAATGCTGCATAATAGACACCATTGTTGTAGCTTCACATATGATTATATGAAATCTTTTGGCCCTTGTTCGTGCTCTAGTATGTTTTTGTGTTGTGTGTAATCATATGTATTAGTATATCTGTGTCTATATAGACTTAAAGTATAACACAGGAAGTTAGTTAATAGGAGTGTGGTCGTACTTAGTAAAATGGCGTAGTTTCGCCTCAATGCTGCGATGCCTCATACACATGCGGGTCAGCGCTGATCCGATATCCCTGGTGGCACCTACAGGATGCACAAGTGAAAGAAAACCTGTCAGAACAACATTAAAATTATTACACTGAATTTACTGCACCTTTATACGCTGCACTTTGATCACGACCATCGAGTGTACAACTTCATGTCATTAAAATATTTCATTCATGACAAATCTCCGAATAGTTTTAGCATGTTATTGAATATGGCAATGTTAATGTATATGGTATCTGCTTTGCTGCTGCTGCAGAGCAAGTATGGCCTTGGAGACATACATAAATGATCCTGTAACAGATCTAGACAGGTGGAACTGGGGGAGGAGGAGGTTTTCAGAGGAACTTTGAGAGTGCGTTGCAGGACTAGCTTACAGCAAACAATGAACCAGACTATTTAAATGTTGAACAAACAGTTTCATTGGCTGCAGGATCAGCAGAGGCCAATCAGCTTGTGCCATGCAGTAATGATGTGATTGCTTGTATTTAATTGACAGATCAGCCAGAGTTTCATGACTGAATTAGATGTATATCATAAACATGAACCACAGTCATTTATGCTCACTGCAGTCCAAATAGAGTGGTTTAATTTATCAGATTCCCCAAAGTGTGTGTGTAACCTGTAGCTACAGTATAAATTAGGCTATTTTTAGTAGCAGGAAAAAAATGCTTGGAAAATCCTGACCCCAGTATTTATAAGAGGCAGTGTGCTTTCTTCCAAAGAAGGTGGCCTGGACAGCTATTATTTTCCTAAAGTGTTTAAGATGTCAAACTGAATTGTTGAACTGAGAAGTCTGTAAGTGTTGCCTGGAACCACACCAGCCTTTTAGATTTAACTGTACCATGACCTTCAAAATAGGATACAAATTATTTGCAATATAAAAACACTGTATTTCATATGACTGTCACAACACAATATGAAAAATGAAAGAAAACTATTTTGAAGATGAAATGCCATGTCATTGTATCAAAAAACATTAAAGGCGTATGTTTCTCTGTTTCCAGGGAATGATTTACCCATCTTTTCTCCACATCAGTATTTTCAGCTCATTCTCAGGGTGATGAAAACCTACATTCCAGCATTAAATCCTGGTCTGTGCTGACCTCAGATCTCCAGTACCAGAAGTACCATGAGATTCATCCAGATTAGAGCAGTTCAGTAATCTAGGCCTTACAGGGTTAATCGAGGCCTGTCAAAGAGGCACAAACCCTAACAAATCAACTCTGACCCTCAAAAGCTAAAAGCTCTGCCTTGAACATTGGGTTGAAGAACAATCTATGTTTTACCATTTATGGAAAATTATATAGACTTATTTGTATATGTTACTGGTATTTATTATGTATTTAATAATTATTTCAGCCCATATTTATGTTAAGGCAACACATTCCAGGTGAATAGGGTAAAAAAAAAAATAGCCTAACTAATAGTTATCACCATACTTCCCCAGTGGACTGATTACAATGAGAATTGCAAACATTTTTTGTATTACAAGTTTTCTAAAATGTTATGTTTAAATATGCAAATGAGGCATTATTTACTTAAAAATGCACTCATTTGCATAAAATTCTAGTAGAAAAAATCTGAACATTGGGTGAAGTCAGGTTCAGTATTCTTGTTTATTTTTATTAATTTTTTTTTGACATATTAGAGTCAAAGGTTTTACAGAGGGGATTTTGGGTATCTCTTTTTATCACTCCATAATTAAGAAAATACTGTGAACAGTCAGAAAAAAAAAAATATTTTCACAGTTTTTCTTTGAAATAAAATGTTGTATATAATCTATAATTATATATGAACAAATCCCCCTGTAAAAACCTTCAGAATATAGATAGGAATAAAACTGTAAAGTTTGGTGTATGTAAGTGCTTCTGAAGTGGAGATATGGCTCAGTGTAGGAGAAAAAACTCATTTTGAGAAAAAGGCCTTTAAAAATATGTATTGTAATTGAAATCTAGAGTCACAAACAGATAAAGTGCCAAAAAAACATGCTTAAAACTGGATTTAGGATGTTTTCTTACCACTAGTCTGAAAAAACACTTTATTAAAAGCCCAAAAGCCCAAAAATCGAAAAAACAGTGTTTTAGCCTGTAGCGTCTCACTTTAAATAAATAACTGAAATTAATTAATACTGAAACGCCAGACTTTTATTGCAGAAGTTAGTCAAGAAAATAGAATTATGAGAATAATTTGAGACATTGTTGAGATCTTTTGACACTCTAGATGAGACATGTGAGATCACCTAAGCAAAAATCTGTTCTTCATATCCATTTAATCTCATTGCTGTCTATGAGAAACAAATTAGATTTAAGATATGTATATATCTATAGATGTTTTGGCAAAATCACAACAACCTAGTATTGACATGCCTTTGTCTCATATTGCCATTATCT
This sequence comes from Chanodichthys erythropterus, assembly GCF_024489055.1. NCBI lineage: Eukaryota > Metazoa > Chordata > Actinopteri > Cypriniformes > Xenocyprididae > Chanodichthys > Chanodichthys erythropterus. The sequence continues at coordinate 20,402,045 of NC_090231.1, read as the reverse complement.
TTTACCAACTATCAATTGCCATTTTGCGATAGCAGTAATGTGTTCACTAACACAGATTTTCTACATGGCTGCTCTGAGCGCATTAGGTTAAACATGCATGCATGCCGACACACACACACGCACAAACACACATACTTGTATATGTGGTTTACAGGGACTCTTACTAGATGTAATGTTTTTTATACTGTACAAACTGTATTTGTCCTCATAAGTCACCCTCTCCTTGTAATACCTATGTCATAACCATTTCATTATACAATTTGTGTCCTGATATGTCACAAAAATGCGCACACGCACACACAAACACACACTAACACTCTCTAAAGGGCACACATGCATACAAAACACAGTGTTTCTCCAATGAGAGCCTCCAGTAAGCCACGAGAGAAGCTCCATTCATAATTAACACATTCCTGCCTCATGCCTCCTGTTCTACCCAGCAACCATTCATTAATCCATCCCACAAACACACACAGCAGAGTGAGATGATACAGTGTCTAATGTCAAAGTGTCACCATACCTTAAGATAGTGAGACAACATTACGAAAGACAAAAACCAGGAATGAGAAAGCGTGAGAACGGAAAGAGCAAGTGAGGTTGCACATTTTAACTGCTTCTAAATTAATTTGTGTCTGTTGGCAGCAGCGAAATCTGTTTGTTTTTACCTTCCACTACATCCAAAAACAAACAACCAAAAAAAGTTGGCATTAAATTAAATTTCTAAATTAATGTTATTATTATTATTTTTTTTTTTTGTGACTGATTCATCCTTGCATGTTACATTTTTTCTATCTTCCAGTGAAAACATTAGACTTCTCTCTGGTGATGTATGTCCAACTTCTCCGATCATTTAGTCAGCTTAAACCCTGCACCGATCATCTGCAAGCTCACATTCACATCATTCTCCTTCCTATCAACAACCGATGGATAAACCCAAGTCCTCGCTCTACATTTTTTCTTTTTTGATAATCCGTTCACTTGGATGTACATCAAAATACGGAAGAAAAGATCTGATGCTTCTGTTTCATTGCGACTTTAACGTAGACAGCTAACATCTGGCTAATGCTACAAGTTCTCCCTGCGCATGATCGGCTCTCCCAGTGAGTGTCTGTCGTGAGCCTTTTCAGAGAAAATATCAGACTAAAATGTCTCTGATGGTCATTTGAGAATGTCCGGCTCAGCGTATGCTCTGAAGTAGTGTACTGTAGTTACCGCAGTAATCTGTACAGAGTGGCAGAACTCACACAGTGCTGTCGCCTCCATCTGTTACAGCAGCCTGTGTTTACTGTTGGCCTCATCGCTAAGACCCACACTGCCACACTAGCCCCCACATATTGATTTTTCTCATGACATTTAGTCACCACAATGTGAAAATGACCATCCTGGGGAAAGATGAGTGGAAAGCATTGACAAACAGGTGGACTGTTGTAAAAGAGTGGATGAATTCATCAAACATTCCCTTACCAAGTCTAAAATTTTCACAAAGGCATTATCAATACAATGAATAAATCAATACAAATTTAATGTCTCATAAAAACTCAAGGCATGAAAGGCATAAAATACGGGCACTATTTTTTATTCATCAAAGAGTTCTGAAAAAACATATATCAAGATTTTCACAAAAATATAAACACTGATAATAATTAGAAATGTTTCTTGACTGGCAAATCAGCATATTATAATGATTTCTGAAGGATCATGTGACACTGAAGAAAATTCAGTTTGCATCACAAGAATAAATTAAATTTGAAAATATATTCAAAAATAAAAACGTTATTTTGGTCACTTTTTATATTAGGGTCCAATTCTCACTATTAACTACGAATTTTGCCTCAATCAAGTATTAATTGCTGCTTACTAATAGTTAGTAATGTAGTTGTTAAGTTTAGGTATGGGGTAGGATTAATGGATGTAGAATATGGTCATGCAGAATAAGGCATTAATATATGTTATATAAGTACTAATAAACAGCCAATATCATAGTAATATGCATGCTAATAAGCAGTTAACAGTGAGAATTGGACCCTAAACTAAAGTGTTACCATTATTTTAAATATTTCAAATTATTATTTTACAATATTACTTATTAATTTTGGATCAAATAAATGCAGCCATGGTTAACATAAGAGTGGAAAATGAAAAATACTAATACTTTACAAAAATTCTGGATGATACCAGTTCAGCCCTACCATCATACTGGTGCATCATAACCCAAACTTCCCACCAAAATCACTCTTCTGGTTGTGTTCTCCATATACACCAAAAGTTATTCACAACAGAATATTTGCCTACTCGCCAACACCTGTTAATAACCATTTGTGTGTTTATGTGTCAACGTGTGCTGTATGATCATCTTCCATCATTTTACATCTGAGACAAAAATGGATGAGATCTGCCTTTTGGGAATTCCTTCTGTGGCTTCTGAACTTAATTGAATAGAGTAACTGGATAAACAAGGCCATTTACTTGGCTGACGACCAGCAGAAAGGCATACTGAGCACTTACGAGAGAGAGAGAGAGAGAGAGAGAGAGAGAAAGACAGTGGCAGGTCTATACTGTTTCAGAAAAAGCTGACGTACAGGTGCATTTACTCAATACCATCATCGTTAATCTTGACTTGCCATCTCACTACAAACAAAGCAAATCTAAAAACTGATGACAGTCAGTCTATTCAGCCTATGTCACTCATAATAGTAATTTTATGTGTCATTTTATTTGTACAGTAAACAATATTGGCACAGCACTGGTTCACTACTTGTTGTCCAATGCAAAATCTAGGTCATCAAAAGGAGTTGTGCACCAGTGCCATTGAATAGGCAATAAAAAGTAGATGTACTGAGCCATATACAGTAAATGAATGAAAACAGAAACATGTAACAGCTCTGCTAATATTCAAGTATTGTGGGGAGTTTCTACTGTCCAGTCTCTCTGCTATTTCCAGGGCAACAGATGGTGAGTGAGACATGTAGAGCAGTGCAGGTCTCAGGACAGACAGGCCAGTGAGTGCTGCAAAAATCAGTCAGTCTGTGCAGAATGATGGGACAGATGCCGCCATGACAAGGCACTGTGCTCCTCTCCAGGAATCATCTATTGCTGCAGAAGCCTTCTTCTTTTAAATTATGTTGAAATCATTTGACATTTTGAAAGTTTTGACCATTTTGCAATGTTCTCTAGATATAATTACTATATATATAAACAATAATTAACAAAAGAGCCAACACTCTCTTATGGCAATTCGCAAGTATTTTTTTATGTTTTAGCGAATTTGTATGAATTCATACAATCTCATTTGTACATTTTCATACAATCTAGTTACTAAGGGTTCACTTTAGGGTAGGCATGTGACGGTATACGGTATTATCACGGTATTAAAATAAGTTGCAAAACCATTTTTGTCATAGTTTAACAGGTTTAAGAACTCTTTTTGTAATAAAACAAAAACAACTCTGACTGAAATTTTCACACAGATTAAAATGCAAAAGAATTAGGCTATTAAATGCATTAACTAAGATTGAGCAACAGCTACATTTGTTACAGAAAGTGTTATTTTTTGTTAATTCTAGTTTAGAAACACAACTGATCATTGTTAGTTTTATCTCAGGTCCATTAAATAAGTTATTTTGATTTTAGTAACGTTATTAAATAGTAACTAATAAATTAACATTAATGAATGATAATTAATACTTTATAAGTATTTTTATTGTCAGTTTAGTGATAATGAATTAACATGTTAACTAATGAAGCTGTATGTTTTCAAAGTTTTACTGAAAAATAACAAATAATCAGAACATTTCTAATCATTGGGGCATGTTGTAGTCCAGATTTAAATATAAAAATGTTTAGGTTTGAAAATAAATGTCCTTTTAAGTCTTTTTTAAGTATTCAGTATTTGGTGCTGTGATGAACAACACTGAGATTACAAAAAAATGAATGGCTGTTTGAAGCATTTTAAAAACTTCACTAGCGCAGTTACTTTGTTTGCACGGTTTCCGTGGTAACCGCTGCACGCTGCTGTTCCATCAGCGCCCTCTGCTGTCGGAGAGTGAACGCGCACTTTCATTCAGCTCATCTCCTTCACTGGTTCCGCCATGTGCTTCTCGTGCACGTTGGGATTGTTTACATCTGAGCGCGTGTCCTTTTGACGCAGAATACAGCGGTGTTGTGCATTTTATACGATTGATGGGTAAAGTATTCTTAATTGCCTTCTAAAAAAAAAAAAAATTGGTAATAAATTATTATTTACGGTATTCTGAAGTGCCGACGATTACAATATCGTGCATATTCATTATCGCGATTTATCGCATTACCGAATATCGGCACAAGTCTACTTTAGGGTGGACCTTCATGCTTCATCATGACTTCATACAAATTTATTGAAATTTGCCACCAATAATGAGTTCAGGTTCATGGCTGATACAGATAAACTGATAAATATTTTCATGTTATGGTCAATAACAAATAAATGCTATACATTGCATATATGTTAGAATATGCATTAAAATGCATTAAAAGTGATTTTATCACATCTTTCTTCACCTGTATATTTCTTTCTTTCCTCTCCCTCCTTTCAATGTCATCACTACTAACCCAACCCCACACCTCCCCTTTCCTAGAAGTAATTCAGACATCCCTTTTTTCTCCGTCACGAGACCTGATGATGTGTGGCGCATGTTGCCTCATGACTCCCTGTTGAGCTACTGAACATGAAAGTCTGTCAGAGAGACTTCAGCCTGCTGGGCCTTAAACCCCTACACAGTCCAGCCTTCACCTCTCCAGAACATTCCTGCCCTCATTTAACCAGACCTAACCTTTGACATACAATATTTTTTCTGCTAATAATTACTAATAACACAAGTGCTTTAATATGTACCTAAATCAAAACAACAGATAGTTACACACTCAGCAGGGATTCTTACAGACATTATACAGTAATAATCATGAACAGGACTCTACTATAAATCAAGTTCACTTCATACTGACACTTTACTAGAATAGCATTTCAGCTAATCTACATCATAATCCACCTCTCAGGCTCTTTTATTGGTAGTTCTCTGAACTGAAGGAGACATTAGAGTTACCCTAAGCTACAATAATCGTATGAGATCAAGCATTGCACCTAATGCTGGCAGAGAGCTCTTGAGTGATGTCCACATCCATACACATGTATAAACACAGAACAGAACTGACAGAAAAGGTCAACATTCAGTGAGAAGAAAGAGGTAGTTGTTTTTCTTATATATGAATAAACTCTCACACCCTAAAAAAACAACAACAACAAAAAAATGACAACAACAACAACAACAAACACAATTGCAGTAGTACTTTAATGCACACACATTTTTTTTTAATTCCAGTGCTTAAATACACACATGCAAGGTAACAAATGACCTTTATTTTACATTAATATTATTATTAGACCGTCAAATCAATTCAATCATTCACTGAGGGAGAACTGAGATTATAAGTCACAAAAAGCTAATTTTTTCATGAATCATTAACCTCAATGAGGCAATGGTGCTATCATCATTTCCACTTTCTCTCTGAGTCATACACAAGTGTTTCCTTTGCCTTGCTCCTATGGCTTTATGCCCTTCATGCTTTGCCATAGCAACAGGAGACATGAAATCCACTGAAGGATTTGTGCCCGCCAATTTTCTTCTCTCTGCACCATTCATATAATAGCCATGCTCTCACACAAACACACAAACAGGTCAAGGTTTCATTGTTATACAACTGCATGAACATACTTCATGCTTTTTTAAAGTAATTTACCCTGAGCACAGACAATGATCAGAAGTGATCATTTGCAGATTATAAGTATGATTTCTGTTTGTTTGTGGAAGAAAGAAAGAAATTCTTGAGGACAGTATGAGTTCATGTAGAGACACCAGTGCTGACTCAAATACAGGCCACATTAAGAATTATAGATCATGAAGAACTGGTTCCCAAGGGTTAGATAGGGTATAGTGGGGGCTTGTTTGTTTGTATGGATGTAATACAGTAAGCCCAGCAGTGCAAACTACACAAGCTGGCCTAGTTCTCAGGCCAGTCTGTGTCTCTTTGCATCAGACATTCGTGGACAGAGAGCCCTGATTACACAAAATCTAACAGAAAATACAATAACAAAAATAAAACACAGAAACAATATTTATGGAATAGTTATGATCCAACTATTACCTGTTAATCACTTTTTGAGCATAGGCCTGAAAATGAAATTTCTAACGTAAATCTTGTTTGAAGCACAGACTTAAGTTTGGTCTCTTTTTTAGAAGTGGTAGAAGTTTAAGTTTATTATTCTGAAAAATGCATAAAAATACTATTTTTTTAATTTTATTTTTTATGAAATATGTATTTTCCAAAACATGTTTCTTTAAAACTGTGAGAAATTCAAAGCCATAAATCTAAACAAGTTGTGTTCCAAATTTGAGGTTGATATCACAAATAATGAGCTTTCAGTAAGATTTTGTTTGGGCACAGTACCAAATGTTTCCACTAGATGAAATTCACATCCCATTTGTTTCCAATGTGGTCAGGACCATTTAACATTTTCGAATCATGTCCATGATTTGTGTGTGTGTGTGTGTGTGTGTGTGTGTGTTTGTTTTAGTGTGTGTGTGTGTGTGTGTGTGTGTGTGTGTGTGTGTGTGTGTGTGTGTGTGTGTGTGTGTGTGTGTGTGTGTGTGTGTGTGTGTGTGTGTGTGTGTGTGTGTGTGTGTGCTTTTGTTTATATTACATTGTGGGGACCAAATGTCCCCATGATGTAATATAAACCTGAGTTCACCTACATCGTGGGGACCAGCCAGCGGTCCCCACAATGTAAATGGGTTTATAAATCATATAGAATGAGTTTTTGTGAAAAAGTAAAAGTTTGCACAGTTTCCTGTGAGGGTTAGGTTTAGGGGTAGGGGCAGGGTAGGGGGATAGAATGTACAGTTTGTTCAGTGTAAAATGCATTGAAGTCTATGGAAAGTCCCCACAATTCACAAAAACAAACATGTGTGTGTGTGTGTGTGTGTGTGTGTGTGTGTTCAAATAGCAAGTGCCAAAACCTTAACCAAGTTTTGTACCATTCTGATTAAGTAAAAAAAAACAAAAAAACTTAAAATTATTTGGTTAAAAATAACAGAACAGCACCGGGTTAAGTAAACATGATATAACATAACTGACATGTAGAGATCTTAAGCGTTTGATGCCTGTGTGCAGGTCATTCCATAGATCAGAGTCGAGGGCTGAATTTTACACACTATGCTAACAAAGTGTCAACCAAATTTCATATTATAAGCCACTTGTTATTTTGTTTTGTATCCCATAACCAAGGCAAATTCATTTCCTTAGGCAGTACTGCCAAAATCAGTCTGAGAACAAAAGATTCATTTCAGGCAATCTAGTGTGCCAGGGTTGGGGGTGTTAACATTATTGCGAGACATCCAAGTGAGACTGAAGACAGGATAAAACACTGAAGCATGATAAAATCATAATTTTCATCTTGTTTTCTTGTAAAAAAAAGGAAAAAAAGTATCTTGATATCCTTAAAGAAAGACAATATAATATAATATGAGAAGCAAAAGATTATTAAAGATAATAATTCTTATCATAAAAATTTCTAGAATAATTAGGTTTATTTTAGGTTCACTCGTGCGCTTATTGTAAAAGAGGCATGGATACACTATATACAATTAAACAACAGTACTGTGCTGGGTGCATTGCTGAACCAAAGAAAAGCCAACACGAAGAAAAAGACAACAAACGATGACTGCAGCAGCACATGAAACAGCATAATTCATGCAAGCGATTCCCCTCTCAGTATGTGTCTGTACCTCAGAGCTTCTGCCCCAAAAAACTGCTTCTGATTAGACTGAGACGCTCAGAAAGCACAGCACAGAGAATCACTGACAATTACTGACAAAATCTGCGTCAAACCTGACAGCACATGAATTTCATCAACTAAAGAAAAGGGGGATTACATGCATAAAACATGAAATGAAAAGACTGTTGAGAGAGTTGGGTAAGGAATCGGGGATGATTTGACCCAATTTGCATTGATAATCATTCATAATCAGTAACCTAACAGTGCTGGAATGGGAATGTGGACGTGAAAGAGCAGGCAAGTAAAGAAATTAAGAAATAAATTATGTAATTTTACTGTACAGTAAAATAATTAAAGGTGCCCTAGAACCCCTTTTCAAAAGATGTAATATAAGTCTAAGTTGTCCCCTGAACGTGTCTGTGAAGTTTCAGCTCAGAATACCCCATTTATTTTTTTTTATACATTTTTTAAATCTCCCGCTGCCCCGCCCCCGCGAGCTCTTAACTGCCTTAAACAGCAAACACAAAGTTCACACAGCTAATATAACCCTCAAAATGGATCTTTACAAAGTGTTCATCATGCATACATCGATTCCTGTGAGTATGGTATTTATTTGGATGTTTGCATTTGATTCTGAATGAGTTTGAGGCTGGGCTCCGTGGCTAAAGGCTAATTCTACACTGTTGGAGAGATTTATAAAGAATGAAGTTGTGTTTATGAATTATACAGACTGCCAGTGTTTAAAAATGAAAATAGTGACGTCTCTCTTGTCTCCGTGAATACAGTAATAAACGATGGTAACTTTAACCACATTTAACAGTACATTAGCAACATGCTAACAAAACATTTAGAAAGACAATTTACAAATATCACTAAAAATATCATGGATCATGTCAGTTATTATCGCTCCATCTGCCATTTTTCACTATTGTTCTTGCTTGCTTACCTAGTCTGTTGATTCAGCTGTGCACATCCAGACGTCCTCCCCTTGTCTAATGCTTTGAACATGGCTGGCATATGCAAATATTGGGGGCGTACATATTAATGATCCCGACTGTTACGTAACAATCGGTGTTATTTTGAGATTCGCCTGTTCTTCGGAGGTCGTTTAAACAAATGAGATTTATATAAGAAGGAGGAAACAATGGAGTTTGAGACTCACTGTATGTCATTTCCATGTACTGAACTCTTGTTATTTAACTATGCCGAGGTAAATTCAATTTTCAATTCGATGGCACCTTTAAATATCCAGGAACCCTAATACTAATAATTAGCATGGAAGTCAGTGACATGCTATAAATTTTTATATTTTGCTCTTGCACATACAAAAACAAACAAAAACAAAAACATGCTTACATATGTAGTGTGGCAGTGCAGGGGCCACTGGCTGAGCTAATTTTCTGGAGAGTGACACGTAAGGTCAGGTGAGATTCTGCGCTGAGTCAGAGTGTGTGTGTCACTTTGCATTACAGTAACTGGCTACAGTGGTGAACCGTACCTCACATCATAGTCCACACCAGGTCACGCTCACTCAGATCTCATCACAAGTCATTGTGGGATTTATGTATGAAAACTTTTACACAAGCATCTCAGAGTGAGATCTGGATAATCTAAAACCGATCTTAATTCTAAACTTCCCTGAAATATTGTATTAGAAGTACATTTTGTATTGACTGACATATTAATACAAGCAGACAGTGGGCTGACATGCTGGATAGATAGGCTGTTGTCTCTCTGAATAATACTGTCCTCATATTTTATTGGCAGTGAGGCAGAACATCTGGAAGAGTTCACACTTATCCTCAGTGAACACTCATACAGTCCAGTGTAGGGTTGCACTCTTACTTAAACTGATGCATTAAGTTTACATTATGGGAATAGTAACTATTTAAGTTGAAACTAACTCTGTTAGCGTTGAGTTTGGGATGCATTAAATTGAATAAAAGTGACAATAAAGATATTTATAATGGTACAAAATATTTATTTTTCTAATAAATGCTCTTTTTTTTTTTTACTTGAAAGAATCCTGTAAAGAAATGTATCACGATGGCCACAAAAATATTAAGCTGCACAACTGTTTTCAACATTGATAATTATAATAAATATTTCTTGAGCACCAAATCAGCATATCAGAATTATTTCTGAAGGATCATAAGACATTAAAGACGGGCGTAATGGCTGCTGAAAAAAACAGTAAATTACAATTATTCAATAAATGACATTTTAAAATATATTAAGTAGTTGTATTGAACGTTGAACATAAAATTTAATTACAGTGTATATCAAAAATGATTAGAAGGCCAAAAAAAATACAAACTACAAAAAAAGTCATTAATAAATGTTCTCTCTCTTAGTATTAACAAGTGCAAATGTCAATGTCTAAAAGATTAAAGTTTGTGAGGTAAAACATGAGCTCACTTTTTTAGTTTTAACTGTTTTTTTCCTGGTTGGGTGCTTACACACATTAAAGTCATTATGAAATCAAAATGGACAATTCTCTTCTTAATAATGTGTGCAGTGATGTGACCTGTCACTCACATGGGATCACAGCAATATCTGTGCACAGCAACAATCTAATCTATTTCCTATGAACAAAACCAAGTCCTGCCAAGTCCTGTTTTCTCATTTGAGAAGCTGTTTTTCTCATCACTATAGGGAAGAAAAGATGATTACAACTTCCGTTTCATACCGATTTAAGTTTTTAAGGTTACGTTTCAACAGTTTAATGGTACAATGCTAAAACATTTAGAAGTGTATGTTTTTTTAGTTCTCATTTATGCTACAGTTAATCTAAGTAACTTATGCACAGCTAGGTTAACAGGCCCCTGAACACAAATATCCACAAAGCTCCTTTCTATTTACATAACGTATGTGCATTTAATGCACAGTTCTCAATCATCTTACTGCGGTTTGCATAGATATACTCTGTTGAGAATTCAAAATTTGAGTGAGATTCCAAAAATATCAACAATCCATATTCTTTCAGGCCCAGGAGGAAATCTGTGACTAAATAGCAAGGTCAGTTCATATCTGAGAAGAGCCAAGTGTTTCCAATCTTCTATCAAGCCATACTGTCCATTAACACACATCAGCAGTTAAAAAAAAAAGTCTAATTATGAGGGAAAGAAAGTAGGTCTGCAGGCCTCAATGTCCCTCTGATTGAGGCCAACCAACCCTCAGAGACATTAAAGCACCAATCATGTGCCATCTAATCGAGACATGAAACTTTCCATCACCAAAGTTAGAAGCATAGATCCAGATCAGCCAGGCCCTCTGGTCATTCATTACCACACAACACTAGGTCAGTGTGCTCCTCTCGCAACCTTCTGATCTCCCTGACCAGGCCTCTTTTTAGACATGAAGAAGCCTCATTCAGCATCTGTCACGGAATCCCTTTCTATCGCAGCAGCTAAATGCAAATCGCCACCGTCATCCCAGGCCCCCCAAAAATCCCTAATTGACCGCTGTCAAAAACTCAACCTGGATATTCATTGACCTGAAAGATGAACAAAACCAAACAAGACTCCTCAATTACTCAGTTGAGTATTGTGAGATTAAATCAGTAACTCTGAAGTGCACATTGTTCGTTTTAACACTCCATGGTGAACTCACATTAACACATTAACCTTCCAGTCACGTCTTATCAACAGTCTTCAGTGTCAGAAAGAATTTTCAACTCTAAACTATCATAAGGCTGTTGGTTTCCAGATGGAAACTCAATGCAAAGAACAAAGCATCCATGAACATAGTTAGCGATAGTTTAAAGGCATTATTTGATTGGTTTTAAGGTGAATTCTGGGTGAACCTTTTCATTAGCTGGTCTAGCAGCATTATGAGCTATGCTGTAATGCAGATAATCGGGAATGTTGGCTTAGCCTATGGCTGGCACTTCAAAGCTTCTGATCACCTGCTTTAACGTGAACTGAAACAGACGATTGGCCCCGATGCGCAAGACAAAAGCCAGTGGGCCAATCAGCGCAGCTGTTAACTATGGTGGTGTAATGGAGGATGATTGGAATCAGCCGGGCTTCGGGCCATGACAGGGTCTGGGTTTGATTAGCAAGAGCTTACCCAGCCCTCCTGAGGCTGAAGGGAGAATGAAACAGACAGAGGGCAAGAAATATTTACTCTAAAAGGAAGTTCTTGGCAAAGGGACACTGCTGTGGCTAAAAATACTCCAACGCCACTGCCGACACCAGATGTCCTTTTCATTAAAAATAAAAAGTATGGGGGAAAATGAGGGGGAAAAATCTAGACAAGAAGTTTTAGCCAAATAAGAATTGCATAGCACAGCCTCACCCCTGCCTATTTCTTGGCTTCGTCTTAACCCTTCCACAGTTGAACTTTTCTTTAATATGCTCTTGGATCAATCCACCCCAACTTGCTCACTCTTTCTTTTTTCGTCCTGGCTCTTGTGGATATTTGCCAAAGTATTTCAGGAAACACAATGACCTCATGGCTGACGGATCCATGTACAGTAGGCGGTAAAAACAGCAATCGGAGGACATGAGCTCACCAGCACTAAACAATACACTCATTTGAGCTGTTGCCATGATGCACAGTCCAAACTTTCTATTTTCTTCACCCCTTCCCACAGTCTTTGTACATATGGAGGAATAATGTTTCATCAATATGGATAGTGTGAAATGCTGAACTTCTTGAGAGGAAGATCAGCGTTTCCCTTTGAACATTACATTTTTACTAGGGCACGAAGCCAGTGAAATACCAGTATGCCCCAGTAAAATATTTCTGATCAATTTTTGCCAGTAGATGAAAATTACTGAATAAAGACTTGAGAATCATTTCCCCTAATAATATTTCAGCAATAATGTGTGTTTCCGTCAGCTGTTTAGGATCAGAACTATCAATGCCAGATTCGTGAATGATTCACTATTGATCTAATCGAGTCTGAAATTGTTTGTGATTGATTCAATTTGATTCATTTCAGACAGATCACTCATACAGTGAATCAGACGTTTGCAGTGGTTTCTAACTTGATACATATGAGACAAACATTCTAGGAAACAAAACTTTAAAACATCTATCTTAGTCAGTGATTAAATAACTCTTTATTGTATGTGCAGCTTAAGTTATGACTGAACGTTTAGGCAATTTATATCCATATATCCATAACAGTATATAAAAAAAGAGTATCAAAATATGGGCATGCTTTTTTTTCTTTCTTTTTGATGGGCCTGTGCCCCAGTAATGATAAAAGGCTAAATGACATCTCTGACTGGTTGTTATTATGTATGAATGGAAATTATTATGTAAAATTACTTCAGACTCTGATGTGACTCTGCTATGAATATGAATATGCTATGGAAATAACATAGCCACATTCTAGAGCTTCTAATTTCAATGAATAATAAAAAAAAATTAAATAGCAATATTTTCAATGTACCATACACTCTCCTATAACTATGCAAAATAAACAAGTTTTGTTTGTGCAAAAAATTGTCATGTAGATCGTCTGTCTGTTGGTCAAACATTTATCTTTGCTATATGATTAACAGGCCACAGTTCACCAAACCTAAACTTTGGTATTCAGTAAAAATGAAACTTTTTTGCATCTCCTTGCACTCCTGCAGACTGTAAAGTGAACTCACCATTATAATAATGTACTCTAGGGTTACACCACCTGAAACATCAACAGCAATGAATGCACTCTGGAATGTGCTGTAGTTTCTTATTTTGTTGTCTTGATTGCATTCCAGAAATTACAACATTCCCGATACAACTGTGCATGATTATAAGTATGTAAAGCACTCTGGAGATAAAGAATTTGGTGGAAATCTCACCCAATCTCTAGGGACAGAAAATGACTAGTTAAAAGGATGTGACCCTCTGATGTTTCATGTCAAGCTTCCTGATGCACAGATAATGACTGAGGAATGGTGTTGAGATGAGATCGAGAAAGACTTGTGCATGTTGTATGCATGGGAATGAGAGAAGAGGAAGTGTGTTTCTGCATCTATCAGGACAGGAGAAGTGCTGACGGGATGGAAAGAGGAAGGCTCACAGACACTCTCCAGGGCAAGAGAGGCCAAACCAGGGGTCAAGGTTTGGATGGTCATCTCTTGCAGTCAGTCTTGGCTGTTGATGCTGAAACTACACCATTATGTGTAGGTTATAATCTTGTTTTACCATTAACGGTCCTTCAAATGAACCCGTGTACTTATGCTGATTTAAAATAAAAATAGTAATAATAATAATTCCAAAATAAGTTATAAAATTCAGTATATTACAGTAAATATTTCACGAGTAATGTTTTTAATGGAGGGCTTTTTACAGTATGAAATGGACTGTTTTTCAGCTTCGCAGTAATGTTGAAAAATGACATCAATTTCAGAATGATCATTCAAATGGCATTTACGGCTCAGCTGACAGCCTCAAAAAAGTGTTTCCAAAAGAGACTTCCAATTCACATACTTTTGGGGCTGAAGATGCCAGCCAAGCAACTGCCATTGAGATGAATGGGATGCTAATGGATAGCTTTTCCCAAATATATTAGAACTCCCTGGACAGAAGCCTCCAGACTACACATATGGAGAGCAGCTCTGAGAAGGAAGAAAAACAAGCCAAAAACTGTTTTACTCTTCCTTTAACTTTTCTTCCTTTCATATTGAACAGACAGATAAAGGGCAGGCAGTGGGGTTATTACATGAAGCATTCAAATATTTTTGAAGATAATGCTAATAAGTTTTAGTTCATATAGGTTATTATTATTATTATTCATTACAAAAAAAAAAAAACATATTCTGTGTGCTATGAAACAGTAATGAAGCCCTAATGATGAGGAATTTGCCGGCTAACAGGGAACCTTCTCAAAACTTTGGATAACCTTCTAGGTTCTCTCAAAGTTATGAACAAACATTATTCCAGTAATGTTAACAGAATGTTTGTTCAAAGTTATCTGGTCTTTAATAATGTTCTTAAAGGTCACGTTTTTTTGTGTTTTTTTGAAGCTTGGATTGTGTTTATAGTGTGCAATATAACATGTGTTCATGTTTCGCGTGTAAAAAAACAGTATTTTTCACATAATTTACTTATCTGTATACCACTGTTTCCACTTTCATAAAAACGGGCTGATGACTTCCTTGTTCTATGAAGTCCCTCCTTCAGAAATACGTAACGAGTTCTGATTGTGCCAGCGGTTCCTGTGTTGTGATTCGACAGCAGCTTAGCGCACCCAGAGCCATAGAGAGCGCACCTTGCCCGGAAAGGTCACGCCTCTTACCATAACGTGTGCTGCACATAGTTTTACATGTGGATTATTGTGGTGTTGTGCCAAATGAACACAAAAGACAATAATTCCCGAGAGACTGAACTCTTTAATCTCCACAAGCAGCGACAGAAAATGTACAACGTTAGCACTCACTCAGAAGAGTACCACATACGGAAAACAGCCATATACATAAACATAGTCCCCTCTTGTGGCCATTATGTGCACTGCAGTCCAACATTAACTATTGCAGTAAGGATACCACAATTATAATTTTCGGGAACCGAGTTAAACATAAATTGTAACCATTGATCTCTAAGTACAGCGTCCCTGGGAAGGTCAAACAAAGGTGATTGGACTGCGGGATGAAAAAACAGCGTTTCAACGACATGCCGACAAACACACTCTACAAACGCAACTATTGCTCTTCTCCGTGGGAGCGCAACAAGACCACACCCCCTTTTTTGTGTATTCCTGTGGGCGGAGGTTAGTCAAAAAACTGTTTTAGTGACGTCATTAAAGAAGGAAGTAGAGGGATGTAGTCCAAACTGGCCGTTCGATGTAGGCGACTTCTGTTAAATAAAATATCTCGCTTGGCATTGAACTTTGAGCTTTAAAATTTTACAGATTTTATTTATACTCTAACAACAACATTACACACTAACTAAAGTTTGAAACATGGGATCACGAAGAACGGGACCTTTAAAACGTTAGCATAAAAACATTAATTATATTCATGGACATTTTATTTATATTCTTTATCTAACGTTTATCTAATGTTTTTTAAATGTTACTACTTGTTTCAGAATTTTAAAAACAATAAAAAGTAATTTTGCAAATATAAATAAGTTTGCAAAAAGATAAAATGGAATGTTTCTTTAACGTTCATAAAAAGAAGTTTTAAAACATTGAAAATATATTTTGAATGGTCAGAAAACTTTCAGAAATAACGTTTTCATAACTTAATGGGAACGTTAGCAAAATGTTTTAAGAATATATTTTTGTTAGCATGGTCAGACGAGAGAAGATTATTTACTGTGCAGAACAATCAAATAATCTACAAAAGACATTATATAAATCTATATAACACTACAAAGCACAGCATGATCAGTGAAGAATTGTATATGTGAGCATGTATATAAATGCACATGGATATGCATGCCTCTTTCACATGTCACACATGTGCTACTTCTAAACCTGATGGATGCAATGATTACACACCATCTGCTGAGCTTTTCCCCATACACACATAAGTAGAGGCATGCCAGGTCTCATAAAAACTCGGTCTGTGTGCCACAGTGACAAAGAGGATTACATATACGACCACAGACATAGTACAGTACACACACACAAACACACACACATGCAATAGTGCTGTAATATCCACTAACTACTAGTCCTGCTATAATCCCACTGTAACTGACTGTGCTGATCTAACCACTAACCCTGTGGCATTTTAAACACACAAACAACAATCTGACACATGCTGCTCTAGCATCTTTATGAAAAATTAATTTCATTCAGAAAATTCCCACGATAGCGTAACTATAAATATACCAATCAATAAACCGTCTCATATTCTCCCTCACAAACAAGCATTTACTACATTTCAACCTATAGAATATAATAAACAATTTTGTTTAACAACTCAGTAAAAGAGCCCGTCCTTATAAAAATCATTTACTCATAAGATTAAAAATTGGGCAGAACAAAAATATATGTTTTCACATACAGCTGTAAAATCTGTATTAGAATTGAATAGAATAGAAGGGACTATCTATGTTCTTAAACTTCATGCACCGTCAGATCCTTTACTTTTGCCTCAGATATGAAGATTCTGGGAATTTGATTGTTTGTTCTGAAGGATGAAATCAAATCCTTTTAGGGTCATTAAAGCAATTCTGTTAAATAACATATACACTGAACTACTAAAGTAAACAAAAAGTTGCTGTCAGCAAGCTCATTACAGGGAGCAGAACAGAATTCTGGGTATTTCAGGCATTCCAAACACTCCACAGTGTTAATGGGATTCTTGCAACTCCTTAAATTTTTGGGAAATCCTTGACGTCTGCAAAGCATGTACTGTAGCAATCTTTGCAACGGTGTTACAAGCACAAGAGTTGAGGATCTAATAACAAGGGGTAAATCTTCTGCCTGCTTCATATCAAAAGAAAAAAAATGGTTGGTGACAATGAATTCAATAAGAAACTGAAGAATACGGTTGAGAGATTTTATGTAAAAGAAGAGGGAGCAGTTGATAAATAAGTAGAGGAAGACAAAAAAAGATAAATTTGTTATGGGAAAATAGTGAGATGCCAACATGTTGCCAAATACTGCCATTTTGTGTAAATTTAGCATCATTGCAGCATGGATTTTAAACACTTTCCTCTCTGTCATGGGTCCAGATTTCCCTCTTGCGCTAGGCAGAGGGGCTCTCTGAGAATGGCCTTGCTAACAGCAATCCCATCTGGCTGAGCTCCAGCCCTCCTTTTTCTACAGGCTGTGGGAAAAAGCGTCCGGCACCGCAGAGCTCTGTAATCATTTCACCAGGACTGAAAACCCAGAGCCCTTACTGACCTTTTCCGTGTCCAGCGTTTCAAACATGACAAGACAATGGTAACAAACCAGACAAACACACCAATGGCCAAGAAGGCCATTCACGGGAAAACTTAAGGGACACAGAATCTGTACTCTAGCGCGCTCCATGTACCTCCACTGGAGAGATTCTCCACAAAACCTGCAGAGTGAAAAGAGCTGCCAAACCCCAACCTCTCCCACTCTCTTTGGGCCTAATCGGTATGCTTTCATGTATGTTGGTTTTCCATGTTTTATGGGGACATTACATTGACATAATGATTTTTATACTGAACAAACTGTATATTGTATGAACTGTATATGTGAATGAACAAAAATGAAATGATCCCGGAACAAATCCCAGAACACATTATCGTGGTATTTTCTGTAATCTGTGTGTGAAAGGAGCAAAAGCAAAAGTAAATACTAAAAGTAAAATCCGAAATTTGTTATGCTGATATTATAATATGTAATGACAATGATCTGTAATTATAATTTGTATTAAATTAGGGGGGGAAGCTTTTTCTGTCTCAGACGTTTGGTGCCCACTGTATACACATTATACTTAAAGCTTCAAGTAGGCCAGTAGTGTCTGTGTGCTAGAGATGTCTATTTCTAGACATGAACGCATGCAGCAAAAAGAAGCAAAGTAAAACAAAGAAATGAGAACAACACAAGGGCATATAAAAACAACAAAGCCCAAATCAGGATTACGAATTGCAGAGGCGACTGACATGCCAACACACCCAAAGTGCCAACAGAAATAGAAGTGAAATATAGAGAGATACAAGTAAAATCAGAGAGAAACAACAGGAAAAAGTAAAAATAACAACAGACATATTAAAAAGAGAGAGGAGTTGCCCAAAGACGAAGAAAGAAGCATTATAAATGTGCTCCTTCCACTGGGAACAAGAGAAAGAGGACAGGAAAGAGATTAAAATAGTAAAAGATGAGGAAGGTTAGAGATTGAGAAAGCAGAACACGGAATTACAGTACAGCCAATTCACATATCAATCAATAAACCTGTCAGTATCTATTCATTTTGTCTCAATTCATGCTCTAATAATCTCATCATTCAGATCTATATTCATTATCTCTGTCCAGACAGGGTCATCTCTCAATCCCACTGTGTACACAGCTAATGTGGTGTGTAGACTTCATGACTTCAACAATTTTATAGCTTTTCAAGACAATATCAGGCACTGTTAGAAAAGCACATGACCATTCAAGACATTCTGTGACTGTCTAGGGAGCAGGGGTAGGGCGTAGAAATATATGACACACTTATTATGCTGGATTGACATGTACATGTAAGTGAGGAGAACACAAAGGGCGCAGTGCAGACAAAGCAGAGGTAGATCAAAAGCTCCATGACTGACATATTCAGATTGTGGATGGCACAGCAGAGAAGGAGACATAAAGACAAGACAGAGAGAGAGAATGCCAGTGTAGGGTTAATGAAATGTGTGATGATAGTACCAGCTGAGCCAGCAGTAGAGCCTGTAGAGGTAGATCACGCCTGAATGCTGATTCTTAATAGCAGGGATTATGCTCAGTCCAGACTGGGCTCACCCACTGATCACCCTCCAGCACTCACGCTCCACATACGCACAGATTAAAACACATACATTATAAACACAACTCATATCATCTGCAGTCATCTGTCATTATCAGTGGACTCATACAGTGTAGACATTTGTATATTTGGTTGTTCTAGGCCGTTTGATCCTGTAAGTTCCATGGCAACGTTACACAAATTCCACTGGCACTAAAAAATGATGGAAAATTAAATGTAAGAAGTTGCTGTGGAATATACACATACAGTACTCTGAGGACTAAAGAGAAACAGCACCTCGTCAAAAACCTCTAGATGAGAAAATACAACAAATAAAACAAAACAAAGGTTACAAAACACAATGTGAAATTCTTCCAGATGGAGGCAGCGTCTCTTTTGCTTCCTTAGAACTCAATGTATTCTCAAGGCGTGTTCATAACACAAATGTCTGGAATGAAAATTCGGACAGATTTTAGCATGCATTTGTTTGCATACAGGCATGTGACCAAAAAAAAAATCTTACTTTTTAAATCAGTCACATTGCTGCATGCAAATGTTTGTGTCAGTCTGAACAGACACATTAACAGCTATTCAAATTAAAATGTTTATTGCACTCAATATTTACATCTGTACATGAACATTTGTATTGGTGTGAACAGGCCTTCATAAAGGTCAAAAAGTGTGAATGTGAAGGATTGGCTAATTACCCTATCAATGCAATTTTGGTTGCCTATTATGTTCACAAACATTCACACATGGGCCTGAATCGATCAAAATGGCAGAAATGGATTGAAATGTTGAAAATATATCTTTACTTTCCATGCTGCCAGATCTGAAAATACAGAGAGCAAACATCCCTGACAGCAACACAGTGTCGGGCCAGTTTCTCTTGTTTAGTCAAATCCCAGACAGCAACATAGTGTGGCCCCAGATCCGGCCCACATCTGGTACATGTGATTTACATGCAGGCCAGATGTGGGCCGGATCTGGAGCCACACTATGTTGCTGTCTGGGATTTGACTAAACAAGAGAAAATGGCCTTTTCTATATGACTCGGCAACATTTAATTCGAAAAAAAAGGACACAAAACAACAACGAAGTCATTGGTTCATTGGGACTGCCTGACGTGGAATGTATATCGAACCAAAATCTAGAACTGGGTGTGACTATGTCTCTGGTTGATGTGGAAATGAGTTCATCTGTCTTGACCACGTGAGAACTGTGCTTGTGCAGCTTCATTTCATTTAATGCTGTTTTTAGGCTGGAATTGTGTAGCTCTGAAAGTTACAGTATATTTCACAGTGCAATGAACTCTTTTATCTCAAAAGATCAAAGAAATCTCCTTATGATCTGACCCATTTAAATTATTTTAAATGGAAATGAAGTCTGATACAATGTTTGCAATACATCTTTCTTCTCACACTGGTTAAAGTTAAAAGGATGTCATTCCAAACTTCTGTGGAACACAAAAGAAGATATTTTGAGATACAGGGGTTGGACAATGAAACTGAAACACCTGGTTTTAGACCACAATAATTTACAGTATGGGGCCTCCTTTTGCAGCCAATACAGCATCAATTCATCTTGGGAATGACAGATACAAGTCATGCACAGGAGCCAGAGGGATTTTGAGCCATTCCTCTTCCAGAACAGTGGCCAGGTCACTACGTGATGCTGGTGGAGAAAACATTCTCTGACTTGCTCCTTCAAAATACCTCAAAGTGGCTGAAAAATATTTAGATGGTGACTGTGCAGGCCATGTTCAACTTTGCTTTCATGTTCATCAAACCATTCTGTCACAAATCTTGGTGTGTGTATTTGGTGCATTATCATGCTGATACACGGCACCACCTTCAGGGTATAATGTTTGAAACATTAGGTGCACATAGACCTCCAGAATAGTTTGGTAGTCCTTGGCAGTGATGAGGCCATCATGCACAGTAGGGATGCCATGATATTGCAGGCCAAACCATCACTGATCCACCCCCCCACCGTGCTTCACTTTAGGCAGCATCAGTCCGTGTGTTAAGCCTGTTTGGGCTTCTCCACACCATAACTCCCACGGATTTGGAAAAGACAGTGAAGGTGGACTCTTCAAAGAACAATACATGTTTCATAATGTCCACAGCCCACAATTCGCACCGTTGGCATCAATGAAAACAACATTTGGTATTGGTACGAGTGACCAAAATTTTGGCTATAGCAGCCCGACCGTGAATTTTGAATCTGTGGTGCTCCTGACGAACAGTTTTGGTGGAAACAGAAGACTTCGGCAGATGTGGTTTTATGTTTTTTGGATACAATCCGGGTAGTACCTGGACATCCCTTTTAGAGGAAGTCCACAGTTAATGGTTACCGTGGCAACTGGATACCATGGCTACCGATACACCACAAAGACTTGCTGTCCTGACCACAGATGAGCCAGCGAGATGCGCACCAACAATTTGTCCTCTTTTGAACTCTGATATGTCTCCCATTATGTTGTGTGGATTGCAATATTTTATGTACAGCTGTGTTATTGCTCTTCTAATCCAACCTTAACACTCTGCTCTTACTAACAGAATGTTAAATCAGTGAAGATTTGCCACCAGGCCACACATATATAGGCGTGAAATCTCAAACAATATACTGTTTCAGTTTCATTGTACAACCCCTGTGTGTTTCAGGGTTTTTTGTCCATACAATGTAAGCCATTGGTTGGTCACCAAAACCGACTAAGGACCAACATAAACCAGCTCAAACCAGCTGCCATGCTTCAAAACTTAACCAGCATATGCTATTTTTTCAATACTGTATACACATACAGATGCAAGCACACTCTCAAGTCTCTCAAGTAAATGCTTTTCATCTAAACCCCATCTCATCTGAACTCTCTTAAAAGCTGAGAGTTTCTCTTGAGTGGGAAACTAGGCCACCTCCACCTCTCTGAGTCAGCCATTTGTTTTTGAGAATGTGCTACAAAAACAACATTATTGTCTTTAATTAAGCTGCGTTCACAATGCTCATCTATTTGCTTCTCTTCCTCCCTCTGCATCCCTCTCTCTCTTTAGCCGCTCTGTGAGGACACTTCCTTGTGTCACAGGCTTTCTTTGTGCCTGCAGCCAGCAGCATGTACGTGGGAAGCAGCAGAAACTAGACTCCGCTGCCAAGGCAAGTCTCCCGTCTTCTTAATGAGAGCTGTGGGTATGTGCGTGTGAGCGCATGGGAGTATCTATGTGCAAGACAGAGATTCTGTTACTAATGACAAGAGACACATCCTCTGCACAGTTCACCCACAGTGTAAATCCTGATTCTGATTCACCTTCAGTCTTCACCTACAGCTTCAAGGTTTGAGCTTGTATCCTCCGATGAACCCTTGCATTCATTCAACGCTGTAAAAACATTGAAACAGCTTGTGACAACAAGCAGCTCTGCTTGTAGCCTACCATGTTACTCTTTGCCACTCTGCTAACACTGTAAATGACTGCAACATTTTTTCCCAGTTTCTTAGCAACACTATAAGCAACAGGGGCACCTCTGTCTCTGTTGCTAGGCAACAATGCAGCGATCACCCTCCCCTTGCGATGAGCTGGCTGGCAGTGGGCTATAGAGTGTACCTGTGTGTCATGTGCCGCTGCACCGCATCCAGTGTTTCAGATTAGCTTGAGGAAAAACAGTCCACATCCTGTAGTAAATGGAAAGAGCACCAAGAAACCCACACACCCCGCATGGATTAGTCTATTATTATGAGGGTCTGGTCATATTGAGCTGTCAGAACCAATCAGAAGATAGGAATTAAGAAAAGACAGAAAAAGATGATACAGTTACATGAGGGAGAGCAGAAAATATCTCTATAAATGCTATAATTCACACCAGAAATCAGTCTTTGTATAAAAATGAGGGTCTTTCAATCAGGTTTTGAGATCTCTTTCAGCTTCTGAACAGCTTTGTGGATCCTCTCATGGGGACAGAGCTGTAGGGTCTACACAGGATGCTATCTTAATTAGGTCTATAACTCAAACCACTGTTAATATTTAATTGCCATTAAGGCAAAATCGAGCCTCATAATTTCCATATAGTACATGCTGTTTCAAAGCATGTTCATGTACGAATGCAAATGTACTGTCATGCCCGGAACTAAAAAAAACACAGGAGAGCTGGATCCAAATGCAGATTCTTTAATAAAATAATAACCAAAGTTCGGTACAAAAAACATGAGAACAGAGAAACAAGGAAACCAAAACTAAACACATGTAAGAGTAAGGAAAAACCCCAACAATGAACACAGGAAACACTAATATACACACGGGTAATTAGACTAACAAGACTCAGGGCAAATTCTAATATGAAGTGAGCATCCCTACGCCCTATTCACTCTGAAGGGCAGAGCCCTTGAAGTGGGGACTTTGGAGGTAGCTGGGCACTTGTGTGTCATAATGAAGCTGTTTGGACTGCACTTGGCAAAGGGAGCCATGAAAGACCACGTAATTTCCTCATTAGCTTCACATGGAATATAACCACGACAAAGCTAGGCAGCAAAAACAGTTAATATGATATATACAGATAAATGTACATTTATAATGAAGTTTTTATGCTCTTAACTTTATAAGTTAATCTTTAAACAAAGCTTTAAACACATTTTTTTTACCTATGAACCTTAATATGAAATGCATGATGAAAATGTGTGTAATATATCACAACAAAACAAAACAACTTGAATTATTCTGTTTATACGTTAACAGCTTGTGAGGATTCGCTACCCTGAGTCACATGACCATAAATGATTACATTTCCTTGAAGTGACCATCGTATGTTCCCTTCGCTAATGGACTTGTGCAAGGGTCCTTCATGAAAGCATTCAATTGTTCACTTTCATTTGAAACTCCCCTACAAATGGCGTGCCCTTCCCAAAGTGCCCTTCAAGGGTGCCAAAATGCTGTTTGGAATTTGCTCAGAGGTAAAACAATCAGGGGGAACATGAATCAGGAATTAAACTAAAAGACTACAAAAAAAAAAAAAAAGTACACTGTAAACCAGTGGTTCTCAAATATTTTGGGTCACGACCCCCATGTAAACTTTCCAAACCCCACCCCACTTCGGACTCTCAAATAATTTCACTAAAATGTATAAGTAACAACCTGTCACTCACAGCAATAGCAAACGACAAACAATCCTGCATGTCTCTGTGTAAATGAATGGTGAGGTTTCGTCTCATATTCTTGAAATATGTGTACATGTTAAATTATTGACATTAATGTTATCTGCATATGTTGGTTCTGTTGTGTTTACCCTAAGGGGGGTTATTGCTGCTCTCCCTGCTCTTATCCATGCTAGGCTGCATGGATGCGCAGGGAGTTCTTACCCATAATACCGCCAATAAAAACTCTATGGAGTTATCAATCATATTTGACGATAGTGGTCCTGACAGAAATGAAAACATGAAGACATGAACTTCATCTCCAGAGCTGCTTTGAAAAATCTAGTCGTGGCCTAATGGTAAGAGAGTCAAAGTGATAACCTGAAGGTTGTGGGTTCAATTCTCAATACCGGCAAGAAATGATCGAGGTCCCCATAAACGAGGCACTTACTCCCCAATTGCTCCCTGGCTGCCCACTGCTCTGGGTGTGTGTCAACAGTTTGCAGTGTGTGTGCACTAACTGGATGGATTAAATGCAGAGGACAAATTCCATACTTAGCCTTCACATATCACTTTCACACTGAAACTGAAACCACGACTGAAAGATCTTCGCAACAAACCATCAAAATAAAAGTTTGGTTTAACTTCAAGAAATTATGACAGAAATATATCACTACTGATATATTTTTTCAGGTCTTGCATTTCAGGTTTTGCAGTCTCTACTAATGAGCTCATGAGTTGAATCAGGTGTAATAGATGAGGGAGACATACAAAATGTGCAGGGCTGATGGTACTCACTGGCCTATGACACCTAGCAACATGTTTTGTTCCTGAATGTATCAGTATTTTTTTTTAATGAATCGGTTCAATGAGTAAATGATTCAATGACTCAGTCATAAAGACAAGTCACTTGTCGCCACCTACTGGCGTAACGATGTAACCTGGAGAAAGACCATGTTTACCTACACACTGACTGTATGTCTGGAAAACAAAAACAATGGGAATAATAAGCTACATTACTTGTCCAGTCAAATTCTAGGTCCGGAGCTAACTGTTCAAGCAGCTATTGAAATACTGTAGGATGGAGTGAGGAATGAAGGATATTGCAGCCAACAGCTCAAAATAAAATCGACAAAAGAACATCTGCTGAAGTTAAGAATCTAAACTTATAGTGCTTGTAAATTACCTACAGTAAAACAGCAAAGCTGACAAAGAAAAAGTGGGTCCATGTGAACAAATGTCTGTTTCTCTTCAAATAACCTGTTCATGGAAATCTTTGCTTCAGGCTTTTCGATGAGGGGCTAATTTCAAGCATCCTGTCTTTTGTTAATAGTGTTTCTTGATTATAAGGTTTTAATGATAGTGTAGTTTGGGAGGGTGCTGAGTGCTGAGCTGTACAAGTCTCTCAGTGTGAACAGGTGTTCCCTAGAGGAGGTCAGGAGTGTGTGTGTGTGTGTGTATGTGTGTGTCTATCTCTCTCTCTCTCTCTCTCTCTCTCTCTCTGTGTATTTGGGGAGGTATACAGGGAAAGCTGAGTCAGGCTCACCATGTTGGCGGGAGGTCCTGCACCATCAAACCACCCTGTAGAATTAAAGAGCAGCAGTAATTTTCCTGTAATAAGAGAGTGTTGATGGGGAGCACAAAGCCAGTGATGGTTTGTAAGAAGAGATTCTATCTTGCCTTTTTTAATACTTTTTCTGGCAGCTGTTGCTCTCAAACATATATCACAAGGCTGTGTTGTGTATTGTATCTTTTCACTTTTCTTTTCCAATCACACAAACCCTCTTATTATGTCCTTAAGCTGCATTATATTAATAAACAGAGCCTGCATTTTCAAAATATTCAAAACACTCTGTTTAACACTCAGTTAATGCATCCTTTTCATGAGAAAAGAATACACAGTTGTAGAAGGAGAAGCCATGATAGTGTCCGGCTGTACTGTACTGAAACGGGATCATTCAAGGTCATTGGCTGTTAAACGTTTGGCTATGGAGATACAGACTGACAGACACAGATGGACTTCACTTGATCCTAAGTCATTTAAATGCAGCATCAGATTATACTTCTTTGTGACAAATGAATGTAAAGCACTTAGAGTTACTACAATTATAAAAGTAGTTACTTTACAGATTGGACAGTAATGAATTATGGTGAATTAAAAACTGTACATTTAGCATTCAGAATGGCACCTGCTCCCTTTTATTTGGTTGACACACACATGCTTGACGTTCATGAAGCAAAACAGATGAGAGAAATGAAGAACGCTAATTAAATTTAGAGATGGCGAAATATAGTTGATGTTTAGAAAGAGTGGACATAGCGTATTTACATTCATAATATAAAGACTGCATAAAAATAGGACTATAGGAATGTATCACAAAATGGATAATGTTCATAATGTTCCATTTTTCATTTGGTAAAGATCAATATGGAGTCTGGACATTTTTAGAAATACAAAAGTAATGTAATGTGAGTAAGAAAATTAGTTTTTAGAAAGAATAGGCTATAATTATTCAAGTAATTCCACTGCAGTTTTACTAACTGATCATTTATTATTTTATTTTTATTATTTCGGAAGTAACATCCCCAACACTGTTCATGTGTTCAGCACAACTGATCATACCTTGGCATTTTGTTCTTGTACTAAATTGACAGCTAAGGTGCTCCTGTTGTGCAAGTTTTCATAAGTATTATTAATGCTATATACATTTGTGTACCACTCCAAGCAGAATTTACTATCTCATATTGATATTACAGAGTATGCAATGGAAATCTACACTAGACCCTATCAGAAATAGACATGTTTAGGCGACTAAGAATGTTCCTCTCAGACTGTTTGGCTGGTGTTTGCTTACATGGCCGTGTGAATGGTAACACCCTGCTGCCTACAACAGTCTACTTCAAACATCTGGGGAAATACTAACCCCCATCACACACACACAAACACACTCAGACACACAAACTGATCCTCCAAATAGCTTGCTGGTTGCTGAGCTGGCAGACGATTTTTTTTTCATGTTCTCTTTGACTATGAGGGGCAGCCATTTTGCCCCCTGGTGTATGAATCAGATTTATGATGTTCATAATGGTTGCTACTATTCCGCTCATGCAGGCAGGGCAGTAAAACACCCCTATGAAGTGCCGGACGAGCCTTCCGCACCGTGCACACATCTGCAGACAGTTTTTTTTTTTTTTTATGAGCTCCCGTGCCAGGCTTCCAGGACAGACTGTGATCTATCAGCATTTATTCCCACCACAGCCAAGAACAGAGTGGGAAAGAGAGTCTCTGTGTGAGAGACTGAGCTCGAGGAGAAAGAGAGAGTGAGAGGAAGATCGAGAGGACAAGCCAAAGCACTTTTTGTTTTGATTTTGGCTCATGAATTAGGGTTTTCACACACACAGCCAGACTCCCTCCACTGAATCCGTCCATACAGAACAAGATTATTATCTAGGCCTCCCGATGCTGTGTTCTTTCGCCCTGCCACTTATTGTACACATGCGAAAAAGCCAAAAACTTGGCTAAAAGCCCTGATTTCGCTTAAAGGAGACAGTGTGAGACCATAATCTTAGAGGGTTAGTTCACCCAAAAATGAAAATTCTGTCATTAATTGACCCTTCACCGGGAGTTTGATTGACAAGTGATCTAACTTTAATCAGAACACTGAATCCGCCATTTTGTCTGACAAAGCAATCAGGAGTTAGAAGATTAACCTTGGTGGACTTAAACTTGAAAAATGGTGTGTATTGACGTCTTAAACATGTTTGAAACAACAATCCTTCTCATGTTCATTCAAGTTTATTTGATGCTATAAATGAACTAGTAGGAAGATATGATCGGTTTACAAGCCTCTTGAGGTGAGGCGCTACAGCAATCTGTCACAACCATGGTCACGACACATTAAAGAGCCACAAAACGGTTTTTATTGTTTGAATTTCTTAAAAGAACTACAGTTCTTAAAAGAACTTTGTTTAATATCATAAGTAACCTGCTATGTCTTGTCTGTCGACGTGTTGTCAGTATCCTCTTTGCTCCGCGATGTATTTTTCACTGCGTGTGGCATGACAGCGCCACGGCTTGTCGGACAAAGCAACAGTAAATAAGGGGGGCGGGTCTTTGCAAAAGGTCAATTACTCACCCTCATGTCATTCCACACCCATAAGACCTTCATTCATCTTCGGAACACAAATTAAAATATTTTTGTTGAAATCCAAGAGGTATATGACTCGTCCATAGACAGCAATATAATCAACACTTTCAAGGTCCAGAAAGGTAAAGCTGATCACGTGAGCAGCACGACACATGTGTGTGATGCTGACGCAGGAGCCGACCAATAATGAGTCGCCGTTTCTGGCGTAGAACCTGGAAGAGCTGGACGTAAACAACCAGAGAATGACACAGAAGAGAAGATAATGTTGAATAAAGTTATTATTTTTGTTTTGTTTTTGTGGTCTTATGGATGTGGAATGACATGAGGGTGAGTAATTAACAAGAATTTGCATTTTTGGGTGAACTAACCCTTTAAGTTAAAGGGGTCCAATACAACACTGACTGGACCCCAGTGGCTTTCACTGAATGCAAAAAAATATATATATACATTTTTTAAACACTTTTTTTGGTTCCTCAGAAAGCTTTAGAATGACATGAGGGTGAGTAAATGATGACAGAATTTTCATTTCAGGGTGAACTATCCCTTTAAGTAATTCTACAGCCAATGTGAGAACACAAGAAAAAGAATTGGTGACGAAGAGAGTTAGCTAGACTCAATCTCGGAAGGAGAAGAGGAGGAGGATGAGCTGAATGTAGAAGAACAGTAAAGAAAGTAAATGAGAAGCAGATTATAGGCAGTTACTGGCAGGAAGCATCAGTTTCCTCCCTCACTATGGCGGACCCCCATTGAGAGGATGAAGGCCTGGAGTGTGTGTGTGTGTGTGTGTGTGTGTGTGTGTGTGTGCGTGCGGTTGTGTTTGTGTGTTTGCTTCCGTTTCGTTGTGGTTCACTGCCATCCCCTCCTCATTGCTTCGTGGCAGTCTGTGGTGCTGTGATGGGGAGGGGGTGAAACTTGTCCCGAACATAAACCTTAACAGCTAAACATGAATATGCAACCCAGGCTCATTGGAAAAATGTGCCTGTGGCAATATTTCTGCAAAATGATATTACATTGCTTTTTAGCACATTTGACACTTACAAAGTAAAATGTCTAGTGAGTGGCACTAAAAGCTCAGTCAGTTTTATCTGAAACAGAAGAATGTGAATCTGGCAACATTTTATTACATTGGCTGGCTGTTGTATTGTGGCAGTTTAGAAATGAAGTGTCTAGTGAGTGGCATTAAAAGGTTAATGCTCTATTGTGTTTGAAAATATTGTACACTTTTATGCAATTAAAAGTCTTTGAGATAATATATCATGACTTGTGTTTCACCAGACTCGTACTATACTTGAGCGCACCGCGTGCTGTACCAGGTGAACTACTGAGCAAGTTTACTACTGTACGTCAGCAAAGCCAGACATATGAAGCTGATTGTTTGATGCATCAAAATGTATTAAGTGTTTTGAGGTCATAACATATAGTATTGTAGACGGACCATGTAAAATTTCAGCTGGAAACTGCACGGAATTACATGTATGATTTTTGGTTTTACATTTTTTCAGAGTCAGATTTGATAATGGATATTTTAAAGTAATCGTTAAATAATAAGGGCCCCAATAAGGACCTTTGTGGGTCCTTTCACCCACAACATTTCAGGTTGTTCAATGGCAGCCCTGCTTGAATGGAACCTTTCAAAAATGTATGTGATGCATATATTATAATACATCATCCTATCAGAGATCACTTGACATTTATCCTGTTACACGATACCCCAACCGTGCCCCAACTCATATTCTCTCCTTTTGTTTCTCTCTCTGTCTTAAAATATCTCGCAGCAGCCCTGTGGTCAACACACTGTTTGATCCATAGACTATGTCTGCTTGCCTCGCGCTCTCTCTCTCTCTCTCTCTTTGAAGTTGTTTCAGGGCACGTCTGTGAGGTGTGTCGGACCTTGGTGGCCGTCCTCCTTTTGGCATTCAACAAATTCACATCAATCAGGTCACAAGATCATTGAGTTGTATGTGACCCCTTCTTTCCATAGAGAGACATATGTTTAAGAGCACTCACCTGTGCCATGAGTATTCAACTCCCTGGTTATCTAGCCCATTTCTATAAACCCCACATCATCTGAATCCACTTTTATTGGCTAATGAAATATAAAATGGTGTTCATATCATTCTGAAATGTAAATCTGTGAAAGCTGTTGTCATCCTTTCAACTACAGTCATTCTCAGTCTATTGTGAGCCAAAGGCTAGATGTGGGCTGATGCATGTCTATACCACAACTGAGGAAATTTCACTCAAAAGCTTGATTATCAGATCACTAAAATAGTGTTAAAGAAGAAATGAGTGTTGCAAAACTGCATCTGACCTATCCAGGACACTAGCTCTGTGCTACATAACTATACTGTTATCTGTAAGTTATACAGTCTATAATTTACTGGCATGTGTCCTTCTCATTCTGGTAAGAGCAGTGAGTTACTTAACAGTGAACATGAGAATTGGCCAGACATAAGACATAAAATACTATTTACTGAGGTTTATGCTCAAAACAAGTGAAAAAATGTGTTAATGGAAAAACAACAAAATCCATTCAAGACTCCTTATTTGAGAAGTTAAAGAGTTAGTTCACCCAAAAATGAAAATAATGTCATTTATTACTCACCCTCATGTCGTTCCACACCTGTAAGTCCTTCATTCATCTTCAGAACACAAATTAAGATATTGTTGATGAACTTAAAACATTTTTAAATCAGTTCATGTGATTTCAGTGTTCTATCTTAATATTATAAAGCGACAAGAATATTTTTGGTGCATCAAAAAAACTCAAAAATGACTTTTTAACAATATAGTATATATAGTGATGACCGATTCCAAAACACTGCTTCAGAGCGTTATGAATCTTTTGAGTCAAATCAGTGATTCGGATCAAGTATCAAACAGCCAAACTGCTGAAATCACGTGATTTTGGTGCTCAGATCCACTGATTTGATTCATAAAGCTCCGAAGCTTCAAGAAGCAGTGATCACTAGATATTGTTAAAAAGTCATTATTTTGTTTTTTTTTGGTGCACAAAAAATATTCTCATCGCTTTATAATGTTAAGGTAGAACCAATATGCTCACATGAACTGATTTAAATATGTTTTTAGTACCTTTATGGATCTTGAGAGAGGATCATCCACTGCTCTCTATGGAGGCCTCACTGAGCCTTTGGATTTCAACTAAAAATATCTTAATTTGTGTTCTGAAGATTAACAAAGGTCTTACGAGTGTGGAACGACATGAGGGTGAGTAATTAACGACACTATTTTCATTTTTGGGTGAACTAACCCTTTAATATTATTGGAACATAATACACTGATTGATTGAATACATTTTGGAGTGTATGAATTTAATTCACACTGAGAGAATATGAAAGTTTAAGAAAAATGCAAATTTTTGAACACTGCATGAGGCAAAAAGACATTTATCTGCCCAAATGTTTGTAATAAAATATCCTGCCTTACTTTCTTTTAGCCTTGTTCCTCTGACTATGTAATGCTCCTTTCGTTTATTGTTCTCACTTTCCTTTTGCTTTTTGCGCCCCAACAGCCTCCATCTGAAGCTTGTGTCACAAGTGGGATTGGATGCGATCCTTGTTGCCTTTATAAGGCAAGCAGGAAGGCCCCCAGCTCCATCAGCTCATTAAAACACAACATGCCCACACACACCCATCATGACGCAGATCATCATACTCCTTCAAACACAGTCTTTACTTCAGGCAAGCCACAAGACAAGATGAAAAAAAAAAATCAAATCCCAGACCAAGAGAAAAAAAGCACAAAACAGTAATATAATCATAATGAGGCTGGTGGTTTATTTCATCAGTTGATTCCCCTTGAAGATCTTGACTCTGTCAAATCATTACTAAAGCACCATGCCATAAATAACCAAAACACCCAGCAAGCCTCTCTACAGCTATGAGCCATGTCTTTGTTCCCTCTCATTTATCCATTATTGTCAAGGATTTATAACATCCGTTTCTTTGTGCCATGAGAACATTCTGTTCAAAACTCAACAGAGATAAAGATGAATAATGCAGTTATGTTTAATTATTTGCTGATAAATCTAATACAGCCACAAAAATAAGTTAAGCTTTGTCTTATATGCACACAAATACATCCTCACACACTTTGTTAGCCAAATGAGAGCATTAAATCTAGAGGGTCTGGCTC
Organism: Chanodichthys erythropterus; assembly: GCF_024489055.1. NCBI lineage: Eukaryota > Metazoa > Chordata > Actinopteri > Cypriniformes > Xenocyprididae > Chanodichthys > Chanodichthys erythropterus. The sequence goes on along the minus strand of NC_090231.1, from coordinate 20,369,465 downwards.
TGTCCCTTCTATAATCCTTTGTTTTGGACACTCAGCATCTACAGTATCTCTCTCTCTCCAGTAGTGTTTTCTGCTATGCATAACCCTCATAATGGGATATACATACTGCATGTTGGACAGAAAGAGCACACACAAACCCACACACATGCTCTCACACATCCCTAATCATGCCTACCTCTTGTGTTGGTTGCCATGTCCGCCACCTTCTGAAAGGCATCCAGAAAGGCCACTGCTGCTAGCACGGTGGTTCTGGAAAGCACACAACCAATGGGATAAACTGATGCCGTTGTCTTTTCTCAGCATTCAATAAAACCTTCCTCACATGACAGGTGCGGATGTGAGCCGGAGACTGAACTTACCGGAGTTGAGAGTGCAGCTTGGTGGCCTTGGCACTGAAGTCTTCCCAGACAGGATATGAACACTGCAAAAGAATAAAGATACAAGGTGAGTTATGAGTCTGTTACTTTGTGTAAATGTGTGTTCAATGTACAAGGCAGTAAATGTGTCTTTTTTTTTAAAGTTCAGTACATTGTTCATACAGGAACGTTCAAAAGTTTGGGGCTGGCAGGAATTGTTCATGTTTTTTGAAAGAAATATATTATGCTCATCAAGGCTGCAGTTATTTAAACAAAAATACAGTAAGACATAATATTATGAAATATATATAGATATATATTTTAAAACGCAATTCATTCCTGGGATGGCAAAGCTGAATTTTCACTATCATTACTCCAGTCTTCAGTGTCACATAATCCTTTAGCAATCATTTTAATAAATATGTTGATCTAGTGTTTAAGAAACATTTATTGTTATTATCAATTGTGAAAACAATTGTGCTGCTTAATATTTTTGTGAAAACTGTGTTAAGTTTTTTTTCAGGATTCTTTGACTAAAATAACAGCATTTATTTGAAATAGAAATCTTTTGTAACTTTATAAATGTCTTTATTGTTACTTTTGATCAATTTAATGCACCCTTGAAGAATAAAAGTATTGAAAAAAATATATACAATATATACAACATATATATATACAGTCAAACCAAAATGTATTCAGACACCTTGAACATTTTATTCATTAATACAGTTTATTCACTATAGTTTAAAAAATGGTAATAAAATATGACAAGATAGCAGAGTTAAACTGTGTCAGAAAAAAATATTCTTAATTATGTCAGAAAACACTTAAGCAAAACATGGTCAGGTCAAAGTGTCTGAATAATTTTGGTTCCAAATTTTTATCAATTTTACTGGTAATCCACTGTATGAAGAATGTTTGGGTATGTCAGTTTACTTTATTTTGCTATCCTCACTTACATAAATGAACTATAGTGTCCTGCACTTACAAGTAAAAATATATCAAAAAACATAAAAAATGTCTGAATAATTTTTGGTTTGACTGTATGTATATATACATACATATATATATATATAAATATATATATATATATATATATATATATATATATATATATATATATATATATATATATATATATATATATATATATATATATATATTTGTGGCATCCATAATACTAATAAATAGCATATGTATGGGGAAAAAGTGCCATCAGTAAGAATAAAAATAAAGGTCAATGTGAATATATTTAATTGAGTCTGTGTAGTAATTGCACCAGGGTGTTGGTTATAGATAAAACACTGTAGTCATGAGGGCCTTTACATATATAATGTGTATGTATCTATATGGATTTGATCATTTGCAGGGATGTGGTTTGTCCTGGGGCAGGAACAGGAGTGTCGCCTGACGATAAGGGGACGAGCCATGTACATCTCTGCCTAGTTGCCACGGAAACGCAGCAGACGAAATATTCTGTGTGAAGTCTGCTTTACAACAGGCCACGGGCTAAATGCAATATCACAGTAACCGAGCAGAAACTAACAAGCATGATGATAAGTACACACAATCTTGTGACTGTCATCCTGAGCTGTAATGGTGTTTTTCTCTCTATAATGCTTCAAAGATGTTCAAAATACTAGAACAGTAATATATTATGAAACTCTAAGATTCTAACTGATATTATTAAAATTTAATTCCTGAACTGTTCAGTTTAAGACTGAAATTAATAGACATTTTGTTAATTTTTGCAACACATCACAATAACAAAACATGGTGTGTTATAATTACTTGAAAAAAAAAATGTGGTGACTTAAAATATGCTACATGTGGTAACATTTAAATTAATTGTAATAAAATGTAAAAGTGTTATGCAGCATTACTGAATCAACCTAAATATGGTATGGTTAAACCAACAAAACTAAATTTAGCAGAAAGACCTGGTAGAAATAGTTCTTCAAAGTTAACAACTGCAGGTTACTGTTTACAGTGTGGTAGTAGCATGGTATTTTTTACATGACTTAGACTACGGTGTGTACACCAACTATCAAATATAAGCATGTGAAAATTAATTAGCATTTCATTAATTTTTTAATATCTTGGTGTGTTTCATGGAGGACATGTTATGAAGATGATATTGTAATCAGCTTTCAAAATATTAGCAAAAGTCATGAAGTATCACCTTGCTACTTCAATGTTAAGTATGTTTTTGAGATATTACACCCAATAATCTTCTACTATTATCAATCAGCATTCTCAGTGATCTCACTATCATTGTTTCCTCTCCACTTCCAGTTCTTTTAACAGTATCTCCATGAAGAAGCTCCTGGCCACAGCTGTCTTTGTTAGCATCTTAAGACCGCTGAGCTCAGTTGGGCTTTGAGCAGGGCAGATTCAGACCGCTGCGTGTCAAGGGGTGAAATTAGCCGCACTTCAGAGCATAGCTGGAGGTCAATACTGTGCTTAGCAACTGGAAGAAGGCCCCTCCCCTTCCTCATACACCCACACATTACCCAAATAGTCTCACCTTGCCCCACAGTCAAAAAAAGCAAGAACGATTTTGAGATGAAGAGAAAAGAGACTGACACATGGGGGACTGAAGCAAAATAGCCTAGAGCGCTGTTCGGATGGGATTTGTTTCATACATGACGTCTGGCTTTCTATTTTTAATTCAGGACGTCTGTGATTTCATATACCGAATCGGACAGAATCGGGATGTCTAATTTTTACTACGGTTTTACTCATTTTTAAGTATTAATTAATTATGAGGTTATGGATGATCCATTGAAATAAACAATCAGTCTCTCTTTATTCATTTTATTTACCATATTATGCTTTTTTTGGATATTACCTTTCATGTAGTGTGTTATATTAACATTTGTGGATGTAAAAGGTCCACAAATTTTCAAACATCAAAGTTCTTGTCTCTCAAAAGAAAGAACCGATTCTGAACTGCCTGAAATGAGTCGTCAGTAATTTCAGTCTTACTTCCTTCACAAACCTACGTAGGTTTGTAACAAATTTGCATAGTGCCCACCTATGGTCTTCATTGGCTGTCTGCGAACAACAGCTACTTTGACCCACCCTCAAACAATGTAGTTGTAGGAAGAGTTTAATTGTGTTGTCGACATGTCAAGAAGATGCTGTTTTCTGTGCTGGGAAAGCAAATCTACTTTCCATGCAATTCCAAAGGATGAGGAATTGATACAGTAAAACCAACATTACTGTTCATATCACTGTGTATACAAGTAATGAGGAGACTCCAGAGCTGAAATTCAGATAATAGGTAATAGGAATTTCAGTTCTGACATGTACTGTTAGCGGTAGACCTTTTTCTTTAGTTTATGGTAGGCTATGTGATGTTTAGTTTAGAAGGGAATCAAAATAAAAAGTATGTATCTGTCAAACAAGAGAAAGGAAAGGAAAGGAAAGGAAAGGAAAGGAAAGGAAAGGAAAGGAAAGGAAAGGAAAGGAAAGGAAAGGAAAGGAAAGGAAAGGAAAGGAAAGGAAAGGAAAGGATGAAGAACAGTACAGCACAGAGGACAGTGGATGAGCATAGATGGGCCCAGTCACTGGTGACATTACAAAAGCTGCTGGTACGCTGACAAAGATTGTGAGCGTCTCTCCTTTGATCCAGCATCTCATCCTACTTGCTTGATGTTTGCTAATTTGCTCTGAAATCTGAACACGTTACTCCAGAGGGGACCCTTGCAGTGTTTGAAGTGCTCTAATCTGCAGCACAGGACAGAGGTTCATCATCTTCGGGGGCTTGTGGGAGAGTGATAAGGCACAGGACCGACCCCCCTCATCCATCCCCGGACATTAGCATATTCACTAGGCTAATCCAATAGCAATGTTTCCAATTATGCAAATACTGTTAGCTGGCTCATTTTTACTAAAGTTATTTCCCATCTTTCTATCCCTGTCTTTATTCAGTCTCTTTCTTGACTTGCCAAGTGATCCACAAACAATTGGGTAAGTACCTCTCCCCAGCATTTTAGATAAAACATGCTCAGATGGGCCCTGTAAAGGAAGCAGGCTATTTTCTGTTTTGCCAAACCAAGTGGAAAAACAGCAATAAAGGTGCATTTTAATAAGGCCAAAAACAGCCAGAATCCTGGCAGATGATTAAAGCTAAAGCCATTTCATTCATTCCATATGCAACAGCACAATATAGTGATGCTACAAAATCTGCAAACATTACCACAGCCGGCAGCTGCTGAATTTGGGTCAATGACAATTAAGAGAAAAAATCTATAAATAAATAAATAAATAATCCGAAATGCCAAGTACCTAACTGTATAAAAATATCTAAATGAATTTAAATTGAGGAATTAACATTTCTGTCAAATAAGAGTAGTATGAAGTGTATTTGTGCATAGACCAAAGATGCATTTCCTAAAAGCATCGTAAGCCTAAGTAGATTGTAGCACCATTGCCACCAATAGTCTCTACAATCAACTTAGCTCCCGATGCTTATAAGAAATGCAGCCACGGTCCAGAGATACTTTAATTCCATCAACATTATTAAAAATCTTGGAGAATTACATTGTTCATATTAGGTGTATCAATTGCAGATGCAGAGCAGGGTGAACACGTGTATTGATAAGCCACTGCATTGTTTGCTCTCATTGGCCTTAAAGGGTTAGTTCAGCCAAAAATGAAAATTCTGTCATTTATTACTCACCCTCATGCCGTTCCACACCCGTAAGATCTTCGTTCATCTTCGGAACACAAATTAAGATATTTTAGTTGAAATCTGATGGCTCCGTGAGGCCTACATAGGGAGCAATGACACTTCCTCTCTTAAGATCCATAAAGGTACTAAAAACATTTTTAAATCGGTTCATGTGAGTACAGTGGTTCAATATTAATATTATAAAGTGACGAGAATATTTTTGGAGCACCAAAAAAACAAAATAACGACTTATCAAAGTGATGGCCGATTTCAAAACACTGCTTCAGGAAGCATCGAAGCATTGTGAATCAGTGTGTCGAAACTGCTGTTCAGAGCGCCAAAGTCATGTGATGTCAGCAGTTCGCCCTGAGTTTGCCGGTTTGACACGCGATCCGAATCATGATTCGATTTGCTGATTCATAACGCTCCGATGCTTCATGGATCTTGAGAGAGGAAATGTCATTGCTCCCTATGCAGGCCTCACTGAGCCATTGGATTTCATCATAAATATCTTAATTTGTGTTCCGAAGATGAACGAAGGTCTTACGGGTGTGGAACAGCATGAGGGTGAGTAATAAATGACAGAATTTTCATTTTTGGGTGGACTAATCCTTTAAATACGTTCTGTCAGCCATTATCCCAGGTTCTGTTATAGAGGTACAGGGCAAACAAACCCTGTACCTTGATAATGTGAGGAGGATTACATTCAATTGATTATAATGATGTGCTTGTAAAGGTCAGCACAACATGTTCAGGAATACTTCTTCCTCAATTTGAGCTCCATCATTGTCAGTGATCCTTATATAAATGATTCCTAAACTTCAGAACTAAAGTAAATGTGTCTGCTATGTAATTCCTCTAAACCAGACTATAAAAGTAACACATGCAACTAAAAGAGGAAGTCTAGCTCCAAAGATGTCTATGCAATCACCAGAGAAGACTGGTTTTGCTGCTATTGATCTGGCTTAACAAAGGAAGCCCTCTCTGGCATCATTCTTGCTAATGGAATCCCATGAGGAGCCACTGCCTCAGATCTTAAAGACACATTCTGTCAAAGTTCAAATGACTCATTTTCATTTATGCTCCTAAAATGAATAGCTCACTGCTGCCTTAATTTATCTTTTCTCCCCCACTGCTTTCACTGGTGATTGCGGAAGACAAAAGCAGAGCTGCATTAGACTAATTCCATTTCTACAACTGAATCCATTCAAATGCTCAAACAAAGGCTTGAGCCATTAAACAATAATTGATTTTTTATATCATAATTCATATATTTATCCAGAGTATCACTTTTGCAGCTGAACTCTGTTGTCAGCCTTTTCTTACTCTCAATGTCCAAGTTGAAGTATTCAGTATAGTTGTACTGTATAGCCACTTTTCCAGCATCCGGCCAAACCTTTCTCTTTTCTTAAAAGGTTCTATTCCGTGCCAATTTGGCCCAGCCAGTACGGATATGGTTTTATTTTCCACTGTGGTACTGATAACAGAGCTCTTAGGAATGTAATACAAATGTGTCAGTCGTTGCATTGGTAATGCAAGAGTTTATAGACAATATATGATGTAAAAAGCGACCGCGTTATGGAGGATGATCAGATTTTCTTTTAATTTTATTATTAACTTGTGTTTTCGTCGCTCAAATAATGCGCTTCAGAGAAACTGGTAGGCAGGCAACAGACAAGTGACCAATCCATGAATTCAGACATCACTAAACGCACTCTCCCAGCGTGGTTAACCAATGGTGATGAGAATTGTGGGCCAAGAACGGTTTGTAATTGTGCCGTGCCGAACCAAGCTCAAGTGAAAATACAACTTGAACCATTCCTTATTGTTCTTAGAACAGATCGACCCAATAGTGCAAAAGCGATTGCACTATTTTTTTGGAGCTTAATATGTTCTTAATATGTTCTACATGACTGTAGAGCAGTAGTTAGCTTCTTTGCAACAATAGCCATGTTTCCAACTATTTGTATGGAATTTTGGGATATTGCCTAAAAAATGCTGAAAGGAAATGCCAAAATGTGCATACATTCTAAAAATGCGCTCAATTGAGGCGGATACACTTTTAAACCATGATGGAAACACATTTACCTAATAAGTCCCTGTGCAAAAAACAAACCAAAAAAAAGAAACCCTCATGTATCTCATGCCTCAACATAGGATGTGATTGGGAAACTGAACTAACCAATGGATCAGTTTCGTTGCACAGCATATCAAATGTTGATTTAGTTATTCTGAAATGCCTGAATCTGTCATCAGAATGTTTTGGCATTGGTATGACCTCCCACAACTGTCTCAAAAGATTGTATTCACAAACATTAGGCATCCGAACGCAATATAACATGACAGCATTTTTGTTCTCTTGAACACATGGAATGAAAATGATGCTTTATTCATGAATGTTGTATGCTATATTTCAATTTTGCGCATAAGTTCAATTTGAAACTTTGGATGGAAAAATAGGTAATGGCATCTTACAACAGTGGGAAAACTAAAGACTTTTGTTGAGGGCTGCAGAGTCTGAGAGATTAACTGTCAGTGTCCAGTGGAGGGACACTTGGCGCTCTTTTTTATTGCCTTTTCCCTATCACATATTTTAGTAATCATCATAAATTATGTATAATTCAAAATCTTAAACACTCAAAATTCATCTTGTGTTTTGGACATTATGTTAACATGGAAAGTGTACTCTAAATCTTTTTTATGGGCTCAATTTTTTTAAAACTGGAACACAAATTGGTTAGACACATGGCTTTGATTTTTTTTTATATAAAATATACATTTTGTATAAAATAAAAAAGTGTTAAGTTCAGTACATTTGCTTTACAGTAAACTTAAATTTTCATTTTTTAAGTGCTTTCACTTCTCCAATATTCTGCTGACTATCTTATAGAAAGGCTTTAGATCTGTATTCCAAAGCATTCACAAATTACAAACATTTAAATTCAGATCTATGCTCAGAAAGGGGAAGACAAAATTAAATCAGAGTTCATACTTGGAAGGCTCATATGACTGTAACAAGTGATCCATGAGGACTGTTCCCTGATCAGCAGCTCATTAAGAAGTTCTTAAGAGGAACTCTGATATCATTGTTAATGTTTTCATTTGTACTATGTGAGTTGAGAAGCTTAAATGTAGGCGATAAATATTTAATTGTTCTATATTTATGTATTAGCTGGCCATCTATAATACTGTTCCCCAATATCAGTGTTAACATTGTGCTTTTAAAATGATCTCACTGATACAAATTAATCTACAGATTAATGTTAACACTGCAAAATCTGTATTAATAAAAATGTTTATGGGGTTAAATTTTGCACAAAATAAAATGATATTGCTAACAGATTGTGCATCATGTTTCTTGAAGACTATGGAAAATCACCAAACTTGAATTACAGTGGCAGACAAGCAGTAAATTGTTTTCAGATTAAACAGTGAGATTGCATGCTTCATAATTTATGACCAAGCTAGTTTACTTATTCTAACATTCTAATACAAACAAATTATAACACTTGGATGCTTTTTAGATAAAGGGGTCTAAAAAGAAGATTTGCTCCATTTGATTTTTTCCCCCCTCAGCTATAACTAATGAAGGGTCTATGATAGAACCTCTGAGACCTTGATATGCTCTTGATAAGACAATCTCTTCTCCTCTGTCACCTCCTCCACCTCTACAACGAGCAGATAAAAGGATGAATGGGTAAATGGAGGAATGCACGTATTTGGAGAACAGACATCAAGGGGCTAGTGGAAGCCGTGAAACGTGATTGGGTGTTCTGCTTCCGCTGGGCTCCTTTGAAGCGGCACTGATTGGCTTTGTGCCTTTGTGGGCAGAGGACAGAAGCTGCCAGTGTGTTCAAAGCTGTCAGGCCCTCAGTACAGTACACACAAGTCTTTGGTGCGAACGAACGAACGAATGAATGAACGAAAGATGGAAGCAAATCATTTCTATTTCTGACATTTACCACAGCAGTCTGAAGTCATGCCCTAATGAATAATGGAAATCACTTAACATGAGCGCTATGCGAGCTCCCCTTTTCTCTCCTCGTCTCTCTTTCTCTTTTTCTCATCTCTAATATAAATGTGTCTTTCCTTGAACTGCACATTTTCATTTCCCTTTCCTTCCAGTTTGAATCCTTCTCTAATATGTAACCATCAGTAATTTCTATTGTTTTGCTGATAATAACAAAAACATACCGACATAAGGATGAGAGCAGTTAGGTACAGACATAGACTGATTTGAGTGTATATAAACATATTTCTCTCTTTCTAACACACCCAACTCAAATCTGTTCTTGTTTTCCTGCCTCAAGTTCAATAAGGGTACTTAGTCTGATTGAAAGCTATACGACAGAAACCACTCAGATATACTAGATGTATATCCTTATGGTGTATGTAATTTAAAAGGAAAGGAGGTTACTGTGATTGACTATGAGTCAGAGAAATGGTGCAACTTTAATGACAGGGTTGTCATCAAGCTGAAAGAACAGGTGCCCTTGAGTGCAACAATATCTGTCTACAGCTCTGGCTAGAGCTATAGTGAGAAACAAGTATGTCTAGACTTGCAACGAACAAAAGACACTTTCACACAAATTCACTAACTTTCCTTTAAAACTTTGGTTTTTAAACACCAAGAACCAACATATATGATGATCCTCTTGTAAAACATAAAAGAAACTATAGCTAATTATTATTTAAAATATAATTTCAGACATATATGTCAGTGTCAGATGATCCTTCAAAAAATCATTATAATATGTTGAATTATAATAATAAAATGTTTCTTGATTATTCACATTCACAGACCTCCAAGGACCATTGCTGATCTCTGGGGTCTAGAGAGCAATCAGGGTATATATGCCTCTCCTGTCCCTTAATTGCCACTGCATTTAAAGCTCTCTGTTAACAGCCCTGATCCATTGCCATTAGGCTGCACCATGTGTGAAAGATAAAGCTCCAAAATGAAATGCAGTTTAGATTGATACATATTCAGCTGCAGGATCAGCTGAGCTTATAAGGCAACCCAGATGGGGCTCAAACCCACAATCCTCAGCTCTAAAATCTGATGCCCTACCAAGAGGCCACTGGGCTCATATAACAGTATTCCCAACAGCAAAGATCCCCGCTTTGAACCTGTGCCGTAAAATGTTAATTTGACACATATTTCAGTGCTTACCCATAACCATCACTCTTTGGAAGATTTTCCTCACGTCAGCAGACATAAGAGATGAGATGAGTTTGACAGTCCAAACAAAGACGCACTGAGTATTCCTGGAACATTGCCAAGAAAACTCGTCCATCCAAAACAAGTTGATTCATCTTTAACAAGCTTAACAAGGGGCCGGTGAAAACACATGCTCATTTAGATACCTCAAACCTGTTGTTCCCAAATTAAGAAATAAATAATGAGTGGACATGAGTTGAGTGGTCACAAGGATTCTCAGCCTAATTTCTTGAACAAAGCAGTAAAGGTCAGAATGATAACTATAATTTGTTTATCAGTAAGCCACATTTTCAGCTGTTTCTTCAACTATGGGCACTTCTGGCTATGTGGATGCCCTCTCATTTGTTTTATTTGTCCACTGATTATGTCCAACAGTGGAAATACATGCATCACAGGAGCATTGTGTTTATTTTTTCTCATTTATTTGTGAAAGTAAATAATGAAAATTCCCACTGCAGAGCCATTTCTGCCACATCTTGCACAATTTGACAAAATAACTTGACTGGAAATGAAGCCCCAAAAAAACAAATTTACCTTTATATTTTTTAATCACAAATCACATGTCACATTTCATCTCAAGTATTTTCCTTACACACTGCAAAAAAAAAAAATGTTTTTCTTACTGAGTATTTTTTGTCTTTGTCTCAAGTACAAATATCTAAAAATCCTTAAATCAAGATAGATTTTATATACAAGAAAATTACATAAGAAATTTAGTCTTGTTTTCTTGAAGGGAAAAAAATCTAAATTAACAATAACAATAATTTTACTAGTTTTAAGCAAAATGCACTTAATTTAGATTTTGTCCGCCAGCAAAACGAGACTAAATAGCTTGTCTCATTTTTTTTTTATTTTTTTTTTTTATAGAAAATGCATCTTGATTTAAGAATTTTTAGATATTTTGACTGGAAACATGACAAAAAATACCAAGTAAAAATTTTTTTGCAGTGCAGACACTTAATACAAAATGATCATTCTTATTTTTATAATGGGTTTTCATATTTTAAGACTGAAAGATTTTCTCTGGGACAACAGTAATGATGATCACCTAACAAAAAGAAAAGTAAATTTAGCTTAGTTTTATTTACATTTAAATTTAGTTTAACTAAAAATCAACCCCTGGAATATAAATATAATAAACACCCCTATGACCTCAGGTCCATTTCCAGGCAAACATTCAAAGGATTACTAAAGGCATAGTTCAGATTCAGTAGCCAGGCGGATTGAGATCTAGACCAAGTGCGTGAGTCTATGTGAGCGTCTCTACTCTAGGCTGGTATGCACGACTCAGTGTGAGGCATGCGAATGTAAACAGCAGTGATATACAACAGGTCCAGCTGGCAAACAGACAACTGTGTGCTTGTGTCATCATCACGTCTAATGCTGGTGTCCCTCTCGCTTGCTTAGGGCCCTTTCACCTAAAGAAGGGGGGTAAGAATGTGGGCCTAAATATGACAGGCCACTCCACTCCTCAACCCCTTCCGTCTCATTTCTCCATCCCCCTCCCTTCAAATCCGATCATCCTCCCCCCATGATCCAGAGCCATACTCATAACAACCCTTTTACAACAATGTCCTCCCAAGAACCAGACACAAAAACACACACGTACAGCTCTGCATCAAAATCAATTTGATGCTGATTTTGACATTTTTTCACATTCCCAAAAGAGCCTTGTATGGTGAGCTATTCCTTCCTGTTCCTATTTGACAGTAATCACTAACACTCAGTTACATTTTTCTCACAGGCTAGTTCCCAAACAGCACCCTGCAGATCTGTTGGGTGAAGAAGAGTGCTAGTTCAGTGAGCTGAATCTATACTTCATTGATTCAGGTGGGGAATTAGGGCCTCTTATTTATTCCAGTACTGTTAGGATCTCAGAGATGAAACAAAGAAGATCCAGCTGACATTCTGGTGATGAGACACATATGACAAGTGAGCTGTCATAGCCACAGGCTGCCCACAACCCACAAACAAAGACACGCAAAAGCAGATGCAGAGAGAAGACAGTGGTAGATTTTCAGATCTTGGCTCTTGAACAATAACTTCATTTTTGTTTCATTACTCAATGAAATGCCTGCACTTTCTTTGAGTAACCATCATAACATTGCTGAACTTTACTCTACACTACAGTCATCTGCTACAGTACTTTTCTGCTTTTCTCATCTCAATATAGCAACATGAGAGGCTGGAGAGGGCAAGCCGCATGTCTGCATTGGATCCACGCGACAACGGGTTCCAATCACAGAGCGAGCCTCAGCGAAAACCAGGAACAGTGCAGCATCTGAATCAACATACACCTTAAAGGTGAAGCCTGCATCTGTATCGCTTTAAGTCATTCACTACTGTGCCAGACACTGAAATGAGAAGCTCTGAGGCAGACAACCAACTGTGCCAATGCCACTGTCTGCTCAATAGACAGACATATAGGCAGGCAAGCATGATAGCTGACCCATATTTGCAATCCCTCATTTAATAGCAAGGAAGCAAATGGGACCATGAGCATGCTGGAGAAGTAAGAGTTAAATTATGAATGAGAAGAGAATATCTGTGTAAGCAGAGCAGAGATCAGATGCAGATGGGGTGGGTGTGCTGTTTAAAGATGTTAGATCTGAAGACAATCACGTCTGTTGGTCAATACAGTAAAACAGCAGCTTGAAAGCTTCTCAAGAGAGAAGTCATGTGGTCGCTATTCGGTCTCACTGGATGAACCTGCATGAAAACGAGTCCCAAAACCCGGTCAGCAGACATTCACAACGATTGTGTGCCCTTTTCACGGTGCGGTTAAAATATGAAACCCGACTGAAGATCGATACGGTGTTTTCACGCGAGCGCGGCCGCTCTTTTACGCTCATAGACCTAATGATATGACGGCACGCTGCGATCCGTCAGACAGACGCAACAAATATCACGGTGTGTGACACGGAATGGCGCGCGGCTGCATCTGCTTAATCAGCAGCAGTTCAGTCCGTTTCCCCTTGTGGGAGTGAAACCCCCTCCATTTCCACTCTACATTCCCGTGTGGATACAGTGTATTCAGCCGCACCGGCAATGTATCGAGCTGGACGATACACAACATGCCTTCATAATATAACGAAGCCATAGGCCTGTATACGTATGTAGACATTGGTGGATGTGTGTATCTTTGTATTTATGAATATCTATCTATCTATCTATCTATCTATCTATCTATCTATCTATCTATCTATCTATCTATCTATCTATCTATCTATCTATCTATCTATCTATCTATCTGTAAGAATAGTGAATGTCATACAGCGGTAGTTCCCCTGTCATTTAGGTCTTAACGTAAATAGGCGATTGTATATTGCATTATGTTTATTTGCTCAAAGCCACTTTAGTGATAAAGGGTTTCAGATTTTCACCATCTGCATGCTGGTCACGCTCTTTAAGAATATATACGGTCTCAAGTGTTTAAAGCGTCGTGTCAAACCTCTCACCTTCATATCATTGACAATCGCCTGGAATAATCCACCAAGCGCCCCGCACTCCTTCTCCACAGACTCCACGTTTATATTATCCATCTTCAGCGAATACAGAGCAAAAAAAAATCCTTGTGTTAAATTACTTCCACAATATCCCGAAGAGAGAGCTAAAAGCAGGAGAGTGTTTGTGGGCGAGAGCTAAATTTCAGCAAAAATCGCTGTCGGTTTGCTGCCCAGAGGATTGAGGCAGATGATGGGAGAGACGAGAGAGAGGTGGGTTACTCTCTCTCTCTCCTCGGCTCCGAATCTACTCTCCGCGGTTGGAGGAGGTTAGGCTCGTGGATGGCCCCGCAATAGTCACGGTCATCTTCGGACAACGAGGCGGAATCGAGCTGAATGGAAGTGAGAAGCGGAGAGTGTGTGTGGAGCGGTGCGTCGTTGCGCCACCCGCCCGGCAGAGACTGGTGATTGAGTGAACTGAGCAGCAGCAGCAGCGCAGCGCGAAGGGGCTAGTAACTCGATCTATGCGAATCGTATTGGGCAGAACTGTTTCTCTTGTCACATGGAGGCCGGAGGGAGGAGAGATAGGACACAAACACACAACACACAGACCAAAGCGTGTCATTCGGTCTGTACAGTCTGAATGTGAAACTCTGAAAGACATTTTCATAGGATTAGCCTATATAATACATTAAACTAGAAGCCTATATAATTATGCTAAAATTCTATTCTATTCTATTATTTATAATAACCAATTATTATTAGACTAAAAATATAAATATAATATAAAAATTATTGTATATTAAACATTTTACATAATAATAACAATAGGCCTTATTATTATTCCTGTTATAGTGCATATTGTTCTGTGTATCCAGTCGAGCATGAGGAGTGATTAGCTATTAAAACTATTAAAAGATAGTTAGTTCAACGTTTTCCAAACAGTTTTGGTGACCATTGACTTCCATTGTATGAAAAAAAGAAAAGAAGAAAAAATTCTCAAAATAGGCTATCTTCTTTTATGTAGGCTACCAGGAAGGTTTGAAATGACATTAGGGTGAGTAAATGATGACAGAGCTTCCATTTTTCAGTGAGCCATTCCTTTAATGAAAACCATATCAGTTTGGACATAAAGGGTGGGATTCAATCTGCATATTCAGAGACTTCATTAATGCCCTGAAAAATGATAATGAAGCTGAAATAAGATTTCATGATTATGTCTTACTGCTGTCATAAAGACCCAATCATCTTGTTCTCTTGTCACAGTGGAAGGGGGAGGATGAAGCCCTCTCACAAAGGTTCAAAAGCAAGGTCACAGTGCTTGAGTGGCCTTTGCCTCTAAAACCGGGTGTCATATTTACAGAAATACTTTAAGGGTCTCTCCCACTTAACTCCTTTGGGAATTCTCTCACATTACACCTCTGCTCTGCTGTTTGCTAGAATTAAGTCAAGACACTGTTCATGGCCACCACGGCCACCGGTCATTTAATTCCTCCTGTCATTTCTTATTCGACTTATAACAAAAAACAGAACAATGTCTAAAAGCTGCTATGTGACAGGGTGTACAGCAAACAAGCTAAAAAAACAAGAACTAAGTTTTTATAAGCTGTCGAATGTGCACATTCCCAAAATTCTATATATCCTAATTATTGTTGATGTATTTCATTTTTCCAGGAGCTCATTGCTTCTACCTTAAAATTAAATGCTAACAGTATTGTAAATTAACTGCACAAATTATTACATTATTTGCTAACTGCATTCTTCTAATATTGTAATTTTCACATGAATTCTCTGTAAAGCTGCTTTGAAACGATATGTATTTAGAAAAGCGCTATACAAATAAATGTGAATTGAATTGAATTGAACTTTGGTGAGAAAAGATCTACCTGGACAAATTTACAAAGGTACAATTTAAAAAGGTCACTCTAAACCTTTTTCTCTTTTGCCCTTTCTCGCTCTGTCTTTGCCTATAACAAGGTTCCCCTCCATTTCATACATTACTCAGCAAGACAGCAAGACTGCCTGCATCAGCATCAAATTGTCCTGCCAAAAACCATGCCCAACCACCTGCTTTATCCATCCTTCATCCCCATTGTTATTAAAATACATACATTATCATATATCTTGCACATTTCCTTTCTTATTTTTCAGAAAGTTGCAAATTGTTCAGTATCTTCACATTCACATATATGACAGCGATTTACTGTCCACGAACACATACTGGCTCCAAATGATGTTCAGGGACCACAGTGCTGCTGTGGTTGCGTTGGAACTTGTTTTATATGCAAGTTAGCAATGACGCAAATCTCCAGAGATCTGAGTGTGAATTAGAATTTTACCTGAGAGGGACAAAAATAATAAGTAGGTACAGAAATGTAATCAAAAGTAGATTACGGTTAGTGAAAATTAGTTTTTTTCTTCTGGAGATTCTCCCCAACACTCTTAACCCGAATTAGTTGACTTTACTAGAAAATTGCGTGGAAACCCGTTGCACTAATCCGGTTTAGTTTTTACACAAGATGAAACTAAACAGGTTAAGTTGTATGAACATAAAATCTTAAGTGGTGCAATAGACAAATCAAGTTTATATTAGTAGTCTTTACTGAAATTCATTAGTTCACATTATTAATGTTTTTGAGTATACATTATATAAAATAACTATTAAGTTATACAAATGATTTTAAGTACAAATAAATGTTATATTTAAGTAATGTATTATAAATTAATAAATGATACTACGAATAAATACAAAAATCTAAATTTAAGAAAACAACAACAATTCAATGTTTTTTTGTTTTTTTATTGACAAAAAACAAAAAAAAGGAAACACTTCAATTTGTCAACCAAAAAGACAAGTAAAAAAAATGTGCATAAGCAAATCTTTTTGCTTAACAATTGTAAATTGTTTAGAGGAGGAAAATGAAGTGTTCAACAATATGCAGACAAGCATTAAGATGAATGAAAATTAAAGATTAAAGAAAAAGACCACACACGCACACACACACACACGCACTCACACACTCCAACTGTTGACAACTTTTGTTGTTTTAAACATACAGTACACTTTTAGCGCAGAACACTGGTAAACTTTAGAGTACTTACTGCAGTGACTGGACAATCTGAACAAGAATCTTCACCTTTCTTGAGAACAAAAAACAGTCATGGTAACTTCTTATAATTCCTTTGTGAATATCAAAATGTAAGGTTTTTTAGTTTTTTTTTAATGTTTGTAAGCTGGGTTTTAGTTCACTGTGGCCCAATATGAGAAGTGCTTGTTGGGTCAACTGGAATATGTTCTTCGTTGATTTGGGGTAGTTGAGATACAGTGCATATGCAAGTCCAAAGAGAATGCACACATCTTTTGGCAAGTCTTTAATACCTTCCATCACAACTTCTCCCTCAATGATGATCTTAATTGAAGCTGGATTGAGATGAAGGGAAGATGGGAGCACAGCACCTTCATGCTCAACAAGGAGGATCCCAAAGTCAAGGTGGCAAAATGTGTGATCACCATCAGAGTCCTAACAACAGAGAACATTCATGACATTTCTCATTACATAACTATCAACAATGTTAAAGAACAGAGTCTTGTAATGAAACAGACACATGAGAGAATGTGTGAATTGGTTGCAGAATATGACTATAGATAAATAGTAGCAGAATATGAATATAGAAATAGATTAGAAAGACCTTTTGCTACTAAGTTTCAGTGATTTAAAAGGATTAGTTCACCCAAAAATGTAATTCCTGTCAAAATAATGTAATTAATTACTCACCCTCATGTCGTACCACACCTGTAAGACCTTTGTTCATCTTCAGAACACAAAGATATTTTTGATGAAATACAAGTGTTTCTGAACCACACATAGGTAGCCAAGTCATTGCAATTTGACATCCAGAAAGGTACTAAAGACATTTTTAAAATAGTCAACATGACTGCAGTGGTTCAACCTTAATGTTATGAAGAGACGAGAATAATTTGTGCAAACAAAACAAAAATAACTTTATTCAACAATTTCTTCTCTTCTATTTCAGTCTCCTGTGCAGTTGACATAGTGAACACAGTGCTTCCAGGTTCTACGTCAGAACGCTGACTCATTGGCCAGCTCCTGTGTCAGCACCACACGCATGCATTGCGATGCTCACGTGTACCGAGTCAGCGTTCTGATGTAAACACGGAAGTGCTGCAATGTGTTTCCTACATCAACAGCATAGGAAACTGACAGGATAGAGAAGAAATTGTTGAATAGTGTCATTATTTTTGTTTTGGAGCATAAAAAGTATTCTTGTTGCTTAATAACATTAAGGTTGAACCACCGTCATGTGGACTATTGTAACAATGTCTTTAGTACCTTTTCTGGACCTCAAAAGGTGCAATGACGTTGCTGCCAATGTGTGGTTCACAAACCCTCAGATTTCATCAAAAATATCAATGTGTGTTCTGAAGAGGAACAAAGGACTTAAGGGTTTGGGTGAGTAATTAATGACAGAAATTTCATTTTTGGGTGAACTAACCCTTTAGCTCTATGCATACATTTCATCAAACACAAGGATTATCAATTAATAAAAGAATTATGTTGTCATGGTCCTTTGAGAAAATAAGTTACTTACAAAGCATGCTTTGAAGAAGTTCGTGAGGTTGTCACCAAGGACAATCTGGGGTCCTCTGAGCACCAGTAACGTAATATCAGTTGGTTCTTGAGTCTATTGGGTAGTAAAACAAAACACAAAGTTACATAGCTAGAATAACAAGAAATTATCTACAAGATATCTGAACCAACAAAGCACAATTCTGATTGTGTCACTTATTGTGACGTTTTCATTACTGTAAAAAAACACTGCAAGTGTATAATGGATATGGACTAACCCTGGTTTGGGTCAACAGCTGTCCAGCATTCCCTCTCTTAGATCGAAATATATCAATTAGATGAAGACTGTGTTGATCAATGCTTTCAGAGAATTCCTGCTTAAGGTTCTTTCCCACAATCCTGTTCAACTCCACGAAGACCTGCAAAATATAAAAAAAATACAGAGCAGTACATTTAAAAACTAAATTATACTGTGGTTGAAGGTACCCATGTTGTGTGTGAGAAAAGATAAAGGGATACTTCACCCAAACATGAAAATTTGCTCATTTACACACTTATGCTGTCCCAGGTGTTTATGAATTTCTGTCTTTCTTTGGATGAACACTAAGAAAGATTTTCATAAGTCATTTCTGTGAGCTTGTGTATAATACAAGTGTACAGGACTGTAGTTGATGCTTCAAAAACCACACCAAGTGAACACAATGGTAATTCATACAAACCAAGACATTGATTCATAAACTGTGGTTGTGTGGATTATAGTGTTTGCTTTGTGTGATTTTTAAAGTGTCAATTTAGGGGGTCCTGTATACTTGCATTATATGAACTCAGAGATTAAATATTTTCTACAAATATTTGTTTGTGTTCATCTGAAGAAAGAAAGTCATATACTTCTGGGAAAGCATGAGGATGTGTAAATGACACTGAACAATGACATCAAATAATAATAGAAAGATAGATCAGTAATAGCACTCTTGAACATACCTGATCTCCTGTAAAAATAGCAGGACAGCATTCCACCATCTGCCTTATGGACCTTAAAAAGCAAATTTTTCAACGGTTACCAAAATACATCAAAAAGACATAGGCTATGCTAATGTTAGCCACAAGCATGTGTACATACATTCACACATGCTGATATGAATAGACAGAAAAAAAAACAAAGAAATGCAAACTGTGAACATACAGAAACACACTGGCTAACGTTATAAACTGTGACCTGACAGAAACAGCGAATTTAAATGTTAACGTAAGCTAATCTGTGAACTGAAGGAAAAAAACAACAATGTCCGACCGGCACATTAACACTACATTTTCAGCGTTCAACTAACATCAGCCCGGTTTTGGGATAATCACTTTTCTCAGAAATATAAGATTAATACACTCACCGTTTAATGTTTCTTTCAAAAATCCAAGTTTAGTGTGCAGCATCGGCAGGAAGAGCAGACTTTTCAAACAGCGCGCTCCTCTCACTGTCGGTCACCTGTTCCAATAGGCCCCTCCCTCCCTCGCAAAAGTGTAACATTCCGAGTTATCACAGCTTAACATGATCAGTGCACTCAATATTTAATCTGATTAGTGCAAACAACTAATTTGATTTATTTATGACAGTGCTTTTTCAAAAACAACAAAGAATCAGTAATGACCACTTAAAATGTTTCATTAACACAAAATCCGGGTTTAGAGTGAAATGTGTTACTTGTGTTATGTAATTAGTCATGTTTCGAAGATATCTATCAATATGTTTTAACCAAAGCTATCGTTCCTTTTTTTTCCTTCTTTTTTTAAATATATAACTTCTTTTTGTGTGTGTTCCTCAGAAGGTCATACAGATTGGAATAACTGTAAATGATGACAGAATTTTCATTTCTGGGAGACTATCCCTTTAAGCATTAAGTTTGGAAGAATGAGACTTCAGTGGAAGCTCAAAACATTTTTTTATTACATTATCGGTTGCTGTTTGTATTCAGAGACGGATGCAAACCCCAATATTTTCCTTTATTTTAAAATATTAATTATTGGCTGTTCTGTATATTATTTTACCTTTTGCTACACCCAGGACATGCATTCCATTCCCAACTGTTCTTTTTCTTCCACACAGAGTAACACAAAGCTTTAATATAGACTTAACGAAATTCCAAATATATTACATCAGATTCATTTCAAGTGGAACATAAACCCTCCTCCAAACCCCTTATTCTTTGGGTCTTTACACTATTAATACTTTAAATGGAGAGAGAATAACAAGGAAAAAAAATAATTCATTTTGTCAAACTATTTCTGGGAAAGATTTCAAATTTTCAAAGCCAAAGAAAACCACTGTCTCATATTTTGAGTTTTTTTTATGCAATCTTCCAAATACAGTCAGGTCAATCACTTCTTCAGTGTTATTGTATACTATAATATGTAACAACCCATACTTGCTCAATGATGCATTAACTTCACAGCACCAATGTTATTTTGTGCAACAGCCAGTCACAAGGGGTTATTAGGCTCTACCACAAACAACTTGGGCACGACCTCAGGGCATTGTGACAATTCATTTTTTGCTCTCTTCTCCACTCACAATGAACTGTGTTTACATTTGAATTCTTGCTTTATGACAATTCATGGGGCCACTGTTAAAGGTATCAAGGTTTAAGGCAACAAAACCAGCATGTGTGGATACTAGAGCCACATATAAAGCAAGAATCTAATGACTGAGGGTGTGCATTGCTCTGCGTTTCAGTGGCTTTTGTTGATGTCTTTTTGTTGAGTCTGATCTTACGATACACACTGACTTGACAAAAGTGATTGAATGCTTATATACTACCGCTTGTTTTTTAGTTAAGAATGCTTATATTGAGACCAACAGCAATCTTGCTTTTAATGGTTCAATAAACAAGAAGTTAATATTGGGTAACTTACATTTTAGACATAACAGGTCTTTTCACACTGCACTTAACCCCGGGTTATCATGCTCTGGAGTAGGGTTAGCACCGTTTTTGCAGTGCCAAACTTGTGCAGTGTTAAACGATGCGGTGTTAGAATGTTACAACTAGATGCTTAGCAACTAACAACCAATTGAGTGCCTTATATTCACGCACTTTGTCACGGAAACACTGCACAATGTATGAACATTCGTATCTGTGTATGATAGGACAAATGTCAAAAGGCAATGGAAAACATGACAGTTGGAGTGAAGAAGAGACCGTTATTCTTACCTTTATAGTTTGAAAAGTTCACTCAGTGAAAAAACTTGATATTACAGTCAGCAATGTGTAATATGAGGACGCGCAATGCTAGAGCCTTTATGTCAACAGGTCAAATGCTGCGTTTTCCAGTCAGTGCTGACACCGCAAATATGCAGATAAGGATTTTAGCCCGGGGTTTAGGAATGTGCAGTGTGAAACGGTAGCTTATGAATACCATGGATTAACTGTCAACCCCCGGGTATAGTATGAGCAGTGTGAAACGTGAATAAAGATAACCCAGGATTCCATTTACCAGGGGTTTAGAATGACCCAGGGTTAACTATTTCATGTCTGAAAGGCTCTAATATTGCCAGTTCACATTATAAACTGAAATAGTTCCAAACAAAGTTAAGCAGAACCTTTGCAATGCTCATTCTTGAATCAGTGATTTTGTACAAATTGGTTGAGTGAATTATTCAGTAATTCACTCATAAAGGCTGCATACTTCCCTACTATATAGGTGGCGCATGTGTATGTGAAAAGAGTAGAATGTCTGAATTAACAATATTCATGAAAAAAAGTACCTGGATGACCTTCCTACTTCTGACGAGATTCTAAAATGCGCATCCAATGGACACTTTACTATCCCATCAGGCCACGGGAGAGAATTTGTGAATTGCAGTGAAGCCAATATGCAATTCAGACAATATGCAATTTCAGATGCAGCTAGGGATTTGTTTTCATTCCTGAATGAATCAGTATTTTGAATGAATCAGTTGACTGAATGATTCAAGTATTCACTCTTGACCTGGATTTTCAGGATTTCTGTGACCAGTCACTGAAAAATCCCCACTATGAAAACACAGACTTACTCAAACAAACATGGGCAAGCAGAGTGATACAAAACAGGGAAAAACTCTAGAGCTATTAGACTACATATCAAATAGAAATAGAAATTACTATCATATTTTCATTTTAAAACTTCAAAAAACATCTCAAAATTGGACTGCCTACCTGGACATCAGCAAGCTGACTGAAGTGCCCAGTACAAACGGGTTCAGTTTCCTCCTAAATTAATAGGTTTTGTGGTTCTGTTAAGATTATTCTTTGATTTAAATGTTGGAGACCAAAAATATATTTCATTAGCACATTTCTACATTATCCCTACTTACCCATCTTAGCCCATAAACTAGGTCAGAATGAGTCATACAACCCACTCTCACTCTCTCTACATACCCCCCTCCCCATTTTCCTCTCTCTATCCTCTCCTTAGCATTGCTAGACAGTACAGAACCGCCCACAGTTCTCTTTCTCATGTTTGAAGTCTATCATACTCCTCTGACTAAAGAGATGATTTTCCACAGGAGATATGACCAACAGTAAACCAGTAATGCCCCTCTGGGAAGTTTGACGTCAGTCTTCTAATTCTTCAGCATCTTTATGGGCAAAATGTTACATCAATGTGAATCATCATATGGACACATCAAACTATCAGACATCTTCACAGACTTCACAGAAATAAAGCCTTCTTTCATTTCACTGTGCAGACCACTAAACGCAGCATAATTGTGTTTTCCATCATCCATCTCTCCATATACATTTAATCTATTTTGGTTTATATGATCCTTCTAAAAGGCCACATCTCAACACAGTGGCAGATGGAGATTTCCATAAAGAGTGGTGTTGTGGGTAACAGAGAGGTCTCTTGAATAAGGATCATTAGACCCTTGGGTTTCTGGTAACAAATCTAGCATGTCAGTCCTCAAAAACATAGAAAGTCACAGGCTTTGGATGCATTGCAAACCTCACAAGAACAAAATAAAGATGCTCTGGCAACAGTTTATCTGAAAACATACCCTTTAGAGAGCCTCCATACTTGCCAAATTCCCTCTAGAAACACCATTTTTAATGAGTAAGTGCCTTATACTTCACTAACGAGAACACAAACTCTTGTTATACATTTTTGAGGCATAAATTAAAAGCAGAATGTAGAAGTTGACCATACTTATTACCATTACACTTTGGCCATGGCTACATGACATTGCTGATATATATTATCAAAATGTTATATTGTCAACTTTATAGCCTTTTTTTTACTGCTTAGAAGCAGAAACATGAGCAAAACCTGCTGTCAAACTGGGGGAGGGAGACATTAAGGCATTGACTGATTGACTTAAATACTTACAATAACTAGAAACTGTATTTTTGTGACAGCTCATATACATTCAGACATCATCAGACACAACAACACTAGTGGAAATAACAAAGTGAACTGCACATTATGACTTATTCATGTGTGACTGTGCATGTTGGGAACTGTCCTGCTTACATTCATTTTGCAACCATAAATGAGGATGTGTACGGCAAGAAAATGTTGTCTCGCAAAGACTAAGAAGGAGGCACACTTCATAATATTCGCAATGAAATCTGCCGAGGTACCGAAAGTACTGGTAGGTACTGAATACATGTCCATGCACTGGCCTCATCACTGTGCTGAGGCAAGGGCAACACCCACCCTCTGGCATTACTCTCTTATACCATTTGACATTTCAGTAAACTTTCACAGGCCTCATCATGGAGATTGTGGAGGTCATCAACCGTTTCTACACAACATCACAGTGTTTGTTTGGGCATTATCCATATACGTATTTGTAGTGGCTCTGTTTAGAGTGGTGATGTTCAGATTTAGTACAGTAAAACCTTTTTATTTTATTATTTATTTTTATTATAAAAATGGACTTTAAATTAAAATGATCAATTAATGCTCTGCATGTATATACACTACAGTTTTTTGTTCTCCTACGCTGTTTACATTCAGTGCTTTCAGGTTCTATATCAGAACACAGGCTTGGTATGGAGAATGACACAGAAGAGAAGATATCGTTGAATAAAGTCGTTATTATTGTTTGTTTGTTTTTTGCCCACAAAAAGTATTCTTGTCGCTTCATAAAATTAAGGTTGAACCACTGCAGTCACATGGACTATTTTAACGATGTCTTTAGTACCTTTCTGGACCTTGAAAGTGTTGATTATATCGCTGTCTATGGACCAGTCATATACCTCTCGGATTTCATAAAAAATAACTTATTTTGTGTTCCGAAGATGAACGTCTTTCGGGTGTGGAACGACATGAGGATTTTTGGGTGAACTAACCCTTTAAGTATCGATTGCAAAGTATTGCTACTGACCTATATAAACCCTAAATGGTTTAGCACCTGTGTATTTAACTGATCTTCTAACACACTACAATCCATCGTGCTCTTTAATGTCACAAAACTCTGGGCTTTTGGTTGTACCTAGGACATATAAGTCCACTAAAGGAGGCATAGCATTTTCAAAGTTGGCTCCTTATCTCTCAAATAGCCTTCCTGATAATGTTTAGTGCTCAGACATACTCTACCAGTTTAAATCTAAGTAAAATTCCTTACATATTTTTCTTTTTTTTTGTGTTTATTACAATGTCTAGAACACATACATATTTAGTTTTTTTTTGGAAAACATTAATCAGATTTGATTTAGAGCTTGTTAAGTCCATGTTATAATTCTACAACGTTGGGCCAGAGTGGTAGTCAAAATAGCCTGTGCTCCTACACAATATATAGGGACACTGCACTTCTCACATGGTCACAAATTGAAATTTAAACTGTTAGATTCATTGTAACTAAGTTAGTACTTAGTTTAGCTTATACCATAATTAAACACATGAATACATTGTATGTGTAATTTGAAACTCATCTAGAGCAGTATCTGAAACTCCCTGTATCTTTGTAGTTTTTTGTTTGTTTTTTAACTTCTAAATGATCCTGATATTTTTTATGAGTGTTGCCCAAATAGCAGTTTATAGCATTAGGAGATAGAAAAACAGGCTCTGAATGTTCTGGATTTTTGGGGGGGATACCTGTTGCATTGTTCAGGGACAGGTGTGAATGGTCTTGAACATGAACCTGTAAGTGCTCTGGGGGGATGCATGTGTTCTTTTAGTATGATAAGTAGAGAGCATAATAGGCCAGCCAGACAGTATTGTTTGAATGTAGTAGTGGAATTTTGATTAGCATTTGCATTGAAATTATAATACTTTGGATAATATACTTAGATCTCTACCCTCGACACATGATCTACCGCCCTGTCTATTCTTTCAGTTTATCTACAATATAAGACCCATTTGTATTATTCACTTATTTATTTTTTTACTTTTTCCATTTCAGAATGCCAAGATGTCATCGGACCACCATCCACTGGATATATGCAAATACATGATTGCACATTTCCTAGTAAAGATGAAGAGAGGATGCTGCAGACACTGCAATAACGGATACACAAATACACTGTTGCAAGTGCAATGTTCGCCTGTGCTTCTCAGATGAAAAGAACTGTCTTAGGGACGATCACTGCAAAACACAGACTTCATTCTAACCACACTGAAAGTGATAGAAGAAAAAGTTTTATAAATACACATTTTCTCAATATTTTTATTAATAAATGCTTATTCATAAAAAATATGATTGTTGTGTGATTATTACTCATAAAATATATACTGTAATGGGGCAAAGTAAGCAATCAACTCTGCAAATGAATGCTTAAATGCTCTGTATATCTGTTCAGAGTGAGTACAAATACAGAAATTCTGCTCCTATCTAGGCCCAACATTGCAATATTACAACATTTCCATAAAAACTTACTAAAATGTAAAAAATTTGAAAAATCTTAAATTTCTACATCGGAGGCCTCCTAAAACAATATATGAGAGGTCAAAACATTTTTTGCTATTTTTTCTATATTTGGGTTTTACAGGGTTAAAGACACATATCTTTAGCCACGCATTCATATAATGCATCTCATACACTTTCACTCCAGTTATATCAGATCAAATGCACATGACTATCTTTTGCTTGAAATGTTAAACAGCAGCTATGCTGATTATTTTCCATTTGCTTGTCTGTTTCTACCAGGATGCCCATTTACTTCCCAGTTACTCCAGCTCCAGTTTGGATCCAGCCTCTTACAAAGATTTCAGATGACCCAACACCTTTGAAAAGATGACAGATTACTCTAAATTGTAGAAACATGCATTTTTCTGTAAAGCTGCTTTGAAACAACATGTATTGTGAAAAGCGCTATACAAATAAATGTGAATTGTAATTGCATTGGAATGACAGACAGCTCTCAGTCAATGCACTCATTTAAATTGCTTATCAGAGTGAATGACAGATACAGAGAAACATCATAATTATTTTGTTCTACAGAATAATGACCCAGCACCTGATTGTGACACATTTATTAGCCTTAAAAGTAAAGGTAGCCTATTTGTGGTTTTTGTTGTTGTCACTTTAAATTTGAATTAGAAGTGGCAAATTAATAAGATTCATGTGCTGTTATTATATATATATATATATATATATATATATATATATATATATATATATATATATATATATATATATATATATATATATATATATAATACAAAAAGGAATGGTTTAATAAAGGACAGATTAAACATATTGCCAATTTTGACAATTACAGTAACATAGTTTGTCTATTCTAAATGAGTGAATAGGATCTGGTAAACATTATTTGAATTAAAATTCAGGGGTTGATCTGATAGGTAGTGTAGAATATATTGTTATATTGTATATTGTTCCTGAATCCTGCCTTCCCTAGTATAAAAAACAATATATTAATTAAAGCTGCAAGCAGCGATGAAAGGGCCCTCGCACCCGGGCTCACAGCCACCCGGTGGACTAAGGAAAACAGTGAACAGTAGGCAATATTCATTTAAGAGGATAAATAAAGGAGAAATATAGCAAAGTCACACTTCTTGCTGCCAGCAGTGGGCACTTTGACTATAACTGAATTTTGCCACTGTAAATGTTTCTCTTTGTGAGGTTTGGTTTGGAGTGGCTGAAATGCATCTTTACGCACAACTGCCAGCCTGCATGGAGAGCTTCTTGAGACTCCAGAGACACCAGCAGCTTCAAATACCTGTTTGCTGCTCAACACTGGCTTTTTTATAGCTGCCCTTTTAATACAATTAATTGTTTTGATAGGAACTTTCATTAATAAGTCTTTATCTGACTGAGTTCTGCTGTGCTCTAAATCACTCACAAATCTTATGATAATTCGATAATCTCCATTCAGTTTTCACACAATATTAGTTGTTTTCATGCCTTTTGCACAACATTGCACCATTTCAAGCTTTTCATCTTCAGAAAGATCTTTCTTCCTCCCCATATTGCATGAGAACTGTGACTTGCTTAATAATGTGGAACAACCTCTAAGTAGGGTTTCCATAGATCTGGCAAATTATTTTGTCTGAGATTGATACCAGTTATCTAAAAAGACATGGATAAATAAACGAACAAACATTTTCTTAGAAAAACTGAATGTTTATTGTACAGAAATCTTACTGATTTGTCTCTTGCATAATAATTTGGAAAGCAGTGTAATTGAAATTTTGTAGGTGGCGCTGTTGAGACACTTTGTCACAATACTAATTCTGAAACCCACATCAGATGTAAATTTTCACCACTTCTGATGCACCAAGAATGGTAACTATAACGATAACTACATTTGCGTCCAAACCAATGAATGATAACAATCTGTTTATTCTAATCTCACGCATTTCAAAGTGTGTACAACATGTTTTTGCTGTTCTTGTTGCATTTAGAGGCTTTAACCAGCAGATGTCCTCAGCATGCTATGTTTTGAGTGAATAGCTAATGTAATCAATCTAATCTAACAGTGAATTTAGCTGACAAAGTCAATGAGGTTAAATAAAATCAACGCCTAGTCTTTTCACTGCAACTTCAAAGGAAGCAAGACAATGTTGTCAAAACTAGCACTGGATACCTGAGGTAATTTTATGTTACACTGTTTGCTAGCCTGGCATAATGATCTCATTGTTAATACTTCTCACCATTTATTCCGAGTATATGACTGATTGTTTTCCATATATCTATTTTCTTAAAAGTATCCTTAAAAAGAGGGGTTGAATTGTCAAAATGTGGTGGCTTTTTCTGGACCTCGGCGATTAACTTCTCCTTAATGTCGTCTGCCATTTTAAATGCACGAGCCCTTAAATTACAATGGATTCTGATTGGCTGCCAGTGTTTTATCGTTCAACAGCTGAAAAAAAAAAAAAAAACATTCTGAAAGTGATCCCGTTATATTGTTTATATCATTTCTCAATATCGTTATCTTTATAGCTGTGGTGTGGACTCTGCTATTCTGTTAAATTTTGAACGATTTTTAGAACTATATCTTTATTGTTATCTTTAGTTATCGCTCTTGGTGTGAACGGGCCTTTAAAGCTCTTTTAGAAGGATGTCATATGACAGCTCATGCAGTATGATTCTTAGAAGGAAGAACAGATTTTCTCCACACAGGGGTTCTTCTCTCATGCACACAGACACACACCAGTGAAAGAACACGAAGAAACAGGAAGAAAAGTCACCTTCATCCTTTATACTCCCTCTGGGTAAAGCAGCAACACTCTTTCTCTTTCCTTTAGCCTTTTCAAATTTTCTCTTCTCACAGACATCTCTCCAATGCACCCACCCTCCTTTCACTTCTGTTAACCCCCATAACACATTCCTCTTTTCATCCTCTCACATCCTTATATCTTTGAGACGGTATAAATGCGTCATGAAGCATGTTTGGGGGTGAGGATGGAAATGCGGTGCCAATCTGCATGCATAATTCCCTGTTATATCAGCTGAGCAGATGGGATCCTGTCCCTGGTGATTGACCTATCTAAGCGTTGTGTTTTTTTTTTTTTTGTTTTTTTTTATCACTCCTTCTCTTTCATCTGTTATCCATTCGTCATTCCACTTCTATTTGGAGTAGTTTTCACTCAGTTTTCCTTTTTTCTTTTAATATATATATATATATATATATATATATATATATTTAATTTTTAGTCAGCTGTTTGGTGGACATCTAGTGGAGGAAAATGAAACCAAGGCAGTAGACACTCCGTCTCCAACATTCCCTTCTTCCTCTTCCTCTATGCCTCCTTCCTGTGTGCGCTGTGTGCTGAATGTAGGTCTTTACGCGCCTACAGCCATCAGCAGCAATCAGTTCTGCCCCAGTTACTAAGGCGTCACATAAGTACACATTCATAACATGCAGCATGTACATGTAGAACATAGATTCATGCAAAATCATGAATACACACATACTATATACGCACACACACACACACGGGTTTGTTTTGTTATCAAAGTGAGGACATTCCATAGGCGTAATGTTTTTTTACTGTACAAACTGTACAATTTATCCCCCTACACTACCCCTACTCCTAAACCTACCCATCACAGGAAACATTCTGCATTTTTACATTTTTAATAAAACATTGTTTAGTATGTTTTTAAAGCTATTTTAATTTTTAATATTATACCAGTGTAATACCCATGTCATTATACAAATTTGTATCCTCTTAAATCACAAAAACATGCTCTCTCTCTCTCTCTCTCTCTCTCTCTCTCTCTCTCTCTCTCTCTCTCTCTCACACACACACACACACACACACACACACACACACACACACACACACACACACACACACACACACACACACACACACACACACACACACACACACACATACATACACACAATTGTACCATCCATCCAAAACATCTTCAAACTAAGTTTGTTTGGCTTTGCCAATGAGGCTAATAGTAGCTTCATATGCAGAAATAATTTTACAAAAATTACAAAAAAAAAAAATTTCTTGTGAAAATACATTAATATGGAATTTGTGAGCTGTATGATACATGCAGTTGCACATATAAATTTGCACACCACTTACATAATCTGTAATTATATTAAATTGTATTTAGCTTCTGAAGATGCATGATAGATATTTCAGAATATTCCTCAAAACAAAATAATAATTTCATTTATATAAACTATCCTGTTCAAAAATGTAGTTACACTTTATTTTTAGGTGACATTGTTACAGTGTAATTACACAAATATGTACTGAGTAATATTAATAAACTACATGTACTTACTATAGGGTTAGGGTTTGGTTTAGGGCTAGATGCTTGCAATTATTCATAACCTATTGTTTATAATATAATAAGTAACATGTGTAACTATAACGGAGACCGGCTAGTAAGAGTTGGGCGAGTAAACCTCACTCCTCTGGCCTCAAGAGGCACACTAGTGACAGTAGAGGCCATGGTCTTTAGCGTCCATGTTAGCTCGCCCAACACCAGTTCGAATCCTGCTTGGAGAGGTGTGAGTAGAACCGGAGATATACATAGCTATACGTCATCTAAAAATAAACTGTACGTAAACATATTGGTTCTTAAAGTTGTGTGTTGTCTCCTTGAGGATCAATGACTGTTTGCAGCCTTTTGGGATGCGTAGGAGTCTCTCAAGTGTCCTTATGTGTCAAAACTGTGCCATACGGGGAAAAACAAAATGTGCAGATCACATATATAATTAACAGTAAATAAGCTCCTTTAGTGATTTTTATATCTATTTTATATATTTTTAATAGCTATCTAATTAATTAGTCTATTGATTTTTTATTTTTTTTTGGATCCAGTTGGTTCTTATGTTTAATTGGATCACGAAATGGGTTATGTTGGTATGGTATCTTCTGCATGATTAGTGTCTCAAAACTTGACTGACTTATTGATGTTTTTCTACAGCTGAAACACTGATTGAGCATTTACATGCGACACGATACATTTAGGTAAGTTGTAATGTATCTTTCAACATACCTTTTAATGTTCATGCATGTTTTTTTTTACCAATAGCTTGTATGTGGAAGAAAAGACTCGCTCCGCAGTACCGCTTGAACTGAAGCGTTACAGCGTCACATTAAAGAAAAAATCAAAATGCCATTTATTGTTTGAATTTTTTGATAAATGGAGAGAATTTGAAAGCTGAGACTTTGTTTCTTATTATTTAGAAGTAACAAAGCTCTTTGCAATTATTGTATGGGAGAAGCACTACAAACAATGTTTGGTGTAGGGAAAAACCGCAGACTTGGCAACCCGGGCTTGAACTACGGGTGATCAGATAGAGCCTAATTTAACATAGCTATTTTTTTAAAAGCTGTTAATACGTTATGGTTGCAAATTTAACTTCGACAGTCCTAAATTCAACACAAGACATATTTTCTTTACATACAGAATGAACTGATAGGGAAAATAATGTCTTTTATCAGCCGATAACCTTTTATTTAACCGATTATTTGCTGAAACATCGGTGCATCAATAGGATCATTTGTATCTTGGAAAAAATGTTGCTATATCTATGCCAAGTAGCTGCAAAAAGAGTTAGGCTTT
Organism: Chanodichthys erythropterus; assembly: GCF_024489055.1. Classification (NCBI taxonomy): domain Eukaryota; kingdom Metazoa; phylum Chordata; class Actinopteri; order Cypriniformes; family Xenocyprididae; genus Chanodichthys; species Chanodichthys erythropterus. Next base: position 20,337,701 of record NC_090231.1, on the reverse strand, counting down.
TTGTCTTTCCTTGCCCTGTGTTTGCAGTATAAGAGCTTAAAACACTTTGATGACATAACCTTATCATTACCTCCTCTGAGGGTCATTCAGGATGGAGAGAGTGAACCCCAGAGGTGAGGGATCAATGTAAGGATGGATAGGGGGAGCGTACTTTGCCCACTTGCTCAGCCTGGTTCTTAACTGCCTCCCATGGGAGAAATTAAAGGAGATGGCTGAGTCTCTCTCTCTCTCTCTCTCTCACACACACACACACACACACACACACACACACACACACACACACACACACACACACACACACACACACACACACACACACACACACACACACACACACACACACACACACACACACACACACACACACACACACACACACACACACACACACACACACACACACATGTTTGTTTTTGTGAATTGTGGGGACTTTCCATAGACTTCAATGCATTTTACACTGAACAAACTGTACATTCTATCCCCCTACCCTGCCCCTACCCCTAAACCTAACCCTCACAGGAAACTGTGCAAACTTTTACTTTTTCACAAAAACTCATTCTATATGATTTATAAACCCATTTACATTGTGGGGACCGCTGGCTGGTCCCCACGATGTAGGTGAACTCAGGTTTATATTACATCATGGGGACATTTGGTCCCCACAATGTAATATAAACAAAAGCACACACACACACACACACACACACACACACACACACACACACACACACACACACACACACACACACACACACACACACACACACACACACACACACACACACACATTTGTTTTGCTATCTTAGTGGGGACTCTCCATAGGCGTAATGGTTTTTATGCTGTACAAACTGTCTATTCTATCCCCCTACACTACCCCTATCCCTAAACCTAACCATCACAGGAAACATTCTGCATTTTTACATTTTCAAAAAAACATCATTTAGTATGTTTATTAATCCATTTCCCTCATGGGGACCGCTGGCTGGTCCCTACGATGTAGGTGATCTCAGGTTTTTATTACATCGTGGGGACATTTGGTCCCCACGATGTAATATAAACAAGAAACACTCATTACACAGAAATCATGTGAAGAACACATCTATCACATCATATGTGGGTGCATCAATAACCAGCATCCCCCTCTGTTAAATAAATCATGGACAGGGATCCCCTCAGTCTGCATATGACACACATGCTTGAACATCTCATTTGCATGACATCCATATGTGCTTATAATGAGGAAATAATTAACTAATCTTCATTCTTCATTGTGTAAAATGATAGAATGTTTAAGCATTTTGGTATTTTTGTGACTATTTTATTGATAGACATATTTAATGGATGTTGAAAAAAAAACACCCATATTCACCAACACGTCTTACTACTGCCACCACATGTTCTCCCATATCTGCCTTTAGATAACCAGTTTTGTTTGAATTCCAGCATCGAATTTCTTTCTTTTTTTTAATGATCCAGTTGGTTCTTATGTTTAATTGGATCTGAAATGGGTTATGTTGGTATGGCATCTTCTGCAGGATTAGTGAGTCTCAAAGCTGACTCACTGAGGAGATGTGTATTACGCTTCAGTGGTTAAGTTTGTGTGGAAAGGAATCATGTTTAGAGAATTTTATAGTTATTTTGGTTAAGTGATTATCAGTAAAATGCATGAAGAGGGGGTAATGATTCTGTATAATGCTGAACACATGCACCCGAAAAATGTTGTAATGAAAAAGATGTGTCGTGGTGTCGTTTTAATTATTAGACTTCTCAGCAGAAAGTGGAGTGTAGGGATTATAGAGTGTTAATCCTACTTAGAAAAGCTATGACACTGAATGTTTACATTATATCATGTTTCCTTAATCATATTCAAAATGCACCAAAAGCACTAGTTTTGCTAGAGGTCTAGATGCACTCTTAGTGCAGTTAACTTTTTGCATTGTGTTGATGTGATGACACTAGGGGTGTGTCTCAATCAGTTCTCTAGCTCCCGAGCTTGTGAATCAGTATATCGTGTACACGAATTCGGGCACTGGTAAGGACAGTAAAAGATGCTGGTTCACTACACATTGGGACACTTATGACTCTATTTCTGGCGACGTGACAACGTCCTCATTGTACAACATCACTACTGGTATTTATGAACAACAACAGAGCTGATATTTTCTGACATTTCTGACATAATAAATATAATGTTATTTAAAGTACATTATGATTAATTATTTGCTTGTTACATATACATGCAACATTTCAGCCGTGAATAAATTATAAATGTTAGCTACATTATGTTCATTACCTGTCTAGCGATGTATGTTTATGCTGAAATATAATAAAATAACGGTTTGTATTTTTAAAAACATATATCGCGTATCGTTATGTGTAGTGAGTTGGCTCACGTGATTCAAGTTTCACGCTTCAGAACTTCCATTAAGGGAGCATAGTGAGCATCGATGCTCTCTGATTTTCCCGGTGCATTGTGGGACTTTTCAGGGAGCGAACGTTTCAGTGCCCTGGAAGGATTCTGCGATTGAGACAGCCCTTAAAATGGCCGACTCCCTGGTCAGTGCCCTGACTACTGAACTAGGGAACTGATTGAGACACAGGGTAGTCTCTAGGGAAAACGTCACAACCAGCTGAAACGTATTAAGAGGTTTGTTGGTGCAGATGTTGGCAAGCTACTGGGTGCCAGGTAACAAGTGCACTCAGCTACGTCTTAAAGGGTTAGTTCACCCTAAAATTAAAATTCTGTCATTAATTACTCACCCACATGTCATTCCACACCCGTAAGACCTTCTTTCATCTTCAGAACACAAATTAAGATATTTTTTATGAAATCCGAGAGGTATCTGACTCCTCCACAGACAGCAATTTAACCGCCACTTTCAAGGTCCATAAAGGTACTAAAGACATTGTTAAAAAAAGTCGATGTGTAAGCAGTGGTTCAACCTTAATTTTATGAAGCAACGAGAATACTTTTTGTGCGCAAAAACAAAGACTTTGTTCAACAATATGTTCTCTGAAATCTTTTTTAACATTCACACAAGAACAGAATGACGCTGACTGACAACCGTTTCAGAATGTCTCTCCTTCAAAATCCAATCACAAAGAATGATCTCTGAAGGTGCACTCGCGCAGACCTCTAATGCAAAGAACATATATCTTGCCAGGTTTCTCAGAACAGGGAACTGGTGACTTTGTGAACGCCACCACTGCAGAAAGTTTTGTTCACTTCAAGTTCAAGCACAGATGCACATCTTGGGAGCGACCGCGTTATTGTTAGACCGCCTGCTCCCGCCTAAAGTACACTACAGTTACCGACCGCAATCCACCTTTCATTCAAAATTTAATCTCGCACAGCAAGTAATCTTATCGGGTATGATAATGCAGTAATGCAGACCTCTACTTCCAGGTTCTACGTCAGAATGCCGGCTCATTTCATCGAGTCACATATCTCTCGGATTTCATCAAAAATATCTTAATTTTTGTTCTGAAGAAGAATGAAGGTCTTATGGGTTTGGAACGACATGAAGGTAAGTAATGACAGAATTTGCATTGTTGGGTGAACTAACCCTTTAACTTTCTCAACACCCCAATGTAAGTCATGTATTCCTTTATACCACGCGGGGACAGAAAGAACTTGTAATGGGAACTTTAGCTGTTTCTTTTTTTTTCTTTTTTTAGTCATAAAAACCTATTATCTGAGCAGACCAGGAGTCAACACTGGGGAAAGTGTTCTTTTCTCAATCACCACCTCCTATGAAAGGTGGGTCTGGGTCTTCCTACATTGTAAAACCGATAAATTCAGAGTACTCAAAATTATTGTTGACACCGATTACCTCAAAACCTTTAAGTAAAGCAACTCAGATTTTTTTTTAGTTTTATTTAATGTTTAAGTCCATTGTTTACCATACGTAATGTTTCTTATTTTTCAATTATTTTGAAAACTCAGTAAGTTCAGAATACTCAAAACATTTAAATAAACAACTCAAAGATTATTTTATACAACACAAATTCAATAATTACAATTTAATTGAAATATTGAATAAACTAACACCTAATTTCACAGTTAAGTGTTAGTTAGCACCAGCGCACCAGCATGCGCTAATGTAACCATCAAAGGGACTATCACTATTTACTTGCATGAACTGCTAATCAACATGCAGTATATATAGCCTTGATGTTTCACAGCACATTCTCGACCTACCCACAGGCACTAGTCTTCTTTACGATGATAACCCTTCAACATCACAGAAACACCTTTACATACCAAAATAACAGAACATTAAACAATAACACATCTTCCCCTGTATTAATCTTGTGCAAAAACACACAAAATAACACTCAATTCCAACATTTATTCCCCCTTACAGAGTGTGACGCAAAACATGCTGGGAACTTGAAATCTGCTGCAACTCAGTTTAATGTTGAATATGGACTCTTCTGATAACATCGGTTACGTTTCCAACATGACGTCACTTTATATCGCTCAGTAAAAATAATAATTTAAGTATAAGGGTCTACTCAAAAATGTTGAGCTACACAAAAATAAAACAAAACTCCTCGTTTAGAAAATGTAATTGTTTTAAGTTACATCAATGATTTAACAGACTTTAATTGCAGTGTACTCAATCTTTACAAGTTAGTATTACTATCCGGGTTTACAGTGAAGGGTACTTGGCGCTAGCCTGACTGACAGGTGGCATTACCTTCCTGCTTGGGGTCTACGCTGAGGACTCGGGCTATGGTGGAGCTGATGAAGCTGCCGCAGGCGGACACCCTCAGCAATGGGCAGACGGAGCATGGGACCTCTGCGGCCTGTAGCGATGGAGTCACACTGAGGCAAGATGTGTTTTATCGCCTCCATCTGCTTCTTGACAGAACTGCTGATTCGCGACAGTGTCACCAAAGAAGCCACCCAGCAAGATGGTCATGGCATGCAGGGTAGAGGCAGCCTATCCAGTGGCATTTTAAGTCTTCACCGTCAGAGATGAAGTGAAATTAAAGGCCCTGGGTGGGAGTCTTGGATGATTCCACAAAGTGGTTGTGTTTGGTGGGCATAAATGCACGGCAATCACATGCTCCACCTATGGAAACTCAGTATACCCGCTAGTAAGTAAGGCTGGAAGAGCTTGCAAAGTGGGACTTCACCAGCTCTTCATGCACTTTAAGGAAGAAAGGCACTGGGGCGGGGCGGAGCGGGGCGGGGCGGGGTGGTGCGGGGTGGGGCGGGTCGGGGTGTAGCTGTGAGTCACGAATGCAATCCATCCTCATCTTGAGCCCCGAACGAGAAATTAAGTTCGCCATGAGATGAATCACCTAACTCATCCAAGAACTCAACTGAGCGAAAGCAGCATGGCAAGGAATGGGAGACCAGTGGGGATTGACCCGGTGGGAATGGTTCCATTATTGTCCCCACTTCGCCCTTGGTGTTTGCTGCCACGGCCTTGTGCATAGCAAAAGGTCCAGGAAGGGGAGCAACTGAATTGGCTCTCTCTCTGTGACCTGAAAAGATAGTCATGCCATGGTTATGTTCTCACAGTGAAGATGCTGTCAACAAATGCTGTCTCAGTGTGGGTATGACCCAAACACGTAAGACAAAGATCATGAGAGTCCAAGGATGAGAGGTATCAACTGCATCCAGAAACACACTGACAGAAAGGCATCTTTAAAAAGACACTTTCCATCTGTGTTTTGCTCTTTTAGAGGAAAGCTTTCTCTACTAGATTGCAGAAGCGCCCAGGGAGAGCTCTCTGGACTCATCTGTGATACCGCTACAATGGAGGGATTATGTAGACAACTGCTTGGCTCCGAAGAGCAAATCTGAATGAGTAGATGCACGTCATCTCTTTTTATACCTGTAGGTCTGGGGGAGTGGCGTATGTAAATTCCACTTGCCAATTCTCATTGGCTATTTCTCAAAGTCTCAGAGGTGTTTGGGGATCCCAAGTGCAACCCCTAGTGTCATCACATCGACACAATGTCGAACTGACTGACTGACAGCGAACCATATTGTTTTCGCTCACATTGTTTTTGGATTGAACAAAGCTGTTGCCTTACCAGAGAGCTTGATGTTCTGTTGACGGCATGACCTAGATAGATAAGTGTGCCAGTGTATGAAGTCACAGAGCCTCCAATCAACAACAGCAATTAAAGTGTAAAATATATGAAGAAAGAAAGAAAGAAAGAAAGAAAGAAAGAAAGAAAGAAAGAAAGAAAGAAAGAAAGAAAGAAAGAAAGAAAGAAAGAAAGAAAGAAAGAAAGAAAGATGCGGTGAACAAAACTGGTGGAGAATTTGAAGTTGTTGGAGAATTTGGAGAGCACAACATGAGCACCAGAACAAAAAAAAAAGGGGAGACACTATACTTCTTACCCTATCCCATCCACTCCTTCTCTGTCTCTTTCTCTTGTCCTCTTTCTCACTTTCCCCTGTGCTCCAGCCTTTGAATGCATCTCCTCCTCCTAATGAGCAAAGGCTGAGGGCCAATAGCCCTCTCCATATTCAATGAACTCTAAAATAAGCTGAATTTCAATACGATCCTCAATCTCTCTCTCTCACATCCTTCAACCCTAGTCCGTCCTCCTGTGGTCTTAAAAAAGAGAAGCAATTTAGCTTTCATATACTTTTTAGTCTCTCTCTCTCTCTTTGAGAAGCACATCATCTACATTTTTATTCTTTAAATTATTTGAAAGTATATGAAGAAAATAGATGGTTTCATTATGGTCAACCACCACTAATGAGAAAAACCACCCCACAATAGGTAGTATGTCATCCTGCAGACAGAGCCTTTTCATTCTATTTTAATCACCAAAGAAGAAGAAGAAGAAGAAAGTAAAGCTTTGCCATGCAAAGAAATTTAGCTTTAGAAACTGATCTTAGGATTTCTATTCTGGCTTACAGGGAAGATCTCACTAAAGACTGGGTTTAAACAAAGGTTTCTGGTACCTATAGCTCTAATTAAAGCACTCATTAGAGACTTAAAATCTCCCATTTCACTGTGAATCCTTGATGAGTAACCTTGGCCACTGAGTACTTTAAATAGCTGGAAGATGTCATCTACTCAAACTAGAGGGAAATCTGTTTGTGTGAACCTGTGTCTGTGTGCAGAGCACCTGGTTTTAATGATAAGGGGATATTTGTCCTCTCTTGTCTTTTTGTAACCTTCTCAGTAACTTTCTCATAAAGTCATTTAAGTTTAGTCAGTCTTATGTAAATGATAAAAAAGAAACCACCTTCTGGTGCTGCCTAGCTGAGAGTAAAGTGACTCCCAGATGAATGTGAAGGGCAAAGCTTTGGTCTGGTTATTTTTTTGTGTGTCATGTCTGAGATGTGTTTTGACAAGGGTAAGAGTTACAATAATATGTTTAAATAGCCATGTATTGAGGAATAAATCTTTCCTTCATCTTTTGAGATAAAAGAGTTCACTATGCTATGAAAACATACTCAAACCTTTCTCTCAGAAAAAAAAAAAACACAATTTATTATTAACTAAGCTACAAAAACATCTCATTCCAAAATACTTTGATTTCTGACATCAAAAACAGTCAAATATGACCACGAGCAGATACTATTATTGCTAAACACCAAGGTAATTAATGATTATCTTGAGTAAAATGTGGTAAAGTTAGTCAAGCCTGTATGTAACACCTGCTGCTCTCTATAACATTCTAAGAGCTAAACATTAGAAAAAGAGTGGCTGGTTTATTTTTAACTATCATTTCAGTCTGACCTTAACAGTTTGAGTGGTTTGTGCACCTGTCACAATAATGCAGATTTTGCACAGAGGCTGTTTGGACCGCCTGTTCTGAGGTTTAGAGTGACTACTAAAACTAAATTAATGCTCAAAAAAAAAAAAAAAAAACATGAATTAATTAAACAACATGACATAACTACACTCTGCAGTCATAGTCTTGATGATTTTTTGATGCTGTTCAATTTATTTAAACAATTTATTTTGATTCAACACCATAGTATCAGGTTTCTGGTTTAAATGTGATTGATTCATGTTAAATTGACTTGAAACGATTACTCTTTGACTTAACTTGATGTTTTCATATTGGAATAACATGTTTCAATCAAGTAAACCCAACCAGGACTCAATCAAACAGGATTTTCACTTTCCATCATGCTTTGCAAAGGGGCTGAACTAGGAGTGTAAAAGTTGAAATAAAGTGTTATTTTAAGCTGTTTTTAGGAAGATGAGAAAATGGAAAGGCTTTTTAATGTTTACTGTTCTATTATGTTGGTATTTAAAAGTTTCTGTTAATTAATAGTTTTAGGGTTACCATTGTGGTGAATTGTTGCTTGGGTTGAGGACCTGCTAACAAACTTTCAAATAACTTTAATAAGAAAGTAATCACTGTGGTAGTGCTCTGGGTTGCATTTCCCAAAAGCATTGTAAGCCTATGTTGATTGTAAAACAATTGTCACCAATGGACTTATGTTCAATTTAGGAAACATAAGGCAATTTAGAATGAATCCAGTATCACATCTAGATTTGTAACACAGAACATCACAAACGTTATTTAAATCACAAAATTAAACAAGAAGAATTAATTGTAAAAATCAATGTATATGAAAACAATTTATTTTTATTTATTTATTTATTGCTTTTTATTTATTTTCCAAAACATTGCAAATTAGTTGGGCTGACACTATTAAATTAAGCTGTGCCCAACCATAGTAAATAAGTTGAATCAACCTTAATAAATTAAGTTGACCCAACATAAGTACATTAAATTGGAATAACAGAATTGCATACACTCTAAAAAATGCTGGGTTAAAAACAACCCAAGTTGGGTTGGAAATGGACAAACCCAGCAATTGGGTTGTTTTAACCCAGCGGTAGGGTTAAATGTTTGCCCAACCTTCTGGGTAGTTTTATTTAACTCAACTATTGTTTAAAAATTACTGTATTGCTTAATTAAAATTAACCCAAAGTATGTTGGAAATTAACATTTATTAATGTTCAATGAATAATTATTAAACAATAAACATTTATTAAATTGCTTATTAATAAATTTATATTAATAAACTTTTAAATTTATATTAATAAAATATTAAAGCTTATTAATAAACATTCACCTTTTGTCTATTATTGTTTCCTCTAATTGCATCTGGTTTTTAATTTCCCAACTATTTTGGGTTCATTTTAAGCTAGCCATATAGCAATTTTCAAACAATAGTTGGTTTAAATAAAACTACCCAGCAGGTTGGGCAAACATTTAACCCAACCACTGGGTTAAAACAACCCAATCATTTTCAATCCAACTTGGGTTGTTTTTAACCCAGTGCTGAAATAAAGCAACTTAATCATGTGGAAATCCTTTCCATGATTTTTTTTTTTTATGTTTGTTCGAAGAGTTTTTTTTTTTTTACAGTACGGCACAATAATGCTTTGGGTGACTTGGGTTCATGTCCTGGCTTGAGGTACTTTCCTTATCCTGTTCCCATTGCTTCCTAACTGCTCTCACTGATAAAGGCTATATAAAGGCTAAAGGAAAAATATCTAAAATAAATACATTTTCCATTTAGTGGAAAATCTAGTTTAATCAGAATCCACTCAAAACCTATCAAAGACCAATTCCAGAGACAGAACAGTTTAGGGTTCAGTGTCATGCCTAAGTAAACAAATGTATACACGCTTTTAAAATCTCATGACCTCTCCAGTTGCTGCTGCTTGGTGTCTCACTATTTCACCAGGACAGAGAGAGCCAACTGTACTACAGTCAAACCCACAAACCCCTTTGAGGTGAAAGCAAATACCTCTGTTTTCCCCATTTACTCCATATCATTCTTTCCTCTCAGCTCCCCATCAAAAAATTGGGGAACTTTTCCATGGAACACAGCACAGGTCTTTAAAAGCAAGAGGAAAACATTTGAAATTGCAACTGCTGCCTTTTTCTCCCTGTGTTGTATTTTCCACAAGTTACCTCATAATCAAAAATTAATAATACAAATATTGAATAAGTTTTAAATAAATTCATCTCAATGGTCATTCAGGCAATGGGAATCCACACCATTTGTAGTGGAACTAATGTGGATATTAGTCATTCCAAATAGTGACCCCCACATGCTGACTACAAGCCAGACTGGTTTCAAGATGTTCCATGCGGACATGGAAATAATGGATGCATATCAAAGCACTTTGACTAACCAAATCCATCTTATTCTCATCATAATGTCACCATGATGGTAGTTTTAGGATCTTAATCACACTACCTTATTGAATCCACACTGTTCATGAGTCACAATTTACTCTGATGTGTCATATCCATTAATATGCATTCAACTGACTGCCCTAAAAGCAAAACTTTCTGTTGAGTGGAGATGTGGCATGTTTCATTCTTTGCTATTTTTGCTTTATATAAGTGTTCATCAGATGTGAGCTTTCACAGGGTTCTGTGGTTCTCCTGTTTCTGAAGACTCAGCAATGGTGTACAGTTACTTACATGTCTTAACTGCGGTCAGTCTGTCACTTAGACAGCTTTATGATGTTTTGACTTTAAAAAGTTATCCACGTTCATCTTCCTGTTGATATTTGTTTTCTGCCTTGGCCATGTAATCAGACAAGAATAGTGGAAATCCATATTGGATCCAGGTCTGCTTAATTTGTGGTCAGTGTTTTGTTCTCTAACTATTCTGTGTGGTCAGAAACCGTTTTGGCGGTTATTTAATGTAGTCAGTTTACGTACTTCAGTGCTGACGCATGCACAAAACCACACACATATTTTCTCTTGTTGTGACAAACCAGAAACAGCCCCATATGAACGGGCGGCCGCAGACACAGGAAGAGGAGTTCAGGTCAAGCAGTTCTGTACTGAAGCCAGATTTCATCTAACACTTTCTAACAGCCCATATTCCCCCCTCTCTCTCTCTCTGATCAAAAATTTATTTAGACTGAGCTACTGAAAATCCAGCATAAACTAGCATGAATTCCATGTTGGTCCAGGCTGGTTTATGATGGTTAGAGCTGGTATAGTGTTGGGCTACTATGCTAGGAACCAACAAACCAGCAACCAGCATCCCATGCTGACCCTGGTCCCAGCATGCAAAACATATCATGTGCTGGCGAGTCCTTTCAGCAGGGCAATCAGATCGATTGCATTGTTTACACGAAGGCTTGTCAATCTGACTAAGCCATCAGTCTGATTACGAAATATTTGGGTGCATGTATATGTAGCTATACTGATCTATTTGCAACAGTTCACTAAAAGGGGACACTTTCAGTGAATAATGAATTAAGACTCAGTATTTTTCATCATACAAAAAAAAAAAAAAAAAAAAAAAAAGTGGCTTAGAAAGACTTGGAATATAGCACATAAGTCATGTGGACCAATTTTGGTGCTTTTATTGTGATTTGTTGGAGCTTCATAGACATAGTCACTATGAACAGGAAGATACTTCAAAAAAAAAAAAAGAAAGATTCCTTTGACAACTGCCTTTTTGGGTTTATTTCACTAGGCGTAACTAGAGGCAGAGAGATGGAAGCATTAGCCTCTGTAATGATAATGAAAAGCCACAGCTGCACATATAGAGTTACAAATAGCTTTTATATAAGACACAGCCACAGATAGTCATAAATAACAAGTAGTTTACAGAATATCAACTTCCACATTGCTGATCATGTCTATCAATGCAAAGTGTACTATCCTGCTAACAGTGTGACATTATGATCCCAGTGAGACAACGCACACACACACACACGCACACGCACTGGAACACTTAGCCATTCTCACACAAACATCATGAAGAGCAGCCAAGCCAAGGAGGCAGTGCTGTCTCCATGACAACTGCCTAGAATGTGAAGATCAGCATCAGCATGCTTGTCCACATCTCTGCTGCTCTCTGCCTCTCTCTCGCTTCCTCTTCGACCATCTCTTTCCCTCGATCTGTCAGTCTCTTCATCTCCCACTGGATGAAGATGTTTCCTCTGGATCACTGTGCAACACAACAGACATCAGAGAGATGTAGTGTGTGAGTATAAGAGGAGAACAGTTGTGCAGTTGTGTGATAGGAAATGTTGTTCATGCGTAGTAAAACAGATTTAAGTATGAACCTGAATTCATATTTTAATAAAAATGTATATGTATATATATATATATATATATATATATATATATATATATATATATATATATATATATATATATATATATATATAAATGTAATAGGTATAAACTATGAAAAAATTTAAATTGAAACACAAGTTTAAATTTATGAATATATATCAATTAGACCATATATGAACAATCGTTCAGAAGTTTGGAGTTGGTAAGATTTTTTAATGCTTTTCAAAGGAGTCTCTTATGCTCACCAAAGCTGCATTTGTTTTATTAAAAAATGAAACATTGTGAAATATGTTTATCATTTTCAATTTTAGTATATTTTAAATGTAATTTATTTGTGTAAAGGCAAAGCTGAATTTACATCATCATTACTAAAGAACAGCATTTATCTTACATGGAAATATTTTGTAACAATGTCAAAGTCTTTATCGTCACATTTGATCAATGTATGCATCCTTGCTGAATAAAAATTATTCATTCAAAAAAATTACACAGTAGTGTATCTGTATGGGAATTCAAAATGTACAAATAAGCAAATGATCACACCTTCCAGGAAGTCCTTTGTAGAGGGAAAGAAATGTAAAAAAAAATGCACATCTGGCCCACCCCAACAACTCTATTTTCTCTGATCATTTTTTTATGCACCTGCACCTGTGCCTTTTTAGGCTGTGAATGATAATCAAGCAGTGAACAATTTAAAACTGCTTGCACCTGTGGCTGCACCTGTGCCTTTAGACATCTCGATCGCCAACTGGCCACTGTGACCCTGGAGGGCAAAGAGGTAAGGGTCATGTCCTCTGCAGTGTATGTAGATCATAGTACTGATATAGAATGAATGGATGAATGAATGATAGACAGAGTGATAGATTTATTAAAATTATTTATTTTTAAAGTCATATTCTGAGCCCAGGACAGCGGAACACCTTAATAGACAAAAGTCTGAGAAATCTAATTCTAATTATGAACTCTAGATGGAACACAGCATTTTATTCCCATGGTGGTTTAGACTGATATTTTTAAATGCCAAAAGGAATCCTCTATTGTAAGAACATGTGTTGTTGTTTTTTTTTTGGTCTTGGTTTTCCATACCTAGGCTATTTAAAGGTTGAGCTGCAGGGTTTTGTTCCCTCAGGTCTAGTAAGTTTGTAGGATGGAGTGAAGTGGTGGCAGATTTTGCTGAAGCCCCTCCCTCTTTCCCACGATCATTTAGTAGCCCTCTGTCATGAACAGAGGCTTCCTCAAAGAGGCACAGCTGAACTCTCACCCTATTACCCTCTGTTTCCTGCATGGGCTTTAGTTTACAAACACAGGGGGATGGAGGAGGTCTAGAAGACACTTCCACAATCACACGTTTCCGTTTCTCACTTAGTCTTTCTCACACAATATACACAGCAAAAAGACCATCTCAAAAGTAATAAAGAGGAGGCAAAAACTTTTTATTGTCAGATAAAAATATACCATGCAACACTTCCAACTTTGTCCAGTATATACAGCATGAAATATAACTTGCATGACAATTACATTAATGAATATTTCAAAGAAAAAAAAAAAAAGAGATTATAAATGAGAATGTAGCAGAACTGTCATTCCTGGAAAAACAAAATGTTGAGCTTTAAGCGTAAGACTGTAGTATATGCCTGAAACATTTATAATGATTCCATACTGCTTCAAAGCTGTGTTTTAAACAGCACTTTTTGTGCACTTCTTAGTACTAAAGTAAGTACACACTCTCCATACAGCACAACAGCAGTATCTGTGAACATCTTTCATTGCTTTGATACAAAATGCATTACATCTTTTCATTTTCACTAACTCTTTTCTTGCTTAAACTTAACCATCACCCAACTCAGCAAAAAAAAGAAAAAGAAAAAAAAGAAATCCAAACTTTCCATATGAATAACATTAAATTAATTTGAAATCACCACCTTGTAAAATAGTTACGTTTTCTCATGAGATCAGGTTGGCAATTCAGACAGAATCCAATATTTGTGCAGTAATTATGTGTCCAAGATCTAAAAACAAACAAAAACTAATTTGACCAACCACAGTTAATTCCCTCATACAATGTTACCAGCTATTTAAAAGAGGCCAGCTTTGTAATGGCATGTTATTTATTTAATTAATTAATTAACATGGCTGACAGGGATTGAACAGACATGCCAAGACATTGTTCCCCAAGTGTATCACCATAGATGAAATGGGCTACAGTGTGATGTAAATGAGAACTTGTGTCCAAATGAAAAGACCAAGTTGGGCATTGCAATTTCCTCACCTCTTGCAAATATATATATATATATATACAGTACAGTCCAAAAGTTTGGAACCACTAAGATTTATGTTTTTAAAAGAAGTTTCGTCTGCTCACCAAGTCTACATTTATTTAATTAAAAATACTGTAAAAAGCAGTAATATTGTGAAATATTACAATTTAAAATAACTGTGTACTATTTAAATATATTTGACAAAGTAATTTATTCCTGTGATGCAAAACTGAATTTTCAGCATCATTACTCCAGTCTTCAGTGTCACATGATCCTTCAGAAATCATTCTAATATGCTGATTTGCTGCTCAATAAACATTTATGATTATTTTCAATGTTGAAAACAGTTGTGTACTGTTCGATTCCTTGATGAATAGAAAGTTCAAAAGAACAGCATTTATCTGAAATACAAAGCTTCTGTAGCATTATACACTACCGTTCAAAAGTTTGGGGTCAGAATTTTTATTATTTTTTTGAAAAGAAAGAAATGAATACTTTTATTCAGCAAGGATGCATTAAATCAATCAAAAGTGGCAATAAAGACATTTATAATGTTACAAAAGATTAGATTTCAGATAAACACTGTTCTTTTGAACTTTCTATCCATCAAATAATCCTGAAAAATCCTGAAAATACACAAATATTTTGTACAATTGTACACATTAAATGTTTCTTGAGCAGCAGTTGAGCATATTAGAATGATTTCTGAAGGATCATGTGACACTGAAGACTGGAGTAATGATGCTGAAAATTCAGCTTTGCAATCACAGGAATAAATTACAATTGAAATATATTCAAATATAATTTATTTTAAATTGTAATAATATTTCACAATATTACTGTTTTTAACTGTATTTTTAATTAAATAAATAGCCTTGGTGAGCAGACATTCTTTTAAAAACATTAAAAATCTTAGTGGTTCCAAACTTTTGGACTGTAATTTGAAGAGGCAACAACATAACAGTGTATATGTATATAGTGTTGAGAAAAGTCAACCAATTGTTCAAGGAGTAAAGACTTTATCTTATTAACATCTTTATTTAGTGTAAAGACGACATTAGCATTATAATTCAACCCAAACTCATAGGAAGAAACGTGCCTGTGTAGAGATTTCTGTAAAAAGTTTTTGCTAGTTGCAGGTTTCACGGCACTTTCAAAGTGAAATGTCCAGTAAAGCTAAAATGCATAAAATGAATACGAATCTGGCAATTTCATTATGTTGGTTAAGTATAGGCTACGGCACTAAAAGGTTAACGCTCTAATGCACTTTGAAAAAGTTTCAGAGAGTCTTAGAGTGTTATTTGTGTGTGTCGGTGGGATGTGTATAGGGGGAGGAAAAACAGGAGGTTATGTAAATGCAGACGCTCGTCATCCTCCACACACCTGTGATTCCTGGGTGATTCACACGGACTCAGCTGGCAGGTTCTTTCTCAGTTCACACACTTTTCCACCCTCACAGCCGCTTACACTGAATTCCAGTCCCCGGTTGGTTTGGAGGCATTTAGCTGTAAATAACCAAGGTTTGGATAGAAGGTTTGGCATCTACCGGGTAAGGTCCACAAGCCGGAATTCGAACTCGGGTCAAGCGAGCTGCCCACAAGGTTATCGGCACCGGCGACAGGATATTATTTTCAACTTGACCGCAATGTTTTATTCTCCATTTTGCCTGTACAGAAATGAACCTTTATGCAGTAAATATTTTAATTTATAGTTTAATCTACGATTACATAACAATGAAGAAAAGGCTCAGCTCAGAAGAAAAGCTCTATGCCTCAATGGTGTACAGTGTCTTTAAGCGGACTGAGGCGGATTACAGGTGTGGTGCGGAATTTCTACCCCTGCCAAATTATTAGGAGGGGTAATTTGGCAGGGAGTCGAAATTCGGCACAACACCGGCAACAACCATTTTAGGATTGTTTGTGATTTGTTGGCTCGAGTCTTCTTGACTATTATTCACAGATTTAGAAGCCAATTTTAGCGCTAAAACGCTGTGAGAAATACTCTTAAAGCAAACATTTAGGAATCCTAAATTTAGGACTGACGCGCCTATTATTTTAAAAAGTTTCTCCTATATCACCAAGTTAGGAGTTATATACATAACATCTTAAGGCTAAAAGCATATAGGGGCCCAGAACATTTAAAGGCTCCTCCAGGCAATAATGGACCCTCATTTCAGACGTCCCACCTTCCATATACCACCATCTGGAACTAAAATACTGTTCCTAGCTGAGCAGTTACCAGCAGGGCTTTGACATTATGGCTGTGTCAACCATAAAAGCCATTGGGATATCCTCTTAATCCACAGCTCTCTTCAGCAATTTCAATGGACAGCCATAACGTAATGTTGAATTCAACGCAGAGTAACGGTACTAGTCAGTAAAGCAATCCACATTTAGATTAATTAGCTCTAGCCCGAGAACTAGGATTACACTAGTACACGTTACAAACTATTAAGCAGAATATTAAACTTTCACGTCAAGATTGAGGAAAAAAAAAAAAAAAAAAAAAAAAAAAAAAAATCCATCCATCCCTGATCCTCATTTGGAGATTAGCAAATGCAGCACTTCCACCTAGTGGACAAGGAGAATTAATTCATGACAACCTCTGTAGAGGACTTTAAGTGGAGGTATACAAACTTGCTTTGCTATGCATTCAATTACATTTAACAGGCCTCAAAGAAACAGATACAACAGGAGTAATGCTTAAACACCTTTATTGTGCCCAGTCAAAAAATTTAAACTTCACCCTTTTAAGCAAACTTGGCAGACAACGAGGTAGAATGACACAGGAGCTTGGGAAATAGCTCTGCATGGAATGCATATGGTCAGAAAAAAAGGACAGTCTTGAAGTTCTGAAAGTAATGTTATCCATTCAGACTTTCAGCAGAAGATGATTAAAGTGACATTTGCATTTAGTCTGCTAAGGCTCTTGGTACATTCAAGGGAAGTCTATGGTTTTAAATACAAGCAGCCATATGGGCTCATACCCACAACACCTGCTGATGTACAATAAGTGATTAAAAACCTACCCCTTTACAAAGTGCAAATTAAAAAGTGCAATAAAACTACGTGCAGTCAATGGCCATTCTCATTTCTGGATTAATATATTAAGTTGGTTTGAAATCTGATCAAGAGCAGTAAAAGCAATGCCTAGTGGAGGCACGCACTGAAATAAATCTGGATTGGCAATTAGATCTGCAGGGTTATGCGCAAACCTCTTTCACCAAAGAGAACACTGATAAAGGCAAAAATACTCCAAAAACAAGGAGGGAGAAAAAAAAAGAAAAAGGGCAAAAATTAAAAAGCCGCCAGGTAGATTGCTATTCAACCTTTTTCATGCCATACCTTAAAACTGTTTCATGTAAAAATTTATGAAAACTAAAACGGTGAAAAATGTCATGATGAAAATCTGGCTTTTGTGGTTGCATCTCAAACGTAAAAAACACTGGCAAAAAAAAGAAAAAGAAAGCAGCTAGCGTGGAAAGGGGAAAACCAATTAAAGGCACTGTATGGCTTCCGTCTTTTAAACGAGACTTTAGAATGATTTACCAAAACAAAATAGCAACCTATATAAAGGACCAAAAAAAAAAAAAAAAATCCTTCAACCATGGCCTGAAGTCGCAACTTGGTCAAAAACTCTGGGTCTTCCCATCCACGGGCCCCAGCTAACCCATCTCACTGTGTACAGTGCCAAAGTGAACAAGCCAAACTAAAAAGAAAGTGCAACAGTGAACTTTCTACAGTGTTTCCCCATGCCCCAACTCCTGGGAGGGCCTTTTGAATGGGGGCTGACTCTAGAGCAGTGCCCCGAGGGCAGCAGGCGCAATGGACATCCAGGATAAGGCATCGTGCTGCCATGCGCATCTCAGTTGGCGTCCCGCTTCTTCTGGTTTCGCATCAGAGGGCGGTGGTTACTGAGGATGTCCATGGAGTGCTGCCTATGCCAGCAGGAGCGACAGTAGTATTTGAAGCAGGTCTGGGAGGGAAAAAAAAAAAATAATATAGACCTTCATTATACAGAGACATGCAAATTTAAGTTAAAAGGCAGAAAGGGAAAAATAATTCACCTTGTCCCTGCAAAAGAACGGCCCAGGCTCACGACTGCATGCTTGACAGATGGCATCCTCCAAGTATGGGTCAATTTGAACCTAAAAAGGAAAACCACAAGTTTCTGTATGGTAAAGTTACAACAGCAAACAGATCTCTGAACGAAAACCTTCCATGAGCAACACTACTTTTCAAATGGTCAGTTAAGCAGTTAAGCTACAGACTATTTGTTATTGGTAGATCCAGTGTTTTACACATTATGCAACACTAAAAGACCAAGAAAACTATAAACGTTAATACATTTTATAAATTATATAAACTGCTGCACATTTGCTTAAACAGTTCCACCAATGAGACTGCTCATCCAGTATAAAAGCATATACAGTGCACCATGCCAAAAGGCATTAAGTTCTTACCCCATTACCAAAACAAAAAAAGTTTAAAAAAAAAAAAAAAAAAAAGTTTACCTTCTTTGTAAATTTGGGAGTCTTGATCTCAACAAATGCAGCACTCACAGCTTTCAGATAACTGCGTTGGTTGTTAAAGGTTACACGTCCAGATCCTGGAAAAAAGAGGAAAACAATGTCAACATGTCAAACCACAGTATCATAGTACTATTAGTTACAATTGGAGAAAAAAAATTAATTATAATAAATTATATTATATGCAAGCAAGAAATTCTCACCAATAGGGTACTTGTGCTTGTCCGTGTCAATGCCTGCATACACAACTCCTCCAAAAAGATCATTCATGATGCTTGCTAGGGCCTCAGCATTGAGCATGCCATGCAGAGCTCCTACAAACACAGTGTTCCTAGGGTCCAGCCTCTGAGAGGGGCAACTCACATAGTTACTGTCTGAAATCACCCAAGGGATCACCTGTGCCTGAAGGGCCAAGAAAAGACAGGTTAGCATGTCAAACATCAATAAAAGTACAAAATATCTTACCATATACACATGCAGGTTTTGGGCCATTATATAAAAAAAAAAAAAAAAAAAAAAAATTCTCATCGCAACACCATTATCCCCGAACTTAAAGATCCACAAAGGTACTCAACCCATTTAAAACAGTTCATATGACTACAGTGGTTCTACATTATAAAGCAACAAGAATACTTTGCGCACCAAAAAACAAAGTGACTTCAATATTTAGTGATGGCTGATTTCAAAACACTGCTTTGAATCTTTACAAATCTTGTTTCAAATCAGTTATTCAGATCACACATCAAACTGCTGAAATCACATGACTTTACAAATCTTGTTTTGGAGCGCTAAAGCTTCAAAGCAGCGTTTTGAAAATCGGCCATCAGTAGATATTGTTGAGAAGTCATTTAGTTTTTTTGGCACACAAGTATTCTCATCGCTTTATAATAAAAGGTAGAACCAATGTACTCACATGAACGGTTTTAAATAGGTTTTGAGTACCTTTCTGGAACTTGAGGGGTTTGGTGAGGTCTCACTGAGCCATCAGATTATCAAATATCTTAAATTGTGTTCCAAAAATGAACGAAGGTCTCACGGGTGAAGAACGACATGCGGGTGAGTAATAAGTGACTTTTCATTTTTGGGTGAACTAACCCTTTAAAATTTTAAATTCCCAACATAAACTACTAAGGCCCCTTTGCACATGTTAGAGAGTCCGATAAGCTTACATCTTTGCAGCGCATCCTTCTGCTAGACATTTTGAAGTAATACTCGCTGTAGCCCTCAGGATGAAGCAGGTCCTCAGTGCAGTCCTGAAGCAGGGCACGCACAGACTTGTCCGATTCAAACACCAAGTACACATAACCTGAAAAAGTGAAAGGAGTAACGTTTTGGCGTACCGAGACTTGCATGTTACATTTGACTATTGCCTCCTTAATTGTATATTGCTGATCAAACTACAACAAGCCTGGGTATGAAAATTTTGCAAAGTGTAAAAATATCCTTAATTCCCAGAACAATTACCACCACATGTGTATGAAAGGTTGTTATAGCCACCAAGATGTTGAGTGCCATGAACCACACCATCCTCCACAGTGCTTTAATAAAATAAGTTTCCTACCCTTTCAGCATTACCTTTGGGCATATTACCTTTCGGAGGGCAGCGAGGGTGCTTGCCATCCTTACCTGGCCACTCAACACTCAGAGGGCCATAGCATTTAAAAGTGTTTATCAAACCAGCTGAGGACAGAGAGAGAAAAGCCTTTAGTCTAGAAAAAAAAAAAGCCTTATCTACAGTACCGCTCAGTTTAGGATCAGTATCAGTGGGAGCAGTCTGAAAGTTACAATTTAAAATTTTTAAATTAACTTGTGATGGCAAATTTTCAGCAGTCATTACTCCAGTCAGCATCACATGAACCTTCAGCAATCATTGTAATGCCAATTTGGTACTCAAATATTGATAAGTGTTGAAAACAGTTGTGCTGCTTAATATTTTTGTGAAGAGACTTATCCTCCTACCCTCAGTGATGTCCCAGGGAACACCTCCCAAAAAGACCTTGCAGGAATAAATGGGATTTTGGTAGTGTCTGGGGGGCAGCTGTCCACTCCATGTGAAGGTAGCTTCATTGATTGCTGTGGAGCACAATTTCACTAGTTGAGCACAACACAAGGCAATTCACCTGCATAGTGCACCAATAAAAACAAACAGTACAGTGAATTGCTGTGCCAGATTTGAACAAATCTGTTCAAGGCGAATGTTGGGGTGGTAGAGAGCTTTTGGTGGAAGGGTGAAGGGGTAGGTGATAGCCTATAAGATCATGCACTACAGTAAAATGCAACAGGCCATACAAGCCGCCTGTCTGTGAAGCCAGGCCTCTCTTTCAATGCTGAAAGGGCTCTCAGGTGTCTTCATCAGGTCCCAGTTGGGCCAGATGGAGGCACCAGGCCAGCGGTGGGACAGACCACTGCTTGGAGTAGCACTGGGTGGTGGGGTGAGAGGTGAGCTGCTGTGGTCCAGACGAGAGCCAAGAGCTAGCTTGAGGGGATCCCTTTGCATACTGGACATAAGGAAGGGCACAGACGGAGAGATCCTCAATGAAGACTGCAAAAGGCAAGAGAGAAGTTAGGTTTGCCAGTCAAAGAATCCACCTTTTTGCAGAGCCTGCAGAATACCATAAACAATGTTGTAATGCTAAAATTGGGGGGCGGGATGTCTATGGAATAATCTTAAAGAAAAAAGAAAAAAGCGCACCAAGATCAAGAAATGTTTTAGGGAATAAAAAGTGTTCTGAACTTTATTCTTAAGTCAGAAAATAATTTTAGACCATTCTTAAGGTTTTGCTAAATTCAAAAGTTAAACCCTCATCAGGGGCTGGATTAACAGTCATTTAGGCACCAAAGTTGAAAGATATACGGCATTTAAATTTAGTAACATCTCGGTATACCAACAAGACCAATTTTATTAAGGATAAGCTTCACAATTTTGCAATTCTCCGTTTGAAATCTAAAATTATTACGGTAAAGATTGTTCATATTGCCCACCTCTAAGAAGTCTGTACAGGGAGCTGCAAGAAAAGCCACTTAAAGGGTCAGTTCATCCAAAGATTAAAATAATGTCATTACTCACCCTCATGTCGTTCCACAACCGTAAGACCTTTGTTCATCTTTGGAACAAAGATTTGATTAAATCAGATGGCTCAGTGAGGCCTGCATTCACATTTCCTCTCAAGATCCATAAAAGGTACCAATACATTTAAAACCGTTCAAGCGAGTTCAGTAGTTCTACCTTATTATAAAGCGACAAGAAAATTTGTGCGCCAAAAAAAACGACTAACAATATAGTGATGGGCCAATTTCAAAACACTGCTTCGGAGCTTTGCAAATCGAATCAGTAACTCGTTGCGCCAAAGTCACGTGAATTCAGCAGTTAAGCCGTTTGATAGGAAATCAGAGTCACTGATTCAATTCTCAAAGCTCCAAAGCAGTGTTTTGAAGTCGGCCCATCACGATGTTGAAAAGTCGTCATTTTGGGGGTTTTTTTGGGCGCACAAATATTTGTCACTTTATAATATCAAGGTAGAACTACTGAACTCACATGAACCGTTTTAAATGTTTTTAGTACCTTTATGGATCTTGAGAGAGGAAATGTCATTGCTTTGAATGCAGGCCTCATTGAGCCATCTGATTTAATCATATCAGATGTTTGTGTTCTGAAAATGAACGAAGGTCTTACGGGTGTGGAATGACATGAAGGTGAGTAATAAATGACATTTTCATTTTTGGGTGAACTAACCCTTTGAAGTAAATCCCCAGTATGCTAATAATGAATGAAAAACTACATTTTTGGTGGTAGAAAAGTTGAGAGAAATAAGACTACGTCAAACATGATCTCAAAACACTTACCAGCAGGTCTGAGAGATGATCTGAACCAGAGCTGAAGCCACTGGTCTCAGAGTCCACAGGGCTAATGGAGTGAGTGTCCAGGAAAGATTGAGAGTTTAAGCGTGCCATGCTGGGAAATTTTTCTAGGAAGTCTGTGGCACCAATTGAAGGCTCAGAGTAGCTTGGAAGCTTGTTTGAGAGCTGGTTGGGAGTTCTCAAAATCCCTTGCACTGAAAATTAGAAATCGGTGATAAAAGCAAAAAAAAAGTTATTAACCTTGTATATTATAATACCCCCCTCCCCACAGCTCATTTCAGCACACTAATGAGAATTACCAGCGCATGAGGCAGGCTGGGAATCTGAGACAAGTGTCAACAAAAGGCTCTATGGGCCTAGTGGGAAAGGTTTAAACCCGCTCTAGACAGGACATGGATACCAATAAGGACCAGAGTCACCTCAGTTCATGCATGTAGGCCTGTTTAACATCTGACACTAGATTGAACTGGTTCATTTATATATAAAAAAAAAAAAAAAAAGTGCTGCTTGAAAGTGACTTTAAAATAAGTACATCAACCCAATATTTAAACTTCTCCAGAAAGAAGTTTAATACTACGGTCTACTAAATTACTCAATTTAAAGGAATATTGCATAAATGATAGAATGGTTTTACTTCAAGGTTTATGTAATGGTGGCAATGTTATAAGATTGAGAACAACAAATCAGTTATACATTTCACTTACATGAGGCTGTGTTGGTCTGTGTTGAGGGATCAGTGTCATGGCTGCTCCACGGTCTCTCCCAGTCAGACAGGCTGAGGGACTGTAGGCCCAGCCCCAGACCCCAGTTATTGACGTCAGAGAGACCCCTGGATGAGTCCTGGCCACCGCTGGGAAAAAGCATCCTGCTCCGGACCGCAGACAGGTCTGAGTCAGAGCGATCTGTTAACAGAGTCCAGAAATAAAACACACACAGTTTGGCCACTCTGCATCAGCAGTGGGAATAAAAGGCATGCACATTCGAGAAAGCATTGGCTCCCTAGGCTCTGGTAAAAATCGCAGATCGCCTCCCTCCGCCTGGCTAAACTGCACAGAAGCAGCTGTCTCTGCAGAGACGACCCACCCTGCATGTGACCCAGGCTCTGCTGCCCTCACAGCCCCTTGCTAATGACATCAGTCCCTGGCCTCCTCTGATGCCACACCACCGTGCATTCCTGACAAATTCTCCTGCAAAGAGACAGCACCCCCCTCCCACCTCTGGCTCCCATTCGAGGTGGCAGAGAGAGAGAGCGAGAGAGGGAGAGATTGCCACTAGCTGCAGGCTAAGAGATAAACTCCAGTGAATCGCAGGACTGTTGCTATTGGCTAAGTAGCTGAAGAATGAGCAATCTGGGCTGCTCATGCAGAACTGGACAGCATCCAACTGCTTGCTCCAGCCCTGATTCAGCATCCTCAGTCTCGCCTGCATGACATTACATGACCGTTGCTGTAATGATTCCCTGAGCACATGAAGCTCAAATGAGGGGCCCAGACCGAAAGTGCAAACAGCACTGCAGCAGATGTATGTGAATGTGGGGAGCGGACAAAAAGGACTGAGATGAAAATGTTACAAATTTGTTATTGTGTCTGCACATATATTAAGGAATGGTTTACTTGCTTCTCACAAAAAAAGACATGCATTACAATTTACCATTAAAAGGGTCTCGTTTGCTCTTGGCAGTAGGAGTCGTGCACACCCCGCTCAGATCCAGGGAGTTGCCTAGCATGGTGTTCATTCTGCAGAACGTGTCGGCATTGCTGCATGTGGACAGGGCTGGAATGTCAGAATCCAGGCAGTTAAGAAGTCTGGGATTTTCTCTCTGTCAGGACAAAACAGATACAAGCCTCACGGTAATGGTAATATGAGGTACATCCCAATTTGTGTACTTATTCTAAAGCCATTCTGTAGAATGTTGTACACTTCAGGCACTCAAAGTGTTCAAGCTTTACTTTTGTAGCCAAAAAGGAAGGGCTATCAGACTCCAATGTTGACCAACAAAATCTTTTACTTCTTACACTCTAAATAGTTGAAATAAATAGTACAAGTGCAAAGCAGAAAGCACATAATCTGGGACAGAGCTATAGGCCTGATTCCGTCCCTGACTCTTTTCCACACCATTTTATATTCAGTTAGGAAAACGTTAAAAGGTCACAGTTTTAACTAGGGTGATGGAGCATATGCCTGTAAATTAACTTATAGTGTAATGGGTGTCAGCCATTTATGCAGTGAAATTGAACAACAAAGCAGCCAATGATAAGACTGGACAACCCTCATTAATGACAACTATATTAACGGACTTCCATTTCACTGTAAACAGTCATTACTGATTATACAAGCTACCATAATAGCTAGCATTTTTGCACGTTCAACAAAAACGCAGTGGAGCACTAATTACTTTTACAAAACCTAAACTTTATAAATGTAATAAACGCTATCAAACAAACAAAGACCAACAAAACGTTTAACACACTCACACAATCCCATAGACTTAATAAAAACGTGAAGCAAAACTCAAAAACGAATTGGCAGGCTTTCTTTTTCTAAACTACTCACCAGAGGAAACGCCATGGCAGAACTAACAACCAAAATTATCGAAAACAACACCCAGTTTACTTTTCTTAAAGTCTACTTAAACCTTTCGAATTAAATTTTGGCCTAATTTACAACACCTGTGTTTGGGTCAAACACTCTAGGATCCAGCGCTTCTCTAACGTTAACCAATCACAGATTGCACGTTGATTTTTATTCATGAGGGGGCGGACACTTGAAACTGCGTCATTTTTCACAGGCTAATTTACTTTTTCAAAACGTTTCCGTTAAATGTCCAGATTTAGCTATATTATATGATTTATTACATCGATTTTTCTGTCTTAATTTCATTTAATTTAGTAAACAATATACTTGGACGTGGCTTTTAACGTTTCTTGTAGCATATTGCAGTTTAGGGCCTTCTGAGAGACGGATGAATATATTTAGATCCAACAATACATTTGAGGACTTTTTTTCCATTATATAAATTGCTTTAGGTCTGTACAGTGCGAGTGTGGCATTAAGTTTTAGTACTTGAAATTGGTCATTTCACGTGTGAATTGCTTTTATTGGCAGAAATCAGGACCATGGAGAGCACCAGACATCGATAACAAATTACACATTTTAGAATCAAGACTCTTATAATACAATGGATACAAAAGTGTTTAACAGGCACATTATTGCTAGGCATGTAGCCTATTTTATAAACAATTACAAAGACTATGGAGTTATTTCCTCCAGAGGGCAGCACTGATCTTACATTATCTGCTTGTCTTCTGCTCAAACAGACAGTTCAACCTTAATTAAATGTTTCATAGGCCCGGCTTCACAGACAAGGCTTAGATTAAGCCAGGAGTATTCACCTTCTTGTTCAGCGCAGAAGAAATGTTTTGTACAGCTAAAAATAACAAATTAAATGACACCCGGAGCCAGACACATCAATGGCCGCGCCCGCTCTTACCTAGGGCCAGTTGCATAAACATAGCCATTATGTCCTAAGAACTAGCATGACCAAATAACAGTTAAGGGTAATCAGTTTTTACTTTTCGGTATTAAATTAGACCAATCTATGGAACGGATTTAAAAGAGTTACGAACAGTCTTTAAAAAAAAAAAAAAAAAAAAGACTAACTTGTGAGACTAGACTTTATAGTTTATGCAACCAGCCCCTGAAAAAAAATCAGGTGGATAGCCCTTAGTTCAAATTAGGACATTTAAGTTTTATAAATGTTTTAAACACATTACTGTTGTGAAGCTTTAGTCAAAACAATGGCACAAACATTTTAAGAGATAGTGTAAGTTGCCAAATCAGCTCAAACATGCATTAGTCTGGGACTAGGCTTAAACCTAGACTGTGAAACCAGCCAATATAGTTTTAAACCAGTCTGACTTTTTCTATGAAACAAAGGAGGATGTTAAATCAAATGACACTCTCCGTCACTTAATTTTTATTGCATGCAAAAGACAGTGTTGAAGCTCTTAGTCCTTGACATTCTGGCCAACATCCGCTTTTGTGCTCCATGGAGGAAGGTCATGCACATTTAAAAACACGAGTGAACAAAGACTACGTTTTTAACATCCCTGTTAATTCTGTATGTTAACGAAGATGTCTAATGAAAGTACAAGATGTATCTGTGCAAGTTACTGAAACTAAAACCCATAATGCAGTTCAGTATCACAAATTAAAGTTAAACAAATAAAAGCACACACAAGGCATTTTAATGCATTCCCATTTTAATACTATATCACACAGTAGTATTTTTGTACACCAAACTTTTTTTTTTTTTTTTACAAATACACTTCTAATGTCTGAATTAGCCATTACTATACCCACATTAAAATCATGCACCATTGTAGCATACCTTTATATTCAGAGTATTAACTAAAACAGTATTTTCATGTTAGCAGCCAAATTTGCTGTCCATATACTGTTAGTTTGTGCCGCACTGACACAGTCAAACAAAAGAAAATTACAACTTAATCTCCGAAACTGCTATAAATGGACATTGATACAAAACAAAAACAAACATCAAAACATACAAAGAAAGGAGTTACCAATAACTTATACAGATTACTTATTTCAATTGCACAAAAATCTTCTCTTCCCAGATACACACTCAAGATTGAGATTGTAGTCATCATACCCTCTGTGATGTGTTACAGTGGAAACTAGCAGGGGAAACCATCCATCTGTCCATCACATTACTCATCAAAATGAGATGGCCAAGGTTTTGTACATAACATAAGAAACTTCAAATGACCAAGCTACCACACACAAACAAGGTTACACCGGTCATGAAAGCAACAGACATACTAGAATGATGCACAGAGCTACACTTCATGCCAAAACTAACATGCTGGGTGTCCGCAATGTCAGTTGATTGTCTCATTTTACTTAGACCCAGAGCAAATCTCAATGAATGAATGGAGAAAAAAAAAAAAAAAAAAAAAAAAAAAAAATTCTTCAATACAAAAAGGAAAAAAGTTCAGGGAGCTGATCCATTAAGAACTACTAGGTCTACTGTACCATCTACATGCCTCTTTTTTTTATTCATTTATTTTTGTGCTGTTGGCAATATGACTTCAATATAAGCTCTCTTCAATATAAGCTCATCTCTTCATGGCCCAATTCCAGAGGAGTTAATACATCCAAAAAACACAAGTTCAAATGAACTGGACTGATTTTAAACAGGAGCTGGAAGGCGCTGCTTGCAGAGAAAAACCTGAAAAGGAATTATTAAAAATAAATAAATTAAAGGATTTACTAAGATCATCATCAATATTTAAAAAAAAAAAAAAAAAAAGTAATGGCCTTACTATGTTTTTAGCAGAATTGCCTTGATTTCCATCCAGGCTGGGATGAGTCTGATGTGGAGGGATACCAGCGCATCTAAAGAAAGAAAAAAGCAATATGATCATGTGCTCATGACCATTTATAGTTTCATCCAACAGTTGAGACACTTCCATAACATTATTATATTCAGCAGATAAATCTATGAAATAGATTTGACAATTTTCACAATTCATTAGCATGAGACCCAAGCAGTCACAGTTGACACTGTAACACTACTTTTGTGCCAGGACAATAAGCCTTATATAATTTGCTTTTCTTGCGATTTATAATAGTCTCTGCTCAATACTAAGATGTTTTCTTATTTCAGATTAGTAAAGAAGTCAAAGTCACACACTATTATTGTGCTAACATTCAGAGGATTTTAAGCTCCATACAACAATAGCAGTTGAACTGTAGTAATTTGGGCAAAGCCTCTTTTAAAAAAAAAAAAAAAAAAAAAATTACACAGGTTTGTTTTGTTATCTTAATAAGGACATTGCATAGAGTTCCATTGATTTTATATCAGGTCAATGATATTTTCTATCACCGAACCCAACCCCTACTCCTAAACTCCTACCATCACAGACACATGCAAAACACTATATTTAAATAAAAACTTTTGGCTGATTTATAAGCCTTTTAAACTAATAAAGACCAGTCATGTCCTCACTTGTGGGTTGTCAAAGTATTTCACAATTTAAGGGAGGACATTTGGTCCTCACAAGTACATTCAAAACAAGTACACACGCACGCACTCAATAAGACAGAACACCTAACGTGGTTTAAAAAGATGACTGATGCACTTCAACTTGTGGTCTAAAAAAATAAAAATGTATATTTAGGAGGAGGTTGTCAAATGGGAAGCATAAGCAATGTTTCAAGACTTCAATGGTTCAAATTATTTAAATAGTTTCCCTAATAAGTCCCTTTTCCCAGAAAGAACCACATTTCTAATAATGTTCATGTGTGTGCATTAAGAGATCACCTAACAAAAGCACACTTATACTGTAGTATAAAACAATTTTATAAAATGATGTGACTAATGGAAGAGCAAATTTCAAAGCAACACTTGATGTATTTGTACTTAACGTGTTACTATGTAGGCCTTCTGGAAAAAGATATCCTTCAATTCTGACAGGATGACAAAGTAGGATTTAATTTCAAGTTACTTATTTTCACTATAATTATATCAACAACAGTGTAATTGGATTACTGTACTAATTACTCTATTAAATTGCTTTCTAAATTTCATATCCTTGTCCATTTGAACAAGACAAGGATAGACTTGAAACTTTTAAGTTTTCAAATAACATAAAATTGCATAAGTTATTCTTGAACCGACCAAAATATTTAAATAGAGGTTACATTTAAAAACAAAAAACAAAAAAACAAAACAACATTAGATGTTAAATTGATGTTAAATCCACTACTGATTCATATATAATTGTTCTATAGTCTACAGTATTTAATACATCAGAAGTAACTGTAAATTACAGAATTTAGAGTAATGCCTTAGGGAAAATTAATTAATTTAATTAGTAATAAATAACACCCAACACTTACTAGCCATACAGCAAAGTGACACAAAATACTAACTGCCTTCCATACACTAGTGTGCAATACTTCTATACTGGGATCAAAATGTTTTTGAAGAAAGAAAAAGGGAAGAAAAGAAAAAGGGAAGAAAAGGAAAAGATGGCCTCACCTGAGCATGAAGTGCAGCTGCTGCGGCAGCGGCTGCAGCCGGGTAGGTGAAAGCCGTGTGGGGCAGGCCGGGGCTGAGCTCCGGGGTATAGAGTGGGTAAGGAGACCAGGCCTCTGGAGACGCTGGGATCAACGTAGCCCCTGTCAAGTCATCTGAGAAGGCATAGCAAACATCACTTCAGACTCAGGGCCAGCTCGACATGTCAGACTGAAATCACCACTTCGAATAAGATAGTGTTTGACAAATTCCTGAAATCAGAGGCCCTCACATTCCAACAGACTTAATATTTGGCAAACAGCAGAGGCAGGAACTGAGTATAGGTACCTGTGTGATCTCTGGTAATTTCTGTGACTTGGCTTGGAACAGAAGAGAGGTTGAATGAGATGTGAAGTGCTAATGCTGAACTTGAGTAATAGAAATAAGAGAACAGAAATGGCCATTTGCTAATGACACATGCATGTGGAGGTGGATTAGTTTCTCCTTGCGTTTTCCTAAGATCTACTCTAGATGTGTAGCTATAGTGTGTCTGCCTGTTTGTCTCTGCAGTGTGCGAACTACCATGTGTGCCATAAACTTACATGGGTCCCGTGCTATGAAGTGTGCTCCTAGAGCTGGGTGGATATTTGTGGGATTCGGAGTGCCCATCAGCTTACTCTTTGCCATCTTCGTGTTGGCCTTAGCAAACTCTAACCGGAGGGTCTGCGGGTTTTCAGGGTCAAATCGAACCCCCTGGAGACACAAGGGGGGGAGGGGGATAGAGTAATGGGGATGGGTTGTGCCTGCCAGACCCTGGTAAAAATGTGCAGTGTGTCTTAAGCTGGTGCCCACATGCAGGTGAACGATTCTACTAGTGACTGAACAGCAAAGCTAGTGTTGGTTACCTAAACAGGTGGACATACTACACACTAAAGACAAGAGGAAAACATTATCAGTAGTCTACTGTTGAGCTGCTTCTCCCAAAACATGATGCTCTGTAATACTTGGACTTCTTGAAAAACATTTTGCACTTCTTTGTGCTGAAACAAACTTATAAAATGAATATGGGACACCACGGATTGAAAAACACGCCAGTTAATTTAATGTTTTATGAGATAAAGACAAATGGAGGTAAGCTATGGCCATTTGGGCTAGTACAAAAGGTATATTCTTAATGTATACAGTAGCCAACACATCAAATATGAACCTAGCTGGGCTTCATCCAACAGATTTTCAATAATTCAAGCCATTGCTTACAGATGGCTGGTTGCTTACATTTAATGCATTTTTTGCCGCTTCAGCGCCGGAACGGCTATCAAAGGTTACAAACCCAACAGGCTGGAAAAGAAAGAAAGAACAATTAAGGGCCAAAAGAACAAGGTCACTTAA
Organism: Chanodichthys erythropterus; assembly: GCF_024489055.1. Taxonomy (NCBI): domain Eukaryota; kingdom Metazoa; phylum Chordata; class Actinopteri; order Cypriniformes; family Xenocyprididae; genus Chanodichthys; species Chanodichthys erythropterus. Next base: position 20,306,560 of record NC_090231.1, on the reverse strand, counting down.
AAAAAAAAAAAAGCAAACATACATGTTTTAATATACTGCAAACCTGGTCAGCTGTAATATCCAACAATGTCTCACCTGCTTTGATGTTAACTTGATAAGTGAACCCTCATAACCCTGAAAAGGAAAAGAAAATCCAATTAGCAGCAATGTAGTCACATGCTTGAAAAGGAAGAAATTCCTGCTGCACTCCCCATAAGAGGCCAACACTATCAGATATAGACATTTACAGAGGATGCACTTTACTGCACTGCTAACCTGAGTGACTAGAGCTGAAGATCTGGGTGTTAGAATTGAGATACCGTTTAGCAGCAATTTATAAACGATTCAATTCCAGTTAATTATTTCAATCTTAAATTCTACATTTATTTTATTTTTATTTTTTTATTTCCAACTGTGGCTTGGCTAAGCATAAAGATTTAATTAAGAGCTAATACCCAATGGAGGTAAGATCGTTTGGGCTAAACGGTCAATGAGATTTAGATTTAATATATCCGTTTTTACCTTAAATGGTCGAAACAGCAGATACAGCTCACGAGGTTTGATATCTGTTGGCAGACCACTGACAAATAGAGTTCGTACCTGTAAAATACAAGAAATAAATCAAATGCCTAGTATATTTTTTAAATATGTGACAGGAAAAAAAAAAAAAAAAAAAAAACGACTAGTTAACATGCCACAAAGTCAGCATGAATTTAATTTTTTTTAAAAATAAATGCTCATGGTTTGCAATCAGCTGGACACAAATACAGTGGAAATACTCCTATGAAAAGTTCACTAAAAGCCTGGCAGCTTGACATTCAAAATGCAGCAGTTTACAGTAAAAAGTTTCCCCAAGACAAAAGCGTTTGTATCACCACATTCAAACAAATGGCTATAGAAATAAACAAATGCGCATCCACACGCTTTGACTTGGTGGGAGGTTCAAAGCCACAATTGACTGCCAGTGGAACAGCAATGGACAACATTGCACAGCATGACAGCACTTCCTTCCTCTGACCCACAGCAACAACCCCAACAGCGCAACACTATTCCTCGGCCCTCAACCACAGCCCATAACCCATTTTCTCTACACTTTAATGCTATGCTTTTTAATACTATGCATTTATATTCTAATGATCATGTCATTAAAGTGTGCAAGTGGGTTTTATTTTATTTATATACACATACATTTTTTTTAAGGTAAAAATTTATTTAGTTTTATTCTAACAGCTACAAGTGGTGCAAGATTCTTCTACAAGTATTTTATTATTAACCAACATATCCAGAATCCACAATGCAAAAAAATATTGTCTTTGCCAATGCACAGATGGCATTCATAAATGGATCAAAAAGGCCTGCATGCATGATAAACGGTGTCCATTTATAAAAAACAAAAAACAAAACAAACAACAGCAACAAAACTGAAAACATATACTTCAGTTAGCATCGGTTAGCATGAACTGAGCCATTTTTAAAGTGTAATTTATGATGAAACGGCTAAATAAGTACGGTTCTACTGCATTATAATTACTCCAAATGATTAAACCAATCATTCAGTGACGCTGAAGCCAATTTCAATCAATTCAGTCATTTGCACCCGTGTACATTATTTTAAATTATTAGACTGAGCTTGCAGACAAGGAACTGAACAAGCACACGTATTTTAATTATATTAGGAATTTTGCCAAAAAGGGAGAAAAAAAAAAAAAAGCCACACTTTAAAGCGATTTAACTCCCCCCAAAAATGCGTGAGGGAAATGCAACAGCGCTCTATTACAAAAAACAAAACGAGTCAGGGAGAAAAAAAAAAAAAAGATTAGGTGGTCATTAATTTACATTACTTTCATTTTGAAAATGAAGACCACCGTCATTTAATTCTCTTGGAGTGATTTTTCCTTACTTTAGCCTCACAACAAAAACTTCGTGGAGATTCGCCAAGGCTCCCGTAAACACTTCAAAAGTTTGAAACAAAATTTACATGGACAAAAAAAGATTTAGTCTTCACAACACCTCAATCACGCAGAACTCTCACCTCTTCTTCAATAGAGACATTGTTGTTTGGCTCGGAGTCAGACTTGATACTCATCTTGTGCGTAAACTTGAGACACCCAGAAGGACTGGCAGAAGTTTAGGGTTTTTTCCCGCGTCCTACAGTGCGACTGGATCCTGATGTCAATCCGTGCGGGATTCAGCAGAACTTGTGCGGGAACACCGAGGTCGTGTCAAAAGTGGCAGGTGAACTGAAGACGCGAAGGTGACTCGGTGAAAAGAAGTGCAGTGCGTGGTGTGAGGAAGAGAAAAAAAGAGAAATGGCGGTGCCACCTCACATTTACCTCGTTTTAAATGTTAAATTTCAAAGAAAGCAGAGCTCATGGGTAAAACCTGTTCCATAGTTGACCTGCTCGCCAATTAGGTCATCAAGTGAGATGGGGCAGGCTCGAGAGTGGCGTTGCAGCTGGTGGATAAGCCAGCCCCCCCATTAGTGAATCATCGCCTTCATGGGAAAGTACGGACCAATTGGAAACGCTCCTTGTATTATTGGAGACATCTCATATCAGCTGTATCAGGAGGAGGGAGGAGAGTAAGAAAAATAAAAGAGAGAAATGGCATATTAATTCGTTTTCCCAAGAGATATAAAAACTTTGTCAAACTAACTTTCAAGTTTCTTTATATATGGAGCAGTAGTGAAAGGGACGGGGTGTAGCCAATACATCCACTATTTGTTTGTTGAAAAACTGAGCTATTCTAAAAATAACCCTGACATTTGAGTGCACTTAATTATGGGAACATCTGTTTAAAAGGAAAGCTACTTGACTTTTCCCTTTAAACACTGTGAGACACACACAATACAGTGAACCGTCTATTAGAAATGGGCCTGTACTGTAAAGCGCATACATTTTGTTAGACTTGTTGTACCTTAAACTGGTCTTGTGTCCCATTTCCTGACATTGTGGAGTCACACAATCAAAGTACAGGAGCTTGGTGAAGCCGGCAGGGTGCGGTGAGAGTTGAGAACATGTCTTTCCCCCCCCTTCTGATTGACCTACTGTAGTGTTGTTTTGTACAATCTGTCTAAATATAGACAAATTCTTTCTTGCCAGGCCTCTCTAATTCCATTGTACATAAGGGAACTATGAACTATTTATAAATCCTACAGATGTTTATACACAGAGTTGCAGTTTGTTTGAGGCCCTGTCTTATAGTAACTGCTTAATTTGGTTAAAGGCTCCAAACTGGATGTGTTTAAAGCTTTAATGTTCTAATAGTTTGGAGTTCATATAAGAAACATTTACCAACAACATCAAATGAAAGGCTGACCACCCTAATGTCAGTATTTCCATTAACACTCATTCTAATAGTAACCTACGCCTCTTGTCTTGTTCTCAGGGGTTTAAAAATAAGTCAAACAGAGCACAGAGGTGCACAGAGCCAAAGATGATTATACATTAGACAGACTGATAGACATATCAGTGCCAGGCTCTTAAAGAATGACAAGTGTACAGATTGGCTGAGTGCAAACATGCCACAGTCAGGAGGGTGCTGGCATTTGTCTAACACATTGCACTGCAGAGTGACATTCAAAGCAATGCTTTTCCTTCATTGCTGATCATTTATCAAATAGCATCATGAATTGACAGGTAGCTAATCCTGGCAAATTCGACATCCCATTTCGTGTCATCTGCTTGTTAGTGGTGAAGTCCCCAACACAAAGCCTGTACAGTGGGGCCAGAATGCTGCGATGAGGCCTTCATGTTTTATTGGAGAAGAGCAGGCCCATTGTCCCAAAAGCCACCTCAATCCACACTCCTCCTCCTCACGCCTCACTGGCCCCGTCCCATCGCATCAGCGTCACAGAGCTCCACAGCACTTAGCTTGTGTTCCCCGTGTCCTCTGTGCCTCACTGCGTATCCACCATTTACTCCACCTCTCCTTCTTTCAGCTCAGAAGAGACGTTCAAGCCTGATTGAGGAAAACAAATCTTCTTTTGGAAAGGCTTAATCACTTTAGTTGTGCATAAATGATGACTTTACTGAGAGTTTTTTAGAGTTTTTTTCATGTTGTGATTGCAGAGTGAGTGATGCATCCAAATCATTTTTTGCCTTTTTTTTTAAATTAAGTCAGCAGGACTGCATCAATGTAAAGGGATTTCTCCATCTTCAGGCGGAAATATTCCCACACCGATGATATTCACTCCCACAATGACATTGGTCACCGTGTCTCCTCATTGAACATCAGCTTGTTGATGCTCAACTGGGATTCAGACAGTTCTCAGTCTTAGGACACCTTCCTACTCTGTCATTTTATGGCTGATGACACACAAACACCTAAAACACAAAGTCACCACAGTTCATTGCCACATGGTCAGGGACATTTTTGCCACTGTAAAAACAAACCATTGGCGTAGAATCTCTGGAATAATTGTTGATGCAGAACTGGATAAAACAAACACAAACTGAACTATGGTAAGAACTGCTTGCATCAATACAGTCCTTTCCTGTTTACTTCTCGATGGTCTCTTTTGCTTAAAGCAATGAGACCTTATGACCGAAGGATATTAGTATGTCCTATAGCTTTCTCTTGGACCTGTTAATCTGTCATTTCTTCTTTCTTTTCTTATATTAAAAATACCCACAAATGATAACTATTGTTTTTGTTAGTTCCAAGCAATCCAAATATATTTAAAATAGTACTTTTTATGCATTTGTTCACATGTAAGCTAAAATGTTACTATATCTTCTTGATTCAAGAGCTATTTATTTTATGTCCTCCCCATAGACTGTAAAAAAATAGGTCCTCCCTCATATTTTCAGAAGTGATCCCATGTTTCCTGTTTAAATTTGGAAAATGCACATGAAAGGTTATGCTGCTAAAACAAAGGGCAACACATTCCCAGAGAGACAAATTAAGTTCTGATACCCTGGAACTCTGGAGTTTGACGCTGTCTTACATAAACATTCCATGCATTTAGGAAATACAATCCCAGCCAAACTGTTGTCCGACATGGCTGTTTGTTAAAAAAGGAACGTCCCTTAAAGGTTATGTATAATGTAAAAACCAAGACCTGAAATTGTAAATACTCTAGAAACTTGATTGGAACATCAAAATTTGGCCCTATTCCTTGTGAATAGACTGGCTGCCAAACAGGACAAATTACAACAAACTCCCAATGAGGCTCTTCAGTACTCGATCTCAAATAATTGGGCTTAGCTCATACTGAGAGAAACAAATTACTACTGTGTTTTCATACAAATTTGAACAATTAGAATGAACTAAAGCTGTCTGGTGTGAAAAACGAATCAAGACAGAATGATCATCTTTAATAACACTTTATTACATTTATTATTCATATTAAATATATTAAGGAAAATTTGAGACAAAATGCACAAGAACAACGCTCTTACCAGTTCTCCATAAGTGTTTTTGGAAGTTTGCTGTGCTGAGACTTGACAATATTTGTGTTATTTTAATTTCTACAATATTTAGTGATGTTTTAGGTCATATGTACGACCACATTAGGTGGTATTTCCTCATATTGAAGCTTACAAAGTCTTAAGAAAACGCCACCTTGGCATTATGAGGTTCTATCTGCATTCTGAGCAGTTTTGAGATATTGAGATTCAAAGTTTTTGCATTCCATTGGACTTGGTAGATAGAACCTTTTTGTTTTCTAAATAAAAATTCACAAAATGTACACAACATAAAATGTTGTTGTATGTGTGTGAATAACTCAATTTTGACCAAAAATTTCAGATTGAAGCTTATAATTCTAAGGTGACGAAATACATACTGTATAAAGTTACTAGATCATGTAACTCACAACTTTCAAAATGGAGCTTTTAAACAATTTGAATGCTGATAAGTACAGCACAATCAACTGAAAGTGATTGAAGTATTATATATAAAGTATTGAAACTTCATTTTAGGGGGTGTACATTTAAAAAAAAAAAAAAAAAAAAGGCTTAAAAAAAAGAGATTTACCATTAAGCAAACAGCTTTTGAGACTCACTTTTCTGGTGGCGCAAGCAGAACTTCATATAGCCATTTTAAACCTCTCGCACAGCACAGACTGCCAAGTAGAACTACAGAAACTCAGAAAAACCAGTCAAGAGGAACTGATCTCATCAAATATTAAACAGAAGTCGGGGGAGTGATTCAGTGATGCATAGGACTGTTAAGGGCTGGACAAGGGGCGTGCATGATGGAGCTTAAGTGGGCCAGCACCATATGCATATGTTAAGATTTACCTTCTCAATAGGTAGAGCAGAAAGGGTGAAGATTTTTTAAAATGAAAATCATCACAAATGTTTTGGCAATTATCATTTGGCATTCAAAAATGTAAAAATGTTGTGAGAAAAACTAACTTTCATGGTTTAATATTTCAAATGCCACTGAGTTTAAAATGATACCATATAACAATATATATACTCTTGAAGCAATCCCACCCACATCAAGTCATTTTAAGCAATGCAGCGAGGACAATCAATCGCTTGAAAAGGCAATACAATCCAGACTTAAATACACCTTAAATACATCACATCTACTAAAGTCTGTCTCAGCCTCTAAGAAAGATGAATATTTCATAATGACCCTCCCTCTTGTATGAGCCTGTCAGCTCCTGTTCTTTCCACAACTGCACAACACTCTCTCTGGACTTAAGAGGACGGTGCAGTTTGCATTATTTAGACGCTCCATGCTGTGCACTTTCTGTCCCTTTAAAAAACAGGGCCATATGGGATGATAAATAAAGCAGCCTAAATGTAACCATACATGTACAAAATCAGAAATGTGGATATTGCTCCGTTACCTATACAGCTCTGAAACTATGTGCTTGTACAAAAGTCAGTGTTGACTCAGCCGCAGAAAGGAAACTGCAAGTGGTAAAAGTTTTTCAAAAACAACCTCACTCACCCTTTGTTGTTTACATAATATGGGACACAGTTATGCCCAGAGAAGTGGACACAGTGTGTGTGGAGTGGTAGGATTAAGAATGAGGAACAAAAGCCTATTGACATCAAATGGTTGACAGGACGCCAGGAGCACAGCTGCTTGCTCAGGTCAAGCAGCTTTAATCAATGTGATAATAATATTAATATTAACATTATTTATATAAGCTTATTGTGTCCGTTAGTGTTCTCCTTCTTCTTCTTCTTCCACTCTTAAAGTCTATGGCAGCCCATAGAACTGCATAGTAAAAAGTTGTGAAATTTGGCAAAAAGATAGAGGATAATCCGAGCATTAGCTCAAGATGATCCACCATTTTGAAGTTCCTGAAAAAAATACTTTTTCGAACTCCTCCCAGACGATGCTCTGATTTTTTACGAAAATGACCCAGATAATTTTCTGGCGACCAAAAACATGGAATTCAAGATATTTGTCAAACCGTTCCTGAATAACTAGCAAACAAATTTGACGAAGAGCACGTCAAAATGGATGTGAGGCTATCTCTCCGCAACGCTTTAGCGTATTCAGACCAGACTTGGTGTGTGTTTTATGACCACCATAGTCTCAGCCTTAGACGTCATGCTCACGGACCGTTGGGTGAATGCCTGATGCATATGGCACTTAACTGGAAACACTTCAGGATTTTCGAAGTCGTCATCTGATTGGTTGATACAGAATGTCCTGGAGATGTGTTTCGTGTTCTCTAATGGTCCGCCTGGAAACAAATGCCATGACTCCAAACCCCCTTATGGAAGAAGAACGCCATCGTTTACACAGTTTACAACTGTGACAACGAGTGCTTACCAGGATCAACTAAATGCTGGATTTTCAAAAGTATGTGAAGTTCGCTTCTACATTGTTGCAGTAAACTTGCACAACGTTCTTGAAAGAATAATTTATTAGATACACGTTGGTCTGTTATTGTAGGGACATTGACTTTACATTTTCACGCCCTTAAACATGACGTGGAAGAAAACAAACTGTGCTTGGTTGCTTTACATGTCAGTTAAATGTCCTCTTGAGCGGTCCTTTGGCCAGTGAAAGTTGTCATAGAGTCCAGACCTTCTGTCTTCAGTCTGAACAACCATGACCTGAGGATACCTGCACAGTTTTGGCACAGTGCCAACTAGTGGCCAGCAGATATGAAAAATGGCTATCTTTGCTTATACCTTCTGAACGGTTTGGCTAAAAACCACAAAACTGTCTCTTTAGATTTAATGCAGCATGCTGAGCCGAACAATAATTTTCCCATATCAGCTCCCAATTTTCCTATACCGGCTATTTTGGGCATCTACCATTTTGAATTTTGTTGTAAAATGCTATATTTTATGAGCGCATTGGTGTATCATTATGAAACGCTGTAAGTGTCGTTGGCACCATGCCCTAAAGGTATGAGGAGATGTGGTCATAACATACTGTATGAAAAATTTCTATTTTAGCTTGTAACTTCTAAACAGTGTAACCAAATGTCTCACAAAAATCTCAAAAAATTGGCACCCAACACTAATCACACCAGATCAAGGACAAGAAAGCAATTATGTCAAAATTAGGGCTGTCAATCGATTAAAAATTTCAATCTAATTAATTACATACTCTGTGATTAATTAATCTAAATTAATCACATACATATTTTTTTGCTGTGAAAGTATTAAATATTTAAATTCAAATGAATCAATGCAGGGTTTTTCCAGGGTCAAAAATGGTCTTTGGTGGTGACAGACATGGTCATCCACACAAACAGTAAAAAGTGCCCTACCCACGTGATCTGCGAGCCTGATACTGACAATAAAGTACCCGTCACTCTCACTGTAATTCTTTCTTGCCCTCTTTGCAAAAAAAAAAAAAAGTGATTTTATAGCTTTGTAAGAGAAGATGCTTTTTTGCTAAACCTGAAAAGTATTAAAAAGTAGCATTTAGAAGTTATATTAACTAATAATATAATGTTTTACCATATACAATTGAATGCACCTAGCTAACAACTTGCTTTGTTCTGGTTTCACCTCACTCCAATCTAAACTAACTGATTTTATAGGTAGGCCTAATTTACTACACATTGTCATTTAAATAACCTGAAAATATTGTAGATTATTAAGGCTAATTTTACTAACCAATCTTGCTAAATGGGGTAAGCACACTTATGTTCTCATTTCAGAGTTGTTCGAGAAAATGATTCATTATAGACCGTGTGGACAGATCAGTTGTTGTCATGATTCATTAAAATGAATTTGTTCAAATGAGTCATTAGGTCGCGAAGTGGACATTAGCGGACGTTGACGCGTTGCGTGCGAATCGCGACTGTTATCAGGACATCGCAAAAGATTTGTCAACACAGAAAACACTTCACCACTGGATAGGATTTTCTTTTTGTTTACTGAAAGTGTGGTTTATGTCAGCTGCACGTTCAGGGCGCCTGTCAGAGAAGATGAGGTGACGTTTGTTTGAGCTCTATTCACACCCAACGGTTATTCAGGAAAAACATTCTCCGAATGTGCCTCGTGAAACATGGGATTCGCTCTTACGATCTTTTAGCATTGTGTCAGTTGATTTAGATTATTATGTGTGAGGTAGACAGAGTGCAAAGACATTGCTTACTTTGAAGACTCTCAAACTTTCAAACTTTGAACCTGGAGAGCTCGCACGCACCAGGCTCAAAGGTCAATACGGAATGGATTAATCTGCGTTATTTTTTTTAACTCATTATTTTTCTCCGATTAATTAATAGAAATTAACGCGTTATTTTGACAGCCCTAGTCAAAATACAAGTGAATGAATTTATGGGCTTTCAACCATTTTGCTTAAAACCCTCTCCAAATGTCTTTACTCATTTTTTGCAGTTGGTCTGATGCTCGCTGCCTTGATTTTTAGCTTCTCATTCTGTGGTGCTTGGCCCCTTAATTGTTGCTTGCAGCTATATTTATTATTATAATTATTTTAATTATTTATGTATTTTAACTTGGAGTTTGGCCTTATCTCATCAATAAATAAATGTGCTAAAAATATTTAAAAATGCAGAGTGGATGTTATTGGATGATTAGTTTCTGGCAGACTCAAAGCCAAAGAACTCATGAGATAAAAACAAATCGTTGCTTTGGTCAAGCAGTATCACTCAGAGAGTAAATGGAAACAAAACAGCTAATCTAGTATTATTATTAATTTTAATCCTATAAAAAAAAAAAAAAAAATGTTTATTGCTATATTTCTTTCAAAGGCATTTACTTTATGTAGAATATATTGTGGGATATGTTGCCTTTATTTGGAATTTCTTTTGATTTGATTTTCACATTAATGGTCTTGATTTTAGCTTTGGTGAAAATCACATTCAGAATGACTGTAGTTGAGTTTCACACTTTAAAAATATCTGTTTGGAGATAATGATCTCTCCAATGCCACATTTGTGTTTACATAACGTGTTTATGCAATAAAATGGAAAGGACAGAACTTTTGGCATGGTGCGTTAAATTCTGACTCATCAAAAGTTTTGTTTAACTTGTCCTTTTCAAACAAGTCCAGTGTATAGAAATATACCCTCAATCCTGTCCTACGTCTCCTCTTCCTCAGCTGGCAGTATTTCCCAGTGTTTAGAGGCTGGTGGGGGTAGGCGATGTCATCCTTCGGCTGATGTATACCACCTGCCTTGGCCTCAGCCTGACCCTCCGCCGCCCCCACAGCAGAGGCATTCCACAACCTTCCAGAGTCATGTTTGTACTGAGGAAGATTAGACAACCCTCCCCTTAGACTGAGCCGTGCAAATGACCAGCCTCCACTCCATGCCTCTTTATCTAATGAGGCAAAGTGAGGGAGGCCATTCTGAGCTGCCAAGATCCTTTTTCTAACTGCCACAGCAGCAGCAGGATCATGTTATTAAATTGAGTCATTTTGTGAGGTCATATTTTGAAATATTAGACATGGTTGTATTCTTATTTTGATATATGTAGTATAATCACCTAATTAATGTGGTTATTTGATTTATTGTTCTTTTTTTGTTTGTTTTTTTTAGAGAGAAACTAATCCTACTCAACAAATATCCAGTAAATGAAGAAGACAAACACCTCTCATTGACTCCTGAGTCCCCACACATCTCCAAACAATAAAAAACCTCAGCCAGCATATTGTCATATGTCTGTCTGTTTTGCACTATGTTCTGTAAGTCACATGTTCTCTTTTGTTCAGTTTCCCGCCACTTGTTTTTATCCATGGTTACCTTCATTAGTTCATTTGTACCAGCTGTGTCTTGTTAATTAGTCTTGTTTGCTCCTGTTTTCTTTGTATATAAGCACTCAGTTTCAGTTCAGTCTTTGTCCTGTATTGTTTAAGTTACATGATGTTGTGTTGTATAATTTCCTAGTGATGTTCCTTGTTCCTAGTATTCCATTAAATGTTATTTGAAGATATCTCCTTTGTTGTGCATTGAATACTACACCACTAATCATGGCAGAATACAGGACCAAGACTGAGGGTATGGATCTAACCGCACTGTTAATGCAAATGGCCACAGTGTCACCAGATCCAGTTATGGCAGCGAGGAATATGGACTTGGTCGAGATGGCCATCGCCATATACCCGTGGCCACAGCGGCCGAGCGTGGGGTCCGGGCCAAGGCCACGGAGGCTGCACCGCTATGGCGCCCCAAGCTACCTGAAGCACCTTTGGCACCAATTACAGCGAGTCTTTTTGAGTACAATGCTACAAGCTTGGCACACCTATTTTGGGCAGTTTCTCTTATACTTTTTTGCAGGACCTCTCAAGCTCCATCAGGTTGGATGGGGAGAGTCAGTGCACAGCCATTTTCAGATCTCTCCAGAGATTTTCAATCAGTTTCAAGTCTGGGCTGCTCCAGGATATTCACAGAGTTGTCCCGTAACCACTCCTTTGCTATCTTGGCTGTGTGTTTATGGTCGTTGTCCTGTTGGAAGATGAGCGTTGCACCAGTTTGAGGTCCAGAACAAAATTTAAATTAAGTTTTGAGGAGAGATGGTTTTAGTAGTGAGTGATAAAATAAAATAAAAACAAATGATGGTACATTTTGCTAAGAATATTCTAGTAATCATCTCTTATTAATTACATGAAATTATGTGAAGCAACCCAAAAGTCAAACACATAGTGCACATAATAGGTCTAATACTGTGAATAAAAACATTCACCAAAGCACTATAAAATGATTATTTCCATAATTTACTCACACTTATTGACATATACAACAGTTTTGTATACAAAATGTCTTGTCATTTGAAGTGTAACCAATAAAATGTGCAAGAAATTTCATAGTTTTGGCTGTGTCTATAAGCTATAGTCATTTTAAATGTTGAAATATTGCAAATATAGCCTATTATTAAATGTAGCTTATGTTAATTCCAAAATAGGTAAAATAGCCCACCGTCTGCCACTAGAGAGCAGAATTACAATCAAGGAAACGACTGATAATGGAGGAAAGGGTTGAAATGGATTATTGCTCCATCTCCTGGTCATGTTATGGCTTTCCTTTTTTTTTTTTTACATGTCCACCCAAGTGACTGGAACATTTTGATCAAAATTCCACTTATTTATTTAGCCTTATATTTTATTTTTATTATTTTATTTAGGCTATTTGATTCTTTTGTAAACGTAAACGAAATTAAACATGGTGGAGTAGACTAAATTAAAACAATTTTTGTTTTCTTCATTTTGTAATTTTGTAATTTGTAGATGCTTTGTGGTGGCACAAGGAGTGGGGGGAATCACAGTTTCCTTGAGCTTCAGCATTGGGGCAAAACCGGCTGTAACCTTTAACCTGAAACGACAATGAAGCACTCGATCCTCCTGAGAGAGCGCGAGGGACTAGGACGCAGCATAACGTCTGTTAAAGCCGTGACCTGAACAAGTGCGCTCGCCACAGATCAACTTACCCAAATATATTGCGAAGAGACGCGATGATCAATACCCAAGCAAGGTAAGTAATAGCCGTGTGTTCTTCTTTTGGTTAGGTCAGTGTACAAGAGCATCAGCGCAGAGACTGATGTTTAGAGCATCATGACTACATTCCCGACATGGTTGGCGTTCATAGAAACCGTCAGTGCAAAATCCAACTTCAATTATTGTCTCTTAATGAAGCAAACCGTTCTGTTTTATTATTTAGATTGCACTGCGACGTATTGGCAACTAGCGAAATTAATGAACTGCTACTACTTGCAAATAAACACTTCTGAGGAAAAAGCAATTAGATCGCAACGTTGTGTAAATATGAATTAATTATTCATATCTCATTTACAGTCTCTGAAAATCCACGAGATAGGCTACTGTATCATCTAGTTTCCTCGCTATTGCTGAGGAAATATTTCAGCACAGTACATCATGTTCTTACATCATCAGTAGCTATAGTTCACGCTCTGGACCGCACACATTTGTTCAATGTCATTTCTCTATCATTATGGTGTCTGTACGTTTATTGTGGAGCTGAATTACAACCCGTGGTTAAATATTGTGAACACTGCATGTTCCTTCGCTGTCAAGTGCGCGCGCGACCTCCAGCTGGACGTTACGCAATGCTCGAGCGCGCAGCGGCTCCACTTAAACAAAACACAGTGCGTGTTGTTTGTATATATATATATACAGTACAGTCCAAAAGTTTGGAACCACTAAGATTTTTAATGTTTTTAAAAGAAGTTTCGTCTGCTCACCAAGGCTACATTTATTTAATTAAAAATACAGTAAAAAACAGTAATATTGTGAAATATTATTACAATTTAAAATAACTGTGTACTATTTAAATATATTTGACAAAGTAATTTATTCCTGTGATGCAAAGCTGAATTTTCAGCATTGTTACTCCAGTCTCAGTGTCACATGATCCTTCAGAAATCATTCTAATATGCTGATTTGCTGCTCAATAAACATTTATGATTATTTTCAATGTTGAAAACAGTTGTGTACTTTTTTTTCAGGATTCCTTGATGAATAGAAAGTTCAAAAGAACAGCATTTATCTGAAATACAAAGCTTCTGTAGCATTATACACTACCGTTCAAAAGTTTGGGGTCAGTAAGAATTTTTATTTTTATTTTTTTTGAAAAGAAATTAAAGAAATTAATACTTTTATTCAGCAAGGATGCATTAAATCAATCAAAAGTGGCAGTAAAGACATTTATAATGTTACAAAAGATTAGATTTCAGATAAACACTGTTCTTTTGAACTTTCTATTCATCAAATAATCCTGAAAAAAATATTGTACACAAATATTTTGTACAATTGTACACATTAAATGTTTCTTGAGCAGCAGATCAGCATATTAGAATGATTTCTGAAGGATCATGTGACACTGAAGACTGGAGTAATGATGCTGAAAATTCAGCTTTGCCATCACAGGAATAAATTACTTTTTATTTTTAATTAAATAAATGTAGCTTTGGTGAGCAGACAACTTCTTTTAAAAACTTTTGGACTGTACTATATATATATATATATATATGTATATATGTTTGTGTGTGTAGCCTATATATATATTTAGACTGTGTGTGTATATATATTTAGACTGTGTTGATCAGGTTGTCTAGAAAATATTAGCTAATTTAAAGACTGTATGCAATCAAAACTATCCCATATGCAGCCAAATGGGAGTTTGTGTTACAATGGCCATATCTTGTGTCTTTTACTTAGTTCTCTCTTGTGTCTTTGCAGCGCTGCACTTCTGGATTCTGCTTGTGTGCTCCGCTGGGTCAGGCAGCAGGCTCCAGGGCCTCAGTGGTGCTCCTGATGCCCCTCACCTACAGATGAGGAACACAGCTGGACAAGACATGAGCAGGGATCTAACTCAAGATGTGCTCCTTTACAAGGTGGGCCTATCACCACCTCACAATGGAGATGCTTATTTACCAAAGCCACAAATAAGTAAATATTATCTAAAATGAGACAGTCTAATTAGCACTAATAAGTGTAATGCTTAAAGTCATGAAATCAAAGTGGACAAATCTTTTTTTTTTTCTTTTTTTTTTATGGAATATTGCAGTATTATAAATTAGTTATCCGGGCATGCACATCTTTTTTTTTTTATTTGTGTGCCCTCATAATCTTTAATCAACATAATTTAAAGTCATAATTAAAAATCAACATAAAGCAAGTCACAATAATCCAATTCCTGATGGACAAATAATTTCTCATTCGAGAAGCCGTTTTACTCCAATAAACGATACAATATACATACAGATCGCAACTTCTGTTTCATGCCAACTTTAAGTGGTTCAAATTCTAACCAGGTACTTCTGTTTGCGTTTATGAGAGGAATGTGAGTTTATTTAACTAGTGATGATATTGGGCTGATAAGCACAGATCAATGTAAAATAATGTGATAATTGTTAAAAAAAAAATGTGTTCGTAATTAAATTTTTATTTTTTGTCATTATTTCAAGCAGGATGGGAAGTTAACTGTGAAACGGGTGACCCTACTGGACAGCGAATCATCCATTCTGTTATTTCAGTATCAGCTAAGTGAGCAGTTGTCGTGGAGCATGCAGACTGTGCTCTCTGGCCATAGCCTCTTTGTTGGTTTACCAAATGGAGAACTTCTCAAAGGCACCAAAGAAGGGTTAGTGATTACTATGGGCTGCACTGTTTTTCTTGTTGAACATTTACCTGATGCAGTTTGGTACATTTAGCCTACTGAAACAATACACTGCTGTCATGCAAGTATGCGCCGGTATAATGCAGTGTTATTTTATTATTAATATTTATAAACATAGGTGTAATTTACAGGTAGGACATGTCCCCACTACTTTTTGCCAGGTTCGATTTTGTCCCTCCCAGTTTTTGAAACATTCTGTGGCATGGATGTACCTAATACAAAGTAAACATCTCCAATTGACTGTCGAAGTACTAATTTCATTAGTTTGTGTTTAATAAGAGGAGATCTTTTGCTGGAATGTGTTGTTTATTAAATCATGCTGAGAGCTCGTTGTCGCTGTTATCAGTGGTGGTGGCTTATGCACAGTCTTCACACAGACCAGCGCTTCAATCTTTTGCTTAACGCTGGTGCCGAGACTCTGTTCATTCTGGTGAAATCACTTACAAATGTGTCCCTGCTCTTGATATACAATCACTGATGAACATCTTTAATTAAACAAATTTTTTTTTAAAAAATAAATTAATTAATATATAAAAAACTTTAAATATTACTTTTTAGGTTTCATTTATTTTCAGTTTCAGTTAAGTTTTTATTTGTTTCCAGTGAGTAATTTTAGTGTTTCAACTTATTTCAGTTAGTGCTTCAACTTATTTCTACTTTTTTAAAAGTTTTTCATCTAATATTTATATTTTATTTATTTCAGCTTTATTTCAATTACCATTTAAAAAAAAAATAGTTTTAAAGGTGCCGTAGAACGTCTTTTTAAAAGATATAATATAAGTCTAAGGTGTCCCCTGAATGTGTCTGTGAAGTTTCAGCTCAAAATATCCCATAGATTTTTTTAATTAATTTTTTTAATTTTGGGGCATCATTAAATATGAGCCGATTTAGGCTGCGCCCCCTTTAAATGCTCACGCTCCCCACCCACGGAGCTCGCGCTTGCCTTCAACAGCATAAACAAAGTTCACACAGCTAATATAACCCTCAAAATTGATCTTTACAAAGTGTTCATCATGCAGCATGTCTAATCGCGTAAGTATGGTATTTATTTGGATGTTTACATTTGATTCTGAATGAGTTTGATAGTGCTCCGTGGCTAAAGCTAACATTATACACTGTTGGAGAGATTTATAAAGAATTAAGTTGTGTTTATGAATTATACAGACTGCAAGTGTTTAAAAAATGAAAATAGCGACGTCTCTCTTGTCTTCAATTTTTAATTCTAGGGCACCTTTAATTAATGATAATAGCTCTTGTATACTGGCAGGACAGTGCAAGTCAGTACATTTCCCCATTTAAGTCGATAGTAGTTGGTCTTGCATGTCCGAAATGGCCCGGAAGCATAGCAAATATGGCCACAGAGTGAACTGACTTTCCTTGAAAGGGACTTTGAAAGTAAGTTTTCTATATTTTCTTTTTATGTCTGTAGGCTCACTGCTGTTTTGGAGTTTGCAGAGGAGAAATTGAAGATCAGTCATGTATTTGTGTGGTTCATGAAGAACAGGCCAGATAAATGTAAGTTCTGGATGAGTGGATTTGATTTTGCTGGAAATTGTAAGATTTTGGGGTTGGGTCATAGAGCTATCAGAAAGAGTCACAATACATTACATCTTTCTGCCTTTTAAGACGTTATCATGATAAATTTTATACCGCATAAAATCTGATGCTTTTTAAGAATATTGCGGTTTCTTCTTGTCTCCTCCACAGTGCCCCTTACCAGAACATTCTGCTACCTTGGCTTTGAGCTTGTAAAACCAGATCATCTAATAGCATCTATTGCAGGAGATTTACGTCTTATGGTCTACGATATTCAACAAACTCACTCATCTGAAGAATGACTACAAGGCCTTCAAAATACACAGAATTCTATGGACTGTTAAGTGGACTAAATGCAAAAAAAAAAAACAATAAACAGAGTTATTGTCAAAAAACTAACATTGCAGAGGGGCAATTAGGTTACAGCAACTCTGAAAAACTGGGTAATGTTAACCTAACTGATTCAGTGTATGGGTCAATTTGTTTGCCTCAAGAAACACACCATTTCACTTTTAAATTATGTGTTAATAGCAATAACTAGGTTGTTGTTTGTCAAAGTGGCTCAAAATAACTCAAATAATATGGCTGTATTTGCATTGAACAGTGGTTCTTATGTTCTCTGTTCTTATGTTCTCTGACAATAAATATATGTAATCTGAATTATAGCAACACCTGCATGCTGTAATGTGACATTGTATTGCACTTTATGAATCATTGTCATTGACAGTCTCCCAGTAAAACTACAAATAAAAAAATAAAAAAAAAATAGAAAGAAGTTAAAACAATTGAACATATTGAAAATCACAAAGAGATGTGTTAATGAACGTGTCAGTTGATTAGAATATAGTATCTGATTATTGACAGCATTGGCTTGAAGTGGAATCTTTCTATATTACACTCTAGCAGCATTCATTCATATTTGTTCACCACATTATGGAAAGCTACATATATGGAGAATTTGTTTCAGAGGAAGTGGGGGACTCTTCTTTGTTTTTACAGATTTTGCACATTTATAACACAAGACAGGGAAAATACCAACTTCACAAGACACACTTGTTGAAAAAAAAAAAAAAAATGAAATGAGCAAGATTTGAAACGGAATGGACTTTGACAAAGATGTAAAAGAGGACATCATTAAAATAGTATATATTTTGTCACAGAAGTGAGCATAGGTCTTTCTATTTTTAAATATTTAAAACTTTGAAAATGAAAAAATCTCACAAAATCATGAAGAAATAAAGGTTTTTAATTTCTTCCAATTTCCTCGCCAAAATTACCATGTTAACAAGGTCAGAAAACTAGGGATTCAAAATATAAAACTAGGGATTCTTATAAAATATGTTACCTTAAACTAAGGGATGAATATTATTAATTTCCACTGAAAGCCAGTTAAAAACATTCACCCAAAATTTAGAGGTAAAATCACAGTAGAAAAGGTGTGATAAACTATAGGCCTACTTACCTTTGAAAAATCTGCATCTCTGAAGTCTTATCCCCAGATGTTATTGTTCATTTCTTGTTATCTGCATGAGCAAAATATTTGCAAAACAATAAGAAATCAAACTGAATATAATTAAAAAATGAAAACCTAAAAAATGCATATTTGTATATAATTACCTTAAGGTAATTTCACCAAATTTTGATTAAATTGACTTTCTTAGTTGTTACAAGAAGTGACTGAAATAAATCTGACCTTGATCAAGGTCATTTGTAGAAACACAATGGTTTTATCGAAGGTAGACGTGAGTTGCAGCATACCCTCCCCTATATGCAACACATCCAGTTAGCCGGTGTGCTGTATTATTTATGCAAATAAAATATAGACTAATACTAATAATATGAATTTTAAAAAAAAATAAATCAATTGCGTGTGAATCATGACAATTGCGGTATTTCTAACACTTCGGTCGATGCACTTTAACCTTTAATGGAAAGTCATAGCAGAGCGCTATGATTGGTCAGTTCAGTGGAGTGACGCAGACAGCGTCATCACCATCACTACCATGACATGTTCACTACCCAGTGAGCTGCTGTCCTGCTGAACATACACACCAATGTCAGCCTAAATATGCTATATGACTGAATCATCACTGCTGCATGGTAAGACGTTCATTGGTGTTGTTGAAGTGTAACCGAGCTGAGATCATCGATAATAAAGCTGATTCCGGCTGTCCATTGTGCCGCATGACAGTTGTGCTAACTAGCCACTACATACCATGCTATTGAAGCGAGCTGTGTGCATTTATAAAACAGCTGAATTCTCTGAATTGTCAACCCTGACATTTTTATCTGAACATAACATTAGAAATCAGTATTGTGTTACAAAGATTGTGTTTACACCAGCACCGGTGTAAGTTAAAGAAAACCAGCAGCAGTTAGCTTAGGTATGTAGACTGAAAGCTAATGAACACTAGCAGTGTGACTTTAGAAAGATCGAGTGCACTTTCACTTACTAAGTTAACGTTAGTTGGTTTTAAGAACTAATAGCGAACACTACTACAGCTTGTATCAGAAACAACAAGCCTGAAAGGGACAGTTCAACCAAAAATGAAAGTTCAGTCATCATTTATTTACCTTCATGTCGTTCCACTTTCTCTCTTCTGTGGAACATAAACGAAGATATTTTGAAAAATGTGCAGTATTTTTGTTTTTCTCAGATCATACAGCTTTAGTAAAGACTGTAGATTTTTGAAGTTCCTTGCATTTGCAGTAGCATATCCTCATCACATTTAGACGTGCTTATTAAAATTTAAAGGGATAGTTCACTCAAACATGAAAATTCGGTCATCGTATGAACTTGTTTCCTCAAAATAATAATAATAAAGGTAATTGTGACTTTTTCCTCACATTTGCAAGTTTGTCTCATAATTTCAGACTTTAAAACTCATAGTTACAAGTCATAGTTGTGAGATATAAACTTCATTTGTGAGAAATAAATGTCAGAATTGGGAGTTATAAACTGAATTTTTTTAGAAAAAAGTCAGAATTGTAAGATTAAAAAGATGTAATTATCTTTTTGTTTAAACAAACTTCTATATCATGTTGTACCAAACCGGTGTGACCATAGGGTGTGACTGACTTTTCTTTTTTTAATGAAACACAAAAGGAGATTAGAAGTGAATGGTGACTAAGGCTGTCAGTCATTAACATGCTGCATAACATCTACTTTTGTGTTCCACAGAAGAAAGAAAGTTAAACAGGTCTATCCATTGAAGACACTTATTCATCCCCTATTATTTTACATATTTATATATCACGACTGTTGAGATTCGTTCCATTTGTAGTTTATGATCCTCTAGTAGTGCTTGTCTTCTGGCACATTATATGGTAAATCTCAAGTTATCCGGTGGTACTTCTTTTAGCCACTATGCTGTCACATTTTGTAATTGTCTACCAAATTAAGTGACAGCATTCATATTTTTAAAAGGCGGGTTAAGACATATTTGCTTATGAGTTGCTAATGTGTATAACAACATTGTGTGAAATTGTACGTTTTTTTTAAATGTTTTTGTATGATCATGTATACTCTATGATCCTTTTTATAGTTGCTTTTGAGTATTTTTATATTGATATTTTGTGAAATGGTATTGCCAATATTTGTTTTTATGCTTGTGAAGCACTTTGCGCTGCATTCCATGTATGAAAAGTGCTATACAAATAAATATTTATTATTATTATTATTTCCCAGGTGGCCTGGGGCTGATGTCAGGCGCTGCAGGCAAGAAACATGCAGCAGAAACGCAACATTCAGATCATAGAATGGGAGGACTTGGACAAACGCAAGTTCTACTCCTTTGGAGTATTCATGACCATGGCCATCCGCGCCACGGTCTACCCGGCCACGCTGATACGCACCAGGCTGCAGGTTCAGAAGGGGAAATCGCTCTACTCTGGGACCTACGATGCCTTCTGTAAAATTCTCAGAGCTGAAGGTCTGAGAGGACTTTACAGGGGCTTCATGGTGACCACGTTCACACTCATATCAGGACAGGCATACATAACCACTTACGAACTGGTAAGGAAATATGTTTCCAACTATTCTAAGGACAATACGCTGAAGTCATTAGTGGCGGGAGGCTCAGCATCACTGGTGGCCCAGAGCATTACTGTTCCCATAGATGTCATATCACAGCAGCTCATGATGCAAGGCCAAGGGGAGCATCTAACCCGCTTTAAAATTAAACCTGAAACAGCATTGGAAGCAAAGCACCCTGTATTTTTCGGCCAGACGAGAAACATTATTGGGCAGATATTTGCTGCGGATGGCATTCGTGGGTTCTACCGAGGATATGTGGCATCTCTCCTCACATACATCCCCAACAGTGCTGTTTGGTGGCCGTTTTATCACTTCTATGCAGGTAAGAAATGTAACCGTTATAATGACCCTAAGCATTGTATAAATGAAATCATAGTCAACAAAATCCATCTTTGCAATTCAGAGAAACAAGCTGCATCTGAAATGGCATTTACACAGACTGTTTAATGCAGCTCAGAGGGGACATAAATGCATTTAACCTGCAGTTATAAATACATAAATAATGTTTTGTTGTTTTAAAAATAAAACATTGACATATTTAATGTTTTTGAAATCAAAAACACACTTTAAATATGAAACTAAAACCACCAGAAGGTGGTGGCAAGTCAGGGTGTGGGTGAGTCTAAACCAGCACTATAGGAACTACCAGTGATGTTAGCGTTTGACCAATCAACGTCAGACGAATATGGAATACAGTGATATACCTGCATATACCTGTTGTCTGCAGGGTTGTGATCTTTTCTCCGCCTCGATGATATGTAATACTGAAAGTTGTCATAGGAGATGACATTAATACATGAAAGCCCCTATTAATACAACCAATTCAAATGGCTGATCATTTCAGGAACACAGCATTTTACTTTCTTGAGTGAGTCATTGAATCATTCATTGAACCGATTTGTTCAAATGGACTGATTCATTCAGTAACTAAAGACCGCTGTGTGTTCCTCAGAGATGCAAAACAGTTTGGCTGCTGTGGCTTTCTTTGGAACTATTTTTGTCTGCGAAATAGAGCAAAACAGGCAATAATGTGTGTCAAATGTAAGTCACTTAATTGTATATTAAACTGTTGTGTAAAATCAATACCACATCTACAATCATTCTATTTGGAAAAAAAGAAAAAAGTCACTCTTTGTGTGATTGCTTAACTATATCATAATATATAAATAAAGCTTAAAAGACAAATACTCCTACAGGAAATTTTTACTGCATTTTAATAGAGTAAGTCATGCAGTGAGAGCATGCACTCTAAATGCACATGTGCAGCAGTCTAACCTTAACCTAAAAAGGCTACATCATGCAGTGTATGTATATTCTAAGCATGTTTTTGTTTGTTTTTTGCAAAGCGAGGGACATGCTTAATCATGTCTGATTTGCACATCCTTAAAACAAACAATTATGATCTTTCAAAAACATTAAATAATCTTACCCAACCCAAACTTTTGAATGGTCATGTACCATCTCAATTAATTTGCTCAATGTAGTGGCAGATTGTGTAAGTATTTGAGTGCCAATCCCACTTTTATGTGCTTTGAATGTTCATGTTTTGAATGTTAGAATACTATACAGTTCAAAGTTACATCATCAAAAACAGTTTTGGTTAGCAATCCATCTGACCCAGTAGAGAGCCATATAATATGAGTTGATTTAGAAGTAGGTGAGATTTCATTTGCTCTTATTGGCTCCGCAGAACAGTTGTCTAAGATGGCTCCCAGTGACTGCCCTCATCTAGTGCTGCAGGCAATGGCTGGACCTCTGGCGGCTGCCACTGCCTCTACTGTCACCAACCCCATGGACGTCATCAGGGCCCGGGTTCAGGTCATTTCCATTGCACCAGATATGTATTGCCTGGCATGTGCAACCGAGTGTGTTTACATTTACAACAAAACACAGACAAATATCCAAAACCAGTTTATATAAAATGTTTAAATGCGAATCAGTTAATCAGTTATAATTATTTGTTGTTGTATTTCTGATGTTTGTGCACATTTTACAATTCTCATTCAGCATTTTTGACAAATTTTTCCTGAATGTTGTACCTGATATCTGATTTTTTTTTTGTTTTTTTTTTTTTTTCTCCTTGTGCAGGTGGAGGGCAGGACATCAGTCACTGAGACTTTTAACCAGCTGATCAGAGAGGAAGGATTCTGGGGGATGACCAAAGGCCTCTCTGCTCGCATCATATCTTCAACGCCCACAGCAATAGTCATGGTGGTTGGTTATGAAACTCTCAAAAAGCTTAGCTTACGACCAGAGCTGGTTGACTCCCGCCACTGGTAAAAAAAAGAAAAAAGAAAAGAAACTTTACAGTGTCTGTCATCTTCCCTATGACTCTTCCACTCCAACTTATTGTTCATTTTTGCCTTTTAAATCTCCTGCCTTGTGATGCTTCAGTGTGACACTGCTGATTGCTTTTTTATTTTTATTTTTTTTTAGTTAATCGTAACAATGCAGCTTTTGAGCTCTGTCTTACTTTCTGGGAAAAATGCTGCTCAGGTTTGTAATCGGTGTAAGAGGCACAAGAGTTTTTCTTGAATGAATTTTTAAAACGTATGTGATCAAACAGATTGAATGTTTTAGTAAAAGAAAGTATTTTGTGACTTTAATTTATTGCTCTTTGTATAAGTGGTAGTTTAAATGTCTTCAGACATTTATTTTCAGTAGGATATAAACACTTAGATATTTCATTTAGAGAACTCGCTTCATTCAACTGTCACCGCAATAGCATTTTATTCATTGTAGTACAGTTTTTATCATACTTTCTTAAGTTTATGTAATTAGATCATCTCATGTGTACAATGTTTACCTCTGAATATGCTTTTCATAGTTTTTGTGTGGTGCTGGGATGTTTTAAGTTGCCAAAGCTGAGTGAATGTGTTGCTCTCGATTAGGGGCTGTCAAGCTCTAAAAAGTAAAAACAGTACATCAAAATAAATATCCATGTGACTTGTGTACTGTTCAGTTTCTTCTCAAGGCATACAATAGATTGGTTTAAGGAATTGACTGAAATTAAAGTCATTATTCACTGCAAATATTGTTTGTAAGCCCTGGTCTTGGACATTCTGCTACAATTTTCTAAATACATGAGAGAAATGGTGATAGAATATTCATTTTTGGATGAACTATCACTAGAACATATTATGATGCAATTGGGGTGAATTGTGGGACTATTGAGAGTTTTTTTAAACCATATCTCTTATATATGCTGTCTGCGAGGCATCTGTGAGACCTTCAAAAAAAAAAAAAGATTTACCTTTAATTGTTGCATTGGCAGCCTAACGGTCTGTATCCAGCAGGGCTGCATTTAATCATGGAGTCTGTGCTGTTATTCTATTTGTCACCACTAGGGAGCAGTCACTTCTAAAGTTAGATGCTCTGCTGTAGTTTAGTCTAGTTTTATAGATATGCCTGATCAAGTGATCCCAATCATACTAGTAATTATATATTTAGCAACTGCTGCTCTTCTGAGGGTATTTTTTTTTATCCCCCAATTTAATTTGAACATCATCTCTACTCTAGAACCACAGGGCAGACAGCAAATCAATATTAGCTTTGAATAATTTAAACTTGTATATAGGGGAATCTTTGCTTATTTTTGTGAGCATCAACTAATTAATAGTTGATGGTATTGATAAAAATATCAATACAGTAACAACCCGAGCCAAGAATTCAGAACTTAATCCCCAAATATCGGATAAAATCAGAAGAAAAAAATTTCAAATAATTTCAATTAAAATGTCAGAAATGAAGTAATATTACTCACAATGTCAGCAGGTATTGGAGTAAATTTCCGAACCACTGTTTGATGCATATGCATAGCAGTTGATCTGTTATGATGATTACTTAAATGATTTAAAATAATACAAAAATACTAGATTTTTCTTCTTATTCACCCCTTAAACAACCATCTTGAATATTTTGAGATATGAGAAAGCCTCATTTTTATAGTGTGATTTCTAGACCTTGTGTTTAATTATATATTTGACCGTTTTCATGGTTTGATAACAAAGGAGTTCCGTTCTGCTTAATGCTTCAAATGTACTGAAATCTTTTTATTTTAATGCTGTTAGGAAGACTGTAATGTTTTATTTGCAGAGATCATACAACAACATAAATATAGCTATAAATTCTCAAGCAATGGCATGCAATGCACTGAAAGGTTGTTATCCATTCAACACTGCAGCAGAAGACGAAACCACTTGACAAAATGATTTGAGCTTTTGGAAAGAGTATATTCATTACTTCAGTTTCAGGGCAAATGCACTGCCCCCTACAGTTTGTTTGTCTTTGGGCAGTAGAGTTTCTTTCTGCTCCGGTTTATTAATTAGTGCCAGAGCAGTGCTTCTGTAAAGCCCGAGGTTAGGGATGAGGCAAATGTTTCCCTGCAGCTACATTCATATGATGGTTCATTCTTAGCTGCGCTTCAAATCAAACTTTCGGGAAGGGTAGTGTTGATATTACACATTTCAAACCCCAAGTTTGCAAGATCTTATTATTCTTTTTCTGTCAGTTATAAAGTTTTGAAATTTTGATGACTCTGCTTCAGTGTGAAATGATCTAAAGGAAAAAAAATAAACACTTTCTAAATAGAAGAATAACCTTCAGTATAGCTCAACCTCAAAAAGTTATTTGCTCTGTTGGGATGAAATGTTTTCTGCAAAATACCAGACTACCAAAACTCATAAAACAATCCAAATAAAACTGGGACAGTTATTCAAAGAGAATATAAAACACACAACTGCATATGCCATTTCTTCACTTCCCAAGTTTTATACATAATTAAATCATAATAGAACAATGGCCTATTATCAGCGTGTTTGCAGCAATATTTTGTGATTGGGGGTGCAACATGCAGCTGTGATTAACTAATGCTGTGATAGGGCCTCCACCCTCAGGCGAGGAAAGTGCTGCCAATGATCAATGTCTCAGCCAGAACACAATGGCACAGACTTCCTCTCTGCGGCCAAAACCACCATCTTACGCCCGCAACGGCCATGGACCGCTGAAAAGGACATTACTGTCCTTTCACATAAAACAATTTATGAAAAGACATTATCATTTGTTTTTGTTTTTTAAGTTTGCCTATAAAATATTTATTTTTATAGTAATGTTATATTTACATTTATTAAAATAATTTTTTGGTAACACTTTATTTTGATGGTCCCCTTAAGACATTCTATTGACTAAGTAACAGTCTACAGTTGACTGGAAGTTGAAATGTAGGTGCAATGTCTGCTTAATATCTGCGAACTCTTTATTTTGATGCTCCCCAACAGACACTCTCATGACTATAAGTAACTTTGCAAATATATGTCAACATTCTACTAACCTAAACCCTGCAGTCTATTAATACTCTACTAATACTCTAATGATTATTAGTTATTAGTTGACATGGTGCAAACGGAATATTTTAAGGGGATTTAAAGGATTCAGTATTTAAAGGTCCCGTTCTTCGTGATCCCATGTTTCAAACTTTAGTTAGTGTGTAATGTTGTTGTTAGAGTATAAATAAAATCTGTAAAATTTTAAAGCTCAAAGTTCAATGCCAAGCGAGATATTTTATTTAACAGAAGTCGAACGGCCAGTTTGGACTACATCCCTCTACTTCCTTCTTTAATGACGTCACTAAAACAGTTTTTTGACTAACCTCCGCCCACAGGAATACACAAAAAGGGGGGCGTGGTCTTGTTGCTCTCCCACGGAGAAGAGCAAGAGTTGCGTTTGTAGAGTGTGTTTGTCGGCATGTCGTCGAAACGCTGTTATTTTCATCCCGCAGTCCAATCACCTTTGTTTGGCCTTCCCAGGGACGCTGTACTTAGAGATCAATGATTACAATTTATGTTTAACTCGGTTCCCGGAAATTTTAATCCACATGTAAAACTATGTGCAGCACATTTTGCTGAGGACAGCTTCCTCAATCTCAATTAATGCCGAATTTGCACAAAGATTATTCTTGAAAGATGGAGCAGTTCCCTCTTAGTCTGGAGAAGGCGTTGTTTATGGACCACAACCGGTAAGCTAAGCTGCTGTCGAATCACAACCCAGGAACCGCTGGCACAATCAGAACTCGTTACATATTTCTGAAGGAGGGACTTCATAGAACAAGGAAGTCATCAGCCCGTTTTTAATACAGTGGAAACAGCGGTATACAGATAAGTAAATTATGTGAAAAATACTGTTTTTTTTTTTACACGCAAAACATGAACACATGTTATATTGCACACTATAAACACAATCAAAGCTTCAAAAAAACACGAAAAACGAGACCTTTAAAGGATTCAATATTTCTAAACCCCTCCTTTCTGCTGTGATTGGTGAGATGGCCCTGTTGTGATTGGTCTTCTTACAGCACGTGTCAGAAACTAATTGCCCATTACCATATCTGAATTTTAGCTCCGGAGGCTCCTCAGCACTTGTATACAAAGTGATATGAACAGTAACCACGGCCTCAGTTTTACCGTATCAATTCGAGCCTGAGTCCTCAATCAAAGTTGATTTGCTTCCGCAGAGCAGAAAACTGTCTTATCGACATGTCGACAGCACTAACTCTTCCAGGCCTCAGCTACAACCAGTGTTTGAGGGCGGGTCAAAGTAGACGTGGTTTGCGGGCAGCCGATCAAGACCATGCACTGGCATTATGTAAATTTGTTACAAACCTATAGGTTTGTGAAGAACTCCATTTATTGAAACTTTGAGGACCTTTTACATTCACAAACAGCTATATAACACACTGCATGAAAAGCAATATCCTAAAAAGCATAATGTTCATTGTTCATTCATGTTTACTACACTCTAAACAAAAATGGTGCTATATAGCACCAAAAATGGTTCTTTGGCTCGTAATCATAGGGGAACCTTTTTAAGTGCTATATAGCACCTTAACCACAGCAAAGATCCGCTGAAGAACCAATTTTTTTAGAGTGTAGTGTAGTTTTTATCGAAATTAATCTTAATTAAAGAATACTTCTGAAAGGAAACATTCAATGATAAGCATAGGAGATGGGAAGCTTGCGAGCTGATGTCTGATGACTCAATCGCTGATTAGTCTGAGGTCAACGTAGATAAATGATCAAGCAAAGATCAGATGGACTGGAGTTTGAAGTACTGCTCTTCATAGTCAGACGCCCAGGGCACTGACGCTTGCTGTCCCACTGGGAGTTACTTCCATTACATTTCTGAGTGAAAAATGACTGAGCATAATAGATGCCCTAATGAGTCTGGGGGTCTCTATATCTATGACATCAGTGGACAGGGTGTTGTCACACTTGGCCGTGTCTCTTTTGCAAAGCTGGACGTTGATGGATGTTCTCCATTAGTGTATGTCGATTGGTGATTTGTGATTTAATCTGGTATGACCTCAAACCAGGTCCATCTGAGCCCTGATGGGAAGCTTTTAAAATCTAGGCGTTCATAAAAAGACAAAGAGACAGGTGCATATGATGGATATGCACACTTTACAATAAGGTTTCATTTGTTAACATGAGCAATACTTTTACAATATTTATTAACCTTATTTTAATTAATGCATTAACTCATGAAAGCTTATTGTAAAGTGTTACCCATAAGTTAAACAAAATGACTTAAATGCAACAGTCCATTTTCTTGTCCACTGTTAATGCAATAACACGACAAAATACAATACAGTATGTTAATGCAACCTTTAAACATTCTGCAGGTTTTTGAGGAACAATGGCCCTCCACATCATGGTCTTGGCATAGCGTGGTCTATTTCATGGACCACACATTGGCACATTCACCAGGGCCTTATAAAAACAAAGGAGAGAAAAGATACATTCACACAGAGAAACATCTAAAGGCCCATACCAAATCAATTGATTGATGGGAAAAACAGTGGCTGATGAGGGTGTGTGAGCAAGTGGATGGGTCCGTTCCTTCTCCTGGATGCTTCCTGGAGAAATGACAAAGTGCTCTCTGCCCTCTCTCTACATTAATTATCAACCGCTGTCTCAAAGGCACTTCGTCAATGAGATAAATGAAACAACATCGGGACAGGAACAAATCAGACCGCCAAGCAGGGGAGGGAGGAGTTCAGCCTGGGGCCCCTCTTTCTCTCCTGGGGCTCCTGTCCTTCTAGTCTTGGGAGGCAGGATCCAGGATGAATGGGTCTTCATGGGAAATGTGTCGAGGACATGTTCAGGGCTCTTTTTTAAAATGTACAGTTTAAAAGAGAGAGAGAAAAAAAATTGACAATCTAATTTATATCCTTGAGTACATACACTCACAATTTCATCAATCTGATATATTTGTAAAAATAATTAATAGTCAGTGTTGCTGGAAGCACTTCTGAATGGTTTTTAAAAAGTGCACTGGCAGAAAATGAAACCTATTACTTACATTTATTTTCATCCAAAAGGTGCAGAACTGGGAGAATGATAAAAAGACTTTATAAGAGTATGAACTGACTACTTAAAGTCTTTAGGAGCTTTTTATGAGAATAAATGCGACAGCTCGGATAGTATTAAAGCAATGAATTCAAGGATGTGAGATGAATGAGAAGCGTTAGAGAATGTCTCCTGTAAGCCATTACATCCATCTGGGCAAGAGGGAGGGACCACTGATGTACGTCACAGATGCTTGCTATCAGCCGTGGTCCAGAAGGCGTAACACAGAGACTGAAAGAAAGAGAGGGTGACACTCTAGAAGAGACAGTGTGAGAAAGAGAAGAAGAAAACTGGAGGGAGACTGACAGCTTTTTTAGATCTGAGAAATAAAAAGGGGTAGCAGATCTGTTTAGATCTATTAGGTTTCTGAATTAAAAAGCACATTTTTAAAGAAGCTGATAAAAAGGAACAACTCAAGATGCCCAATTTTGCCGGAACCTGGAAGATGAAGAGCAGTGAAAATTTTGAAGAACTCCTGAAAGCGCTCGGTAAGTGATCCACTCACTTTATCCTTCTCCAAGTGCGTAGTCGGTGATCACTATAGACTATTTTATCCTGTTGTTTAGGCCGCATCCAGGATCTCCTCTTCTTCTGCTGTTTTGTCTTCAATAGCATATTCATGGATTAACTAGTGTGAAAAGTAAATCACTATTATTTTCGGGCTGTTGGGCTGCTTCTTCAGGCTCTTTTGTTTCTTTGGCAGCATGAGTTGCCTGGATTCTTATTCAAATTCTCAAAGCTAGAGAGACTGTGCATAGATTTAGCAAGGGCACAGAAATGCACACACTCAGTGGATTTGATTTTTTCAAAATTAAATTAAATCTAATAGTATAATAACTATTTTATGAGGCCCCCTGAAATGTGTCTGTTCAGAACTTTACACTACCATTCAAAAGTTTGGGGTAAGATTTTTTTGAAAGAAGTTTTTAATGTTCACAAAGGCTGCATTATTTATTTGATCAACAATACAATTAAAGCTAATATTGTGTAAAAAAATATTACAATTTAAAATAACTGTTTTCAATTTCAATATGTTTTGAAATGTAATTTATTTCTGTGATGCAAAGCTACATTTTCAGCATCAGTACTCTTCAGTGTCACATGATCCTTCAGAAATCATTCTAATATGCTGATTTGCTGCTCGAGAAACATTTCTTAATATTATCAATGTTAAAAACAGTTGTGCTGCTTAATATTTTTGTGTAAACCAAAAAAACAGCATTTATTTTAAATATAGAAATCTTTTGTAACATCACAAATGTCTTTACGGTAACTTTGAATCAATTTAATGCTAAATAAAAGTATTAATTATATTATTATTTTAAAATCTTACTGATCCTAAACTTTGAAACAGTAGTGTGCATATCAGAATCAGACTGTTTCTCACTCTAATAGTTTATACTACAATCCTGTGGCAAAAAAAAATGCAATTAGCCCTAGAATTTCAACATTGTCCAAGTAGGCACTACACAAGTCCAAGAGCCGTGGCATTCCTTCCAGTCAACACCCTGTCATTACAACTCCTTATTTGCAACATCTGCTGATAACAATCTACTCTGTGGTCACTTGATAACTATTTATGCAGAAAATGGCATACCACAGCTGTAAATGCTTGCCTTGCCCCAGTTATGACTAGGAAAAATGAACATCAGTCACATTAAAAAAAAAAAAAAAACCATGAAAGCAGGTCAGACATTCCCTTTGCAGTATCTATTACAGCAGATACAAATAAATGATGTAAGTATGCCATCTTGAGGGAATTAGAGTGAGATCTGCAAGTGGATAATTACAGCACAGTCAAAAGTGATGAATGCACATGGAGTTCTTCGATCATTTATTGTATATAATAATCATTTTAATTAGAGACTTTCAGTTGGAGACTTTTAACCAATCTGTCTCAGTGACATAGAACTGAAAACATTTACATAAGTAAAGTGACAAATTTGGCATAACTAATGTGGCATAATTAGATGTTTTGTGTAATGTAGGGGTGAACGCTATGCTGAGGAAGGTGGCCTGTGCGGCAGCCTCTAAACCCCACGTGGAGATCCGTCAGAACGGAGAACAGTTCTACATCAAAACCTCCACTACTGTGAGGACCACAGAAATCAACTTCCAGATAGGACAAGAGTTCAACGAAGAGACCGTAGATGGGCGGAAGTGCAAGGTAATACAGCTTAGGGGTTTTCCTTTTCTGTGATCAATATTTATATCGTCATTTGAAAATGTGCATTGAGAGATGACAAATCATAAACTACCTAGATTACCCTAAAAAAACTACTGTTCAAAAGTTTGGGGTCATTATGATTTTTTTTTTTTTTTTTAAGAAATCAATATTTTTCAATATTTTAACAATCTATATTTTTTTCAGCAAGCATGCATTAAATTGATCAAAGGTGACTGCATAGACTTTTATAATGTAACAAAAGATTTATATATACAGTGGCATGAAAAAGTATGTGAACCCCTTGCAGAATCTGTGAAAATGAGAATTGTTTTAATAAAATAAGAGGGATAATAAATAATGCATGTTATTTTTTGTTTAGTACTGTCCTGAGAAAGATATTTTACATAAAAGATGTTTGCATTTAGTTCACAAGACAAAACAATAGCTGAATTTATTAAAATAACCCCATTCATAAGTATGTGAACCATTGATTCTCAATACTGTGTGTGGTTACCTGATGATCCACGACATGAGTCTCTTGTTTGTCCTGAGCAGTTAAACTGAGCTCTGTTATTCAGAAAAATCCTAAAAATTTTAATAAATTCAGCTATTGTTTTGTCTTGTGAACTAAATGCAAACATCTTTTATATAAAATATCTTACTCAGGACAGTACTAAACAAAAAATAACATGCATTTTTATATATATATGTTGTTCATTTGAAAATTCATAAGAGTCCTGAAAAATATGTATCATGGTTTCCACAAAATATTAATATACATGAGATTTGACTGCACAATCACTTGCAAAAAGTTTTTATTAACCAATGTTTTGGCACAAAGCCTTTGACAAGGTATGATATTTTGTATATTTTGTTTCTCAAAATATTAAGCAGCACAACTGTTTTCAACATTGATGATGTTTCTTGAGCAGCAAATCAGCATATATATATATATATATATATATATATATATATATATATATATATATATATATATATATATATATAATTAAATAATAATTTAAAAAAAGCTATAAAACTACAGCACAATACAAAATGGAAGAATAGCAAACTAACCAGTTTGTGACTGTGCTAATCTTTCTTTCACCTCTTATTCATGTCACAGATAGTTTGGTAAATTACATTATATGACACACAAGCACATCAAAGCAATACTGCAGGCTTATCTAGTTTCAGTCACCCTTATGTCTTCCTCCTTTAATCTCCTGGATTTAAATGGATCTGAGAGGATTCTGACACAAACGGTTGCGCCATCACATCCAGCTCTCCGTAAGATAATGTGTGCATACTAAAGAACTGATGAGCACTGATATGACAGGATGTGTTTCGTGAGGGCATTGAGTTTTCCTTCTGAGCCTGTCAGCCCATCAGAGGCTGCTGAAAGGGCAATGGGTGGTTGCAAGCCAAGCTGTCATGTGCTGGAAAGCATTTTTAACAAGTTAACCTTTGTGGCTGCTGCCCTTTTACAGGCAAATCAAAGTAACCACAGGTCAGGCACTAAATAAACATCTGTTTTTTGACATAAATTGACACCCAGACATTTTCTATTTAGATATTTGGTAGAGGCATTCATCTGGCAACATGAATTAAACATGAAAACTGTATAGTCATCCAATTATATGCAGCACAAAAGATTTCAGTTAAGCAGAGAGGGTGATTAATACAGAAATGTATATATATATATATATATATATATATATATATATATATATATATATATATATATATATATATATATATATATATATATATATATATATATATATATATATATATATATATAACTATGGTGGTGGTCATCTCTCCCCATTACTTGTGATTCACTCCCTCAAATCAATAGCCTAAGAGCCTTTAACTTTCACTGGAGATCATAATTCAAATGCAAATGGACAGAAGAATTCCTCTGAGAATCATTTGAATGTTCTTCCCTGGAAAGAACTTTTTTTTTTTCTTTTTTTTTCACTGTGTATTGTACATACAGATGTTCATCTTCAAAAGGCTATGTTGTGAGACTACCATTAGACTGTAATTGTCTACAGAGCCTAGCCACATGGGAGACAGAGAACAAGATGACCTGCAGGCAAACCCTTGTTGATGGTAACGGCCCTAAGACGTACTGGACACGAGAGCTGAAAGGGAACGAACTCATCCTGGTGAGGACCTTTACCATTAGCAATAATAAAATCACTCATTCTGTGTATGTCATTGTTTATTCTGTGCTGTAGGTCACATTTTTCAATCTGCTTTGTGATTTCTAACACCCGTGAGAAACTGATTGCTCAAATTCATTTTCATTGCTTTGAATTTTTAACAAAAATGCAACATTGGGTAAACATCTGGCCTTCTCTTTTTTTATAGGCCAGATGGACAACAGTAAACTGGCCTTATAACTGAGGAGGTTTTATTACTGGCTTCTTTCACTGGCTTTGCTGCCCCTGAGGGACATCAAATGCCTTCCTCTTGCGCTCAAGTATCTGTTGTAAACTTTAAAGGGGATTTCGGAAAGATTTGTGATGGTGAAACACTCACCATCTGTAATAATTTTCACCATTCTTTGCATGGTCAGTGAAAATATATGCCATAAAAATGAGCATTCAATAAAGGACACGACTTACATTAGAAGATAACCTTGTGTGACACTAATTTCTGGATCACATGCATCTTCTGCAATACCAATACAATTTTACTGATGAAAAAAGTAAAAACGTTACATGACATAAAGTGCATGTTATTTATAACTAGCATGATATGTGTAGGCCATACTTAAAAGTCCTTAAGGGCTCCATAAAACAAGATATAACCAAGATCTTGCTTACTCTGCTTTATTCAGTAACCTCTTCTGCAAAATTCACTTTAGGCTTTTTTTTAAAGCATCTGACACAAAACATCATGTTTTTGTTGTAAGAACTATTAGAG
The DNA here is from genome assembly GCF_024489055.1 of Chanodichthys erythropterus. Classification (NCBI taxonomy): domain Eukaryota; kingdom Metazoa; phylum Chordata; class Actinopteri; order Cypriniformes; family Xenocyprididae; genus Chanodichthys; species Chanodichthys erythropterus. Next base: position 20,271,971 of record NC_090231.1, on the reverse strand, counting down.
ATATTTTTGATAAAGTATTATCTTACATAAAATTGGCCTAGTATGAAAAGTAACTACTTTAAAGCACATACCCCAGGTTTCAGACAAGGCTTAAGCCAATCCCAGACTAAAATGCATGTTTGAGCTGTTTTAACTGAAAGCAATTTGCACTGACACATCTTAAAATATGTCAGTGCCATTATTTCGTCTCATTACACACCAGTAATGTTATTTTAATGTTACACTCTAAAAAATGCTGGGTTAAAAACAACCCAAGTTGGGTTGAAAATGGACAAACCCAGCAATTGGGCTGTTTTAACCCAGTGGTTGGGTTAAATGTTTGCCTAACCTGCTGGGTAGTTTTATTTAAACCAACTATTGTTTGAAAATTGCTATATGGCTAGCTTAAAATGAACCCAAAATAGTTGGGAAATTAAAAACCAGATGCAATTAGAGGCAACAATAATAGACAAAAGGTGAATGTTTATTAATGAGCTTTAATATTTTATTAATATAAATTTAATAGTTTATGAATATAAATTTATTAATAAGCAATTTAATAAATGTTTATTGTTTAATAAATATTCATTGAACATTAATAAATGTTAATTTCCAACATACTTTGGGTTAATTTTAATTAAGCAATACAGTCATTTTTAAACAATAGTTGAGTTAAATAAAACTACCCAGCAGGTTGAGCAAACATTTAACACTACCACTGGGTTAAAACAACCCAATTGCTGGGTTTGTCCATTTTCAACCCAACTTGGGTTGTTTTTAACCCAGCATTTTTTAGAGTGTAATTTTTTTCTAAGGCATGTTTATAAAAGCCCCTTTGAAAAGTAACATTTTAAACAATATCTTAAGGAACACAAAAACAATTTCCAAAATGTTGACAAGACTAAGTTTTATATAACATCTGTTTAACTTATAATATGAAAGCAAGGTTAATAATATAACTAAGATTACACATTTTTCAGTTTTACTCAAATTAGGGTGATGCAAAAATGAGTACACCCCACTGAAAGCCTCTGGAGCAAAGCTAAAATTTAGACTACAAATGTCTAATTTTACAAGAATTCAACCACAGGTGAGTCTAATTATTCATTACACAGGTGTCCAGCAGACAGCTGACTATTAAAAGGTGTTAAAACACCTTCCCATTTCTTGCTGTCAGCAATGGCACCACATGGAAGAGAAATGTTTTGTCAAATTTTCTTTCTTTCTTTCTTTCTTTCTTTCTTTCTTTCTTTCTTTCTTTCTTTCTTTCTTTCTTTCTTTCGTTCGTTCGTTCGTTCGTTCTTTCGTTCTTTCGTTCTTTCGTTCTTTTGTTCGTTCGTTCGTTCTTTCTTTCTTTCTTTCTTTCTTTCTTTCTTTCTTTCTTTCTTTCTTTCTTTCTTTCTTTCTTTCTTTCTTTCTTTCTTTCTTTATCATTTATTTATTTATTTATTTATTTCTATAACAACAAACCAACATTTGGTTCCAAATTAGCTGCTACTGAGCGACAGCTAAATGTTTTATATTACCTTTTTTTTGTATTTTATTTTTTATTCTTTTTTGTTGATTTCTATTTTATGCTAAAATTTATGTAATATTTGTTGAAAATGTTATTTAAGAGGTCATTTCAGACCCATTGTACTCTATTCAAGGAAAGTTATTGCTAACTAAATGACCTCAACAGGGAAATATGCTGGACCATTAACACAGCACAACTTGCATCCAGTTGTATTTTTGGTCTGCATTAATGCGCTCATGGACCTTGACACAGTTGGTGGCGTTACACGATGCATGCAGGACAAGACATGTTGAAGTCACATCTGTGTCTTATTAGGCAGAGCAGATAATGTGATGGAGATCTGGCTCACATCACAACTCCTTCAGGCTTTTGAATGCATGATGGTGATGCATGTCTTTCCATTCACGGCCAGCTGTTTTGTCATGAGCTGAATAATCATGCCAAAGTATTTGACCAACTGCAACTTATTATAAAAATGTCTCCTTGCATATGCATATAATGGCATTTGCACTTGTGTTTATTGAAATTGATGTGTTATTCTTATGAACCATTTTAAACCATTTGTCTTATGCATTGCAGCTTTCTTCATTATAAATGGCTTACATAAACTTTACTTCATCTTTATCTGTCTTTTACCCTAATGATTAATGTGTGTGTTTTTTTGTGTAAAAATGGCCACATTAACATAAAGCTGGCATCATGGAGCAAAGTTACTGGAAGTGACCCAGAAAATATTTTGCAAATGGGTCTAATTGATCATGTTACATGTAGGAATGCTGGCGGTGCGTAGGGGCCTGCACTTCCCTCTCTAATGTCTCCCACAGCACCGCCACACACAGCAGATGGCCTGTCCTAATACCATTTTTTAACAAGAGTGCGTGAGGTGGTCCTGCTCTCTGCCTGCTCTGGAGCGCAGATGGTGTATAGTACTGTCAGCTGCTCTAGTTCTGTTTAGGTGTGATTTTCAAACTCCAGTAAATACGAAAGGGCAGCATCAGGATGTCAGAGGCACTTCCTCTTAATTCAATCAATACATTAGTCAAAGCAAGGCACAATTCCAACAAGCTACATACAAAACTTAAAAGTAAAACACAATATGTACCTTCATTTTAAAGGGATATTTTACCCAAACATTAAAATGTACTCATCCTCATGTTCCAAACCTGTATGAGTTTCTTCCTTCTGTTGAACACAAAAGAAGGTATTTTAAAGAATGTTGGAAACCAGACAGTTGATGGTAGCCATTGACTTCCATAGTATTTTTAGGCAAGTCAATGGCTACCGTCCAGCGGCATGCACGGGGGGTGGGGGTGGGACTTGGGGGGTCTTGAGCCCCTGCTAATTTGATTGCGAAAGCGAAAGTGCCCTTTGCAGTCACGTTGCGGTGCCCCCGCGTTCCCATTTCTCCTCCCCTGGAACGTGATTTCTACCGAGGGAGCGCAAACGTGATTGAGCCCCTGCCCTCCCGGAGGTCTGTGCACGCCACTGCTACCGTCAACTGTTTGATTACCAAAAAATCTTCTTTTTTGCTCAACAGAAAAAAGAAATTCATACAGGTTTCATTTTTGGGTGAACTATCCCTTTAAGGGTGTCTCACATAATTAATCCGAGACGTGAACTGTGAATAACACTGAAAGACTGACTGAGTTCATGGCATTCTCTCTCTGTTTGTCTTCATTGCTCAGACCTTTGGGGCCGATGATGTGGTGTGCACACGGATTTATGTACGGGAATGAGCACCGAGGTGAACTGGATGGAGGGATATTCCGGCACTTGCAGTTTGGAGGAATAACATTTTGTTCATGATTAACTTGCACTGTAGTGTGTTAGTTGATACTTTCTTGTGTTCTAACTTGGATATCACTGTAGTGCATTCAGTGTAATCAGTAGATTTACTTTGTTATGTTTCTCATTAATTATAGCCTTTATGTACAGTGTTACTTGAGCTCTAAGATTTAAAGTGGGCTACAGGACCCTTGGGGTGGGCCAGACAGGAACTGAGTGAGCCTGGTGTTAGTTATTATATTCATGGTTAAATCTGCCAAACATTCTTAGCTCAGTTACAATGGTTTATTGCAGCCACGTCTCATGATCTTAATTTACTCTACTTTCTTTTTCTGTCACTGACCATGCATAAAATAATAAAGACATGTAATTGTTAATAATATGATTGTACTTTTTATTTATTTTTTTTTTTAAAGCTGCAGTCTGTAAGTTTTTACCTCTTTGTCGCCATCTCTGTTTGAACCCTGAAATTGCAGTTATTTTTTCAGAATTATTGTGTTGTGCATTGTATTTCCTGCTAAATCTGTTATGCTCAACATGGGTGCATTTCATGTAACTGTTTTATTGTAATATATTTTAAAATGTAATTTATTCCTCCGATTAGCAGCCATTACTCCAGTCTTCAGTGTCTCACACACACGTTTTATGGGGACTTCCCATAGACATGTTTTTTATACTGTACAAACCATTTTCTGTCCTCTTACACTAACCCTACTCCTAAGCCTACCCATAACAGAAACTTACTGCATTTTTAAATTTTATAAACACTTCATTTAGTATGATTTAACCAAAACATGTCCCCATAAGGTCAAAATTTACTGGTATTACTATCCTACACTCTAAAAAAATGCTGGGTTAAAAACAACTGAAGTTGGGTTTAAAATGGACAAACCTAGTGGTGGGGTTAAATGTTTACCCAGCATGCTGAGTGGTTTTATTTAACCCAACTATAGTTTACAAAATGACTATATGGCTGGCTTAAAATGAACCCAAAACAGGTTGGAAATTAAAAATCGGACACAATTACTAGAAGCAACAATAATAAAAGGTGAAAAGCAATTTAATAAATGTTCTTTTATTAAACATATCACTAAATGTTAATTTCCAACATATTTTGGGTTCATTTTAAGCAAGCAATACAACAATTTTTAAACAATAGTTGAGTTATATAAAACTACCCTGCAGGTTGGGCAAACATTTAACTTAATCGCTGGGTTTGTCCATTTTCAACCCAGAATTTTTTTAGTGTACATAGTGTAGGGAATACCAGGTATACACATAATTAGCTAAACAACAAATATGTGGCTAACTGTTTGTAAGAGAATCAAAGGGGTATTGTTGCACGCTTACTCTCCATCTGTCATTAAAAGCCTGTTTTATGCTCTGAGTAATGGACTTGAAAAAAAAAAGAGCCTTTTATGACCCATTTCTCCAGGGTCTGTCTAACTATAATACAGGGGCAAATCTTAAATTAGAGGCATATTAAACCAGCACCCCTCCCCCCATTTTTATAATTTAAAGGTCACTGTAGACTTTTACTCTCTATGGTGTGAAAATCTTCCTATTTTTTATTTTTTTTCTGGTCCAAAAACTATAAAAGATTATTGTTTAAAAATAAAATGAGTGTTTTAAAGAGTTATAATTGCATTTCCTAATAAAAACTGTAGAGAATTAGTATGAAAACGCCAGCATTGCAAATTATTAACTGTATGCCTCTGTGTGATAAGGGATTTGTTTAAAGTTATCTCTAAAGTCACATTCATGTAGAAGAGCATTACACTGTACCCCAGGGGACGGTCCCAATGCTCCCTCTGCTGCCAGTGTGTGAAAACAACACAGTGTGTTTCGGTGCACATTAATTATGCATCTTCATATTCTGAGCACAAGAACGTAATTCAGTGTGAAAACAAGCATGCATTATTGATCTTTACAGTTCCAGGCAGCAAGACACACGGCAGGGTAATCTACTACAATTCTGTTTTATTTCAATCTTTAAAACAATAATGAATAATATAAAAGGGCTGTACATGAGAACATAGAAACATGCCGTCATTGCCTTCTTTAAATATGTTTTACATATTTGTCAGCATAAACCAAAGCCTTAAAGCACACACAAATGTGCCCCAAGTTACATTTCCAGACTTCTCGTAATAAGAGGGCAAAATGGGACCAAACAGGATAGTTTCTAAGTTCTACTCAGAACACAGGCAGTGATATCACAAATTTGAATACAAGTTCAGATAAGGGCCAAATATAGCGTCATGAAAAATGATCCAATACAACATCTCAGGTTCTGGACAAACTTGAAGCTGTCGAAATGAACATTTCCATGACTACATAAAGAGAGGAGACAGAGTGACCAGACAAAACACTTTTAACAAGTACTCCCTTTGGTAAGAATAGTCAAAGTGTTTTCTTTAACATCCCAGCATTAGCCTCCTCCACTAAGCTGATAAGGAAGCCTAAAAGCTGAACTACGTAACAGTGAAGTTTGTCTGAATATAAACAATCAGGCATATTTATACATTGTATTTACATTACAAGAGCTTTTGTGACTGTATTTATTCTGGTGTTCCTGATTGACACGTTGTGGCTGGTATCTTGGATGTCTATTAATTAACAGTAATACCTTCATTAATGGTGCTGTAATTAACCAGTGAAAAGAGACCTTAATTACATTTCATGTATATTGCGAACAATAGGCTAGGGAAATTCACATCATCAGTCCTGGTTTAGCTGCGTAGCCCCAAACACAGAGGCTTTTTAAAAAAACAGTTAAGATTTTCTGTCACTGTCAGAGATTTTCTCTCATTTTTTTGAACATATATGTGGTTAAAGTGAACCACAAAAGACAAAAGATTGCTGATAAACTACTATTCGCCTTGAGGAGATGAAAAATAAAAACAATATACAAATGGGCAAGGATTTGACCTGTATTTGTAAACCATCCTTTTCACAAAAAGCCTCTCAAAAAAGACAAAAGTGATTCTTATTGTTGTGAGAATCAAATGAATGTCTGACTAGAGCTGCAGCATTTGCAAGAAGTATTTTCTTGCCCTCATGATTAAAGGACAATAACCAACTGGGTATAAAGTCCGGGGGGTGGGGGATGACAATCTAAAAATTTAAAAAGGTAAAAATAAAAAAGAAAGAAAGAGAGCAATCTTCAAAGAACTCAACGGCGGTCCGATTTTAATTTCAGTGCTACTTCAGTCATAAAAACAACATAAAATGGAGGTAAAAGCCCTCCCTTCTCTTGAAAACTTGAGCTTTACAATGTAGTGCTGTAGGTGACTTTATATTTGTTGATGTTCTGAAAGTGGAGGATCTTAGGCTCACAGACGGTTCTGCAGGGCAGCAGCCCCTCCCGTCCCTCTCCCATCAGCCACTTGTACGTGGCGGCTGCCATGTCGCTGGTCACGTGATCTTTCCGCCACCTGTCCAGCCACACCTGAAAGCGCTGATGTAGACGAGTGCTTACTCGCTGGTGAGACTGAAAACAATCGAAATAAACAGAAATCAAATCAATGTGAAGCATCTTGTTCTCAAAACAAAGTCGAAAAGAAATTAAGGTTTTTGATGAAAACATTCCAGGATTTTTCTCCTTATAATGGGTTTGAATGGGCACCAGACGGTTCAAGGTGACAGTTTCAATGCAGCTTCAAAGGGCTTTAAACGATACCAGACGATGAATAAGGGTCTTATCTAGCGAAACGATTGGTCATTTAAAAAAAAAATAATAATAATAATTAAGTTTTATAAGCACAAATGCTCGCCTTGCTCTGTTCTCGGATGCGCATTCGTGACGTCACGTAATACGCAATTAGGTTGAAAAGGTCACGCTTGACATAGGCGGAAGTACCAAGTCAGTGTTTACAACTTGAACGTACAAATCATAGACATCATATACCAAGTCAAACGCTGTTTACAAAAAAAGGCAAAACAACAATGTCGGACGAGAAGATGATGAGTTTTTCACCCTACCCTACCTTTTTGAACTGGAATACACAGAGGAAGAAATTAGACTGCTGCGGCGACACACCTCTCTCCAGCATTGGGCAGACGTAGTGGTGCACATGTGGCAAATGCCAACCATTGCCAACAGAGGAAGAGTCTCAATGCTGCCACGACTGGACCATTTCAATCCCGCCATTAGAATCAGTCGGTGAGTCCCTGTTTCCATCTCGCTGCATTACCGGACAAAATGGAACACCGGACGCGAAGCTCAGCACCACGCCACATCTTTAAAATTAGAACGCAGTGTTTTCTATGAGTGTACACACTGGCGGCGACATTCGGCGCCTGTCCGCGGTGCCCAGCTACGACTCAAAATCCTGCCGCGCCAGAGCGTCATGTACAATGTTTTACATTAAATGTATATTATATTTCTCTCAAGATACATTAGTTTTACACTTTAACAGCTTGAATAAAGTCTAAAAATTAATAAACGTAGCCTTTTCTTTCATTTTGCTCTGTTGTGCCATTTTCCATGTACACTAACCTCAGTGCGAAATATTAAAGTATATGTAACGTTTCCCTGTTGATGTAAAACACTCCCATTATGCAGCTCTTCTATCAGGAGTCGAGTCAAAATTGAGCTTGCGCGTATATAATGTGCGCGTCCGGTGTGCAACCCCCTTTAGAGGTGTTTTTGTTCTGATGGAGAAGGGTATGACAGTCTGATGGCACTGACAACACAGGATGGAAGAACCATTAGTTGTTTTACCTTTTTTTGTAAACGGCATTTGACTTACCGTGCGTCTCAATCAGCTCCCTAGTTCATTAGTCAGGGCACTGATCAGGGAATCAGCCACATTCACTTTCATACTGATTCATGACCTAGGGAGCTGATTGAGACGCAGGGTTAGTATTTGCACGTTCAAGTTGTAATCACCGACTCTGTACTTCCGCCTATGTCAAGCGTGACCTTTTTAACGTAATTGCGTATTACGTGACATCACGAACGCGCATCCCAGAACAGAGCAAGGCGAGCATTTGTGCTTATAAAACGTAAACTTTTTAAAAAAAATTTTAAATGACCGATCGTTTCGCTCGATAAGACCCTTTATCATCGTCTGGTATCTTTTAAAGCCCTTTGAAGCTGCATTGAAACTGTCATTTGGACCTTGAACCGTCTGGTGCCCATTGAAGCCCATTATAAGGAGAAAAATCCTGGAATGTTTTCATCAAAAACCTTAATTTCTTTTCGACTGAAGAAAGAAGGACATGGACATCTTGGATGACATGGGGGTGAGTAAATTATCAGCAAAAGTTTATTTAAAAGTGAACTAATCCTTTAATCCACATAGCTCTCTTTATTTACTCCCTAAACAAGGTGGATTAACTTGCTTTTCCAGGTAAATGCTCCCTCAGTTCTGTCGAAATTCGTTTATGTCTGCACAAATCATTTCACACTGGACTGCTTTGTGATCGAATATCAATACAAAGGGACAATACAAAACAGAAACTGTGCTACTCAAGGATATACAAGTAAAAACTGTTTGTGATCCAGCTTACAGCCTACAGAGTGATACTATATGGCAGTAATGAAGGTGAGGGCACTTTATTACAGTTCATCTGAGTTGATTTACAGATATAAAATGTACCAGTATATTAAGCACCACCTGAAAAGGCATCCGTTTACTGTTAGTTGTAACAAGTGTTTCTGTGTACTACTTCACTATGTGTGTTTGTGATAATACAAGGGAAAGAGAGAGAGTTTATGGATAATATTTTAATGCACTCTTGCAGTGTTTTATTTAGCTCTTACAATGATTTTCTTGAGTGAAAACAGACACTTCATCTTTTGTGTGAAGTACAATAAACGTCATAACACTCATCTGTATAGTTTTGGCCATCATTTGGACGGTACAACAGGCTTGTACTAATACAGTGGATAAAAACAAGACGACGACAATATAAGTTATAACCGTAATTGAACTAAACTATACCTGTTCTATCCCCATGCAGCATATATTCACAGTTTCTGTCATTATATTGTGTCGTGACTGAATCCTGACAGGGAAGAACGAGCTCTTGAAGCTCCGCCCTCTTAGGCCGAGTGCAGCAGCTCATTTGCATTTAAAAGGGCACACACTGAAACGGCTCGACCACTAAAAGTGGCAATTTTAACATGCTATAAAAAATTATCTGTGGGGTATTTCTTGTGTTGTTCCAAACCTGTAAGACTTTCTTCTGTGGAACATAATAGATATTTTGTGGACTGTTGGTAACCAAATACTTTCAGTTCCCATTGACTTTCATTGTTATTTTTATCCAAACAATGAAAGTCAGTTGGAACCGAAACTGTTTGGTTACCATAATTCTTCAAAATATCCACTTTTATGTTCCACAGAAGAAAGTAGGTTTACAGGTTTGGAGTGACATGAGGTGGAGTAAATAATGAAAGAAGTTTTATTTTTGATTGGACAATCCCTTAAAAATATCCACACTCCAAGATTCTGTTCATACAAATAGTAATTGAAACCAAGATAATTAGTGGAAATTTCTCATACGATATGGGGCCTTTGCAATATTGTGTTGGACAATGGGGGGGGCCCCTTGAGTGAAAAAGGTTGAGAACCACTGCTCTATCATCTATATACCTGATGCGCTCTCAGCTGCGCAGTGCGTCGGTACATGTAGTCCTCCGACTTGAAGACGTACACCATCTTGTAGGAGTTGAGCTTAAACATGCACTCCATCTTTGAGTCCTCGTTGCCCTCAGAAGATTTCTTGGCTGTTTCTTTGCCCTCTCTCACCTGCACCTCTTGACCTCTCTGGCACTTCCGGATTCGCCTTAGATTCCTTAAAAAGAAAAGGATGCGTTTTTTAATTTTCTAGAAACCTAAATCTTTCTTAAATTTAGTACAAATGCTATCAAACATGTTAAGGCTCAGCCTAAAGAGAGGAAGATCCTAATCAAAAAGAAAAAAATATGCATCAATGCAGCTGTCTACAGTGCACCTTGGTCTTAATAAATATGATAAAATATCAAAAGATACGATAATTTCTATTGAAAACTCATATCCATGGCAAATCCATATTGATCAAGTGCCAAATCAAGGTTTTGGGTGGAAAAAAAAATGGATAGTTAATTTCCCTGCTTCAATTAAAGACTAAAATTAGAAGTGTACTTACCAAAGGTTACAGATGTGAATGGGCATAGAAACCATGACTCTTATTTTGAATTCAGGACTTCACTTAAAGAAACAAGCCAATCGTCACAAAAAAAAAGAAACCAGGTAGGTAATTAGGTTAAATAGCCAGGATATGGGTTGACATTGTGCATTATGCATTAAATGACCATGCACTAGAAGTGTTTGTTGCATTACTTTTCTTAGCAAAAAAAAAAAAAAAAACAGTGGTGCAATGTCAGCTACACAACCTCACACTACACATAAACAGAAAAGAAGTTAATCAATCCAATAAATAAATAACTTGATTGTCTATTTGTGGATGGAGACATCAAGAACGTCTCTCCAGCACAGCACATAAAACATGCATTTAAAAAAAGAAAAAGAAAAAAAAAGGAACAAGCAAAATCAATCATCCTCCCATGCTACAGCTCAAACGTCTGTTGGAAAGAAATACACGCACATTTGAGGATAAAATCCAGACCAGAATTTTATTGACAAGCCCCTCTCTGAAATACAGCCGTCTTTGTGTTAGACCATGGTGAGTTTAATTTCGAGTCACAACACCACTTTGTAAACTGACAACCCCAATCGAACTCGAGAGAATCAGCGATGGGAGGACACATCATCTCTGAGATCTCAGCATACAAAGTCTACTCACTCAAATCTTACAGACTATAAAAACATTTATACATAAGGATGAAATCAAGTTACATACAGAAATATATCTGTGAATAGAATTACACAAACAGACCACAGCACACTTTATATGAGAAAGCAAAGAAGTTTTCTGAAACCCAAGAGTGGGCTCTTTTAAAAAGATTATGAAAATCTATTCAAAGGAAAAAGTACAGATCTGAGCAGAGCACTCAGGCTCATCTTATCTAAATGCACAGTCTTCAGTCTCTTCCAAAGGACATGATGACTCAACCGAACCCTGTTAAGAGCAGGCATATAAAAACATCTTCCATATTCTCAGATGAAAAACATAAAATAAAAATCAATCTTTCCACCTCATTAAATGTGTTATAAAGGCTCAACTGCTATTTTGCCCTAAAAAAAAAAAAAAAAAAAAAAATTGTGCACATAATTTTAGATAACACCTCTGCACACATTCTCCACAAACACACCATACTTACAATTCATAAATAAGCATAAAAGAACCAATATGACTGTATTGTGGCCACATCTGAGCAGAGATAAACAGCCTAACAATGGGTTTTCATTAAATAAATTCTCAGTAAAGTGCGAATGCAAGCAGGCAGAGAGCTCATGTGTGTTTGGGTAGGTAAAAAAAAAAAAAAAAAAAAAGCCAGGCAATTACAAACAGGCAGCACTTGTACAGTGCGACTCCCATACATTTTCCCAAGACTACCGAAAGCATTCCTGGGATGTTCCTGTCTTGAGTTGATGCTTGATGGGAAGGGGGCAAGTTTAAAGGACTCATGGCTCTAAAGATGGGTGTACTTGGCTGAGCCTCACCTGGGGAGAAACACAGGCTTCTGGGAGAGGTGCTCTCGCAGCTCTGGAGAGGCCGAGCTGGTGTTCAGATATCGCTCCACATAGTCGGGCCAGCGCTGAAACACACACACAGACATTCAAGTTTACTCTTACAAGATAAATAGTCACTGTAAATAGAATTACTAACTAGTGAATATATCAGAATATATACATCTCACTAGGATATCCTTTGTATGACAACTTTGTGTGTTGTTTTAAATGACTAATTTCTATGAATGAACCTCATGTATTATGCAAAGACTTCATGTATTTCACCTCTTGAAAAATGTTCTCTCTTTTGGAGAACAAACCCAAAACTGACAATGTAAAAAGGGCAGCAATGGCTTGCAATAACTACATAATTTTAATACCCAGAAAGGTCAACGCAGACAGCAGAGGGTAGACTGGAGTGCGACATGCTTACTGTTATTAAATGCAATAAGTATTCACACGTCCTTTCGGACAGAGTGTGATCCCCAATTCAGTTCTTTTTTGCAGCTTATATGGCTGCAAAAAATACACACAACATTGTAAATACACACAACATTTTCAAAATGGCCGACTTGGTGAGTATTCGTACACACAGTGAGTTATGTCTTAAGTGGAGTAAACAGCTGAGAAAGACAGAGCGCGTGCAACAATATATTGGATTTGTGCAGCTCTTAAAGTGTCAACAGCCTAATAAAACTGCTTCCGTTTGTGTGCTTAATGTTAATTAAACAACAAAATACAAAGTGAAAATCACTCACTGCTCTTGACTGAATACATTTTGTAGCTTTAATAATAATCAGTATATATTTAAATACAGTGAAGACTAAGCAGTGTTTTATTTTTACATTTGATTATTAAATTTCTGTTGTTAAATAAACCTACCGGAAACCTAAACCCCTGGTTTACACTGACGTTAAAATGACGCTTACTTTTCATGTGATGCTACAGTAAAACAATGCTGTTTACTTTCAGAAGTTGTAGAGATGCTTTCTTTATATCAAATGTGAAACATGTTGTTATATCATTTTCAGTTTTTAAATATATTTAAATATAATTTAAATTTATTTTACACACTTAAAGCATTATGATTTCGCATAATGAATATACAATGATAATTAAAACAATAATTAATAATAAAGAGCCAGATTAGCCATTTATAACACGTTAATAACTAAACATCTGAGTAAGCTGTTACAATACATAAATTACAGAAACTAAAAATTTGTTTAACAAAACCTCCCAAATATTTTACAATATAATTTTACAATTAAATCTTTTTTTTTAACATTATGTACAAATAAATCAAACAGTATACAGTGCTTCTCTGGCTGAGAGCACACTGCAAGATCTCACACAATGGCTGCACCTCCAGTCTTCAAGTGGTGCTTCTGACCGATTGGCTTCACAATATAAAAAAGTCCTGGACGAACTGTGAGATCTGATGCAGAAGTAGATGTACTTTGACAACCTATTTCTGCAAGAGCCACAATGAGTGTCCCCTAGAACAGTAGTTCTCAAACCTGTCCTGGGGACCCCCCACCACTGCACATTTTGCATGACACCCTCATCTAACACACCTGATACAAGTCATCAGCTAATTAGTAGAGACTGCAAGAGTTTAATTGGGTGTGTTAGATAAGGGAGACATGCAAAATGTGCAGTGGGTCAGCATCGTGTTGGCAATCTGCTGAAGGCTAAAACAGTCCAACACCACTGCCTGATTTCATGTAGAACTTCACAGCATCCAATTCATTAGGGTCCACTGTATGTCATCATCCCTACCATCTCTGTAGGCTTTATGGAAGGATCAGTAGGATCACATAACCCTCCATTCATCAAACAGCACCTTGTTGTTTCTGATCCAGTGGATACTGCCGCAGGGCAACATGTTCAGCTGTTCGGGACAAACTTATCCTGCATCCCGAACAATGCCACAAGCGCAAATCAATTTATGAAGTCAGTCCCTGAAGAGTGAGAGGCCGGTGTAAGATTTGTCAAAAAAAAAAAAAAAAAGCTTGTAGAGTCAGTGTCCAACAATTTTTCTTCCACAAGGGCTGTAATGGAGTAATAACTCAAATGGTCTGTGCTGAAAGAGATGTCTCCTCTCAAATCCCAAGCACAAATAAGAATCTGCCAGGACAAATGTTTTTAAGTCACCTTTGTGGGTTCATTCTTTCAGATGCTGGGTGAAGTACAGCTATAGACCATTCATTCATCAACCGCAATAATCTGTAAATCATAAAGAGGTCTTGCAGGGATCTGTACATTCCTCATGGTGTCCAACTCCATATAATATGGAGGACCATCAAAGATGGACAGAAAATGTGTGTAGGCCATGATTTGTGCCAGAAATAGTCTGTTATGAGCAGAACTGTGATGAGCAGAGCTGGCTCATTTAAATAACAGCAAAGTTTTGCTGTGGCATGTCCTTTCTTTCTGGTATTTGGGCCACTTAGACCCTGTCAGAAAACCATACAAGACTCTGCCCCAGCTATTCTTACAGGTTAGAAACTGATATCTGGTTCATATCCATTGTCACCACTTTTCTGAGGTGCAACAAGAAAGAGCAAAAAGGAACTGGCACCATTTCCCCTCAACATCTCTTGCAGCAGCAGGTGGCACAGATGTAGCAGATGTTGTTGGAAATGTCGATGCAGCAGAAAGACAAAAATCTATTCCTCTGAATGATGGATTTCATCCTTTATGAGCCGAGTCAGCTAAAAGGCATATTGCACAGCACAGAAAGAAATGGAATGGCACAAGCACCAAGTTTACTGACAACTACATTGGTAGCAAGTTATCATGACTGGTCTGTGGACTGCAGATGGGTTTAATGACACTGATTTTGATGTGACACATTTGATGTCACTTTTGTTGTTGTTGTTGTCAAAACTACTGGTGTCACACCACTAATAGTCTTCGCCTAAAGAACCTTTAAGCACCAGATGTGGTCTTGCATTTCACTGTTCTATTTTTTCTTCTCTGTAGTTGTTGGTTTATTTAAAAAAATGAACTTGTCACAACTTTTGCTGTGAAGCAACTTTTCGCCGCTGTGAGCGTTAGACAGGTTCTTGGCCTTAATAAGCTGGCCAAGCTTTATGAAAACTATGTCAATAGTCAAAAGACTTTGCCGCAAGACTTTGTCAGCATTGCAGTTTGGGTTAACAGGTTAACACTGAAGTACTTTTAGCCAAGTCTCAGGCATGTACCTCAGTATCCACAGGTCCATCCGAGTTCTCTTCTTCTGAGTCCAACAGCTCCACAGCTAGCTGCACAGTCCCCTTAGACTTCTGGAACAGTAACTGTAATAAAAAAAGAAAAGAAAAAAACGTTTTTTTTTTTTTTTATGTGTAGCTGACATGAAATACTCCATTTGTAGACTGCATTTGGCTAACTATAATAATTATACATGCAGCCTCTGATCTCATATAAATGGTCTCATATAAATTGAGAGACAATATGGAATCTTTGCATTTTTAAAAACTCATTTGTACAATTGAAAGAGTCAAGGCCAGTTATCCAATCTAAGATGCACAATTTCTTTTATACATTCACATTTATTAGCCTAAAGTTGTAACCTAAAATGTTGAGAAAAAAAAAAAAAAACACCTTATACACTCTATTGATACGCATCTATATACACAAATGAAAGTGTGGTTAAAAGTAGTTAAAGTGGAAGAGGTGAAAAGAGGCAGCAGATAAAAGAGTGACATTGAGAGATGTGGTCATTAAAACAAAATGCAGTGATTTTAGCCGATTAAGCGTATTTGACCGATAGCTTGATGGATGGTCAATTGGTTTGCTTGAAAAACCAACAGAAAGGTTTTATCAGCATTTCCCATACAACCATCCTTTACTGCGACTTCAACTTTGTCACTGTCAATACAATTCTGGTAAAAAAAAAAACACTTTCGACCAACACACCATAATATCTTCCCTATACTACTGATACCACTTCAACCCTTCTAGTAAATTGCTTTTCTTAAAAGTGACTGCATAAAACTACAAAAGCCCAAACTACACATCAATTTTGATGCGAACATTTAGTGTATGCGTAGACTTTCAAAGTATATCCCATTTGATGGTGTGCGTGAACACAGGCACACAACAGATGCACACTAGAAAGCTTCATCTTTGTCCAACGTCTGCTCTATTTGTCTCCTGAAGTTATGACCAATAAACATGTCTTTTAAACTAGAGTTTCAGGTATTTCCTAACTCCCTCAACACAAATGTCTATTGTTGTTGGCATCTCTAGTGGTTTATTGTTGCTTTTCCATCTCCTCCACTGTTTCTTTTTGACTGTGAAACAGTGGTTTGAGCCAGTGTTGCCAACTTGTGGATAAACTAATTAGTGGAAAAAATTCAAGGTGCATATGTGAGCTGCACATACATGTGCATACAAAAAAATGCATGTGTATAGTACGGCTGAATGTCCACTAAAGCAACTTTGGGTAAGCACTCATCATTGTCCCTTTTTACCCAGCCCTCCAATCACAGTGGAGAAGGGGCGGGACAAATACCACACCGACCAACCACCACATCAGGCTGCTTGTACAACAGCAATAGACGACAAGAATAATAGAAGAGTCAGGGCAAATACTTTACATTGTATCAACATTTTTATGTAGAAACAATACAGAAACAAACTATCTATGAAATGAGATACTAGTAACACTTCCACGGATATTCCGTATCATAGCAAGCAAAGCGTCTCAACTGAAAAACAACAACAAAATCCTGTGCTGTCGAAGAGCTCTCAAGCACCCACAGCTAGGCATTTTTAGCAAAGCACCTGACGTTTTCAGCTGGCCTAAAATGCTTTGGTGGACACGCGACCTAAGCGCTTATATGTTGATAATGATATCTGCATGTGTGTATGTAGCATATGTGTAAAAACCAAAGTATGCTTTGGGCTTTAAAGAGAATCTACTGTGGTAGCTTTATCCATACCACACCAATTACATAATAATAGAGAAGTGCAGAGTGTGTCTAGTTAAAGTAAAGACATAGTCGAACCTTAAAACAGTTCTCGTCGGACATCAGCTGCTCGGCTTTGCGCTGATAGGACGTCTCAGCCGTACCTCTGGATGTTTGGGTAGAGAGGGACCCACCGGTGGCTTTGTTGGAACACTCACCAAGGTAAAGATCAGTCACCTGTACGCAGATCTCATCGCTTACTATATGCTGCAGCTGTGGGAAAAAGAAAAGGAAAGAGAAAATAGTAAGATGAGATTCTGTAACACTGAAAATGTTCACTAAAGGCTCCGATATACTTCAAGTGAAATTGAAGAACAAACTGATGAGATATCATTTCATACAAAATCCAGCCAGAACAAAGTTCCTTTGGAGTTCATTTCTGGAGTTCACCCTGCCAAAGAAAACTTTTCTGGAAAGTTTGTTCCTACTGGTAAACACCTTAGAACTACCATCAGTCTGTGGCAATTACGTAATAGGTAGGTATGCTCTGAGGTTCTGCCTTCTTTATTGTGGACATCATCTCTTGTTTAATTTCAGATTGTCAAGGTCAGATGCACGGAAAAACATGAATTGACTAGAGTGATGAATTGCAGAGCTTGTGCAAACACATACATATTGCTATGATCAAATTTTTTTTTAACTGCTGTTTTATCACTGTAATTTTTGTTGTGCGTTTATTTTATTACAGAGAGGAAAGTGCACAGCACATATTTACATATTCATCTAAACGCCGCTCCCAGCAGTGTAGGTGGAATTAGGATGTTCACTAAAAGTAAATTGCTGCAAAGTACCTACTTCTTTACATAACAGTAAATTGCTTTGTACCCGTAAGCAAAGAAAAAAAAAGAACTTTGCTGCGAGTATATTGGGGCCTTAAAAGAGGAACTCGTAAAGATAAAGCCAAAATAACAATGATAATACATGTAATATAATAAAAAAAAAAAACATACCTGTCTCACTATACTCTGGATGAGTTTGTCCATGGTGAAGGCAATGTAGGCATGAATGGTAAACATTTCCCTCAGCTGGTCCTCGTATTGAGATGTTTCCATGTTGCCATCCAGAAGGTTTCGCACCATCTCCAAGAAGGCAGAGTAGTAGTCTTCAACGTCGATGTCCACTGCAAAACAAACTGGAAATTTTTCATTTATCCAGCAACTGGCATTACCAATAAACAAATTACAGCCAATCTGTGAGTCGCTCAAGTAGTTTCCATGGTGACAGGACCCTGAGAGTTGGAAATATTATTAGCTCCAACAAGTGTAAAGACCCTTCACAGCGACTGGTAATAAAACATCCTCCTGTCTTGACAAATTCAGGAGGTCTCGCACTCAAGTTCTCAACCTTGCGCGAAACATGCTGACACAATGACTACCAGCGTGAAAAGTGGAATAAGTTTATTTGCAAAACAAACAGTTGTGTTCTGCTCTATAATCTGAAACTTACTGGGCTCTTTCAAACGCAGCTGGATGGCCGGGCTGTCGTTCTTCTCTCTTTTCAATCCCAACACGTTCCTTTCCCACTCCCTCTCTCTGGCGTCTTCCTCGATCTGTTTTTCCGCCTGCCCGTAGATCCGTAGCAGTCGGGAGCACAGGATCTGGTGCAGCCGAAGGAAGATGTACCAGTTATTGTTGACATAGAAGAGGTTGTAGGCATCGTCACAGTTACTGAGCTTCTGCTGTGTAGCTGCTGTATGGCTGAAGAGGAGCTTAGACTTTGCTGACGTTGTCCCATTGTGCTTTTTAGTCCCGTCTTCATCTGGTTCGGTCTCCTCTTCTTCCTCCTCCTCCACATCAGAAAGCTCACCACGCCGGGCGAACAGCATGTCGGGAATGAAATGGTGGATGATCTGTTTGATTTTATACTTGTCGTCTTTGTGGATGCCGGACTGCCTCTTGACATGGTGGATTATGAGAGCAGCTGCGTCTTCCAGAATCTGGCTGTCCTCGTACATGAGGGTCATGTGAGGGCCTGAGGGAGGGGCGGCATTGTCTTCGGAAGCCTGCTCCTGTCGCTAAGTGGATAGAAAGGTCATTATAAGCAATCTGACAACACTTAAGATGCCTTTCATTTTTGTGTATGTACATTTTGAATGTTTCTTACCTCATCATAAAGAGACTCGATTTCATTGAGCAGCGTCTTGGAGCGAAACACCTTTGTGTCATTCTGTTTGAAGTTAATACCTTGGTGATCTAAAGACTTCAGGTAATACTTCTCATTCTGTTCTCTCCAGATCTTATTAAAGCCACGCTGAGCCTCTCGCCATTCCTCTTCTTTAATTTTCAGCCTAAGAAGACAAACACATAATGAGTTCTCTGAGAAAAACCTGAAATGTCTGAAAATATTTAAGGTTATAATGATGCTATAGGACAGTAATAACATACTGAGGTACTAAGGTTGCACAAGTGTTTTTATTGCATTTTGACCAAAAAAATAAAATAAAATAAACTTTTAACATATTTCTGCTACTTAGAAATCAATTAAAGAACAAATCCGTAAAAATCAAATTACAGGCCTCATATTTAACAGGGTGTGAAACACGTTTTGCCCAAATTCTGCTGCCAATAGGAACAATAAAATCTGCTCTTAAGGGTATTTTGTTTTATTTAAAAGAATTTAGACCTTCGTTTGAATTCATATCCTACCTGAATTTGAAATAAATAGATTGACTGATTGATTTAACTCCAAATCCATTTGATGGGACTGTGATATTAATCATTTATTATAAATATCATTATAGTACTTATTCAATTTTGACAACAGAAATGTATATTTCACATTTTTTTCACTTTCACAAAGCAAAACTAGGCAGTCTAGTAGGAAGAACTAGTAGCCACAAAATGTTTTAAATAATGTGAACATGGAGCACTCTGTAGTTTAATAATCAAATTAAGCCAAATCACAATTTTGATTTTAAATTGAAACTTTAAAATGTGATATTGAAAAACATTTCCACATTCACGTAATAAGCTTTTTCATTATACTGCAAAAAAAACTATGGTACTATCATGATAAATGTTCAAAAAAAAGGTTTAAAAAAAAAATCTTTCCTATTTCATGCCACAATAGTCAGACAATAACATTTATGCTCACCTTTTGAGTACAATAGGTACAGAAACAGCAGGGTTGGTCTTGAGTCCATCTATGATGTCTGGAGCTTTGTCACCATATATCCTCTGAATAGCTTTACGGTGGATGACCTCAGAGGAGCCTCCAATGGTGTTGTCCAGTCGGAACTTGGCTTGTTCCTCAGCAGACATGCGTGAGAGCCTCTTTTGAACAGCCTCCAGAACACGGATAGTGGCAAGATTTGTCTCCAGAACCACATCAAGCTGCATGACACATGACATGTTTGATTAAACACTGAACTGAATATCCAATTACACTTAACTCTGTGGCAGTGACACTTTGTTTTAAAGCTTACCTCAAAGCGCTCATCTTCACATCTATATATATGCTCTTCATACTGGGTCTTTTTGGAGCTGACAAAGGTTGAATCCTCAGACCAGGAAGGAAATGACACCCACGTATCATTCAACACCTGAGAATTATTCAACATTAGCATAGTGCTGTCACAATATCACACTTTCAATACAAAATTATCATGTCCAAAAGAATTTGGGATATTACATCTATAGAAATTCAGAAAAAAAATGCTATCAGTTAGGAAAAAAAATAAAACTCCCATAATGGCTTTCTTAATATTAAATTTTTTAAATATCATGATTATCATCAATACTTGTATATTGCAACACCCTTACATTAATACCTTAGCAACTATTCCCCATTTAATTGAATTAATCTGCTTTAACATGGTATTTTACTCTAAATGTAGTTATTAGCATTGATTTAAAAAAAAAAAAAAAACTTTTGTGGTGTGATGTTTGTACATACAATTTGAAATTGTATTTACAAACATCACACCACAATTGAATGGTGTTCTCACCTCTTTGCACAGTGGAGTCCTGCCGGTACATCGAGGCTGCTGGAAGCTCTTGGGTAGGGCTCTGTAACTGGAGCCCAATCTCTTGCAGGACGCATAATCAATTTCCATCGCAATACCTTCAGTGGCTCGCTCTTTGGGAAAGCTCTCAATATGGGGACACTCTCTGTAGCCGAGGAAGTTCTTGAACCATGTAAAAAGCTCTGGGAATTTTCTGATAACCAGAAAAGGCAAAAATGTCATTTATTAAAATATTAACATGTAATAAAGTGTAACTAATAATCTTATTGGTTTTTAAGTTATAACTATGTAATCAAATTAAACAATGGCTACAAAAAACAGACTGCAAGTGTCTCACAGATGTCAATATGAAATTAAACTGAATTCCACTCACCCCAAAAATGGCAAGACCAACTGCACAAGTTCAGCCCGCGAGATCACTTCTTGATTGAAGATGACCAAACAGCGTAAGAAATTGTCATAAGCCTCTGAACTCCGCAGTGCTTTCCGCACCTAAGAGAGCAGAGCATTTAAGCCACATAACTCACTTTAATCCTTGTAATATTTACTCTACCAACATAATGCCATTATTTTTGTATTCCAATGCAATCACTGCAAGACTATATTAAAAGCAATCACCTTTTCAAAAAAGAGAGATTCAGCACCAATTCCAAGTTTGCTGGCTTCAGCCATTGAATCTTTTCCCAACTTTTGCTTTTTCTGTTTAAGAGTTAAAAAAAAAGAACATGAATATTGGATAATAATACAGTGTAAAAACAGCAATTAAGTACATTAACCAAGTTTTACTCACCTTAACAGGGGGTGTAGTGGGCGTCCCAGTGTGTCTGCGGATCTGACAGCCATTCTGGTTAAAACTCTGTTTATGGTTAGGCTGGGGTCTCTTTACCGTCCCTCCACGATCAAGACGCAGAGATTCAGCCTTCTCGGCTGTAGTCTTACTCAATAACTGAGGAGAAGAGAAAAAGCTTATGAATAATAAGCAAAATGAGTTCAGCTCCATGATTTTTAGTTATGACTATCCAACCCTCTATGCACACCTTGAATAGAATTGGCATTGGCCAGTAAAAAGTAATTTATATATATATAGGACGTTGCATAAGCTTTTTGAACTGCAAGATTTTAAGCTTTCTTCGTACATTGAATACGGAAGGTGGTCTGGCGGATGCTAGATATTTTACTTCATAACGTGTTAAATATGGATATTTTTTTACACAAACGCCTCGCTTCTCTTCAGAAGGCCTTTATTAACCCCCCGGAGCTGTGTGGAATATGTTTACAATGGATGGATGTGGATGGAAGCACTTTTTTCAGATCATACTCGTGACCCCTGTTTACTGCCATTTTAAAGCTCAGATGCATCGGGATATTTATTAAATATCTCCAATTGTGTTCATCAGAAAGAAGAAAGTCATATACACATAGGATGGCTTGAGGGTGAGTAAAGTGTGGGGTCATTTTCATTTGAAAGTGAACCAATCCTTTAAAACAGGGACAGTGGTAGGTGAGCGCTTGCACATTAGTTCGGTTTGTTCTTAAAGGCTGAATAATACCAAATGAACTCTGCTTTGACAGGAAAAATGACAAAGAATATCATTTACATGTAGCACATCAGTTCTACTTAGTATGCAAGACTCCCTTGCTCTCTCTCTTTGTGTGTGTGAAAAAAAACACTGAGCGCTCTCAGCTAAGTGACAACAAGTTGGGCACCATCAACAGTTTACGGTTCATCAAATACGCTGTGCATCCACTAAGATTAATTGCAATAGTGCGCTTTAAAGATGGAGAATGAACTCTCAAGTGCTCAGTCAAAGTGTTCAAGATGAGTGAAAGCCAGTGAAAATATATCTCTGCTAAACTCAAACACTGCCTAATGGCTAATGAAACATTATTTAGGTGCCAAGCATGAACATTCAGTTGAATATGCGAGTGATTTACTCGCTTTTTAGATGGTTGCCATAAATACCTACCGCTGAACTGTTAGCATCTGGCAGGAACTGGCCAAATTCTGAAAGGAGGTCCTCCTGGTTCTTGAAGAGCTGGGCCACCTGAGCATACACCTGCTGCTCTGTGAGAGTGGGTGTGTAGTTTCCCCCTGCCTCCTTAGCATTACGCTGCTCCTTCTATACAACAAACAGAACAGAAAGTTTACAGTAAGCATGCAGCATGAAGGGCTTTAAATATACATTACTGTTAAAAAGTTTGGGGTCAGTAAGACTTTTTAATGTTTTGAAAGAAGTCTCATGGTCATTTTTGTGTTTTATTTGATCAAATATTTGCTCAAAAATACAGTAAAAAAAGGGTAATATTGTAAAATATTACAATTTAAAATAACTTTTCTATTTTTATATATTTTAAAATGCAATTCATTCCTGTGATGGGAATGCTGAATTTTCAGCAACCATTACTCCATTTGAAATAGAAATCTTTGTCTTTGCTGTCGTGTTAGATCAATTTAATGCATCCTTGCTGAATTGAAATTAATTTCTTTCACAAAAAAGAAAAAAAAAGAAAAAGAAAAAGAAAAATCTTACTTTTGAACAGTAGCGTACTTAGCCGAATAAAAAGGTTGGTTGTACTACACAGCTGTACAGAGCATTTTGACATGGATATTGCCCTCAGTGCCTCAGCTCTCACCTGGTATGTGTGCAGAATTTCCAAGAAGGATTTGTAGACCTCTGGCTGGCCCTGAAATCGGTTCTTGATTTTGTTCACGTAGCTGATAGCATGGTTGAACTCTACAGGCTGGTTGTTCTGTAGCGGGGTTGAACCGGCAGTGCTGCTGCTGATGGGAGTGTGGGACTGGACCGAGGGTGAGCGCGGGGAGGCGTACGAGGGAATGGACGGATTAGGCTGGCTTGTTGGGGTAAGTGCGGGAGACTGCATTGGCTGTAGAACATAAAACTAATTTAGACAACTTTGCAAATATACAACCCAAATCTGTACAGAAGGTAAAATAATTCAGTTTTACCTTGCTGATCTTTGCAGGGGTTGGCTGGCTAGGGATGACCAAGGCAGCAGTGCTGGTAGGAGCTGCTGGTTGGGTCTGACGCTGTGCTGGCTGTGTTATGGGGAGGTCCTGGACAGAGATACCATGCGGGGTGATGTGGTGGATCTGGCCAGGAGTGGTCACATTAACCAGATCATTGGTCTGAACCTCAATCTTGTAGCCAGGAGGCAGGAAGGTGTTGAAGCCCATGATGAGGTCTGGATGGCCTTTGAAGAGCTGGGAGACTCTGCTGATCACACCTGGTGTATCAATGCTGATAACACAAGAACAATACACTTATGGTATATGATTTGCAATGTCCCAAGAATAATTTTTTTTTTCTAAATTCGTAACACCAAGTATTAAACTTCAAAAACACACTGGTAGCGTTTGTACAGCATCATAGCAGTGGTTCCAAAGCTACATATAAAGGTGAGAATTTCTTTACAAATACAACTATACATTTGTTTTTAGAAGTTGTTCATTTATGAACTTGATAGGCTTGTAAGTTTGTTAACATGAGGCAGTGTACAACATTGGGTAAATCTTCAATAAATATTATTGATTCTTTATTTTCTTTCCTGACATTACACTAGACATGCTTATTCTGTGCATGTTGAACACTCGCAGCAAAAATAGACTCAGCACAGAAAACCTCGCTTCCATGTTGCTCACGTGTTTCTCCTGCTCCCGGTGGGAATGCACCCAGTATGATTGCATATGCATATATACATATATATATATATATATATATATATATATATATATATATATATATATATATATATATATATATATATATATATATATATATATATATATATATATATATACATATATACATATATACATTATATATATATATATATATATATATCATATACCAAATCATATACTGGCACAACCATCTGTATAACTTCTCAAATGTCTGGAGTCCTGTGTACCCAATCACAATTCACTAATAATATAAATATTATATTATTATATATATATATATTATTAGTGAATTGTGATTGGGTACACAGGACTCCAGACATTTGAGAAGTTATACAGATGGTTGTGCCAGTATATGATTTGGTAGCGCTGGGGGGATTTTTAATCATAAAATTACTTATGTTTTGTTTTGCATTAATAAGTGCTTTTACTAATAATATTACATGTTTGCTTATTGGAAATTTGACAGTAAAGCACTGAGCTTGAACTGAGATGCAGATAAAATTAACTTGTATTAACAACAGTAACGTGCAAAAACCGAATTTTTATTGGGAAAATATAAACATTATTAAAAGTACCATTGTTCTTCTATAGTATAATACTGAACTGACCGAGAGCTCCAGTGATTATAAAATGAGCTATCTTTACTTACTTTCTGTGTTCAGTCGCAATTTGAAGAAACGTTTTTGTTTTTCATGAGACTTGGCTACTTGCTACCTTTTCATATATTAGGGAAATGGAAAGTCAATAAGTGCTCTTCTGTCACTTTTTTACTGGTTTATAGTGGTAATTTTATGTCTCTTTTTAAAATAAAAATGTTTGTTTTTGTAATTTTCCTACACCTTTAAACTTTTAGTTTTACAAATCATCACATTAAAAAGAAAAAAAGAAAAAAAGTGTAACATCAAAAAGTGTGAACTTTATTAATTTTGTGGCGAATATATGTTTCTTATACTGTATGCAACAGAAATGGCAGCTCTTATCAGTTAGGCAACGTGGTGGTGGCAAAATGCATCCATTTGGTCTCAGTCTGGAGCCCTGGTACAGGTGACATATCCAGGACTTCTCCACCATCATTTAGTCAGGTTAAACACAGCCCCTGCAAGCTTGTGTTCATCTGCTTCTACTTTAGAGTGCAACGGCCACCTCTCAAAATTTAATCAATGATGCATAAAATGCATGAATAAATAAAAATAAAAAAACCTGTTTCTATTTAACCATCTATAGCTACATTAGTTAAAGGTGTGGTCACATTAACTATCATTTTAAAAGGAATCTTCCTTTAGAATAGAATTGGTTTTCATACACAAGACAAATACTGATAGATATAAATACTGACGGATACAAATACATAAGTGTGATGAGCAGCTCTAATTTAGCATTCATATACTTAGATCTAAAGCCTGACACCTAAGCTTAAAATATTTTACTTCTGCTGCCATAAAAGCACTGGTATTTCCTTCTGGTAATACAAATCTATTAGAGGTGCAGCAGATCATAAAACTCACAGTTTGAAACAGATCAGTCTTTGGATGAGCAAAAAAAAAAAAAAAAAAAAAAAAAAAAAAAAAAAAAAAGATTAGGCTACAACCGCCCCTAAAATATTATATGCACGCACACACACAGGGCTTGACATTAAAACCTGCCAACCCACCATATGCAGGTGGATTTCAGCAGTGGCACTTTGGCGGGCTGGATTTTTCAATTGTAGTCTTTTAAAAAGGCATTTGAAATAATAAACTAAGTGCAATGTAGTGTTGTCAAAAATATCTGTTTTTCAATACATATCAATACTGAAATATCTGAAACGCTTCCAATACTTTTTTTCCCGCAGAATAGATACCAGCTGTGCTTTCAGCATGTGACAGCGAATTGACACACAATCCCACCTCCCCTCTCTCACTTGTTTCATTTGCTCCAGATGAATATTGTTAGTGTTACCAGGGTTTAAATTTCAGCGCGGGATTGCGTGTACTGCGCATAATTTTACTCACTGCCACAGATTCTGTGCTCACACCAAAGTGCACGCACACAAAGCTGCCTCTCAGTACTAAATTGAGTTCTTTCTTTACTGCTTATTGTGCTTAAGGGTGCTTTCACACCTGCCTCATTTAGTTCGGTTGAATCGTACCAGAGTTTGTTTGTCCCTTTGGTGCGGTTCGTTTGGGCAGGTGGGAAAGCAGCAATCGCACTCGGGTGCGCACCAAAAGCGGACCAAACAAGCGTACCGAGACCTGCTTGAAGAGGTGGTCTCGGTACGCTTTCAAACGAACTCTGGAGCGGTTCGCTTGAGATGTGAAAGCAATCGACCCAGTTAACGGACCAACGAACCAAATGATATCATTTTCATAACGGAAAATATGATATAAAAATCAGTAATGTCTGATTCTGTGAGAGAGCACATTATTTACAATATCTGAAAGCCAACGAGCACCTCTGGTGTGTAATTACACTTCTCCGTGCGAGAATGCTGTCCAGACGAAGTCTCAATTCCCGCTCTGCTTCATTATAAAATTCAAATGGTCTCTCTCGACAGACACACGGACAACAGGTCGCCTACTAGACAGTGCTGGGAAATCCAGAGATGGAGAGAGAGAGAAACAGCGCGGGTTTGAATTTGCCGCAGCAAATATGAATTAACTGCGGGAGAGATGGCTACATTTATAAAGTGTTTGTGTGTGTCTCAACAGTTACAAATAAAGCCACAATAAGCTCATGGAGCTAGCTTGTCAATCATTATTTTGATGGATGACACAGCGAAAACTCTGACCAATAAGAGGACCGTTGTACTCGCATGTGACTTGCCTGAATGCATTTTGGTACGCTTTGAAATGTTGCCATGTGAAAGCGAACCGAACCAAGAAGAAAATGCAACATTGTAACAAATTTAGTCCCTGTTTCGGAACAAAACAAGCGATCCATAGGTGTGAAAACACCCTAAACAGTCAAATACACACAAAATAATGTCAAAATTCCGGTCTTGACAAGTATTCACATAAACACAGCCAGTTATGTTTTAAGTGAGCGATAACAGTTGAGAAAGATAACACATTTTATACTATAAACACACATTTATACTGCCATCAAACGGTTATACTATGCATAACATTTGATTTTATTTCTTGATGGCACGGAATCTGCATATTTTTAACTTGCACATAATGCATTAATTATAAAAAAGATTTTTTTTTGTATTTTATATAGAAATAAACTGTGTATAATTTATTATTTAGAAGATATGAGAAACTTCCAGTTTCCCTTTTTGTCATTAATTTAATCCCTCACCATTGTAGCATCTGGATCGAACATACAATTATTCATTTTATTTAATGAATAATCCAGAAACTCCCTCACAAGTTCTGTTAACCCATCCCCCACAACTGCAACACACAGCCAATATAGGTGTTCTGTTCCTGTTTTATTACCTTCAGAAATTTGCTGAAGACTTGTGACTCCGACTTAACTTATTGAGAAGGACAAATAAACCCTTATAATCCTATATATTCTATATATAACAACTTGAGAAATGTATAAACATGTATCCAATTTTCCCATCTCATGATTTTCCTTTTATAGGCTTTGGCCTAAGTATTAATTCTCTCTTTTGAACTCTTTTGGCATTAATGTTCCAGAGTTGTATATTATGGTTAACTAAAATCCCATGGGTAGCATGTGTGGTATTGATGGACTCCAACTTCCATTTCCTATTTGGTAATTAATGTTTCATGTTGCTAACTCTGACACATTATTATTATTATAAGAATCTAGAAGGTTCTTCTCTCATTCATCCAATCCAATGTCTTATGCTAATATTCTGCCAAAGGGACAAAGACTTGTAAAATTCCCTCTGAGGGGACAACTCCTTATTGGCTCAGACACCTCAATGTGGGTGTGGCATCTTCACCCCTTAAAGGGTTAGTTCACCCAAAAATGAAAACAATGTCATTTATTATTACTTACCCTCATGCCGTTCCACACCCGTAAGAAATTGGTTAATCTTCGAAACACAAATTAAGATATTTTAGTTAAAATCCGATGGCTCCGTGAGGCCTCCATAGCCAGCAATGACATTTCCTCTCTCAAGATCCATTAATGTACTAAAAACATATTTAAATCAGTTCATGTGAGTACATTGGCTCAATATTAATATTATAAAGCGACGAGAATATTTTTGGTGCGCCAAAAAAAACTAAATAATGATAAATAAAATGGCCGATTTCAAAAAACTGCTTCAGGAAGCTTCGGAGTGTTATGATTCTTCTGTGTCGAATCATGATTCGGATCGCGTGTCAAACCGCCAAACTGTTGGCATCACGTGACTTTGGCGCTCCGAACCGCTGATTCGACATGCTAATTCATAATGTTCCGAAGCTTCCTGAAGCAGTGTTTTGAAATCGGCCATCACTATATAATTCATTATTTTGTTTTTGGCGCTCCAAACATATTCTCGTTGCTTTATAATATTAATATTGAACCACTGTACTCACATGAACTGATTTAAATATGTTTTTAGTACCTTTATGGATCTTGAGAGAGGAAATGTCATTGCTCCCTATGCAGGCCTCAAGGAGCCATCGGATTTCAATGGATTTCATCTTAATTTACGTTCCGATGTTTAACGAAGGTCTTACGGGTGTGGAATGGCATGACGGTCATTTTTGGGTGAACTAACCCTTTAAAAAAAAAAAAATCACTGATCACAAGACCACGCTCTCTTCCTCTTCCCCTCCTCACTCTTTTTTACTGAGAAAACTCTGATGTGAAGATGATGCTGTACTAGAAGCTTCTCAGGAACCCCAAGCTTGTGCCAGGCTCTGGCCTAGACTTTTCATTCACCAAAGATCCTCTGAATCCAACTGGTTCTCTCTCATCAAGACAACATCAGCATCAGATCAACTGGAGCCTCAACAAATTGCATCAGGACAGTTCAATTTAAATGGGCGAGACATGCAAATATCAAACTTAGTCTCATTATTTGATACATTAAGTATCCTTACTCCCCTTTATAAAAAGGGTTTGTTAGAACTAAACTGATGGTTTGCTCAAGGCTGTTGATCTGCTGAATTTCAAACAATGCAATAACTTCTTGCTTTCCTGTATTCTGCTTTAGCTCTCTCTTTCCCTTGGTAATCTGTTTGTGTGAATGAATGTGTGTGTATGTTAGAGTAGTTTAAGTGTTTAGTCTAGTTAATAAAGTCTTGTTCATGTCACACGTAAAGTTGTCCATGATTCATGCTCATGTACTGGAGTCCCTAATCATGCAGATCCTCACTACATGCTCTGAGTATTACTGTACAATAAGATTGTCATTTCCCATAACCTGGGGCCGGTTGCACCAGCTGGATGTAAAAAGTTGGGTGTAAGCTCTACGCTGGACTTAGTTACATCCAGTTTTCCGATGAATATTTACACCTGTTGCACCATCTAAAACTACGACTAGGTGCAGGTATGCTTAGCGTAGACGATGCGCGTACACGCTGGCATTTTCTACAGCACTGTTAGTTGAGACGCCGTTCGCGTTACTATGGTGATCAATTTGAATTTATTGGCTCCAACGAATAGATGAAAAATGACTGCTGAGCCGAAAAAAAGAAAAATAAATTACTCAAGATTGTGAAAAGAAAAATTATTGAGCTATTCAGCAAGTATATGCAACCTGCTGAAACGAAACCTTTCAATAAATTATCTGTCCCCATATACATCTAACATCTAAAGGATTGGTCCGGTCTCTCATTACTCTTTCACACCGGAAAGCCCACTGATCATGTAGCATGTATAGCAGACGCGCCATCGTCTCAACGTTTTTATTTATCTTTATTTTCACCATGGAAACAAGTCAAGACTTCTCACTTTACACCTACCTTTGACTAGGCGTAAGATTTATTCTCAGACGTGCGCTACGCCCAGATGGTATTAATTCTACGCAGGACTTAAAGGTCCTGTTTTTTGTGTTTTTTGAAGCTTTGTTTATAGTGTGCAATATAACATGTGTTCATGTGTTGCGTGTAAAAAAAAAACACAGTATTTTTCACATAATTTACTTATCTGTATACCGCTGTTTCCACTGTCATAAAAACGGGCTGATGACTTCCTTGTTCTATTAAGTCCCTCCTTCAGAAATACGTAACGAGTTCTGATTGTGCCAGCGGTTCCTGTGTTGTGATTCGACAGCAGCTTAGCGCTCCTTGCCCGGAAAGGTCACGCCTCTTACCATAATGTGGAGATGCATGCGCTCAGTGTTACTGTAAACATGTCTTTAATTTTACCCTATCAATTTGAGCCGGAATCAGACCCGGTGATTGGACTGCGGGATGAAAAAACAGCGTTTTCGACAACATGGCAACAAACACACAACTCTTGTGTATTCCTGTGGGCGGAGGTTAGTCAAAAACTGTTTTAGTGACGTCATTAAAGAAGGAAGTAGAGGGATGTAGTCCAAACTGGCCGTTCGATGTAGGCGACTTCTGTTAAATAAAATATCTCGCTTGGCATTGAACTTTGAGCTTTAAAATTTTAAAGATTTTATTTATACTCTAACAACAACATTACACACTAACTAAAGTTTGAAACATGGGATCACGAAGAACGGGACCTTGAAAATGCATTTTACGTTAAGCTTAGTCTTACGACCGGGTGTGCGTCCTGCTGGTGCAACTGGCCCCTGGAAATGAACATTTTTTTAGAATAAATAATTGAAAAATAACTGAATGTAATATTAATTTTATTACATTAAGTTAATTTTATTAACTGATCCAAATATTTATAATTAATTACTAATTAACTAGTTATGATTAATTATTCATATTTCTTTTGAGCTAATTTGTTACACCATGGCAACACCGTTCAAGATATCCAATACCCCTTCGGCTTCATGCTGACTGAGTTTGATGGCAATCAGATAAATCCCCTATAGAGGAATATATCAAATTCCAGAGCATGTGTTCCAGAGCTTTCTGATGGACTGGCGTATGACTTTGGATGTACTCACACTAGACGATCTGAACCTTGCCCAAGCATGTTTGACCCCGAAAAGTATGGTTCATTTGACTAGTGTGATCACTCTGTACCCCCTTGAAGAGGTGGGCTCGGGAGCACAGAACAGCTACTACTTTTGTGTGTGCTACTGTCATCATTACGACAGCAAACATCTTCTATTACTACTTGAACAGTACACTTCTCAAATTAATTTAATTAATTTGAGTATATTAAGGTTCATAATGGGTATGGTTCTCACCTCATTGATGATCAGGAATTGTAGTTTTTGAGTAAAGCTTCAATTTCCTCCATTAACGTCAGCTGCCTCTGTAATAATCTTCTGATATGTGCAGCACAAGCAAATGAAAATCGCTGCGCAGCATAAATCATAAATCTATTAGGCAGTCTGTAAGTGAAAGTGCTTTTCTTCCTGTTTTCTTCAAAACAAAAAGTTGCATTGCAAAAGCGTGCTCCGGCCCGGAACATTAAGTGCAATGTAAGTGCAGGCCACCGGGGAAGTGGGGAGGAGGGACAATCGCGCCAGGGCATGGTAAGGCACGGTAGTGTGAGTACGCCATTAGAGTATGAAAGTTGTTTGGCCCAATGAGGTCTATAGAAGTGTATGAAGTTTGGTTAAAGTAGGTGAAAAGAGTGAGCCACAGAGCCCTAAAATTGCCCGAAAATTAAATATAGGTTAAAGACGCCTTTTGTTTTTTTGATTAACATTAATGACACAGACAGCAGCAGGTGCATAGTCTGCTGTAACTTTAAAGTATTAGTTCACTTTTAAATAAACTTTTCCAGATAATTTACTCACCCCCATGTCATCCAAGATGTTCATGTCTTTCGTTCGTCAGTCGAAAAGAAATTCCAGGATTTTTCTCCATATAGTGAATTTCAATGACTACCAACAGGTTGAAGGTCAAAATGACAGTTTCGGTGCAGCTTCAAAGGGCTTTAAACAATACCAGACGAGGAATAAGGGTCTTATCTAGCAAAACGATCGGTCATTTTCGAAAAAAATACAACCGTTTATGCTTTATAAACACAAAATATCGCCTTGAACGTACTTCCCGTTTCCGCATTCTTCAAAACGCTTATGCTGAATGTCCTACGCCTTCCGAATTCTACTTACGGAAAAAAACTAAACTGGCACCGCGTTCATTCCGTAAGTAGAATAGGGAAGGCGTAGGACATACAGCGTAAGCGTTTTGAAGAATGCGGAAACGGGAAGTACGTTCAAGGCGATATTTTGTGTTTATAAAGTATATACAGCTGACTGACGATCGTTTTGCTAGATAAGACCCTTATTCTTCGTCTGGTATCGTTTAAGCCCTTTGAAGCTGCACAGAAACTGCAATTTGAACCTTCAACCTGTTGGTAGTCATTGAAATCCACCATATGGAGAAAAATCCTGGAATGTTTTCCTTAAAAACCTTAATTTCTTTTCGACTGACAAAAGAAAGACATGAACATCTTGGATGACATGGGGGTGAGTAAATTATCAGGAAAAGTTTATCTAAAAGTGGACTAATCCTTTAAGACATAATGCATGGATCCAATATAATGATACACATCCAATTTCTTTCTTTTTACATTCCTCTCACTTAAGACATAAATGACTGCGTTTACGAGAATACTTGCCGAGACGAGTATTTTGAGATACGTTTGTGTGTATTTGTCCGTCGAGCACAAGGGAATGTGAAAGAGAACTCAATTCTGTGTTTGCGCATGCAATGCACTTTGAGTGTTTGCACACAGAAAACTGGGCACAAGTAGAAAATTGAGTTCTCTTTTGCATTTTCTTGTGCTTGAATGGTTTAAAATCGCAAGAATTAGAAACGTGCAAATAATTAACTTTCACTGTATAATGGCTAAAGTTTGCAATTAATCTGTAGGCCACATGGGTGCTGAACCGTGTGGTCTGGTCCGTACAGATCAGGGATAAACTACGATCCGTTAGACCGCTAAAATCTATGAACAGAACATATGGAAATATTAAAATAATTAATCGGTAATTCGAAAATGAATTTTAGAGGCAAATGTGCAAACTTCAGAAGAAACTAACATACAATACCAGATATGATCATTGTTCTTACAAAATTAATCAACAATTCTCTCTTCAATGCTTGGCCTACTGGTGCCAGCAATTGCTCTATCAATGACAAAGAGAGGGGGGTCAGAACACAAGAGCAGCAACAAGGAAGTACAAAGACAGGTTAATGGCTCGTTCACACAGAACGTGTCTTTGCGTCTAAAAACGCAGTGCTCAGGAATGGTTTTAAAAAAGCACAGCATAGAACGCGAGGGTTCGAGACAAGCTTTTGAGATGTGATGCAATAACTGCAATAATGAACAAATATAACAGTTGCCATGCAAACTTGCTACTGTAAACAGAAGCACGCAATGCTTGTCCTGCCTCCGAGTTCTTCTGATTAGTCCACCGTTTTGGAACTGACATTGAGGAGCGGCGTGTAAAAGTTGAAATTCTTTTAACTTGACATGGCGTCTTCAAAATGTACTCATTTGTGAGAAGCTGCAAAAGACGCGAACACAATGGTCATACGCGTCCGTCTAGTGCGTTTACATAGATAAACAATGGAAAAGTAGCACACTGGAATGGAAAAGCGCATTCTGTGTGAACGGCCTCTAAGTGTTTTTCTCAGCAATCCTGACCAAAGATAAAGTCCCCAAGGCACGCTACAAAACTAGATCATTCCATTCATTGTGTGGAGCTAGACTGAACTAGAAGGGACAGAAACACAACAAGCCCAAAGAAGAAGAAAAAAAAATCGAACAAAAACATAACTCACGCTGACCTTTGAGACTTGAACTCCTTCATGATATCCAGGAAGTCATTGTAGACCTGCGGCTGATTGCCAAACTGAAGTTTAACTTGATCCAGATAGGAAAGAGCATCTTCAACCTGAAATCACAAAAATCTCAGCTCTCCAGCACTTCATTTAAACTAAAGCAGATAATTTCCATACTCTACTAGACAGATCTCTTACCTTAAGCCTTTGAAACTGCTGTTGGCCCAGTGTTGGGGCAGGGGCAGGGGTAGCATGAGAGTGACCCTGGCCCACAGGCTGGACAGCCGGTCCATGGTGATGAGGCCCACTGTGCACAGCTGAACTGCTGGTGTGACCATGTCCCCCAGAACTCTGGGCCATTGACAACTGTTAGAGCAGAAGGAGAAATGGTTAACCATCAGGGCTGCTTGCGTGAAGTAAAATGTAATTTCCTTTTGAAACTATGCAATGAATTCTCATTTGTAAAGTTTTATATAGCCCAGAAGTGCTTTAAATAAATTAAATGCACACAGTGTTTAATCTGTCATAGTTTGTCATCTCCTGCACATTTTGACCAATGAATTTCCTTGAATTATCCAGTCAATCATGATTACTGGATTCATTATTTTTTATTTAATTTATAGATGTAGCACTCACAAACAGCAATTTCTAGCCAATTAAACATTTAAATAGAACAGTGTAACTCTAATATACATAGAAAACAAGTAAAAAATCTAAAAGGTATTTTTTAAAACCATGCAAAAAAAAAAAAAGTGTGTGTGTGTATTCATAGTTTTTGGTATAGAAAGTATATATACATTTTAAGTATATATACATTTTAAGTATATATATATATATATATATATATATATATATATATATATATATATATATATATATATATATATATATATATATATATATATATATATATATATATATATATATATATATATATATATATATTATATACACTAAGATTTTTAATGTTTTTAAAAGCAGTTTCGTCTGCTCACCAAGGCTACATTTATTTATTTAAAAATACAGTAAAAACAGTAATATTGTGAAATATTATTACAATTTAAAATAACTGTTTTCTATTTGAATATATTTCACAAAGTAATTTATTCCTGTGATGGCAAAGCTGAATTTTCAGCATCATTACTCCAGTCTTCAGTGTCACATGATCCTTCAGAAATCATTCTAATATGCTGATCTGCTGCTCAAGAAACATTTAATATGTACAATTGTACAAAATATTTGTGTACAATATTTTTTTTTCAGGATTATTTGATGAATAGAAAGTTCAAAAGAACAGTGTTTATCTGAAATCTAATCTTTTGTAACATTATAAATGTCTTTACTGCCACTTTTGATTGATTTAATGCATCCTTGCTGAATATAAGTATTCATTTCTTTAATTTCTTTTCAAAAAAATAAAAATAAAAATTCTTACTGACCCCAAACTTTTGAACGGTAGTGTATAATGCTACAGAAGCTTTCTATTTCAGATAAATGCTGTTCTTTTGAACTTTCTATTCATCAAGGAATCCTGAAAAAAAAAGGTATGCAACTGTTTTCAACATTGAAAATAATCATAAATGTTTATTGAGCAGCAAATCAGCAATGAATGACTTCTGAAGGATCATGTGACACTGAAGACTGGAGAAACCATGCTGAAAATTCAGCTTTGCCATCACAGGAATAAATTAATTTGTCAAATATATTTAAATAGAACACAGTTATTTTAAATTGTAATAATATTTACATTAAAAATCTTAGTGGTTCCAAACTTTTGGTCTGTACTAATTATATATATATATATAAATATATATATATAAACATATTGACATATGCACTGAATTGTTGCAAGTGTGCTGATGACTTTTTAGTACCTGATAGGTCTGTGAGACAGAGTACTGCATGCTGGACGATGGCTGCATGTTATCCGGTGCAGTCACGTAGAGGGAGGACTGGGAGGCAGGGTTGAGGACACGGTGCTGAAAGCTGTCCACACCCCCGGGGAGCCGCCGCTGAGAGCCAATCACTGTGTCCTGATCCTCCAAACGCCGCTTCATTATGTACTCATGCTCCTTACTGCGGCGGAAACTACAACAACAAAACAATAACAGGGCTTGGCATTAACTTTGATTTTAATTTAGATTTAAATTTTTAATTACTCACATATAAACCTTGATCAGCGAACAGAAACAGATGCTCAATCGAACATGAATGACACACGAGAACCTCTTCTGGAAGCTCAAATGTGCCGTGTAACCATTGAGGTTTATTCTCGCGTGTTACGCAACAAATTTGAGCTTCTGGAAGAGTTTTCTTGTGCATCATTTATGTTCGGTTGAGCTTCTGCTTATGTTTGCCGATTAATGTTTACATGCGAGTAAAAGCCTAAATTAATTCTGTTCGTCATAAGAAGCGATTGAGTTTCTTTGAAAATCTGGACTAAATTAATATGGATAAGTTTTCCAATCTCTTTATTAACTTCTTTTTGAGGTGAACTAACCCTTTAAGCACAATATATAAGTAGCAAAAAAGACCTCAATTCAGTACTAAGAGGTGCCTTTGTGTGTGCGCACTTTGAGTGTAATCACAAAATCTACGAGAATGAGTAAAATTATTCATAATACGCAAAATCCCACAATGAAATTCAAGCCCTGTAACACTAACAATATTCATCCGGAGGAAATTAAACGAATGAGTGAGGGGAGGCAGGTTTGTGTGACAACTCGCTGTTGGAGAGATGAGAGAGTGAGAAAGCGCAGCCGGTATCATGTATCCATTCTGCAGAAAATGAGTATTGAACGCATTATTTTTCAGTATCAATATGCATCGGAAAAAAAAAAATCTATATTTTTGACAATACTACACACAGTTTATTATTTCAGCCTTTTTAAAAGGCTGCAATTTAAAAATGTATAGCTTATATACTATATATAAAATTCAACCCATCAAAGTGGCTAGTAGGATTGACTGCGAAAAATCCATGTATCCTATGCTGTTAAACTGATATTTCACCCAAAATTGAACTAGTTTCTAACAACATGAGAGCAAGTAAATTACTAAATGTTTGTGTAAACCATTCCTAAAAACCACATGATCTAAAGAAACCAGAAACCTGTTGCATGAAGCCGGTTTCAGTTGCTAGCCAGGTAAGTTTGAGATAAGTTTGATAAGTTAAACTCTTGTCTTTTTATTTTTTTTATTTTGGGGCTCAAGAAGGTGGATTAGTTTTTAGCAGTGTTCATCGCCATGGTAACTTATGCTACACAGATCACAAACCAAAACTGGACCAATGAGCTGTGAGCAAAGTGATATACATGTGCTGCAATAAAGCCACTGCCCTGTACCTCCAAATTAAAGCAGTTTATTGTGAAAAGATTTGAGAGACAAAATTGCCAATTGTTTGCTGCAAATTATTGAATACATTTATATTATATGAATTGTGTTCATATGATTGATTCATATAATTATATGAATTGCCAATTAATATTAAAAACTTTGCATTTAAATGAATATAAATACATACATACAAATACAAGCTTTAATATATAAAGCATTTAAAATGACTAACCTTGCGTATTTTCTTTTGAGCTCTATGAATCTATATAAATGATTATTTAATTTGATTCACTTGCATTGATATAATCAGCTATTTTCTTTTAGCTACCTTCTCAAACTTTTACTGCAGCAGCAGCAGTGTTTATTCGTGCCTAAGAAATGCATTTAAATTCATGACATTTTTCATAACAATCTCTTCAGTAGAGAAGTGAATTACAAACACTGGATCAAACCCTGGATCAAACTGACAGCGTTGTGAGCCTGCTGAATCTGATCTAAACAAGGTTGGATTTTTATGGTTTTGTCAACTCTAAACCTACTCTGAAACTCAGTTTGTTCAGCTAGCTTCATGCAACAGGCCACAGAAATCTGATTTTTAGACAAATACATGTAGCTAACCAAATACAACTTTCATTACAAAAATAAAATGCA
The DNA here is from genome assembly GCF_024489055.1 of Chanodichthys erythropterus. Lineage (NCBI taxonomy): Eukaryota > Metazoa > Chordata > Actinopteri > Cypriniformes > Xenocyprididae > Chanodichthys > Chanodichthys erythropterus. The sequence goes on along the minus strand of NC_090231.1, from coordinate 20,233,646 downwards.
TTATTTTAGGTAAATCGGCCAAAGTGTCCAGCAAACATCCCACTTTGTGAAGTTTGTTGAAAAAGCCAATAGTGTCACTATGAAGAATATAGGGTAGTTTTAAGTTGTTTAATATTTTTGCCCCTACATAATTTCCAGTGTGCCATTATATAGTTTTGATGACTTAACATTCTAAATTGTGACAATGAATACAAAAATAATGGCTATACTCATTCTTTTGGATAAATAAGTCACAAGTTTGGCTTATTCATGCCTTATTACTACAGGCGTGTCCAAAGTTTTTGAACTTCGTGGTCTATAAATTAGATTATAACAGGTTTGGCTAAAGAAATGTATTATGCATAATAACCCTAAAGTGTTTAAATCCCACACTGTCTTGAAAAACTCAACGTGTCAGCAGCCTGCTTGAGAGGAGATCAACTTTATGGCTTTGTGACACCTGTCAAATGTACTCGTCAAACGTTATGACCTTTTGCCACTAATCACATGAGACTGCGACAAAACTTTAAACAGCTTTGTTACAGTCTTCTAAAAACCTGTGTAGGCGGATAGTGGTGTGTAAACACTTACACACTGAGGCAAACATGCTGGGGCATGCGTGTCGTTTCACTTTTATTTGAATGGCTAAACTCGGTTTCATCCAACCGGACAGTTGTGTGTCAGGCCTGAGACTATTTGACCCACACACTCTACAGCACACTGAAATGCAGAGTACGACTTGATCGAAAACACGTATTGTGTTTTTAAATGTGTACGCATGCATGTTTACAAATGTCCTGGCTATTAAAACGCGTTTTATCAAGCCGATAAAGCTTGTTGAGGCGTTTAAGGAGGCGGTTCGCAGTAACCGCCTCTGTCCGATGCAGAGTTCAGTCCAACACAAACTGATCACACCATAATAAAAACACGATCCGATGACCACCGCATCGATCAAGCCCAGCAAATAACATCTAATAAATCATCAAACGCCGAGAAAAGGTGATAAGGCAGCCTGGTTAGCACTCGATATTGCCAACTGTTTCTTGCTACAAATCAGGAAGTCCTACTGAATGGTTTCTACCGGTAAACACACAACTTCTCAGTGATCAAAGCAGCACTGTTATCCGGTAGTCCAGAAGACACCATTAAACCAGTACTGAACGCTGACAGGTCATAGATAGTGAATGATAGCTAGATATTCATGATGCTGATCAACCCAGCAGAGCTTAAAAACCTTATGTAGCCATTCAGGCTAAGTGCGACTGGCTAGCGCCTCGACAAATACTCTTATATAATCACTGCTGTGGCATGCATCACTTCAAATGAACTCGATTTAATGTCGCTAACTTTGAATTTCAGTTCACCCAGGTGATTCAGTGGCCATTTGGTGAGGAAAGCGGTTTAAGCGTCATTAACCAGAGTCTGCTACTTTTAGCCTGAATGGAGCACTGCGACGACAACAGCTAGCGAGCGTCCGCTAGCACGCAAGAGCCAACTCACCCCGCAACAGACACTCCGGATCACTTCTTTCTGCTCCGCTGAGAAATCAAAATCTATAAAGCTCGGTAACAGCGTTCTCAAACGTTGAGTCGTGTAAGGTTCGGATTTGAATGGCAAATTAAAAATACACGTAAGCACCATTCAGTCAAGGCGCCAGACCTCAAATTGCATGCTAGGTTGCTAATTGGCTAACATGGGAAAACAACCTCAGCAGGAGGATCCTCTGGTGGGGGCGTGGTCTTGAGGAGGCGGAGTCAACAAACTCCAACCGAGAACAACGATTGGTGGGGCGTTGGTGAAATTCGAATATATCAGATTTCTGCTGAATTTACCCGCCTCCTCTCTGACAAAAGGAGCAGTGGTGGAGATTCATTTCAGTGAGTCGATTCATTTGAATCCGTTCACAAAAGATTCCTACTGTTCGCTGTTGCAGGTGTGTATGGATCATTGCATTCTTCTCTACTATGTAGTTTGCACGAATTACGTTCAAATAAACGTACTTCATCAGTGGCCAAAAAGTCAGATAGCCTGTACGTCTGTTAAATGTAAGCGCAGGCGTAATTTGGGGGTGGGACATGTCCTCACCACTTTTTGCCTGTGTCGAGATATTGTCCCCACCATTGGCGGGGGCACCTTGCAATATTGGATAATTCCGTTTTAAACCAAGAAGGCGAGCCAATGGATATCACTGACACAAGCAACGTGCAAACTCTGCGCAACAGTTAAAGGGGTTGAAAAAGTCTCGGTCAGTATTCACTACAGAAAGTGAAAGTAAAAAGTGGCGGAGCTGTCGGCATCTGAAGCTGTTTTAACGGAGCATATTCTCTCAGAGACGACGAGAGACGAAATTCAACATAATATGCTGATAACGATATTCTTGATTTATTCCATTATTTCCATTATTTCTCTTGTGGCGCCCGTACATAAAGTGAAACAAACATGTTGTTTTTTTACAGGTTGTGTTTTAAGTAAAAGCTGCTCTTAATTTTCATTGATGACTGCAGTGTTAGGAAATATTATAGACTGTTAATAATAATTCATTGTATAATAGACCTATTTTTTTATTATTATTATTATTATTATTATTTTTTTTTTTACATTTTCAAAATCGAGCTTATAGCCTAATCTTTTTTTATGCAAGCACGTCGGTGATGCGTTAAGAAATTATTGCGGGGCAAATTTATTACAATATTTATTTAATAATAAAAGTAATCTAATAGTAGGCTAATAATAATAGACTAGAAGAATGTAACAGCCTATCCTACATTATTTGGAAATGCCGAATCCTCTTAAGGGTTAGTTCACCCAAAAGATCTGTTAATTAATCAAGGGGGTCGCACCTTCACCCTCATGTCATTCCACAACCGTAAGACCTTCGTTTATTTTTATATTCGGAACACAAATTATGATTTTTTTGATGAAATCCAAGAGGTATATGACTCGTCCATAGACAGCAATTTAACCAACACTTTCAAGGTCCAGAAAGGTACTAAAGACTCTGGCTGCGTCCGAAAACCTAGGTAGCTGTCTTGCTATCTTATGAGAGAATGACTTGTATGGCAGCGTTTGTGCGTGAAGGCACCTCACGAAATTGATTTCGGACAGACTTCTGAGGCAGTGTAGCAGTTTAATGATCTACAGCAATATAGCGCGAGCTTTAGTGAGAACTAAACAAATATTAAATTACACCAGTAGTAATTTCTCGATAGAAATGATATCAAAATTGAAATATGTTGGTCAAAATCGTACATTTATGTACAAACTGAGCAGCAAACGCAACTTTCGGACGCCATCTTTATTTTTCTAGCTCAACTGTCACAGAATGGAAAGCACAGGATTGTGGGATATCAAAGGCAGCTAAGGATACATCTATGCTTCCTTCAAAAATCGATCAGATGAAGGTATCTCATGAGAGAGGAAGTAAAGCTAACATTGGATTCGGACATGCCTTGATGCCTTACTACCTTGAAATGTGTCCTCAGAAGGCAGCATTTTCCAGTTTTCGGATGCAGCCATTGTTAAAACAGTCGTCGTGACTGCAGTGGTTCAACCTTAAAGAAACACTCCACTTTTTTTTTTTAAATAGGCTCATTTCCCAACTCTCCTAGAGTTAAACAGTTGAGTTTTACCATTTTCGAATCCATTCAGCCAATCTCAGGGTCTGGCGGTACCACTTTTATCATAGCTTAGCATAGTTCATTGAATCTGATTAGACTATTAGCATCTCACTCAAAAATAACCAAAGAGTTTCAATATTTTTTTTTTTTTTTTTTTCTATTTAAAACTTGACTCTTCTGTAGTTACATCATGTACTAAGACCGACGGAAAATGAAAAGTTGAGATTTTCTAGGTGGATATGGCTAAGAACCATACTCTCATTCTGGTGTAATAATCAAGGAACTTTGTTGCCGTACCATGGGTGCAGCAGGCACAATGATATTACGCACCACCTGTGACCCCCTGTTTGGGAGACATTTGTGAGCAAAGTTCCTTGATTATTAAGCTGGAATTAAAGTATGGTTCCTAGCCATATCGGCCTAGAAAATCTCAGCTTTTAATTTTCCGTCGGTCTTAGTACACAATGTGAAGGGTCAAGTTTTAAATAGGAAAAATATTGAAACTCTTTGGTTATTTTTGAGAGATGCTAACAGTCTAATCAAATTCAATGAACTAAAAGTGGTACTGCCAGACCCTGAGATCAGCTGAATGGATTCAAAAATGGTAAAACTCAACAGTTTAACTGTAGGGGAGTTGGAAAAGAGGCCTATTTTCAAAAACAGTGGAGTGTTCCTTTAATTTTATGAAGCGACAAGAATACTTTTTGTGTGCACTAAGTTACAGAAACCGCAATAGCAACAGTACAGATACCATCATCAGACCCGACAGAAGGCTCTAGTCACTCAAGTGACACTATGACAGCTTCAGATGAAAGCCCTGCAAGGGAAATAAGAAGCTTGAACTTTGCAGGAGCCTAAGTCTACAGTCCCCCTTGGTGTTTGGAACGTGTGGGACAGACATCCAAAACAACACAGGTCATCAAAGAAATGGACAGATATAATCTGGACATACTGAGTGTAAGTGAGAGCAGATGGACTGGTTCAGGTCGCAAGGTAGCAAGTGAAGGCTCAGCCATCCTCTTCTCTGGCAAAGACAACCTTCATTCAAGTGGTGTAGCCCTAATTATAAAGAAGGATAGCTAAATGTCTGCTAGAGTGGAAACCCATCAGTGATTGCTTAATCAGAGCAAGATTCAACTCCAAGTACTCTAAACTGACCATACTAGAGTGCTTTGCTCTACATATGAGGCAACAGATGAGGACAAAGATGACTGGTATGAGCAATTATGTTCCACAGCATGATCTGCTCTTGATGATGGGACATGAATGCCAAAGTATGCAGTGACAATACCAATATTGAGGAGGCTATGAGGTGCCACAGTTGTGGAAACATCAATGACGGTGGAGAAAGACTTTAACTTCTGCCTTAACAACAGCTGTGATATTGATTGTACCATCATAGGGACATTTGCAAATTAACATGGAGATCATTAGATAGCCACACAGTTAACCAAATTGACTATGTTGTCATCAATAAGAAATGGCGCCAATCCCTACAAGATGTTAGGGTTCATAGGGGAGCAGATGTTGGCAGATATCACTACATGGTCATAGCTAAGGTGAAGCCGGCCACAAAAAACACCAAACAGCATTGAAAGATCCTTGATGTTAACCTTTTCCATCCAATTGAGGAACTGCTTTGAAGCACTAGCAGATAGAGATGGACAAGAGCAGGAGAATGTGGAAGATATATGGGATAATATCAAGGAGGTTTTTACAGAGACTGCAAAATAAGTGATTGGCTACAATAAAAATAGGGACAAGGCATGGTTAACAACACCTGGTATTTGGAGGAAGTTACAAAAAATGTTGTGCACACAACCATTCGAAATGGGGTCTTTCACACTCAATGAGCATGACCGCCCACGTCGTGATGACATAACCTTTTCGCTTCTGTGGACATGGCAAGTATAAACCAGACTTAAAACTTAGTAGGCCATTAAATGATATTGCGCTGAACTCTTTTTTGCCTCTAACTCACTCATAGGTGAGTGAAATCGTACAATTTTGTAGCTCTAGTTGTAGTTCTTTTCTGAACATTTGTGTGTTTTGAGCACTCTGAAATAGTGCTCATTGTATGTGTGTGTGTGTGTATTAATTTCATTTGTATTAATACCATGTTATGATAAAACAAGATTTTTTAAACGCAAAGGCTGCGATTATACTCTGGTCACATGAGAGTAAAGCAGTCTGCAGAGGAAGCATCAACTTGGTACGCTACTCTGGCCTACAGGAAAAAACAGTTTATGTTTAATCTATCTAATATTGTGTTGGTCATACTATACAACAGGGATGGGAGAGAAGATTGTCTCTCCAACTATTCTGAACTTAGTTTTTAACCACAGATGTGCGATAATGCTGCATGTGTTTTAGAAACACCTGTATTCTGCTTGCTTCCAATTCTTCACACGCACACTCAAACTTTCCGTAAAATAATATTTCATAAAGTTTGGAAAGGTTGAAGCAAATTACAAGGACATTTGCGGGCTTCATTGCACAAGATGCGCTTTGCTTGATGTTAGTGCTTGATGTTACTTGCAGTGTGTGTTCTTGCCTGCTGGTATTTTCTTAGAAAATGCTCTACGAAGACATCATTTATGTCATTTGGAATGCAGTGGGCTTACATAAAAAATAGAAAACTCACTGACAGAAGGCTGCTTTCAATTTTAAATGCTCATGTACGCTTTGAAGAGTGCTTGTGCATATGGCTATGTGCGACTCCATGTAAGTGATTAAATGTAGGCTACTTGCATCTCAAAATGGCTTTATTTATGCGAAATTAATGTAAACAAAGTCAGTTATGTTTTAAGTTATTAAACAGACAGGACAAACCACATCTTATATTATAAATATATCTGTGCTTTAGTGTGAATGCAGCTTATTAGTTTTCCCACTGTCTGATGTCATTATAATAATCAACAGTAAAGCTGAGAAAGAAAAATCACTCACAGCTTTTGAAAGGAAAACATTCAGATACTCTTAAATACTGAAAGCACTCTTTGTTTATTGCTTGTAATATGTTTTTTGTTCCTCTTTATTATTTACTAGCTATTATGTTTTATATTAGTTTTCATTAGCTATATTAGTTTATGTAGGCTATTTAATATTATTTACATGCAGTTGTTTTCATTTCATTTTTGATGAGTAATTATTTTACTTACACATATATTCTTATTATTATTATTCAATTAAGTATTTGCAATGTAAAAACTGATGTAATTTAACAGAACATTGGTGATTCTGAAGTTGTGGGTGTTGTATGGAAGGTCCCATAACAGCAGAGGGAGACAGAGTAATTTCTGAGTTGTTAATCTCTCTTTTTAAGGACATAGTAAATAAAATGAGCTCCCTTGCATGTTGTTGAATCATGAATAATGATTTACACAAAGGGACATTTGCAGCTAATGCTAGTGAAATTTGTACTCATCCACAATCAGATCAGTTTTTTTCTGTCATGTTTTTTCTCAAATGCTTACCCTAAATGCATTCTGTTACCAACCATGATTTAATTTTCAAACAAAAATACTAATTTCTCAGAACTATAAACACTATTACTGATTAAGTCAAATTCAAACCTTTTTTTATTACAGTTATAATTACAAATTCAGCAGATTACACCATGTGTTATTGCAGAAAACTCTAGTTTGCATTAATCATCACATTCTCACCATGGGAACGCCAGAAAACTGATGAGCTACCTCATGATCTAGTGTCTCATGTAAGTTTTGTGCTAGCAGTGGGCAGCAATTTTGCTGCAGCACCTGTGGAGCGATTTGGGGTTAGGCACCTCAGTCATTTCCTGCCGGTATTGAGAATCAAACCTGCAACTTTCAGGTTACCAGTATGACTCCCTAACCATTAGGCCACAATTGCCCCATTTATGCTGAAAATAAATAAATAAATAGGGGACATGATATGATATTTTTCATATAAAAATATATGATAAATGACAATAAATCACAGAGTGTGTGTGGTGGGTGTTTGTGTATCTCTGGATTGGATGGGTTTGTGAGCCTTTTGAAAGTGAAATTTAATTTACATTAAATATATTAACGGCACAGCATAAACTGCAAAGTAGACTAGATGCATCAACAAAAATTCTTCAGTTTACATTTCTGTGCGCCTAAGTAAATACTATTGAAAAACTAATACTTTGCAGTAGCCTATGTCAACATTAATTTAAAAATAATATCTGCTGTTGCACCCAGATGCTCATATATTATGCATGATGTATTGTCTATTGGGTTACGCACTTTTGTATTTTTATTTACTTAGTGTTATAGGCTTACTGTCGCATGATTTGAGGCCACGCAACCAAAGCTGTGTAGGCACCTGCTCTGCCTAGCTGTTTCCTTTCTATTGTTCTTCTGGCTTGGAGTTTAGGGCTCATTGATCTAAATAGCAAAAATTGTGAAGGTTGCCAAACTGTATGTGACAATGTAGGTGAGATCGGGTATGGTTGTAACACTTTTTGCTTCAGCATCTGTGACTCACTACCCACATTTGTTTACTACAAAAGGCACCAATTCAAACCTCTGGAAGAATATCACAGCCCTTATGAGTTGGTGTCAAATACATGGTGTGCCTTTGTTACAATCTGTAGCATGTAACAGTTAGACAAAAGAAGCAAAAACAGAGGTCACATTATGAAATATGCTTCAAAAACAGGTTTATTAAAACATAACAATACAGACAAATGTCTCTCTTTCTGTGACTGGCCATAACTCAAATCCACTTTCTGTTTGACAGGAGTGTGTGCATGCGAGTAAAATAGTCTAGAACAAACTTCCTTAAATGGTATTTATACTTAATGAATGCTCAACTCTAGTGTACCTGTGTAAAGATCATGTAGGTCTAACAAAAGACACTGTCAGTGTGTGTGAATATGTGTGAATATTCTTAATCAGAGTAACAATGGTGACAAATGAATGTTGTTAACCTTGGAGTGCAAGCATGGTGGGCCCAGAAACTGCATAGGGCACATTTACCCACATTTCCTTTGGTTTTGAGCTGCCAAATGGCTCTAGACAACATAAAAGATTCCGTTAGTCTGAGGTCTCAGAATCCTCACTGCTGGCTTTCAACATTTTCTTCACAAGTGATCTGACCTGCCCTTCTTTGAAACCTCATTAGTTGCTTTTTTTTTTAAAACACTGGCTTGAACACCTCTATCTGTCTTTAGTTTCCACTGCCTAGGCATTCTGTAAAATTATTAAAAAGAAACTGTTCTTAGTTGAATGTAAGGAGATGGTTGTAAAACTTTTTTAAAGACAACCTATTCACCCCTGTCAGCCATTGTTTAGTTACTCATATTAGCATAATGGTTTGAAATTAGCAGCTTAGAATACATCACAGTTTGCCTGAGAAACTACAGTTTAATCTAATATAATTTATGTGATTTTCTCTTTAAAAGTTTAAGTACTAAACCAAAATATACTTTTGGTCCAAAATAAAAAAAAGCAAAAAAAAAAAAAAAAATTTACATTCTTACCTCAAAATCAGTCTTTTTCCTTAAAAAAAAAAAAAATAGCATGTGCCAATATCCAGCCTTGACAACCATTCATATGGGATCTGGGAAGAAGTGGGTGGAATTGGTGGTGTTACAACTCTCCCCATGTTACAACCACCAAGTCTCCATTTTCGCAATGGTTTGGCATATTGACGCAGAACTAAATGTTGGCGCAAAATGGAAATTGTGAACGTCTTTTGTGAAAGAGAAAAAGGGAAGGACAAGACTTGATTTTGATCAACGGGAATTGATTGGACCATTGTTGTTTCTGCGATCTCATATTCTGGAGGGGAGAGATTATTGCCTAGCCCCAGGGTTACCAGGTCTGTGTAACAAAACTAGCCCAATGGCCAATCAAAGTAGCCCACTGACTATATCTCAAATATAAAAACTAAATACAGAACATACCTAAAATACATATTTTACAGTCACTGTTATGCAAATTGAATCTTTATCGTAGTGATTATAAACACAGCTCAGAGGATATCTACCAGTGCCTGTCCTTCAAAAGGAATCAACCCACAAAAATATTTTTCAAAGTAGCCCAATTCTGTGGGAAAACCGTGGACTTGGCAACCCTGCCCTTGTGCCAGTGCATATGTCATTAGCAAAGAGGTGAGGTTTAATGTCAGGAGGAGGGGAAGTCCTATTTATGAAAACATGTAAGAACTAGTAAGTAATTTAATGTTATGACCAAACAACATAACATTAATGACATTGGTTTGGCTTTGCCCCATAATTGCTGATTTTATTTTTTTTTTTATAAGTCATCATATTGTTTTTATTTCTGTTGTTTTGCTTTGTGTTTTTGTTGTATTGGCCCTTCCTTATTTTGTCCTTACAATTTGGTTTAAAGAGGGTTGAAAATCTCAATGTTTCCCCCCCAAAAAGCAGAGATCCCCAAAATACACTGTCATTTTTAATTAGTGGTGAGCGGAAGGGTTTCAGCAGTGAGTGCAATATGGCAGTGGCGAAGTTTCTAGGGCAAGTGAGTGAAGCCAGTAATAGTGGCCAGTCTGGTGAAGGAACAGTTGTTGGCACGTGACTGTTGGTGCTGTTCCAGAGCACCAGAGACAACAGTTACTGACTGAGAGAGAAACATTCTGCTCTAGAAGTGATGTCTGCACCCTCAAGAAGCTGTTACTAGTGAAATGTGTTTTTAGAAATTAGGAATTTAACCATTGTGTTTTAAAATTTGAACTATATATCTACAGAGTGGAAAATGATCACAGAGGCAAATTTAGAAGAGTGGCAGATGGAGGAATGATATCATGACCATTAGGGAAACCATTAGATGAGAAGATGAGAGGCCAGTGGAACACTTCATTCAGTTTGGTTTGATCTTGCCCTAAGAATATTTTCAACCAAGAGCCATTAAATTATTATCTCCCTCTTGAAAGGCTCTGCTATAGACACTACTAAATTCGGTTTTGTACTTTTTACACTGGCACCACCATATAACAATGGTAAAGAGAAAAACAACATGATGATTCAATGTTCATCACAAGTGGCTTTTCCACAAGCTGAGGCAAATATTAATATATAAAAGGTGCACACAGTGTGTCGATAACAAACATCAGTAGCAACAAATTGTTTGGGTGGAAGTAAAAAATTGTAGTCAGTATTATTTTGGAGCAGTGGCACAGAGGGTATGCATTGCTCATAATAATAATAATAATAAAAATGTTACACAGTCATTGTGGACTTTTTACTATTCAAAAAATTTAAGCTCCTGTGATTATTCATACACATTACTTCAGCTGTTTTTAAGGGGTTACAAGATTATTTATAGTGAAATGGTGATCCTAAGAGACCAGTTCACTGAGGGCCTTTTAGGTGAGATTGGCACAGATTTATTTGGGCCACATCCCAATCCACTATTCTAGGAGTTTGTAGTAAAGTAATTCTGTGGTCTATAGAGGGCTATTGACCTTGTATATTCCAAGGTAATTAGTGAGCCGCAATACGCAATAAAAAAAAATCCTGCTAGTTTAGATGATGTATTATTTTTTTTTTATGTCAACTTATAATGACTTATTTTTGTTTTGTTTGCATGAAACAGTTTCACCCTGTATCCGACCTTCCGAATTGTGCATTTTTTGTGCTGGTCTCTGATTTTTGCTTAGGAAATAAGTATACTGCTGAATGGACCGTCCTCATTGAGTACAGATCCAACAGAAAGGGATACATAACTAACAAAAAAAATGTAAAATAGAGGTGCTGCACAGCTGTCTGTGGTTCAGGGAAACAAGCTGTCTTGATTACTTCAAGCCAAGCAGTGTGAAGGATGGATGCTGGCTCATCTCAAGATATCTGATTACCCGAGATAGACTACTTGAATGAGCTGGCAAAGGCCCTGTTGTGGACTTGAAAGTGTTATGGCATCATGTTTATTGGACACTGTCAGGCAGGCCAGCACAATCAATTCAGCGTTTGTCCAGGAATGATATTGACATGATTTCCATAGGGTGGTTATAGATAAGAGCAACTAATGTTTTGAATATTACTTCAAGGGTTATCTGACTTACTTCTGTTTTGTATTGCATACAAAAAATGGCATGTGCTGGCAATTATCTTCCATTTCCAAACACAGACTGGCTGCTATGCAAAACTGCTTGGTGTCAGAGTAGGCAGGTTTTTTTTTTGTCAGCTGGGATGTATAAGTGCTTCCAAAAGAATTGAAAATTATTTTTTATTTTAAAAAAAACCTATTGGAGATATAATTAATTTTTATTTTTTATTAAGTGTTAACGATGAGATTATGTGGTTTTTATAATCAATTAACACTGCTTTTGTAATTTTTTACAAGATGGACAAAATTTGTCACCAAAAAAGTCATTCGGTTTAACCAAAATTTTGGTTTTACCAAATGACACTTTTGGTTATACCGAATGACGATATTTTCAAACAATGCTAACAGGCTGATCTTTAGCTAGCTAAAGTCCTAAAAGGACAATCAAATATTTTATATTTAGTACAAGTTTTTTACATTTTACAACATTTTCCATGTTTTATAGCGGTTGCACCGAATGACTTGATGTTTTGCGTATGAGCTAGTGAAATCATGCATTTTTCAAATAGTTAAGAGAGAGTTAGTTTCTTTGCTTCACGACCATGTGGTCCTGTGCAGGTGTCTGAATGATGTCACATCCTGTCACATGATATTGACCTCATGTCTTGATCCAAAATGGTCCCTTTATATTGGTTACTCCGAATGACAGCAATGAAATGAATTTTTCCGGACATTCTTTCTCATAACAAAGCAACGACTTCTACACATAATTTTAATACCATTTTGCACAATGTTGATATATGATGTTATAAAATCATGCCAGAATAAAAAATATACATTTATTACATTTTAAGATATTTTAATCACAAATGAAATGGCTGTATTAGCCTTTGGATGGTTAAACTGAATGACCTATTGACACTTAAAAAGCTTTAAAATACCTTTATATGTAGCAAAATATAATTAAAACCAATAAAAGAGATCTAGTTGTACTACCTTACATACTTTGGATGTCATATCTTTGTTATTTCTTATTATTAAGGCCTCTGGACGAAAAAAAAAATAAATAAATACCCGTCACGTCCATGGTCACGTCAGTGACCCATATATAAAATACATCTAAATTTTAGTGCCTTCAGTGCAGTGTAGTGTCTTTCTTATGTCTTTGTGTGTTTTTTTTTTTTCTATATTGTCAGTGTATTTGGTCCATCCTCTTTGCTCTCTTTTAAAATTTTATTAAAGGTTGAGCATAACCCAAAGACATCTATAGCAGTGAATCCCCATGTCAATTACTTTATTGCCCTTCATGATGACTCTTTGTGATAGATCATAAATTGGGCACGATACTCCATAAAAATGAAGCTTTGAAATTCCTCTCTTGTGTGACTGTATCAAAATAGGTGAAATCTAACAGCTAAACATTTTATTAAACCGTTTAGGCAGAGGTTGCAGGTGTTAGGAAGTAAGGCAATTTGAAAGCTACAGGCATAAAGTGAATACATAACTGAAAGATTGCATGGAAATAAAGATGACAAAGTGGATTTACTGAACGATGCATAAATAATGTATGGCCACACAACAGATGCTTTACAACAGTCCAGTAAGTCTAGTTCTCTGTCAGTTTTTGCCAGTATTGTGACCTCTTTCTTTTATGTATTGACTAAATATTGTAGTACAATTTAAAGGAACCAGCTTTGAAGTATTTCTAAAGCATTTACTCGGATTGCTTTTGCAATGCTGCAATATGTAGGCAATATTCTACATATGGTAATGTGATTACAGCAGCTCACGCGTTTCTCTGTCTCACTGCGACGTTACCCTCAGCGTGACATCTGCCCGTGGGGGCATCAGAAATTGCATGATGATCAGAAACGACAGATTAATGCAAATTCAAGTAGTCGTGCTGCTAAATATCCATTTAGCGTAGCGTAGGTCAAATGAGCCCTCAAATGTGGTGATGACCCATACATATGGTTGTCACATCTTGATTTCCATTTCAGACTCTGTCGGCATGTCTTTTGAAGCGTCATTAAGAATCTCTCAAAATCTGTAAATTACGCATAGAAAAATCTGATGTTATCATACAAGGACATAATCCTTTAAAAGAAAGGCAGCCACTTCATCAATGCACGATGAGGCACGCAAAAAAAAAAAAAAAAAAAAAAAAAAAAAAGTTATTGTTAAAGTCTGCAATTAACCAGGAGATCCACTGTGAGATCAGAACCAAGCTTTCATTAAAAACCCCAGCAAAGGTATCCTCAAAATGGACTCTCAGTCGCATGATTGCAAAACATTTCAATTTGTTCTGTCCTTTCGATGACACATCCTGTGTCTCATTCTCCTTTCAAGCTGAGATTTCCTGTGGTGATTTCCTGCAGCTTGTCCCCACTCCATGTCCACTTGGCAAATCAGATTCCCCTCAGATCTCTTGTGCTCTGTCTATTCTTCAAGCTGGAGCCCTCCGACAACAGATACAAGACCTGTTCAACGGCTCGGCAAGGTACGAGGACAGTCCAGCTGAGCAGCAATGCTTCTGGGCAAGCATCATCCACAACACATATTTAGCAACTTACAGTCCGAGACCTTTCTCTGTTGTGTGCACTTGGGTCCAAGCATGATACCTCCATTATTATCTCGGGTAATCAAATTTCTGCCAGCATCACAGGGATTTGACAAATGGCCCTGTGCATCAGGCCCGACTTCCCATTTCCCCCTCTTCAGGTTCTTCCTGTAAATGTGCCCATTCTAAGTGTGATGTATAATGGTGCCCAGCTCTGTCAGACAGCTCTGAATGAGATTGTGTTTTCCTTTATTGTTCCTTTGCCTTTGCTGAGGCAGTCAGATCTGAGGATGGACATATCCATCGAGATGCCTCAATAAGCAGAATCCCATGGTGAACAATCATGTTGTGCAGTGCTGATATGTCAAAGACAGGGGCAACACAGAGATTGGAGAAAATTCCACACAAACAATGATGGTTTCTCTGTATGCTGTTGCTTTCTAGGTTCTCAAAAGTACTTAATATCTGACAGTGATGTCACTAGACCCTTTTTTACTAACAAAGTACCACTGTTCCTCAGTAAAATATTACTGATAAATGCTTGTCTGACGATGGAGATTATCGTATAACGAACTGTGAATACTTTTTCTGAAATTGCTTTTGACAGTGATATATATATGGGACGAAAAAAAAAATTGAATTAGATCTGTGTATTAAACAATTCAGTCTTGGTAGACATTTAGTAGCTTTAAAGGTGCCCTAGAATTAAAAATATAGTAACAAAAGTTCAGTACATGGAAAAGAAATACATTGAGTTTAAAACTCCATTGTTTCCTCCTTCTTATATAAATCTCATTTGTTTAAAAGACCTCCGAAAAACAGGCAAATCTCAACATAACACCGACTGTTATGTAACAGTAGGGATCATTAATATGTACGCCCCCAATATTTGCATATGCCAGCCCATGTTCCCAACATTATGAAAGGCATTAGACAATGGCAGAATGTCTGGATCTGTGCACAGCTGGATCATCAGACTAGGTAAGCAAGCAATAACAACAGCGAAAAATGGCAGATGGAGCGATAATAACTGACATGATTCATGATAACATGATATTTTTAGTGATATTTGTAAATTGTCTTTCTAAATGTTTCGTTAGCATGTTGCTAATGTAGGCTACTGTTGGTTAAAGTTACCATTGTTTCTTACAACAATGGTATGTAATTCACAGAGACAAGAGCCGTCGCTATTTTAATTTTTAAACACTTGCAGTCTGTATAATTCATAAACACAACTTCATTCTTTATAAATCTCTCCAACAGTGTGTAATGTTAGCTTTAGCCACGGAGTACTATCAAACTCATTCAGAATCAAAATTAAACATCCAAATAAATACTATACTCACATGACCCGAAGCATGCATGCAGCATACATGATGAACATCTTGTAAAGATCCATTTTGAGGGTTATATTAGCTGTGTGAACTTTGTAAATGCACTGTACTAAAGAGTCGCGAGCTTGATGGGCAGGGAGCATGAGATTTAAAGGGCCAGCAGCCCTGAATCGGTGCATAGTTAATGATGCCCCAAAATAGGCAGTTAAAAAAATTAATTTAAAAAAAATCTATGGGGTATTTTGAGCTGAAACTTCACAGACACATTCAGGGGACACCTTAGACTTATATTACATCTTGTAAAAAAAACATTTGATGGCACATTTAATAAGTCTCTACAGTAATATACTATTAAAGGGTTAGTTCACCAAAAAATGATTTTTTTTTCATTAATTACTCACCCTCAAGTCGTTCCACACCATTCATCTTCGGAACACAAATTAAGAGTCCAGAAAAGTAGTAAAAACATTGTTGAAATAGCCAATGTGATTGCAGTGGTTCAACCTTAATATTATGAAGTGACGAGAATACTTTTTGTGCGCAAAAACAAAACAAAAATTACTTTATTCAACAATTCGTCTCTCCATGTCATTTGCTACATTATTTACATTGCAGAGCTTCCGTGTCCGAACGCAGGCTCAGTATTGGCAAAAAATAATTTTTGTTTTGTATTCTTGTCGCTTCATAACATTAAGGTTGAACCACTGTAGTCACGTTTACTATTTTAACGATTTTTTCTGGACCTTGAATGTTGTAATTTCGTTGCTTTCAATGGAGGATAAACATCTTGAATTTCATCAAAATGTGTTCCGAAGATGAACAAAGGTCTTACAGGTTTGGAACGACATCAGGGTGAGTAATTAATGACGGAAATTTCATTTTTGGGTGAAATAACCCTTTAACACTCTTTGTTCTATTAATAGTAATGTGTTTTCACATAACAAATTTTAAATTTTCACTTTACTTTTTAAAAGCAATGTTTACTTTGCATGTTTACTATTTGAAAAATGTTTAATGTTTAAATTATTATGTTTTACTTATAATTGTTATTAGGATAAGTATGTAATACATTTATTTTATTTATAGGCCTATATTTTGTGGAATTTTACTGTTTTTTTAACCAACTAACAGCCATATCACCCTATAGCCCAAGACTGGTTGCCCACTGAAGCTAAGCAGGCTGAGCCTGGTTAGTACCTGGATGGGAGACCTCCTGGGAAAACTAGATTGCTGCTGGAAGAGGTGTAAGTGAGGCCAGCAGGGGTGCTCACCCTGTGGTCTGTGTGGGTCCTAACACCCCAGTATAGTGATGGGGACACTATACTGTCAAAAAGCACCGTCCTTCGGATGAGACATTAAATCGAGGTCCGGACTTTCTGTGGTCGTTAAAAATATGGCCAAATTTGTCCATTGGCCTCTGACCATCATGGCC
This sequence comes from Chanodichthys erythropterus, assembly GCF_024489055.1. Taxonomy (NCBI): domain Eukaryota; kingdom Metazoa; phylum Chordata; class Actinopteri; order Cypriniformes; family Xenocyprididae; genus Chanodichthys; species Chanodichthys erythropterus. The sequence continues at coordinate 20,216,703 of NC_090231.1, read as the reverse complement.
TTCTAATCATCCCCATACACTGATTGGCTTCATCACTCTGTCTCCTCTCCACCAATATGCTGGTGTGTGGTGGGCATTCTGGAGCAATATGGCTGCCGTCGCATCATCCAGGTGGATGCTGCGCATTGGTGGTGGTTGAGGAGATTCCCCCTTCAATATGTAAAGCGCTTTGAGTGCCCAGAAAAGCGCTATATAAATGTAAGGAATTATTATTATTATTATTATTAACACTATTTTTTAACTAACTGGTCAAACAGGTCTGCAAAAAAATCTGAAATCGTTTTTAGTTGGGTTTTTGGCTTTGATCACTTTCCTTTTGTTCTGAGGATATTTTGCAACTTGGGTTCTTTACAACGTGAAGCTTAATAAACCATCAATTTGCATTCAATGAAACAAGGTGACGAATTAAAGCCCTAATGAGTAATTTATTACAGCCAAAATACTCAAATGACAAGAAACGCTTTCCAGATGGCTATATTTGAATTGTCTGGGCTTATCTTCATCCTCCCATGGTCTCATGGAGTGAAACACCTCATTTGTTTTGACTCACTCAGTACTGTCTTCCAGCTTGCCATGCTATTTGGCATCATGCTGTTTACTTCTGGAGGAGGGCATGGGTGAGTGGCTGCTGCTGCTTGACACATATTAGTCCTTTCCTCCTGAGGTTTGCATTGAGCTTTGACTGCTTGCTGGGTTCTCTCACAGTGAAGAGAACATTTAGGCCTTTGTATATTTGCAGTCTAGTGTGGGTCACACTAAGTTGCACATTGCCAGTTAATCATGACTATTTTGTCAGTAAAAGGCTATATACCTTGTCATGTGTACTTTACACTGAGGTTATTTCAATTAAAACTCAGTCAATAAAGGGAAGAAATTTAATTTAGTAGCTGAATTTGATGCAGTACTTGAAGTGTCATGGAGGTCATTCGTTGTAAACTGTATGACTATGAAGCTAAATGAGGTGAGGTATAATGTATCTGACCTTAAAGGTGCCCTAGAATTGAAAATTGAATTTACCTTGGCATAGTTAAATAATTAGAGTTCTGTACATGGAAACCACATACAGCAAGTCTCAAACTCCATTGTTTCCTCCTTCTTATGTAAATTTGATTTGTGCAAAAGACCTCTGAAGAAAAGGCGAATCTCAACATAACACTGACTGTGACGCAATAGTCAGGATCATTAATATGTACGCGCCCAACTTTTGCATATGCCAGCCCATGTTCAAGGCATTAGGCAAGCCAGTATTATCATCTGGAGCTGCACAGTAATCATCAGACTTTATGCAGGTAAGCAAGCAAGGACAATAGCGAAAAATGGCAGATGGAGCAATAATAACTGACATGATCCATGATATCATGATATTTTTAGAGATATTTGTAAATTGTCTTTCTAAATGTTTCATTAGCATGTTGCTAATGTACTGTTAAATGTGGTTACAGTTACCATCGTTTCTTACTGTATTCATGGAGATCAGAGCCATGTCCTTATTTTCATTTTTAAACACTTGCAGTCTGTATAATTTATAAACACAACTTCATTCTTTATAAATCTCTCCAATAGTGTAGCATTAGCCCCGTTTGCCACGGAGCATATCAAACTCATTCAGAATCAAATGTAAACATCCGAATAAATATTATACTTACATGATCTGATGCATGCATGCAGCATGCGTGGAGCACAGAGGTCTTTTATCACCCTGAAGTGGTTTATTATGCAATAGTGACCTGCTAACATTATCTAGCTTGTTACATGGCTGCTTACCAAATAAATATATAAATGGAAATGAAATATTTATCTTATAAATTTATATTATTGTCTTCATTGTCTTAGACCACTACAATGTACAAAACAATTGGCCTAGCAACAAGGCGAATACTGCAGCAACATTGCAGATATAATACTGAAGTCCTCCAAGGACATTTTCACTACAGTCGCATAAGTGAAATACAAGGCGGCCACCTTTGCGTTTGTATGAATTGAGATGGCGAGTCTGTGGACATGTGATATGAGAGAAATGAAAATAACTAGCAATGATGAGCAGTCTGATATAAACCATTGCCATGGACAGTGAATATTAGGAAATATCTAGTGTTGCCTAGCTAGATCTTTAGACTGATGGCAAAAGGTCTGGAGTCCATAGCAGTTCTCATTGGCCAGAGGCCGTCTGGCTGACATGTAAAGCAACCATGGGCGTAGGTTTAGGGGGGGACGCTAGTTAGGATACTAGTCCCTATCAATATTTTGAGATGACAAATTTGTCCCCACCAATATTTAGCAAGCTCCTTTGAACTGCTATTTGGATCTTTGCACTGCTATTTGGATCGATTCTAACGGCCAGGACGACGACAGTACAAGAAACGCCGTAATTTGATTGGCGGCAGGGTATCTAACAGGCTACACGCGCGGACCGGGACTACTTTTGTGCTGGCACTAGCAGCGAGCGGGTGGTGTGTGTGTGCGCGCGCGCATGTTGACGACGCCGACGGTAAGTTACCAGGGCTGTCTCTCTGCCACATACAAAGGCCAGAGTAAAAACATTTTAATATTCCGGTTTTTTTTGCCCCTTTTTGTACTTTGTAGATGCCACCCAAGAAGAAGAAAGGGTACATAAGAAGCTTTTTCATAAAGCAGAGTCAGAGCGCAAGTAGGCAAAATAACTAGCTAGCCACACAAATAAACTAGCAGTAGTGACTGACCAGGCTTTCAAATGCAGATTCTACTGTGGAAAATAGTATTAACTGGTGATAGTATGTGTTACCCAGGAGGGTCGGGGTGGTCCCCACCAAAGCTGAGACCAAACCTACGCCCATGAAAGCAACCAATCAGTTTGTTTTGTTCAACATCATTTTTAGGGGCATGAAAATGTCCCCATAATAACAGACCGGCATGTAAAACTCTTGGACATCTTTTAAAGAGTCTATGGCATCAACTTCACATACTTTTGAAAATCCAACATTTTGTTGATCATTATAAGTGCTCACTGTCACAGTTGTAAACACAGTGGCTCTTTTCTTCCATGAGGGGGTTTGCCATCACAATGACTTTGTTTCCAAGTGGGTCGTTAAAGAATGCAACACACATGTCTCCCAGAAATCCTGTAGAATTCAACCAATCAGATTACAACTTTCAAAACTTCTGAAGTGTTTCCCATTTTGTGCGCCTTATGCATAAGACTTTCAGCCAACGGTCTGTAAGCGTAACATCTGAGGCTGAGACTTGGAAATGTATGACTGATAAATTCTGCAAATGACCAAGAAGAAAGTTTTCCGGAGATCTGTGTAATAAATAATTACAACAGCCAAACTCTAGTATATTATATACTAACATCCATAATCTACTCAAGAAAGGACAGGTTAATAGGCTATACATCGTTATTTATCTTTCCATACATGCAAATCTAATCCCCCACAGCTTTAATATTGCCCTAAACACACAACATCTGTGGAAACAGAACCTAGTTTTCATATGTCCCGTGGGTCTCGCACAGCGTTACACACCATCTCGGTCTTAAGCATACCAATTGGCCAACTTTAAAACTGCTTCTGTTGTGCTCTGCCATAGGCATTTCTCTCTCATTATATCAACATGTCTTCACGTTATTCTATTAGTGTGCTTAAAATCTGTTCAGGAGAAAATGACTAAGTCTTGCCTGAGGTGACCCGCACATGTGTTTTTATATTAGTCTAGTCTCGTTTTCCCCTGATGTTTTTCTCAAATCCACATATTGTACGTGCAGTTCAATTTTAATTCATCAGTGTTTCTTACATGTGCCTTAACATTTATCTGTCACCCTGTGGACTGTTGAGATCTGGGAGACAGATCTACTGAGGGCTGTTTTGGAGGGCAGTGGGATCTAGGCCAGAGGAAAGGAGCAATATAACAACACGTCTTTTCATTGAAATGTAAATTTTGCCCCCTGGATCAACATTTCCAAATCCTGTCCTACATTTGCTGGAACAAAACAGATTTTTAAAATCAAACTCACCAGAAGCCCCACTTACCTGTATCATCCATAAATTACCAGTGATGTAAGAAGCCAGAATGTTGGAGGCAACCTTTGTTTGGTGATACTGATATTGCAGTCTGCGTGTAATGAGGTCATTCATCGTCCTTTGATGCAGCAGAGCTGGGCGGCCTGGGAACAAAAGGTGGCTGGCGGCAAACCTGACTCATAATGACAGAACAGACAGAGTCGTCTCGGCTAATGGCAGCCTGTCATGATTCTGATGATTTCTGCAGCTCTATTTCATTGGTTTTGTCCCTGAGCAGTTTGTCTGCATGATGAAGTGCTGAATGCATTTCTGATGGATCGCATGTTGTATTTTTTTTTTTTTATTATTATTTTTTTACCAAGAGAATGTGAAAGACCGAGTGTGATGTATGCTCTTTTCTCTTCTATAATTTTGTAGACACCAACACTATTATTTTGTTCTGATTTCTGAAATGAAATTCTAATGTAAAACGGAGAACACCCACCAGCCAAGCCGGAAGGTTTCTGGCAGTTTGAGACAACATCTACCATTTTACTTATTTACTCATTTAGAAGTTTTTACACAAACCTTTCAATTTTTAATACTCTAATTGAAATTTTACAGAAGCCCATTTGGACAGTAATTGTTTTTCATGTGGATGTCTGTAAAAATAAATTTGCATGGCACCTCAGTGATAAAACTCATGCATTCAGATGGTGATTTATTTATTCACAGTGGAGGAGCGAGTTTAGTGAACACAAGAACGCGCTGCCTACTTGGTGACATGATTGTCGCAAAATGTCTTATGCTTAGAATAATATGAATACATTCATGTTTAATTTAATATGAAAATAAAATCCTATTTATTATGTGATTACTTAAATCTACTGTTTAAAAATAGGAAGAGAGACAGCTGTAGTTGAAATGGGTTTATGTCTTTCATTTTACATGAGGTAAACATAAAGGAGCTTTAATGTATATAATTGTATATAATACATTTTAAAATCGTATCCCCTTTCAAATGTTTATGTGCTTTATTTCCTCTTTCTCCTTTCGCTGAGGTGTAAATACTTCCCAGCATTTAAAACACATGCAAATGACAGTGAAGTGCAACAGTTATCTTAGGGTGTTCCGCAGTGGTCAAAAAGGATTTAAACAGTGAATTTTGAAATGATCTCCTCTTGTAAATTCAGAGATGTGGATTCGGACGGCAATTAAATTACCACAAGACATGGCGTTTGTCAAAAAACAGTAGGTAATTCGGCTGGGGATTTTTACGCAGGTGGTGGGTGAAAACACTGATGTTCTAGATTTGGACATCAATAAAATCACAGACTAGCTCCTGTAAATGTTGAAAATACCGCTCGTCCCTATGAGAAACAAGAAGAAGAGAAGAAGAAGAAGAAGAAGAAAGAGCTTTATTGCCAGATATGTTGTTTACACATACTAGGAATTTGTTTTAGTGACAGAAGCTAAATTCCTAATATGTGTAAACAACATATCTGGCAATAAAGCTCTCAATTACCGTCCAATTAGGGCTAGAGCCCCAGTTTGTTAGTACAGTCATTGACATTTGAGGCGTTTGATTCAATGATTAATGCCTTTGTTGATTACATGAAAATGTTTATAGATCCCATACAGATTTTTTTTCTGAATAGTAAATTGTCCGCCTGGCCTGAAGATCATGATTGCAGCTCCCCACAAACTGTCAGGCATATGCTTCACTGGCCAAGGACTCAATTGGGTATAACAATTGTTGTCGTGTTTGACCAGTGGGATATGACGCCTTCAGAGAACAGCCCTGCACTGCGTACAACTTCATTATGGGCATAAATAAAGCCTGAAGAACAGAACTTGTGACTCTTGGACAGTTGGACAAAAGAACAGAATTTGCTGCAGGTGGTGTTTAATAATTCATGGACTTATGAAACTCCCTACAAGTTTGGGAGAAATTTTGCTGCGTGGTCAAAAAATCCATCTGTTATTATGAACACTTACAAAACTGGGGTGTTAAAAGACTAAACACACGAAATCTGGGTAAAATGTGAATCTGTGATCTGGCTAAATGTGATCTGGCAGATTTATTATTCTAGGTTAAAGTTAATTTCAGGATCATATTAAATGAATATTATTTAATCTATTATGAACATACATGAATTAACAATGAATGGTAGTATATTTATACATTAACCTAAAAAAGCTGTTTGATTTTTAGTTCATGATACTTAATATGGTAACAGATGTTTTTAATAAATTGAAACTTACTGTATAGTTTTATTTCTTTTTTTATTAGGGTTTCCAATCCATTTTTATCAGAACCATGATGATCCCACATGGCATGTTCCACTTGTAAAAGACACAAGGGATTTACACTTTATTTACATGCCAATTTAGCTGGCACACATACCGTATGTGTTTGTGCTTTATTAGCTTCAGGTACTGATAGAATTGTGTTGTTTCTAGCACTGATGAGATACAGATTTTTGTAAGATCTAGAGATACTGGATACTTGTTAATTTGTCACGGCCTAAATCACTTTGTATTGTACTGTGAATTCATGTTTCTGAACTGTGAAAAGCTAAATATAGCATACATAATGTTTTCATATGCTTGTCACCTGATGCCCCTGTAGACAAAGTAGATTTGTTTTATGATGACGCTGAGTATCGCATACACCGCAAGTGTTATGCATTTCAAAATTAGATTGCCCCAAACCATAAAACAGCTGCTTGGAAAATAGGAATTCTTTGGAGAACACGTAAAATAGAACAAATACGTCCAAAATTACCCCACAAGCATCATGAAGACTGTATAAGAGACATCAAGAACGAGAGAAATTGATTTCCTTTTCTTCAGCCAAGACTCATTAAAATAAATGGCAAGATCAAAAAGCCAAGTTTGATTAAAGTCACACTTTGATGTAGTAATTTGCCACCTGTGGATGTGTGCCTACCCAAGAGGTTCAGGAGACAATTGGGAGAGCGGCAAGGAAAATGGCATTTCTCTTTGAAGCACATCTGTACTGACCACATCCCCAAAGTAAGCCTATTTTCTTCCATCACTGTCACTGTCAGGTGTGAATACTTAAGGACATTTTCAGCTGCTGGACGTTTTTGTTCTTATTACCCATTTGCTGAGTTTACAGCATGCCAGAGACTCTCAGGAGAATGAGCTTATTCCTTAAATGTCAAAATGTCCTATGTCAAAATCACCTCTACTGCACTGCTTACATCCTTAATGTCATTCATCAGATTTCTGTTCCCTGCATTATTTAAAAGAGAGGGAGACTGAGAAAAAAGAAAAAAGAGATTCTCAGTAGAGGCTGCCCTCTACTGCAAGGCCACTCTGAGTTTTTAGGATATCACTGTTGCAGCAGAGGACCATTAAATTAAGCTTGTAAATTAAACTCTACTTAAACTTACAAGAACAAACTGTGCATTGCAGCAAACTTGAGATAATGGCTGAATAGTGAGACAATGCCTGTGGTCTTTTGGTTGTTTTTGATTCTATGGGGTCAAAAGTGCATATTTAAGCTTTGAGGACATTTGCATGCTTGGCATCTTTGAGAACCACCTTCCTGTAGTTTAGCTCCAATCTGCTCCGACACACCTGTCTGGAAGTTTTGAGAATGTGTTCCACTTTTAAACGCACAATCGCAAACTTCTCTAAGCACTTTCCCTCAAGTGAATCCCTGCAGTGCGTTGAAGTGCGCTCCACTTCGTCAAGTGGATGAAGATAGTTTATATGGACAGACCCCCGACCCCTCTGACTGAGGGATCGAGTCTCCTCATATATTTATTCAGGCAGCTCCATATACCACAATAGAAAACAATAGTGATGTCACAGCAGATCAGGCTTAATTTACCCCCACCCCACACAATGTCTGGGTTAAATGTTTCCAAACCTGCTGGGTGGTTTAATTTAACTCAACTATTGTTTAAAAATTGCTGTATTTCTTGCTTAAAATGAACCCAAAATAAGTTGGAAATTAGCCTTGGTGCAAATCCAGTAGATTCTGGAAGCTGTCTTCAGTGCTGCATCCAGTGTAGAAAATATCACTGATTATAATGGGTTCTATATCTTTTGATGCGTCGCGCTGCTCGCGTCCGGTGTAGACAACTCTTCCGCTTCAATAATGCCGTGCGACATGGTCTCGCCCACTTTTTTTGTGTGTTCTGGGCAGGGTTTATGTTAATTGCAGGGTTTATGATGTCACCAACCCGGGAAGAAGCTTGTTGTACAAACCGGTCGTTTTTGTAGGCATTAAACTGCCATAACTTTAAAAGACAATATCTCCATTGTCTTAAAAGACAATGTTTGCATTGATCTTTCAGCGCTGTAACTTTGCAGATGTTGTTTATGCTCAAGCAGCAACATTACACACTAACTAAAGTTAAAAAAGTGAAATTGCACTGAACCACCCCTTTAAACAATAAACATTTATTAAATTGCTTATTAATAAATGTTAACCTTTTGAGTATTATTTTTGCCTCTAGTAATCATGTGTCTGATTTTTAATTTAATTTAATTTTTAATTAACCTATTTTGGGTTCATTTTACACCAGTCATATAGTAATTTTTAAACAATAGTTGGGTTAATTAATACTGCCCAGAACATTGGCAAACATTTAACCCAACTTTAACCCAACTGCTGGGTTAAAACAACCCATTTGCTGGTTTTGTCCATTTTCAACCCAACTTGGGTTGTTTTTAACCCATTAAATTTTTAGAGTGTGGGTTGGGTCATCACTTACTGTTTAATGTAAAATCTGGGTACTGGAGCAAAGCCATTTGAGAACCAACTGTAACAAATCATGCAGGTTTAAAGACCCACTGTGGTGAAAATCAAGTTTTTAATGTTGTTATGTATGTGGTGTTTTTAATATGCTTTAAGACAAACCATGTACAAATTTATTAGTCAATACCATTGCTAAGTATTTTCTCCTTAAAACTGCAGTGAACCAAAGACAGTCTCAAAAACGCAGTTTTCGAAATCGCCCCTGTTCTCATTATTAACTGCTGCGAAGCAGGGGGGTCTCGAGATGCCAGGTTATCCCGGTATATTTTTCTGTTAATATGAAAAATCAGAATATTTAGCAATATAGTGGATTAATTATGTACATAATATATATTACAATGTTATGATGAACTTCCTCCATTGACGTTCTAAGTTGTTCAAAGCGTTTCCAAGGATGCTGATTTTTAGAAGTCAGCTGTCTGACTATGAGGTGGTGAATGGGAACATAGTTTGTGTAACATTAGCAAAACATTATAAGCTGTCTGATAATGTAGTCAAGCCAATGGCTAATTATATCAATTACCGATATGTGTCCGACGTAGAGAGCAATACATAAAATGCATTACCATTCTTATACATCGATTTGTAGATGAGCCTGTATAATTCACTCTTCCACTTCTTCTTCTGAATCAGTTTCTGGTTCAAACATATATGGCTGAATTACACCAGTATTTCCACTTGCCAAGTTGACCGAGTGGATCAGGTCCGCTGTGTGATTCAGCTGGTGTGATTGAGTGGAGATGGGGACTAATATGCATATTCATGTTTCCATGTATACTAAATGAAGCAAGGGTGTAGAGTTACACTTAAGTTATTTTAAGGCATGATGAAATTATTTTCACAGGAAAAAACAAACATTTTAATATGTCATTTTGGTGATCAAAGACGAGTTTTAAGGGATACAATTATTGGCTACAAGGGGACTTAAAGGCTATAACAGGTCACGTCCAAATGTCATGTTTCCATAGAAAATACGTCAAGATTCATGGGCTCTTGGGACCTTAAGCATATCTTGCCAGGTTAAAACGGGTCAAATCTGTGAACTAAATATGTCAAAAAGCATAAAGTTGGTCCATTAGTGAGATCTCCTTAGGAATTAATATTTGCTCTGCAACTCGCTGCATTGCACCCACAAAGTGCTAATGCTTTTGTATACAATTTTCATTCTTTTTTAGCTCTTGTTGTCTGTCTGCTTCAAAAAAGCAGCTTGTTGAGAGAATCCATACAGCGAATCTTATTTCAAAAAGCCACTTTGGAACTGGCAATGCTGTAACGCACAGCCCTGTAATGTGTAGTGATAATTCTATCACAAGAACATTGACTGGTGCCATATACCACACACCAGCTCATCTAATAAGTCACACCATTGCCAGCTCTGCGTTGGTGTTCCATTGGAAGATTAGAGCATTAACAAAACGTCGAGGACAGATCCACAACGGATCACACACACGCACACTCCCTCTCCCACATCGTGCCTTGATCTGGTTGTACTGTGCAGAGATAAATCCCTCACGCACGTAGGGTCGGTTCTGCTGCTCTTCGTCTTCCTCCTCTGCCCTTTCGCTCACAGGAATATTGAAGCTCCTCTTCAGTCTGTTTGTGCTGCTTAACAACCCCTGTGCCTCGTGCTCCACATCACCCTTCCCCTCCACCCCATCAAATCTGCATTTGATTATTCCCCCTCACCCCACCACCAGTAATCTCGCTCGTCTCCCTACCTGCCGCGCCACCGCCTCTCGCTTATTGTTTAGTATAATGGTGTGGGAACTTACAAGGATTTACACCTGATTATATCCCGCAGGGCAAATCCCCCATAGACTGACCTTGCAGTTCACTACTGCGATTGGCTAAGCAGACTCAGCCCATTCGGCCAAATTCCTCATCTCTCTCTCTCGTTCTGTGTCTCCGGCTCTTTCTCACTCTCTCTCCATTGGCTGTTGTTTATCCACCCTGCCTGTTTACCTCCATGAGTCATCCATTTGTCACATTGCAGCTCCCGGTTGCTTTTGACGAACGCTGCCTTTTGCATAAAAGCCCAGCATTAATCGCCATGTTCTGACAGGATGACAGAGAGGTAGAGACAGGTTTCACAAAGGTATACTAAAATTTCTGTGTCAACCCCCCACCCCCCATCCCTCCGTTCCTGCTCCTGTTTCCTGCTGCAGTCGGTCTGATGAAAGGAGAATTGAATTTCATTAGTTACATTGTCCCCTGTTTTGAGCTTTGTGCTGTTTCTTTTTTCCTCCCCCCTCCTTCTCACTCCTTATCCCTCTCTGCCTGTCAGTCTTAGGTTTTCTCCCCCCTCCCTCGCTCCCTCCGTCTCCTCCATCTCTCCATCTCAATGCGCCACAGCTCCTCCCTCCACCTTGCACAGCTTCGACTCCTCCCTCTCCATCTTTCTTCCCTCACTCGCGCTCCCGCTCTCGCTCTGCTGGGTATGGCATGTATGTGAGCGGGTGCACTCCTGTTTACATGCATGCCTGCATCTGGGACAGACTCATGTATTCTGTGGACTGTAGCTGCTCGTGCTCCACACTCTGAGAATTTTCTGGACCCCTTGCTTGCTTTGAGGAATTGTTTGCCGTTTTTGTTTTTCCTCTCACTCATGAAATTCTTCAAAGGCCTCCCGTGTGCCACCCTGCCACTCTGGAGAGATTCGGATCCAAGCTGCACTCCGGCAGGATGGAATTGCCAAATTTAGACTCCACCGCATGACGTTTCTGGTAAGAGCAGTTTGCAATCAGTGCCAGATAAGCGTTTCGAGAACTCTGAGATTCTGCAAAGGGCTGAAAGGGGGAAATGAGACTGGGGTTTTCAGGGGGGAAATGTGTCCGAGAGGGATAGTGCACAGGCTCAGGAGAGAAAGATGCTGAATAATGCTTCTTAACCGGACACGGGACCAAATACTGTGGACTGTCAGTGCACAGGGAGGGGGTCATTTGCTACAAGCGAATATCTGGCCATGTAAGCATTCATGCATATTTTCACCTGCACTATGTTTCTAAAAAAATCTCAATCCATCCCCCAGGTTATGATAAATGTTGTCTGTAGTGCACGCTTTAATGTATGTGAGACTTCTGAGTGTATTTTTGGTGCTGTTGTCATGGTTTATGGCTTAAGGCTCTTTATTTTGCAAGATGCATTATGAAAAAAAATAATGTATTGCTTTCAATGCGTTTGAGTCTTTAATTCACAGACCTCATTATAGAGCTTCTTCTCTCTCTCTCTCTCTCTCTCTCTCTCTCTCTCTCACTTCCTCTCTCTCTCACACTTTCTTTCTCTGTCACACACACTCATTTTCTCTCTTTCTTGCTCTCTTTTCCCCTCTCTACTTGTTTTTCTGCTTGGAAGCAACTTCCTCTGCAGCTAATGTGGCGTTTAAAGCAATAACAACATTACACTTTGTTTCTTAATCTTGGCAAGCTGTCAAAAATACATTAAGAGGAGACTTACTGGATACATCAAAGATTCATACTCATACATTCATCTCAGTGTTCTCATTAGTACATCCTTTACAGCTGTCAGATCACTGTTTAGTTTCTTATATACATGTGCATTGTCTGCACATCTATAAAAAAAAAAATTTATATTATTTGCCATCACATATAGGGGCCAAAAATGTTCGCACAAGGTGTGAGCCAATTCTCAGATTCAAATCCAAGACAGCATGTGCTCTCCAAAAACCTCCTCCTGTTTTTTAATTTTTTTTTATTATTATTATTTTCCTCCCTGGGAAACACAGGGTTATCAATCAAAACATGATGCATCTGCAATATGCATATAGGCTTGTGTTGGATAGGAAGACTGGAACATGAAACAACTGCATGGCAACAGTATCCTGGCCACATTCTGAAGATGCTGTAGCTGCCAGCTGAGAAATCCAGGCCAAAACAGAGCAATGGCTAAAAATTCAGCACTGAATAGTGATACGAATAAGACATTGAGATATGTTTCAGTATTCTGGTGACTGTGTTAAAAGGCAATCTCCTCATCGAGCAGATTCTCAGTTGGTGGTAATAGCCATTATGATAATGCTGCAGTCTGATAACAAACAGCAGATGAAACAAGATAAGGCAGTGCTACAGGAGAACTGCATCACCTCACGCTCTTGTGCCATGCGTTCACACATAGATTAGAGCCTGTGACTGTCAGCCCTCGTGTTTTCACAGCTTTTGTGAATGATGCAGCCCAGGCAGTAAAACTGGGCTAAAATCCCAAAAATCATTGAAATTCATATCCTTTCCGACTGCGAACCCACCACATCCCTCTCTGCTTCCCTATTCATTCTCTTCTATAAGCTTTTTTAAGCAGTCAGTGAGGGCCTGCTTTCGGCCGTGGCATAGATAGACAGACCGGCCGTGCATTTGTCCATATTGTGAAGGGATGCAAGAATCGGACGCCATCAGCGCAGCAGCTCTTTTCTGTCACACAAAATGAGGGACTATTGAAATAGGGCTGTACATAGCGGGAAAGCCAGCAAGGGGCTGCTGTGAGAGGCGACCGAGTGGCATATCAGACAGCGCACACTCACTCCAGCCTCCCACAAATGTATTCAGAAGGTCACAGAGTCGCTTCACTGCAGCAGACTCACCCATTAAAATTTAATCATAACAGCTTTATGTAAAAAGTAAAAAATATGAGACCGGGCCCATGCCTTACTTTATTGCCACCCCGTTTCTAAGGGTTACGTATGCATGTGAATGAAAATGATCTTTACGCGTTTGAAGCAATGCTATCTGTCATTTTGCGGAAGTTGGCATCCTATCTCCACCGATCATCTGGGTGGCTGCTGATGGCAAAATTTGCGCCTTGTGAAAGACGAGAAGAAGATATCATTGATTGTATCGGAGTAATCAAATTATTAGCCTTGGATGGAGTGCTGGTCAGATGAACAATGCTAGCATAATTCAGGAAGCTCGAAAGTGATTATCCCGTGGCTAATTTCGTGAGATAAGCTCCTTCCTAATAGAACCATTGATAAAGAACTCCAAGGAGCTCGGCTTGAGCTAGATTGCTTTTGGGATTACGGGTGTCCTATATTCTCTCCACATTTTCTCTCTTCTTTTGTTTCAATTAAACCCAAAACAAAGAGCCCTGTGTTTAAAAGAGGAAGAGTGGTTGGAGTAATTACCAGCTTTGCATGCTGGTAGCGGTGAATTTAAAGTGAATCTCAAGAGCGTTAATGAGGAATGAAAAACACTTTATGGAATTATTATTAACTGTTGTCGGAAAGCTGAGGGGAGGACTGACATGAGACTGGGCCCAATTAAACTTCACACCATGACAAGGAACCAGACGGCAGCCGTAGATTTGGAAATTTAGCCAGACCTTGGGCTGAAATAACCTATATAATGTTTCAGCAGACCAACGAGTGGGCACATGCATGATGCCGCTTACAAGGACTAGGTGTGTTTTATTGTGAAGTGTAAGAGACAGAAACACAGTGCATCTGTTTCATTACCAGCCCTTGAAGGATGCTTATTTAAACTGCAACCATCACATATTGCTCCATCGGCAGTTAGTCAGAAGACCAATATTCAGATGACAGGTCATAACTAACTTCAATCTCAACCATGCTTGGAGTTGAAACATTCATGTCGTTTACTCAATTTATGATAGCATGTAACTTCCAGGCCACCAGTCGGTACAAAGAAGGGTGTTTCTCTTGGTCTGAACCATCTTTTCGATGGCGGTTTTCATTTTTGCTTCAGATTTAAATGCTTTTAGAGTACAAGCGTGGCAAGCTGTGAGGAGAAGTCATTGTGAATATGTATTCAGACGCTCAGACTTCTTGTTTCAGCATGCTACTCAATTCCATATACAAACTGTCCATATTCCTCTCTATACAAAAGTTTCGCTTTGACACTTTAGTCATATCTTTTATTTGAATGGTATAAATTTCAGCGCAGTGCTTGACATTTTTGCTTCAATAAGTCTAGAGTACTCTATGTTTCGACATCAAGGTTCATGTTACTTTTTCCTTTAGTGGAATGTAGCTTTCCAAACCTTGGGCTTTGATCTAAATCTTACTGTCATCAAAAAACAAGATCAAAAGAGAGAAGTCAAATGGAAGCAAACAGTTGGAAGATGCATCTCTGCTTTGAATGCTGAATCCATAGGCTTAAAACCCAAGCTGATTTGGTATACAAAGATGTTTGTGGGGGGTAGGAAGAAGACAAATGTGAGGGGCAAGCAGGGCTGATTATTGATTTGGCTCAGGTCCTCACTGATTAAGTGCTGTTGTAAATACCGATGAAGACACCTGCTTATGTTGTGATGAATGGTAGCGACTTGATTTGCCACTCACAACTTAATAACTTAACGCTATTTTCAGTGTCCTACCATCCAGAAGTATTTGTAAACAAAGTGTCTCTTTTTCCACTCCACTTTGGATTATATGCTAGTCCGTTATGTTATGTCCGTTATAGGTACAACAGATATAAAAGAATACATTTTAGCAGTCGATTCCTCTCTGCAGACCGCACAATGGTCCTGTAGAACTTCAGCAATTGAATGTGACTCCAACTGTCACAACTGTATCTATAAAACATTTCTTTACATAAAAGTTTTAAATGATCAGGGTATAAATGAATTGAACATTACAGACACAGAGCGAATGGGTCACCCGTGCCATTTCACAACCAGATTGCATGAGAGCAGACAACTAATTACCAGCAATTTAGGAGATAACTATTTATGTATTGGAAATATTTAGATAGCTGTTAACCACTGATTCGCTTCATACTGTGAAATGTGTGCAGTGTGATGCCAGAGAGGGAGAAAAAGAGAGAGCGACAGGCAGAAGGAAAGGGATGATGAATAAATAGATTGGAAGAAGGAACAAAATGAACTCCCTCAAGCCAGTATAGCCAATTAGTTGCTGCACTCTATATTCGCTTTACTTTCAACTCAGAGTAGCTTTCTATTAGACTGTTGTGCCTATTATAAAACATTATGCTTAGTGGTATCATTTGCCAGCACAAATGAATCATTATTTAAATCTTTCTCTCTGAAAGAATGTAATAACAATTAAAGCAAAATTAAACATTTTTTAAATAGTTTTTACTTGTGGCTCACATCAGACCATCCTCAAAACGCAACTCATTTTCATTATTTCTCTCTTGTGTTTTTTCATCCTGCGTTTGTATTTATGGATTTAGAATGAGTAGAAATATGATTAAAATCTGGTCTTTTTATGATTTATGAATCATGAATTTTAATTTAACCAGAGTTAAAATGTCTAAAGCTTTTTTAATGCAGTAAAACAGCAACCTGAGTCACAATGTTTAATCTGTTTTCTTTCATATATTGTACAATAAATATTCTACTCAATGATGAATCACCCCACCATTAGCAAATTATTCCTTCTTTTATATAGTACTGTGTTAATAGAAAGCACAAAAACCCTGCTGTTTACTGTAAAAAAAAATTCTCCCCCAAAGTATAACTCTCTGTAGATCAAAACAAGTTATTAATTACTATGTAAAACATGTTTCATAATTGTTTTATCTAAACTGGAAGGTAAATCCCTGACTGAAGCACTCGTTTGCGTTTAATGTACATAGTGAGAACACATAGTGCCAACTGGAAAACACACTACATGTGTCTTTTGTCATTTTGAACTCTTATTTGGGCCTATATTGACTATGGCCCTGTTTATACTTGGTATTAAGATGCTTTTTAGTCGATCGGATCACAAGTGGACAACGCTTGTCCACTTGTGACCACTTTGAAACGCATATAGATTGTTTTTGTAATGTAGAGGCTCATGTGGTCGAATGTGTTTGAACAGCAAAAAAAGACATAAACATTATGGGAAGCGCACTCGCCAGATGGGATTTAAAGTTTGTCGGTTTAAGTTTGGTTTGAAGACGAAAAACATACCAAGCACAATGTTCTCTTACCATTCTTTAGCACTCACTGCATTTGCTGTGGTTTTGCGGCTTTCAGAGCAGAAACGAAAGCTGCTGCTCTCCGTATATGTTTATCCGTCATCTCCGGGTGCATTCATATGTAAATTGCGCAAGCTTATTTTGTCCATTCAAAAGCCATACATTTACCTGTCCATAAACCTTTCCCTACAAGAAATAAGGACAGAAGTGGTTGAAAGTGGACAGATTAAAACACCAGGCGTAAACGATCCAATCGACCAAAACGCATCTTAATTCCAGGGCCTATAAAACCCAAATAAATAGGGATCTGCAAGTGGGTCACTCCCAAGCTTTGCTTATTTGTCTTGTTTGGTCAAGCTGAGGCTCACCGCCAAGGTCAAGAGTACGATGGTGAACAGGGAGAGAAAATTGAGACTGTGTAGATGGTCGGACGTGATATTTTTTCCTCAAGGTTATCGCCAGGATGAAACAGAGGGGACGGAGTGGGAGAGAGAGCAGGAAGATGGACCTTTGGGTTGAATTACATTTGTACATGAGTGGGAGAGACAGAATATCATTCAGTGAGCACTCAAACACATGAGTGGTGGAACATAAAAAAATATAAAATCAATTCAACTGATAGCCATCCTCTGTGGTTTCAGATGACAATGAATCTTGATATCGTCGTGACGGACGCATTTGGTTTCGTCTGTGTAATTAGCCTTGAAATAAAGCGTCCATGAAAAACAATTGTTTTTCATTGACAAAGGTAAATACTCATATTTGCTAAGAGTTTCAACCTTAACCATTCATTTCTCTGTGATGGTCTCTAGCTTAAACAGATAAATGGCTTGGTTTTCCAACGTTGGAGGCAGAATTGATTTTGCCCTCTAGCTTGACAGATAGCCCTGAAAGTAACAAATAGCAAAGAAGAGGACAAATCTTTGAAGCGCAATGCTTATTAACTTCATGAGTGTTGGGAAGGTGCAGTAATCTAAAAGAGATCTAGGCCTCCATTAGTAGAGGAAGGAGGCATCAGTCGGAAGACACCTTGCTAAAAAGAAAAAGAAGCCTCGCTAATTCCTCCCACCTGCTGACATCAGATAACTGAAAAGCAAGGCTGCAGACCCTTTCGTTATGAACCGGTATGGACTCGTCAATTAACCTGCTCATATTTTATTGACTGATTGAACTTGACTGTCTTCTGAATAGCTCCTGTTCAAACCCATGCCATGCTGAGTTTGAGATACAGTGGATGTTGCAATATGGCAAAATAGGGCAATACATTTGAGGGTCCCTTTCTCAGAGGAGCACTATATTAAAATATACTTGTGTTTGACACTTTATTTCTTCCCTTCGAGGTAGTGGGCAGAGTTGAATGGGTATGACCTTCCTATGTTACTGAGGGAAAAGAACAGAGGAGAAAATGTAATTTCCACCACAAAGATCTTAGGAGACCAACCCGCTTTAAACAGCACGCAGCCTGTCGTGTGACTGAATGTTGGGTAGTAATTATTAAACAAAGAGAATGCTTAGCGCTGTTCTAAAATGGGAATGTTGATGCATGCTCAATATATCATGCTTTTAATGTAAACAGCTGCATTTAAATTGCTTCTTAAGGGAACAGTAAATTTATAACAACAGAGATGGCCTTTTAATATTGAGGTGCATGCTTGTTACAGAACTGGCTCAACTTTAAGAATCTAATACAAGTGCACTACTCCCTTTTCCCATATGCAAAATGGCTCTCATTGACTACTGTATATTTCTTCAAATCAATCAGGCTAAAGGCGCACATTTCTGTCTGAATATATTGCATGCCAGGAACCGCTGGTTACACTAAAGTGCCCTGAGGTAGATATGCCTTTAAAGACACAATTCTCTACATGGAAATTCATGCAGGGTGTTGACTAATAAGATGAGCTATTGACCATGTGAGCGAGTTCACTATATTGAGAATTACTCCGTCAATGCAATATTCTGGCAGTGCAACAGAGAGGAGTTTTTTTTCCTTCTTCATACATTATTCATAGTTGCCTGACAGACTTTGATTTGTATGTTTACAGAATGGGGGCTTCCTGAGCGATGATTTAATCTTTTAATTGGATAATAAATCCAACACTTTGTGTAGTGGCTTTTCAATTGCCATCAGTTGACCACTGAGGCCAAATTAGTTTTAAAGCATTTGCATACCTTAGCATTTGGGCTAAAACAAAGGTTAGAGTGATTAGGAACAAATATGGAAGTGTGTGTGTGTGTGTGTGTGTGTGTGTGTGTGTGTGTGTGTGTGTGTGTGTGTGTGTGTGTGTGCAATCCATAATTTCAATTTGGAAAAAAAAAAAGAAAAACATTTTTGGTACATGTTGATTAGGCTTTTTGTTTTTTTCTTTTTTTATTTAAATCATCATTATTTTCAGTTCGCCCATTGGCAAGCATTTGCAAATTGCAGGCCAAGAAATAACGGCACAAATGTTTACAGTGTGCTTTTCATCAGTTTTAAAACAGGTACACATTTCTGCCCATGAGCAGAGCTATTTTCTTCCTGTGGGAGCACTATGTGACAACCACAACAGTGAACAAAATACAAAATTTTGATATTGGAAGCTACAGCCATGTTTAATTAGGAAAACTGTGATCACACCATAGAGACCTACTGTAATTTTATAGTGATTTCCATCTGCTTTTGTTTGCTTTTTAAAATTACTAAGCAAATTTGTCAATAATTTTAATGAGGCAGTACCTTTGACCTGTTCTCTCCTCTGACAAATCCCCCCAATTATAGTAAAAGGTCAAAGGTGGTTGTTTGGCAGATATTCGGGAGACATGCAAATTGAACAGAAATTTGCATCGCAGGATATGTCACACATAATAACCATTAAAATAACCCTGTTATGCCTCCAGAGGCTTGATGCCTGCTCAGTCGGGGAAGATCGTGATAGATTTAGCGTGATTAAAACATCCCGTTCTTGGCAGCTCTGTTTACGTCATGACCTTCACCCTCACACCTCTTCATGCCACACTAGTCGTTTAATCGATGTAGTAATTCTCTCACAGTAGCCTGATCGCTCTGCTCCCTGACTGTATGCAGATCACACTCGATAGATGAATGAGGGATAAGCACCCTTGACAGTAACGCTCCTTTTGATCTTGTTGAGGAGCACTAATATGGAATTGATATCGTTGAAACTACTCGCCTAATTTCAAACCAGAACTCAAAAGAATCTTTGGTCACACCTGACAACACTCAGAGATAGAATCAGCAGATCTATGCATTAAATCTATGCATCTATGCCCCTTTCTGCAGGCAGTTTCATTCGATCAAACTAGTCTGGCCTAATCCACTTCACAGTGCTGTCAGTTGTGTTGTAGTTTTCTCTCAGAGAACACTCTTTCTGCGTCTTGAAGTTTTCAATGTGCCATGATAATAGCTACCCTTGAGATATTCTATTGCGAACGTGCAAATACAAGTTGGCTATACATAAGCCCCCGGTTTCACAAAATGTTTTCCTAGTCCCAGACTAAAATGCCAGTTTGATGTGTTTTAACTGAAAGCAACGTGCCTTACACAACCCGATCTCACAGCAATTTGTATGTATTTTATGAGGTGGCTAATTCATACAAATTCGTATGACCTCACTCGTACGATTTCATACGTTTTTTGCCAAATCGTACGTATTTTACGAGTTGCCAAATTCATATGAATTAGAACAAATGACCTACCCCTAACCCCGCCCCTAAACCGACCCATCACTGGGGTTAAGACAAATCGTATGAATTCATACAAGTGAGGTCGTACGAATTAGCCACCTCTTAAAAAACGTACGAATTGGTCGTGAGATAGCGTCGGTCTTACAATATGTCAGTGCCATTGTTTTGTCTCAAGATGCACACCAGTAATGTTTTTCTAAGGCACGTTTATAAAAGTGTATAAAAATGTCTTAATTGAACTAAGGCCTAATCCTGGCTTAATCAAATCCCTGTCTGTGAAACCAGGCTAACATTTTCTATTCATAAAATATGCACTCTACTGTTGAATCTACTGTACATACAGTAGTATCATAAAGCTTCCATTGAGTTTGCATAAATGTATTGGAATTTACTGAAGCAAGAAGTATTTAATTCTGGGTCACTTTCACTTCCTTTACAAATGGGAGCTACTTAAAGTTTACCTAATTAATTATTAAAGCTGGCCTGTCTACTTAACATGATTTGTATTTGACTTGTCCAATTAGCAACCTCCTGCCTCATCGAATGCAACTCATGTGTCATTTTGGCAAGTTCTGTGTGTCTTGAGTTCCTTCATGTCAATATTTCACGAGTCTCTTCACAAGTCCTAAACCAAGATCTCCATCATTCTGAAGCACATAGCTGAAAGAAGCTATGAGATTGAGACTGAGTTTACTTAATCAATTCGGGAAGCATTGTTTGAAGGCTCAGAGGTTTAGAATGCTTACTATTTTGCACAGGAAAATAGTAGAGAGTCAAAGTTGATTTGGATTTAACCTGATAAGAACTGAATTGTGGTCCCTAGGCCACACTACAGTTCTACTCTAAATGCAGTCATTAATCATGTTCAAAAGAAAGAAAAAAAATTCAGATTACCATGTATTAAGTTAAAATGTCCATAACAATAGATATTTGGTTCAAATACCAGATAATAATACATATGATTTTATTTATTTTTTAAAATGGCAAATAAATCGTTCTAGATTAATTTGACTGATTTATGTACCTTGCTGTATTTTTATTTTTTTATTTTTATAGTATACACTGTGGTATACCATCTGCTATATATGTGTGCCATGCTTCATTTTAAAGGAATATTTTATTGTTTCTTTTTATTTAAATTATTTTATTATGTAATTAAAAGTTCTGCATTTTTGTGTATTCTGGAGGTTGCATTATAATAGTACGCTTAAATCATTACTAATTTATGGTGGTACAAACCATTATTGAACATTTATTTTCAGTGCAAAAAAGAAAGTACCACTGGCCATCAAAAGGATGGAAACTACAAATTACACGTCCAAGATATTTTAAAATAAATAAAAAGACTATTTCTGTGGCTATGCTTCTCTATGGTCCAGTGCTGTTTATGGTTGTTTTCTTTTTCTCATAGAGTCTTTTACTTTTTAATGCCTCTGTTATATCATTAATCAAAGCTCTGAGTTGCCTTTACACAGCATGTTCCAGTGCAGTAGTCTGTTACATTTTTTAAGCGTCAGCATTTTCTCCAACACCATCTTTTGCTATTTTAAGAACATGATTGTCTCTCAGCTCCTTTGCATTTTTTCTGTCTTGTGGAATGAATTTTGTCCATATTGTGACCCAATCTCTCTACCCTTTTTGTCAGCAGGTTACCATCAAAATGGTGGCCAGAGAGGCAAGTGGGCACAGCTACCTGGTGGCATGCTGGCAGCCCATTCTCATCCTGATGCTGGGTACCGTGCTGTCCGGCTCTGCCACTGGCTGCCCCTCTCGCTGTGAGTGCAGTGCCCAAGAGCGCTCGGTCGTGTGTCATCGCCGGAAGCTGATGGCCCTCCCCGAGGGAATTCCCATTGACACAAGGCTGTTAGATCTCAGCAAGAACCGTTTGAAAGCCATCAATCCTGAGGAATTTCTCAATTACCCACACCTAGAGGAGCTACAGCTTAATGAGAACACCATTTCCGTCATTGAACCAGGGGCCTTCAGCAACCTCCTTGGCTTGCGAACACTGGGACTACGCAACAACAAGCTGAAGTTGATTCAGCTGGGTGTTTTCACTGGCCTCAGTAACCTCACTCAGTTAGATATTAGTGAGAATAAAATTGTCATTTTGTTGGACAACGTGTTTCAAGACCTCTACAACCTGAAAGAGCTGGAGGTGGGGGACAACGACCTGGTGTTCATCTCTCACCGAGCTTTTCATGGCCTCAGCAGCCTAGAGCAGCTCACTATGGAAAGATGCAACCTGACCTCTGTGCCAACAGAAGCCTTCAGTCATCTGCACAACCTGATGACCCTCAGGCTGCGGCATCTGAACATCAACACCATTCGAGACTTTTCCTTCAGGAGGCTTTATCGACTCAAAGTCTTAGAGATAGCAAACTGGCCTCTTTTAGAAACCTTGACCGCGAAGTCCCTCCATGGACTGAACATCACAACCTTGAGCATCACAAACTGCAATCTCACTGCCGTCCCTTACGTGGCCATTCAGCACCTGGTGTACCTTCGATTTTTCAACCTGTCCTTCAATCCGATTGAGGTTGTGGAGGGCAACAAAATGCACAATTTGCTGAGGCTCCAGGCTTTTCACTTGGTTGGGGGCCGGCTAGTCAGCATCGAGCCTTATTCCTTCAGAGGACTCAACTACCTTCGTGTTCTCAATGTATCCAGCAATAAATTAAGCACTTTAGAAGAGTCTGCCTTTCACTCGGTCGGCAATCTGGAGACACTGGCTCTTCATGACAACCCCTTAGCATGCGACTGTCGTCTCCTCTGGGTCTTTCGCCGTCGATGGAGACTTAATTTCAACCGCCAGCAGCCATCTTGTGAAACACCAGAGTTTTTGCAGGGTAAAGAGTTCAAAGACTTCCCGGATGTTCTCCCGACAAATTATTTCACTTGTCAGAAATCTAAGATCCGAGATCACAAAGCCATTCATAGATTTGTGGATGAGGGGACCACTGTCCAATTCCCTTGCCAAGCAGATGGAGACCCCGTTCCCATGATTATATGGCAGTCTCCAAAAAAGCAATTCATCACAACTAAAAGCATTGGCCGGCTGTCGGTGTCTCCTGATGGCACCCTAGAGGTTAGATATGCCCAAATTCAAGACAATGGCACATACATGTGCATTGCCATCAATGCAGGAGGTAACGACACCCGTTTGGCTCACCTACATGTTCATAGCTACTCTCCCAATTGGCCCCATCAGCCTAATAAGACCTTTGCCTTCATTTCAAACCAGCCCAATGATAACAGTGCCAATGGAACTGGTGCGACGGATCCCTTTCCCTTTGATATGAAGACTCTCATAATCGCTACCACCATGGGGTTTATCTCTTTCTTGGGAGTGGTGTTGTTCTGTCTGGTGCTCTTGTTCCTCTGGAGTCGAGGGAAAGGCAATGCCAAGCCAAACATTGAGATTGAGTATGTGCCACGGAAAGTAGATGGAGAAAACAGCCCGACTGAGGGATCTCACAAGATCAGTATGAAGATGATTTAAAAGACTAATCACCATTGTGTGTGCATTAAGTGAATAGGTGTTCTTGACAACAGACTTATGTTGAGGGAGGAATGAGGGCGTAATCTTTGCACCCCTTACAAAGTTATGAAAAGAACAATGTTCTGACACAAGCCTTTTACATTTTTTTTTACAGACTGTACAGATCAATCACACTGAGATTGTGTCCTTAAAGGGAAAGCAGACAAGTCATTTGAGGGTTTCAAAAATCTGTGTACTTGTTTGGGTAAGTGTTGAAAAACATAGTCCTGTTGAAATTTGTGCGAAAGCCAGAATCCAGAGGACCGGTATAGATTTATACCCGTCCCCTCGTCTCTTTTTCTGTACATAATGATTTCGATGTACACTGGGCAGTACAGTGGATGAATGCAGCCGATCAGAGGATATGGATTTGTCGAGCCTACTGGAGTGCATGTGCTATATCTAGATACATGCAAAGTGTATAGGTCTAATTAAATCACTGTAAATGTCCATTACCAACTCTTTATAAGAGATCAATTTGTTTTAAATGATTTATCGATTAGACTTGACAATCATCAATATCTCAAAGGTCAAGTATTAATCATTAATTATGGTTTGATGGTGCGAATTCAGTTTTGACACCTTACATAGTATCATAAAGCCAGATGTAGCTTTGAATTTAAAGCCATTTGCTTTGACTGAACATGTGACAAAACTATTGGACCTTAGTTTTTATTCACCCACTGGTGAAAAGTTTACAATTTTATTGATTTAGTCATCAAAATGTCATCAATTTGCCATACTATTATGCATTTTCTACCACTCTCACAAGGCAGGAGTTACTCTGTGTAGGTAAATGTGTTCTACAACCCTTAAAACACTTACAGTGTTGTTTTTGGGACAATGGATGGCTGTAAAACATATTAAAATTACAAGCTTTTATACTTCAATGTCTTTGCTTATTTATTTTGCTCTGCTCTCTGAATTAAACCTTGAGAGCTGGTGAGGTAGGAAAATTGAGACACTGCGCAGCTAAGAAGCTCTCCCTCACACACCATATTACTATTCAACATTTTCTGAAAAACATCTTTTCTCTGTAAATACTCATTTCAGTGTTAGTGGATGGAACACATAACATTGGCAGTGATTTGAAATGTTAAATGAACCTAAGATTATAGGTTGAGACCACTGATCTATATAAATGACTGTGGTGAAGCCACCGAAAGTGTTCAAGCAGTTCCCTACTGGCAGTGGGCATCACTGAATTACAGCCAAAACCACCCGCTTTACAGCATATCAGTCGTATGTGAATAGTTTTTAAAATATATGTATATTAATTGATACTTTGAACGTTATCTGTAATGTTTATGGTCTTTTTGGGCAGGACAAGTAATATACAGATCTCATTAAGATGGGTGTGTCTACTGCACACTGCCCACACAGGTAACTGAACTAACACAAAATACATTTCTTTATGTACGCAATTATGCAGGAAATATTAAGCATGAACATATCTGGGATTTTTAACAGAAATTGATTCAAATATACATTGAATATTACAATACATACAATCCCCCTATTACTAAATTGCACTATATTATATTAAAAAGGTTTACCAGGCATCATTTTGCTTGGAGTGACAGTATAAATGCTGTATAAATAAGCCTCATATCTTTAAATCTATATGCAGTCAGCGTCATTTCTCTGAATAAGTTGTGAAGCGTGTATAGGCCTATCATTTCCTGATGCCTTTTTGTTGACTAACGTTCACTTCTCCTGGAAACCGTTAAAAGCTACAGGTCAGCTCAAATTCTATGGATTTTTACTAGCATGACAGTTTGTATATGAAGTGTTATTTGAATATATGTCTAAGCTAATTATTCATTTAACCAATTCATTTAGTCTTTATCTTTACTGCTTCGAAATACATGTTGTTACCAAAAACACTGTTGAATCATTTAGTTACTGTACAAATAAAAACAGTAATATATGACACAACATAATTACATAACAATAGTGAATGAACAGTACATGACGAATTAAGTTGTATGAGCATGCCTTACAAATCATAAATCTGTTTTCAGATTTCAGAAGAATAATTGTGACATTTGTAATATAATGCTGAGGCGTCTCGTCCATCAGCTGATCTGACATTCACAACTGTAAGATGAACATAACTTTCAATAAATAGAAGAAATTCCTGACTCTAAACAAATAACCATGTAAATGGTTAGGATGTTTGCGTTGTAAGAATGTGCAGGGAGACTTCAGATATAAAAATGCTGACTCGTTAGGTAATGTTTTCTCATTAAATCAGATGATTTCCTATTAATTGAATAGAATGTGAAAGAATACTAGTTAATATCAAAACGGCGGCACAGTGGCTTTACTTTTTATGATGTCATGAGCAATCTAGTCATTTATATAGATCAGTGGTTGAAACCCTATGAATCTGCAAATGGTAATTACATTAACTCAAAATGCATTTGTTTTTATCCTAAAGAAAAATAAGGCTTGACAGGCTTGGGGAAAAAACTGAGCAAAAGTCACAGTTTTCACATTTATATATATGATCTACCGGGTATTGTTGTTAAAAAAATCCCTTAATGCTCTAAAAATTGTCTTTCATTGTTATTTTTGAGAATGGATATGCATAAGTGTATGATCTCCTAGAACTAATCTACAGCGATAGACAATGTTGTGTATTTATTTGCTCTGTTTAATAGATTTGAGCTCCCTGCAACTCAAAGCCTGGCATTTCCCAATACTCACCACACACACACACACACACACACACACACACGAACACGAACACACACACATACAAATTTGACTTCTAAAGTAATCTATAACATGTTGTAACAAATCCACAAATATTCAGACATGCTTTAGTTTTTGAATGCGCTGGTTTAGACAAAGCTACCAGGGACAAAGCCACGGCACAAATCAGGATAGGACCAACTTGACAACCCATCATCTCTTACAGGGGCATAATGGAAAACATGTCAGCTGAAGTCAGAGCCCTCATGTTTAAAAGGGAAGCGATAGTTGTGTAATCTTCCTGCCTTTTATCTACCGAGATGACTTCCAAACAGTTGGCCAACCAGCGCAGCGCTTTAATACTGAGTAACTACAACAGCAAGGGAGAGAGTGGGAGTGGTGAACATTAATAAGAGAGGAAGTGGAGCATCCAGATGCCAGTGAGAAGAAAGAAAAAAAATGAAAGAATGGAGATGATTAATATTTAGGACCATTAAGAACAAAGCCAATATGGAGGCTGTGTTATTCAAAAATTATTAATTCAGGTTAATACAAAGCTAGATAAAATATTAACTACCATTAACTAAAATATGAATTAAAATTTTAAAGATGAGGATGTATATTTCCTTGGATTACTTTAGTATCTATTTTGTCATTTTTATATGAATCTGTTCTGCCTCCTTGGCTTTGTGACTGGAGGTTTCAGTACAGTTTTTGGAAATGGTGTCACACTACATTGTGATTGACAATCTTTTTTTTATTATTTACAGATGTGAATTTTTTTTTTTTTTTTTTTTTACTCTAGTAATTACTGAATTAACAGTCTTAGGCACCAACATACTTGAACAAATTTGCAGGTCTGACTGTAATTCATCATAATGAAGGTCTCTGCTATTGCAATTTGTAGATTACTGTTAAAATGACCATGTGGTTTATTAATACTACAGGGTGTGTATGGAATCCAGTCTAACATTGATCTGTGATACTCTGGGAACTTCTTAGTCTTTTATTATGTCAGATTGTGCCACTTTATTCATCATGTGGAGTTATTTACCCTCTGTCTTATGAAGAGTTTGTTCATCTGTCATTTCACAGTAATAGCATGGTGAACAACCATCAACCAATCAGATCTGAGGGACAAGTTCACAGTTTTTGTCAAGTTTATGCTTACAACCAGGCTTAGGTGCTTCTGCATCAGTGTTATTCAGCTATCATTTCTCTCTGATTTAAGGGATAAGTTATTGTTTTGAGGGTAGGACTAAATTTTCGGGAAAGAATGTTGTTCCAGGATCAGCAAATCAAAGTGTTAATATCTTGACATAATTTGTATTCTACATTAGATGTATTCTACAAGGCAGATATACATTATAACAGGAAAAATGCTGAACTTCACATTGTGTGATAGATTCTTTTGACAGAATGAGTAAAGCAAAGGAACACTAATTAATTTGTACTTTATAATCATTTTTTTTTCATCAGAATATCCGCATATTTGCATGTCCCTTCAACCTTATAACAGTGCTCACCAGTAAAATCCAGTGATCAGTTTTTGCACAGAAAAAATATTTAAATAATATTGACTGTGAATAATGTGCAATGATATTTACAGTCGAGACCACTATTAGCCAGTTTTGCTCTCAATTTAAATTTATTTTTCTATAACAAGGTTAAATGGAGAACATGTTTTGAAACATAAATGCCATGGGTTAATGATTTCAGTTTTTCAATAAAATGTGATTCAGTTCAAGAAATACTAAGTGATACCTATTACCCTAAGTACATTAATTCTGCAGCTACTGTGATGGGACTGAAATAATGTAGTGCTTTGATTTTTAGGAAGCTGTAGCCACATTGTTTAAAAACTGGCCATTAAAAACAAAACACAATGTTTGACAGTAATCTGAATATTAAGGGATACATCCCCTGGATTGTCTCTAGTGTTTGCTAACCTGATACTTCAGGCCTGAGGTGGGAAAATATAATTTCTGGAGAGTTTAGAAGTAACCTTCTCATAGTATTTTTCCTGAAGGTTTTTCACACACACATATAATAAGTTGAAGTCTGAAGTCTTTCTTATACAAAAATATATTTTGTTAACTATGTGCCACTGAGATATTCACATAGATTCTATATGGGTCAAGTTCAAATGAACAGTGATATGTTACAATAAACATTATGTGCATCTCTATATAGTTCATGATAATGTTGTTTAAAGTAAGGTACGATGAAATGCTAAATTGAACTAAATTTAAAAGTCTAGTCATTTTTCAAATTGAAAAACTCTTGGCGTATCACACATGAGCAAGAGCAGGCATTCCTCTCCTTCCGGCAATATGCATTTATGCATTTATCAAATATGGAGCTGCTAGTCAAGGTCATTTTGAATTATTTGAAGGCATTTCTTATTTTCCAGTCTCTTTAACTGTTGGCATGTAGGCACCGAGCAACAGCACAGCACTATAAA
The DNA here is from genome assembly GCF_024489055.1 of Chanodichthys erythropterus. Taxonomy (NCBI): domain Eukaryota; kingdom Metazoa; phylum Chordata; class Actinopteri; order Cypriniformes; family Xenocyprididae; genus Chanodichthys; species Chanodichthys erythropterus. The sequence continues at coordinate 20,187,647 of NC_090231.1, read as the reverse complement.
ACACTGTAGGCTTCCATTAAGTCTTTACTACATCTCAAGAAATCATAATAAACTGTAGAAGGGATGCTGTATAAGGCACAGCACTACAGTAGACTATTATAATGACATAATATTAGATAAAGCTCGGCCAAAAGATATAGATTAAGAAATGACAGTTTGATTTTCTGTCACCATTCAGTTCTATGAGCAGCTAACAGAATAAATCAAGCTTGGAGAAGATGTATGGGGAGTGAATTATTCTGGCATGTGGTCTTGCTTTTTATGCATAAAGCTGCGAGGAGACTGGCTCACTCACCGAATGGTTTTATTTGTAATGCAGCCTCTCTGGTGTTATCAAGTGAAGTAATTTTGTAAAGTTCGCAAACAGCCATCTCTTGAATAAGATAAAGGCACAATGGTGTCGCTCTTCTTGGGGCATTACCTATGAGTCACACGATAGACATGTCTCTGCATTTTTGGCATCTTTTTTGAAGCCAAGTCCCCAGTGTAGATTCTCTATACAGCTGTTGTACTCAATAATGTCTGATCATTACTTTTCAATTAACTCCACCGATCAAACTTAGCTCTTAGATTACTAATCAGTTTAGCCATGGTGAAGCAGGAAGAGAGCCCTGCAGCAGAGAAGAGTAATTACAGGCAGATTGGCCACTGTTGAGAGCCAATGACACAAAGCCTCTGTGTGATGGAGGAGGATAGCACTCATCAGGGTCTCACAGGCTCACCACATGCGCACACTGCTCCTCATGCATTCTCTTTACATAATGCCTTCTAGCCAGGAACACCTTAAGAGTACTATAAATCAGAAGCAGTTTAGTTTAAGTTTGATGCTGTCATTGTAGTGATCCTGATTATATTTATCCTGGTTGTATAAATGTCACTCTTTTAAGAACATTTTCACTTGTTTGTGAAAGAAAAAAAAAGTAAATCTAATATTTTGATTATGGTTCACCCACCTTAGAGTTTTACTCTCATACATTATAATTTATTCAATGCTAATGCTAAGCTAAACATTATATATATGAGAAATATCTGAATGTTTTTAGAATATCATTACCATACTAAACCATAGGCCTGTCAATGATTCAAGGTGAGTGATGAGTCAGTTGAGGACTCGGTAATGGCTCTGAATGATTCGCTGAGTGAGGTAGTCTGATTCAAACTGATAGGTCACTGGGCGATGAAGAGCGCTGCGGAAAAGGGGATGCCACATGAAGGGTTATAACGAAAGTGAGCAAAGTAACTCCTCTACAAAGTACTCGCCCTCAAGGCCGTTAGCGATGGGTATATGTCATGGTCACTTCAAGGAAGTAACCTTTGGTATAACTTTACAATTAGTTAATATTAGTTAATGTATTAACTAAAAATGAGCAATAACCTTAATAAAAATACAACTGTTTATTGTTAGTTCAAGTTAGCTCAGTTCCGGGAATTGATTAGATCGTAGGAAACAGAAGCAGATCTGAATCTGAATGCCAGTTCATATGCAAGTTTATATATATATATATATATATATATATATATATATATATATATATATATATATATATATATATATATATATATATATATATATATATATATATATATATATATATATACACACATATTATAAATTGTATATTGCCAAAAGTATTGGGACACCCCTCCAAATCATTGAATTCAGGTGTTCCAATCACTTCCAAGGCCACAGGTGTATAAAATCAAGCACCTAGGCATGCAGACTGCTTCTACAAACATTTGTGAAAGAATGGGTCGCTCTCAGGAGCTCAGTAAATTCAAGCGTGGTACCGTGATTGGTTGCCTCCTGTTAGGGATATCATAACAAAGTGGAAGCAATTGGGAAAAACAGAAACTCAGCCACGGAGCAATAGGCCACGTAAAATCACAGAGCGGGGTCAGCGCATGCCGAGGCGCACAGTGTGCAGAAGTCCGCAACTTTCTGCAGAGTCAATAGTTACAGACCTCCATAGTTACAGAAGTGTGGCCTTCAGATTAGCTCAAGAACAGTGGAGAGAGAGCTTCATGGAATGGGTTTTTTTCTTGGCCGAGCAGCTGCATCCAAGCCTTACATCACCAAGTGCAATGAAAAGTGTCGGATGCAGTGATGTAAAGCACACCACCACTGGACTCTGAACATTTTGGGGATGGCCCCTTCCTATCCCAACATGACTGTGCACCAGTGCACAAAGCAAGGTCCATAAAGACATGAATGAGTGAGTTTGGTCTGGAGGAACTTGACTGGCCTGCACAGAGTCCTGACCTCAACCCGATAGAACACCTATGGGAAGAATTAGAACGGAGGCTGTGAGCCAGGCCTTCTCGTCCAACATCAGTGCCTGACCTCACAAATGCGCTTCTAGAATGGTCAAAAATTCCCATAAACACACTCCTAAACCACGTGGAAAACCTTCCCAGAAGAGTTGAAGCTGTAATAGCTGCAAAGGGTGGGCCAACTCCATATTAAACCCTACAGATTAAGAATGGGATGTCATTAAAGTTCATGTGCACATAAAGGCAGGCGTCCCAAAACTTTTGGCAATATAGTGTGTGTATATGTGTGTGTGTAATGTAATATATATATATATATATATATATATATATATATATATATATATATATAAATTAGGGCTTTAATTACATTAATTAATTTAATTAATTACATACTCTGTGATTAATTAATCTAAATTAATCGCATACATAATGTTTGCTGTGAAAGTATTAAATATTTAAATTCAAATTAATCAATGCAGGGTTTTTCCAGGGTCAAAAATGGTCTTTGGTGGTGACAGACATGGTCATCCACACAAACAGTAAAAAGTGCCCTACCCACGTGATCTGCGAGCCTGATACTGACAATAAAGTACCCGTCACTCTCACTGTAATTCTTTCTTGCCCTCTTTGCAAAAAAAAGAAAAAAAAAAGTTATTTTATAGCTTTGTAAGAGAAGATGTTTTTTAGCTAAACCTGAAAAGTATTAAAAAGTAGCATTTTATATTAACTAATAATATAATTTTCTACCATATACAATTGAATGCACCTAGCTAACAACTTGCTTTGTTCTGGTTTCACCTCACTCCAGTCTAAACTAACTGATTTTATAGGTAGGCCTAATTTACTACACATTGTCATTTAAATAACCTGAAGGCTAATTAAGGCTAATTTTACTGACCACTCTTGCTAAATGGGGTAAGCACACTTATGTTCTCATTTCAGAGTTGTTCGAGTAAATGATTCATTACAGACCGTGTGGACAGATCCATAGACATCATAAGTTGTTGCCATGATTCATTAAAATTAATCTGTTCAAATGAGTCGTCACGAATTGGACATTAGCGGACGTTGACGCGTTGCGTGCGAATCGCAACAGTTATTAGGATATCGCAAAAGATTTGTCAAAACACTTCACCACTGGATAGGATTTTCTTTTTGTTTACTGAAAGTGTGGGTTATGTCAGCTGCACTTGCACTTGTCAGAAAAGATGAGGTGACGTTTGAGCACTATTATTCACACCCAGCGGTTATTCAGGAAAAACATTCTCTGAATGTGCCTCGTGAAACATGGATTCGGTCTTACGAACTTTTAGCATCGTGTCAGTTGATTATTATGTGTGAGGTAGAGAGAGTGCAAAGACGGTGCTTACTTTGAAGACAGTGGAATTTGTCCACTGACAAGTGAGTTTGTGAATCTTTGAGATTGACTCATTAAAAAGAATCAGTTTGTATGAGTCATTTGTTTGTGAATCGGTCATCACAGCTTTGTGCTGTGTCCGCAGTTGTGTGCAGGAAAAAATGGAGCACACTCTACAGATGTAATCTATCACCAGTAGTCTATCACCACCTCATGAGATGTTATCTGATGCAACCGCATATGGATGCCCACAAACTTTAGATTTTTAGCAGTCTGGAGCCGAATGGTACCTCACTGGAACAGACTTTTTGAATCATCAACTCACTACACAGCAATGCACTGGGCATAATTTCCATCAAATGTGCTTTCAGGGCACTTATATTCTTGAGTGCAGAGCAGTTTTCATCCCAATTGACCAGTGAAGACAGGTGGCACATTGGCTCTTATATTAGATTACAGGGTGAGATACTGGCAACCATCAACATGCTGAAGTGGTATTTAACCATAGCAGAGTAGAGGGGAGGCAAAATATGAATTAATGGAACTGCTCCCATGTGTTTAACAGCAGTAAGTAATAAAGTAATTCATATGCTTTTCCTCTCTGATAGGTGCTGCCAGCTGTGTCTGTGCTGCTTAAGGAGATGACAGGCCTCTGATGCCAGCTTGGGAATGATTAGGAGGACTACCATACCAAAATGCCAGCTGCTGTGACTTTCTATAAGAGTAATCACCAACACTATGGATGTGACCGTATGGACATGCCAAAAAGCAATAGTCCAGGGTTGTTGAGATTTACTACAGCCTATACTTTAAACTGGGTATCTACCTTATTTTTCAGGGTGGAATTGTGCAAGACTTCCAATTCATTAGCCACTATAGGTAAATAACTACAAGAATAACAAATAGTAAAACTATTTGCACTACAAACCAGTGTGTTTATCATAATCAATCAATCAATAAATCAGTTTTACCTTATTCTTTTTCTTTATGTTCACAGTGCACACTGAATAAACAAACATGAGTAAATGGTTTTTGTGATCCATTGCCACAAAACATGTGAAAGGGATAGGAAGGAAAACCACAAGGAAAGAGAGAGAGAGCAAATTAATGTTTTTTTTAATTAACAGTAAATTATGATTCACTGTACACTAATTAGAGCAGTGAGGGTGCTGGAGAGGCGCTTAGCTTTAGTTTAAAATGAACTAAAACACACAATTAAAGGCAGTCCATGCACTGTAATTTCCAAGGGGCATACTGAAAACTCTCCACACAGCTCAGATGCACTTTGTAGATTTCCTGCAGCCACAGAGCTACTGTAATCCATTTAAAACAGTTAACATGCATCAAACTATACTATTAGTTAGTGTGTAATGTTGCTGTTTGAGCATAAACAAAATCTGCAAAGTTATGACGCTCAAAGTTCAATGCAAAGGGAGATATTTTCGTTTAAGGACTACAACAAACGGTTGGTAGGGACTACAACAAGCTTCTTCTGATTTCACTAAAACATCAACCAAAAAAACCCCATTAATTTTTCATACATTTTTCATTCATTTAGTGGTCATTTTAACTGATGATAATAATAATCATAATTTAATAATACTGTATATTTATTCAATAATTGTTTAATACCATATACAGTGATGCCGTGAAACGGTGATAATTTCTGAGAAGGTTATCGTACCGTCAAAATCTCAAACTGTTACAACACTACACGGAAGATTCCCCCACCCCACCTCCACTGTTAAAGAAGTAACTCAGTAACTATAACTCTGAGTAAATTTTAAATTTTACTTTTTAGTTTTACTTGAATACATTTTTAGACTGGTAATTTAAAGAAAGTAATAGTACTTTTACTTGAGTAGAATATTTCATTACTCTTTCCACCTGTGACAGGAAGTTTTATTAAAGCTACACTATGTAACTTTTTTTGTTCAAAATTAACTCATTAAAATGTAAATAATGAGTCAATACATCTTCAATCCTTCTTCCAAAACTTATTTTTATATTACCCTGATTCACTATGTTAAGCCTATTATAAGTGTAAAAGTATTATAAATGGAGTCAAATTAAAATTATCTATATCAATTCTTTGAGGTGTAAATGTGATTAAAACATATAGGCTATTTTCATATCAGCTTGTTTGTCTTGCTGTGTATTTCACACAACAGGTGTCCTTGTCATTATTAATGTCTCTCCCTTATAGTTTTAAGAAATGCCTAGTGTTTGATCATATGTTGTATATTGACTAACATTGGTATGTACACATAAAATATAGCTAATCTTATTATAGAGCTTTTTCATTTACTGTTACATTTACATACCACCATTACAATTATAGTGGTTAGAAATATATTATTAGATTGTTTAGATAGATTGGACTTTTGGTTTGTTTTCATCAGTTTCTTTTGTTCTTAGTTTGTCTGTCTTCACCTAGTTTCTCAGTTAATTTCTCAGTTTGTCATTTCGTTCACTTGTTGTCATTTAACTAGCTCATTTCCCTGGTGTATAAATACTTCCTGTTTGGTTCAGTTCAATGTCAGTCATTGCCAGTGTTAAGCTGGTTGTGTTTGTTTTCCTTATGTATTCCTGCAACTTTCTAATTAATGACTGTTTCTGAGTTTCCCATGTCTTCATGAGCTATTTACTACAGATTACTGTGACAGAATGACGGAACGAATAACAAGTTTGAAGATGGACTAACTAACTTGGTGTTGCCTATTGCTTGCCAAGGTAGGCAACACTATTGGAGAACTCGTGGTGGATATTGCAGCAAGAAGACGTCTCGTTCACCATGTGCGAGGCAGAGAAGGAGTCAGCTACCTGGGTCATCACGGAGCCGACGCAAGCTGCTCAGTCCATCTCAGAGCCAGGAGCGGACCTCTGCCTAATAGATCTGTGGTCTGCGGAAAACTTCCTCTCCCGAGCCCCAGCCCTTGATTCTTTGCCCTTCACGCTGGTCCCATACACCATCTGGATGATCCGGTCCCATCCAGAAATCTTCCTCCTCCGATGTCCCCACCTGATTTCTTGGTTCCCCCGGTGTCACCTCAATCCTCTAGGCCCATGCCTCTACCTCGGCATGTCAGCCCGACGGCTCTCTATCGACTCCACTGTGGTCCATCAGCCCTGGGATGACTCCGGGCTCCCTCGTCCCTCTGAATCAGCCTCAGTCAGTAGTCGCTCTGCCTCCACGCGGACTTGCGGGTCTCCTGATGCACATCGACCCTCCACCACCTTCAGCTCCACTGAGCTTCTTCTTCCCTTCGGCTTCCCTGTCATTCTCGCTCACTCCATTGTTGCCCTGGTCTGCTAAGCCCCCATCTCCACCTCGGTCCCACGAGCCAGCAGCTCTACTTTGAGCTTCCAGGATGTGGATGTCGCCCTGGTCCATCAGCCTCTCTGTGTGGCCGGATACCCCATGCACCCTGGTTCCGACTCCGTCAGTCAGTCCCTGGGTTCCGGCAAGTCCTTCAGTCAAGGCTCCACCCTGGTTCCTCCCACGACGGCTCCACCCTGGTGTCTGCTTCCATCGGCTCCTCCAGGTTCCTGTCCATCACCAGCTCCAAGCCCACCTTTCAAAGCCCCCTCACATGGATGCGCCTTCCACAAGGGTGGAGTACTGTCATGATTATGGATTTTCAGTTTGTTTTTTAATTAGTGTCCTTTGTTCTTAGTTTGTCTGTCTTGACCTAGTTTCTCAGTTTGTTTGATTAGTCATTTTGTTCACCTGTTGACATTTCCCATGTATTCCTGTCAGTTTCTAATTAAAGAGGTTTCTGAGTTTCCCATATCTTTGTAAGCTGTTTACTGCAGCCAACTGTGAAAGGTTAGAATAACTTTTAATTTACTATTTCATTGAATAATATTTTTAATAAATTAAGTATTAAAAGTTCACCAGCAATAACAGCAGAGCATACCACAATATTGGTTTTAATTGGACTATTTCTGAACACATGATATTCTTACATATAGTGCAATCAGCAAGTTATGATTGGCTGTCTGACAATATAGCTTATTTTCCCCAGGTACCCAGTGCAACCAATTATGTTGTATTGTAACACTATTACACCAGCCAGGAGAAAATAAATTAAAAGGAAGTGCCAGAGCCAAACAGAACACTAATCGCAACTGTTGTGATTTCACATGAATAACTTTTACAGTCTTATTTTACAAATTCATTACGATATTTCTTGTTGCAGTTGATTGTGTTGTTGGAGATGCTGGATTGGTTTGAGTCAGCCAGAATTGTTGCAGTTGCTCTAAAGATTTACTGCTGAAGCATTAAGATTTCTGCTGACAAAAAAACAAAGAGCATTCCCTCAAAATGCTTGTGGAACTGCCATGGAATGACTAGTGCGAGGATTTAAACTACCAATATGATCCATTCAATAGATGTTATTGCTTACAATAGCTGAAGCATGTATATTCTTTTGGATATCCATATTCTGAACACCATATGCTATCTTTAAAGCAGCTGTTTATATATATTTACTATTGATCTATCCTCTTAATAATAACATTCTGAAGAAATCAGAATAGCACAAATGCATTGACAGTCTTGTACTGACAGCTGAATGAAACACAGACAGTCCACTGAGACGGTTCAACAGGACTTTATTGTATGTCCAGGACTATCTGGATTCCCATAATTTGTTGTGGACCAGATTTCATTTGTATATTAATGAAACTGTTTAACAGTCCATTGTGTTTTAATGCAAATGGGACATAGATGTGAGTGCAACAGATGAGTATACTCTCGCACACACACTCCCCTTAAAATGGACAATGTAAGTAAATTGAATACATTAACCTTTCGTGCCTTTGTTTTTATTCTGCTGCTTGATAGTTTAAAATGAACTAACAGTGGTCAGCAATACTATCAGCCCTGGGACCAATGCAAAGTGCCTGATTACCTGACTGCAATCAGCCTTTAAGCTAGAAAAATATATACTGGTACAAAGGGAATGCATTAGGAAAATGGGTGTTTTGTCAGAAAAGGTACATCCCATCTTATAAAAAAGGGCTTCACTAGTCATCATGCTGTATGAATGAAAGGTCACCAGTGCTTTTCAAGCAGTAGGACACAACAGAAAGTTCCATCAGCCATTTCAGACAGCCTCACAAAATCACACAAAGAAGTGTTAGAAGTGACTTATCCAGAGGGAAAGAGTTTTGTTGTTGTATTTTTCCCCTTTTTTGAGCAGCTACGCCTGTGACAGCTCCTGTCTTTGACTGCATCCCTCATTATGAAGCATCTTGCATCAAAAGCATCCTGTCTGTCACATGATAAGCTCATGAAAAAGCTAGATATTCTACCATACAACAAATCAAGCTCCAATATATTCTCAGTGAAGCAATGTAAGACAACACTTACATTCTTAGTTTTAAAAAAAGGAGAATCAGAAGCAACTGCAGTTTCAGTGTCAATTTGCCAACACAGAATCATTAATGTACACAGAATCATTAATGTACATGTACTAAGGCTTTATTCCTGTGACAGCAAAGCTGAAATTTCAGCATCATTACTCCAGTCTTTAATGTCACATGATCCTTCAGAAATCATTCTAATACGCTGATTGTTGCTCCAGAAACATTATCAATGTTGAAAAAAAAGCTTTTCATTGAACCTCCTATTTATCAAGGTTTCCACAAAAATATTAAGCAGACAAAACCATTATTGATGTTGAGCACCGATAATAAATAATAATAAGTAACGGCTGCTGAAAATTCAACTTTGCCACCACAGGAATAAATTACATTTTAAAATATATTCAAAACAGTTCTTTTAAATGTTAATAACATTTCACATTATTTCTTTTTTTACTGTATTTTTGATCAAATAAATGCAGCCTTGGAGAGCATGAGAGACTTTTTTCAAAAACAATAAAAAAATCGTAATTATTCCAAACTTTTAAATATATATATATATATAACTTTGATACCAATTTTGATGATAGATAAGCTATATGTGTTGTATAATTACTCATATTGTGATATCATTTGGGTCATATCGCCCACCCCTAAAATGTGTGTTGGCTTTCAAATGCAGTAAAACTTATGGATTAATATTAGTTTAAATATTAAAATGTAATATATCTCAATACTATGAAGGTAGAAGTTGCACTCCTTCAGCCACTGTGTTCTCAAGGATAGTGGAGGACTCTAAAGGTCCTTTTTAGAGCGTGCAGGAGACATGGGCTGGATACATGGTTGCCGAGAGCAAATATTGATTTTCCTCTCTTCCCACTGTGGGTTGCTTCTGCAGTGACAAGTTCAGGCCTCACCCACGCTGTTTAAAAACCAGTGTGTGGGATCTAAGTGAATCAGCCATATGTCCCCTTCAAAAAATGTCCTCCCAGGCTTTCTTTTTCACACACTCATAAGCAACTCTATCAACACATCCTTCAGGGATGTCCGTCTCCTCTAATTTAGATTTCAATTCAGTCTCTCTCGTCCCCCTGTGATTTGCACACGCTGTGAGCACTGAGTTGTTTCCATGCATGTTGTCCTATTTTCATTAGACCTGTCACTCCCATTGCCAGTTACATGGGCACATTTTCATGAAAGCTACCAGATGTACACATCGCAAGCACCATGAAGCAATGACAGCCACATCAGCATGCTTCTCCTAATGCCTAGCTCCCTTCTGCTTTCCTCAAATGAAGCTTTCTCTTGCTAATAATATGTTGGCAAGAAGGAACCCTCTCGTCTTCGAGAGAGATTACATGCTTCAGAGTGGGGTGTATGGCTTGGTAAGTGGTGTCTTCCAGGGATTATGCCATTACATCTGTGTGTGTCAGTTGATAAATGAAATAGCTCAACTGTGCATGTTGGATAAAATATCCAATTAAAATGAACCATGGGGCAAAAACTGAACCCACTGGTCCTACAGTGCATTAGCATGAGGGCATGTAGGAGCAACCCGTGAGCTGGCAAGTTGCTCAAAGAATTTTATTGTGCCTTTAAGCACAGCACTTTAAAACAGATTGCAATGAGCTTAAGCTTAAGCGTCTGTGGAACATCATTTAACTGACGATTCTTATTTGGTTTAGATCATGCTTTTTTTTTGTGCCATGTTGTTAAATAGATACTTTAAAAAGGCACCATTATTTGCTTTGAACGTGCATGCGCTGCAGATTTGTGAATGGTTGCCAATGATTCCCAATAATGTTAAGTGTAATGGATTATAAAGTTATTGTTACTGTAATTAAATTCATTTTTAATTTAAAAAACAAAACAAAAAAACAGTGACCTAAATTAATAATGCAGTTACTTTTTCCATTAAATAATGCGCAATCTGATTACAATTTTAGAGAAGTCATTAATAATCTGTGTTGGATTATTAATAACTTTTTCAACACTTCTCCCCTAGCACAGTATGTTTGTTGCAAGATAACGTAATACTGACATGTTTTCAGACTGATTCATTCACTGCTGCATAGTAAATAGAATCAATTTTAACTCTTGCATCAGGTTCCTTGTAATTAGGTTATTGATTTAAGTTCTGGTCTTGTTAGTAAGTTTTACAGTTCCTTCATTTTAGTTTTTTAGGGTTTTTTTTTTTTTTCCTTGCCCTTGAGGAATTTTTTTTTCTTCAATATTTAGAGGTATAGACATAAGAATAAACTGCCAAACCGCAGGTGTTTTACATAAGATTATTTGTCTCTGACAGTAGATCAAATTCGAGCTGCCTGCCATTTTAAAGACATTTTGTGCTGGATATTCAGGGCAAAATGTCCATTATCAAGTATTTGGTGTATTAATACTGATGCATCTAAAGTACATGGCACTGAACATACACACACACACACACACACACACCTACACACACACAAACACACACACATATTGTAACAAACGGGAAAATATTTAAGAAATATCACTGGAGCTATTGTAATGAATATCAGCTGTGATAGCACAAGGCCGCAAGTAATTACAGCTGCTATTCATATCAACAGCACAAATATGTGATATTATATTGCTTTATTGCTTTTACATTACATTTTTAAGTATCTCCCATTTTAGACACATTATTGCCAATTAATTTGTCTTTTTTTAGCTCAGCTACAGCGAAAATATTTCCAAATGAAGGCAGAGCAGAATAAATAGTTCTGAGTAGGGTTTTTTTTACCTGAATGAACCAGTGTTTTTTACTCAACGAATCGGATGAGTGAATGATTCACTGACTTAAAAGACCACCAAGTTTGTCATTCCTAAATGAATCAGTTTTTGAATAAACTGATTAAATGAATATTTCAAAAAAAAAAAAAAAAAAAAAAAAATGCCACCTACTAATGTTTATTTTTATACAGTGTTTTGTACTGGTTGAATTGGGTTAATTAAATGATTCAAGGACTTAAAATATTATCATGTTATGTCATTCCTGAATGAATCAGTTGTTGAATGAAATGAATTGAATGAATATTTCAAAGACTCACACATAAAATATATTCATTTTGAGCCACCTACTGGCATAATGATATAATTTACAGAAAGAGGAGTGATACAAACACTGAAAAGTCCCAGTGCTGTTGGACCGTTTTAACCGTTATGACCGTTATGTACATTAAGTGCTATACTCTCAACAAAATCCTGTTAATGGATGTTTTAAATAATACGACTTTAGAATGTGTTTTATTTGGACTGAAGGGCTTAAGTCCAATATAGCAGTGTCCTAGATGTGTTTCATAAGTCATGTAATAGATAATGATTGGCCTGCAGTGTGGGAGTTCCAACAGTTCAAGGAAACAGCCAAGAACTGACTAGAGTTGTTTGTCATGGTAGATCAGTTTCTTACCATGTTTTCACAAGGGGTTTGGCAGGACCAGGCTGATTTGCATGAGTCTCATCACTCACTTTCACATATTCTCAGGTATATGGATATAAAGAACTCTAACTCTCAGGTATCATTAATAGAACTAGAAGGAATGATAGAGATCGTCATAACCTAGAAAATACAATTCTCGACTGCCTGTTGTAAACAGATCTCCCCTGCTGGGTAATGGGAGTGAGCCAGAAACTGGAGGGTTACTGACATCACAATCCATCTCTGCCGTCAATATGTCCTTGAGAAAAGCACTTATAGCTAAGTTGCTCCATGGGGACTGTCCATGCAATTAATCTAATGTAAGTTCAATTGAAACTGTGGCTGCTAAGTCAAAATGTTCAATTTTAAAGGTGACATCCTGCATTAGAGATGGCTTGGCAAGAGGGAAAGCTCAGATTTGACAAGGTGAAACATCTGGTACTTGGTGGGGGGTAAGAATACAAGTAGCCACTGGCAGACCTGCAAATATACTGTACCTGTGCTTTCAGAAGCAGGGGAAAAGGATAAAAGAGACGTGACTCTAATCAGAGAGTGAAAGAGTCTAAAGTCGTACAGGGCCAAATGTGTGGCTAGCATAATAATGGATCAACTGCTGTCCTCTTGGCCACACAATTTAATACTTTTAATAATTAAAGTATGGCCATCTGCATAAGTACATTACTGTAGAAATGCAATGTGTAGAAATATTTGTTTTATTGTTGTTGTTGCTGCTGCTCTTGTTTATTTGCACATAGTAATCTTTAAAATCTATCATAATAAGGAATAGATGTTTAGTATAAAAAAATATATTTACTTTACATTGTCAAAAGAAACTAAAGATATCATGCATGTCTTTTGGGTTAATATTATTATAATACTTTTATTCAGCAAGGATGCATTAAATTGTTAAAGGTGCCCTAGAATTGAAAATTGAATTTACCTCGGCTTAGTTAAATAATTAGAGTTCTGTACATGGAAATGACATACAAGTGAAAAAAGCGTTCTATGGCACCTTTAAAAATTGATAGTAAAGACATTTACATTGATACAGATTTCTATTTAAAATAAATGCTGTTCTCTTGAACTTTCTATTTGTCAAGGAATCCTAAAAAAAAAATGTATCATGGTTTCCACAAAATATTAAGCAATTGTTTTCAATATTACTAAGAAGAAATGTTTTTCAAGCTAGTTTTTCCTCTGCTGTAATGCTGCGTTCACGTCACCTCGTATTTACCGGATTCTTGAAATGACAACACGTGACGTTATATTCGGAGCTGTTCACGTCATCGGACTGGTAATTATGCGTTTCCATGGCACCACTATCAACGCCTAAATGAATCTACAGCGGCCAGGTGGTACAGCGGCCACGTGGTACATGTGGGAGCTTTCAGAAAACTCCCAGCTTACAAGCTGTAATTACGAGCTCTACGAGGACGTGAATGCTTTTTACAAGCTAGAATCTCGTAACTACAGGAATTACGAGGCCGCGTGAACGCACCTTTAGTTCAGCTTTGCCATTTACACAGACACGTCAGGCTCCACCATGCACCAATCACAACGCTCCCAATCACCGGAATACTAATCACAGTCACCTGCACATCATTATCCCCTTCATCACCGCCAGTATATAGAGCACTCACTGTCCGGTCTCGTCGAGCTACTTACCCGTATGCTTACCTCAAGGACTCCTTGCGTGCTATTTACCTGTCTTCTGTGCAACCCGATCTCCCAGTGTGTTCCTCGTCAGTGTGTGAGTGCTCCTACGTCTCCAGCTCCATTCAGTTCAAAGACTCCATCATCTGCAGTCACAAAAGGACGGTAACTATCATCAGTCATTACCATTGTTCATCTGTTCTACCCTGCTTTCCATATCTGCTCACTGGTTTAAAAATAAAGACTACCTTTGTACATCTGTGTCCGACCCCTCTGTGTCATAACAGCCATAAAAGGAATGAATTACAATATAAAACATATTTTAAAATGTATTTAGTTTTTTATAAACATTTTACTGACCTCAAACCTTCTACGGTAGTGCAAATGTCATTAATTCATATTAATACTAATATTAATTGGATCTAAATAGCTGAAAACCTACACAGCTTATTTCGACATTAATACAGTTAATAGTAAAAAAAGAATCCTGGCATCACTCCAGAGGCCCTGGCAAAGCAATACAGTAGCAAAATAATTTCTACCCAATTGAAGTCAATTAATATTCAATGGCTTATCTATAATTCAGCCATCTATCTGAGATAAACGTTTGTTTATCTGGGTTCAGCATCTGCACCCACACTAAATAGAGTTTAAATTTAACTTCTATCTAATTCACTTCATGTAATGTGTGTACCCTGTCGTCGAGCATTGCTCTGCAGGAAAAGCATAAACCCTGGAATGGAGGAAACAGCTGTCTGGGAGCATTACTCTCTACTGATCCCAAACTATGTTTGTCAGAGGTCAGCCTAGGGGAGCAGCTCAGCCTGGTCAAGGTTTTAAACGGTGCACAGAAAGATGACAGACGTAATTACCACTGCTAAGTTTTGAGGGTCCCTTGTTTACTCTTGCAAACCATCAGCAATTGCAGGGTCTTTGACTTGATTGTCAGGCTTTGCCATTGTTTTACGGCTCTGCCCTAAAGCAACAGAGTTGAGCGGTGCATCACAGATGATACAGCCCCCTCTGAGTGGAAGTTGAGGGGGAGCAAGGGGAGAGAAGAACAGGGGGGAGAAAGAGAGAGCAGGGGCATCCATAGCCTGCTCAGCCTCCAGGCATAGCGGCAGTATGGTGTCAGTAATGAGAGTCCTCCAGCAGAGCGGGGACCAGACACTCTGCCTTTTCCACTGCAGCAGATGTCACAGCAGGGACAGCTGAACAGAAAAGAGGCACGGGCCAACCTTCTTCTCCTGTGCTATGATACAGATGCTGAAAGAAGTGCTCAGTTCTCAGCTGTGCTTAATTATGGTGCAACTGCATAAGTGCTGTTAGCAGGCTTGTGAAAAGTAACGGGCTGAAAAGGAGGACAGTAATTCTACCCCGTGGTGCTGGAGAGTCTGAGATAGACATATTCATCACTCACACTGCTGTGTGGATGGTGAAAAGAAATGGATCATAGTCCAGGCTGAAAGTCACAAGAGTAGAAAAAAAGTAATGTTGGATTTATTAAATCCCCTTTCACTGAAATTACGAATATAACAAATATATTTTTTTCGTGATGTAACTAAGTTGTTTAATTTCATTCAGAATTAATTGAGTTGCACTTTTTAAGTAAACTGCGTCTCCCATCCAACCAATGGCTATGCTGAAAAGGTTGTGTAGTGGGAAAATCGGAGGGTTGCTGGTTTGATCCATGCTATGCATGAAGAGCACAACCTTAATAAGTTAGCTAAACTTGGACTCATTCAGTACATTGCAACAAACACAAAATGGCTAGTTGTGTGGAACCATTTGACGTGATATTTTAAGTAAATCCAACATTTCATTTTTTTTTTTTTGAGCGAAGAGAAATTATTATATGCAAATTAAAACAATAAAATAATGTACAAACGTAAAATAAGGCTTCAAGGCTTCAAACTGAACTGAAGCATTATAAGGTGTCTTTTCACTTTTTTCATTAGTGAAAATGATTGTGACATTTTCAGTTTGGTTGTGAAGCACCATGGTAAAATGAATAAATAATGAATGTATGAATATATCCACACAAAATATATCTTTTGAAAGTAAAACATAGTAGGTTTTCTAGGGCTAATCAATGTAGGATCTTCACAGTTCCCATACTACTCTCTCAACCTACAAATGGATTATTTATAGCTGTCTTCGCATTTTAAAATAGTAAATTTATTTTAACATTGAGAAAATTACACCACAAATAGTGGTGTCCATGAAACAGGCACATTTTCATTCTTTCTGTGCTTAATATTTTCTTTTCCAGTGTGGCACAATCTTTTGGTCTAATTTCACAAGCACACAGGTGAAGGTTCTGTGTATCGTTCTAAAAGTAGAATTTCAAGCCACATTAATCCTCTTTTGTGCTTTTGTTAGTCTTTGTCTCCCTCAGACTCTAGAGACCCAAACCTATATAATTTCATGCCTCTCAATAGCTAAGCCTTCTAAGCAATGATTGTGATCCCAGGCAGAGTGCCATGAATATCTTCTTCTCATCATCTGTGACATGACATAGCTTTGTCAGTGGGAAGTTGTTACACTGGCTGACAGAACTCAGGTTCTGTCTACCAAAATTTGCACCATACTGCTTGGGTTTTCTCCGGGTTGTTGACTGGTTCATCTGCTCCTCTTTGGCATATCTCACAATGAATCTTTCAGATTGAGCTCCACAACTCACTAGAAACCATTCACTGCCACATATCAAGGTTTCAACAAACAGTGCAGCCCTTGTTGTGTTTACTCTGGGGTTTCCTTTCCCCCATTGATATGTCATTTCCTTCATTTAGGGCTGTAGCAAAATAATTAATGCTCTCTAATAAACAGAACAATAGGAAACACAGAGTTTATGATGCAACTGGTTTGCCAAAAATAATTTGCATTTACCACTAGAGAGCATTTTATGCATTAATTAAAGCAGTGTGCATGCTGAAAGATGCCAAAGCTCATCTGGTATTCATCAGAACATGCTTACTTTGGTTTAGAATGCAAAAGGGCATCACAGAGCACACTGTGTCTATTCACTCATCATCAGTGGGCCACTCTGGGGTTTTTTATAATCAAAAATTGAAGCCAGGCATAAATATCAGGACAGCAGGATACTTATTTTGTATATAGTGGCAAGATGTTTCACAGATATTCTCTATGATAAACTATGCAGCTTAATAATGTATATGGCTTAGGCTGGGGAAAAACAATGGCATGTTTTCAATCTAAATGTGTCTAGATACTTTCAGAGGCACGTTCAGATGAGGTCTCCAGAAAGGTAACGAGCATGACAAACTCTGTCATGTGCTAAATGTCACTTCTTGCCCTTATCACAAGATTACCTTGATGGCAAGTTATCTAGACATCAAATTCATGGCTTAGCTCTCACACTTGAAACAGGATCGTGTCATTTTACCCCTCTCAGAAGGTGCAAAAAAGAATCCTTTTTAAATTGCAGCTGGTTTTCATTTTTTAAAAATACAGTTAGAAATCACTGCCACTGACTGATCAAGTGTCTTATTAAAGTAAAATATATATATATATATAAACTGTTTACTTGTGATTTTTTCCTGATTAACTTCAAATAGACATTTGTCATTAATTATGACTGCTGCACCAGTAGGAGGTGTCAAGCGGCTGTTTTAATGACTGACTGTTTAATTAGTGATTAATTCAAAATACTGATTCAGTCAGGGAAAAAAAAAACATGGTCTTTCAAGTCATTGAATCATTCACTTATACGATTTGTTTAGAATTACTGGTTCATTCCGGATTCAGGCATGAAACAAGTGACTTGTGCACAAGTCATTGAATCATCCACTCTTCTTATTCATTCAAAACACTGATTAATTCAGATGGTTAACTCTGCAATGGTTTATTTAGAACTGGTTTAATTGGCAGGGCAAAAACAGACAAAGTAACTAGCAATATTGTGTCTAGAATGTAAGTTTCTCAGTATTAAAGGGGACCTATTATGCCTCTTTTCACAAGATGTAATACAAGTCTCTGGTGTCCCCAGAATGTATCTGTGAAGTTCAAGTTTAAAATACCCCACAGATCATTTATTAAATCTTGTCAAATTTGTCCCTATTTTGGGTGTGAGCAAACACAGGCCGTTTTTGTGTGTCCCTTTAAATACAAATGAGCTGCTGCTCCCGGCCCCCTTTCCAGAAGATGCTTCAGATACTCACAACAACAAAACCGGAGAATCTCACGCAGCTAAAATTTCAGAAATTGTCAGTAGCGGTGTTCAGCCTTACATGTTTGAACCAGAGTCAGACACTGAAGGAGAGACTCAGGAAGAAGTTACAACTTTTAAAATGTAACTGGACATTTCTGAATGGTTAGTGGATAAATTTATGTAGTTGTTGTGGAGTTAAGTTGATTCAACTCATCGAGTAGCATGTACCGTCATGTTAATCTTTTGTGCAAATCCATCATTGAACTGACTCTTGTTTGTGAAGCTGTACAGCATAAAATGATGTGTGCAAATATATAACACTTTACTGAATTTCTTATGTTCATTGGTACATCCAATAACAGAGCATTTGTAATGTTTTTTTGGCACAGACATTGTATATCTCCAGCCGCAGCAGCGAGAAAACAAGTGGCAGACTGGTGCTACTCACTCATGGTCGTATCTATGCTAATAGGGCAGATTGTCTCCAGTCATAGGTAGGGCTTCCCCCTACTCTTTCATAAGAGTAGAGGGAAATCTGGAACCACTCGTTTGGAGAGATAATTTATGGGTATTATATAAAAAAAAAAAGAGTGGGTGGATTTTTACCATTACAGGCTGGTTGTTTACACACACTGTGTTCAAACACCTTATAATTTTATGAATTTTGAATAATATGTCCCCTTTAATCTCTTGTTTTTTTGAACGGTTATTGAGTCATCCATTCTTTGTACCATTTATTCAAACTATTAATGCAAAACATTGATTTACTCAGGAATGAAAAACATGATGGTATTTTAAGTCATTGAATTATTCACTTAACTTGATTTCACTTAGGTACGAAGAAAGTGACTTATGAATGAGTCTCTTCTGATTCGTTCACAACAGAGAATAATTTAGACATCAGTTCTGCTGTGACTATCTGGAACTGTTTTCATTGGTGGAGTTTTATAGAAGGAAAATCACGTTTGTAACATCAGCACAGCCTTGTGATATTGCTTAAATATATTTGACTTTTTTATTCAAAATCTTACAATGAGACAGAACATTGAACAGAACATTTGTCTGACAACATCATTTAGTTCACATGCTTTTGTTAAAATTTAAGGCTTACGACATATGGACATTAAGTGTCCTTTATTGATCCCTGTGGAAAATGTTGGGTAAATGCAAACGATATATATCCTCTTATGGCAATTAACATGCAGTGCTGTAGCATTACATAGATTACAGTCAGAGATATGAATATGTTATCTGTTAATGGTAATGGATTCTTGCATGGGAAAGAGTGACCTTGTTCAGTGTCATTACTTCTGACTGGGGGAACTGCAGGAGTAATATGTGGGGAAGCATGTGAGGAGGAAACAGCATTGTACAGCCTAATAGTAGAAGGCAGGAAGGATTCCCAGTAGTGCTTCTTAGAGCACAGTGCTGGAACAAGCCGACGGCTAAAGGTGCTTCAAGATAGCGGACTGTGGAGAGGGGTATGAAGAATTCTTCATTATGAACTCTAATTTTGTCATCATCCTCTTCTCCACCACTTCCTCACATGAGTATGGGGTATATCTAAACTTCATCACAGTTTGTTTTGGAGGAAACTAAGTGCAAATCTATGTTTCTTCCTTTGCAGATTAGTTTACATGTCATCATATCAGACAGGATACAAAGTGGCTCTTAATTGTTATGCATTACATGTTGTTTATTTTGAATTTCCTGAGGCATAAACAAAATAAAGGCTACATTTGCATGGATCTGGTGATTGATCACCTCTCTGCAAGAATTCCGTCCCCAGCCACATGAGACGTGATGTTTCATTCGTGGAGCCATAAGTCACTTCATGGCATTGCACGATGGCGCCTGTGACAGTAGCGTGAGCTGAGAGCCATACCCCTGATCTGTCTGATACTGGCATATTCAGCAGAGTCGCTGTAGTTCTATGCTGATCCCATTAGTTTAACAGCATGGAATAAAAAGTGTCTTGGAGGGAAAGAGTGACTCACCGACCTATCCTTGCCTCTCCTCAACTATTACTGTGTGATGTAACAAAATGGTGAACCCTTCCAGCTCTCGGGAGGTGAAAAGTCCCATTCATTCTGTCAACATAAATGTGTACTGGTACATATGTGTGTGTGAAATGCCAGCAAAGGAGCAATTAATCATAAACTAACAGAAGATACTTTTACAGTGAGTCTAAACATAGTATCTATGAGATGGTTTTAGAAAAATCTATTGAACCAAATACTGGAAACCATTTAGATAAAGCCTAAAATGGCACAAAGCATAGCAACACAATATGGTGTAATATCTGCAGCAGGTTTAGAGCTTTAACGGAGCTGACATGGAGTAGACGAATACTTTGGTGAACAGAACCCAAGTGCAGTTCATTTACAATATTAAAGATCCAAAACCGTAAAACAAAACAAATTCAATCTTGACATGAAACAAAACAAACTATGAACTTGACAATGAACAATGGCCTGGCACATGGAACACAGAAGCATGGAAACAATATAACAGCAACTTACTACACTATCCAACCAATAGACATGGCAAGAGGGTTTAAATACATGAACAAAGGGAACACATGACTATGACAACCAATAAAACAAGGGAACCAGTGGAATGGAAACAAGGGAACCAATCAACATGAAACACGAACATGGGAAACACATGACAGGATCACATGAGGGGAACAGGGAATCGCATATATTGACCAGGAACTAAGACTAGGCTTGTTCAACTTCATGCAGCACTGTGCAGACCAATCAGCGTCTGACTTGAAGCAGGGCATGCCGGTTAGAAATTTTGTCAGACTTGAGACAGCTCCAACGCCATGTGACTGTGATGTACGCCATCAAAGTGCAGCAGGAGCGATTCAAGATGGCGCAACTTCTCCTGAGTGGCTGCACTGGCTCTGATGATGACATAGCTGTTTCACGATTGGCCGAATTCACCACATGACAACATTCACGCGTGTTTCGTGTTTATTTTAACACCTTCAGTTCCACTAATGCTCATAAATCTGTATTTTTATAACAGTTAAAGCTCTATTCGTATAATCGTAATGTTATATTGTGTCATGTTTATCTAAATAAAACTGATAAAAAAAGTAAACCCCACTAAATTGGTATTTAAATAGTATAGCCTTATGTTGAATATTCTTGTATAAACAGATGCTGAATTAAGCAGTACATAAAGTATAAAATGAAAATGTCTCTGAAAAATCTGTGTATGAGACAAATATTGCATTTATTTCACTCCAACTGAGATACAGTATGCAAACACAGTGCAAGTGTCACTATGGGAAGCAAAAAGTGTCCGGCTTCATGTCTCTGTTTTCAGCTCTTCCCCGACTGCAAGCAGCAACTCTGATGTCGAACACACCTTCTACGTCAGAACGCCGGCTTACACGCATACGTCATGCTGCTCACATGTACAGCGTCGGCCAATACTGATCTTACTGATCAATACTGATCGTTCTGACAAAGAACCTGGAAGCGCTGCACTGTTTACAATGTCAACAGTGTAGGAGATTGACAGGCAAGAAAATAAATTTTTGAATAAAGTTATTTTTGTTTTGTTTTTGTGCACAAAATGTATTCTCGTCGCTTCATAACATTAAAGGATTAGATCACTTTAAAATGAAAATTACCCCATGATTTACTCACCCTCAAGCCATGCAAGGTGTATATGACTGTCTTCAGACTGCCTTCCGTATTCAAATTATGGAAAAAAATGTAACTTACATGTTTTTTCATATGTTGAATCTGAAGACCTAGGATGTAGCGTAAGCGTTTTGAACTGCGAGAGGCATTACACGTTCTTCCTAAGTTGAATATGGAAGGCAGTCTGGCGAAAGCTATATTTTATATATATATGTTTTTTTGTTTTTGTTTTTTTTGCAATGGTCAGAGACACCATGCAGCTTCTTCCCAGGCACTAACTTGTCACCATCTTTTGTGCCTTTTTTCCGAAGTGTACTTTGAACACAGTGACTTGCCAATAAAAAAGCATTTATAAGCCATTAGTCTGGAGATGTATATTGCTTCGACATCATTTGAGAGGTGAGGGTAAAAGCACTTACACTCCATGAGGAGACAGACAAGCAAAGGTGCACTGAAGAGCTATTGTGTTCCAATTCATTGCAGGTGTAAAAACCTTGAACTACATTAGTATTCCTGATGTCAGCAGTGAATCCTCTCTTTTCAATCAGTACCTGTTCAAGGTTTTGTACAGCTTCACGGACTGCCCAAGGGACTTTATCCCGGCCAATCGTTGACACAGTTGACATGAAATGCATTGAAGATCAATGATTCCAGGCATAAAAGGCAGACACTGTTGAATTCCCAAGCAAATATACTTGTTCTTCCCAGGATAGAAGATCTGTTGGTAACCCACCAACTCGATCAAAGATACTCTTGGGCATTCATTAGTTATAACACAACCTCTTTATCTCATGAAGATGTTTTCATCATTCACTTCCGGCCCATTCCAGTTGTTTCAATCCAGCACTGTGGATAAAAATATCTAGTGATTTTTTTTCTTCTTCTCACTTCACTGAGCAGGAGCTCAACGCAGCCAGCTTTACCTTAGACTCCCGCAGAACACAGCCATCCACACACACCCACACTTACAAAGTCGTGCAAAGTGAGGGGTTTAATCCCTCAGGGTGTGACGGAGTGAAGTGAGGTAACTGCGCTTGAGGGTTGGCAATGGTTAATTTAGTGTAGCAGAGAATCGACAGAGTCTACTCAGTTAGAGAGAAGCACTTTTCTAGGCAATACATAAAAACAAGTTATCAAAAGCTACTTCAGCTGTAATGAATTTGAGCTCTGCAGGGCTCAATCAATAGGCACCCCAATAGGTGCTTTATGATACAGTTCATTGTATGGTTGGTGCTCAAAAGCATCGCATTAAATCCACCATATAAAGAAAGTGTTCATGACATTTCACCAGCCAGTTCTTTTCTTCAGCAGGGAGTCATAGGTAGCTCTAGCGTCTAATCCAAACATCAAAACAAACCACATAAAAGACAAAAATAGTCATTCTTCCCTGTCTCTCAAGCAAAATGGATCATTATAGATCCATATTCTGCCATTTACATCCAATACCTCTGTTTAGCTCCATTAGAGGGCTCTGTGGAGGATCCAAGAAGTAGATGTGCCTAATTAAAGCTTACAGCCTGTGTTGAAGTCATGCTTGCAAGCAAAGGGAATTGCATCGCCATTCTAGCTAAGATTACTGATGTTCGGTCTTTGGGGTCAAAAAGTAGGTCAGGAAAAGTAACTATAAAAAGTTCAGAATGTAACAAATTGGTGAAAAATTTAGTAAAATAACATCTTGCTGCTGAGAGATGAGACAATTATGTAATGGTTTTTGCTAAGAACGTCTAGGGAGAAGGTTGTGATGACAAGGCTTGTGAAGCGATTTATTCACAGTGAGGAGTGTGCCACGTTTGACAAATAACATTATATGTGCCTTGATTTTTCACAGTGCTGTCAAACACAAGTCATATAAACACTTCTAAAAATGAACATTAACAGGTTACTCTTGCAGACCTGTTTTTCCAAAGCATTCTGGGAATAAGGCATGAGGTGAATAACAAAAGTATGTTAGTAGGCCTAACCCATTTATGAATGTTCATTTCTTACTGTTCCATACGAGAAATGTCCAGGATGACCTCATCAATCTAGGCTCTGGAAACTGGGCTGAATTTCAGATGAAGGATATAGCATTTAGGATCTTTTTTGTTTATTGCTAGATTTTTAGTAACCTATGAAGGCATATTCTGTTTTCAGTGATGCCACTCTGTCATAATCTATTCATTTTAATCAACTAGGTGTCAATTCAAAGAGAGCTTTATCAAGCCAGTGGAAGATCAGAATTGTAAGATCTGATCATGTTTTGCTGTTTTGACAAGGGAGAGAAGAGAGGTCAGCGAAAATGCTGCTCCCTGCTGTACATTGCAGAATACTGCAGCTGAATTTAAAAACAGTTTATGCCACATTCAGAAAGATCTTAATTTAATGACACTACGGGGATTGCAAACTTGAATGTGCTTAAATAAATAAAATGGAATTTCCATCATATGGTATCAAAGGGGGTGTTTACACGACACCGCTTTCTATTAAAAACGTAAAACTTTTCATTTTACATCACAACAGTGTTTTGGGAGCCTGAACATGCAAACATTTGAAAACGGGTGTCAAAGTGCACTTTTGAAAACCAATACGTTGTACTCTCTGTGTAAACTACAAAAATGTGAATTTGTGAAAACGGTGATGTCCAGCATATTATGTGTTCAGTCTATAGGTGTGTACTGTAGTGTTTCTTTATAAGTGATGTCGCCAAATACTGGTCTTGCAGTATGATACAGCGTTTTAGGCGTTTTCACGGATCCGTGTGAACGGGGATCATTTTGACAATGGTGTCGTCTGCACACGAAAAATGCAAAGAAAATCTTTTCTGTTTTTAGTACATCGTTGTTGTGTAAACATGCCCTAAAACTGGCTTTACATATCTTATTACTTTTTCAACAACTGCCTGCATGGGATAACAGGAAACAGTAATATGTTTCCTCACAGCAGAGGTGTAAGGACTACCTGAAAACCATACTTGAGTAAAAGTACAGATACTTTACAGCAAAAATGACTCCATTATGAGCTACAAGTCACCAATTCCTATTTACAACTTAAATAAAAGTTTTAGAGTATCTGAAGTTTTAGAGTATCAGTACTTAAGTATTTTATACTGAATTTAGGCTCAAATATGCACTAGTCCTCAACACCAAGAGACATACCAGTGAAAAACAAGTAACAGCTGATTTGTGAGGAGAGCAATCACGTTTTTTTTTTTTCTAAAATCAAAATTAAATTGAACATCCCAATATTGCAATAAATCAAGGTCGACACAACAGCCTTATCTACAAACACGCAAGTCTCAGTTAAGCTCAAGTGCTCAAAAAGGGCATAAGTAAGCCAATGGCCTTCAAAAACATCTCTTCAATATAACAAATAATTAAAGTAACGTTAAGGAAAATGAAATAGTCAAAGCACTGGACGTCATCAGCCTTATCACCAACTGCAGCCATGTCCTCATCTCGTATATAAAACACCTGTGATTCAGCAACCACCTGCTAAACCACTGGCATTTGCAAAAGGGCAAAACGCAAAAGGTTATAATACCTTCAATGCCCTGTAGATGGTGATAGCACTTCTTTTGTAGCAGATATAAACTGACGCAAAGAAAGTTAGGTGCCATGCAAAATGTAACAAGTAATTGCATTACTCATCACAAATATATTGGAGTGCATACTTATTCATAAATGTAGTCAAGTACAGAGTAAAAGTTGCTAATATCTTTTATACTCAGTCAAACTAAAAGTAGCCAAAAAGATGGCTCATACCACTGCCTCACAATCATTATTTTACAACTCTGAAAAAGCACTACAGAGATTCTTCAATAGCATCAACAGGAACTAAATAATTAAGTTCTCTGACCTTATAGCAAGTCTGGTCATTGTCTGCAGTGCTGAAAGTATTTGAGGATAAGCTACACTATGCTCAGATGATCTCTGCCTTCATCTCTCTCTGGCCTATCTTAATATCTACTTGACAACAGTATCTGTCATCACTTCACTGCCACATGACAGTATTTGAAACCTGCATCTCAGTGAATCAATACCTTCCTGACATCTCAAGGGTGAGGGAGCCATTCAAGGTCATGCTGAATGAAACTGCACCTTCACCTTTGTCTAAACATAAATGCCTGCTAACTTTTTTTTTATCAACTTGTTTTTTATGTGCATCTGGCTTTCATTTATTTCAGTAATACAAGTTTTGACTCTATACTGACTTCTGTATGAATGTATGAACTTTGCTACTATCTGCTTTTATAAGAACACATTTTTATTAGTAGTAAGAAACTCAGTTAAAGGTGCTAAAGAGGATCTTTTCGTCGACTGAGAAACCAAAGACTGTTAGTGAGTTTTTGAAATGAGCGCATGCGTAAGAACAACCCCCCTCCTTCACAGCTCATTTCGAGGGAACGCCTCCCAAAACTCACGCACGAGTATTGGAACACGAGTGTTTACCACCGGCATTCGCTGGGTCGGGTTATTGAATTCATTATGTCGGACTCACCGCAGGTAACTCATAATCTGCAGTTGTTACTCCTGTCTCCGGACAAAAACATTGCGTGCAGCGCCTGTGGAGTCGGAAAGTTACTGGAGCGTGCAGCCGCGCTCGTCTCTCACAAGGAACGTCACGGCAGTGATTGACAAGCCAGAGGGCCAATCGTTTATGCGATGATCGCGTAAACTATTGGCTGATGTTTTTAAGGCCCTACCTCGTGCACAGATGATGTATAGGCCTATTAATATTACTAAGTGCACCTAATAAATAGTCTTTTATCAGTTACTAAAGACAGTTTCAAGTAATATTGCAAAAATATTACAAAACATCCTCTTTAGCACCTTTAATTGCATGACACATCTGGTAATTTGATGTCAACATGTTGCTGCCCATGAGAGGGCGACCCACTCCATCTAGAATCTAGATTATTACAACCCTTTACTCTAGAAGTATAATTAATATTCATATGATAATATTATGGCCCGGAGTTTAGATTAAGCCATGAGTAGACCTAAGTTTAATTATAGCGTAATATTTATATTTAAGATTAACATTCAACTAATATTTTTATTCCATTGAATTCAATCTACAGAAACGCACTAGAATACTACATACACTATATTGATATTGAGCATAATCCCTGTTTACCTTTGTTGGCGATGGCATGTGCTTCCTGGTACGTCACTCACCGTTGAGTTATGAGTATTTATGCATGTGGTAGACAGAGTCAAGTGCCGCTGCTGATGGGCTGCCTCAGTCGTTATGCTGCCTACTGCTCTGCCTGCTGCACTTCCCTCTCAGATGCTGCTGTTCATCCTGAAACACGAATGAAGCGATGCAAAAAGTGTTTTTAACCTTTTCTGAGCGCAGGAGAAGAGAGGAATAAAAACAACCTAAACCAATTCATCTGTTACTGTTGCCGTCACACCGAAAGTTGATATAGTTTTGAGTTGGGTGTGAGATCAGGCGTGAAAGTATTTTCCCAGTAGCAGCATGACCTCTCCTCCTCACAGTACAGCGACAGAGCCTTCATGGACTATTGGACCTGCAGAACTGGAGACGAACGAAACTCTGCATATGCGAAATTACAGTGTGGGGTTTGGAGGAGCGTCTGCGGAGCAGGCAGTAATCACTCACCGCCGGGCATCTCACCTCCATCCCCGCATGTCCGTGTACAGCGCCACCCGTCCCACACTCTCTAGGTCCTTCTTTCAAGGACGAGTATATAATTTCTTGGAGAGACCATCAGGCTGGAAATGCTTTGTGTATCATTTTACAGTGTGAGTATTTTTTCTGATTGTTATAGAGAATGAGAAATAGTCTACACCGCCATGCCATCTTTTTCTATTAAACAATAGGCCTAATTATGTTTAAAATAATTTTATTGTTGCAGGAGTCACTTAAGTAAATGTTTGATAATAGTTATTGTTTTTTTGCATGAAATAATCCCTTCAGTGCAGCACTTCAGCATACGGAAACTACATTATTTTATCAATAGCAATGACAGTAAATAATTAATTCATTGCAACATAATTAATTGCATTCATTTTCAACATAAAACTCATAAGTAATGTTTTTTTTATGAAGGTTTTAAATATGAATCTACTAGTTTATTAAGTAAAAACTACAGAAAATTATACCCTGTATATTAAGGTAGGCCTATATGATTTATTAAGTTATCAAGGGGTCTATGAAAATCACTTTATTTACATGGTTTTACTTTTGTTTCAGTAATACGCGTAGCATATATGAGTTATGTCTATAGAAAAAGAAGTGCATGGCTTAGAAAGTGAAGTGGTTGTGGTCCTGAACTAATGACATGACATTGCATGAGTAGCCTACTCATTACATGAATACTCATGAGGTGATAAGCACTCACACACAGACCTCAACACTTGGTACATGAAACACAGCAAGTTCCTGTACCTCTAACAGTAGGGCATGATGCTGACAATGCAGAGATTATGGATTCAATTCCCAGGAAATGCATGAATTGACACAAAAGATGTACTTTAAATGCAATATAAGTTGCTTTTAAGAAGGCAACACATGGCAAGTGGTCAAACAATGCAACCATATTAATTAATCATGCCCTGGTGCATGCTGTGAAGAGGGCAAATGGATCTAAACCATTTTATTTAAAAAATAAATGTGCATTGCTCTAACTAACTTACAATTCTTGTTGGTTTGACTTAACCTGGATTTGCAACAAGTCTGAGAGTTATCTCCTTGTCCCAATTCTCTCTAAGCCTATATGTACTACACTTTAGAAAAAAGCAGAAAGTCAATAAAATGAAAAACCAATCAGATTATGTTGTATTATAAAAGCAGTTGTATTATTTGAGATGCATTAGTTGAGCTTGAGCTTCTGTTATAATTTTGTAATAGTAAGTCAATTTAAAAAAATGACTCAAAAATCAATCTTTACTTGTTGCTAGTATTACTTGATCTAAGAATCATTATTACATTGTAACATATAAAAAGGATGCTTTGCAGCAGAATGTGGCTGTTTTGTAATTCTCAAAATGACTTAACTCATTGGACATTTCATGGTCTATATCTGTAGCAGGAGAGGAGGTGATAGCGGGCAGCTAAACTTGGCTGCAGAGGTGACTGTTCAGCAGGGGCCCTGTGGGTTTGGTAACCCTGTGACTCAGTGGTGTTGGGCAGAGATGCCAAGAGAACATGGGAATCTGAGTGCGAGGGTGTCAGATGCTGCATCACTGTATAAAAACGGTAAACTTCACTAATCGTGGATCATTTGACTGATACTTGTTTTAATGTGTTTCTAAGAATGATGAGCATGAGGCTGAGGGTTGGAGGTTAGTCTGTAATTAACTGGTGGCTTGTCATGTAGCACATGCGATTTATTCAAAGTGATTTATGGTGTACTAATATTGTGATGGACCCTATGGAGCAAATTGAGGTTAATTGCCTCGCTTAAGGGCACAACTGGAATCTCCAGGCTCCTCAGTGCATAATTCATCCCCACCTGTTGCCTTGCTAGCGTAGAGCCTTGAGCACCAGTCGACCACTTGACCACACTGTTAGCTGCAGCAGGAAATTGAGGAGTCTCGTCTGAATACGGAAGCGTTATGGAAGCGTGAGTGTAGAAGGCAGGGTATGTTAGCCAAGAATGTGCACATGCTTATCACTGCTTCAAAGGCTGCAAAGCCATGGGGGAATGAAAGGCACTTATCGTCAAAGTGTGACCCAGCATGTGCACATGCTTTTGGAAAAACTAGTATTTGTGTTCTGTACATTTTTATTGTTATCTGGCTAGCAATGTACGTTCGTAAATGAAATGTCTGTCTGTCAAGTGGCTTTTAAGAAGGCAACACATGGAAAGTGGTCAAACAAAGCAACCATTTTAATTAATCATGCCCTAGTGCATGCTGTGAAGAGGGCAAATGGATCTAAACCATTTTATTTAAACTAAAAATTTGCATTACTCTAACTAACTTACAATTCTTTTTGGTTTGACCTAACCTGGATTCGCAAGAAGTCTGAGAGTTATCTCCTTATCCCAATTCTCTCTAAGCCTTGCTTCCCTATACAGTCAAACCAAAATTTATTCAGACACCTTGAACATTTCATTCATTAATAGAGTTTATTCACTTTAGTTTTTTAAAAAAGGTAATAAAATATGACAAGATAGCAGAGTTAAACTGTGTCAGAAAAAAATAATCTTAATTATGTCAGAAAACACTAAAGCAAAACATGGTCAGGTCAAAGTGTCTGATTAATTTTTGGTTCCAAATTGTTATTAGTTTTATTGGTAATCCACTGTATGAAGAATTTTTGGGTATAATATGTCAGTTTACTTTCATTTTCTATCCTCACTTACATAAATGAACTATATTGTCCTGTACCCACTAGTAAAAAATATATAAAAAACATCAAAAATGTCTAAATAATTTTTGTCTATCTATCTATCTATCTATCTATCTATCTATCTATCTATCTATCTATCTATCTATCTATCTATCTATCTATCTATCTATCTATCTATCTATCTATCTATCTATCTATCTATCTATCTATCTGTCCGTCTATCTATCTATCTATCTGTCGGTCTATCTACCTGTCTATCAGTCTGTCTGTCCGTCCGTCTGTCTGTCTACCTGTCTGTCTGTCCGTCCATCTATCCATTCATACATCTATCTTTCTATCTGTCCATCCATCTGTTTTTCTGTCTCTCTGTCTGTCTATCTATCTATCCATCTTTCTGCCTGTCCATCCATCCATCCATCTATCCATCCATCATACATCCATCCATCTTTCTATCTGTCCGTCCTTCCGTCTGTCTGTCTCTCCACTGGTCTTTCTGTCCATCAGTCCATCCATCCATCTTTCTATATATCTGTCCATCCGTCCATCTGTTGGTCTGTCCGTCCGTCCATCCATCCATCCATCCATCTTTCTATCTGTCCGTTCGTCTGTCTGTCTATCTATCTATCCATTTGTCTGTCTGCCTGTCCATCCATTCATCCATCCATCTTTCTATCTGTCCATCCATCCATCTGTCCAACTTTCTATCGTCCACCTGTCTGTCTGTCTGTCTATCTTTCCATCTGCCTGTCTGCCTGCCTGTTTGTCCGTTCATCCATCCATCAGTTGGACAGACAGACCACTACTACAGCTACATGTGTCCATCCATCTTTCTATCTGTCTGTCCGTCCATCCATCCGTTTGTCGGTCTGTCCGTCCGTCCATCCATCCATCCATCCATCCATCCATCCATCCATCCATTCATCTTTCTATATATCTGTCCGTCCGCCTATCTGTCTGTCTATCTATCCATCTGTCTGTCTGCCTGTCCATCCATCCATCCATCCATCCATTTATCCAACTTTCTATCTATCCATCTGTCTGTCTGCCTGTCCATCCATCCATCCATCCATCCATCCATCCATTTATCCAACTTTCTATCTGTCCATCTGTCTGTCTTTCTGTCTATCTTTCCATCTGCCTGTCTGCCTGCCTGTTTGTCCGTTCATCCATCCATCAGTTGGACAGACAGACCACTACTACAGCTACATGTGTCCATCCATCTTTCTATCTGTCCGTCCGTCCATCCATCCGTTTGTCGGTCTGTCTGTCCATCCATCCATCCATCCATCCATCCATCCATCCATCCATCCATCCATCCATCCATCCATCCATCCATCCATCCATCCATCCATCTATCCATCCATCCATCCATTCATCTTTCTATCTATCTGTCCGTCCGCCTATCTGTCTGTCTATCTATCCATCTGTCTGTCTGCCTGTCCATCCATTCATTCACCCATCCATCCATTTATCCAGCTTTCTATCTATCCATCTGTCTGCCTGTCCATCCATCCATCCATCCAACTTTCTATCTGTCCATCTGTCTGTCTGTCTGTCTATCTTTCCATCTGCCTGTCTGCCTGCCTGTCTGTCCGTTCATCCATCCATCCACAGACAGACTACTACTACAGCTACATGTGTCCATCCATCCATCCATCTCTATTTCAAACCGTAAACTTCAAGGCTTTTTAAACAATTTCAAAACGTTAAAACAAGGCTTTATTTATCTTGACAAACTTTAATTTTCTGGTTAAAAATTACAGCTATTTCTTTGAATTTCAATTCAAGAATTCCTGTAGCTCAAACAGCAGAGCATGGTCATGGGTTCGATAAAATGGGTTTGATATCCCTTTAATGCAATATAAGTTATTTTAGATAAAAGTGTCTATCTAAAACAAGTATCTAACCCAATAAATAAGATGTAATGTTCATTTTAACTCAACTTCCTTGCACTCAAATTCGAATTGCAATTCTGCATCCTGTTTGCTTAAAATTAAATTATACTGGAACTGAATTGGCATTTAAAAGGCATTCTGAATTTGATTCTGAACAGTGCACAATGCCAGTAAATACTAATTTGCAGACCACCACAGCTATATACCTGAGACACCAGTAAAGAGGCAAATATTTAAAACCGCTGGTTAAATATTATAAACTTCAGAGATTTCTGCAGGTATCAATAGTTAAAATAGCCTGATGCAAATTTAATACTGTTTAGCTCCACTCCTCAAAATACTATTTCTCATTGCACTGATTATTTTTTTGTTGATTTTACCACTAATTGCTGTTAGCAACACAGTCGTTTGCTGTGTTTATTATCCCTGACTAACCGCTGTGGACTGGCAGATCAATTATTTGTTGCATGGTACGGTAGCCTGTGGCATCTGTATTGACATGTAACTTCTCGACTGCTTGCGGCAGGTTCAAGGTCATTCAGCAGTAATGATTACATAATAAGATAGATATTTGTCAGGCAGCCATCTTACCCCAAGGCTATGTGTGTATGTTTACTTACAACTCTGGCCCCTCCCTCTGAATTTGTGTTGACAGGCAACAGCTGGACACTGTTTGTCTGGCAGCTGGGTTTCATACCTCTTGGTGTTTCATTTTTATTGTTAAAGCAGTCAGACTGATGAATTATTGAGCTAATAGAGCAGTTGTAATTTGTTAAGCATAACTGCCAAAAACAAACACGGGGAAATAGCAGTTGCTGCGTATTAGTGCAGTTCAGAGAAGATTAAAACACATTTTTAATTACAAGATTAAATGTATTCCTAATTAAATCAATAGACAACTTTCACATCCGATGTACCAAAAAAAAAAATTAAATTAAAAATAAACAACAACAAATAGCTGTTTTGTCTTCTCCTTCATATGCGGTTGTAAATTATGGTTCATAAGTAAAACAAATCAATATAGAGGTTTAAAGCATATGAGAATATTCTATTTGCATAGTTGTCTGTGAACAAACTCTGTGAAAGAACATTTTCTTTTGTCTCAGAAGTTTGTGGGTTTAGACTGAGAGTAAACATGATGACCTTGCTGTTATGTGCTTAATCTACAGTACTGTAGATTCTGCAGGGGTTTAGAAATCAATCTGCACCCTTTATAGAATGTATTTTTTGGCATGTTCTGATTTCTTCTAACAGACTAGTCTGTGAATCTGAGAAAAGATACCCTAAACTGATTTCCTAAACTGACATGTCCAGGCTGATTACAGTTTTTTACAATCGCTACATTTCTCAATACTTAGGTCACTTTTTCAGAACTCTTTACACAGTTCTCCTAACCAACTTTCATCTTGGCACAGCAGTTAATTTCACATTCAAAATGCACTAAATCTACCAAAACACTTTATACATGTCTCAAATCAACTCATTCTTCCAGAACACTAGCAAAGGTTTTCACCCAGCAAACACGCTTTGTCACTTAAAACATCGACCTAAAAACATTAACATCAGTTAGCAATATACAATGTTTTTGTTTTTAAAATTTCATAACAAAACAAGAATGACACTCTCTACTGCTTATAATTCACTGCAGTTTATGTTATATGGTCCATGTTTACATTACAGAACAAAATTATTCCTAAGTTTCCCCTTTTGAGTTGATGGTAATGAAATTGAAAGACTAATGCTTGTGTAGGTGTTCAGTTTCATCTAATTGTTTTGATAGGATTTGATTTTTTTAGATTCAGAATATATTTCATAACTATATTACTGTAGAAATGTAGCAAATTGCTATCTTATTCAGTTTTGTATTACAGTTTTTTACAATCACTTTGCTACTATTTTCAGAACCTTGATGTCATTTTTCACAACTCTATACACAAAACTCACAACCAATGATCAAAATGCATATTTTTCAAAACTCTAACCCTTTTCTCAATTGCTTGGATACAATACACATAAAATTTAGATCATTTGTTCATTCAACAATAATCACATGTTCAATATGACACAACTTAACATCAAATTACTACTATTTCAAAAGGCAATTCACACATTACATTTCAAATGAGTGTCTATTCATTTCCTTACAATGATCTAACTATCAATTGATATAACTGCTCAAAATGATAAGTAACCGTTGCATTACACTTAATACAGAGTTGTATGGAAACAGAAAAATAATCTTCCATATTTACTGTAAATCATGAAAGTTTCAGGTTAATGAGATTCATTGTCACCAATTAGCGTGGAGCATGAACCAATTAGACTACAATATCCATGGATGTAGCCCAATATTTTATCATAATGCTTCATCAGACACTGTGTCTATGGCCCCAAATACTGTACCACCTTCTCACACTGCAAAAAATGCTCTTCTAACTTAGAGTTTTTGTCTTGTTTCTAGTCATTTATTTTTGCTTTGATTCAAATAAACCTATGTTGTGATTGTACTGTAGTGTTTTGCATCAATATGTTACAAACTTTGTTCAATGATTACACTGTGTTTGTAGTATTTTCTCTACTACTGCAGTACTTTTACAGAGATGTATTTTACTATACATGTAGTACCATAATGAAACCTGTATCACCTATTTTGTTCTACAATATTTAATGATTGTAAGAACAATGACGCAGTGAAACTATCGGTTGCTTGTGTTTGGGTGATCTATAGTTATGTTTCAGTGGTATTTCACAGTAAATTTGTGTTTTGAACCATTGATTGTGCAAGTGCAAGATTTCTTTAAAGATGTGAATGCACAATGCTATGTTTTGAACACTAGACAGCCTGTGTTACAAGTGATAACCGTTTTGAGTTTTGTGTCTAGAGTTTTGAAAAATGACATCAAGGTTCTGAAAATAGTAGCAAAGTGATTGTAAAAAACTGTATGTTATTGTTTTGAACACAAGTTTAACAGTTTTGAAAACAGTATGTAAGCATGTGCAAATTGGCCTGTACGTACAAAGAGTTTTGGCAGTTGTTGTGTCTGAGTGAGAAAAGAATTAATGAAATTTGAGAGATGTAGTCATTGAATGCATTTTGTGCCAAAGCAATGATAATTGATCCTCAGTTTAGCCCACATAGACTTCTGTT
The DNA here is from genome assembly GCF_024489055.1 of Chanodichthys erythropterus. NCBI lineage: Eukaryota > Metazoa > Chordata > Actinopteri > Cypriniformes > Xenocyprididae > Chanodichthys > Chanodichthys erythropterus. The sequence continues at coordinate 20,152,380 of NC_090231.1, read as the reverse complement.
GTGCTCACTGTGTGAAGAGTTTTGCAAAAGTGACCTAAGTATTGAGAAATGTGTCCTAGCGTCTGTAAAAAACTGTAATAAAGAAAGGGTAACACTTTAGTTTAGGGTCCATTTCTTACTATTAGCTCGTTGCTTATTAGCATGCATAATGCAAGGTTTTGGCTCTTTATTAGTAGTTTTAAAGTACATATTAATGCTTTATTCTGCATGACCATATACTACATCCGTTAATCCTACTTAACCTACTAACTATTAATAAGCAGTAATTAGTTGTTTTCTGAGGCAAAAGTCATAGTTAATAGTTAATAGTGAGAATTGGACCCTCTACTAAAGTGTGACTAAAGAAATTTCTATTTAAACACACACACACACACACACACTGCTGTACAAACTGTATATTCTATCCCCTGACCCTAAACCTACTCCTTAACCTACCCATCACAGAAGACTTTCTTCATTTCAACATTACAAAACATCACTTAGTATGATTTATAAGCTGTTTTCCTCATGGGGACCAAAAAATGTCACCAAAAGGACAAGGATTTCAGATATTGACATCTTTCTGGAGACATTTTGTCCCCATAATGTAGGGTTTACTACCAGGACTGTGCCATGTTGCCCATTACAGAATTGAGTATAAAATCTGCTACTTGTTTTTAAATCTTTGAATAATCTAGCTCCCTCCTATCTGACTAACCTACTTCACCTCTACACTCCTGTGAGTGGACTAAGATCGGAGGGAAAATTACTCCTAAAGATCCCCAGAACCTGTCTGAAGACAAGGGGTAGTCGAGCTTTTGAAGTGGCTGGCCCCACACAATCTTCCAAACTCTATTAGAATGGCTTCCAGTTTATCTGAGTTTAAATCATGCCTTAACTCATCTTTTCTCCCTTGCAATTTGTATGTAATATGTAGGTATTTGAGTATATGCATGTGTATGTATTGTGTATATGTGTGTGTGTGTGTATATATATATATATATATATATATATATATATATATATATATATATATATATATATATATATATATATATATATATATATACATATGTATAATGTGTGTGTGTGTATGTGTGTGTGTCTGTGTATATTTCTCTGCCTTTTGTTCTTTGTCTTTGAACTGTTTCTTGTTTATTTTATGTACACTCCTCCTCTAATTGTTGTACAGCACTTTGGTCGGCCTCTGGCCGTTTTTAAATGTGCTTTAGAAATAAACCGAACTTGAACTTGACTGCACACACACACACACACACACACACACACACACACACACACACACACACATCTGGTTCACTATCCTTGTAGGGACTCTCCATAGGCGTAATGGTTTTTATACTGTACAAACTGTATATTCTATCCCCCTACACTACCCCTACCCCTAAGCCTACCCATCACAGAAAACGTTGGTATTTTTACATTTTCAAAAAATAACTTAGTATGTTTATTAATCCATTTCCCCCATGGGGACTGCTGGCTGGTTCCCACAATGTAGGTGATCTCAGGTTTTACTGTCCTTGTGGGGACTATTTGGTCCAGTGTAATATAAACCTGTACATACACACACACATTTTATTGTTTAAATGTTAAACTGACATATCTTCCTTTCCCTCTGCAGATTCCTCATTGTGCTTTCTTGCCTGATCCTCAGTGTGCTGTCCACCATTGATGAGTATCAAACACTGGCAAATAAAACACTATTCTGGGTGGTGAGTCTCACTGCTTTAGGCTTACAGCGTGTTAAATATTTTTGAATGAAACTAAAATATTGTGCTGCTTATTAAGGTGTATAATACCTGGTGGCCTTGGACAATTGATTCAAATGTCTCTGTTCCCTGACCTGTAAACAGGCAACATAAGTAGCAAACAGGTATATTGCATTAGAACATATTGACAATTTTGAATTGACATATGGCATTGAGGCTCTTTTTGACACAAAAGTGAGCTATTGTTTTTGAGGATGATATAGATTTTATGTTCACATTTAGCATGGCCTCTTGTGTAGCTCATTGTGTTCTCCATAGTGTTCGCTGCCCTTGGTTTTGTCCAGCAGAGGGCAGCAGTTCATAATTTTTCATGTTCCATTTGATACAGTGGCTTTACATTTTTTGGTTACATAGCCTACTTCTTTGAAACTAGAACGACTTTTGCCCCCCATCTAATGTAGGAAAAAGGAACACTCACATTATTTATGTGTATTTATTTAGCAGTTTTTTTTTTGTTTTTTTTAAATGTCTCAGAGATGGGGGGGGAAACTAAATTTAACACAATGGAACCAATAATATTAGCAGTGGTTAATGATTTAATTGCTGTTTTGTTTTAATAATGAAAAATATATATACTTCATGCTCTAAAAAGTGCCCTATATTCCAGGTCTTCTAAAATCATATGTTTTGAGGACGAGTTGCTATTCACTGATAATCTTGCTCTCTGCCATTTGAAACTGGCCATTCAACTCCATTAGAAGGAGAAAGGGGAGATGAAATTGCATATATAGCAGATTTAAATGTGCAAAAGTGAGTACAATTTGGGAATTTGGGCAGCCCTACCACTACCACTGCCTTGATGAATTCAAAGCCTGATAACCCTCTCGGCAAACAGACACTGCAAAGTCTATATCACACAAGCAGCTCAATTCACAGAAGATGAAGCTGTTCTGTTGTCTAGAAAGGCAGCTTGAGTTGGCATTCTTAAATCATTCTGTTTACTTTGTTCAATAATCCATAGCAGTGTTTCTGGTAATCATTAATTGCTTTAAGTCTTGTTAGCGCATCTGAGGCTTTATTTTGATCAATATTCAGATGACAGTCTGTTCAGTAATTGATGTGCTCGCTGAAGCATTTTCTCCTGACAGAGGCTATGTTAAATATGAACATAATCAATACCATCCTCTAAAACAATAGCTAGCTTTTGCGTCAAAGGTCTAGAGCCTCAATGCCATATGTGCAGATTAGTCAATGTTATGCTGCCTGTTTACAGGCCAAGGAACAGAGACAAAAGATAATCATTGTCTAAGGCTGGCAGAAACAGGAGAAAGAGAGGGATAGAGATTATAATGTGGTGACTGCATGTCAGAGGTCAAGCCGACCACCGGCTAATGGGATTAAATCTATGCTTCATGTTCATTAGATGATGCCTCGCATCACAAGTTAATTCTGCAGAGTCTAGGGCTCGATGCAGAAAAGCCCCTTTTGGATTAGCTTTCCAGCTACAGCCGCCCTGAGCTTAACCAAGCTTACAACAGGTGTTGTCTATTGTGTGTTAAGGACAATCATCAAAAATCAAATAGCATGCTTTTAGCATGGGTAGATACTACAGTCACTTGAGGGAGAAGGATGTTCTCACAGGAAGTAGAACACTTGTTTTAAGGGCTGAAACCTTCCTTTAGACCCAATCACCATGTCGTCCCTCCCCCCCTCGTTCACACCCTATTTTAATGAGGAACAGCCCTCTACATTGCGTCTCACAGCTGTTGAGGCAAACAAAGCAGACTTGCCCCTTTCTACATCTTTTCAGGACAGTTAAACTGCTCGCTTAGCCATTATCAAAAGTTCTTTACAGCGCATAGATGTTTATGGGTCACAGATATATAAGAGTGTCCATTACAAAAAATACAGAATACAGTTCCATCATTAATGAATAACTATACAGGATCAAATGAGGAACTCAATTCATACATTCTAGTAACTACTATTAACTAACAAGAAACTGATGAACTAATAATAGTGCTTATATGTTGAATGAGGTAGTTCATCAATATCTACTATTTTTTTCATACCTACTAAGAACTGTATACAGGTTCATAATTAATGTGAAAAATGCATAATGTATCATTAATTCTAAACTGAAGATCATGGTAACACACCAGTAATGACACAAGCATTACCAAATCCTTCAGAAGGAATTACTACACTGTAACACCGAACAGTGAAATGAATTAAATGAAATTAGTTTGTTTCACTCAAATAATAATGAAAGTTCATTGTACTTAATAGAAAAAAGTAGCGTGAACTCAAAATTTCATTGTAGTAAGCTGAACTTAATATGATTGAGTTGCAGCAGATTACTATATGTATAAAGAAAATAAATGTAACTTTGAGTTTGATTAACTTAAACCATTTACGTCAATCAGTTTCCTCAAAACATTTAAGTAGCTATATAGTTGTTGGATTTGTTACCTGAATTCAAACTGAATGAGTGGAATAAACTTAAAATTTTAAGTTGGATTTACTCTAATGATTGACTAAAACACTAAAATATAAATTAATTTATAGTTTACTATAAACACTTATAAGTAAATATAAAAATATAAGTTTACTCAGATACAGTACTCATACTTATTGGTTTTAAAATTTAAATGGTTTTAGGCAATCGGTTTCCTCAAATGGCTTGAGTTACCGTAACTTATCGGGTTTTACAGTGTAATTATTTGAAACAGTATTCTAACAGTGAAAAGCATGATAACTCCCTAGTAATGACTGAAATCATTGAAAGCTTTTGGTTTTGTACAGTAATTGCTTCTGACAGATTTGGTAACATTTGAGTCATTTCTATTGGGATACCTTGTTCATCACTTTAGAATACTTAATTTAATAAATTAGTTATTCCTTTTGAAGGATGTAGAGTCATTACTATCCAAAACCTTACAAAAACCTCAAACGCTTACAATGACTTCAGTCATTACTAGAGAGTTATAACTTTAGAATACTTTTCACTTGAGAATACTGTTCAAAATAACAAGTAATTCAACAACAACAACATTTATTTATAAAGCACATTTAAACACAATACGAATTGATCCAAAGTGCAGTACAGTGTACAAGTGGGTCTACACAATAAAAACAATGATTACAGTTTCCAAAAGCTTTCCCCCACAGAAAAAAGCCCAATCACCCTTTGATGAATGGCTCAAGAAGATCACTAATATACCCTGGTGCACGGCTGGACAATACCTTGTATACAAACATAAGGATTCTAAAATCAACCCTGAATTTAATGGGAAGCCAGTGAAGGGATGCTAAAATAGGGGAGATATGTTCCAGTCAAAAGTCTTGCGGCTGAATTTTGAACAACTTGCAATCATGATAATGATTGAGGGAGAGCAGAATAAAGAGAGTTACAATAATCTAATTGTGATGTTACAAGTGCATAAATCACAACTTCTAAATCTTCCTTCTGATCTGATAATACTTGAGTCATTACTGGTGGGTTACCATGATCTTTACTTTAGAATTAATTATACATTGTGCATTACTCTCATTAATTATGAACCTGTATATAGTAGTTCTTCTAGTCCTCTGGGAGGTGTGAAAAAAATAGTATTTTGGCAGACAAAGTGTTAATAAGCAGTGGAGCAAAAAATCTTATAAAATAATAATAAAAGATTATGCCAAACTAAATAATGTTTTCTTTTCAATTATTTGCTTTTTCTTAATTATGAAATCAGGACAGATCATGCCCCAAAATAAAATTTAAAATACATTTGAATTCAGCATGCTTATCAATAAAGTCACCGAATGCACAAATTTCATTTTTAATGTGTTTTTGAACAAATCAAAAGCTATAACAAATAATTTACACACTTTCTACTGGTTTAGCAGAGGTGGGATATCATGGTTTAGATCCCTAAATTCTCTTTCCCTTTTTTTTTTTTTACTTTGAGTAAGTGCTTATGTAAATTAAGATAAAGCTTATCAAGCAAATCTTACTAAGTGCAGATTAATCTTTAACTTAGATCAATTGTTCAACTGTTTTTCCAGTGTCAGCCACTAATAGTCTTGATAGGCCCTGTTAATCCATATTAGCATGACATTGTTTCACCATGAGCAGGCAGAGCTACTGCACATTAGCACTACTTACAGCCACACACATGCAGCTGACACTTATTAACTGAGCCTATTCTGTGAGGAAAAAAGACTTTTGTGTGTGTCACACTTCTGGGGTGAAGCCTCATAGGTTGATCATTACCTGCTCAACAGTGGTAGGCGACAGAAGTCACACAGGACATTACGCCACACACGGGTGCTGGAAGTCACACAGGACACTGTACTGACCCGACACCACACGCCTTGAGAAATCTCTCACCTGAGAATTGTGATCTCATATGCTTCCTCTGGCCCACTATGAAGCGCCATAGCTGTCGCCAAACTTCCTCCATATGCTAAGTGTGCTAACACATCATCAAGCTCAGTCTCTAGGTGTTGCGTGGACAGTAGTCCTGCCACAAGGTGCTAACTTCTACTCGAGGCAATTATCAGCTACAGATAGAACCCTCCCCTAATTAGACAAAACACAGATGTCTCTCTCTTTGTCAGTAAGAGCCTAGTGTTGATCAAGGCCCCCCATGAATGGCTAATAAAACTGTAAATGGACAAAAGCCTCTATAATGATGAAATGTTTCCTATTTGAATGTGCAATGAGCATTTATTGCTGTATGTTAACAATTTGTGGTAATGTTTTATCCCTGAGTCAAAAGAGCTTTTAAGCTTTTTGTGATTCGAGCAGCTAATAGAAACTAAACATTATCCAGCGCATTTTAGACTTCTAAAAGCACATTTTAGATGTGGATTTGGATATTTATGTGAAGGGATATTCACAGTTATGAGGTGGAATGACTTCTTAACCCCTAGAGTTTTGAAATATTCATTTCAAACGCTGGTGGTGCTCATCTTGTTAGGACCTTTATCCCATTTGCACTGAAGATACTGCATCCAGTCAGTTTCCCTCCCCCAACACAGTAGCTAATGCCTTTCTATTGTTTGTGACAGGATGTAAAGGCTTGAGATAGAGATAAAACCGTGTATGTTTTTTTTAAACAATGTTTTAGTGTGTAATGTTCAATGTTTGCAAAATTATAAAATTGGAATGTTCTCTTAACAATTGCATATCATGACTTAATGGGAGTGTTAGTAAAATGGTCTTAGAACATATTTTTGTTAGTTGGGATGACTTTGAGTTCCTCTGTGGAAAATAAAAAAAGGGTGTTTGTGTCGACATTCTTAGAATATTATCTTTTGAGTTCTGCATTTCATACTGCTTTGGAACAGAATTTTCATTTTCTATAAGAATTTTCATTCCCTATATGTCTACACACTATCACAGCAATAATTGATTTGCTTTGGGTCTTTCTTTTTAAGAGTGTAAAGGGTTAATGTTATTATTTATTATCAGACTTTCAGTGTTTGCTTTGACTAGAGAATAAAAGGCATGAGCAGAAGGAGTCACTCAATGCCAAATCATGTGCTCCATAGTAAGTCCATTTTTAATATTTAATGTAATCTTATAAGATTGAGGACAAGGGTCAGCTGGCCCTTGCTGTTATTACAGTGAACCCTTCCTCTGCTCACCCTGGCGACCGCATTCCAGCTGCGTTTTGGATGGGATGTCTGATTGTCATGGTAACTGAGAGAGGCCCTTGCATCTGGGGTCCTGTTTCCTCTCACCCTATACCACCCCTCCCCAAAACTGATCCCATGGCCTCTGTCGCCCACTGGCCGTCCACCCAGACCTTTCATATGCCAGCTGGTCAGTGTGATCACAAGCCTAGATTTAATTAGCACATAGAGAAACCAGGAGCACGGAGAGAACAAAATGGGCCCAGCTAATCTGACATATAGTTAGAGGGTTAGAAAAAACTATTTAATATTATTTTTAAAACATTCTAAATAGTATAATGGTAGGGTTAAGATTAGGGGTTAGAATTAGTTTTTATGGTGAGGGATTGAGTTACAGTTAATAGTAAAGTTAACAGTGTAACAACAACATATGTTAATTAAAAGAACTTTAAAGGGAAACTATAATGGCAATTTTACAAGATGTAATATAAGCCTCTGGTGTCCCCAGAATGTGTCTGAAGTTTCAGCTCAAAATACCCCACAGATCATTTATTATTGCTTGTCAAATTTTCCCCTATTTGGGTGTGAGCAAAAACACGCCATTTGTGTGTGTCCCTTTAAATGCAAATGAGCTGCTGCTCCTGCAGTTCTGTAATGAAAATATACTCAAAATAACAGTTCTTCAAGAATACTTGAAACGAACACAGGGCTTTATATACACAGGGAACAATAAGGACTGAAGGTGCATTCACATGTCAGTTGCAAGATTTCAACTTGTTTCAGCGGAATTGCAGCTTATAAATATAGGAGTCCTATACTACCTGACCTCTGCAGATTAGGATTTAGGCGTTGATAGTGGTGCCATAGAAACACATAATTCCAAGTCTGAGGACATGAACTGCTCCGAATATAACATCATCTCGAGACTACTGTAATTATGCTATGGCGCAGGAATAACGAGATAATTAACAAGACACAGGTGAGACACATGAGGGCAAATCAGAAACCATGGCAACAGAAAAGCATGAACAAAGAAAACTCAGGAAACTGAACCAAGAACAGTGCAAAACTAACTCATAGTCCAAATGAAGCAAAACACAAACCAGATGTGATACAATATAAAGTGACTATTTTATTTGAAAACATTGACACAAACGCATCATTTTAGCTAGTGGCAATTTTATTTGGGTTTTTCTTATATTATTTGATTGCATAAATGAGTAATGAAAAGTTTTTTTTTTTTAAAGGCAATGTATCATAGCTGATTATTGTATATTAAAACATTCCTATAAAAATTTTAAATTGCATCTGACATTGTAAACAGTGAGTTGGCCTACTTTCAATCTAGTCGCTTGCAGCCTCTCTCCTGTGCTGTGACCTCTGCTGGTTCGGCTTCGCTTTTTAGCCACTCTGAATTGTTCACCCCTCATGTTCTGCCTGTTCCCACAGGCCAGGGCTGTGCTTGTAATTTTATTTCATTTTTGGAGGCACTTTAGACAGGGTAGGCAAGTGGACTGTCCGGCTCTGTGCCAGGAGCCGTCCCCAGGCAGCTGAACAAGCTCCTTCTTAGCCTCTTCTCAGACCTGGATCCAGCTCTCCAGACTGCTTATGTGACAGAGGGCTTCACAGCCAGCCTCATAACTCATACATGTCTGGTTCCTCGCAGCTCTCAAAGGGCCTGCGCTCAGCAGACTCTCAGCCTTCTTTTGTTTTCTCTTCTTTAAGAAGGAGACAAGGGCAACTGCTGTTGTTGGCCATGACCATGAACCACCCGTGTGTGTTTTCACACAACCCTGTGTCAGTGCTGTGAAGTCTTAATATGCATCTGTTACATGCATCACATGTATAGCATTGTGCTTTATGCATTGCAAACTACATTCCAAATGATGCATGACCAAATTATTTATAATCTCTTATACCATGCTACAATTACAACTACAAATAGGATGAATTCAATGGACTCTTTGTCCATAGAGTTGTCATTATATGGGATTGCTGCATCAAGTTGCAATAGGTACACAGTGAACAGTGGAGGATTTTGTTCTAGACATACCTCATAAATATTTTAAAAGGCAATATATTGCTCATGAGGAATATCTAGGAAAAGAGCTCCACAATGACAGCCATTCTCGTTTTCCACACAATAAAGCTTTATTGTTAAACCCATTCTCAAAGCAGACATCTCATTGCTCAAATAAATGGCTTCTATGTACTTACAGAGTTGTATTATAGCACAGTATTTTACATTATGTCTCAGTCGAATTAATTAGCTCTTTATACTTACATTGTTATGTTCCAGTAAATCTCACATTATGTTTCAGTTAAATCATTTCTCATTGTCATGAGCACATTATAACTATGATATGCATTGAGTGCACTTTTGCGTAAGCACAGTGTGTCTGTCTCTTTAATTCTGCAGGAATTAGTGCTGGTAGTGTTCTTTGGTGTGGAGTATGTGGTACGTCTGTGGTCAGCAGGATGCCGGAGTAAATATGTGGGAATTACGGGCAGGCTTCGCTTTGCCCGGAAGCCCATCTCTGTTATCGGTGAGTGTGTGAATGAATTTTCAAAATGCCCTACTGAGCATTTTTATGTATTTTCTGGTGCATTCATAAAAGCAGTATTGTTTTAGACTTGATTTTGTTGTTGCTATTACATTTTCATTTTTGGGTAAACTAACCCTTTAACATGTCTACATGTTTTTCTTGTTCTAGACCTGATTGTGGTGGTGGCCTCCATTATTGTATTGGCAGTTGGCTCTAATGGTCAGGTATTTGCCACTTCTGCTGTCAGGTAAGGTTAATAGTTTAATATAGAAGTCACTGAAGTCTCATTGTCCATTGTTGTACAGGATTAATCAGACTTAGATGTAACTCTCCTGAATTCTGTTGAAGTCATGACATGATGTTGTTTACAGAGGAGTCCGCTTCCTTCAAATCTTGCGAATGCTGCATGTGGATCGACAGGGAGGAACCTGGCGGCTGCTTGGATCAGTAGTCTTCATACATCGACAGGTGAAGCAATATGCCTTTTCATATTCCACAATTTGGAATGTGGAAGTAAACCATTGAATTAAATTTCTATAGAGGTACTCGAGAGACCGAAGCAAATATAATTTTTGCATTTCCATTTGCTCCAACAGCAAAAAATAAATAATATTAATTAATTACATTACATTAAAAAAAAAAAAAAAAACACACACAAACACACTTGTCAGTGACTTGCCAAAGAAGAAAAATTATAGGGACATGCATATCAGAAGAAATTTTTTTTTAATAGTTTATAATAGCATTATAAAATTAAATGATTTTTTTTTTAAATAATAATAAAAATCTATGTTAATCCAATGTTAATTATATTTCAAATGCATAATCTCAGTCTGTGAAATGCATTGATTAATGGTCCATTAAGTCAGCAGTGTTTTAGGAATCATTGAAACTTCACACTTTAAAAAAATAAGGTCCTTTTTGGAACCAACAAGAGACTCTTGCCTGATGCCTTTTAAGATTGGGTAAATATAAATTTTCAGATTAATCTTGAACTGTCACAAAATTGATTTGTAAAATCCTGTTGTTACGGTTAAGAACTTTATATTCTGTTTTGTTTGCCTTTGTTCCTGTTTCTCTGCTCTGTTTAGTTTTGGTTAATGATTATCTCCTCGTTTGCTGCTATGGTTATGTATAATTATCACCTGTCAGTCATTATGTTAGTCTTGTATTTAATGCTACCTTTACGGAAAATCAGAAATTTGATAATTCCCACTTCCCACTTAAAACTGCAGTCTGTGATTTTTGGCCCTCTAGCGGTTAATAAACAGAACCACACGCGTCTTGCAGAAGAACATTGTAGCCAGAGCTACTTTTTTCCGTGTATGTCTATGGCGAGTCACATAGTTACAGTGATACTCTACGGCGAGTCCTATCAGTCCGGTCTGAAATAGTCAGAATATAAACACTTATTATAAGTGCACCATAATGATTCAGGGTAAGACAAAAACACGGTTTGGAAAATGGATTCATGTTGTGCATTCTCATTATATCATTTTTGTAAATTTTGAACACAAAAAAAGTTACGGACAGCAGCTTTAAGTCATGATTACTAGCTCATCGCATTCAAGTTTGGAAATGGGAGAGTGTTCATGTGCAATTTTGATGCAATTATGATAAATCCTAGAGCACATGAAGGCAACATAAACCCCGTTATGTTAAGTCCCTTGTTGGTTCTCGTATATGTGTTCAGTGGTTTGTGATTTTCTCCTACTGTAAGTGTTGTTTAAATAAACTTTGTTGTGCATGCAGACCAGACCATTACACCTGTTTAATCTGTTTTCAGTGGCTGCTTGAAAATGTATTTGTACAGAGTAACAAAATAACTGAAATAAATCAGGACATTTCTGCCCAGCACTAAAGCTGCAAAAACATAATTGAAGAATTGTTTAATACTGTAGTGTAATAAAAGTGAGTGTTTTCTCTTTCTAGGAACTGATCACAACTCTATATATCGGATTCCTTGGGCTCATCTTCTCTTCCTACTTTGTGTATCTGGCAGAGAAAGATGCAGTGGATGATAGTGGTATGACAGAGTTCAGCAGCTATGCTGATGCTCTGTGGTGGGGTGTGGTAGGTAGATCCCCACCCATACCTTTCACTGACACAATGGCTATTACATGGATAATTGAAGGCATATATCAAAGAACTGGTTCAAATGTCAATGTCTTTTCTGTACATATTCTCAGGTGACAGTAACTACTATTGGCTACGGAGACAAGGTCCCTCAGACCTGGATAGGGAAGACCATTGCATCATGTTTCTCTGTATTTGCGATCTCCTTTTTTGCCCTCCCTGCTGTAAGTTACAGAGATTTAATAGCCATAGCAATTGTTCCTCACACAGCAGGCAAGTGTATGAGAAGAATGATAGTATTTCCCCATAGGGAATCCTAGGCTCTGGTTTTGCTCTGAAGGTACAGCAGAAACAGAGACAAAAGCACTTCAACAGGCAAATTCCTGCAGCTGCATGTCTGATACAGGTGTGCCTTACTGTTCCCTATAGGTGTAATATTGCTTATTATGAGGATAGTCAGACCTTCCAGAGCTAACCTGTTTCTTTCATTCTCATGATAAAGGCATCCTGGAGGTGTTTTGCCTTGGAGAACCATGATTCTGCCACCTACAAGCTGTTTGTGAAGAGGAACCTTAGCCACTCAGGGTCTAGCCCTAAATTAAAGGTAGGCTACCTACCTAGATGCTTGCACAGATGGACTGGATGCTCTACAACAATTTACAAGCACAAACATATCTGCTTGTTTTGTATTTTTCAAATCAATATTAATTTAGTATAATTTATATATTATTATTGTATTTCTCAATATTTTGATTAAGCTTTTATTTTAATATATTTATAGTTTTCATTTTACTTGAACTTAAAGTAATGTTGGTTTCAAACTGTAGTACCAGAAAAGAGGTCAAGTTTAGAGAGAAAAGAGGTCAAGGGCTAAGATAAAAAATTGTCAATTTTTCCTTTGGACAGGCGAAGATGAGGAGGAAAATGAAGAGTAATGACAGGGATAATGGGCCGAGTTCTCCCAGCGTACCATCCATAACCTATGATTCCTTAGATGATGGAAGGGACGGCAGACAAGATTCAATGAGCAGTATTCAACAGTCAGGTATTACCAACAATAAACTAAGATGCTATTGACCTTTTCTCTCTTCCTCCCTTTCATGCTCTTGAAGCATCTCTGCCTGATATCTTTTATTTCACCTCTCCATTCTCACAGAAGGGGCAAACACACTCAGAAGATGTGGTGAGCTCCAGTTAGTGTCTGTTGCTACATGTGTCTTGTTTGTCCTCACTTGCTATCTACCGTTCCTTATACCTGTCTGTTTTTTTCACAGAGAAATGTATAATACTGACTATTTAATTGAACCATATGGTATTTTGTTTCTTTAAACGGTTAGTTCTCCCAAAAATGAAATTTCTGTCATTAAATACTCACCTTCATGTCATTCCAAACCTGTAAGACCGTCATTCATCTTCGAAACACAAATTAAGATATTTTGATGAAATCCGAGAGGTTTTTTTTATCCTCCATTGAAAGCAACGAAATGACCATATTCTATGTCGTGAAAAGTAGTAAAAACAAAAATAGTTAAAATTGTCAATGTGACTACAGTGGCTCAACCTTATGGAGCCCCTAAAGGGATGTGGTGACGGGAAAAAAATTAGGAAGGAAGGAAATTTTAAGTGCTGGTGGAAAAAAAATTTGGGATGTGAGGAATTTTTTTTTTATTTTTTTTATTTCAAATCTTTTGCGTTCCCTAGCAAAACTTGCAAAGTTATAATCGTTCCCTTGCTGTGAGCTCGGACAAACACTTCCTCTTTAATGTCCCGCTGGCTGGCAGTAGTGTTTCTTTTAGTAACATATGTTAATAATGCACACAAATAATGCGCAGCATTAATAATAATGCACACAAATAATGCGCAGTTTGAACTTGTTGGACTCAAATATAAAGAAATGCAGTCAGTGCTTATGTCAAGCAGTTCAGTAAAGTTGGCAATATATTCACAGATTCGAGCTTCCCAGATTAATAACTCGTGAGCTAAACGTTGTTAAAACACAAATGCAGCTACTTCCAATCATAGTAACCTAGACAACAAGCTACAACAACCCAAGTTTCCTCAAATGTGCTTTATAATAAATTGGTCTCTATGAGCAGGCGGCAGAGGGAGCGCAAAAGTTTTGAAAAAAAAAAAATTCTCACATCCCAAATTTCTTTTCCACCAGCACTTAAAATTTCCTTCCTTCCTATTTTTTTTTTATTAAACAATTTTTCCTCTTCTCTGTCAGGCTGTTACGCAGTTGGCGTAGTGCAGCGGAACGCCGGCTCATTATTGGCCGGCTCCTGTGTCAGCATCACACGCATGCCTCTTGCTGCTCATGTGAAGAGGCGTCGGCCAGTACTGAGCCACCGTTTGGACGTTTGCACACAAAAAGCATTCTTGTCGCTTCATAACATTAATGTTGAACCACTGTAGTCACGTTGACTATTTAACAATGTTTTTACTACTTTTCTGGAGATTAAATGTGGTAATTTCATTGCTTCCAATGGAGGATAAAAAAACCTCTCAGAATTTCATCAAAATATCTTAATTTGTTTTCCAAAGATGAACAAAGGTCTTACGGTTGTGGAACGTATATCACATCAGAATTTCTTAGCAGGAAATAAAATGTATACACATAATTTGATTTGAAATAATATCTCTCTCCTCACAGAGCGGGTGCCATCCTGGAACTCTCTGTCCTCTTTCCAGTTCTCTACAACTCCAGGTGTGTAACAAAACTTGTTGAAAGTGGAATAATGCAAAGATTATTTTTCTACAGGAAAGACTGAAATGATGTGTGTGTTTTGTGTCTTTAGTGAAAAAGTCTGGGATTTTTGAGGTGCCGTCTCGGCCCACGCTCCAGAGGAGCAGCAGCATCGCAGATGATATGGAAACTGAGGTTGAGAGAGAGATTTCGCTCGTTCCAGTCACTCATGTGTCTCAGTGAGTAAGAGCGTACCATTTTTAGCGCAATTTAAGTCTATCTGCTAGCCGTAGACAGCAGACAGTCAATTATATAAGTTTCAGTAAGTTTCCAATACTTATAATCTTTCGGAGCTCTTCCAAATGACATGCAATATATAGTGAATGAGCAATTCAAAAAGTGTTACAGTAGCTTGATGGCGTTAGAGTTAGCACACTCCTGCAATTCACACTCACAATGTCGCTTCTGTAAATGCAAATGGGGCCTAATCATCCTGCTAATCTTTGCAGTCACTGAATTCCCAGCTCAAATCTTTAAAACACTTTTAACACATATGTGCCATCTCTGCTGGAACAGATCTCAGCTTTCTGAGCCCACCCACCTCAAGTGAAAACATGGCTAGAAGAAGTGCACGGTATATGTGTCTGGGCCCCAAAGCATTCCCATGAAGAGTGGTTATGTTGCAGGCTGTGTTTTGCCCGAGAGGGGGTCATTATCAGAATCTCTTTGCCCCATTAGCTGGTCAGTATGTGGAACAGCGCAGAGCCTGTATATACTGCAAACCATTACTTACGCAGGCAGTGGAGCGATCCCTTCTTTGAATAATCTAATGAACCATGTCTCTGTTGGGGGTATACAGTGCATTAGATTATTGAGAGTGCCGCTTTCCATTTGTGATGGGATCTACCACTCTACAGCATCTAACCTTAGGCCTCTATTACACTCTAAATGATCTGAAAATACAAAGGTGTTCAGGTTTTTTTCTTAAACTTTTACTTATTTTGAGAAACCACAAGGGGGCAGTGAAGGTGTTTTTGTACACCAAACCCTTCTCCTGTCAGTTTAAAGCACAAGTTTCTCGTTTTATACTGGCAAAATCATACTAATGCTGCTTTAATGTGTATTATACAGGTGATGTAGTACGACGAATGCAGAAAAAAGCATGGTCCTACTTTACATTAGGTGTATTTAACTACTATGTAAAAGGGCTGGGCGATATGGCCAAAAAGTCATATCTCTGTATTTTTTTTTTTTTTTTTTTTTTGGCTAAATGGCGATATACGGTATTTCGGTATATTCTACATTTTTCTATTTGGATTAAAAAAAAAAAAATCTGTATTCAATTTTTTAAAATCTTAATTTAACATCCTGCCTGATGTTGTCCTACAAACAGTGTTTATTTTGAAAGCCATTAATACAAATAGTGAATGTAACCATGTAGTCTGGCACACTAATAGGCCTACAGTATGTGCACAAAAGAGAAACCTTGTAGGTTTAAAATTCTACATATGGCACATTTATTGTTCAACAACAAACATTTTATCAAAAATGTATTTTAGTCAGAATTATGGCGATCCCATTTTATTGAGCTCCGTCTGTTTGGCGCGAATGCGCGCGGCGGCGCTCGTTCACGGAAGTCTATGATGTTTAGAGGACAATGAGATACACTAGCAGAAGGCTCGTCCACTCCTGACAGCAAAATGGAAATATTTGTATGACTTTCTAACATTTACAGATGGAGAATATACCTGTGAAATGTATTTTGCTGGACAGTTCCGAAATTGGGAGCTTTCTCGTCCCGCATTTCATTTATGTCAGTATTTTATTTTTTCATCCCTGAAATTACAATACAACACTAAGAAATATTATAAAAACTTTGTCTGGCATTTAAAAAATCTATTTGTGCAGCCGTCATATTCTAGCTGTGAAAATAACCAACCAACCAACGCAATCATAGAAAGAGTGGACATCAACTGAGTGGGCAGCGCCAAGGGATAAGTGCGGGCCTCATCAAACTCGGTAAACACAACTACACCAGCAAGGATTTCATCTCATATATTAGATAGGAACCTCAAGAGCTGCTCAAAGAAAGCTGCCCAAAACGATGATTTAAAGCATGTAATCATTCTGATGGCAAATATTTCTAACGAACGATCAAGCGCCACCCACGGAAATGGTCGAAAAACGAGCGACGTTCAGAGTGACACGACTTTCTTCTCACGTTTATAGTTAATTTAATGCGGGTTCTATGGCGTTACTATAATGAAAAATGTCGAGAGCGCATCAAAGCAATCTCTGCACTCAGAGGCGGATTCCCTTGCACAAATCTGGACGCGCCCGCGCTCTCGCTCAGATATCACATCTGCGTGCTCAAACTTTGTCCTCCTGCATGTGCAGCCGTGAATCTAGAATTTTCTTCTCTCCAGGATTTAATTTTGCCGTAAGCGCAACATTATAGTGTGGACATCCACCCGCAGAAACATTAATCGGCGCATATGCCAAGTTTGCCAACAAATGTAAATCAGTATTTACATAGAGGAATAGGCCTAGTTGTAAATTTCTCTCGTGTCCCGCATTGTCCCGCAAAATCACATCTACTGTCCTGCAACTGATAAATAGCCAGGTGGTCACCCTAGAAATGTAAGTTATGCTCTGAGGAAAACAACACATAACAAAAGCATTAAGCAAGACAAATATCTGTCAGCAGCACATAAATCTGTCAGACTCAGAGCATCTCACGGGGCAAGTCGCTTTAAACTACACTCTAAAAAATGCTGGGTTAAAAACAACCCAAGTTGGGTTGAAAATGGACAAACCCAGCAATTGGCTTGTTTTAACCAAGCGGTAGGGTTAAATGTTTGCCCAACCTGCTGGGTAGTTTTATTTAACTCAACTATTGTTTAAAAATTACTGTATTGCTTAATTAAAATTAACCCAAAGTATGTTGGAAATGAACATTTATTAATGTTCAATGAATAATTATTAAACAATAAACATTTATTACATTGCTTATTAATAAATGTATATTAATAAACTTTTAAACTATTAAATTTATATTAATAAAATATTAAAGCTTATTCATAAACATTCACCTTTTGTCTATTATTGTTGTCTCTAATTGCATCTGGTTTATAATTTCCCAAATAGTTTGGGTTCATTTTAAGCTAGCCATATAGCAATTTTTAAATAATAGTTGGTTTAAATAAAACTACCCAGCAGGTTGGGCAAACATTTAACCCAACCGCTGGGTTTGTCCATTTTCAACCCAACTTGGGTTGTTTTTATCCCAGCATTTTTTAGTGTACAGACGTGTTAACTATATCTTAATCTTATGAGTTAGGCTATTTTTAAAGCCCTTAATATTAAACATGTATTATGTTAACGACAAATTGTATTAGGCCTATGCATTTTCCCCGCAGCAGCATTCTGCGACGTCCACTGCTGTTTTTCAGATGCGCTCATATAAAACTACGATATAAACGGTATCGCCTCATTCCATATCGTATATTAAAAATATATCGGTATACCGTACAAACTCGATATACCACCCAGCCCTACTATGTACTCAAATTATTTGTTAGGTACTTACTGTTTTCATGTTGTATTGCAAAACACTTGCTGCTTTTGAGGAGGAATACGAGGAAGGTTATTTGGTGGTATGGGTAGGTGTAAGGTGTAAGGGAATCATCAGCAGTGTAATTATATATGTCATTACAGAAATTAATTACAGCTATAATTTCATGCAGGTATTTTTACCAATGTAAAAACAATAACTACATTGTATCAAATGATTAATTTAAATGTTAGTACACAGTAGATGATACACTAAATATAAAGTGGGACCAAAAGTATATTTTTTAAACACAATCTTGGAGATATCATAGTCTAGGTTTGGTTTTCTTCTCACTTGCACTATTCTTGTGTATTTATATTAACCTCGATAATACTAATCTCAGAATTGATACAATTACAAACTTGCTTGTACACTGCAGATTAATGCATTCATCTGGGGGGGAAAAAATGTAGGTGTTTTCCACCCGAGCAACTTAAAAGAGATTTCAATTTTTAATTATATATTTTTTAGAGTCTTAAGTATGATTCCTCTCTAAATCCTCATTCTTAGAAGACATATTGCATCTCTTCTACAAAGGAGTCTTGTCACTACAAGCTTTCATTTGATCTTTGAAGTTTAATGAGCTTTCATTCGCCTCACACTGAGATGCAATGGCAACAGCTGGCTTTTCTCTCCCTCTCTTTTCTCTCTCTTTCCCTCCCTCTCTCTCTTTCTCTTGCTCAGTGTGGGTGTGAGTGCATGTTTATTTGTTTATGTCCAGCAGAGCAGGGTGGAGACTCGAAAAGTCCAGAAGCATAACGCCTCCATGCATCTCTTCTCCTCTCCGCTCATCTCTTCTCCTCTTACGCCTTCTCATCTCCTCTCCTCTCCGCTCCTCTCCTCTCCTCTCCCTTAGGACATTTGCCCTGCTCTGACCTTTGACCCAGGCTGTTAACTCAAGAGGTGGGAGAGGCACAAAAGCCTTCTCGTGCCTGCAGCTGAAACAGTTCGGCAACGTTGGGGGTGGGGAAAGGACAATGCCACAGAAACATCTCTTTGACCACTGCGCTCCTAACACGCACACTGGAGGACATCAACACCACCTATACACTTTTATCTATTAAACCTCGATAAAGAACAGGACTGTTTATGGCGCCGTGAGATGTTATAAAATGTTGTCATTTCAAACCTCATGAAGTGTCTTGAATCAAGCCATTTAGTAGAAAACAGCCATAGTCGTTATTTCCTATCAAATACAAAGGCGTCTTTCGCAGCTGCCTGGATCAAAGAACATAAACTCCCATCCAAAGCGACACAGGTATAAAGATGAAATCAAAGCAAACGCAGGTGTGTCTGAAAGTGCCTATTTGTACTCACACATATCTGCTGTTGCAGTCTTGTAGGGCTGTGGTGTGAGGTTTACCAAAGGAGACCCGGTCTGAAAAGATTGATTTATTCTCAGTAAACAGAGAAGGACTTCTAGTGGCGGAGGCCAAGCCAGGCCGTCTACACTGGTGCAGAGACAAAGAGCCATTGTCTGCAGCTCTACACACGCCAACAATAGCCTGATTGACAAGCGGCCCTAGTCGTAATGGGCTTCTGGGCTAAGAGCGCAACACTGACTTTTGTTAGAAACACTCTTGTCTTCCAGAGCAATAATCTCCATGCTGGCAATTTCACAGAAATTTTATGTATGTATGCATTATATACATATTTTTCTAAGAGCTGAACATACTACTATACTATTTATTTTTCTTGATTAACTTTTACTCAAAAGGTATTTTTGATTCAGCAATTCAATTTATGGGAATATTTCCCCAGTCCAAAACGCACACAGGCTCGCATTTGAGAGAACTGAGTATAATGTGTGTGATTTGGAGTGTGTGGCGGTGTGCGAGGCGTGCTGAATGGGACAGAAACATTGGATCACTAATGCCTCTTCAGCGCGGCTTGCCAGCACAAGTTTCTTTATCTTGCCCGTCACGGCCCCTTTTCTTCCCCCCTTAACAGTAATTGTGTTTCGTTACAGTGTGTTAGAGCTAACGAGGGACATGGAGCGAGAGTCAGCCAAGCAGTGAAAGACAGACAGAGAGAGGGAGAGACTTGCTCAGCAAGAAAGAACACATCCCAGATGATTCTCTCATTTGCTGTCAGACCAAGAGCTCAGCAAGACTCTCTGTAGAAGTTTGTAACAGAACACTGCACACGGTGAACTCGACAGCTATTCGGACAAATTCCTGTAAGCAGCGGTTGCCGCAACAGTGCGTTTTTAAAATAAATAAATAAATCTGCCTAACATTATGAATAGTTTGCCTAAAATAATAATAATTTACTTACTCTCATATCGTTCCAAACCTGTATGACACTCTTAAATAAAAGTTCTAATAGGTGGTTTTCACAGTGATGCCATAGAAGAACCATTTTGGTTGCCCAAAGAACCTTTCAGTTTTTCTTGTGTAGTGTGAATAACATTTTAATAATCTGAAAAACTTTTTTCCACCTTTTGTGCAGTGTTCCATGGATGTTAAATTGTTCTTCAGGAAAACATTGATGAGAATAAAGAACCTTTGTTTTTAAGAGTGTACTTTCTTTTGCTTAACACAAAAAAAGATATTTAAAATATAGAATGAAATTCAATGGGGTCCCAGTTGACTTGGATTTTATGAGCAAAAACAGTTGAAATATTCTTATCTTCTATGTTCAACAGAAGAGAGAAAGTCATAAAGGTTTGGAACGACATGAGGGTGATGATAGAATCTTTATTTTTGCATCAGCTATCCCTTGAAAAGCGCTTAATCTACCGCTTAAAGTAGCATTTTCAAATTCAAAAATTCACAGAAATACATTTGCTTCGTCAACAATACATTTGTTGTCTATGAGCACCAATATTTCCGTTTCACTTTGTGAAATAAATATCAGTGTGCCATATCGGGTTTCTTTATGAGGGCCTGGCCAAGTTAGTGACTTTGTTATCTGGCAACATGATATGACAAAAGTCTCGGAGGCCCCTGGTGATGTATAAGGACTTGTGCTGAAATGAACGCTGTCAGTTTCTTTGCTGCTTAATGTTTAGGATCATATGAGGCCACAAGTTTGAGACATAAGCCATTTAGTCATGGTGTATAGCAGCGGAGGACTCAATGTCAGAGTGAATGATGCATCCCTGTGTGTCACTCCTCATAAGGACATTTAATACTCTCCGTATTCGCCTGGCGCTTTGATGCTCGGGATGAAAGAGATCTGTGCTTGGCTGAAGCCAGAAGGACCCCTGCTGCGTGTGTACGAGCATCTTGTGCCCTCACGTCTTTGTGTGCACATATGTGTGTGTGTGTGTGTGTGATGGCTTCTGGCCAGAGGCCCAGACTCCGCCCTAGGGGCCTTTACCCCAACGTACAATGTCCAGCCGCTGGTCAGCGATTATCAGTCATTACTGCCTCAGCAGCCCTTATCTCAGCTAACCACTTATTAAAATGTCAGTGAGGTATTTGAGCTCAAGGGGGAAGATGGAGCTGATATTTATGATAATGTTCTGTACAGCGCAGAGCCCTCTAAACTTTGTGATTCTCAGATCGTGGCTAATCGGAGTGCTCTTCCCCTCCTTTTCCACAGAGCTATTCTTAGACACACAGGGCCCCCATGAGCCTTTTAGTGCCATAGTGCTACAATCCTGCAGCCTGTGGCGCAACACCGCCACACAAAGGTCTTCATCCTTTGACTTGCTGAGACAAGTCACAAGAGTGCACATGGCCTCAGTGGGGGACATTGTGGTAATTGACATGTGTTTGTGATTCATCATATGATGTAACAAATCATTAGGGAGGTTTTGAGTATGCAGGCCATTTATTTCAGATGATTGAGTTGTAAGTTATATCATTGCAGTCAAAGTCTTTGAACTTAAAATGGCAGGTCCCTTTAATTTACAATCAAATCAGTAAAAATCAGTGTATGTTTTTAAAAGAAGTCTCTTATGCTCACAAAGGCTGCATTTATTTGATCAGAAATACAGTAAAAACAGAAATATTGTGAAATATTATTACAATTTAAGACAACTGTAATTCCTGTGATGACAGCTGAATTGTCAGCAGCCATTTCTCCAGTCTTCAGTGTCACATGATCCTTCATAAATCATTCTAATATACTAATTTAGTACTCAAGAAACATTTCCTCTTATTATCAATGTTGAAAATGGTTGTTCTGCTTAATGTTTTTAAGAAAACCACTATATATATATATATATATATATATATATATATATATATATATAGGATTCTTTTGAATAGAAATTTCAAAGAACATCATTAATTTGAAATAGAAATCTTTTGTTACAATGTAAAAATCTTTACTGTCACTTTTAATTTAATTTAATTTAATTTAATTTAATACATCCCTGCTGAATAAAAGTATTAATTTCTTAGAAAAATCTTTCTGACTCCAAACTTTAGAAAAATTGTGTATAATGTAAGAAACTTTGGATAAAAGCTTCTACACAAAAAACAAACAAACAAAAAAACAAATGTAGATTAAATAAATTACAATTTGCAGTTTTTGGCTCCTATTGAATTTAATGACTGAAGTTGAAACTCTTAAAACATATAAAAAGGCAAAATAGATTACAATGGATTTGAATGATAATCCGTTTTTTGTCATCCTTAATGTAATTTTGCATCCTCTAGTTTTGTAGTCACACATTATGCCCGTCCACATGGAGACGCGTTCAGGTGTATATGCAAAAAGGTGAATCCGATATTTTTTTAAACCGGGTCCCAGAGTGGATAATGTATGTATACTACATCGTTTTGCGTCATTTCAGTGGTTTTGTGTGTGCGCAGATGTTTCTTGAGACGGGGAGAAAAAAAAATCGGATTGAGAAAGCCGTGTGGACGTATCTGTTTGTCTTTTTGCAGTACCACTGAGGCCATAGTGTGAAAGAGCGTGTGTGTGCATGTGTACATGGATGCTTTTTTAGTGATAAGATTAGAGTGAAGCCCGGTGATTGTTATGTTTCCTGTTTATCTACATTTGATTACACTCAGATTAGCAGAGGCCCTTTAGAGGGAGGTCAAATAACAAGCCCTTTTTCCCACCTAAAACACACAAACTATCAAGATAAAATGCCACTAAATTTCATATCACCCTTGCAGGTTCAGTTATTTATATAAGATCCAATTTAGTCAATAAAATGTCCTCTCTGAAGCTTCTCCTTCCCCACTGAATTCTTGCTATCCTTCCCCAGAATCAAATCAGTTTAGCTCTAATCAATACAAAAGATGCTGCACATGTTGCTCTAAGGAGCGGTGCTGACCTCGGATCAGGTGTTCTCTCATCTACCCTCCACTAATGAGTGTTAGTAGATGCGCAGAAGGGTGGATGTCATTGTCCAACATCGCATGTGAGGCCAAGCTGAGATTACCCCCTCAGACCAAATGTTGTTGAACACACCCCGTTAGAGTTAATTGGAGGTGGGGAGTTAGACCCTTTGGCCTGAAGTGTTGATGGTACTATCCCATGTTTATTTCCTGTCCCATGATGCACTTCTTTGATCTTTATTTGGTGCAGTTATGATGGCTTTTGTCACAATTACGACATCACTTGCTGTTTACATGGATAAGCACGCAAACTCAGACCTTGGCTAGCCTTTTGATCATTAAAATGGGTTGATTTTGGGTTTACAATAGATTTCATTTATGGTCTATACATTTAAAAGTAACATCTTAACATCTGTTGTGTTCCAAAGAAGAAAGAAAGTCACACAGGATTGGAATGACATGAGTAATTTTTTAGTGAACTATCCCTTTAATAATTTTCTCACAGGAAGTGTTGAATATAATATTCTTCTTGTGAGATTATTTTAACATAATGTTTTGTAATAATCATAAAGGTACAAAATGCCGCGTTGATGCACAAACTCCTCTGCATGTTTGAGTCATTGGTGGCCCTCCAGTGGATGTGCAGTTTCTTTCACATCTGGCTGCTATTGTTTAGCAGACTTTAAAAAAAAGATTAGGAACGGAAGAGAGATTTGCAGACTGCCTTTGGCAGAAAGAAGATCTCATATGATTGTCTCCTATTTTCTTTCTTTCTCTCTATCTGTCTGTTTGTCTGTCTCTCTCCAACCTTTTCTTTCTTTCTCTCTCTCTGTCCCAGTGGGAGTCTTTCTCCCTTTGCGTACGTCTCCACCAGTGTTCGCCATTAGCCAGGCTTTGTGCCAGCACTAGAGGCAGATGGTGACCCTGTTGAGGTCATGAGACCAGCGTTGCTATGCTGGTAACCATGACTGGAGAGAGAGGAAGTGGCAGTGCCTCAGGGACAGATGGGGTGGTTCCCATGTTCTATCTCTTGTGTCCCCCACCTCTCTCTCTTTCTGTCGTCTTTCCATGCTCCATTGGAATGACAAACAGCCAGGGAGGTATGATTCCTGAACTCTGTGCAGATTGCTGACAGATTCCAAATTTGAATTTGGATTCTGTAGTTTCAAATTAATAATGTTCTACCAAAATGTAACCACCCTACCATATTGATCTCTGAGATGCATGTGAATATAAAACTGATCATTATACCATAAACATTTATGGCTCAAAAGAGTCATTCAGCATTTGACATGAGAAAGAAGTTATTTCCTCACAGTTTCCACAAAAATATTAACAGTGATAAGAATAAGAAATGTTTCTTGACCACCAAATCATAATTTCTGACGGTTCATGCGACACTGAAGACTAGAGCAATTGCTGCTGAAAATTCAGCTTTGCCATCAGGAAATAATTATATTTTAAAATACATTAAAATAGAAAAATTGTCTTAATATTTAACAGCATTACTACTTTTGCTGTATTTTTCCTCAAATAAATATTAATTTCTTTACAAAACTTCATTTTATTCTTTTAAAAAAGATAAGTTGGACCGGAGAGTGAAGAAAAAGCAGTTTCGATTTAATCATGGTTAGACACAGTTACAGCAACAACTCCTAAACTTCCATTATTGTTATAGGCCTACTAGTTTTGATTAGTTAAATTAATGATAGTCTCCAAACGTTTGACTATATATGCATAAAATATAAACTAAGTCATACTAAGTGTGCAAAATAATTTTTGTTATCTGGAGTTTTCCATAACTACCTTTCCTCCTCTTTTAATGCTAACTTGACAGGCATTTGCATTGCTTTGGGTATGATAATGCTCAAAGCTATGATGGCTATTTAACCACTGGCAATATTACCTGCTGGTTGAAGTCTAGTGTATGGCACCAAAGAGCAGTAAATTGGCAGTTGCCTAGAGCACGGCATATGCCTTATCCCTCATTTCCCTGTAGCCCGCAGCCAGGGAGAAACCAGAAACTGTCAGCCAGCCATGTCCATTAAGTCAATGAGTCTTGATAGCCTGCAGCCAGTCTACTGCTAATGCATTTTAAAAGAACTTGTGTGAGTGTGCTCCGTCTTTTGTCAGAGTGACATGCAACAGACACGAGCCTTTGCATGCTAACATGATACAGGCACGTATCGCATATAGACTGGCATGCGGGAGCCGACGTGCAAGGGAAAGTGTACTTCTCATACTTTGTCTTTCTTTGAGACAATGTCCCGGTCCCCTAGATAACCTTGGGTCTCCTGGAGTCAGTTCCCTTCCCCCCACCAAATCTCAGTGCTGTGGTTTTTGAAAGCTTTGAAAAGCAGAGAGAGAGCCTTGTATTTTCTCTTAGACACTGTGTCCTGTTCATGACCCTTGTGCTCAATGGCCACTTGCAAAAGTCCAGCATCTGGAGTGGCTCAGGGCTGCACCTGATGGCCTGCCGGAGACTGATAGCATTGTTTTGCAAATGATATTGAAAATGTGTTGGGTCAGTGATTGTGCCATGTTAATTAGTGTTGACCAAAACACAATCTCATGGCAATTCATCACTATTTTACATTTTGTCAAAGTGGTGGCTATTTATATGAATTCATACAATCTCATTCGTACATTTTTGTATTATCTACTTACTCCCCAGTGATAGGTATCACAGCTAAAAAAAAAAAAAAAAAAGTACATTTAAATAATGTACTTAAAGTGCTCTGTTTTCGCGCATTAATTTTGTACTTAATATACTAAAAAAATCTTCTTTAGTACTTAAGATAATCTTAAGAACATCTAAGTGTAATCAACTGTGCTATTTTGAGACACCGTGAAATATGAACTAAAATGTGTTTTTAATATGCTATCTCTGTATTTAAAAAATATATTTAGTTACCACTTGTAGTATACTATGGGTTCAAATGTACTATAAGTAGTATCTAAATACATTTTTTTTAAATACATAGTATATTAAAATCACTTTAAGTACATTATAGAAATGTACTTTTTTTTCACCTGGAATGTTTTTGGGATGAAGTTGGGGTGACCTTACCCTACCCTTACCTTAACCTGCATACTTTTTTATTAATAATAGTACATTTTATATGATTAACATCATACAAATTCATACGAAATCGCCACCTCATAACATACTAACGTTTTCCTGTGAGATTAGGTTGATTTTAACAATAATATTATACATTTCTTTGGTAATCTTATAATAGCTCATCAGAAAATGACATTTATTTACCCTCATGTCATTCCAAAACTTGTATGATTTCATTTCTTCTGTAGAGCAAGAAAAGAGTATTTTTGATGGATATTCTGAATGATATATTGACTTTCATTTTATGGAAAAACACTTCTTTTTACAGGTTTGAAATGATATGAGGGTGTCATTGATGACACAATTTTCATGAACTATCCCTTTAAAATCAAACTGTAATGTAAATGTAAAATGTTTAGTATCTTTCTTCATACTAATCACTATGCATAAACACACAGGTTGCGGGATTCCCATCGAGCAGCCATTCGTGTGATCCAGAGAATGTACTACTTTGTGGCCAAAAAAAAGTTCCAGGTAAGATTTTTTTTCTATTTGCAAGGACAACCAGAATTTAATCGCAATGTCAGAAAATGTCAGTTAATCAGTGTCAGAAAAAATCTCAATTATGTCAGAAAACACTTAAGCAAAACATGGTCAGGTCCAAGTGTCTGAATAATTTTTGGTTCCAAATTTTTATCAATTTTACTGGTAGTCCACTGTATGAAGAATATTTTGGTTTAATATGTAAGTTTACTTTATTTTGCTCTCCTCACTTACAAAATAATGAACTATATTGTCCTGCACCCACTAGTAAAAATAAATCAAAAATATCAAAAATGTCTGAATAATTTTTGGTTTGACTATTAAAAGGCAGACCTTGTGTTGGGCCTCATTCAGTCCCAGCAGATGCTCTGCCTGAGTCCTCAAAAATACATGCTAATGTCAGAGGATTACCTTAATAGCTGTCCTACACACTTTCTCCTCCTTTGTGCGATTGTGCGACACTTGATACTCGTTACTGCATTTTGTTTGTCTTCTCTCTTTACCCTCCCATCCTCTTGCCATCCATTCATTTAACCCGCTTGCCACAGCCATCTCTCAATCCCCTTATTTTCTCAAAGTCCTTCTGCCCTCCTCTCACACACTCTTGCGACACAGAACACACACTTTGGAGAGTTTGTCAGATGCTGCTGGCTAGATTTGCTGTGTCTGATGTCATGACAATGTTTACCCACCTTTGAACAGCTCTAGCTTCTCCTGAATTGGGTCATTTGTGTCAGAGATGTGTGAATGTTTGGTTATTTCACTGATGCTGATCAAACTGAGCTCAAGTTCTTGGAGTTTGATGCATCTTCCCTGTGTTAGTCAGGAAGTTCAAATTAATTTAAATAGCCGTAAGCGTCATCGCCTGTGCTTAATCCACCCGAAAGCAAAGACTGAGTGTTTGATCAGGGTGTACTTTTGGTTTCAGCAGATGTGAATCACTTTCCTCAAAGGTGACAATCAGAGGAAATATTTCCCCTCTGGGCTTCTTTGATTTGGGGCTGGTTGTAATCAAGAGAGCTCACCCTTATGATGAACTGATTCTTTCAGTCTTTATTCATAAAGCTTCACTCAAATACAGAGCCAGTTAGTGCCTGTGGGGCCCTTGGCAAGATCATAAACTTGTATGAGATCAGTGTATGAGTGTACATTTAACATTCATTTTTTAAATTTATAACCTTTTTTTTTTTTTTCATATCTTTTGCAGTTCATTGAGTAGTCCTGTTCTGTATACATATATACTGTGTATATGTATATATACATACTATCATTCAAAAGTTTGGTGTCATTCATTTTTTTTTAAAGAAATTAATTATTTTATTCAGCAAAGATGCAATAATTTGATCAATTTGATAATTGTGACAGTAAAGAAAATTTCACAAAATGCTGTTCTTTTGAACTTTCTATTCAACATTTTTTCTAATCCTGAAAAAAAGTATCACGGTTTCCACAAAAATATTAACCAGCAACTGTACTATAATAATAAATAAATATAATAATCAGAAATGTTCCTCGAGCATCAAATCAGCATATTAGAATGATTTCTGAAGGATCATGTGACACTGAAGCCTGGAGTGATGATGCTGAAAATTCAGCTTTTCCACACAATATTACAATATTTTTGATCAAACAAATGCAGCTTGTTGAGCATGAAGAACTTCTTTCAAAAACATAAATAATGTATATATGACCTGAAACTTTCGAACGGCAGTGTACATTTATCATATATTAGTATTTTATTATAATTATTATATATTTATTTAAAAACAGATCTAACTATTTACACAGAAAAAGCAAATACAGTAAGTGATGAGTACAGATGTTATATCGGCTGGTTTTTGTATCTATGTGTTTTTGCAGCAAGCACGTAAACCGTACGATGTGAGGGATGTTATTGAGCAGTATTCTCAGGGTCATCTCAACCTCATGGTGCGCATCAAGGAGCTACAGAGAAGGTGAGACGATGATTCACTTTATCACCTAGCAGCAGTTAAGCATATTGGGAAAAGTGTTTACTTTAACATGGCTATACATGAATGACATTTTATAGGAATAATAGCATTATAAATGACTGTTTCATGACCTTTGGGTAAATAAAGCTGGGGAGTTAAGAGTACATCCATTTCTGTCACTGTTCTTCACACTTTTCATCTGCCATTTCATGACCATATTCTGCCTTAACAGACTGGATCAGTCCTTAGGGAAGCTGTCCCTCTTCCAGACAAGTTCAGGTAAAGCTAGGTCATTCATTACACTTTCTGCTCTCACATTCCTCATCCCCACACCATGTTTTGCTACAATTTGACCCCTTCGTTGTTCTTAATGTTGCTATTTATTGTTGCCTTGATGTCTTAGTGTTTATAGAGAGTTTTTATTATGTTATTCTTGGCGCCATTCTTGTCTTCTGTAGAACGCCTGAAAGACAAAGGCACAAACACTATTGGCTCCAGACTCAACAGGATGGAAGAAAAGGTAAGCACTCAACAGCCAGGGTATAGGGTTTAGTTAAACTTAGTAAGAAGGACATTTATACCATTTTTGTGTTGAAAAACATGCTTAATTCAGAACCTTTGTGGTTCCAGTATCTGAAGCAAACACCAAAAACTCACAATCCCTAAAAAAGTCCAAAACTTCTTTGTATGTAAGACACAAAAGGCCAGATATTACACAGAATATGAAGGTGAAAAAAAGACATCAAAAAGGTCTGTGGCTTTTCTCACATTTGCTTGATTGGATTCCAGAATCTGAAATATCGCTTCAGACAAAATCACATGCTCTTGAATTTTGCAGTAAGTAGAAACCAAGTGCTTCCAACAAGTTAATCAGTGGTAAAACAATAACAAGTTCCAGGGCTTTATTTTAAGTTGGTTCAGCAAGGATTCTACAGATAAAGATCTGTAAGCTTCATTCATCAAGCCTTAACCTGGAGGCAGAAGGAACCTCTCTCTTTCTCTGCCTTCAGTCAAACTTCACTTTTTGAAGACTTCTCAAACATTCTCCATGAGCGATGGGTGCTGATAAGGGTGTTATGACTCTAAAAAGAACATCTTGCTTGTGTGTGTGTGTGTAAAAGTGAGAGGTCTATTGGCCTCCCAAACTGACAGGGATTCAGAAGCTCTACAAACACTCTCCCTGTTCATTTGCCACTCCAGCCATTAATCCTTTTACAAACAGCGCTCATCCTAGACACAAACTCGAAACAGCATACTTGTTCACATGATCTCTCTCATACTCGCTTGCTCTCTTTCTCCCTCTCTGTCTCTCGTAGAAGTACCAAATTGACTTGTTGAAATGCCAGAAATTTTTTTTTTAATTCTTTTCTGAGAATGTTTAGAAAAACATTTTAAGAAGAATTAGATCTTTTTTGCTGTTTTCATAGCTGACATAACTTTAAGGAGTGATGACATTTTTTTTTTTCAGTTGTGTTGCCTTTTATTAATTTATATACAAAGTAAAAATGAGTGGACTTCAGGATTTTTTTTTTTATCTCATTGATTGTCTTCATCATGCTAGCCATATCTCTATGACAATGCTGGCCAAATTACAAGTATTTCCCAATAGGACACATTGTAAAGAACTGCTTTAAAATGTGTCATTAGCTGTGGAGGCTGTGGACAGGATACCCTGCCCACTACAGTGTCATTCTTCTTCCCATAATTCTGTGATAAACAGGAAGTATGTAGTGTCTGGCATAAACAGGAACAAATAACCTTAACTTTTATGCAAACACCCATCTGAGAAACTTTCTGCCTCCACAAAAAATTCTTGACCCCAAGAAAAATTGACCAAAAACTGACCCCAAGCTTTTTTTATGGAACGTTTATATAGACTAGTTTATATAGACACTGAATGACTTTATATTGTTTTCCCAATTATAAATATTTCCCCATCAAATTTATTTGTATGGGTTTCTAGTATTTAATAGAAAAAAGAGTAACACTTTGTTTTACAGTGTCCTTGTTACATGCTAAATAATTACTATAAATTGTGCATAATTATATGCAACTAACCTTAAACCACTAAAGCTATAATAAGTACATGTAGTTAATTCTTAGTACTCAGTACTTAAATATACAATTGTAACAGCTTAAAAAAAGTGTAACTGAAAATAATTCTATAGTTTGTAAGTACAAACCAGAAAATGTGACCTTCTATAGGATTATGACAAACTTGTACATGAGTGTGAGTAAATGATGAAAGAATTTAAATTTTGGGGTGAACTATCCCTTTAAGTTTCGACTCAAGATCTTGTTTTTTCTCTGCGGTTAGTAGTGTGCATGCTTGCATTCATGTCTATATGGGGAGCGACTGCATATGTTTACATGCCCGAGTCTCCTGCCGTACACTATATGTTTGTGCATGTGTCCATATGTTTGTATGTGACTGTGGTGCCACTATCATTATGTAAACTGTGGTCCAGAATGGAGACACTCGTCTGGTTATTTCTAATGGGGTGTAGACAGCCCTGGCTCCACACGTCACTTAGCTTTAACCCAGGGGAAAGAATCTCATGACATTTGGCTCCCCAACTGTAAAATGAAGAATTGCAAGTATTTCTCTTGACAGATTTCTTCCTCTCAAACATGAATCCATTTAAATATCTAACAACAATTCCCACTGGTCTTGAAATATGTGGCTTTTTTAGGCACATAGACAGTTAAATAAACAATACTGTAAAAAAAAATTCATTTCAATGTTAAAATATTGGACTACGTTTTACAAGTAAAGTACTATTTTAGTCTATCTACTTTAAAATTTTGCATTTAGTTCAGTATTAATTGCCATTTTTAATTGTGAAACTATTTCTGAGTGAAAATTGTACACTTTTTTTTTTCAGTGTGCTTTCAAATAGTTTATATGAAAATATGGCATGAGGTGTCACAAAATTAGTTTTTAAATAAGTGTAATTCTGACTGGATGATAGTTTTCACTCAGTTCAACCATGTGATTCAGTTACAACAAAATAGCATGTCCTAATCTTTTCATTTAACTGAATTATTTTTCGACTATTCATTATCACCTCTTTGATCAAAGTTTAATCTCATTAACAACATACAGAAGAATGGATTTATTTCTTTTGCTAGACTGTTTATACAGATGGGACCTTTTATCAGTTGCTGGTGGTTTACGGCTTGTATGGACACAATGTCTCTTGTTTATGATGTTATTTACACAGACGCTATGACGGCGTTATTTTAGACAGTGTTTTGAAAGATGTGCTAAGGCCACACACTCGTTTCCCCACAGATCACACACATGGACAGGACACTTAACAGCATTGCAGAATCTCTCAACCTCATGTTGGCGAGGGAGAGACGGGGGGATCTGGCCAGAGGGAAGGAACAGCGTAGCAGCTTCCTCCGACAATCAGCCACCCTCAGCCTGTCAGTGCCGGACAGACAGGACAGCCTGCCCAGTTCTGAGCAACTGCCCACACCAACTGTTATTCATGAGGACAGCTGAGTTGCTAAAGGACCACTAAATCACAAAGTGCCTGATATTTGTCAGTTTCGGCTAGAGTTAATGTAAGATATTAGATCTGGCTCAGGTTCGGCATCAGCTGATTTTGATATATCTTCTTGTCTGACTAAGTCTGTTCATCTTTATATTTTGTCAAAGTGTTGAATTTCTTACAAAGCAACACATAAAGCAATATGTATAAATATTTTAAGCATACCATTGTCTAAGTGTGACTGAGTTTTTGATATTGATTATTGCTTTGTTTTCTTTTAAAAGAAGAGTGTTCCATACTTTTTGTAAGCGGTTTGCCGTCTTCCACTCCACACTCTTAAAAATAAAGGTTCCAAAAGGGGTTTTCACAGTGATGACATAGATGAAAAATGTTTGGTTTCCCCAAAGAAACTTTCAATTAAATGTTCTTAAAAAATAAATCTTTTTTTCTTAAAGGATTACTTTACTTTCAAATGAAAATTACCCCAAGCTTTTCTCACCCTCAAGCCATCCTAGATATGTATGACTTTCTTTTTTCTGATGAACACAATCTGAGAAATATTAATAAATATCCTGATGCATCCGAGCTTTATAATGGCAGCGATTGAGAATCAACAAGTATGAGCTGAAGAAAGTGCTTCCATCCACATCCATCCATCATAAACATATTCCACATGGCTCCAGGGGGTTAATAAAGGCCTTCTGAAGCGAAGCGATGAATTTGTGTAAAAAAGTATATCCATAATTAACAAGTTATGAAGAAAAATATCTAGCTTCTGCCAGACCGCCTTCCGTATTGAAATTAGCGTAAGCATTTTGAACTGCGAGAGTTTTACACTTTCTTCGTAAGTAGAATACGGAAGGCGGTCTGGCAGAAGCTAGATATTTTACGTCATAATTTGTTAAATATGGATTTTTTTTTTTTTTTTTTTACACATCACTTTACTAATCCTTTAATGTGAAGAACATTTTACTATTCTAAATAACCTTTTCCCTCTATTAAGACCTTTTGTGAAATGGAAAGTTTCAATGAATGTTAAAGGTTCTTCATGGAACCAAAAATGCCAATGAAGAACCTTTATTTTTAGGATTGCAGATGTGAATATTATGATGTTTTTTGGAATGTCATGAATTGACAAATGTTTATAAATGATTACTGTTGACAGGAACAAAATGTGTGCTCCTTATGTTTATGAATCACTACGCTTTTTAGAGCCACACAGATTTGTGAAAACTATTTAAATTCAGCCTTATAGCAACTTTTCACTTTTCATCTTCTCAATCAGGTTTGTATTTATGTTCATTCACTAATATGGATGTTCTATTTTTTAAATTGTGAAAAATAAATACTGTATCCTATTCAGTTGTCCAGTAAAAATCCATTACAGCAAAAACAGCCCAAAAGTCTGTAAAACATCCGTGCCAAATACTGAAGGAATTTATAGACAAAGAAATAACTGGGGCATAAGCTCAAAACCATATCGAAGTTCAACATCTACAACCTTTTGTCTTTGTATTTGACCTCTAAAAAAAAGGTTGTTGTTGTTGTTTTTTTTTTTTTTACTTGTTTCACTTTTTTCATGTTTGCAGTGCTTTTAATTTCCACCATGTTTCCATGGGGTCAAACATCTTGGCTATTCAAACACAAGTGTGTGTGCAGCCCGGCTTCCCACTCTTTTCCTTCACCATCAGGCCAGAATGGTGCTATTTATGCCTGTGTGGAGGCATTTATGGCATTCAGGAGCAGTTGTCTTTTTTTCTAAAAGTCTTTCAGTGACACTTTCAGAATTCCTTTAGAGCATCCCGACAGATCAATGACTTATGCAGCACACGACCATATGGGGAGCACCGTGACCTCTGATCTTATGACAATGCATTTGCTCTCAGGGGTGAGGGGCTTTGTTGCTATGGGGATGACTACATGCGCACCCTTCGACCTTATCCTGGGCAGGAACACGGCCGTCCACTCTGCCTTTGTTCGCACACAGCATCTTGTGCGGACCATTGTCACCTGTAATATGTGCAACAAATCAGACATTCCATCACATATGTATTCATGAAAAGTCTGACAGTTTTGTCTTTATTATCTCAGTAATCTAGGGTTTAGGATTATATCTCAGAAAAGCTGAAGTAAACCAGGATATCAGCTTCCTTGTAACCATTTGTGCCTACTTAATCTTAATTTTATACAATATTTACCATATGCCATATAAAGTTCCAAAACTAATATCCCAAAGTCCCAAAAGTTGTCATGGCAGGACAACTCTGTCAACAACGGAATCAACGGGATGATAGTATTGGCAGACAGCACAGAGA
Source organism: Chanodichthys erythropterus (assembly GCF_024489055.1). NCBI lineage: Eukaryota > Metazoa > Chordata > Actinopteri > Cypriniformes > Xenocyprididae > Chanodichthys > Chanodichthys erythropterus. Next base: position 20,117,505 of record NC_090231.1, on the reverse strand, counting down.
GCAGGCCTGCTACAGAGGGGGTCTGGCCCATATGCCGCCAGATAAATGATAAGCCTTTGTTATTCGTTTAAAAGGACGTACTGCTGTCACTGTCTCTGGGACTGCTGAGCAAACTTTGGGACCAAATGCCATTAATCCAAGCTAGTGAACCCATAGAGGTGTATCCAGCCTTGAAGACACAGCTTGCCAGTGCCTCCACTAGTTTTATGGGTTTTATTAGTGAAAGAGAAACAGCTCTGCAATGGAGAGGGCTACAACACTGAGATGAATGGTTTGATGGTTTTGCTGCACATTGCAGATGTTTGTGTCAAAAAGGGTAGCAATGTTTGGAAACTGATGTCCCTGTTATATAGAAAGAAAAATAAATATAAAGCAATTGACGGAGGAAACATGAATTGTTAACTCATCTTTTTTTCCCCATTCTATTAGGCTACTTTTTTTCATTAAGTGAACTGAAATTGAAAAAAAAAAATTCAGTGTAGTTTTTGGATAAAACAAAAAAACAAAACAAAGAAATCATCAGTCCTAGTATTTACACTATGTATTTTTTTTTATTTTATTTTATTTTTTTTTAGATTACTCATATTTTGTAGTTTAGTGCGTATATACCGTATTTTGTATAAAGGCGCACCGTATTTCCGGTCTCTTTTTTTTTTTAGAGAAATAAACGAGCATGATTTAAATAATGTTTTAGACAGAATAAAAGGATTCGAATTGAACTCTTAACTTCATTTAATGATGTACAGACTGCATGGGCTGAATGAATGCGTCTCTGTGGGATTTGCTGATAAAAGTCGAGGTCCCATGAGCCTGAGGAGGTAATCCATCTGGCCAGGAAACCCAGCTGAGCTAGAACGGAACATATTGGAAACCCTGTCAATCTGGACATAATGATTTTAGTGTAAAAGCTCAAATAATGAGGTCCAGTTAAACCCTGGAGGATTCCTCACATTACAAGTCACACAATTACGTTTATTAAAATCCTCGTGTTCTATTAAAATTATGAAGCATGGTGGTGTAACAATATTAAGACAATTTCATAGATGTTTTAGAGATTGAGTGTAGCCTATATTCAGCTTTTTTATTTTAACACGCGAAAGATAAAAATTCGTTCACAATTTGATCATGATTCTTATTACTGAATAAACCTTTATTCAAAAAACTGATATGTCCTCGAGTATTAGCCTACGTCGGTACTGAGTAATACAAATGAACAGGCTACCTCAGGTAGGCCTAATTTTGGCCTGCTTGTAAATAAAATAAAACATATAAATATTATTGTTTGCATTATCATTTTTTGTTAACTTGCACATGTATATATTTATTTAAAGTGTTCCCAAACAATGTTTATTCAATTGCATTTCCCTTCGCCAAACTTTATTTTTTTCTTCATTTGAATGATGGTCAGTCGCTGGCATCACGGACTGGAGTATCTCTGTTTTCTTGCACACGACTAGATACGGACTAGAAACAAAAGCAAACAGGATTTGTGAGCACCGAGTGCTTCTATGAGAGCACAAAGCCTCATTTGCAGGTGAATGCGATGGCACTCGCTTCGCCTTACGCCTTTAGCTGCCTTTGTTCCATTTCGCCTTTTTTTGGTGCCAGATGGTCATGGAAATGGGAAACTTCTTTAGAGAAAGGCTATATCTAGCGAAACACTGGCACTCTTCACCTATGCCAAACGTGAACGACAGAAAATAAAGGGGGGAAATATGTAAAATTCGTTCATAAGCATATTCCTGAAGATTTTTCTGATAAAATATGAATTGTTAAGTGCACAACGCTGCTTTTCGAGTAAAATCCAAAGATTAATGTAATTATATCGAGAATAAATTCCAGGCTACTTTAATCCAAGTATCGGTAATTTCCAGTCTGTATGATCAAAGTTTCAAAGATTATTAGGCACACTTTAAATATTTATTCAGAACACTTTTTATTATTATTTTACATTGATTTATTGCTGTTATTCGTCATTTAGCCTAAAATACAAGACATTGGTGTAGCCTCATTGAAGAGCTATTAAAATAAAGTGCATACTCTGAAATTGGTAAAACTGAACGAAAGTTTGTTCAAAACTACCCCAAAAAAATCCAACTGGATAAAGCCTATTGCAGTTTTTAACTATGCCTATATAAAAAGTTTGAGCCTACCTATTTTGCTCACAATTACATTTCGTTTTGGTCACTATTTTATCTATACCGTTTTTGTTCTCGTTTTTTTCCATTAGCTTTTCCCAATGACATTATAAAGATCTGGCGTGTGGTGGTATCTATAGTAAATGTTATTCACAGATAGTGTGTAGGTAGGGGGAGGGGAGGCAGGTGGTTGGCGTGTAAATAGAAGGAGCCCATTTTGTTCGAGTCTTGGTAAGTGTTTCATTAGCGGGATAGCTGAGAGGGTGCTGAAAATGAAGGTCTTATGTGGACAAAGCGGGGTTCCAAGGGCACCTGCCTCCTTCATTATGGAAAGAAAATGGCATTTAAATCCTCCCTATAGCACGCAGCTGCCCGCATATCCCTCCCCACAAACACTGAGGGCGGAACAGCTGAGTCCCTCCTGTTTAGAAGCCAAAATGTCCTCTTTTTGTCACAGGCAAAATGTTGACGACTCAAAAGTGCGGCCAATTATTTATTTTCCTGCCGTTTACCCACATCCCATGATCCACAATAATGAAGCTGAACAGTATAATAGGCATATGTGACTTTCACAAGAACACACGTGAATACGACCAAGTTAGCAAAAATATAATTTAATTTACACTTTGATTCAAAGGTACAACGTGAGCTACAGAATATATTTTAACAAACACGGCTCAGAAACATTCTTTGCATGATGCTGCATACAAAACTTAAATAAAACAACTTAAAATATGGCCGAAATAATTAAAAAACAACAGCTGTAAATAATAGAGTAACCAACTATCATGAACATAAATAAAATAAGTTAGTATATTTATAAAAAAAAAATAATAAAATAATAATAACAATAAAAAGGTATTGCTCTAGTCTATTTAGAGCATTGTGGCCTAGTCCTCTACACAGTTGAAATACAAGAAATATAAAATTGCACCGTTTAGACTTTGTAACACTGCAACAAAGTCTCTGTTGGCGGAGCCATTATTGCTACATATATTCAGAGAGAGAGAGAGAGAGAAAGTCTCGTCCCCTTGTTTTCTTCCATCCGCTCTGCAGATAAACACAGGTGGACTGCTGCATGAAGTGCAAACATCTGTAAAGCAAAGAATACGACAAAATTAACATTTGTTTCACAGTAGCTTACAGAGGACAGATATTTAAATGAAGGCGAATTAAACTGAATTCGATGTTGCCAATCACACGTTTAAGGCAATTAGTAATAATAATAATAATAATAATAATGAAAAAAAAAAATGATAGAGACAGTTATTAAGCACAGAGTGGATACGTACCATCTTATTGTTTTACGTGGCGTTACTTCAATGCTGGTGGATGTGCCGGCTTGAAGGGAGCTGCGTTCTTCCTGTTTGGACTCCAGGGTCCTTTTTCTTTTCGGGAAGAAGTCTGGTGGAAATCAACGTTATATGCCGTTAGACATGTTTCGCTTAAGATCACATTTAAATGGAGACACTTAAACTGTTTCTTTTATTTATAGTTTCAGTGCATTTACCTGTAATTTGTGGCGTGCTGTTTCTCGTGGTCTCTGGGATGAGTGACCTCTTTCGCCTGTTTCTGAGGACTGAAGCGCGAGCGGGTTTTGAGTTGAGTGCACTAGAGAGGTTCTCCTGGTTAAGATCGGTGGGTCGACTTGGGACGTCAGCGGATTCTTGAACTATCGGACTCCTGGAAATTCCGTGTAACCCACAGTCAGCAGTGCTGGACGAGTCCCCTGTTGCATTAACAGACGCCGCGGCGCGAGCTTTCTTATTTTGCACTTTATCCTTGTAGAAAAATGGCATAGTTTCCTCTGAAATCGCCTCCCACTCGTAATCTCCAGGCAGAGGCGAGCTGGTCTCAAAGTTAAAATTCCACCGGCTCTGGTCTCGCTCGGAGATCTCCTGAAGTTTGCGTTCCATTTCACAGTGCAGCTCCTCGTGGTCTACGGGTCCGAAAAGGTTACGGCAGACCTTTGTGCGAGCGAGAAGAGGAAACGTTCTCCGTGCAACATGACGCTCCAGATTGCTTGATACGTCCACGTTTGCCATTATGCCTAAAAGTCAATGCCGTGAGCCGACGCTTGTTTAGGTCTTGTTGTTTGTAGTCTGTTTATATCCGTGCCGGTGGTTAAAGGCCAGCGTTTGTACGAGCAAAGGCCTCCGATTGGATAGATGGACACCACGCCCTGTGCAATAAACCCCCCACCAGTTTAAACAAAGTCACCTTCCCCCCTCATTTAGAAAACCACAGTCCGAAAATTATGGCCCATGCATGAAGACCATGAAATAAGTGATTATTTTCAGAAAAAGAATAAAGAAAAAGTAGAAGAAAAAAAGTTAAAAACGAAGCTATTTTTACCAATGTGTTATTTGTATAAAATTATATGCTATAATCCTAATAAATAAATTAAAAATATAATAGACTCTATATTATTTGTAATAGGCCTATACAATAACAATACGATAAAAGTATATGCAACATAAATATTACAACAATATAAAATTATATTATGACATGAAATTAATATAATAACATTAAACATTTGACTATTCTGAATATTTTGTCACCCAGGATTTAACTAAGTTTAGTCTGAGGTATTTGTTATTATTATCCTCATCAACAATGTCTGGCTCAATAGCCTATAAACATTATTTACTTCTATGCAAATTATAGTTTTGATCCTCCGGGGCGCCGAGTGTTAAGAAGCATATAGGACTCTAAATGCTACATTTAGATACACCAAATATTTAAAACAGTGTGTTTTCCAATGCCACAGTTTCAAGGCTTAGAGTTAGTACAGTTTAGTATAGCAAGGCATTATATAGGCTAGTATGTATATAAGTTAAGAAACAAGCGTTGCATGTTGAAATGTAATACCGAAATCGAAATGACATACAAATATAAACGCTGAATCTAAATCCAGTCAAAACATTTCACAGACTAGAGCATTTCTGACGCCTCTAGGCGGTGTCAACCAATGGCGCGCAAAATTCAACCAACCAGCTGACTCGAGGAATGACGTCAGGTGCATCCGCAATATGGCTGCAGCGCGTGCAAAGTCGTCACTAAACTGACTGAGCGATCTTGTACTGACAACGAGAGCCACCCCAATTTATTATTACTACTATTATTTACTATTATATATTTTATGTGATATGGTGTATTGTTCTGTACGGTTATGCCACTGTACACACTTGAAATGTCCTTTGCAATAAAAACAACAACAACGAGATCTGGGGGTATTCCAGAAAGCAAGGTTAACTTACCGTCACATAGCTATACCCTGAACTCGATTGATTAACACAAACCTTGCTTACTCGAGGTATGCTGGTTCCAAAAACGTATTCGGGAGTAAGTCCAGCCAACCCAGTGTATGTTCCCGGTGAAAACACAAGACATTCTCAACTGAGCGACGAATCGACAAGCCATTATGGAAACAGACGCTAAGAAAAAGCGCGCCATTCTACTTCTTTCTTCTTTTGTTTAATGGTGATTTACATAACCTACTTAGTGCACGTCTCCACCTATTGGGTGGTTGTGCAGTCATTTTTTCAATCTTTTTATTTAATAAGTAGCCTAATCTTTATTCACTGAGAATTATAACCCAGCCCAGACAGCACACGTACATCTGCAAGATGTCTGTAAAGATCACTTCATCTGGAAAGCATCTGCTGTTTACAAACATCTGACAGACATCTTTAAGATGTCAGTTTTACATACATTCTAAATCATTAACATCTTAAAGACATCTTCTAAATCTTCTAAATTTGACATCTGACAGGAAACGTCCTATAGACGTTTTGCAAATGAGCAAACACTAAAAAATACATCTTCCAGACGTAAACACACACATCAAATAGACGTCTCCGAGATGAAGCTATCTGTGCTTTCAGGGAATGTTTATTTTATGCTAATTAGGCTATTAGTAAGATATCTATGTATTTTATTATAGAAATTATAGCATAGAAAACGTCCTGTTACAAAAAGGATAAAAAGCAGATCCATGTGTGAGATGACAATAAAAAAATACATATATTAGAATTTAATAAATATTTAAACATTACAGCTTAGTAGTGCTTTATAATGTGTGTGTGTGTGTGTGTGTGTGTGTGTGTGTATATATATATATATATATATATATATATATATATATATAGTATAATATAATATTGTAGGCTATATATACCTGTAACTATATAAAAAATGTTGTTACATTATTATAACTATACAAATTATATAACACACATCTTAATATACCTCTTAAAGTGTTAGTTCACCCAAAAATGAAAATTATGTCATTTATTACTCACCCTCATGCCGTTCCACACCCGTAAGACCTTCGTTAATCTTCTGAACACAAATTAAGATATTTTAGTTGAAATCCAAAAAAATATTTTTTTTGGCACAACAAAAATATTCTCGTCGCTTTATAATATTAATATTGAACCAATGTACTCACATGAACTGATTTAAATATGTTTTTAGTACCTTTATGGATCTTGAGAGAGGAAGTGTCATTGCTCCCTATGCAGGCCTCACGAAGCCATCGGATTTCAACAAAAATATCTTCATTTGTGATCTGAAGATTAACGAAAGTCTTACGGGTGTGGAACGGCATGAGGGTGAGTAATAAATGACATAATTTTCATTTTTGGGTGAACTAACCCTTTAAGCAGTCTAACCCTGGAACATAACCTGCTCCGGAGCAGGTTATGTTCAGAGAGTAAGTTGCCATGGCTACTTACCCTGAAAGTTACCTCCGTTTTTGGAACCGAAAGTTGAGGTTATCCGCTTACTTACTCTTTAAACATACCCAGGTATGTCACATAACCTACTTTCTGGAATACCCCCCTGCTTAACGAAATTCAAGGAATAAACCCCTTGGCGAAAGGGCGCAACACCAACTACTCACCCACAAACAAAAACATGCTAATTAAGTTTTAAATTATACGTATTTTAAGTTTCCAAAGATACTGTCAACATAAAAACGATCGCCGCACATCAAATTGTTCGCTCTTGGTGAACGTTTTCACCAGAGGTCGCGTTAGACTTTCGCCATAATGTAAAGGACCTAAAATTACGTCATAATCAATTATTATACCCGTAGGCTACATTATAATTTTTTGATTTTAATGATAAGACGTTTAATAGGCTAGTTTCTTTTTCGTCCACATTTTCATTTTTATTCACGAGCTTACAGATAAGCAAAAAAAAAAAAAAAAAAAAAGGCCTATAGGCAATGCATTTATTTATATTATGAAAAGAAAGTTGAACAAAGACTGTGCGTCACTTTTCAGTTTTCATCTTGAACAGTTGTCGCAGATCATGAGTGAACGCGATCATTTCTTCCTACTGACTACTTTACATAACGAAATAAACATGATGAACATCAGAAAATATGTTGGAAGATACAGCTTACCGAAATCTGTATCACGTCTTAATCAGTTCAATCAGTGCTGGAAACAATGTCACATAACATTTTGACCGTGTTGTCAGAAAAGCCATTCGTTGACCATAAACTTGATAGTCAGCAAGAAAAATAACAAAATAAACCATTTAAAACAAAACGAACTGGATTAGAAACTCAATTATGTATATGTATTAACCCTTTATTATTATAAATTGGACTTAAATTGGGTGCTCGCCTGTGTGTAACAAACGCATCGTTTTCATGTTATTCTGGAGACTGAGCTCGCGCTATGCAGACACACTGGAGCGCACTCACCACCAACTGGACAGTGGGAATCAGTTACAAGCTACATCAGCCTCAGTGTATCTGTCAAAATGACGGACGGCCTTCAGATTTTTTCCGTCACTGCAAAAAATGTTGGTTAACGCGACCTCTGGTCTTCACTCTTACTGCAACCCAAGCATTGCATGTTAGCTGTAACAAGGCTTTTTACTTACAATACAGTTATAACGTTATAATGTTTTCATATCAAATAGCTTAAATATAACTTTACTTTTAACATTTGTTTCTTAAATAATTAGATAAACCCGAATGTATAAAGTTTCGTTTTTAAATGCTTGAGATGAACTGCTGCTTAGCCCAAGCTAGTCAGCAAGATGGTGATTTTGTATGGCGATATAGCCTACCTCTGAGGGAAACTGATTTCAGACCATCTCATGGCATCTCGAAGCCTTTCCGCTACCATATATGTCTCATGAGTCACAATTACAGCCCGCTGTAGATTTGAACACATTTTAACGGCGACCTCGACAACGTCGAGCCCTCATGCTTAATTTTCCTTGGAGTTGCTGACACCTAGTGGCTGATTCGAGTACTTGCAGCTGTTCTAAAACGAGCCTAACGTCAGATGCACTGGACCTTCAGTTGGTGACGAAATTAATTTTCATGGGCAATGCAAGACACTACAGGCAAAACCATTGCTTGTTTGTTTTTTCGTTTTTATAACACGTCCTTTTTTTCAGATAAATAGAAAGAAAGAATCCAAAATAGACATTTAACTATTTATTTCATAAAATGCCGCTTTCTCTAAATAAGTTTTTTTCCCCTCGTACACTGAGCCAGAAATCTGTATCTCCTAGCACTTTCTAATTGTATTCCTATGAATATAGGCTGTTACGTTTTTTATTTAACATTTTATTCTTTTTTTTTATATTCTGAAAAGTGTGGACTATTTTTTTTTTAATAAATTAACAACATTGTGTTATACGTTTAATAGACCTCTGGGGCATTGTAAACTGTCGAACTGTCAAAGTTTCACAAGTTTCAAAGTCTAAATTAAATTATTCCCCTAATACTGGGGAAAATTATGGAAATAAATTACCCATTTTGAAAATATTTTCCTGTTGGAATGTTTATGGTGGAGATGGGGAGGAAGGCAGGTAAGTGGTTGAGCATATAGCAGCGGTTGGTTAGGGAGTGGTTTTGTTATAATAAACCTCCTGAATCACTTCCTGGTGGCACACTAGAGCTGGTCAATCTTGTATTGGCCTACAAAATAAGCTCAGAGGATCCAAGAGCAAAGCCAACATCCAGATATGCTGGGGCACCAGGATACTCCTCTGGTAAGTGAACTCTTTCAGCTCAAAACCTGGCATTAGATTGCAGGTCATTTCTGTGGAGTTGTTAAATTAAATTTCTGAACAGTTTCTGAAAAAGATATTTATAGCAAAAGATGTAAAGATGCAGTCAAATGAATAGCAATATTTTCTTTAAGACATTAATTTTGATTGTTAAGTTTAGCATTTCAAATTATTATTCATATACCTCCACAGCCGTAGATGTTTCTGAAATTTCAAGGTAATGGTTTCAGGACAGACCTCTGGTTTTATTTTGTGAATTCAGTGAATCGACTTTTTTCCAAGTTCAGCAATTGAAAATCTAAGGGATAAAATCATGTTTTAGTAGAAAAAAAAAAACCTTAATTAACAAAGTGCCCCTTTCACTGTATTGAAAGTTTTTAGTATTTTGTTTCCTGATGCATAATGTCATTTCTTTGTGTGGACTTCAATGCAAATAATTGTGTTTGTGTGCTGTGTTGCATATGGCTTTTTCCTCATACACACCATCCCTTCTCCTAGTCAAATCACGGGCAGCTTCTGCACCTCCCAACAAACCCACACACATCAGTCATGTTTGCATACAAGAGTGTGGTACTTTTCAATACTCAACACCTGATTATGTCCTCCCTCCAAGAACCAATTATTATTTAAGCCATGTTTAACATAATCTTTTTATTTATAGTTTAAACCACATCTTTCAATGACTGCTGATTGGCAGAGTAATTGCATGTTTACCAATCAAATCAGATCAAAACGTCTCTTGTTTGAAAACAATACAATGAATAGCAACCATTAGGAAATTGGAGGTTTCACAGTAAAAAAAATGGCCTGCAGGCACCTGAACCTAGCTGATGGCATTTGGATAAAAACTAATTGATTGAAAAGACATTAATCAGTTCTGATTACATCATTCACATTAACCTCCTGAAATGTTTTTATAGCATTGCATTTCAGTTCCTGACTGCTTTTACTATGACAAATTTGGTCTGTGCCTCTTCAACCACATGAGGAGAACTGAACTCGAGTCACTGTTGACCTGGATGCAAATAACTCCAAGTGGTTAAATGCATAGAGAACTTCTGTGGGTGATCAATTTTGCCTGCTATGAGTGAACAATTTCATGAGGGTGTTTTATGTTTGTTTATGCATTTTTCTATATTCAAACACCATGCAGTTGCAGTCTGTCCAGTAGTCTTTCTTTTGTTATGTTCTGTTCTCTTTCTTTCTTTCTTTCTTGCTGACCTTTACTTTACCTCAGGTTGGTAAAAAGCAGGTCAGTCTCCCAATTCATGTGTGGCTCGGCCTTTACCAGGAGGGAGGGCATGTTTGCATGTGTGTAAAGAATGAAAATGAAAATTGCTTCCGCTTTACATAAAGATTTCCTCACTGAGCAGAACAGCAGCTCCGATGGCTACACACCTGATTAGACTATAATATAGATGCATTTTAATTCTGTCTCTAGGTTGTGTTACGGCAGGGAAGAAAGTGTCTGCAATGTGGGGAACTGTTGAATGAGTCCCAAGAACACAGGTGAGACTGGTGGCACGACCGCACATCCTGATTGTGCAGAGTTAGATGCGTTCCTGAGTCAACATATTTTGTTGATCCTGGAAAAACATTCCTGACTGGAAATTTAGTCCTAACCATATTCCTTCTCCTAAACCCAATCCTTCCCATAAGTTATCCCTAAAATCAGAGGGAAATGATAGGCGAATAACACTGATGTAGAAGCTACTAACCCTGATTGTAAGCCTTAACTTGACATAAACTGTGAACTTGACCCTCAAATCTGATTGATTGTTTGGAATGCTGTTCCAGGATCAACAAAGATGTTGATCCAGGAACATATTGTACTTGGTGAAATCACGTTCTGCGGCACAACTTATCACCATTAAATACACATTTCAAAATGCTTGACCTTTTTTGTCACTATTTGCAGTTCTTTAGTGGGATGTCAGTGTTACACCCCACTTACCGAGTCCACTGTTCGTGTTGGAGAGAAGGGCAATGAGAGATCTGATAAACCCCACTGGACAGCCGGACGTTTGGGAGATATTGATTTTGTCGGTGTCAGTCGCACCAGGGCCAAGGTATATAAGGACAGATATTTACAAAATCATTTTGTTTCAACTCAAAATAATCATTGTTCTTGATGGGTTCAAGCTTGTGCACATTACTCACAGACTTTATTCGTCAGTCCAGTTTGTTAGGGTGACCAGCTCCACAGATCCAGCGGAAATCTATCAGATTTTGACAAAGCAGTGGGGTCTGGCCCCTCCTCATCTGGTGGTGGCACTAATGGGCGGTGATGAAGTTGCTCAGCTGAAGCCCTGGCTGAGGGACACACTTAGGAAAGGCCTTGTAAAGGCAGCACAGAGCACAGGTGGATTATTTATTGTTTATTAAAAACAAAAATTAAAATCTTTTTATGATTGTCACATACCTCTGACCCTTGACCTTCATAGGGGCGTGGATCCTCACCAGTGGTTTGCGTTTTGGCATCACCAAGAACCTGGGTCAGGCCGTAAGGGACCATTCTCTTGCAAGCACTTCCTCTAAGGTGCGAGTGGTGGCCATTGGAATTGCTCCCTGGAACATGATTCAGAACAGAGATCTGCTGCTGTCTGCAAAGGTGGGGACTGTCTGCTCACATGAATTTATTCTTAGACAGGTCTTCTCAAAAGATTCATCTCAATGGCAAAAAGTCTCCCAATCAACCTGAATTACCCCTACATTTTGATGTTTTCATTTATCTCACAATTTATCTAATGATTTAGTTGCATGGAAAAAAGCATGTGCACTTTTTGTTATGCAATAAAGTGCTGCAGGAATGGGACCTAAAACCTGGGAAAGAGTTTGCATTGTCCATATGCCTGCAATAAGGTCTGTGGTTAATAGAAGCTCAAGATATTTTCATGTTTATTCTATGACATAAAATACATCTCTTGATTTTTACATGTTTTGAAAAAGGAGGTTGCTAACAAGTGTCTAAATGGGACTACAACTCTGTTGAAAAACCATATGCAAATATGCAAAAAAGCATGCTGGTTAGGTATGTTTTGAAACATGGCAGCTGGTTTGAGCTGGTTTATTCTGGTCCTTAGTTGGTTGGAAAAATCCTATTGGCTTTTTGTTGAGGGAATCAGAGTGGTGCTTACATCTGGGTTGGCCTACAGCTATTATTAACTTCATTAATAATTTTAATGTTTACTTTTTACATCACTTTTTTTATAAGAAACACATTTTTAATTTTTATAAATTGTTATTTTTATTTAGCCTGATCATCCAACAACATACCCATATGAGGATCTTCCCCACGGTGCAGTGTACTCCTTGGACTGCAATCATTCCCATTTGATCCTGGTGGACGAGGACCCCCAGAGACCTGGAGCCACTGGTGAGATGAGAGTCAAGATGCTCAAACACATCTCTCTGCAGCGCACAGGATATGGGGGTAAGTTAAGACAGTTTGTTTTCAACCGTCTTTCTAAATTTATATCTTCTTGTGCTCTGAGATAATGAATTCCTTGTTCTAACAGGCACGGGCAGTATAGAAATCCCTGTTTTGTGTCTTCTGGTTCATGGAGAACCAAGGATATTACAGGTCACACTTTATTTATAAAACATATCATAATGAATTGATACTGAATATTATAAGCGTTTTATTGTGGCATGTTGTTCTCCCAGATTGGTAATATCCACTTTTATTCCCGTCTTACAGAAAATGTACAAAAATATTCAGAATTCAATACCCTGGCTGATTTTAGCTGGCTCAGGAGGAGTCGCTGATATTTTAGTGACCCTGATGGACAGAGGATGCTGGGATGGTGATATGGTCCAAGAGCTGTTGATAAACACCTTCCCTGATGGCCTACACAGCACTGAAATCACCTCCTGGGTCAAACTGGTAATGGACAACTGATAGTTAGTTAGTTTTTTATACAACTACGAGTTTATATATCCATATAATTAAATAGAGTAAAGTTATGCGTATTTGGCGTGCTGTCCGGGAAGAGGGCTCCGAGCTCGGAATTTTGGCCGAACCCAGAGTACTCCCTCAGGTGTGGTAAAAGTAGATAGAACTATAAGTGAGGAGATGGGGTGGAGGAGGGATGCTGATAAACTCTCAGATGAACAGAAGTCAGTCTGCTAAATTTATACCTTTTGACATTGGTTGAGTTGATTAACTGAATGCTCTCCACCTGTGCTAATTAGGAACTTGCTCCTCCCGAATTTTGTTAATAAAACATCATATATAGCTACTTTTTGTGTAAAGTCTCAGATTCTGTCTATTAGATCCAGAGAATATTGGACTACGGTCACCTGCTGACAGTGCATGACCCAGAGCAGGATTCCGAACTGGATACAGTGATTCTCAAAGCACTGGTTAAGGGTGAGTAACCGTTATTTTATTACTAACTAAAGCAAACAACTTGAGCAATTATCTTTCTCTTATTTGAATGCTTTTAAATGATAAATTTCTGTATAATGATGTAGGTGAGTCTATAATCGTTCTTGTCTTTGTCTGGGCTCAGCGTGTAAGAGTCAGAGTCAGCAAGCGCAGGACTTCCTGGATGAGTTGAAACTGGCTGTGGCCTGGAATAGGGTAGACATCGCTAAGAGTGAGATCTTCAGTGGAGATGTGGCATGGAGTGTGAGAATTAAACTTAAAACAAAATCATTTTCTTCATTTTAAATGATCAATACTTGTTTTGGATTCTTATACGCAATATTTCTTTATTCTCTTTTAGGCTCAGGACCTGGAGGAGGTGATGATGGAGGCACTGATGAATGACAAACCTGACTTTGTGCGTCTGTTTGTTGATAACGGTGTGAACATAAATGAGTTCCTAACTTATGGCCGTCTTCAGGAACTCTACTGCTCTGTGTCTGAGAAAAACCTCCTTCACACCCTGCTCCTGAAAAAGCATCAGGAGAAACAGGTTCATTTGGCCAGCAAACGGATGTCAGGACACCCCCACACTGAATCAGGTGACCGCAGGCCTCGTTTCACCTTCCACGAGGTTTCCAAAGTCCTTAAAGACTTTCTTGATGACACCTGTAAAGGTTTCTACCAAAAACTTCCAGCGGTGAGTGAGCCTTTAAATGGCTAGTTCACCCAGAAATGAAAATTCTGTCATTAATTACAAACCCTCTCGTCGTTTCAAACCCGTAATACCTTCATTCATCTTTGGAACACAAATTAAGATAATTTTGATAAAATCTGCATGGTTTATGAACCACACATATGCAGCAAAATCATTGCACTTTTCAAGGCTCAGAAAAGACATTGTTAAATTAGTCCACAAGACTACAGTGGTTCAAACTTAATGTTATGAACTGAGGATAATAGTTTGTGCTCAAAAACAAACAAAAAAAAAAAAAATCATCTCTTCCCTGTCATTCACCTACACTGTTTACGTTGTAGAGACAGTGCAGTGTTCCCGGCTTCTTTATGAAAACGGCGACTCAGTATTGGCTGATGTTGTACATGTGAGCAGCACGATGCATGCGTATGATGCTGGAGCCAACCAATAATGAGCCAGCATTCTGATGTGGAATACCAGAAGCACTGCATTATTACATCAACAGAATGACTGGGAAGATACGAAATTGTTGAATAAAGTTATTTTTGTTTTGTTTTTTGCACACAAAATGTATTCTCGTCACTTCATAACATTAAGGTTGAACCACTGTAGTCACGTTGACTATTTTAACAATGTCTTTACTACCTTTCTGGACCTCAAAAGGTACAATGACATTGCTGCCTGTGAGGTTCAGATACCTCTCGGATTTCATCAAAAATATCTTAATTTGTGTTCCGAAGATGAATGAAATGTTTTATGAGTTTGGAACGACATGAGAGTGAGTACTTAATGACATAAATTCCATTTTTGGGTGAACTGACCCTTTAACATGCATTTACACATAACACACCATGCTACCATTCTGCTATAATATTATGTGTATCTGCTGCAGGAAAGGATGGGGAAAGGCCGGCTTTTCCACAGCCAGAAAAACCTTCCAGACATGGACCGACGTTGTGAGCACCCATGGAGAGACCTCTTCATTTGGGCTATTCTGCAGAATAGACAGGAAATGGCAAATTACTTCTGGGCAATGGTGGGTCAATAAACCAATAAAAGCAGTGAGCTCATTTTCATGAACTAAGTCCATTTACATGTTCACAATTTGTTCTTTAGAGTATCAGAAGCTACTACCTAAGTCCCACTGATTACCAGTCAAATATCACAATTGACCTCAGTAGGGTTTACATATCAAACTTTATAAGGGTCAGTAAACAAAGAGCAATTTGAATGAAAAAGTGCTGAGAAGCTGAGAGTCAACACTGAATGAATTTACTGCTTATGTATTTGCATTCTTGCAGTTCATTGTGCTTATTTCTACTTTATGTACAGTACTTATTCAATGCATTATTGTACATTCATCTTTAATGACCATTTGTGTGTTTTAGGGCCCGGAGGCTGTGGCAGCTGCTCTGGTTGGCTGTAAGATCATGAAGGAGATGGCCCATCTGGCTACTGAAGCAGAGTCTGCTCGCAGTATGAAGAATGCCAAGTATGAGCAGTTTGCTATGGGTGAGAATCACAGCATAAGTGTGTTTGCATGCTGGGACCAGCATGGGATGCGGTTGCTAGTTTGCTGGTTCCCAGCATGGGAAGTTTGAGTACCTGTGGAGCTACACCAGCTCAGATGTGTTAGAGAACAGCATGACTATTCTGGTCCAACAGTTAGTCCAGCACTATACCAGCATAAACCAGCCTGGACCAACATGGAATTCATGCTGATTTATGCTAGAGGTTTTTCAGCAGGTTTAATTACTTTAATTCAGCAGGTTGAGTAAATTACTTATTATTGGGTGAACTATTTCTTTAAGCTGTGCGAAGAGCCTGTATTTAATGTAACTACCAGAACGGTCAGTCCTGATACCTCTACTTTTTTGTCAGATCTGTTCAGTGAGTGTTATTCAAACAGTGAAGACAGAGCCTATTCCCTCCTAGTGAGGAAAACACGTTGTTGGAGCAAAGCAACTGTCCTGAATCTTGCCACTGTTGCAGATGCCAAATGCTTTTTTGCTCATGATGGTGTCCAGGTAACAGCTTCTGCCTAATTCTTGCACTTTCATGCCAGCCGTATCCCTATGATCGACCTTACCTGGATTGTCTTGCACAGGCCCTGCTGACCAAAGTCTGGTGGGGCGCAATGAGGACAGACACTGCCATCTCTAGACTTGTGCTCACGTTCTTCATCCCTCCCCTCATTTGGACCAGTCTCATCAAGTTCAAGTGGGTATATTTGCTGTTATTAATACTGTGTATGGCATTTAAACTGATTTTTGATTCATTGAGTGTTATGAGCATAATGTGTGTATGTGTCACAGTGCAATAGAACAAGTAAGCCAAGGTGAAGGGGAGCCGTTTGATGAGTTGGACAGTTTGGAAACAGAGCGAGCCTTGATGCTCACAGACGAGGACCCGGTGTAAGTCTCTATTTCATACTGGAATAGATACAAACTGCAGTGAAGAACTCTACAAAAAACTGTTTTCATCTTTTTTTCCTCAGTGAATGTGGCAGTGACCCTACAGTGCAGAGCTGCAGGGCAACCTTCATTCATGTTGTGCTGCGACGATGGAATCGTTTCTGGAGTGCTCCAGTCACTGTGTTCATGGGAAATGTCATCATGTACTTTGCCTTCCTCATTCTGTTCAGTTACGTGCTCCTCCTGGACTTCCAGCCCCCACCACCGAACGGCCCATCTGCAGCTGAGATCATCCTCTACTTCTGGGTCTTTACCCTGGTGTTGGAGGAAATCCGACAAGTAGGACTAAATGTCTATGGTCTATGATTTAACATATGTGTGAGGTTGTTTTTATATTGTGCTTGTGTGTACGTTTGTCTTGTATGGTTCTCTGTTGATTGGGCTTATAGAAGTGGTATGACATACAGTGGGTACGGAAAGTATTCAGACCCCCTTACATTTTTCACTCTTTGTTATATTGCAGCCATTTGCTAAAATCATTTAAGTTAATTTTTTTTCCTCATTAATGTACACACAGCACCCCATATTGACAGAAAAACACAGAATTGTTGACATTTTTGCAGATTTATTAAAAAAGAAAAACTGAAATATCACATGGTCCTAAGTATTCAGACCATTTGCTGTGACCCTCATATATTTAACTCAGGTGCTGTCCATTTCTTCTGATCATCCTTGAGATGGTTCTACACCTTCATTTGAGTCCAGCTGTGTTTGATTATACTGATTGGACTTGATTAGGAAAGCCACACACCTGTCTATATAAGACCTTACAGCTCACAGTGCATGTCAGAGCAAATGAAAATCATGAGGTCAAAGGAACTGCCTGAAGAGCTCAGAGACAGAATTGTGGCAAGGCACAGATCTGGCCAAGGTTACAAAAAAATTTCTGCTGCACTTAAGATTCCTAAGAGCACAGTGGCCTCCATAATCCTCAAATGGAAGAGGTTTGGGACGACCAGAACCCTTCCTAGAGCTGGCCGTCCGGCCAAACTGAGCTATCGGGGGAGAAGAGCCTTGGTGAGAGAGGTAAAGAAGAACCCAAAGATCACTGTGGCTGAGCTCCAGAGATGTAGTCGGGAGATGGGAGAAAGTTGTAGAAAGTCAACCATCACTGCAGCCCTCCACCAGTTGGGGCTTTATGGCAGAGTGACCCGACGGAAGCCTCTCCTCAGTGCAAGACACATGAAAGCCCGCATGGAGTTTGCTAGAAAACACTTGGACTCCAAGATGTCGAGAAATAAGATTCTCTGGTCTGATGAGACCAAGATATAACTTTTTGTCCTTAATTCTAAGCGGTATGTGTGGAGAAAACCAGGCACTGCTCATCACCTGTCCAATACAGTCCCAACAGTGAAGCATGGTGGTTGCAGCATCATGCTGTGGGGGTGTTTTTCAGCTGCAGGGACAGGACGACCAGTTGCAATCGAGGGAAAGATGAATGCGGCCAAGTACAGGGATATCCTGTATGAAAACCTTCTCCAGAGTGCTCAGGACCTCAGACTGGGCTGAAGGTTTACCTTCCAACAAGACAATGATCCTAAGCACACAGCTAAAATAATGAAGGAGTGGTTTCACAACAACTCTGTGACTGTTCTTGAATTGTCCAGCCAGAGCCCTGACTTAAACCCAATTGAGCATCTCTGGAGAGACCTAAAAATGGCTGTCCACCAACATTTACCATCCAACCTGACAGAACTGGAGAGGATCTGCAAGGAGGAATGGCAGAGGATCCCCAAATCCAGTTGTGAAAAACTTGTTGCATCTTTCCCAAAAAGACTCATGGCTGTATTAGATCAAAAGGGTGCTTCTACTAAATACTGAGCAAAGGGTCTGAATACTTAGGACCATGTGATATTTCAGTTTTTCTTTTTTAATAAATCTGCAAAAATGTCAACAATTCTGTGTTTTTCTGTCAATATGGCAATAAATTAAGTTATCTGTCAATAACTTAAATGATTTTATCAAATGGCTGCAATATAACAAAGGGTGAAAAATTTAAGGGGGTCTGAATACTTTACGTACCCACTGTATGTGATTGATTTATCCAATATGATCAGAAACATAATTCCATTATTCTAATATTATGATTCTTCAGAATATGTAAAGCAGTGTTATTATTGTTAACTAAAACTAAAACTATTTTCATTAATTGAAATAAAGCTAAAATAAAAT
Source organism: Chanodichthys erythropterus (assembly GCF_024489055.1). Classification (NCBI taxonomy): domain Eukaryota; kingdom Metazoa; phylum Chordata; class Actinopteri; order Cypriniformes; family Xenocyprididae; genus Chanodichthys; species Chanodichthys erythropterus. The sequence goes on along the minus strand of NC_090231.1, from coordinate 20,098,608 downwards.
ATAAATATTTGATGAAAAAATGTAAACTAATTTTAGAAATGCTGCCTTGGCAACTAACTGAAATAAAATAAGTTTATGTTTTAAATTAGTTTAAAATTACTGAAACTAAAACTGAAATAAAAAATAAATCCAAGTAGAAATATTAAAAAAAATAAACAGTAAATATAACAGAATATTCTAAAACTACTAAATATCAAAATTAATAAAACTTAAACTAAAATTACTAAAAATTAAAAATATAAAAGCTAATTTAGAATATTAATAAATACAATAACAGTAAGTAAATAATACTAAAATAGCATTGATTTAAAGTCACGCACCTCCAAGGGGCACAATTTTTGGCAGATTTTCACACATTTACTCTTATAAGGTTGTGCACCATTAAGATTTGAATTATGTATTACTTATGAATTCAAAATGAATTTGAACTGAGGCAGTGAACAAGGTGCAGAACTGTAATTTCTGTGCTTTAAGTGTAGATTTTAATAATAATACATTCCATTGTCCGGTATAAATTAGCCATAAGTATATCCTCAAATAGAAATGTGTTAATATTATTTATGAAGTGCCTTTCAAAAGTCTAACAGTCTGAGTTAACAACTTCAAACACAATTACATTACAAAAATACAGTAAAAAATGCAATGCAACAGAGCACAAATCATTCATCATACAATACAGTACAATACAATATGCCATATATATATTATAATACAATACAATGCAGGAAAATACACAAAATATACAATACACAATACAATACTAACTATGAACACACACATACAGGGTGGAGTGTAGGGTTTACCTGAAATAACAGGTACAAATGCAGTTTGGCAATAAAGTGGCCAGTGTGCCCAAGCAGCTGAACAAACAGTGCTAGCAGAAATGAGAGAAGGGTTAAGGAGCATATCCAATTCAGGGAAGTAAGGGCAGCAAATGGGAAATATAGTGTTTTTGTTCTTGTTTTGATGGATCTGAAATGATCATTTGAGGTATGAGATTTGGTGACCAGGGTGTAAACACACATTGATAATCTTACCTACCCATTTTCCAGACTCTTACTCGTTGTCTGAGTCCTGGAGGAATGATAAATGTCAGCCAATTATTGATTCTTTTCGCTGGGTGCCTAATGTGCAGAGTTGTGGCTTCTTCATGTGTGATGAGACAAAATCTGCTGTTTCAGACAGTTATTATGGATGAGGAGAGGACCGATTAAAAGACACAGATGCAGAACTGGTTGATCAGGTTGTGTGGAGGACTAAACACTGAGCATTTCAATCAGTAAATTCAGTAACACTTTATTTTAGGGTCTTTTAACTAGTTGCTTATTAGCATGCATATTACTACAATGTTGCCTTTTTATTAGTACTTGTTAAGCACAAATTAATGCCTTATTCTGGATGACCTCATTCTACATTCTTAAGTTTATTGATGGAAAAGTCGTAGTTAATAGTGTTCCCTATACTAAAGTGTTACCATAAATTCTTTACTGAGACCTTTTCCTGGTGTCATATTGGTGTTAAAGTAGGATGTTAAGGGGAGAAAATTAGTTGATGGACCACCTAATGTCCAGAACATTTTTTGTGTGTGTGTGTGTGTGTTGTACAACAAAGTACAGTTGTATTGTGCAAAGCTGCCATTCAGTGTATGATTTTTAACACTTTCTGATGCACAGAGTTTCTTCACGGATGAGGACATGAGTATTCTGAAGAAGATGAAGTTATATGTGGAGGATAACTGGAACAAATGTGACATGGTGGCCATCTGTCTGTTCGTGGTGGGATTGTCATGCAGGTATTTTGATCAAATAGTGCTGTTTTATGAGCAGCGTTAAGAGTAGCATTGTGCTTAATTTGAGTTCTTTTTGTCTTAAGGATGGCCACAAGCACCTATGATGCTGGCCGAACTGTTCTTGCTTTGGACTTCATGGTTTTCACCTTAAGACTCATCCACATTTTTGCTATTCATAAGCAACTCGGGCCTAAAATCATCATTGTGGAAAGAATGGTAAAAATGATCATTGTCTGATTAAAATGAAAAACTATAAAGACAAATCTGTTTAACCCCATGTGTTTTTTAATGTTTTTACAGATCAAGGACGTGTTCTTTTTCCTCTTCTTCCTCACCGTGTGGCTGGTAGCGTATGGAGTGACGACACAGGCCCTTCTGCACCCCAACGACCCGCGCATCGATTGGGTCTTCCGCAGGGCACTGTACCGCCCGTATCTCCATATATTTGGACAGATTCCTCTGGAGGAAATAGATGGTATACTATATATTCTTTATACAATCTTGCTTTGAGCACATTGTAGCTCACTGTTGGGGCTGAAGTTTTATGGCTTTTATTTTTTATTTTCAGTTTTCATTTAAATTTTAGTTTAAATTGTAGTAATTGTTTATATGTTTTTGTCATTTTTGTTATTTTTCTATTTTTCTTATATTTAAGTTTTAGTCATTTTAGTACTTCAACTTATAGACTTGTTGCATCAGCATTTGTTCTTTTCATCTAAATGAATTTGTAGTTATTCAACTTGACCTCTAGGTGGAGCTATTGCAGTTTATTCTTGACTATATTTCTCCACATATCTCCACAGCGACGAAGATGTCAGATGATAACTGCACTACTGATGTGCAGGAGATCATCTTAGGCACTCTGCCACCCTGCCCAAACATATACGCCAACTGGCTGGTCATTCTGCTGCTCGTCATCTATTTGCTGGTCACAAATGTGTTGCTGCTCAACCTTCTTATTGCCATGTTCAGGTCAGAGTCCACTTTGCAAGTACTTATTCTACTAACCCAAACTCTTAACACCTAACCCTAACCTAACAGTCTACTAACAGACTACTAATACTCTACTGAGAGTTAGTTGAGAAGTAGGTGCAAGGTTTTTTAAACATTGGCATGAATGTAACCAAACATGTCACCTCTCCACAGCTACACCTTCCAGGTGGTGCAGGAGAATGCAGACATCTTCTGGAAGTTTCAACGCTATAACCTGATTGTTGAATACCACAGCCGCCCGGCACTAGCCCCACCCTTTATCATCATCAGCCACATCTCTCAAGCTCTCCTCAGCCTCGTCAGAACAACAGAAACCAAGCAGGATCTGCTTGGTAAGTGAATCGTCACACTGGTTGTGTGCTTCCTGTACAGATTATTTTGATAATTCATAATACTTTTGTTATGATGAAGTCAATCATGTACCAGTCTAAATAACATCACAGGTCAAAATAGAACAAGTCAGGAAATTTGTGGTCAAATGTTTGTTCCTCTATTCTTGTTGTGGTCAGAGAGGGAACTACCATCTGGCCTGGACCAGAAGCTGATGACATGGGAGACAGTGCAGAAGGAGAACTACCTGGCTAAACTGGAACGAGAGCATAGGGAGAGCAGTGGAGAGAGACTAAGATACACTTCCTCTAAGTGAGTCACATTCAAATGCTATACACATATGAGATGTATTTGTATAGCACTTTCCACAATTTTGTTTCAAAGCAGCTTTACAAAAAATACTTGTTGCAGTGTTTCAATTTAGGAAGTATTCCGTTATCAGCCAGAGATGAGTATAGCAAAGTAATGTTTATATGGCAGTAATATAGAGCTATAATATAGTACGTTATGTGGTTAGTTAACTTCATGTATTTAGTTAAGCTAAAATAACAAGCATGTTAGGCAGCGATTACTACTACTTATGCTTGTAATGCTTGTAATGTTTTATAGAAAGTTTTGCGTGTCAATCCAAAGTTGCCGTAATCTTCGCAATTGTCGGTTTTGCCTGAAAATGTTGCAAAAGGCTGGATCCAAACTGGAGCTGGTGCAGTCTGTTGTAGAAACCTGAGGTAGAAACAGGGAAGCAAAAGGAGAGGAATTAGCATAGCTGCAGTTCATAGCATTTAAGCAAAGTATGTGTATCTGGCACTATCTAATCAGATAAGCGTGTTAACTGCAAGTCTGTGCAGAATGAGTGTATTAAACATTTTAATCTCCTTTTTGTGTGTATCATTTCATAGGGTACAGAGTTTGCTGAGGTTGGTTGGGGGTTTCAAGGATCAAGAAAAGCGCATGGCAACAGTGGAGACTGAGGTGAATGAACTTAAAGTCACCATGAAATCAAAATTGAACTTTTTTTATGGAATACTGCAGTATTTATTATAAATATTCATGTGCTCTCGTAATCTTTTCCACAACAATCCAATTATCCAATCAGTTCCCAGTGGACAAAATCACGCCCTGCCCTAGATCACAATAGGGATAAAAAGACTATCGCAACTTCCATTTCGTGCAGACTTTAATGTCTTTTGAGATTCGTCATTTAAGTTCATGATTCTAAATGACTTCACTGAACATGTAACTTCATCTTTAGGTGAGGTATTGTGGAGAGGTGTTGTCTTGGATTGCGGAGTGTTTCCACAAAAGCACTCTGAAGTGTGACAGAGACGCACCTAAAGCCCCACGTGAGACTTCCTTTACTATTATGCTGCCCTTCTTCATATTGTGTTATCTTTGTATCTTATTTGTTCTTTCTCTAACTCTGTCCGAGTGTCTTCTTTCCATTGTCACACAGTTTTTGTTCGCTCAAGGTAACATTACACTACCTTTGTGTTTCACAGGATCCATTGCCAGCAGCTCCAGAAACCTACAACCACAGGAAGCCAAGCGACAGCAGCCATCAGGACATTCAGGATATGGTGCTGAAAAGAAACTGCCTTACATTGATCAGTGATCTGGCTATATTATTATGCAATTTTTTTTAGATATAATTTTACTAGAAATAGGATATCAATTGTTATTGTATGTCATTGTTACCTGGACTCTCAATTACAAAATGAAAGACAAAATATGTGTAGATTTTTTTGTAATTTTGATTTTGACTTTATTTCTATTTCTTTATTTACTTTTTTTCAATTTATAATTTGTTAATGCACTTGAAGTAACTGAAACTGTGTAATTGTTTTACTAGTTAGAAGGATATTTGATTTTTCTTTTTCTTCTATCAACACCCAGCCACATTTTAAATTGAATTACCATTTTGAGGACTTGTATGAATGCTACACAGTCTGAGCCCTTGGCGTCCTCATTTCAGTGGACTAGACGTACATGTAAACACTATCATTCAGAAATTTGGGGTTGGTAAGATTTTTTGAAAGAAGCCTCTTTTGCTTATCAAGGCTGCATTTATTTGATCAGAAATACAGTTTAAAAAAACAGTAATATTGTAAAATATTATCACAAGTTAAAATAACTGTTTTCTATTTGAATATATATTTTAAAATGTGATTTATTCTTGTGATGGCAAAGCTTTACTTTCAGCATCATTACTCAGTCTTCAGTGTCACATGATCCTTCAGAAATCATTCTAATATGCTGATTTGCTGCTCAAGAAACATTTTCTAATTATTATCAATTATCAACTATTATCAATTTTGAAAACAGTTCATATTGCATATTCTTATAATCCTTCACAGTTTAAACGTCACACTGTTTCACACAGGAAGACACGATTATTCATTATCAAGAATGACCGATACCGTTCTCATAGCTAATGAATCAGTAACTAGTTGACTAGGCGAATATACCCAATGTGCACAAGGGACGTCAGAACAAGCCTCAAGGGAAAACAAGGATTTTGAAAAGTCTGTTTTCAGTAAGAATACCAGAGGACACATTTACTCTGTTTGAACCCACAGTGTTTTATTTTAAGGCAGAAGACCTGCTCTAAATTATGTAGTGAAGCTGAAAGGGACTCTGCTAACATCATACTCATTTCTGCACTGTAATGGACAGGCTTGGTATGTATTATATTACTTTTGTTCCTTTTTTACCATATGTGGAACAAAGTTTTCTGTTCCAACCATTTGAAGTGAATTTACTTGCTACAAAAGTGTGCTACAAAAACAATCTATACCATAAATGATTCTTACTATTTTTTGTAATAATTTATATGGTTTGATGTAACAATTGTTGAGAATAAAGAAAAAAGTTAAATGGAAAACTGTTGGCACAAGATCTGGTATATTTTGCCTTTATTTCATACCAAGTAGAGTGTCGCACATCCTGATTTTTCAGAGTTAGAAATGTTCCTGTCAAAATATTTTGTCTGAAAATTTAATGTTAACCATATCCCTACCCCTAAACCTAACCCTACTCATAAGTTATCCATAAAATCAGAGGGAAACGATGAATAACAATGATGTAGAAGCAACTAACCCTAGGCCTAAATGTGAAATAATCTGTAAACTTGTAATAATCTGTAAACTTGTCCCTCAAATCTGATTGATTGATTGATTGATTGATTGATTGATTGATTGATTGATTGATTGATTGATTGATTGATTGATTGGAATGTTGTTCCATTTGTTGAGAGTAGGAGAATATGACCAGGACATGATCCAGATCAGACTCAGACCTGGGTATCACTGTTCCTTACACATCCTGAGCATGTGCTCAGTCCACTGTGCCACAACCCTAACTTATTTTAATTGTGTTGTAGTTTTCTTATATGATTTTGCTGTATCACGCTGCGCTCTTGTCAGTGTGCCAGATCCTCAAATGAACAAGATGCAGTGTTGAGTTGATTTGAGGTTAATGAGTGAACACATGTAAACAGAACAGGACAGTTAGTAACAGGAAGTTGGTGCACCACAGGAAGTAGATTCTCAAACAGTAATGTGTCAGATCCACCTGTCTACTTTCACACAGTTCTAAAAACCTGGAAATGGCACTGTTGCTGTGAAAGTACATAGCAGTTGGTAATGTTACATGTCTGAGCTATGAAAAAGAAACTTCCTTACAGGCTAATTCATTGAACACTTGCTCTAACAGACCTCCATTCAGCAGCTCCATCCACTGACACCAACCTGCAGGGTCCCAGCATTGCTCTTACAAATAAGTATAGACATTTTTTTTTACATGTTCATATTCCTTCTTTTTGCCTCTAAAGGCCACATTCACACTGCACAGACAAACACAATGTCGACAGTTACACTATGTCACTTCCAATTCTGATTCAGCATGTTCAGTTGGTGAAAACAAGATCCAACAGATGCCAACAGACTCCAACGGGTAACATCCAACAAAACATCCCGATCCGACAAAACCCGGCGAAATGTCTGTTGCCATTTGTCAGCGCAGTGTGAATTGGCCTTAAAGGTATTTCTGTATTTCTTGTATTTCTGTTGTCTTATATCAGTATTCAGAAACATTCAAATGTATAATGCTGTTTCATCTTTAGAATCTCTGCTGCTGTTATTAAGGTGTTCATGGGAGAACAACTACAGCCGAATGAGCTGTACTCATTGAATCAAATTACCAGGTATAAACACATGATAAAATCATATTTAAAATGTGTAATAACTACATTGAGCAGTTGTTTGCTTTCATCCATGCAGGTGGCTTCTGAAGACAGATATGGGCTTCTTTATCAAAGAGTATTTCCAGGTGCTTTAGTGTGTCAGTTCCCAGAGCCATGAAGTTAATAAATAAATAAATGCATTACTGGTAGAAGTAAAACATGCTAATATTTCTTCACTTGATTGTTTGCAGAATCAGATTTTGACCAAAGGTCTATCAGTCATTTTGGATGAAATACAGAAGCATCAAGGTGAGACTGGTGGATCTACTGTAAGTGTATGAGTGTTTATCATGAAACAGGCCTTTAACATGATCTTTTTTTCTTAGGAGAGTCTGGAGAGAGACAGCTTTTTGTTTTGGCCCAGGTATGGGACAGATTTTTCTCTGAGATCCTACCTACTTTACAGGCTATTTTATATCCTCTGCAGGTAAATTACATTGGCGTTCGCTGTCAAATAGGTTCAAACACTTTGGCGAAGTCTACATTTCAAACATCAGATTGTGTTCCAACAAGGCCAGAGATTGCACATATCAAACACAGACTGAAATGAAATGAATTTCACCTTTATACTCTAAATCCTAATACATGAGAAGCTATAAGGGTATTACATACTTTATACAGTACCGTTCAAGTGTTTGGGAGCAGTACGATTTTTTAAAATGTTTTTGAAAGAAATCCAGAAATCCCAGGCTGCATTTTTTTGGTCAAAAATATTGTAATATGCTAAACCCTGCCCATCAAAGTTGTACTTATATATAATAATGTGTGTGTGTGTGTGTGTACATTCCAAATAAAATCAGCTTCTCTTCACAAAATTACACAGAATGACACTTATTAGCAGCAGTTTGGCAGTTTCTAATTATTGGGGGAGATTGTCCCCCTCAGTGTCTAGGCTTATAGCATTCCACAAAACACTAAGAATTGAACACGATCACTACTCGGCACTGCTTCATATTTCTTGATACATGTCTGAGTTGTGCATCTAAAGTTTTGAAGCTAGAAATGGAAAGTGTTGTACAGTTCTCCATCTTGTGGTCCAACGAAGACTACTAGATGTTGTGGAACAAGTGGGACGAAGTGATTGACTGGGGAGATTCAATGCCTGATGAAATTTGGGATGAGGATGTTGAATGCAGTATATGGGATGATGGCTGGAAGGAGACAGTATCTCTGTCTCCTTCCAGGTGATCTGTCCAATATCTCCTGTAACAGTGACGCATTCTGTGAATGGCGGGATGAGTGGGGTGACATATATTCTCTTTGCTCCTTTAATGATGAAAGGAAGAAGGCAGTGAAGAAACTCCACATCTTTGAGCACTGTGATGAGTGGGATGACATATATGCTGCTGGCTCCAAGCTGAAAAGCAGTTCAATTGATAGAAACAAGACAAAGAAGAAACCTTGCAGGTTCATAAGGCATCCGGCTCCATCTGCACTGATGAACAGTTGACAAAGATGAATACTTCACCTTTTTTTTTTGCTGCCTCTAATGTCCACCAGCATGCCAAAGCCAACTATGAAAACTGGGATGAGTTTGATGACATCTATCCTGCTGGCTCCTTCAATGAAAAGCAAGGCAGTGAAGAAACACCGCAGGCTCATAAGGCATCAGATGGTTACGCTTTATTTTGATGGTCCACATTGGACATAACTTTGCAACAACTCTCATTTCAAGTTCGGTCAGGACCACTATCATCAAAGATGATTGACATTTAGCATACAGTTTGGACTGATTGAACAACATAAAGAACCAAATATGGACCCAAAAGAGAGTCAAGTGAGATGACTGGCTGAGATGGAGAGAGGCAGCATCACTACTATGGCTGGCTGAGCTCAGTTGAAGGTTATGCTGCTGCTGTGAATGTGTGTCCTGTGTGGGCATTCACAGATCAGTTAGAGAGCCGTTCAGTTGCTGCAGTTCATCCAGTGCAATAATGATATCTGCAAGGATAACCTCATGCTGCAATAAATCAGTCTATTGTTAGACGAAAGAATGTAAAAAGAAAACATGAACCCTAAAGGAGATGTAAGACTTCCCTTTTTTGAAAGAATGATGTTAAATAGTGTTTAGGCACAATACATGTTTTAAAAACCAACTTCCTGTTTAATTATATAATTGTGGTATATGTTGATTTTGCATAAAATATATTTAATTTCTTTCTCATTGTATGCAGGGGCAGGAGTTGACGGTGAGACAGATGGCTCTCCTCGGCTTTAGGGATCTGGTCCTATTGAAGCTCTCTCTGGGTGACCTGCTGCGCAAGTCTCTCATCCCAACATCCATCACACAGATGCTCCTTGTGCTACAGGTGACTGTTAACTGCAAACCCATGCTGAATAGACATCTGTATAACTATCTCTATTATTCATGTTTGTTCTTACATATGTGTAGGGAATTCAGGAATCCAGAGGCCCTTCAAAGGAATACTGCCAACTTGAGAGTCTGGTGGCGCTAGTGGTCACACCCTATCTATGGAACTGCAGGCACACAAGTAGGAAGACCAACATTGATTCATTATAGTTTAATCTATTCTGTTCTCTGTATTCATCTCAAAATGCTTTCACAATAGATTTCTGCAGGGATGAAGTGTTTTTGTAGGCCAAACCCCGGAAACAAGTTAGTATTTTAGTACTTCTGGTTCTATCGCCCCGAAGTCAGTGTTTTTTTTTTTTTTAAATAAAAAAATTAGGTTTAAAGGCCAGAAATAAGGTCTGTGGTGTGATCACAAGTTCAAGATATTTATAAATTTATTCCATGACATAAAACACACCAGTAATACCCCACTCATGATTTTTAAAGCTTTTACATGTCTTAAAAAAGGCTGTTGCTAACAAGTTGTTAAATGGGACTGCAGACATCTGTCTGGGACATTAATGTTATCACACCAAACAGGTAAACTCATCTATGTACTTTCACAGCCTCATTGTGTTTATAATTACGCTCTTGCAAACTATTCTAACTCACACTTTCAGGGAATTTTTTTTTTATAAAGACTGAAAAGAAAGATGGGGGCAGTCATGGCCTAATGGTAAGAGAGTCAGACTGGTAACCCAAAGGTTGCGGGTTTGATTCTCAGTACCATCAGGAAATGACTGAGGTGCCCTTGAGCAAGGCACCTAACCCCCAATTGCTCCCCAGAGCCATGGCAAAATGGCTGCCCACTGCTCCAGGTGTGTGTGTTCAGTACTCCTAATATGTGTGCACTAAATTGGATGGGATAAATGCAGAGGACAAATTCGGAGTATGGGTTACCATACCTGGCCTTCACTAATCACTTTCACTGTCAAGATGAAATAGTTGTTAGAAGCTTTTGGTGGTGATGTTGAAGTTGTGCAAATGTAGTGTATTCTTGTAGCCTAAGGTTAGCTTTGTATTCCTGGCAATTGTATTTAGACTTCAAAATTCATAAAAGTTGTGTTAATTTGTGAAATGTATCAAAATGTGTATCAAACTAGTGGAGCCTTTTAGGATCCCATGAAGCCACAGGAGAGGAGTTGTGATTAGCAGTAAAGCGACAGAACTAACACTGGTAGATCATGAAAAAGACAACATAGCGAATGTAGTACGTCTGGATTTCATCATATTATACATAGAATTTTTTTTTTTTCGCAATTGCACTGTAATTATTCAAGATGTCTGTTAAAGATCACTTCATCTGCTGTTTACAAATATCTGATAGACGTCTTCAAGATGTCAGTTTTACATTCTAAATCATAAACATCTCAAAGACATCTCCTATAGACCTATTGCAGATGATCAAACACTCTTACGTCTTCCAGACTTAAACGCACATCAAATAGACGTCTCAAAGATGTACGTGTGCTATCAGGGTATGAGATTTCAGACAACCATTGTTTTCATTCAGATTTGTAAGCTGAATCAACGATTCACTGAAAAGATATAACATATCTCAAAAGATTGATTCATTAAATCAGACTTCAGTGATATTTTAGTATTTATATACTGACTAAATTAGCTTTTATATCTACAGTTTTCAATTTAATTTTAGTTTGTTTTAGTAATGTTGTGTGCTTTTGTCATTTTATTTTTATTTCTATTTAGCTTTACTTGTTTTAGACATTTTTATTAGTTTAACTTCTTCATTTAGTTGCTATGTCAACATTCTGTTTTTTTGGGTTTTTTTTTTTTTTTTTTTTTTTCTTTTCAGACAAAGCTATCTTATGACTTCTGAAGTTGAAAGTCCCATTCCTCATTCACTTTCATTTTATGGCAAAGTGCCCCATGGTATTCTTAAAAAATTCACCCTTTGTGTTCCATGTTATAAAGTCTTACAGGACTGGGATGATATGAAGATGAGTAAATGATAAGATAATTTTCATTTTGGGTGAACTATCACTTTAAAGCAAACAGACTGCAACCCCTTTACCTTTGGCTACAAATCTGTGATTTTCTCACATTCCTCTAGGCTGCACAGAACAAAGCACCACAAGAGCACACCAGAGTCATCCTGAGATAAGGATTACTCATTATATCTCTGAAGGCTCTTTGCTGTCCCCTGTAATGGAACAAGAAGGGGAGATGTACCTAGAGCGAGTGGGAAACCAACGCCGCCACAGCGTGACAAATGCTCATTCTGACATCCAGCTGCTTACTGTTACTAGCAGAGTATATACTGAGATGGACGATAGCTGTGAGACCATAGATGTGACTAGAAGAAAACACCTCTAAAATCCAGTAGCCCCTCACTGCAGAACACAAGATCCAGGGGGCGGAGACGGGTAGGTTTAGGGATATATAAAGTGGGAGGAGTTGGATCCAGATCCAGGGGGTGGAGATGGGCAGGTTTAGATCCAGGGGGCAGAGACAGGTAGGTTTAGAGATATGTAAAGTGGGAGGAGTTGTATTTGGATCCAACCTTCCCCACTGGATCTCGTGTTCTGCAGTGAGGACTCCTGAAATCTGCCACGTTATGAAAGCATCTGTGAGCACTAAAAATGCACAGGAAAGAGGACATTTAACAATAATTTATAAAGACACATTTGAGCACTATATTTTGATGAAAAAAAGAACATTATATGAAAGGATTGTCAGATTTCCAGTGTCAATACAATTATCAGATTAACTTGCATACATTAGTCCATCAGATTAAAGATACTCCTACTTTGTCAATGTTGTTCAATGAAGCATGTAGAACATTCACACATCTAAGCAATATTGGACACAAATTAAGGAAGATGACATCTGCAGTAAATGTGCGATCACATTTACCACTGCTTGGTGAATTTTCACATTTCTCCTTTAAATACAAATGAAGCTGAAAGACTTCCCCAGGCAGTTTAAATTGGTCACATGGATTTGCAGCATTAACCAACAATTTATGCTTCAGCGATTCACTATTAACAAGAATTTTTTTTTTTGTCAAAACTTTGCTAATGTGATCACACCTTAAGAATATGGACATTTTGAAGTTGTTAAATGAAGATGATGCACCACATTCAGTAGAGTCACAGTAAACAGTGCTTCTGTTTACTAACGATGTTTTAAATGGTAAATTATGTATTTTATGCAAAAACATTTTAAACTCACAGGACCAACTGTTGAGTTGGTGAGTAAGGCAGCAAAAATGAGCAGTTGAATGTAGTATTGTGAAATTAATTTGTGGAAGCTAATACTTCTAACATAAGCCAACATAAGCAGCACCATTAAATAATGTTTTTACACCCTTTAGCTTTGACGGGACATTCAGTGAAATTGTGATGCTAATCATATAGAAGTTTGACCCCTGATTGCACTGCACTAAAATGTTTTGGGAAACATTTGTATACAACAGACAGGCATTGCGAGTTATGCAACCATCATTACTAAACCTGGAGTACCAAAAATAGTCAAAGAAAGTATTTTTTTAGTTTCAGCAGAGTGTCTATGAGAACTTGAAAATGCAGGTGCGACGTAGGAACTCAAAGTGAAGGTTCTGGGCCCCGAGGTTGGACCCCCTCCCTCCTGAGGCTAGCATCGAATCGTGGTGTGACCTCACAGCGCACCAACAGCACGTCCTCTTTCACAAAGCCACGCTGCCGCAATGCCTGTAGGTGCAGGAAAGTAACGTAGCCAAAACCCTTGGGGTTGCGCTGCACGGTGGGCCTCTGGAAGGCCTGCAGGTCCGGCTTGGTCTCCATCACTTCCACATGGTGCTGCCCCTCGACCTGGTCCAACACTGCCAGTCGGATCGTGCCTTGGAAGGGCCAGGAGAGCTGGCTGTCAAACTCACCCTGCATAGTGTGCACGAAAAGCGAGATGTAGTTGGAACAGCGAGGAGCGCTGGGGGTTTGGAGATGCAGTCGGAGGCAGAGTTTGTATCCCGGCCGGCCCGTATAGAAAGGTGGACTGTGGAGGACTATGGGCTGACCGGCCTCTTGGTTACGCAGGTGAAGTGAGAAGTTCTCCAAGCGCCACACGTAGACGCCTTGGTACTGCTGGGCTTCTAGCTCTCGGGTTGCCTCCTCCAGTGAGCTCAGCTTTCGCCGTAGTTCGGTGACCTGGTTTTTCTGTGTCTCGTTGTGGATGCAAAGCTCCCGGATCTGCTGATCTTGACGCACCAGCCGACCCTCCAGCTCTAAAACAGTCTCCCTCAGGTTTAACAGCTCCTGTTTACACTGGCAAGAATCTGCCGCACGGGAAGAGGCACCACGTTCGTCTGACGATGAGTGGGCAGCAACTGATGGCATTAGGCAGCTATTGAGAGATTGGCTGCGCAGAAACTCAGCCATGTAACGCATGTGCATCTGTGTAAATTCCTGCATGTGCTGAGCAAGTTCATTTCTCGGCATCTGTAACACATTTCCAAAGAATTAAAAAGGTTTTTATATTTTTATGTTATTAAAAAGTATATTTTAATACATTTTAAAAACAAGGCTGAATTTTCATCAGCCATTACTCTTCATAAAGAATTATAATATGCCGATCTGCTGATTTATCATGATCAATGTTGTAAACAGTTGTGCTGCTTACTATTTTTGTGGAAACTGCGATACATTCTCAGACATCTTTGATAAATTGGCAGTTCTAAATTTCTTTTAAACAACAATGTACTGAAACTTTTGAAAGTTAGTGTACTTTATTATAATGACAACTATGTATGAATAAGCTGAAGTGGTTCTTTTTCAGAATGATAAAAAGGAAGTCATATATCTTTAGTGTTATATGATCTCATGACCCACCTTTTCACGACAACCAAAAGTGCTGAAAGTACAGGCTACAGGAGCTTTCAAACAGTCTGTGTCACAGTGTAATGCCAGCTGAAAACGATAAGAACAGATTCATTCAGCTTTATTGTTCCACAATGTATAATTTTAAGCATCAAATAGAATCAATTACTGTTGTGGCTCAAGTAAAGTGCATATTAGTAACAAATCCTCTGACACACCTGATCCCGAATAAGCTCCATTTCGCAATATTCACACACTGTATTGGCGAAAGGACAAATCTGTTCATGAATCTACACAAAAGAAAAACAATTTTTTAGACATTAATGCTAGACAGTGATGTTAATTAAATTAATAAAATAAACTAAATCACAGCTAAATATAAATATTAAAAAACAAAAACTATTAAATGTCAAATACACATTAATAGTAAATAAATAATACACAACAATGATGTTGTTCTACTTTCAAAACAATTTTATGCCAATCTAAAAAATATTATGGAAAGAGGAATCAAAGGTTTTCACCTGTTTGGTAGCATACACAAAACTTTCTGCGCAGGCAGGACAGGTCATAAGCCGCTGTAAGCACTGCTGGCTCTTGTGTTCGTCCAGATGGCTCTTACGAACAGACTCCAGACACTGAGGGCATGGCACTGTGGCAAACTTACACTGAGACAGGTGTCTCTGCGGGAGAAAGAATGTAACAATTAAACAAGTTGCCACCGTGACGACTGCTCATCACTAATGAGTTTGAAATGGCATTCATGAAAGGTCTACAACTATGAGGAGTTGATGCATAACATATCCATGAACTGTTATAAATATCACAATAGGGGCAACTGTGACCTAATGATTAGAGTCGGACTTGTAACCCAAATGTCACGGGTTCAAGTCTCAGTACCAGCAGGACATATAGGTGGGGGGAATGAATGAACAGCGCTCTTTTCCACTATCATAATCCACAGCTGAGGTGCCCTTCAGTAATAACAAACCCCCAATCGCTCCCCGAGTGCTGCAACAAAAATGGCTGCCCACTGCTTATGGTCTGTTTGTGTACTTGGATGGGTGAAATGCAGAGCACAAATTCCAAGTATGGAACATCATATTTGGCTACACGTCACTTTCACTTTCAAGATTTTGCAGAAATCAAAATGTTAGGTCCTGTAACTGTTGACCTGTTTCCTGTAATTTTTACCATATTTAAGAACCGGTAACACTTTACAATAAGGTTTCATTAGTTAACTACTTTAGTTAACTTGAACTAAGAAGTTTATTAATCTTAGTTAAAATTAAATTCAACATTTACTAATGCATTGTTAAAATCAAAAGTTGCATTTGTTAACATTAGTTAATGCAATGTGAACTAACATGAACAATGAACAACTGTAATTTATTAACTAACATTAATGAATACTGTAACAAATGTATTGTTCATTGTATATTAACTAAATTCATTTTCAGGAATTATTTACTTAATTGTTTGTTTGAATTAATTGTTTAAATTTAATTGATATATTATCCTAACCAGCCCCTAACCCTAAACACAACCGTTGGTACTAACCACACTTGATATATTTAACCTAATTTGTTTCAGTATATGAGTCCCAATATTCTGGCTTTAAATTCAGTTATCCTGGAAACAAGGATTATTTTCAGTGTATGTGCGAGACCTCAATTCTTTAGCCACAGCGCAACATGGTGCGTCATGTCTGATGTGTGACATGCTTAAAGTGCAGTAAAAAAAAAAAAAAAAAAAAGCTACAAACTAGTAATTTCTGTGGGTCTAGTATTTGCATCTTGCATCTGTTTGTTTGAATTTTGAATCAGGTCTCTGTTTGAGTAGAAATGGCTGTCACAAGAAACTAATATACTAAAAATGTGGTCCTAAAAAACAAACCTCTGATACTGCAGTATTGGTCACACCAGAAAATTTACCTCCAGTTGGCGCAACTCCATTTTATCAGTGCATCCTTCATTAGGACATCTGACAGTGAGTGAGAGGATCTCTCTTTTGGCAAAGTTATCAGGGAAGAGCTGTTCCTCGAGCAGCACCTCATTGTCAACTGGACATTTCTGCCCTGTGTCCCTGCCAGGCACAAGGAATAGTGTTATATTTTCCATTTTTACTTCTGTAAAGCCTGGCATATGAGATCATATTTTTTAATAGAGCTCATAACTGAAGAGAGAATATGGAGCTCACATCTGAGGAGGCTGGCTCAAACTGTGCATATACATGTTGCTTCAATCAAGCAGGTGTTCATCTTGAAATACTACTAACAATATAAAAGTAATTTTGTTTACGTTATAGATTTCACAGCAAAAAGACGTGTGCATTGACCTAAAGGTTAATGTTTTTAGAATAAAACTAAAAGGCCTTGTACTAGCTAAAAAATTAAAATCAGATGAAAGTATGTAGTAGAGCAACAGGTTTTGCAGCAAAGTTTTGTTTGATCACACTGATTAATTTAGAGGCCTTAGCAATTTGCATATATGCAAATATGATATAGTAGGCTTCACTGGGTGAATTTTAAATTCTTTAATTTTCACCTGATGGACTTCCTGATGCATGAGTTACAGAATCGATGTCCACATGGTGTCTGTACTGCCGAGCGAAGACCCATTAGACAGATTGGGCACTCATACTTGCTCTCTAGCGGAGGGTCAAACTCTACATCATAGCCTTGCTGGTCTGGGGGGACACTAGAAGAGACACTGATGGTGGAGGGGTTCTCTGTCGGGCTCAGATACGAGTCTCTCTCTTTCTCCATGGCTGCTGCACAACTGGAGAACGCGCCATCACAGCAGGCATCATCAAGGCTGGACTTCTCCATGTCGTTGCAAGCCATCTGTAATCACATCGAGAGAGTGTTTTGTTGATGTGTGAACATAATAGATAATCATCCATAAAACACATACAAAGAGCAACACACAAAATCTGGCCCCCAAAATACATTGTGCTCTTCATATTATCTTGATGCTACACAGAAATTGGCCTCAGGTTTTCAAGACATCGACATATCGTCACCTTCATTTGAGTTATTCACATATTCTTATTCTGTGACAACTTATTTAAATCTACAAAGGAGTATGGAATGCAAAAAACTCTGAAGCTCAGTAGCTCAAAACTGCTCAGAATGCAGATATAACCATGTAATAACCATGATATATATATATATATATATATATATATATATATATATATATATATATATATATATATATGCTTTCAAAGTCTTAATTGCACAGATGATGTGGTCACAGAACAGATATTAGGTAGATTTCCGCTATACTAATACAAAGTGAGAAGGCATGGGATGAGAAACTATAGTCCCTAATGATATGTATTCATCTTTAAACTAGTACTATTTCCTTACGCGTAATACTGCTGGGCGGGGCCGATTCGTGAGAAAACGTTTCTCTCTCGACAAGTGGAAAGTTACCTTTTTTAGTCCAAAACACCCACATTGCACATTGTAAAAGTAAAATGTAAATTTGTAAAAGGTCAAACTTATCTCCCATTTAAATCTTAAACTAAATTCAAGGTCAATAGGAGTAAAGAAGCGAAACCAGCTAACCAGTCACAACCGACGGTCACATCAGCAACTTCTCTTGCCGTCGCGTCAAGAAACACACATTCGAACCTGACATTATTGTTGTTATAGTACCACAGACTTCTTGGTATAACATATAATTCGACTATAGATGACAATCTTCCGTAATAGTTTTAATTTACATACCCTGGCTCGGTCCGGCCTCGCTGTCTACTACAGCTTCCTGTATTGACTCCAAACATCAGCGTAACGTCACTGGCTCAAACCTCCCCTCGTGACTCTGATCCCAGACCAGCGCACTCAACCGAGTCCTCGCGAGAATTACCGCGATGTCGATTTCTCTGCTGGCCTCAGATCGGCGCTCACTTCGATCAGAGCGCAGAAGGGCGCGCTTTGTGTGTCGGGATTTTACCGTTGTACTAAACTGAATATCCACGGGAATCCACGAGATGGTGTGGTTACCTCTGATTTTAAAGAAAAAAGCAATGCGGTCTCACTTGGTTATTTTGCAATTAAAGTTAGAGTACTTGTTCACCAAGAAGATGACAGCAGAGTCAGTAAAGAATTTGCTTGAGATCTTTACATCACGGCCACGCTGCAATTTCAGTAAATTATAAAAAATATTATTTAATCGTGGGTTTTTTGTATACATAATATGCTAGCTAAGGTCATAACTCATGAAAGCTATGCTATCTAAGAGTTGGCTCCACATGATAACTTGGCTGACAACAGCTTACAATTTCAGCATTTGAATGGCAGTCTTTGTCTGACCACCCATATGGTATTTTCTTGATCAGGTTAACCTCAAATTTGAATATTTGAATTAAAATCACAAATATTTTTCACAGAACACAAGATGTAGACCTAGCTATTGTTAAACACTAGCTGAAATTATCCACTGGTCATTCTAATTAATATATATATATATATATGTATATATATATATATATATATATATATATATATATATATATATATATATATATATATATGTATGTATGTATACTCACTAATAAATCAAGACAGCAACAAATAAATTATTAATAAGTTATGCAAAAGTAAACTATGAAAAGCTGAGTGACAGAAGAATAGGAAGCAATAAACTAGGCAGAGTTGTAGGTGCATAAATGGTCACATTCATATGTGCTTATATTCTTGTTTTCTATTAATGTACAGGACATTGTGACATATCTGTGATCAAAATCATGTTGTGGTTTTCCCAAATTGCACTTACCCCCTCAAAACAAAACTGGAAGTCTGTTAAAAGAAAATGCCTGTGTAAACATTTGCACAGATTTCTGTTTGAGCAAGAAGGCGTGCTCTGCATCTTGAGGTTGGTCAATAAGGAGCCTTGTTATATGCAGGTTGTTGACCTTGCTGTTTATAAAATGTGCTTTTCATAAGTGACATAGAAGCTCAGTGTGACCCCCACCTACTTTGACATACTATGTGGGCTGTGATCAGGCTACAAACAGACTAGCAAAAATGTACTTAGAAGCCAATGCTCAGTCCTCAGAAAAAAAAAAAAAAGGGAAAAAACAGAAATTAAAAACTGTGCTGACATCAGTTGAGGTTTTGGTCAGGAATGGCATTCGTGTATCACAGTGTACCAGTACCTGTGAGCATCGTCTCAGAATTGGGAGGACTATGTGTGTATATGTGGCTCTGGAATATATGGATCAGTGACTATGCTAAATTGAGTAAAGCTGTCCAGCAAAAACAGGACATTTTTTTTAGCGATTTTATAAGGATATACTAAAATGCCAGAGCAATCAAATTCATTAAAATATTTTTAAAAATAATTATTTTTACTAAGTAGTAAAACAACAACAACAACAACAACAACAAAAAAAAAATATCTATTTTTCATAGCTAGAACGCCAGAACAATCTCTTCGACACAGTGAATCACCAAATCCTCAGGTCCACCTTTTCTGAATTGTGCGTCACAGAAACTGCACATCTCTTGAGTCCTGCCTCACTGGCAGGAGTGACTTTCATGCCTGGGTGTTTCTTCAGCAACAGGCACTTTTTACACGTGGTGGTATTTTGTCAACTTCTACGTACACATTTCCAACAGAATCACCATTGGCTTGTAAAAAGTCTGATTTACTCATCAGACTTTTGACGCATATATGTGTGTGTATATACATATACATATATATATATATATATATATATATATATATATATATATATATATATATATATATATATATATATATATATATACACACACACACACACATACATATTTAGTGGTCCATTTTAATCACAAACCACAATAATTGCACAAATACTGTAAATCAGGTAAGCCTTCCCCTTTATTTTCTTTAAATGTTTAAAGGGGTGGTTCATTATGACTTAATTTTTTTAACTTTAGTTAGTGTGTGATATTGCTGTTGGAGCATAAACAACGTCTGCAAAGTTAGGAAAGTTCAAAGCAAAGGGAGATTTTTTTGTCTTTTAATAAAACGGTTAGTTCCTGTCCTTGATTCTGATTGGTCAATAGCTGTGTTTTATTCACGATAAAACATGGTTATGACCACTTCACCCAATGGTTCTGTGTATCACTAAACAACACCCTTAGCAACCACTCTTAGCAACGTAAACTGTATGCCTAACACCTCCCTTCAGCCGTGACTTATTCATGATACAGCACAGCCTCTTGTACCTTATTGCTTACTTAAAGAATAAACCCTGCTCATGAGAACACACAACAAAGGGGTGAGGCCATGTTATTGCAATACAGTGTGTAACACAAATGCAATAGCATGTCATAAAAGCAAGATGGCAACATGACAAATTACAACCGTAATTAAACTAAATTATACCTGTTTTATCTTCAGGCAGCATATATTCTCTGGCTCTGTAGGCATCTTACAAGAGTTCCCACATGAGCAATTATCATGATAGAATATGCTAATCAATGACTTTAAGAGAGTTAACTCCACATCAGCTACATAAATTCATCAACTAACCATTCAGAAACGTCCTGTTGCATTCTACATGTTGTCACTTCTTTTTGAGTCTCTCCATCATTGTCCGACTCCGGTTTGAACATAAAAGGCTGAACAGTTTTTGATATTTTCAGTGAGTCTTCATGAGTAATTGGCGCTGCTAACAGTACTATGTGCTAACACGCGCTCTTGAAAGTCTGCCCTCTGCTTAGAAGCAGCAGCTTATTTGCATTTTAAGGGACACATAAAAACTGATGGTTTTGCTTTCCCTCAAAAACTGACAAATTTAACATGCTATAAAAATTATCTATGGGGTATTTTGAGCTAAAACTTCACATACACAATCTGGGGACATCAGATACTTATTTTACATCTTGTAAAAATGGCATTATACCACCCCTTTTAGTTGTGTGGGTAAACTTGCAGACAGCTTCTTACAGAAAGAATACTTGTTGTCAGTGTTGGTGGCTTCAAACAGTTCATGTTAAAAAAATGTCTCCCAGTGAGTTTGAGTTTAATGTGAGACCAAATATTCACTATAGGGTTCAAGTCTGGACTCTGACCAGGCCAAAACATGAGCCTGATGGACTTCTAGGTTGTCTTTGCATTTTCTAGTTGAAAAATTGCATTAGACAACAACTTTTCATTTGTGGAAAGCAAGCGATTCTGCTATATTCTCCTGTACTCCAAAGCTTTAAATGACTTTTCACAGTGAAACAGCTCACCAGTAGCAGCAGCTAAAAAGGTTCCCTACAATGGCAACTCTTCCTCCATACTTTACTGTGGTGCTAGAGATACATTTATTATTATATTTCTCAGCATATTTTTGAAGACACAGCTCTTGAGCATCACCATGCAACTCATTCTGTCTTTGATGTTCAAAATTAAAATCCTAGTATTTAGCCAATTGGGGCTTGGGGCTTTTCCTTTTATTTTATTTTCTTTTCCTAGGAGTGTATGGCAAGATCTGTAAGATCTTATTTGTTCAAAAATACAGCAAAACAGTAATATTTTGAAATAATATTACAATTTAAAATGCTGCTATTTTAAAAGTTCATCATTTTGTCTATTGCGTGTACTAGAATACGTTAACATGCCTTAATGTTCAAAAACTCTATTCCCAGTCTGGTTCTGAAACTGGTTCTGGTTGCTCCAAAGCTGCTCCTTCCGAAAAGCCCAGCATGCTCTGGTCCGTTGTGATTGGTCAAACACAACATTTCTGATGTAGGTATACCACAATATTTTTTCTATTTACCACACATCTGATAAGCTTTGAACAAGCAACAAGCAGCCATTCAAAAATTCAGATCTTAGGCTTTCAACCTGGGCTTAACAGAGGGAAGGATTGTATGTTTAAATGTTACAGTTTGGCAGATTTCATAACTTTAGCCCCTCACATATTTTGACAAAAGCATCTCTGTTGGATTGGGCTTACATATGTTCTTTATTTAGTCAAACCGGGAGTGATGAAGTTGCGCTGCTAATTGAGTGACTATAGAACAATAAATGCCATTATAAAGGTTCTCTGTCCTCCTCTTTTGGATAACCACATGACTGATGTAGTACCTTTGTATGTTGATAGTGTTCTGAGATGCATGTATTATATATAATCTTGATGGTCTTTTCAGCAACTATGACTGGCTTTGCCTGTATCTATGTAGCTTTTGCTTTATGCTTGGAGTCATTTTCTGTCTACAAAACTTTTTACAGCTGCGCCACACTCTTTCTTTTTATTAGTTATTGATTTACCTTTATTCCAAGGAATGTTCAATGACTTAGATATCTTCCTGTATCCATCCCCTACCATGTGCTTTTCAGTTTAGTGTTCTTTTTTCCTCCTGTGTTTGTTCTGCCACAATGATGACTCATCAGGACTTTTCAAACAGAGGTGTATTTACTACACTTTATCAGTTGAATTAAAAAAAGTGATCTTGTGGTGAACCCTTTATATGACTGTCAGCTGGGATTCAGTGCTGTGAAACATATCACGAATCATGTGTACCCACCAAATGTCTTGTCTGACTCTTTTCCTTTATAACCCATTTTTATTTGAAGGAACAGACACATTAAAATGCAAGGAATGTCTTCAAGTCATAATTTAAAATAAACAGCAGCAACAGTGAACTGGTTTTTACCCTTAAAAGGTGTTTGCATTTTTTTTTATTTTTCTTTTTCCCCCCCTTATTCCAAAGGCAGACATTGTACAGAGGATGCACTTGGAGTTTTAAAAACCCAATTCCAAAAAAGTTGGGACACTGTACAAATTGTGAATAAAAACAGAATGCAATGATGTGGAAGTTTCAAATTTAAATATTTTATTCAGAATACAACATAGATGACATATCAAATGTTTAAATTGAGAAAATGTATCATTTTAAGGGAAAAATAAGTTGATTTTAAATTTCATGGCATCAACACATCTCAAAAAAGTTGGGATAAGGCCATGTTTACCACTGTGTGGCATCCCCTCTTCTTTTTATAACAGTCTACAAAAACGTCTGGGGACTGAGGAGACAAGTTGCTCAAGTTTAGGAATAGGAATGTTGTCCCATTCTTGTCTAATACAGGCTTCTAGTTGCTCAACTGTCTTAGGTCTTCTTTGTCGCATCTTCCTCTTTATGATGTGCCAAATGTTTTCTATGGGTGAAAGATCTGGACTGCAGGCTGGCCATTTCAGTACCCGGATCCTTCTTCTATGCAGCCATGATGTTGTAACTGATGCAGTATGTGGTCTGGTATTGTCATGTTGGAAAATGCAAGGTCTTCCCTGAAAGAGACGACGTCTGGATGGGAGCATATGTTGTTCTAGAACTTGGATATACCTTTCAGCATTGATGGTGCCTTTTCAGATGTGTAAGCTGCCCATGCCACATGCACTAATGCAACCCCATACCATCAGATATGCAGGCTTCTGAACTGAGCACTGATAACAACTTGGGTTGTCCTTGTCCTCTTTAGTCCGGATGACATGGCGTCCCAGTTTTCCAAAAAGAACTTCAAATTTTGATTCGTCTGACCACAGAACAGTTTTCTAGTTTGCCACAGTCCATTTTAAATGAGCCTTGGCCCAGAGAAAACGCCTGCGCTTCTGGATCATGTTTAGATATGGCTTCTTTTTTTACCTATAGAGTTTTAGGCAACGGCGAATGGCACGGTGGATTGTGTTCACCGACAATGTTTTCTGGAAGTATTCCTGAGCCCATGTCATGATTTCCATTACAGTAGCATTCCTGTATGTGATGCAGTGCCGTCTAAGGGCCCGAAGATCACGGGCATCCAGTATGGCTTTCCGGCCTTGACCCTTACGCACAGAGATTGTTCCAGATTCTCTGAATCTTTGGATGATATTATGCACTGTAGATGACTTCAAATCTACTTCAAACTCTTTGCAATTGTTCTCTGAGAAACTCCTTTCTGATATTGCTCCCCCACAGCATTGGGGGAATTGGTGATCCTCTGCCCATCTTGACTTCTGAGAGACACTTCCACTCTGAGAGGCTCTTTTTATACCCAATCATGTTGCCAAATGACCTAATAAGTTGCAAATTGGTCCTCCAGCTGTTCCTTATATGTACATTGAACTTTTCCGGCCTCTTATTGCTACCTGTCCCAACTTTTTTGGAATGTGTAGCTCTCATGAAATCCAAAATGAGCCAATATTTGGCATGACATTTCAAAATGTCTCACTTTCAACATTTGATATGTTATCTATATTCTATTGTGAATAAAATATAAGTTTATGAGATTTGTAAATTATTGCATTCCTTCTTTATTCACACATTTATTCATTTGTACAGTGTCCCAACTTTTTTGGAATCGGGTTTGTACAAGACTACTAGTTTTCTACTTCCCTTCATAAAATAAGTAATATTGCATATGATTTAATAAACAGACAGTAGCTTGTGAGATGTGTAGGTATGTGAAACATGCTAACAGCAATGATCTGAGTTGTGGATAGAGGCTTTAATCAGCAGCTAAACTACAAGAATAATGTCAGGTCTGTTCCTGTGGATAAGGAAATACTGTTCTACGTCTCCCCTTAAATGTTCACACACTTAAGCAAACACACACATGCCTGCAAAGGAACTGCGTCTGCTTCAAATTCCTAATGGTACGCGTGGACTGGGGTGAATTCATGCAAAGACTATTTCAATGTGTGAAAATCTGTCCTTTAAAAGGTAAGGTGGGTGGTGTTCAGAATTTCAGGAATTTTGTTTGTATTATGATGGGGAAAATCTTATGGGAAATAAAAACTATTTTACATTTGTACAATTTTTTTTTTTTATTTGATTTCATGATTAATAATTATTAATTGTGGATTTTAAAGATCTCATTTACATTTTTTGTTTGCTAAAATATTTTCGTATGAAAACTTCAGATGCAAAAGCCTCTAAATGCCATCTGAAATTTTCTTTTAAAATTAGCATTTTTATCAAGCTCGTATGTTTATGTTCAGTAATTTCACTTTAATGGCAATGAAAATGGCAATAAAATATTAATTGCCATTAAAGTGAAATTACTGAACCTAAACATACAAGCTTGATAAAAATGCTAATAGAAGAAAATTTCAGATGGCACTTTTTCATCTGAAGTCTTCATATACAGTATTCAGGATTTTATTCAGGCCTTTTAGATGCAATTGAAGATAAGCATATGCTTTGCATCTTAAAGGATGTACATAATTTTGTCTATAATATTTAAATGAGTCAATGGTATAACAGTATTTCAGTGGACCAAACAGTGACAATTAACAGAGTAAATGAGGGGTGCAGCAGCTTTAAGTGAGGTGTGTAAATGGACACTATTGAGAGAGAGCTGGCGTCCTTCTCTTCAGCTCAGGGACTTACACAGTGCTCTAGAAACCTATGGCGCACAATGCACTGTTCAGTTCCAGCAGGAAAATAAATATGTTCTGCGCTGTCCAAAAATACCATGTGAAGGCGCTCCCTGTGAAAGAAAGCCTATTTCCCGACAGCAGGGAGCCACTGAGTGCAAAACATCTTGGGCCAGGTTATGTTAGATTTAGCAGTAGCAAAAACTTCACAAACTAATTCAGACATTCATCTATCAATCAATTCTGTGGTATGCAAGTCAGTGAAACATATAATTGCACCAGTCAGCGAACAAAAAAAAAAATTCAAATGTCTTTCTGGATTGGAGGTGAGGCAGTACTTTACCTCTCTTCATTCTTCTTGGTACGTATAAGGGCAAACAGTCCAGTGCCACCACACAGAATGGCAGAAAGCACCTGGAGTGACAGACTGCCCTGAGGAATTCTGTTTCCTCACACAGGCTTGCGAAGAAGCTTTTGTGTCTCTCCTGAGACCTGAGTTTTCTCTTCCTCTATAGAAACAAGATTGTCAGTGAGGAGAACGCCTGATGTCTTTCAAGCGTTTGGCCTTTTTGATGAAAAGAGCCCTTCAGGACAGTGAAATGTCCACAGGTCCCTGAAGGCTTCACTTGGAACTGTGCGTGTTGTCAACGTCAATCACCAAAAGTCAGCTTGATTGCTTAAAAACCGGCAAATAGGTTGTCCCTTACAAGAATGCTTTTCTACTCAAACCAATATCTTCTGAAGAACAGACATTTACTATATCAGTGTGAACTGCTGTGAGATAATTTAAAGGATTAGTTCACTTTTCAAATGAAAATTACCCCAAGCTTTACTCATCCTCAAGCCATCCTAGGTTTATATGACTTTCTTCTTTCTGATGAACACAATCTGAGATATATTAATAAATATCCTGATGCATCCAAGCTTTAAAATGGCAGTGAGCAATACCAACAAGCATGAGCTGAAGAAAGTGATTCCATCCACATCCATCCATCATAAACGTACTTCACACGGCTCCAGGGGGTTAATAAAGCCCTTCTGAAATGAAACGATGCATTTGTGTAAAAACAAAACAAAACAAAACGTTATGAAGTAAAATATCTAGCTTCCACCAGACCGCCTTCAGCTTACAAAGAAGGTGTAAAACTCTCGCAGTTCAAAAAGCTTACGCTACGTCCTACACCTTCCCTATTCAACTTGGAAAAACTGGAAAAAGCTTAACTGACAAGCTCTCAGAAATAGAAAACAACAACGTTCCATGATCCAATCAATTCCTGATGAACAACATCAAGTCCCTTCCTACATTTTTTCTTGTTCGAGAAGCCATTTCACTCAGATTTATATGTCATATAAGGGAAGAACTGACTATTTTTAATGTTCTGTTAAAAATGTAAATGTAAATGCATTGCTTTCACTCTCAGAAAAAAAAGGACAGTGCTGTCACTGGGGTAGGCACAAAAGTCAAAAGGTACATCTTTGTACCTTGCTTACCCATAAATGGTACATATTAGTACTTTAAAAGTACATATTAGTACCTTAAAGGAACATATTAGTACTTTAAAGGTACATGTTAGTAACTTTTTGCTTTTGTACCTAGGGTACTGTCCCAGTGACAGCGGTGATACCTTTTTTCTGACAGTTCTGAAAGTAATAAGATATATTAGCACTAAGGCATTGTGTCCCTTTAAAGGTGTAAATGGACACAGGTTAACCAGAGCAGGTTAACACACCAGGGCAAATTTCAAACATACCTTTGCATCTCATTTTATACACAAACTGCAGAATAAAAGCACAGAGGATAATGGTCTCACACAAACTCACAGTGGGAACCTCCTCTTTGAAGTCCATTCCAAGCAGTTCAGTTACAGTTTGTAATCACCATCCAAAAGAAACAGAGATAATATCCCTCCCATCTAAACCTAAACTGAGTTTAAACGCCGGCTCATAACCGGTTGTCTCTGTGGCTCTGCCGTGTAATAGACAGGTTAATATTGGAGAAATGGATGGTCTGAGATTTAAAAACCCAATGTTTTTAAATTAGCATGTAATTCACAAACTAAAACACTTTCAGGAATTAATGAAAATCAGATCTAAAAATGCCATACTGCAGCTTTTTCCCCCTAAACATTGACACAAAGCACACTGCGTTCTTTATTGGGTACTCTGTATTCTTATGTTTTGTGAGACATTGCAAGGTTCCCAAATAGTGACTCTCTTCAATGGGATACGTTGTCATGTTCCTCTGAAAGGCAAGTTTGAGAGGAACAACGGGGTGGGCCAGACTGCTGAATGAAGCCTTGTGTTTCTGCTTTCCACTCATGTTAATGTTGCAGCTCCAGAACGCTTAATTAATATGATGGATGTTTGCGACCAAGAGGTACATTATTTGAAAACAGCATTAGGGATTTGGGGAAACTCTGAGAATAGAGAACATGAAATGAAACTTGAGAAGGAAAAAAAATCAATTAGGCTATGTAGTATAAAATGTTTAGCATAGGGCTAGTTGTCACACTTTTTTAGGCTGCAAAAAAACGACATTTCTATGGTAATGGCCCAGGTAAAAATAACCAGTTTTTAAAAGAACATATCTGCAGCTAACAGGGAACTGTGTTGTACTGTGTTCATTATAGCTACAGCAAAAATGAAATTGGAATTGGAAGGGGGGAAACTAATTTAACTGGGTTTGAATTAGGTGATGTTTAAAACCAATATCGCGAAATATGACATCATGTAAATATATTACCCGTCTAAAAAGCTATCATTGTGCCTTCATATGATGTATTATGACTCAAAAAGGATCAAGAGCACTGTCGACATAAATATCGTCATTATTTGCGCATGTTATATTTGCGCTCTGTGTATAGCCAAATTACATCATACGTGGAAATTTTATGTGCGCCTTTTCTCCACCTCTCATTCCCTAGCCCCCCTTCCAGCTCCTGTCCAGTTAAACGCGTTTCCCTCTGAAAAGAGTTTCTTTCTGCTTCTCATTCCTCTGCCAGAAGCGCCTCTGAACTTTACAGCACACGCGACACTTTTATTACGGGTTTGAACTGAGTGACTCGCGTGCCATCAGAGACCTGAAACTCATCTGCAATCAAGGACTATAATCGTTTCAGAAGGACACTGCATTATACAGGTGATGTATAGTTTGGCTTTATGTTATGGTTGCTCTGGCTGTACAGGTGAGCACTGTCATCACTGGCTTGATTATGTGTAGCTATTGTATCCAAAAGTCCAGGGTAGATTTAATGATTCAGGTAATGTGAGATTACAAAATTCAAGCTGAAAGTTGTCAGCCATCACTCATTCTTTCACACATGATTTGGAATTAAATATTTAAATGTCTTTCACAGTAAAGTTAATCAGATTTGATCAATTAGTGTGGAGATATTATGGCTGCTGCATGATGTAATCATAATAACTATGAAAAAATATTGACCATTGTGTTTTTAGAATTATGACTGAAAGTGGTTTTGTAACAGGACTTTTCTGATACTTTGCTTAAATTGGAGTTGATTTAAAAAGTTAATTTAGTTGCTTTTCCATATAAGTTATTATTTCAGAGAAACATGATGTATATTTAAATGTGTTGTTATGATGCTGGTGTTCTCAAATGCAACCTTCCTGACCTTCAGCGAGCTCTGCCTTGGTATAGACACTCCAGAAAGCTCATATAGCTCTCATATGTTTGTAGACAGTTCAGGTCTACATCAAATAGCTAGTCAATACTTCTTGTGCCTATACAGGGATATCCACTTAAACCTTTTTCTTTTGTCTGCATTGATACTTTAAAGTTGACATTGCAGATAGATTAGACCACAGCAACTGACTATTTTCCTACTTACTGTCACAACATGTGGGCTGAAAGATGCTGTCTTTCATTTTCATTGACTCTCCCTACTCCTGTAAGGTATAATATTGCTGGCTATTAAATGGTAAAATAGATTTTCATGACTGAAA
Organism: Chanodichthys erythropterus; assembly: GCF_024489055.1. Lineage (NCBI taxonomy): Eukaryota > Metazoa > Chordata > Actinopteri > Cypriniformes > Xenocyprididae > Chanodichthys > Chanodichthys erythropterus. The sequence continues at coordinate 20,068,783 of NC_090231.1, read as the reverse complement.
TGCATCAAAATGTGCTATTTTTTTCAAGTAGGTTTATCTTTATTTAATTTGCTTTCCAAACTACAGTTACTATGTAGGATTTGGTGATTGCAAGACCCTACAGTTTTGTTGTCAACCAATTTTTTATTCACATGGTGCCACATGTTGTCCAAGAATAACTCTTAATTCACTGTAGCACATTTCATGGTCTGTCTGAGAGGATCACACAGAGATTAACTGCTGCAGCATTAAGTCATTTAACTGACACTTGTATCTTTGTAAGGTTACTTACAGTATACTAATTTTAGGAATAGTTGTTTTTAATCTCTATCTCACATGCCGTCTGCTGTGCTTGACAAGAACACATACAACTTGTAATGTTTCACCTTTGAGCAGTGATTATAATTTTCATCAATTCTTTATCTTTCCACAGCTTTCTAAATCTTGAATGATGTCCAATTAAGCTTAAACTAGGAGAAACACATCACTTTATGGACTTAAAAGGAAAAACTAAGACCAACACATAAGCCATTAAGCCTGTTTCCCATGAAACCAACTTTGGCAACTGATTTAATCTTATCATTCTTTTTCCTTTGCGCATTCTCCAAACACAGTCCAGAGCACTTTAACAAAAACACTGCACACATTTTCCAAATAGCTTATTTGTTTTTTCTGTGCTTTATATAAAATGACATAATATTTCTAAATTAGCTTCAACATCATTTTCACTTGTAATTTGAGGGACCTCATACATTAAAAATGGCTTGTGTAAAGGTCACAGAGTTTATGCGTGTATGCACACTTTCTCAGATATTTTTATGTTGTTTGCTTTATAAGATTAGATTTGGACGAGAGGAGGGTGAGGACAAACTTGATATGGAATAGTATATAAAAAGCTCTAGATATGAATAAGTGTCTCTCAGCTTTTGCAGTATGTGTAGATAAGTCTATGTATAGGAAGTGCTGTTGGATGCTCTGCAGCAAGTCAAATAAATAGCATCATTCCTAAAAGCAGGCCAAAACTGGCGATGATTTATAAATGTAGTATGTTTGTCAAGAGAGGCAAACCTTTTAAGCTATTGCATTTTCCCATGAAACTTTTTGAACTAGATGAACAGTAATCTGTTGTCTATCCATGCATGGTAGACATTCAGTAATTAACGGCAAGTTAATTCCCAAACTGCCTGGTACAGAGATGACCAGCTTATACTGGCATGAGAACTGTACTGTTCCTGTGGTAATTTTGGGAACTGAAAATTACATGTTGGTTTTTCTCTCTCTCAAAAACCTCTTATTTTACCAAACCTTTGTTATGAACATGGAAATCCACATTGCGTTTATTTTATACAGTATATGCTGTCAGAATAAACCTTAGCGGGGCACAATATAGAAGTTGTTGGTCCCACTTTAAATACTATGCGCTAACATTTAAATGAATTATTTGGTTCAATGCGCTTATTGTGTACATAATTGTTTTTGCATTCTACTTATATATATTTGTTTTAAATTCTGCCTGTATTTACAGCTGTAATTTCTGTAATTACATAATATGATATAATTACACTGTTGACCCTTCCCTTACGACTTCCTTTACCCACAATTAAACTTAACCATACCACCAAACCAGTCCCTATAACCTTACCCGATGGTGTAATAGCAGCAAAAGTGTTTTGCATTTCAACATAAACACAATAAGTACATTGTACCTAACATGTTTTTTTTTATGTAAGTACATAGTAGTTAAAGACACCTAATATAAAGTGTGACCAAGTTGTCTTCTCATGTATATTAAAAACTGAAAATGCATTAGTTGTTGCTCAGTATGTGCAAACATGATGGTGATAACTTAAACCTGTTCTCTTAAACCTGTAGGTAAACGATGCTGTCCTTGCTTTTGCTGAGCATGTGTTTCTGGGTCTTCTCAGCCACAGGGTCTTTCGATTACATTTACAATGGTGCGTATTCATTGTGCAAATTGCATAATAAAACTGTTCACTATTCATTCAGCTGTCTTTTTGCTATGTCACAGTGTTTTGATCCATATCCTTGTATTTTCCATACCCTCATATGTCATCACAGAGCCTGAAATCCCACTGAGAGTCAGCATACCCAATGAGGTTCCCCTCCGGCCTCTGATGGGTGACACATTAGTTCTTCCCTGTTACTTCCTGGACAATACAGTCAATGACCCTGGTGCCCCCACCATTGCTCCTTTGTCTCACCGGATCAAATGGAGTCTGGTCACCAAAGAAAAGACTACAAACATTTTAGTGGCATCTGAAGGGTTAGTAAACATTGACAGAAATTATCTGGATAGAGTCACCATGCTGGGATACCCAATGACACCCACAGACGCATCCATTAAGATCACTGAGCTCCATTCCAATGACTCAGGAGTGTATCGCTGTGAGGTCATGCATGGGATAGAGGATAATCATGATACTGTGGACGTCCAAGTTCAAGGTACTGCTTTTGTTTGTATTGTATTATGACTGGATGTGTGTGCTTTTTCTGTCAGAAATGTGAAATGGATGTACTTCTGTTTCTTAGGTATTGTTTTCCACTATCGTGCAATCACCACGCGATACACCCTTACTTTCGAGAAGGCCAAGGCAGCCTGTATTCAAAACAGTGCAGTGATTGCCACTCCGGAGCAACTCCAAGCAGCTTATGATGAGGGATTCCATCAGTGCGATGCTGGCTGGCTTGCAGATCAGACCGTCAGGTCAGTTAACATATCCTGGCAAATTTACAGTAAAAAAGGCAGTTGTGGTGTCTGGAAATTCAACGTTTAAATATAATGTTTCAGGTATTACAGGATGGCATATTGGAGCATGCATATTTTCCAACTTATAACTGCATATTTCATTAAATTATATAATGTTAATATATCAATATACTTGAACAACTGAAATCTGCTTTTTACTATAAAATGTTTGCATTTTTTACAGTTTTTTATGTCAAAATTATAAACATTTCTTACAATGTATATTTAGTTTGTTTGAAAATGTGACGGAAATAATGCAATTTCTTTTGGAATAAAGGTACCCTATTCATGATCCTCGTGAGGCTTGCTATGGAGACAAGTACCAATTTCCAGGAGTGAGGACATATGGAGTGAGAGATGTGAATGAGACGTATGATGTGTACTGCTTTGCTGAGAAAATGACAGGTACGTGTTTGTGATGGCAGAAAACTAACCGACCTGCTTGAAAAACTTTGCTAAAAAGCTTTCCGTTTCGTCTTACAGGAAAAGTGTTCCACACTACTTCGCCTAACAAATTCACTTTTGAGGAGGCAGAAGCTGAGTGTGCAAAGCTGGGTGCCAACTTGGCCACCACAGGACAGCTGTATCTGGCGTGGAAAGGTGGTATGGATGTTTGCAATGCAGGCTGGTTGGCAGACCGGAGCGTCCGCTACCCCATCAACATCGCCCGACCGCAGTGTGGGGGTGGCCTATTGGGAGTGCGTACCGTCTATCTGTTTCCCAATCAGACCGGCTACCCTCTCCCGGAATCCCGCTATGATGCTTTTTGCTACTCTGGTACAAAAAAACTATTTTATCATTTATGAATGTCTGTACACATACACATATATTTGTAATTGTTTGATCCAATAATCTACAATAATATATGAGTAGCTGTTGAAGTTAATTGAGTAGGAACTGACAAGTGTGTATTGTTTATTCTTTTATTTAGAAATGGGTGAGGAGGGTTCAGGCTTATTTCCATTTGAAATCGAGACGACCACAGAGGCCGGCAGTGGTGTCCTGTGGGTTGACACAATCACAGAAAGCCCCCAGGTCTTTTTAAAGCCCACCTCCGCAAAAAGTGAACTACAGGGAGAAGTTGTAACATATAAGCCCTCAGTAACCACCAGTGTTGAGTTTCCCTATACTGCACTAAATATTTCCCAGCTGCCCCTTTCACCACCTCCCAGCTCTGTTGAGTTAGTTACGGACAATGTGGAAGGGGTCACTGACAGGACTGATCTCGGCTCTGATTTATCCCATCTGAATGGAAGCGAAGCTATAATGTCTGCCACAGGTATGTGTCAATATTGAAATATACAGTAAAGAGTAATGTGATAATAGGACAGTTCACCAAAATATGATCATTTACTCATCCTCATGTTGTTCCAAACCTGAATTCCAGAGTTTCTTTCTTCTGTTGAACACAAAAGAAGATATTTTAAAGAATGTTGGTAATCAAACAGTTGACAGTAGCCATTAACTTCCATAGTTGGAAGTCAATGGGTGAACTATCCCTTTAAGGATTATACATTCTCTTTGATACATGCATTAAATACTGCGAAAAGACCATAAATTCTGGTCAATATTAATCACACCTTATGTATCTCATTCAGTACCCATTATAGTTTTTGCATAAAGTAAATTTATCATGACAATGGCATGCACAAGGACTAGTGAAGTTTATGAGCAGGTTTCTACTCCTCCTTTTTCTTCCTTATGTGGTGCTGAGCGTCGGTCCACCTGAATCAATACAGAATATCAGAAAAAGTATATTTTGATCCTTTGGACCAATTGCACTGGGGCTAGTGAATCTCTCACAATATTGTACTAAAAACCAATACAGGATTTCTTTATACACCATCCATAGTGAACTCCTGAATTAAAATGCACATTAGTATATTAAGCTAGAGTAACACCTTACTGTTACTGAAATAATACCACAATGAGTTAGATAAATCCATTGACACCTATTGTTGCTAATTCTTTGCACAGGAGTGGTCTTCCATTACCGTGCAAGCTCCAGTCGTTATGCCTTTGACTTTGTGGAGGCTCAGCTTGCATGTAAGAGCATCGGTGCAGTCATTGCCAGCTCCCAGCAGCTGCAGGCAGCCTATGAGGCTGGTTACCATCAATGTGATGCTGGTTGGCTCTTAGATCAGACTGTCAGGTATGACTGGTCAATAAATTGTTTGTATATGTATATTTCTGTTTACATTTATATATTTATTATGTATAATCTTCAAAATATAAATATGCAAAATATTTGTGTCAGGGCAGATGACAAATGCTTCTAGTGGAATGATCTGTCTTATACCAGAGACAGGGATAGCTGCAGGTCAGAGTAATGGGGAGTAATGGAGCATGCCGAAAGGCACACAATAATGCTACAACAGAAACTAAACCCCTAACTCTACCCCACACCCTAAAAGGCAACTTACACGACCAATTGTAAAGACCTTTCGGCACGACCATTATTCCGACCTGCGGATACCCACAATTGTTATACAACAGGAATATACTGCATATTTACAAATGTATGTAAATGGCTATTATATGCAGGTATCCCATTGTGTCTCCACGTGACAAATGCTCTGGCAATTTGGAGCATGTACCTGGTGTGAGGTCTTATGGACTGCGTCCTGCTGATGAACGCTATGATGTGTATTGCTATATGGATAAACCAAGGGGTAAGAGACTTTACATAAATATATAAAAACTGCTATGTGAACAAGGAGTGGGTATATAAGTAAAAAACAGTGAAAAAAATAGTATTTTTCCCCCTAAACATTTCATTGTTAAAGGGATTCTCTCATGGGATAGAAAATCACTCAGTGTAGCTTGAGTTTTCAGTAAATGTTCACGTTTCAGGGGAAGTTTTCCATGCAAGTTCATTCGAGGGATTCACTTACGATGAGGCAGTGGCTTACTGCCAGGACCAGAATGCCTCCCTGGCCTCCACAGGAGACCTGTATGCTGCTTGGAAGCTGGGCTTTGATAAGTGCCGTCCTGGCTGGCTTCTTGACCGCAGCGTACGTTACTCCATCAATAACCCCCGGCAGCAGTGTGGTGGAGGGATGGCTGGAGTTCACACAGTTTACATGTTTCCCAACCAGACGGGCTGTCCTGACCTGCACTCCAAATACGATGCATATTGCGTCAAGGGTAACATCTACAGTCAAATACAGGCTATAAAGTGTAACTGTTGAAATGTAAACTATTAAGTCTGTTGATTATTTATACAAAATGATTAATTACATATTTGTCATTTTTTATATATAGTGGATCTGGCTCTATCTCTGAATGAAAGCGAACCAGATAAGAGTGTGAATGAGGAAAAGATAGTGAGCATGACATCCTTTCCTGCTCACCACAGACCTGGTAATGTATCTTAGGATACATATATAAGTCAAAGACAAATAAGAAAAAGAAATATGCCTGAATCATACATAAAATGTATAATTAATAAAAAGAATGTTTAAATATAATTTTATATTTAATATAATGTATATCATAGTATATTATTAAGTTTTTGGGGATCACACTGTGTGACATGTTACAACCTTGCCTTCTCATAAAAAGTGAAATAAAAATGAGTGATGACTTATTGACCTTTACACATAATTAATGAGCGTCTACATTGGTCTTCTCATTTCCTGTTTTATATTTTTTTCTGCATGTTTTCTTAATTGTTTTTTAAAAACTTGATTGAAGATGTCTATTTTAAGGGATTCACCACAAAAAAGTTAGCAACTTATGTTTACTTACCTTCATGTCATTCCAAACCTGTATTCAAACCTGACTTTATTCTGTGAGAAAGAGAAGGTGATATTTTGAAGAATCTTGGCAAGCAAACAGTTGTATATTTGAATAAATAGAACAAAAAACAGGCAACATATGCATCAGAAGTGTTCATTTTGTTTGGGATGCAGTACCTTAGATTCTGTGTGTGTCTCTGTTTCCTCAGAAAGTATCCCTGTCACTACTTCCATCCCTGTGGAACCCTCTGGATCTGGTGAATCTGGGGCCAGCAGCACCGACGATCTGAGTAGTGGGAGCGGGGATCAGCCAAGTGGGTCATCTGTTTCAAGTGGAGACTCCTCAGGGACCAGTGGCGCTGACGATATGTTGAGTAGTGGGAGCGGTTTCCAGCCAAGTGGGTCATTTGTTTCGAGTGGAGACTCTTCTGGGGCCAGTGCCACTGACAGTATGTTGAGCTGTGGGAGTGGGGATCAGCAGAGTGGATCATTTGGTTGCATTGGAGAGTCTTCTGGGGCAAGTAGCACTGATGATCTGTTGGGCAGTGGGAGCGGGGATCAGCCAAGTGGGTCATTTGTGTCAAGTGGAGACTCTTCTGGAGCCAGTGGGAGCGGGGTTCTGCCAAGCGGGTCTGGAGACTCTTCAGGATCTGGCAGTGGCTTAGATAACCTAGTAATCTTTTCAGAAAGTTACACAGTCTTATCAGGAGTTGGATCAGCTTCAGGGAGACCCGAGGAGGCTGGGAAGGGAGGCACCGAGAGCCTCACCTTCCCCATCAGCCAGAGCTTGGACCTCTTTGGTGTGGACACCTCTGGATCGGGATCAGGCAGTGGGTCAGGGTATAGCTCTGAAGAAAGTGGATCTACCTCAGACTTTTCCAGCAGCTCAGGACAGAGCGACGAGAGTGGAGAACTTTCTGGCATCTCCTCAGGATCAGGTTCCAGTGAGGAGTCCTCAGTATTCAGTGGTTTTCCGTCAGGAATTTTTCCCCCTGGTGGATCCAGTGGGATTTCATTAATCGAAGGCAGTGGCATCATCATGGTGGATAACCAGTGGGTGAAGGTGTCCACTGCTCCACATTTAGGACATGAGTTGGTTGGAAGCCATGTGGATTTCAGCGGATCAGGACACATCTCAGGGTCTGGAATGAGCGGTGATATCTCTGGGATGAATGGTGATATCTCTGGGATGAGTGGTGATATCTCTGGAGTTAGAGGGGTCCACAGCGGCTCTGGGAGTGGTTTAGCGTTTTCTGGTGTGACATTTTTGGAGTCTGGCTTCACTGATCTCACAGAACAATCTCCTGCACAAGAAGCTTCTGGGATTTTGTTATTTGGGTCTGGTGAGGGAAGTGGATTTACATCTGGAGGCTATGCCATTGAATCAGGAGAAAGATCAGGGGAATCAGCTAGCGGTGATATCACCTTCTTCACCAATAATGGCATAATGAAAATACCAAACAAGCCTTTCCAAGTAATGAAGCTAGAAAGGGGAGAGGTGGAGTATAGTGGCAACATCAGGCTGTCCTCAGGTAGTGGAGATGACCAAAGTGGCTATGCTAGTGGACAGGAACATGAATGGATCCCAGTCACTGACACACCAACAGTGAACTCCAGTGATGCTCCCTCAGCTGTACTATCTGCTCAAGGGCCATCAGGCCAGTACAGTGATGCTGCAGGACCTCGAGTGGCTTCAGAACCAGAGGGAAACATCAGTCAATTTGAGGCTGTTACTTCTGCAGCTTTGTCTTCAACCACAGAGCCTGCCTCTTTACAGAGTCCTTCTGTCACCGAAGGACCTGTTGTGAATGGTGAGATTCCTTTTGCATAAACTATGCAAAATACAGAACAGAGATGCATGATATATATCAGTAGCATATCCGTTACTGGCCAGTATATTTTTTAATGTATTATATTGGCCAGTATTGGATACTTAATTTTGCTTTGCTGTCATTTAAATTCAGCATTAAATGAAAATTTTTTAAATGCATGTTTTTGAGAATTATTGATCCATGTATGTTTCATTTTCATCTTAATTTTTCTTTGTATTTTTTAATCAAAATATCATAACAACTGGTGAAAATGACATATGCAGGACTTCTCCAATCATTCAGTCCACTTAAACCCCACCCTACCTTAACTGACTCCAAGCTTGCATTCATTTTTTAGTGCAACACACTCTCAAAATCCAATAAAGAACTGATGAATAGAACCAAGTCCCTTCCCTACATTCTTTCTTTTTTGATAATACGCTACAATCAGCTGATTATTGTCCATTGCATGAAAATGATGATCAGCTTATTGGTGCATCCTAACATAGAAATCTATTTCTTCTAATCTTTGGAGACAAAAACTGATCTTTGCCATCATGGTTTCATATCTTGCTCTGTTTCTTTCTCAAAAAACATAATAGCCTTTCTTAACCCATGTGATCCGAACCCTTGTGGAGCCGGGGTGTGTTCAGTGAAGGATGGTGTGGGTCTCTGTCACTGCCCACCTGGACTACATGGGGAAGAGTGCCAGTATGGTGAGTCAGACTGAACTGAATCAGTTATATCATATGCTCTTGTAAAGTCACACAAATATATGACATTTTGATAAACATTTTTATTATGACCAGCCTGTTTGCCTTTAACAGATGTTGTTTCTTATTTCAGGCTGATCTATGTGTTCAAATGAATCAAATGATTGTCTCCTAGTGTCTCACTGTTTGCATTTAATTTGCAAATAACAGTTTGCTCATGCCTGATTCGTGTCCTCACAGTCCATTTTACAGGTTATGTGGCATGTGTGTGTGGTTAAGTAATTTTCAGTTTACCCAGCACTTGTGTCCAGATGTTTTTTTCAGTGACTGTTCACCTGTGTTGTTTTTGTTCAGCTGTGCCTTTGCTGCAGTCTGGTTTAATCAGCACGCCTGCTAACACCTGGTACATGCTCATACTTCTCGTCCATCTTCACATGAATCTGAACTCTAAAATTCTGCTTCTGTTTCTGAGACTGTAAGAGTGCTGATCTGCTCCTCATGAGAGGCATAAAAACTCATCCCAGGTCAGCGCTCTTACAGTAACCACAACTGACTCTGATCTCTCCTTCAGTCTTCTCAGCTTATCAAAATATTGATGGTATAATTATTCAGGAGATTGGCTTACGGTATAGAAGCAGCTCTATGAGTTCTGATTCAAAGATGCTCTCTGCTAAGCTTGGCCTACCTCAGGGCATCTTCATAGTAGTCAGCTTTAATCGCTAAACCTTTATTTGCAGAGGTTGATGTTTGCCATTCAAACCCTTGTGCCAATGGAGCCACCTGTGTGGAGGTAGAGGACACTTTCAAATGCTTATGTCTGCCCAGCTACGAAGGAGACCACTGTGAGATTGGTATGAGGCTGCTTCAGCTAATTCTACTAACGGTCTTTCAAAAACAACCTTAAAGGTGACACACAACTCTAGATGTCGCTATGGTGCAATGGGCGTCCCACAGAAGCACAGGACGTATTTGTTTTTTGTGAAAGTTTTCATAGTCCATTTATGGAAACCTGTTGCAGTTTTTTGGTTAAACCTCAGCGTCATACAGGATGAAATGATGGATTTGCAGGTACTGTAAAAATATAGCAAGAAACTACAACTGCAACCCTTTAGTAACTCAGACAAGAAGGGGCAGACTCTCTGAACTGAGGTAGACAAAAAGTGTCCAGTTCATATTTTCCATCTAAGCAGAGACCAGAAATATCTAATTTCTGCCGGATGTTTCTCTTGGCTTCATTTGGAATTTGATCGTCAGTCTACTGGAATACTTTTGATTGTGGAAAAATCACTTTATCTGATAAGCTGATATTATGCCACGTAAAAGGCATTTGTCGCTTGCTTAAAACACTGGTTTTAAACTCTGAAAGATAAAGTGACTTCATCCGAATCTCTCAGCACATTCCATCATGCATCTGTCATTTGCTTCTTATTTGCATGTACAGTAAGTATTAAAGGGATAGTCTACCCAAAGATGAAAATTCTGTTATTATTTACTCACCTTTACCCAAGCCCATAAGACTTTTGTATGGAAGCCCGTTTCCGCCACTAAAAAAAACAGAGTGCAATTGCGACTTTATATCTCAGAATTCTGACTTTTTTCACGCAATTGTGAGTTTATATCTCAGAATTCTGACTTTATAATTCGCAATTGCAACTTTATATCTTAAAATTCTGACTTTATATCACGCAATTGCGACTTTATATGTCAGAATTCTGACTTTTTTTCACGCAATTGTGAGTTTATATCTCAGCATTCTGACTTTTTTCACGCAATTGTGAGTTTATATCTCAGAATTTTGACTTTATAACTCGTAATTGCCACTTTATACCTCAGAATTCTGACTTTATAACTCGCAATTGCGACTTTATACCTCAGAATTTTGACTTTATAACTCGCAATTGCGACTTTAAACCTCAGAATTTTGACTTTTTTTCACGCAATTGCGACTTTATACCTCAGAATTCTGACTTTATAACTCGCAATTGCGACTTTATATCTCAGAATTCTTACTTTTTTCACGCAATTGCGACTTTATATCTCAGAATTCTGACTTTTTTTCATGCAATTACGACTTTATATCTCAGCATTCTGACTTTTTTCACGCAATTGTGAGTTTATATCTCAGAATTCTGACTTTTTTTCACGCAATTGTGAGTTTATATCTCAGAATTCTGACTTTATAACTCGCAATTGCGACTTTATATCTCAGCATTCTGACTTTTTTCACGCAATTGTGAGTTTATATCTCAGAATTCTGACTTTTTTCATGCAATTGTGAGTTTATATCTCAGAATTTTGACTTTATAACTCGTAATTGCAACTTTATACCTCAGAATTCTGACTTTATAACTCGCAATTGCGACTTTATATCTCAGAATTCTGACTTTTTTTCACGCAATTGTGAGATATAAACACGAGTTAAAAAGTCAGAATTCTGAGATAAAAAGTCGCAATTAATCTTTTTTTTTTTTTTTTGTGGCGGAAACGGGCTTCCATACTTTTGGTCATTTTCTAAACACAAATGAAGATATTTTAATGGAACCTGAGAGATTTCTGTCCCTCTATTAAAAGCCAATTCCATTTTCCAACTTTGACGCTTCAAGAAGCATGAGAATCAGTGAGGTTTGTTCTCACATGTCACACAAGTATGATTAAACTTCTGTTTACCATATTTGATATGCTCTATGTATATATACTGGTCAATATTTATATGTGGAAAAAAGCATAAATCAATTCTGTTCATCATATGAAGAGATTGTTTCTCTTTAGAAGACTTAGATTAAACCACTTGATTTTTATGGATAACTTTTACGGTTTCTTTTTTACGATGAACTTTTTGAAGCTAAGCAAAGTTTTGGTGGAATGGACTTTCAACGGAGGGACAGAAATCTATCAGGTTTCATTAAAAACACCTTAATTTGTGTTTCGATTATGACTGAAAATCATACAGGTTTGGAACGACATGAGGGTGAGTAAATGATGACAGAATTTTCATTTTTGGGATGAACTATCCCTTTTATCCTGTGTCAGTGACTATCAATTTTGCGATAGTGGTCTAAGAGGATATCTGGTGAAACGTTGGTAAATTTACCATGTGATGTTGCTTCAGATGTGCACAGCTGTGAGGAGGGCTGGAGCAAGTTTCAGGGCAACTGTTACTTGCATTTCTTGGAGAGAGAAACCTGGTTGGATGCTGAGCAACGCTGTCGAGAATTAAACGCTCACCTGGTGAGCATTATCACTCCAGAGGAGCAAGCCTTCATCAATTGTGAGTGCCATTTGTGCGTCTCTGTATGTGTGTTTATTCTTCTAAGTGTGTGTTGTTTCTCTGATTACAAGTAATCACACTCTTCTTGCAACAGCATACGCACAAGACTATCAGTGGATTGGACTGAACGATAAAACAGTGGAAAATGACTTCCGTTGGTCAGATGGGAACCCCCTTGTAAGGCTAAATCTTGCTGAGAAGTTATATTTCTAATAATACACTATCAAATATAAAGAACAATAGATGCCAATAAAGAACCTTTATTTTAAAGAGTGTAGAGCTATTTGATTGAGATATAGTGCTTGATTTTTCTCTTTCTCTGCTTAGCAATATGAGAACTGGAGGCCTAACCAGCCTGACAATTATTTCAACTCTGGTGAAGACTGTGTTGTAATGATCTGGCATGAAAATGGCCAATGGAATGACGTGCCCTGCAACTATCACCTGCCTTTCACATGCAAAACAGGTCCAGGTATGCACACCGCCAAACACAAACAAATGTCATCTTTGTGAAAAAGCATGATGTGATGTTTGGATTGGACTTCCTCTCTTCCAGTGACTTGTGAACACCCTCCTAAAGTGGAGAATGCAAGGATGTTTGGAAACAAGAAAGATCGTTATCAGGTGAATTCTATCATCAGATACCAGTGCAGTGAAAACTTCACACAGCGCCACCTACCTGTGATTCGCTGCATGGCAGATGGACAGTGGGAGAAGCCACAAGTGCAATGCATATCAAGTAAGCTATTCAAGTATTACCAAAAACAATTGAAAACCAGTTTTTGTTCAAATATGTTAAAAAACTTAAATCATATTTTGATTTTTTATATTTCCACTACAGTTCAAAAGTTTGGGGTCAGCTAATTTTTTAAAAATGTTTTTGAAAGAAGTCTCTTATGCTCACCAAAGCTGCATTTATTTGATCAAAATACAGTAATATTGTGAAATATTATTACAATTTAAAATAACTCATGTGAAATAAACTCCTTGTATAATGCAAATGTCTTTACCGCTTCTTTTGATCCTTACTCATTAAAACAAAAACATACTAACCTCAAACATTTGAACCTTAGTGTAAATCATATTTTTCTATACAATGTTATGTAAAAGATAATGAAATATTTATTTTGTTTTGCATTTATAGAGGTCAAATCCGGACTGCAAGAGGAATCATCTGTTCATAAATCTAGTACAAAAACATTGTAGAAACATCTCTAAGGAGACTTGAAAAGTTAGAGTTTGGTTTTTAAAACAGTACAAGTTTTATATTTATTTTCCAAGACACTGAATTAAGAAGCATACATTCCTGATTAAAAAGTGTTATTTTCAAAGATAAGTGCCCATCTTGTATATTGCTGCCCCCTGTACATCAGATGTCAGTTAATGGCGGTCAGCCATGATGCAGCGATCCGTCTCACCCCTGCATCAAAAGATCAGAGACCAACAAATACCAGCAGCATTCTTAAAGATGGCTGTAAATATTAGCAGAAGATTTTCCTTTTGGACCAGCTGGTGTTTTATGCTAAAAGGCACTGAGCGAAAAGCTGGATGTGCCCAGTTCTTCATCTATGAAGGACCAAAACCATTTTTGTCTTTATCTGCTAGTAAGCCGAATTTTAGGGACATTCACAATGTAAATGAAGTGATGAAATGTGAAGTATTATTTTCATCTTTATGGAGAGTAGAAAAGTTTATAGCCATAAAAGACGTTTACAAAAAATCTTATTTATTTCTAATACCTAACCAGACAGATAAGAAAAAAAAAAACTTGCACAAGGATGTCATTAATTTGTTATGTCTGAGTTGGACATATAATATAATGTGAAATGAGATTCAATTTCTCACACAATAACATCCATTTTGACTGGTTGTGTCCATCTTTTTCCACACAAAAGCCATAAATACGTCAGACAGAGGTGGTCAAATCCAGTCAGATTACGAATGTAAACCCAACCATGAAAATGTACTTGATTGTTAGATGTTATCTGTCGCCCAAGACTGTGCAGGGCATAGTACTACATGGGGACAAGAATGATCCTGGATCAGCTAACAGCTTTTATTTTCTAATAATAGGTCAGATAGAACTATTAATGACAAATGCCTTGTGAATATTTTACATTTTGCCTGTTTTAGTGATGAGACTGCTTACTTAGTACAAGAGGCTGTGCCTCTTTCATCCCAAAGGCTCTTTTATACAGTGTAGCTTTTTATCTGATACAGCTGAAATGACGAATGCAGCATGAACTGCAGAAGATGCACAAACATTTCTTGAAAAGCTGTTTTCTCTCTCTCTCTCTCTCTCTCTCTCTCTCTCTCTCTCTCTCTCTCTCTCTCTCTCTCTCTCTCATTAATTACAAGCAGAACAATACTCTATGGCATCGAAGACCCATAATTTCTTTCATTGAGATGGATGAGTAAAAGCATTTGGGAAAACTATACTGTCATTGTGATAATCTGTTGTCTTCTAGTAAGAGCTTTTAAAATTTTCCAGGAATGTCTTCAACTTTATGTTTGAATAACTGTATTACAGCAAATGCAACGTCTTTCCATTAAAACATTCCATACATCATGTTTTTATACAGGACTGATTTGTGTGTTGGCCAGTAGTCTGTCACACAGGGAAAAGAGTACTCAGAGAGGTTATTCACAATGTACAGGTAATGGAAAGAAAACGGTTTCTGCCTCACCCAACCCATTCTGTAAATGTAAAACCGATGATAATGTTTGCTTAATTGGGTGGAGTGGAAGAAATGAACTCCCCTGTGACTGAATAGACCCTTCATAGCCACTTCGGACCCGTTTCTCCTATGTCGCCTAGTGGGCCTTGTTGGAGAGTCTGACGCGAAATGCCTACTGCCATCTTCTGGTTGATTTAATGTATGACATCTACTCTGGTATTTTTGTTGCCTGCAGAATATGCCAGAAAATAAAATTTCCAAAACAGCACTACACTATATATTTACAAATTATTTATTTCATGTGCATCAACCAATATCTATAATATACTAAAAACTATGTATTTCTACTCTATTGATGATAATATTACTGTTTTATGAAATATCTACTGTTGTAATATTGTTTAAAATTTTAACTATTAAAAAAAAAAAAAAAGATTATTGCCATTACTAGCACAGGGACATGATATTAATCAATAAATAAAAGAAGTTGTATTTAATAAAAATTTCAAAAGATCAGTATTATTGCTTTGTTATTCTAGTGGTCAGTTGCATAATTTGAATACAAAAAGTAAGACTTGTAACAAAGTTGTTCAGATTAGTTCTTAAAACACTCTTAACATACTGGCTATGTTTATACAACTGGTCCCAGGTATAGAAAAGTCATAGATCTCACTTTCCTTTGTGATAAACCTTAGCCAATAATGTAGCAATACAGCCTATTCTTTTGACTTAGAGAAGGGAATCCAAAGCTACAGATCTAAAATTATTTCAGGTTTTTTACGAGATTAAAAGACTGATCACCTAGTCTCACACACATATTTATTTCTGAAAAAGCACATGTTGAATCTCTTCTTCAATTTTGAGCCACAAGCAAGAAGCACAAATATTTAACATATTTATTAATATTGTTAAAGACAACATGTTTTACAAAAGATACTCAATATATGCACAATTGTACAATTCTATTACAATTTGGTTGTTTACATTGACTCAAATAAAATCGAGTTATAAAATGTATAAAGTGTAGAGCAACTGCAGTGCAAACAATTTAATTGATTTGAGCAGCTTTGCCACTCTTAACATGAAATTTCAACAAAGAAATTTCCCTGGAGTGTTTTCAATTCATTTCTAATTTACAGCACTGTTTCTAACAGACTCAAACTGTATATAAATGTACTCCAGTCAGTCAAGATTAGTTCAAGACAGTTTTTGTGTGCTTACAGCAAAAAGACACAGAATTACAAGTTGACCTTTTTCCTCTATGTGTTAGAAGGCAGAGTAATGGCAACTACTGGACATCAGCACTAGTGAGCTGTAATATTTAAGACATGTTGAAGCAGGTAGGTTGCTTCATGGAGAGATTTTCTCACCTTGGTGGCCAAAGATGAGGAGTAACTGTAAAAGATATTTATGAGTTTGTATATTTCATTGTAAATTAGGACATACATTTTGAAGAATGGTCATTGGTTGTGAGGCTAACCATTTTAATAAAGCATTACAATTAGTGTCTGTTTTTCTTTCAGGTTTATGTTTTTCAAATTTTGCAATATTCTCTGAAACTTACTTGGTGGTTAACTTAAACTTAAAGGTGGTTTCATAAAATTGTCACTGTGCCAAAAGGTGTTGAAAATTAGATCAACTGAGCCCTTAAAAAGTACATCAAAATAATGACATCAATTCAATAAAATACAGAGGAACAACTGAAGCTAATGTATATTGAAACAAATCATCACCTACAACAAGCTGACAGACTTCAGCCTTCAGCACATTCACTAAACATCACAGCCCAGCAGCTCCATGCGTACAGTTATCCGCTCGTGCCACTCCCAGGGAAGAAACCGCACAAATCGGGCAAAGAACGGAGGCTCAAACAAATTCTTTTTGTATGTGTTGTTGTCACTGTTGCCTTGGAAAATCTGTAAGGGAAAAAACATATTAGTCAAATGAAATGAACAACTAAATGTAAGACTTACATGCTTTGAGGCTTTTGTTCAGTTTTAGAATTCTGTTAAAATAAGATGTGATGAATGAAAAATAACTAAAGCTGAGTTATTAGGTTGAAAATTATTTAATTTTCTCTGAGTATCCATATCCCAACATGGAAAGATGGGAGTTTATAGAGAGTGTAACCATAATATTCACTGTGCCCAATAAACAAAAAAGTCTGAGTAGCAGCATGTGATACCACACCCTACAATAATGATTTAATTTAATTGAACAAAAATATAGTAAAAATATGAATATTGTGAAATATTATTACAATTATTATTATTTTTTTTTTTTTAAATCTAATTCTATGTTTTTAAGTGTCATTTGTTTTTCCAGTGTTGGCAAAGCTGAATTTTCAGCATCATTACTCCAGTCTTCAGTGTCACATGATCCTCCAGAAATCATGCTAATATGCTGATTTATTATTATCATCAATGTTGAAAACAGCGGTGATGCTTAATATTTTTTTACTCTTTTTTTTTTTTTTTTTTTAATTATTTTCCAGGATTCTCTGATGAATAGAAAGTTCAAAAGAACAGTATTAGTTAGAAATCGAAATCTTTGTAACATAAATGTCTTTATTGTCACTTTTGATCAATTTAATGTGCCTTTACTGTTTAAACATATTCTTTTCTTTAAAAAAAGAAGATAAAAACAATATAATGGTTTAACAGTAGTGTATATTTAAAATATGGTCATCACTGTAACCTTGTCTGTTCTCCTTATTTGATCCTTCACAATGCTCCATGTTTGTCCATCATCACTGTAAGCCAGCTTAAATGCTGAAACAAACTGCACAACTCCAAAATCTTTTGCTCCCTGAGTGATGATGCCTGTGATTCTTTTAGGGTTCTCCAAATCCAGCTGTGACATGAGGGAAAAAACAAACAAACAAACAAACAAAAAAAAAAACACATTAAACATAAGAGACAAACGTCAGACTACGGTCCAGTTACCTGCAGAATAATTGATGTTAAATAAAAAAAATAACTGAATAGTGTTAGTTACTAATTTAGAGAGTTACTGTTGTATATTTTTACAGCAATTATGATTTCAAGATATAAATCCCTCACTCCACTACTTTTTGATGAGAAGAGAAACAACAGCAGGTAGAAAATCAAAACACGTTTGTAAAAACTAGACACGTCATTGCACAGTCTCACCTGGAGCCACTCTGAGCGACTGTTGTTCGCTGCCGCCCAAGCGTTAGTCTTGCCTTGCTTGTCCAGACGAGCGTAGTGGGGGTACCAGGTAAAGGCATCTATACCCCATGTACGGAAAGTACTAGATGCTGTAAGCTGCGTGTCAGAGATGAGACGGGACTTCATGCCCAGCGGATCAGTGCAACCGATTGTGCTGGACTGCACTGTCATGTTAGGGAAAATGAGAGTGCTAAATGCTAATAATTAGTAAATATGAAAAAAAAGTGATTCATA
Organism: Chanodichthys erythropterus; assembly: GCF_024489055.1. Lineage (NCBI taxonomy): Eukaryota > Metazoa > Chordata > Actinopteri > Cypriniformes > Xenocyprididae > Chanodichthys > Chanodichthys erythropterus. The sequence goes on along the minus strand of NC_090231.1, from coordinate 20,050,402 downwards.
TAAAAATAGTGATTCAAAGTCAATCCAACTGAATTTACCATTTAGCTCACAGCCCACAAGTTCCATTCGGAGAGTACAAGCTTTACGGCACACCACAGGAATGATGCGAATATACTGGGCCACAATGGGTGGGTCAAACATGTTTGTCTTTGTTCCATCATTATCTGTATTTCCTACGAACACCTAAAAAAAAAAAAAAAAAAAAAAAAAAAAGAGTCAGAGGGATGAATAGCTTTAAGCACATAAGGAAAGCTTGTGTTGTATTGATAACATTTGCATTTCTTACTTTGTCTTTTCTCTGACCATCCGCTCTGTACACTGTGTATGTTTTACTATCAAAGCTGGATGCCACCTTGAAAGCCTTGACAAACTCAGCTGTTCCCATGCGGCTGGCTCCTTGGGTGATGATTCCAGTGAGGCGCATCTTCTTCTGCATGTCAATCTAAAATGAGAAAATCAAGAAGTGGATTATACATCATGTATACACAAAAACAAACTGAATCACTTTAATCCCATCTTGTTCCTATATTGCATGATGAATATTTGGCTCAGTAAAAGCCCTGAGGTAGCAATTTTAGAAGGATTTTTCCAGCTGATCGAAGTTAAAGAGCTTGAACAAAACTGCAGCACACGCTTATAATAAACAGAACATTATTGTCCATTGGAGTAGCTGTGGATGGTAAAAAAATAGTTATCATTATAGTTATTGTCTATATAGTTATCATTTTTGGTGTGAACAGGTCTTAAAAACACATTTATTTACTTTGCAAGCAAATGATGCATATATATATATATATATAAAAAAAAAAATTTAAAAACACTTCCACGCAACATTTTTTTTTTAATGTTATAAGGAATGTGTTTCAAGGCACTTGAATGGATATGAATTTAGTGAATATAGATTTTTTCCCTATTATACTTAATTAATATCATACGGAAGAGGATTAGGGCCAAGCAATAATAAAAAAATAAAACCATCTCGAGATTAAAGTTGTTAAATTTCGAGAAAAACTCGTTAAATTTTATGAAAAAAGTCGAGATAAAATGTTGAGAATAAACTCATTAAATTACGAGAAAAAAGACGTTAGATTACGAGAACAAATTCGTTACATTTTATTTAGACCTTTTTCTCGAAATTTAACAAGTTTTTCTCGAAATTTAGCAACTTTAAAGGTGCCTTCGAATGAAAAATTTTATTTATATTGGCATAGTCAAATAACAAGAGTTCAGTACATGGAAATGACATACAGTGAGTCTTAATGTCTGGATCTGCACAAGTGAATCAACAGACTAGGTAAGCAAGCAAGGACAACAGCGAAAAATGGCAGATGGAGCAATAATAACTGACATGATCCATGATATCATGATATTTTTAGTAATATTTGTAAATTGTCTTTCTAAATGTTTCGTTAGCATGTTGCTAATGTACTGTTAAATGTGGTTAAAGTTACCATAGTTTCTTACTGTATACACGGAGACAAGAGAGCCGTCGCTATTTTCATTTTTAAACACTTGCAGTCAGTATAATTCATAAACACAACTTCATTCTTTATAAATCTCTCCAACAGTGTGTAATGTTAGCTTTAACCACGGAGCACAGCCTCAAATTCATTCAGAATCAGTGTAAACAATATAACAGTATACAATACTCACATAATCCGACGCATGCATGCCGCGTGCATGACGAACACTTTGTAAAGATCCATTTGAGGGTTATATTAGCTGTGTAAACTTTGTTTATGCACTGTTCAAGGCAAGCGTGAGCTCCGTGGGTGTGGAGCACGAGAATTAAAGGGCCAGTAGCCCTGAATCGGCTCATTTATAATGATGCCCCAAAATAGGCAGTTAAAAAAATTAATTAAAAAAAAATCTATGGGGTATTTTGAGCTGAAACTTCACAGACACATTCAGGGGACACCTTAGACTTATATTACATCTTTTTTTTAAAAGTTCTAGGGCACCTTTAATCTAGAGATGCTTTTATTTTTTTATTATTGCTTGGCCCTAATCCTCTTCCGTAATATCATGAGTAAGATTATAAGTAAATTTTTTATTAAAATTTTTGAGCCAATTCTATAACTTAAATAAACAATGTTTCAACTTTCATAAAAAAAATTTTTTGTTGTTAATCAAGAGGCAAAAAATATATATAAAAATTAAATAAAAATCAATCAATCAATGGGCTGATTGGCAAACCTCAATCCAGGGGTTCTTGTCTTGGGGTGCAGAGCTCCAGGCGTTGACAATGCCCCGATTGTTGAGTCGCGCGAGCTCCGGTCCCCAGTGCTGCAGTCCTAGAATGCCAGAGTGTACAGAGGAAGCCGAGATCTGGGACTCCACGATTTCTCCTTCCTCCATCCCCAATAAAGATGTACAGCCTGCACCATTAAAGATGGTGTGAGTAACGGTGTTGCACAGCTTATTGCTACCTTAAAATGTATATTATTGTACTGAGAATTAAGAGGTTAAACACCAGGAAAACATATAAGGATCATATAAAAACTCACGTAGAAGGCATTGCTTTCCAACATATGGAGAAGGGCACTGGCAGGTGTAGTCTGCATCCAGATCACGACACAGGCCTCCATTCTTACAAGGCTGGTTTGCACAGTCATTCACATCTGTGAATAATACAGCAATGTCAATGTGACGTGTCCAACTTCTACAGTAAGCTGGACATGCTGTGATTGGATGCTTCTCTGCAGAGGAAGGGAGCTGTCACGTAACTGCAGCTGAAGTTATGGATATATAATTATTAGTGCGGTGACTGGGGAGTATAGTGGCACAAAGCTCAGCCTGTGCACTCACGCAGGTGGCTGCAGGATCTTGAATTATACTCTAAGGGGACAGAGAGTTCTGTGTGGAGCATAAGATCGAATGGTCCAAGTCCAGTCTGCATTTCCAGTAAACTGCTGCAGACTGCAGATACAGCACAACTGCTGAAAGTAAACACTGTGTAAGATGCTGAATTGGACTGATAGACGCAATGAATGTTGCCTGAAGACATGCTGTAACTTCAAAGACACAACTTTTTTTTTTTTTTTTTTTTGGTATAACTGTCTCATGAGAGATGTCTAATTGAAGATGTCAGAGAGTCTGTAGCCATAGCAGATTCCTGCTTTAAGTTCACAACATCTGCCAAATTGCAAAAAAATGAAGAGATATGTCAAAAGATATTTACATTGAGCGTCTGACTCCCTGTTCTATCATTATGTGGATCATTATTTGGGTGTTATGTCTGCTAGGTACACATTATTAGGTATTACATTACTTTTTTTAGCGGTTGTGAAGTAATTACTTATTCCAAATAATGCCTTCTTAAGAGATTTAGGACACAGACCTTGTCTATTCTCATAAACTGGCTTATTGCAGTTATCATAAATCTCCACTAAGGGGCAAACTTCTCTTAGAAAAATGGTATACAATGTGAGATGCATAGATTTTTTTTTTGCTGTGTACATTACTGTTTAAAAGTTTAGGGTCAGTGATACTTTTTAAAGAAATTAATACTTTTTTTCAGCAAGTATGAATTAAATTGATCAAAAGTGACAGTAAAGACATTTATAATGTATCATGGTAAAATATGTATAACATTTCCCACAAAATATTAAGAAGCAAAACTGTTTTCAATACTGATAATAATTAATGTTTCTTGAGCAGCAAATCAGCATATTAGAATAATTTCTGAAGTATCATGTGACACTGAAGACTGGAGTAATGATGCTGAAAATTCAGCTTTGCCATCACAGGAATAAACTATATTCAAAAATATATTAAAATAGAAAAGTTATTTTAAATTGTAATCATAACAATATTACAGTTTTTACTGCAGTTTTATATGTATGTATGCGTATATATATAAAATCTTACCCACCCTAAACTTTTGAACAGTTGTGTTATATTTAGTGCGCTGTTGTTTACCACTTCTGGTCTTATTGGAAAAGAAAGTATTACAAAACTAACATCCAAATCATTCTAGCAGAAATACTTTTTGTTTCAGAAAATGACACAGAACGGCTATAATTGGAAAAGCAAACACCATATTTTCATCCCAACAACAGAAGCTGTTTTGTTCCTAAACTGTTAAGAGGATTGAACAACACACACACACAAAAAAAAAAAAACACTCTGATCAAAGCCTGGACAAACATACGGCACACAAGCACATACACATGCATTCACATAAGCAAACAGAACTGCTGAAGAAGAGGTCTTAAAGACTCAATTACAGCTTATTTGTTGTGAGCAATGACCAAACTCACAGACTATTGGAACATAATCTATTCTGAACAGAACTAAAAGAGATTTAATTCATGACAAAAAGCAACTTAACATTATACCAAATAGTTCAAATAAACAAATAAATGAACAAATGAGATTTATAAGAATTAGTTGTCTGATTAAATTTGGCCAGTACATTAGATGGAAATATTTTAGAGCCTCCCTAATGCCCAAAAGCTGGACTGCACTGTTCTTCTTAAGTATAAAACCTCTTTGGCTTGATTAAGGCTTGTCTAATTGCACTGAAGCTGCCCCTATGGTGAATATTCCTGGCTGCATTTGAAGGCCGTTCAGTGATAATGCTAGTCTAAGTCTACGACATTTTTAACTTTTCATGCATTTTAACCCTTTGATGCATGCATTTTTTTTTTTTTTTTTTTTTTTTGGAATTTCTTATATTAAAGCAACACCATGGAACATTTACTCACGGTTACCCCATGTGGTTGATAAGCACAATTGTCTGTCACCATTGTCGTAAATACTGTCGCTGTATAAGCTTCCCCGTGGGATGCGCAATACACGTGAATTTGTTGACTAAGCTGACGGAACCAGCGAATGCAGAAACCGCGTTTGGAAACCCTTTGCCTCTTTCAGCTTGTATTACCTCCAACAAAACTCTCTTTGGTTTCTTTGCTGGCTCTGCCATGGCGTTGGTTTTGAGGCTTGCATATTAGATCGTTTCGTCTTATAGTTAGCTGTTGGCTAACTCCACCCAGGCTACGAGTAAAATATGTGATGTCCACTGCAATTTTGTAGTGGAGGAGTTTAGAAGCATCTGGTAAATCCCTACTTTCATTAAAATCAAAATGTGATATAAAGGGGAAAGTTGAACTACAGTAACAAATAACAGTCATTATGTAAATGCCTTATTTGCAAGTCAGTGGCTACTTTCAACTTTTTGGTTACCAGCATTCTTCAAAATATCTTATTTTGTGCTCATACAGAAAACTCATACAGGTTTGGAACATTTTGAGGGTGTGTAAATGATGACAATTTTCATTTAATTTTAGAGAGACATTATTTACATTTCATTTAACACTGTGCTAGCTATTTAAAACTGTATTGCATGCTTTCTGTTTATTTTCAGATGATGCTTAAACAGTCAATTGTAAGAATTATAAACAGAAATATGAAATAATTGCTTAAGTACACCTTACTTCTGTAGACTGCCATTTTTGAGTGTTTCTGCCTGATGTTGCAGTGGTTAGGTGGTACAAGTTGCAATAATGATTCTGCAAAGACGTGAACACTTTTTACAAGTCAGAATCCTGTAATTATGGTAATTCTGACATGACGTGATGGGGGTTTGGATGTATCATTATAATCTGAATGGTTAAAATGGCTTTAAAAGATGTGTCCACCAGGCAGCAAAGAGTTAACACCATACATGGAAAGGGACTTGTTTGGACTGGAACATTTTAACAAAGCCTATTTAAAACTCACTATGGTTACATCTCTTCCTAACCACCACTGACTGCTCAACATCCTGGGTGTGTCTGGTGTTTACATCAGTGCCATTGTATGTACAGTACCTTTATAAGCATTATACCAATGAAACAATGTGAAACAAATGATACATCATGCAGTAACTGAACTCTCTCTGTAGCCACAAGAATATTCGGAATGTAGGAGAAAAGTCTTAACACGAATGAACCACCAAATGCATCACAGGGACTCCATGTATTGCATAACTAAGCACAAATGAGTTTTAATCAGCCTTACTCATAAGACATGAACAGAACAAATCATCAATCATTTTGTGTTTAAGTTGTCCCTTTAAATACACCGCTATTATTATGTATTTACACAGAAAATTGTATGAATAAGTCCCAATGCATGTGATCTTATAGTTTTAGTAATTGTTTTGTTCAGTAATTGAAGTTTTTTCCTTTTAAAGTTTTATACAAACATTCTTCTAAACCCTTTCTTTAGCCCACTGGAGTGATCATCATAGAGTTTTTAATTAGTGCAACAGATACTGACAAAGCTTGTTGTAAATCTGAAATAAGCGGTACAAAACTTACTGATGTGGCAGTGTGCACCTTCGAACCCAGGTTGGCATTTGCACACATACTCATTAAAAACGTCTCCTCTTCTGGAGTTAGCGATCACCTCACATATGCCATCGTTTTTACATGGGTTTGGGTTACAAGGACCTGTGGAGGAAAATAGGAGTAAGTTCTGATGGTGGTCTCACAATATGGACAAACACATAGAAAAAGAAAAAGTGATGTTTTGAATTGTTTCTCCTAGACAGCAATGAGATTTTAAGAAGAGCAAATTAAGACTTATGCCCATGTCTCGCATATTTTCCATCTGAGTACAGGAGCAATCTGATGTGTCTCCTTGTTTCAGTAGAGATCTCAACAATGTTTCAAATTGTGTTCAGATTTGCTAAGATAACAAAGTGTGCAATTTAGAAAACATTCACAAAATTCCATTTGAAATTTGATGACATCTACAGTTTCTGAGACAAAGCTGATACCCAATTGAAAAACAACTGAAAACGTTCCTTCTCCTAAGCTATGAAAGAGCAACCTCTAAGCAAGAAGGCAATAGGGTGACCCACGTAAACCTAATCTGAAATTTAAATGAAGATTGAGCCAGTAAAACTCAGATAAACAACATTTCAAATTCGGACCATTCTCTGTGGCATTGCAAGTATCTCCGGCAAATCCCTCAGCACAGATGCAGAAGAAGGGATCTTCTCCAATGCCAGTCACACATGTCCCTCCGTTGTGACACAGGTTCACCTTGCAGTAATCTCCTATAGAGACACACATAAGCAGGAGTGAATGGAATTACAAAGATTAGACTGGAATTAGTTCTTATTTTATAATTTGGCAATGGACGGAGTGGTCCTGCATATTAAGCTTCGAGAGATACAAAGGAGTAAGAAGCGCTTTTCACGCTTCTGAACAGGATCAGGAGAGTACAAAAGATAAGAGATGTGAGCAGCATAGCCAATGTGTATGCTGAATGAACTTTCGAAAGCTGATGTATACTTTTCAAGGATAGGAAAGATTCTATGATATAAGTGAATTTATGAAAAAGAGCTTGAATTGTGATAACTCTGTGCGTATGAGTGCACAAAATATATCGGAAGCAATCATAACGAAACAAAACAGCAATTAAATGCTGCTCATGTTCTGTTTAGGAAGCCTCAGCATTCATTGTGCTTTATTCTGGCTGAACAACATGTTAGGATAAAAAAAAGAGGCATGACCAGAACGCAACGAAATGCTCTAAGGCACACGTTGATGTGTAAAACATTACACAACATGCTTCCTGAGAAGCTGGGAGATTTGCCCTCTGAGCTCATTAAGATTACATGTAGAGGTTAAGACGGGTTTCTTTGAATAGGCTTGAGCAAGAAATTAAAGGCACTTCTCTTAAGCAACTTTGCACAGATTTACTTTCCAGAATTTTGTAGTTGTGAGTCATATTATTCAGTGGAGTGCAAATCCCTTTCCACCTCCCTGCAGTGGATTTGTTCTTTGCCACAATGGCCCCGACATCTCAGTATCATCTGGGTGGTTAACACTTATCCACTCTGTATGAAATTCATCTTTATTTCATTTAACAAGAAAATATAATAATTTGGATAGAATAAATATTATATAATGAATAAGATAAATAAAGAGAGATCATGCAACCGGCATTTGAACAAAATGTTAATTTAAATGTTAAGTGATGGCTTTTGTTACTTGATCAAAACTCTATCCTACCTATAAGGCCAGCAAGAGAAATACAAGATTGTCTCAAATGGATTGAAGGCAAATCTGTGAAATGTTCAACAACCACAGATAAACTCCTTCCCACAATAAGAAACATTCACTATTAAAGTACTGTAATTCTTTTGTTTGCTGTATTACATATAGGCCTATGTAACAGATTAAAAGATGCACTAACTACTGCAAAAAAAAAAAAAAAAAAAAAGTAAACCTAGGTAAAATTATTTAAATGACTAATTTTAAGCTCAAACTCTTTTATCTACAGTAAAGCAGTGACACTTGATGTATTTAACATGTGTTCGACTGGAAAAGGAGCATTAAATAAAAAGCACTACAATTGTAGCCTACTAAGAATATAAGATGTTACTCACCATTCACAGTACAAATGCTGCAAATGACTGAGCTGACAAATACTATTATACAGGACCGAGTAAGGCTCCGGGTCTTCATATTGGTACTCTGCTTTCTGTTTGTTTCTCAAGTCCCGGAGCGTTTTCTTTACCGCTAGGTCTCCTGACGTCATCCTCAAACGTGGAGCAGCTAGACGCGCTCAAGCGCAGGGCACGCGCACCGTTTACGCGCACGGATCAGCTATTTCAAGATCTGTTGTACTGTCAGATTATAACGACTCTGTACAATTGAAAGTATGCGATTAAAACGGAACTGTAAGAGTAAAGGTATTATGTAGACATGTTTTTTTCCGGATGTTGTGTTGAACCGTTTAAAGAATTTGTATTTTGGGGAAATTTTCGATTACATTAGAAACTCCTGAAAACTGGCCAGTTTAGCAATCCTATTATCCCCACCTAAAAGTCCCTAGTAAGCATCCCCTATGTGTTGTTAAAAAGCATGCCATGTTTGTGTGTGTGTATATCTTCCCAGCGTGACTAGAGAATTTTTTGCAGCAGGCAGAACATCCACTCAGCATTCACTTCCGTGTTGGGTACCCGGTAAAGCACGCGATCCTTTAACGTAACCAGGTTGGCTACTTCCGACATTTCAGGATCTGCTTGGATGATGAAGGTCAACCCCTAATCTCTATTAATAAAAATCAGAGGTATCTGATATTAGTATCATATTTAAGTAACCCCATTTGCGCGCACTTTCGCTATGTAAACCATTTTGTAATCGCGACGTTTTAGTAGTATTTGGTTAATGGAGAGTGGACGGGCTATATTTGTGTACTGCTCAGTTGTTAAAGTAATAGTCAGGAAAACAAACGTTGTCTGGACTCATCGTGCTATTTAATCGAATGCATGTCCGACTGCACAGTTAATTTGATCCCGTTTACAGGTCTGGCCAGGAGAATAAGTAATCATCAAAAGACGGTAAGTGAGGCACATGGCAGTTTGACATAGATAAATTCGTTATAAATAACATTACATTGGGTTAGCTCACATAGCTCACTAGGTAAACAAACGCACATGTAGATAACAACTCTAGATCGGATCTGTATGCAGTAGGGCTATTCAGAGGTGTTTGCGATTCATTGTCTGTTTTCCTGCATTGAATCACGTGATTTAGTAGCGTTTGATGTGGAGTAAAAGACGGCCACATCATCGGGTCTGTAAACATAGCTATCTGCAATTAGATCTTCCTTTTTCTTTTCTTTTTTAAACTCTCTAGATATAAGTAGCTGTTTTTAAAAACTCTGCAAGCTCGAAATAGTCTTCATGATGCCTGTGTGATTTAAATATGAACTATTTTGAACTATATTAACTATTATTTATTATAATTCAGAAAGTTAAATGTGAGTTACATATTAAGTAAATGAGTAATAGTTATTGGTTTGTCATTTTATTAGCAGGTGAAAAAGAAAAACAATCATTGGAGTCACAGTTTTTGTAAATGACAATATGAGGGCACATTGCTATAATTTGTACCTACCTAGTCACCTATCGTATCCTGTACTGAAGAATTTTGTTCTTTTGCAGAATTGTTAGCAGCGATCCAGTATGGCAGAAGCTCATCAGGCTGTGGCCTTTCAGTTCACCGTCGGCCCTGATGGCATTGACCTTCAGCTCAGTCATGAGGCACTTCGGCAGGTCTACCTCTCTGGACTTCACTCCTGGAAGAAGAAATTCATTCGCTTTAAGGTGCTAGGATTGTGTTTCTTACATGTTCTACCAGTGAAAGTCTTGCTTAACTTTTCAAGACAATTTGGAGATGTAAAACTGGTTTTGTAGATTACAGTTTTTCATTGTGCTCACAGAATGGGATTTTGAATGGGGTGTACCCAGGGAGCGCACCGGGGTTCATGCTGGTGTTGGCAGGGTACTTGGGAAGAGCACATCACTTAAAAGTGGACCCTTCCTTAGGCCTGTTCGTCAAACTTGGCAAACATGTCCCAGTCGGGTATGTCCGTTTCGTTTGGGCTTTTTGTTACTCTACAACACAATAAATTGCCTGTGAAAATGATGGGTTTTAAATTGCTTTAGTGAATATTAGAGGTTATTCTCAATCAGGCTCCTCTTATGTCTCTTGTTTCTGCAGTAGGTACATGTCTGCACAAAAGCAGATGTTAGTTGGGGGTGTCATGGTGGGCATGGGTCTGTGGATTGCCATCATATTTAGCATGAGGACTGCCCTGAAGGGTCTTCTGTCCTGGCATGGCTGGATGTATGGTCCCCGTGGCAAAATTACCTGGAAACTTCGACTATGGCTTGTAAATATTGAGGATTTTTAATTTGTGTTATCTGTTTTCTGGAATAGTTTATGCTAATGCATTTTTGGTTGTTTTGAACTCTGCCATTTGTTCTTTGACCTTGCAGGTGCTAGTGAAGATTTTTTCGGGTATGCAAACACCAATGCTATACAGCTTCCAGACCTCTCTCCCTCAGTTACCTGTACCATCTGTGAAGGACACCATGAGAAGAGTAAGTTATTCATCTTTTAAACAACCAGATCAAAACTCTTCTTCATTTTAATGTATTTATTTGAGATGTTTTATTCCGTTAAATGTCAGCGTGAGACTGGTGAGCCAGGAATAGCTACACTTCAATGTGGATTTTGGTCACTTGTTTTCAGAGTTAACTTGCTCAGGTGATTATCTACTGTTGTTGGAGGTAGGTTGCACAGCGTGGATGAAGTGAGGTTACTAAAACATGCACGCTGTTTAGAACGGTACTAGGAAAAAAAATTGGCTCCGATTTATGTGAACTTATAAAGCATCATTTGTTCAGACTCATAAGGAACGTGCTTGGAGTTAATTTTTTTTTTTTTTTTTTTTTTGTAACCCTGACAGTGAGATATTGATTATAAGTGTGTTCTTTTAACTGTGCTTTCTTGAAATTTTGGACCTGTAGTATCTTGAATCAGTCCGGCCACTGCTGAGCGATGAGGAACATCAAAGAATGCAGAGTCTTGCACTTGACTTTGAGAAAAACCTTGGACCAAAACTTCAGTGGTACCTCAAACTGAAGTCTTGGTGGGCCACCAATTATGTAAGTATAACACGTTGCTCAACATATCAGTTACTTCTTAAATGATTAGTCCACTTTTGAATACAATTTTCATGATAATTTGCTCACCTCCATGTCATCCAAGATGTTCATGTCTTTCTTTCTTCAGTCGAAAAGAAATTAAGGTTTTAGATGAAAACATTCCTGGATTTTCTCCTTATAGTGGACTTCAATGGTCTCCAAATGGTTGAAGGTCAAAATTACAGTTTCCGAGCAGCTTCAAAGGGTTTTAAACCATACCAGACAAGGAATAAGGGTCTTATCTATCGAAACGATCGGTCATTTTTGAAAAAACTGTATATGCGTTATAAACACACATGATTGCCTTGCACGTGCTTCCGCTTTCTGTATTCTTCAAAACACTTACGCTGTATGTCCTACAGCTTCCCTATTCAACTTATGGACCGAACGCAGCGCCAGTTTCGTTTTTCTCTGTAAGTAAAATAGGGAAGGCGTAGGACATACGGCGTAAGCTTTTTGATGAATACAGAAAGCGGAAGCGTGTGCAAGGTTATAATTTGTGTTTATAAAGCATATGCAGTTGTATTTTTTTAGAAAATGACCGATTGTTTTGCTAGATAAGACCCTTATTCCTCGTCTGGTATCGTTTAAAGCCCTTTGAAGATTCACTGAAACTGTAATTTTGACCTTCAACCGTCTGGAGGCCATTGAAGTCCACTATAAGGAGAAAATCCTGGAATGTTTTCATCAAAAACCTTAATTTCTTTTCAACTGAAGAAAGAAAGACATGAACATCTTGGATGACATGGGGGTGAGTACAATTTCAGGAAATTTTTTTTAAAAGTGAACTAATCCTTTAATCTAGAACTGCAGCAGCAGTTTAAGTTCTTGCATTATGTTGTGTTGTATTTTCTCCTATATTTGCCACAAAGGATGCAAACAACTTGCCTTTTGGCAACATTTGTTTTGGGTCCACTTTGAGAAATGTTTAATGTGATTTGTGCATATCTGTGTAGTTCATTCTAATGTTTTTTTCAGAAATCTATTGAGCAGCACAACTGTTTTCAACTGATTGAGAAATTCCTGGGCACCAAATCAGTAAATTAGATTTCTGAAGGATCATGTGACTGAAGCTCGATAATAGCTTGATAATAACTTTTTCCTAGAGCTGCTGTAAAGCCAAAACAATCTCTGTCCATTAATTTTCCTATTATCATTGTAAAGCTGCTTTGAAACAATATGTATTGTAAAAAGTACTATATAAATGATGACTTGACTTGAAGACTGGAGTAATGGCTGCTGAAAATTCAGCTTTGCCTTAAAAAAAAATCACACTGACCTCAAACTTTTGGATGGTAGTGTACATGATGTGGATCTAGACAATTCCTGCATAACAGAAATGACCCTGTCTGTATTTGACCTTTGAGTTTGCATTGCATTGTGTGTGTTTCAGGTCAGTGACTGGTGGGAAGAATATATCTACTTGAGAAGTCGTGGGCCAATCATGGTTAACAGCAACTATTATGTAATGGTAAATAGTGCTCACCATCCTCACATGCAAATGTAGCTACAAGGTGCAGTATAGTACCTAGATATATTATTGTCTGCTAAATAAGCTTAGGTCATAGTGTTTGCAGAGTTTGACTTAACTCATTTTTTTTAAATGTATATCAATTAGAATATACATGCATTCTTGGTATCTAAAACTCCTTGTTTATTTATTTCCCTCTGAACAGGACTTTCTTTATGCCTTTCCCACACATCTACAAGCAGCAAGAGCCGGCAACGTCATTCATGCAATCATGCTTTACAGGAGGAAGCTGGACCGGGCTCAAATCAAGCCGGTTAGACAATCAACCATATTTTGTACCTCATCTTTACTGTAAACATATCACTGTTTATTTAATAAACTAGTTTTGGTGACTAAACGGCTAGATTAGTGAGTTTATTTACAATTTTGCATTATAATAAAGAAAGATCAAATTTGTTATAGCTTTAGATTTTCATGGCCGTATAACCAGTGAGTAATGCCCTCTATCACAGATGATCAATTGTCCTAACTAACCTTAGGCCTGCCACTATGGAGACTGATCTCTTTATTTAATGCAATAAATATTTGTATGTTTCATGCCTCCTGATCATATGGTCATAATGGTGCAGCTTTTTGCACTATTGAACAGCGTTCCACTCTGTTCTGCCCAGTGGGAGCGGCTATTTAATACATGCCGCATCCCAGGCCAGGAGAGCGGTAAGAATAGCTAGTCTGTGCACCATAGCCCAGCTTCTGCCTACAACCATGGTCATGTGTCATCAGTAATTTTTTGATTAGCAGAGTAATAGATATGTTATTGTATATGTTCATTGGCAGCTCTATTGACAGTTTGTTCTAATGCACAATAATATAATGACTTTATGACAAGCTGGTGACACAGGACTGTGCTGCTTAAATGAATCTCTCTCCATTCATTCCCTTCCGTTCCATTTTTTAATTATTTATTTTATATATTTTTTTCCAACTAGGGAACCAATTAGTCTTCTTGTTCCCTAATGATTGCATAGTTCTCTCTCTGGTCTGCCCAACAGTTATTTGTGGCCATTCTCTCTGCTTCACAGCTAATGCTTCAAAACACCATCCCCATGTGTTCGTCCCAGTATGAGCGCATGTTCAACACCAGTCGCATTCCAGGCATAGAATCAGGTACTGAACACTGACACAATTCAATTTATAGGACAACTTCCAATGCTGCTTTCCATTGCGTGCACAATTAAATCTGCAACTGGGAAAGATAACAAGCTTATGATAACAAGCTTATGATTGCTGAGGGAAATACTCCAAAGGCGTGGATTAGTTGTTTTGTAAATATATTACTGTTGTGTAATATTTTAGGTTAAAGGTGTAATATGCCATACTACGTTTTCCAGTTGACCAAAAAAAGCACCTTTAGAGCCCCTTTATTTCTAGAAGTTGTTGTTTGTCTCACAAATTCCATAACGAATTGCTTTTTCGTCACAGATCCTCATTCAATTTCATCTGAATGTTGTAAAACTCATGTATTATTGTACTATTGTGTGTATTGTACTGTTAACTAAGAAATCAGTTGGACATGAGTTGCAGGTCCTGATCTAATACCCATTCTCATTCCTGCACTGTTGCTTTGGATAGAAGACCATTCTTAGAGGTGATGTGTGTAATTTCTTGATTTTAAAAATACTTGTCTATTCTAGTTTAATAAGCAAAGAGAGACAGTTATACACAAGTCGTTTGTAGGTTTTCCCAGGGTAAGAAAAGCATAAACGCATGGATGGGACTATCTGTTTGGCTGACCAATGGCAGACATGCATTCAGGAAACCAGTTTTGATTTTACAACTCTAGTGGTGCAGAAATTACACACTTCACCTTTAAATTTCAACTTCGTTCCTCCCTTGATCATTTGCACCATTTGTTTTATTTTTTACTTTTCTAATTGTTTTATATGTTTGCACTGCTGTGTAGAAGTTTGGAGTCGCTAGGGTTTTTTATGGTTTGGAAAGTCTCTTATAATCACCCAGGCTGCAGTCACAACAGAAATGTTGTGAAAAATTATTACAATTTAAAATATTTTCTATTTGATTATGTTAAAATGTCATTTACTCCTATGGTGGCAAATCTGAATTTTTCAGCAGCATTTACTGCAGTCTTCAGTGTCACATGATCCTTCAGAAATCATTTTAATATGTTGATTTGCTGCTCAAGAAGCGTTCGTTATTATTATCAGTGCAGTTGTGCTGGTTAATATTTTTTTGTCTCTACTATCACTTTAAATCGATCAGTTTAGTGCATCATTGCTAAATAAAAGTAATAATTTCAAAAAGTCTTGAAACTGACTCCAAACATTTAAACAGTTTTGTTTATATACAGGTGCTGGTCATATAATTAGAATATCATCAAAAAGTTGATTTATTTAAATAATTCCATTCAAAAAGTGAAACTTGTATATTATATTCATTCATTACACACAGACTGATATATTTCAAATGTTTATTTCTTTTAATTTTGATGATTATAACTGACAACTGAGAAAAATCCCAAATTCAGTATCTCAGAAAATTAGAATATTGCTTAAGACCAATACAAAGAAAGGATTTTTAGAAATCTTGGCCAACTGAAACGTCTGACCATGAAAAGTATGAGCATGTACAGCACTCAATACTTAGTTGGGGCTCCTTTTGCCTGAATTACTGCAGCAATGCGGCGTGGCATGGAGTCGATCAGTCTGTGGCACTGCTCAGGTGTTATGAGAGCCCAGGTTGCTCTGATAGTGGCCTTCAGCTCTTCTGCATTGTTGGGTCTGGCATATCACATCTTCCTCTTCACAATACCCCATAGATTTTCTATGGGGTTAAGGTCAGGCGAGTTTGCTGGTCAATTAAGAACAGGGATACCATGGTCCTTAAACCAGGCACTGGTAGCTTTGGCACTCAGTGCAGGTGCCAAGTCCTGTTGGAAAATGAAATCTGCATCTCCATAAAGTTGGTCAGCAGCAGGAAGCATGAAGTGCTCTAAAACTTCCTGGTATACCGCTGTGTTGACCTTGGACCTCAGAAAACACAGTGGACCAACACCAGCAGATGACATGGCACCCCAAACCATCACTGACTGTGGAAACTTTACATTGGACCTCAAGCTACGTGGATTGTGTGCCTCTCCCCTCTTCCTCCATACTCTGGGAGCCTGATTTCCAAAGGAAATGCAAAATTTACTTTCATCAGAGAACATAACTTTGGACCACTTAGCAGCAGTCCAGTCCTTTTTGTCTTTAGCCCAGGCGAGACGCTTCTGGCGCTGTCTGTTGTTCAAGAATGCCTTGACACAAGGAATGTGACAGCTGAAACCCATGTCTTGCATACATCTGTGCGTAGTGGATCTTGAAGCACTGACTCCAGCTGCAGTCCACTCTTTGTGAATCTCCCCCACATTTTTGAATGGGTTTTGTTTCACAATCCTCTCCAGGGTGCATTTATCCCTATTGCTTGTACACTTTTTTTCTACTACATCTTTTCCTTCCCTTCGCCTCTCTATTAATGTGCTTGGACACAGAGCTCTGTGAACAGCTAGCCTCTTTTGCAATGACCTTTTGTCTTGCCCTCCTTGTACAAGGTGTCAATGGTCATCTTTTGGACAACTGTCAAGTCAGCAGTCTTCCCCATGATTGTGTAGCCTACAGAACTAGACTTAGAGACCATTTAAAGGCCTTTGCAGGTGTTTTGAGCTGATTAGAGTGTGGCACCAGGTGTCTTCAGTATTGAACCTTTTTACAATATTCTAATTTTCTGAGATACTGAATTTGGGATTTTCCTTAGTTGTCAGTTATAATCATCAAAAGTAAAAGAAATAAACATTTGAAATATATCAGTCTGTGTGTAATGAATGAATATAATATACAAGTTTCACTTTTTGAATGCAATTAGTGAAATAAACTTTTTGATGATATTCTAATTATATGACCAGCACCTGTATAGAATTTTAATCTATAATCATTATAATATTGTAAATGTTTAATGTAAATTGTCCTTCGTTCTTTTCTTCTCTTTCTTTCTGTAGACTCAGTTCAGCATATGTCTGATAGCCAGCATATTGTGGTGTATCATCGGGGCCGTTACTTTAAAGTATGGATGTTTTATGATGGCCGGTTACTGTTGCCACGGGAGATAGAGCAGCAGATGGAGAGGATCCTGGCCGACACGTCAGAGCCGCAGCCTGGAGAGGAAACCCTCGCCGCCCTCACCGCAGGAGACAGGTATTCACAACAGACCCAACAGCAGGAGCTGCTTCCATTTTCCTGTCATTCGTCTGATCTCTTGTAACCGCTGTAAAGTTTCAGTGGGATGTCAGTTTGAAATGAGGTCCTTGTTACTTGTCACTGGTTTTTACAAACAGCCTAGACCATTTTAAAATTGAGTAAAAGTTTTTGTCTATATCTGTCTGTCTCAGAGTGCCTTGGGCATGTGCCCGTAATGCCTACCTCAGACACGGCAAGAACAAGAAGTCTCTGGATGCTGTGGAGAAGGCTGCTTTCTTTGTTACACTGGATGACACAGAGCAGCGCTATGATCCTGAAAACCCTGTGGAGTCCCTGGATCGTTACGCTAAATCGCTGCTCCACGGGAAGTGTTATGACAGGTGAGAAAAAAAACATAGCATGTGTTAAGAGAGACCATCTCCTTCCGGTTTTTGTGAGTCTCCAGGAACCACTACTGTACCTCTGAGTAGCTTTTATATAATGTATGTACATTTTAATGGTCATTTTTTCCTTAGGTGGTTTGACAAGTCCATAAACTTCATTGTGTTCAAGAATGGAACTATGGGCCTTAATGCAGAACATAGTTGGGCTGATGCTCCAGTTGTTGGCCACCTCTGGGAGGTACACATGCACACATACACTTCTGTTTTGGTCTACTACTGTCGGTCAGTCAAAAATTAATACTTTTATTCAGCAAGCATGCATTAAACTTGTTTCTTGATCACCAAAACATAGTATTAGAATGATTTCTGAAGGATCATGTGACACTGGAATAGAACAGGAATAAATTAAAAAATTTTTTGTTTTTTTTAATAGCTAAAGAGCATAAGTAAAAAATTAGATATTCTTACAGTCCACATACTTTCGAACGTACTGTACATCAGTTGTGTTTCACTTTTAATTCCTATTTACCATGCATGAAATGATATATCTGCTTCTAATGTAAACCTTGATGATGTTTTTCATAAAGCATGCGCTCTCGATGGACCCTGTTAAGTTGGGCTACACAGAAGATGGCCACTGTAAAGGAGAACCCCATCCTAATCTGCCTGGACCTCAGAGACTCCAGTGGAATATCCCAACTGAGGTCTGTGTATGATGCACTTTGTAGTAAAAACACAGAGAACTCTTTCTTCACATCTTGCTTGAATGGATATATGAAGGAGCCAAGGCATTCATTTGTTTGACGTTCTTTCTCTTGTGGTTCATATTTTATGACAGTGCCAAACTATGATCGCCAACTCTCTGTCTGTGGCCAAGGCTTTGGCTGATGATGTGGACTCTCACATCATCCCCTTTAGTGACTTTGGAAAGGGCCTGATCAAGAAGTGCAAGATCAGTCCAGATGCCTTCATTCAGCTCGCACTGCAGCTGGCCCATTATAAGGTGAGCTGTCCTATTAGTGAACATCTGAAATATAAAAAGTTTTAGCAAAATATTACTCCTTATTGCTCATTTGAAAATGTGATGTCAATGTTCTTTTATTGTACAGGACAAAGGAAAATTCTGCTTGACTTATGAGGCATCCATGACACGTTTATTCAGAGAAGGCCGTACAGAAACTGTTCGCTCCTGCACCGTGGAGTCCTGTGCTTTTGTCCGTGCCATGACCAACAATGAGACGGTACCATGTCAAATTTACCCCTTAAAGCCCATGGGGAAGTGGGGTGCACTATACCAGGGCAGAAATAGGGTAACGCAATAATTAACATTTTTCTGTTGGATTTTTTTTAGAGAGAAGAGAAACTTTGTTTGCTGATCCAGGCCGCTGAGAAACACCAGCAGATGTACAGACTGGCAATGACTGGTCATGGCATTGACCGCCATCTCTTTTGCCTCTACGTAGTGTCCAAGTACCTTGGACAGGACTCCCCTTTCCTACAAGAGGTGTGTTTCAGAAAATAAAAAGTAAGAATATAAGAAATTAAAATGTATATACACTACCATTAAAAAGTAGTAAAAAAGTAGTAAACACTTTTATCAGCAAGGATGCATTAAACTGATCAAAAGTGACAGTAAAAACTTACATTGCTACAAAAGGTTTCTATTTCAAAAATGAATGTTGTTCTTTTGAACTTTGTATTCAACAAACAATTCTGAAAAAAAATTCCCCAAAAATATAAAGCAGCACAACTGTTTTCAACATAATGATAATAATAAGAAATGTTTCTTGAGCAGCAAATCAGCATATTAGAATGATTTCTGAAGGATCATGTGACAGTAAAGACTGCAGTAATGATGCTGAAATATTATTAAAAAAAAAGTGCCTAGTGTAGAATTAAGTGTCCTGATGACCCTCATGTTTCATGATAAATTAAAGATAAAAGACATTTCTGCCTTTTAAAGACAAGAAGCTGATATTCTTTAACAAAATTCAATGCAACTGAATGCAAAATTTCCCACTTCATGTCCCTGCAGGTGCTGTCAGAGCCTTGGAAACTCTCGACCAGTCAGACACCTCTTCAGCAGGTGGAGCTGTTTGACCTGGCGAGACACCCAGAGTATGTGACCAGTGGGGGAGGCTTTGGACCGGTGAGTCTTTCAAAAATTACAGGTAACACTTTATTTTAAGGTGGCGCTTAAATGTACTTACTACAGTAATAACTGTAAATTATGCATACATACAAGTAACTAACCCTAAACCAAACCCCAAACCTAACCGTGACTCTATATTAAGTACATGTTGTTAATTAATATTACTAGGGCTGCCCCCTAAATGTCGACTAAACATTAGTTGGCTAGAAGAGGCTTAATCGACCAAGATTGTATTGGTCGATTAGTCGCAGAAAAAAAAATAAATCCACAGGAAGTGGCGGAGTCACGCAGTCCGTGAGGGACAGAGCTTTAAAGACGGGTCCTTGTGGTAACTACAGTAATCCAAACGTTCGCCTATCATCCATTGACCTCAAATTATGGCTTATCATTTGAAATGTAAGTAGTAGCAACTTTGCATGGCTGCTTGCTCTAGCGTTAACCTAGATGAATGTGCGCTATTATATATCTAAGTGTTCATGTGGAGTGTGGAAGGCAGCTAAAGTAGGCTATAGCTCGCTTTACTGCACAACATGGAGGCGCCGACATGATCTTTGCAGCCAACACTGACTCAGAAAACTAGTGTTAATAAACAATTAAAATGTTACATTTATATGAATTTGCTTTTTTTTCTGACACATTCATAATCACTACTTTTGCCAGTGCTTTGCGGCAAGCTTTGTGTACGCTTGAGCATGAGGCATATATTCCGCTCCCCAGTATATTTAAGTAATTAAATAAATCTAAATGTGCGATTAGTCGACTGATGGCTTAAATAAATGACTTCTAGTCGACTAGAAAAATCTTTAGTCAGGGGGCAACCCTAAATATTACTCAGTACTTATTTGAATAAGTACAGTATAAGTACGTCACCTTAAAATATAGTGTAACCAAATTACATCATCTAGTAATCTTAAATTCTTGGTGAAAAGCCATTTTTTGGATTTAACTTTTCTTTTTTTCCCGGTAGGTTGCAGATGATGGTTATGGTGTGGCCTATGTAATCATTGGAGAAAATCTAATCAATTTTCACATCTCCTCCAAGCATTCCAGTCCAGAGACCGTGAGTACACGCATAATCAACGAATCCGTCACAAAATCAGTTTTTCAGTGACAGTAGCTATGTTTCATCCACTTATTTTTGTGAATTTTAGGATATTGCATAAAAACCCTGGAAATACCAAGATATGCATATAATATTAAAATGCACATAAGAAACTTTTTTTTTTTTTTTTTTTTTTTTTATCCAGTAAGAAAGTGTGGATAAACCAGGATGGATTTACCAAATAAATTCCTTGATGCGCAACAAAAAACTCATGTGACTTTGCCTCAACAGATGGTCCATTATAATCTCATTGACACCATCTCCAGTGTGAAGTCATTCTGAAATGCCTTAGCCAAAGTCTGTAATCAAAATGATTTGTTTAATTACCTCCCAGAAATATCTCGATTGCGTTCTCACACATCATTCATCTGCCTCAGAAGGCAAGACAACATGACAGCATCTCTGTCGTCTCTTAGGCGCAAGTAATTTATTATGTTGGAAAAAAGAGCCACAGTGGCTTTCCTGGATGCAGCAACTTCCAATTTTATTATTGATATGCGCCAGTTTTCCAGAAAGTGACCATTTTGATCTCTTAAACACATGGTATTATTCGCAAATGTTTTTTGCAATATTCCAATTTTTTGCATAAGTTAAATTCACAGCTTTGGATGGATGCATGGCTAACATTGTTTTTGAATTATTGGGTGTTTTCTCTCATAGTCTTTTGTATTTTCTCCCCAATCTTTCTTCAGGACTCTCATCGCTTTGGAAACAATATCAGACAAGCCATGCTTGATATGCTGGATCTGTTTCAACTCAACAACAGAGACAAAGTGATTTGACTGGTGAAAGGATTATGCTTATAATGACTGACCTTAAAGGATTAGTTCACTTTTAAATAAAATTTTCCTGATAATTTACTCACCCCATGTCATCCAGGATGTTCATGTCTTTCTTTCGTCAGTCAAAAAGAAATTAAGGTTTTTGATGAAAACATTCCAGGATTATTCTCCTTATAGTGGACTTCAATGGCCTCCAGACGGTTGAAGGTCAATACCAGACGAGGAATAAGGGTCTTATCTAGCGAAACGATCGGCCATTTTTGAAAAAAAATACAACTGTATATGCTTTATAAACACAGATTATCACCTTGAACACGCTTCCGCTTTCTGTATTCATCAAGAAGCTTACGCCGTATGTCCTATGCTTTCCCTGTTTTACTTACGAAAAAAAAAAAAAACTGGTGCCGTGTTCGTTCCGTAAGTTGAATAGGGAAGGCGTAGGACATACAGCGTAAGCATTTTGAAGAATACGGAAAGCTGAAGCACGTGCAAGGCAATCATGTGTGTTTATAAAGCATATACAGTTGTATTTTTTTCGAAAATGACCGATCGTTTCGATGGATAAGACCCTTATTCCTCGTCTGGTATCGTTTAAAGCCCTTTGAAGATTCACTGAAACTGTAATTTTGACCTTCAACCGTTTGGAGGCCATTGAAGTCCACTATAAGGAGAATAATCCTGGAATGTTTTCATCAAAAACCTTAATTTCTTTTCGACTGACAAAAGAAAGACATCTTGGATGACATGGGGGTGAGAAAATTATCATAATTTTATTTAAAAGTGGACTAATTATAAAAGTGGACTTTAATTATACATCAGCACTGTTGAGAGAAGCTTTAAAGTTTTTTTTTTTTTTTTTTTTTTTTTTTTTTTTTTTTGCTTTACTTTGCTTGTGTTGTGTTGTCTTGTTTGTTTGCATGTGTCCGTAAGATGCAGCATATGAAGGAGAGAATTAGGGAGGCACTGTGAGAATCTCATTCTGTTGTTATATGTGCTGGTGCCTTAACGTGTGTCTTAACTGAACAGTTCAGTGCAGGTGAACTGAATTTCATTACCAGGACATGCTTTCACTTTCCTCTCCTAGTATACTTTACTGTGATGTATAGATTCTTAGACTGGCACTTCAATAGATGACATTCTCTTGACATGATGTCAAAAAGCATAGTACTTTGCTTGGATGAAGTGTTAAGCTTATAAATCAAGCAAATTGCAGCTCACCATTTGTGCTTTTGCTTTGCATTCTGATATTTGAAGTTTTTCAGCTTCAGTATTAAGTAATGAAGGGAAAGATGAGATTATGCAGATAATAAGATAATCATATAATAAGTGTGCGCTCATTTATAATGGATTTTTCTCTCTTACACCGCCCTATTTTTATTGGGTGGTATTGTGTTGATTCAGCATTGAAAGTTCTGTTTTAATGTGTTAATGCTTATCAGAGGCTTTATCACAATAACTGTACTCCTGTTTTTATTTGATTTAATTTGTTTTACTTTCATCATATTTTATGTTCCCTTCTAAATGTGGCATATACTGTAATAATTTTGGAATCAGAATAAATTCAGAATAAGCATTAAACATACCATAAACATTAATAATGAGAGATTTTTTTTTTTTAATAAAATAGTATTGACTTTTTTTCATAAGATTAAATGTAAACATTTTAGAACGTAATTACTCTAACGTTACAATTTTATCATTCATTTCAATGTCTGAACACAAAACACAGCTTTTTTCAATTTTCTGATGTGATGTTTTTATATAGGCCAGAGTCCAGTCATTGACCTATTAAAACCAATCTCTTCTAAGTTGGCTGCATAAATTGAACTGTGTTCCTGTGTAAACTGTCTGGCATTGGTCTGCAACATAGAGAGAGCCTTTACCTTTCCTGTAAAGAAGTCAGTGAAACCTTAGAACAGTACAATTTAAAAACGTGTGTACACAATAAGTGCACTGAATCAAATTATTAATTTAAATGTTTGTAGTATTAAGATACTTAATATAAAGTTTGCCTAATTTTTACATTTTAAAAATGCACAAAGCTTAAATATAAAGCAACACAACTGTTTTCAACATTGATAATAATAAGAAATACTTCTTGACATTTTAACACATTCAAATGGAAAACAGCATTTTTAAAGTGTAATAATATTTCACACTATTACTGTTTGTATTCTAGTGAGCAGAAGAGACTTCTTTCAAAAACATTTCATTTTCATTCCAAACATTTCACTGGCAGTGTACATTTGCAATTTCAGTATGTTTCTAGGCAGTTGTTTTCCAACAAGCTTGAGAAGATCCAATCAGGATCTCAGGGGTATGTTAACATGACAACAATGTACTCAAAACATGAAGGTTTTTCCTTTGCATTCACAAGAATCACAAGGTTTTTAAATGTTTTAAAAATAAATAAATAAATAAAAATGCTTTTTTAATCTTTTTTTTTTTTTTTCAAAGATTAAAAAAATGCTATATAATGCATGCCAGGCCAGTAGTTGGCAATTGTCACTTTGTAAAGAAACATTATGTGCCTATAGACTGAACATGTAATGAGATGGTCCTCACTGTAAAACACAAGATCCAGGGGGAGAGATTGGATCCAGATCCAACTCCTCCCACTTTACATATCCCTAAACCTACCCGTCTCCACCCCCTGGATCTCGTGTTCTGCAGTGAGGGATTACTGCACATAATTGGTTTGCAAGACATCACCATTTTCACAAATTTGTAAGCCAAAGACACCTGAGCAAGCTAATCAAGCTCTTGAGAGTTACATGTAGGTGAGTTTGACCAAGATTTGACCTCTACTAGGCAGCGATTCTGATAGACTGTTTATTGATCTCCACTCATGAGTGTACTTTAAGAGAAGAGGGATGTAAGACCTTTTGATATGTCTAGACAACGAAAGGTTAGGTCAATTAAAAATGTGTTCGTGTTATCATTCGATTCTCCTGCCATTTAATACTCAATGTAAACAAGTTCAATATAATTTGTGGAGAAGAATATGAATGTTCTAACTAAAATTCTGTTTGAAATTAAGATCACAACATTTTTTTCTCTTCATCAAGATTTATGCTTGATGTTATTTTGGCATGGTGTGAGTTGTGGTTTTAAGTGCTCCAGTAAAGCGTAGTGTAGATGAGGGCCATGGCACAGGTGACTGGTGACTGACTCTAGATTGATTGGTAGGAAGTGGAGTAAAAGAGTCAGAGGAGACGCTGGAGGCAGGCCACAAACCTCTCACCCTTCTCATGCGATGTTATTGCTGGCATAAAAACTATTTGAAGGCTTCAGATGCAAAAAAGTCTGTCTGTCATTTTTCTTTTATTCTTATCAGTGACATTTTTGAAAATAAGGCATTTAAGTAACTGACTAATCAAATTTTCATTGCCATTAAAGTGAAATTACCGAACCTAAACTTAGCAGTCTGATAAAAATGCTCATTTAAAAGAAAATGTCAGATGGTTTTTGCATCTGAAGTCTTCATTTATACTATTTTCAGGGCTGTCGCTCGGGTTTCCGGGGCTCAGTGCAGGTTGTGCTGTGAAATGTCTTTCTGTCAGCCATGGCTATTGATGCGTGATGACTGCATTTATTAAAATGTATTTTTTAATTAATTACGTTGTGACATCCTTCAAAATAAAGGTGATTCAACCATACATAAGCGTAGTTCCACTTCCATTCTGATGCCTGGAGAACATTCTCAGCTCTTTGTCCAGCTTTACTCCAGAGTCTGTTTACTAGTATTTTCTAGGTGAAAGGTCACCTGTATAATAGAAAAAAATACTGGAGGACCTTCACAGCTTTGGTCTGGTCATGTAGGTTGTATCCATCTTTCTCATTTAGAGTAAACTGCTTTCTCCACTATTATTTTGTTTTGGCTAGTACAGTGTATGAGACATAATAGGTGTCTCATACACTAATTCCATATTCGATTCTGAAAAAGAATTTATTGCATTATGAGAGGGTTTACACAAGTCAGAGGGTGAAGAGATTAGATATCAAAAGCTGATTGCCATCCAACTGTAGTTTAACAAATTTACTTTCACAGGAAACCATCTGTTAAATTTGCATCAGATGACGGCAACATTAGAGAAGTTAAGAGTTGGTAACCATAGCAACAGTGGCTTTTCATTTCAGATCATCATCAAAGCATAAATACTTAAGTTATCACTATAAATTTAAATATTACAAATATCATTACTAAAAAAAGAAAGAAAAAGGAAACAGTACTTGCCACATCATATAATGCCTTGGGCGAAGAGGAATCGCCAAAGCGAATAGTTGTCATGAGACCTGCAGGAGCATCAGCTTTTACAGAATCAGCTCAGCCTCTAAAAATTACCCCTTTTATATTGACTTACAGTATAATAGAGAAACAGTCACATTTGAACTTTATTTCTATAGCCTATTTAGTTTTACAATAAATAATGAAATTTCATATTTTATCACATGGGAATTTTTTTTCATCTGTGACAGGTGATTTCCTTTTACACTGTATAAACCTACAAAGACCATGGCAACAGAGTGAAGCTCTCCCACTGTACTTTTTTTTGAAAATCAACTTTTTTTTAAAGTTTCATGTACAACATTAATGCATTAGATTGTATTACAAATTTCCATGCAAAGTAGGGTAATGTTTTATTGCACACATAAACGTTGCTGTTACTGCTATTAATAGGCTTGTGAATGTAAATGTGTCTGGTGTAAGGATTAGGGTGACCGGGTTACATGGGTAATGCAAATAGAGGCCTGAGCACATTCATGCTAGCAGAGAGTGACAAACATATCAAAAACAGCATGTCCTAAACTGACCACTGTATCGGATAGATTTGGAATGACACGTAACATTCTGATAATTTCTAAAAGATTGAATTTATTTAATCCATTCATTCATTCAGCTGCTGCCTGACTTTAACCAGTTTAAGCTAAAATCTCATTCATGTAGTCATTTTACAACCACTAGAGAGTGCCATAGTGAACTTGTCAAGATGTCACAAGATGACTCATGAACTAAACACTAACATTAAGTTTACAAAAGTCTTTTCCTTAGTGGACTGTTTAATGAGTGGTGTTGGGCTTGTCTATTTGAAAAAAAAAAAAAAAAAAAAAAAATGTATGAACCTTGAGTGTACAACTATCATAAACTATAATAAAATTATACCCTACATGCTTATTTTTATAATATCACTGATTGATGTCCAATTCACATCATTTCCACTTTTAGATGAAGCTAAAATGAGCGCATTTTGCATGACACTGGCTGCTGTTTTCGGGCAGACAATGATTTGTTCCATTATGTCCCGTTTTAGGCTTGTCAGGACATGTTGATTGTTCATTCATTTCCATGTATCACTATTTATTATCCTACTTCTAGACTGGTATTTATTTTTGTACAAATGGTCTGCTGAATAGTAGACTATAGTTGTTTCATTGCGTCGTGAACGGCTTATAAAACTGATTTATTTGCTTTTTAAAGAAAAGATAAATACATTTAGGTTTTCGCGTGAGATGGAGCGCACGCGCACAAAAGGTCAACACTGTTGTGTGAGAGTGAAATTTCAGCACGGTGTCTGTCTGCATTCACTGGAATGCGATTGCAACCCCCTTTGTTATGGTGAGAAGCAGGAAGAATGTTCCGTCAATTAAAATTCCTCGGGCTGACCTGTTGCCAAAAGGCATTTTAAAGCGGAGGCTATTTGACTAAGAATGCGCATCGTCATTGGTGAGCAGGTAGCCTATACACTTTCATTAGCTGAGTGTGCATTCAAACATAAACCAATAGTGAGCGCTGTACTTTCACAATATTTTTGCATCAACACATCATATCAAAATGGATAAAAAAAAAAAAAGATGGTTTCCCTCTGTTTTAGGATTCTCGAATCAGACGAGCAAAAAACGTACGCTATATGACGATATGTTAGCGTGGCAACAAGTCATTAGAAAATACAGAGCCTATTTGGAAAAAAAATGAAGTATGCTAAATATGAAGTTTGAACATATTTTCTTAAGTGGAACAAGGACAAATGTTGGTTACAATTGGAATAGTCTACATATCGTCAAATTAAATTTGAGGGTAGCATTCGAGTTCTCAAGCATTGAGCGGACTGACTAGTGATTGGAAAATCATTTCCGCTAATCGGATAAATTGAGCAATTCATTTCAAAGAATGAATTTACATTATTACGTAAAGCGTTCCAAAAGCGTCCCGATAAAGCACTAATATTACTGTTTATATGTGTTTTCTTAATGGGGGGCAGTTTATATGTTCCAGACAGTTCCGTTTGTTGCAGCAATCAACTCATAAAACAAAATATATCAAAATATAATTTGAAACAAGAAACACGAGTAAAATTAACTCATATTTTGGTTGAAATGTTATTTATTTATTCTTTTATAAAACTGTCACAGAACAAGTTTTTGTTCAATGAGTCGGCGAGTTGTTGACTCGCGAACCGATTCATTCTACTGATTCTGTTGGTTATTTTTTTTTTTTTTTACGGTTCAACTAGTTCATTAAAAAGGATCCGACTCAAAAGAACCATTCGTTCACGAATCGGACATCGCTATTGGGCTGGGGGTGCGAGGGGCGGGTGTTAGTATATATTGCCTCTCGCTAGATATTCCTTGCCTGTGCTCTGAACTTTGAGACAGCCACAAGCATCACTCAAAGAGATGCAACAGACTGGAAATTAAACAAAGCAACTTTTTAGTAAAACAACTAGTAAACGTCGCTTTCCACAAACCGCCTAACATGGACGATCACCATCTATTCTGTGCATCGTGTCGAAAAACGGGGAAAAGACAAACAACGGTAAGAGAAAGTGATAATGACATGCAAGTAGTAGCCTACTATCTTTATATAATGTATAATTATTTGTAAATGTATATGCGTATTAATGACGATATGTAAAACTTTAAGAAAAGTTTGGACAATCATCATTTCGAGGGTTTGAGGATTTTCGTTTTGTTTTAGGCTTTGCGTGATTGTATCACTGATACGGATAATAGCGTATCCACAGTTACTTTGATCTTTGTGGAAATACTATTTGCTCGTGTGACTGAAAACCAGACAATCACATCAGTAACCTCTGTTAAACGATACAGTTTTATGAATTGACTCAATCAAATCTGTTTTCATTTTACAGATGTGCTCACTGACACTCTTCATTCTGTCATTGTTCATGTTCGCATCCCCCGTAGCAACGGCGGAGACTCTTTGCGGTGGAGAACTAGTGGATACTCTGCAGTTCGTGTGCGGAGAAAATGGGTTTTATATCAGTAAGTGTAACTCTTACATTGTTGTGTCATGGTTGCCAGGAAATCTAAACCTTTACATAGCTATTTGTCTTATAGAAGTAGGCTAAATCATTTAAATCGAGTTTGTGGTCATAGGGAATGACATAATAATGTGTCTTGTCTTTCATATTGCTGGTTGTACATTTACACGAGTACTAATGAGAGTGTTTATTAATGAGGAGACATGTATTTTATCGCTTTCCACCAAGTGTTTTCAATGCAAGCCATTAGTGCTGGTAATTGCTGTTAAATGTTAGTGTTTTGGGGACAAATTCAATTTGTGTTTGCAAGTTTTTATTTGTTTTCAAAAGATCTCCCTCTCTCTCTCTCTCTCTCTCTCTCTCTCTCTCTCTCTCTCTCTCTCTCTCTCTCTCTCTCTCTCTCTGGTCCTCTGTATTCCTGTCAGATGATGGTGGACTTCCCCCTTTTGTACCTCTCCTGCTGTTCTTTATCTTTTATCTCTGTTTAGTAGGCAAATGGCAAGGTTAAAGGATCCATTTTGCTAGCCATTCACACATCCCTGGGAACATAGAACAATATTTGTTTTTCTGTGCACTGTTCTTTGTGATATTTTAAAGAGCTTATTACATCAGTTAGTGTCAAAAATAAAAAGGGAGTCACAAAGAACAGGAAATAAAGAAATGATCTGTTGATGCTGTCTCCAATTTCAGAAATCCTAAAAACATGCCAGTAGCCACATGTGGGATTTGGTGAAATATAAACAATAGGGTGTGAATTGGTAGCGTTGGTCGGATTCCAGGGGAACCCCGGAGTTGATCGCTTACTTTCTCTTCCCCCACCCAGGCAGGCCGAACAGATCAAACAGCCGCCGTCCTCAGAGAGGAATAGTAGAAGAATGCTGCTTTCGGAGCTGTGATCTGCGTCTTTTGGAGCAGTACTGCGCGAAACCTGTGAAGTCCGAGCGAGATGTTTCCTCCACATCGCTGCAGGTCTTCCCAGTGTCACAGGCTCTTCACAAGGTACATGAAGCTGCTTATCTCCCCCTCCCCCGTCAAAAGCCCAGCACAATAATTTTGCTGAAAACACAAACACAGACTCAGACTAGACAGGCTAGTCAGACACGCAGTCTGTTTTTATCATGCCAAAATCAATATTAACCATGTCTCCTCTCTCAGAATCACTGAGCAATGTGGAAAATGGCACAGATCATCAGAAATGCGTAGACTACGTTAAAGATGATGTACGTACAACACTGAGGGAGATAGTTGCACAAACAAAAGTCCATGGTAACACCATGAAACTCTATTGGACAGCATGTGCAATGATGTCATTATTCCAAGAACCAAAACAAGTACAAGTGTTGTGCCGCATTCTGGCAAATTTTTGTGCCATGTGCTCTTGGCATGGAAATATGTTAAGCGTTGGCAAGACAGTTGGCCAGCTGGCCATGGCTTGAATTTGAAAATAACAAAAACAAACAACCCAACAACACAATAGTCAGCCGCACTTGAGAACAGTACATTCACACTATGGCTATGTTCACACTGTCAGTCCAAATCCGATAATTTGTGTATCTGACTGAAATCTGATCTAAATGATTGACTGTCCACATTGTGTATTTCAACTGTTCAGATCCGATTTGTGTGTCCCATGCCGCCCTTTCGTTTTCCAGAATATCTGCATCGGTTTCTATGGCAGTGACGTTGCGTTGGTAGGTATATGCCAAAAACGATAACAACAACTGCATCACGGAGGGGTTTACAGTACAGATGTTGTCTTATTTACAACATGAAAGTCTGTAGCCGCTGCGCCGAACTACCATGTCTTATGAGGCTGCGGCAGAAACGCATGGAGGCTGGTATGTGAGGCTTTATTCCGTGCTGTCATCTCGTCTGGCTTTGCAACAACGCAACCTTGCATGTACAGCATGTTTCCTGTAACGTCTGATTGTTACGTTTTATGTGGCCTGAGAAAGTCACATAAACCATGCAAAATCTGATCAGAGTGGTCAGACAGAAACAGATTTCCAGAAATGCAATTTGAATAGGATTTCAAACCACATGAATTTAGCTTGAAACGGATTTGTAAAAATCACATTTCATTTGATGTTTTGCTGTTCACACTTGCTAAATCTGATTTCAATCGAATATGCGCAAAAATCGGATTTGGACTGACAGTCTGAAAGTAGCTTAGTAGGTTGTTCAACGAATGATCAGTTTTCCTATAGAGTCAATTTATAGTCAGGATATGTTTACTGTACCAGCACAATAAAGAGCAATCAATGTACATGACACAGTTATTAGATCTAAAGCTACCATTTTCCTTTGTTCATAATCATATGGAAGTTTAAATATATGCATTTGGTGAATGCTTCTATCCAAAGCAACTTGCATTGCATTCAATGTAAACATCTCATCAGTTCATGCATTTCAATGATCAACACTTCAAAAACATGTTGTAAATAGACATCTATTTACCATCAGAGATAGACACCATCTATTAGCGGATTGCTACTGTATCTGCTGATAGACGCCTGCTTTCGCTCCCGTGTGTATCTGTGTAAGCGTTCGGTGAAGATGTCTATTTACAACATGTTTTTGAGGTGTTGATCATTGTAGCCAATCACACAATGGCCAATCAGAGGTGTTTAAGAATCCGCTCAACAGTGCACAAAATGCTAGGGGGAAATGCTGGTATTGTCACATTTTTAAAATTTCAGTACAGACTTGGTAGTGAAGTCGGTACTTTTGACAACACTACCTTGGTGTTGTTAGCACCATGCTCTGCTGTTTGAACTAGTGTTGCAAAACTTTGAAATCTGTTGATAATATGACAACAAATCAATAGATTTCAGACACTTCAGCAAGTTCTTCTGTTTTGCAGGACATCTCAGGAGGGCCTCTTGGTGTGAAGTATTCCAAATATGAAGTATGGCAAAGAAGGCCTGTCCAGAGGTTAAGGAGAGGGATTCCATCAATCCTGCTTGCCCGAAAGTTTAGGAGGCAGGTGGAGAAAATCCAAGATGAGGAGCAAGCCAGATTCCACCGTCCCCTCATGACCCTCCCCAACAGACACCCTGTCATCCTTCCATACATCCAGATCAACACATCCCACAAATGATGGCCAGCCTTCCTAAATTGCAAAAAAACATGGGATTATAGCCAAGTCTTGGTCAGTAGAGGCACTTTTTTCATGAATCATACCACTCGCCCACTGTCATTGTCAATTCCAGATTATGAACACTCTTGTGTGTTATCAGCCTTCGAAATGCAAGAAGTTAACGTTGAAAGTGAATGTAATGCGACAGGAGAGATGAATGCAGTCTTGGTGAATATCATGGGGATGCCCAGAACTGATGCTGAGGAAGTTGCAAGAACGCAAATATCAAAAGTCTGCCGTCTGCAAAAGCATTTATGGTTCTGTCTTGCTTTGCACCATATTTTGAATGTCATATTTTAAGGAATGAAATTATCGAGATTAGAGTCCTTTACCTGCACCTTTAAAGTGCCACAACTGTGGCATATAGACAGAAGAAAAGTAATGAAAATGTTGGCTGGCTGTGTGAAGCCAAGGACTGATGTTAACAGCACTATTTTTTTTATGGACTGCTAAATATGAGAACATTATGGTGCTAACTTTGCAAAAGGACTCAAAAGGACTTTGCTAAGGAGTTTTTCCGTTTTAGGAAAAAAAAAAACAAGATTGTATTCAAAAGACAATTCAGTAACTCTGGTTGTTTGGAGATGATCCCAACCAGATAAAACTGTTTTTTCCATGCTTGGCTGTTCAAGATCCATATTCTGTGCCCTGGAGAATGAAGGTGAAGTCTTCGCTATTAAACGATATAGCTTTGCATTGGGAGGCAGGAAACATCACAAATTATTGAAGCTGAGGACATCTGCAATCAAGTTCTCTTGGACTTTGGGCAAGAGCAGTCTTGCATGTTTCGAGGTGTCACATATTTTACCACAACATTCCTGAATCCAGTCTGAGTTTCTGCCATTTTAACTTTGCGAATTGTCTTTACTGTTATTTAGACAGTATTTTACACATATAAACAAAAAATGGAACAATCTTTTTAAAAAGGAAATTCAGCAATAACCTCTTGCATATTTTCAACGTACACTTGTAGTATTCCAGTGCTTTTGCTCAAAAAAACAAAACAAAAAAAATACTTGAATATGTATGAATAGTCTCATAAGATGCTGGCATTGACCCTAGTATGACCAGTCTTGCAAATTGAGCCACCAAACATTTTCTTTAAGTAATGGCACTGTATCAAGGCATTATTTATTTTGATATGAAACCCATAAAAATCAGTCCCAATGAGCGATTATGTGCACAAACCAGCCGTTTTTGTATATTATCTTTTTTTAGTTGTTCTGCTTATGTATGTAGATGCTATGTACCAAAAAATGTCTCTTTTTTTAAGTAAAGTCAATGGAAGCTTCTAAAGTTGTCCTGACTCACTTTTTTTTAATGGCTTATCTTACTGCATGTTGCCTAATATAAAATAGTTGGATGAGTCCATAGCTTTTAGAATGCATTTGGAATGGCAAAACAAGTGCGTACATTCACAGGCTGTGCCCTAAGGGAAGGGTGAAGGCTGGGGAACACTTATTTGTGATGATTTGCTGACTAACCTTGACAAAATGCCATAGGTCAGCTCAGAAGCATGCAGACTCCATATAAGCTGTGCACCATGAAAAGTTGAGCCTCATTTTCAATACCCTCAAGGTTTAGTTATAGGTTTCTTCACCAGACTAAGTCTTCTTTTTTTCTGGATCAGTAAGCCTTTTAAAGCTCAGCATACAGATGGTGCAACCAGAATGGGAATGGTCTCTTGCAAGTGGGAAGAACATGGTTAAAGAGTGCAGCAACAGTGACGGTTTATAGACAAGGTGTCTAAAAGTATCATTTATCAATACAGAATTTGCATTGAAGGGATAGTTAACCCAAAAATAAAATTGTCATCATTCAGTCAGCCTTATGTTGTTCCAAACCTGTATGACTTACAAGAAGATATTTTAAGATTTATTAGAAGATATTTTAAAAATGTTTCAATTGTTTTGTTTTTGTCCATAAAATGAAAGTCAGTGGGGCTCCAAAACAACATTGGATATGGACATTCATTGTATTAACAAAAATAAATAAATAAATAAATTAAAATAAAATGTCTTCTTTATACAGAGCCCCATACATGACAGGGTATCGAGGCCATGAATTAAAAATTTGTTCTGACAAAATGAGAGAATAAATAATAAAAAGTGGCCGCAAATTTATTGGGAAGTTGTGGGAACAATATTGATTTATTTTCCTCATGTCATCTTGAAGGCAACATGAGGGTGAGTAAATGATGACAAAATTTCATTTAGGGGTGAACTATCCTTTTAACAATATTTACCAATAGTCTGCTTGTATTTGGTCATCAGGTGATCAAATAGTAAACACTCCTATGAAAACAGTTAAATGTTCAGGTGTCATACAGAAGCAGCAGCACTTTCAGTAGTTACCCCATTCACCTACACTTCATCCTGTCTCATTCCACCCGAAACCCAAGGAAACTCTACAGGCCCAGACCTGCTCCTAACAAACTACTTCATAGTTCATACCTTATGAATCTAATTGCAAAAGCTAAATGCCAGATATTAATTTGCTCAACTTTGTGCCTTGGGGATGTTTATGTAAGACTTGGAGGGGTTGAGATGTGATTTAAGGACAGGGCTGTTATCTCTAAAGCCTGAGGTTTGTGGAGCTATTAAAAATGTCGGGGAAAGAACAGGAATGATACCTGAAGAATGAGCTTCAAAGGCTCTGACATTTTTTTTTAGTTCACTCTCTAGCAGCTGAAGCTATCAACTATCCACTTTGTGATTTATCTGTTGTGCCGCTCTTGTTCGTGTACATGTTGTATCATGGGAACTGGTGTTTTGTGTACATAAGCAAGATGATTTATACTCGTTGTGGTTGTTCTGTATAAAAACTGTATACAAAATCAGGTTAATGGTGAAGTGGACGATGGTACTTGTGTCTGAGATTATAACAAGCTTCTGTTCAAAAGATGTCTGGAAGAACAGATTCACACTGACGCAGTGTGCCTGTTGTTCGGTCTATTGTGTGAAGTGAAGGCTGTCCCACTGAGCAAGATATCTGCTCTCTAATGTGTAGGCAAAGCCTGAAATTAGTCATAAGCAAACAAATGACCACCGAAGAGCTGT
Organism: Chanodichthys erythropterus; assembly: GCF_024489055.1. Lineage (NCBI taxonomy): Eukaryota > Metazoa > Chordata > Actinopteri > Cypriniformes > Xenocyprididae > Chanodichthys > Chanodichthys erythropterus. Next base: position 20,015,287 of record NC_090231.1, on the reverse strand, counting down.
GAACGGTTTTACAAGAGCACACAATGATAAATAAAGCTACTCCAAAAATATATTATAAACATTAGTCATTTACCTTTCATCAGTTCTCATCACCATCTGTTGATGGGTTGTGGTGTTGTACTGTCTGTACTGTCAAATATGTACACATGATCCAACATATTTCATGTTTGGACAAAATATATGAATATATACTGTATTTACTACCATTTAAATGCACCAAATCTCCATATTAGAATGATTTCTGAAAGAGTAATGATACTGAAAACTTTCAAAACATTAAAAAAATCTTACCAAACCCAAATGTTTGTACGTGCATATGCATAAAAAACTAATTTATTATATACAAAGTATCCATGAAACATTTTAAAAGTAGACTGATTTCATTTTTCTTGGGCCAATACATCTATGCAAAAACCACAGTGTCACAGTGTTGTTTACTATTTATGACGATTCCCATCAAATTCTGTGTAAACAAATGTAAAGTCATTCTCTCATACAAATTCCCTTGTTTGTTCTTTTTTTTTTTTTTTTTTTTTTTTTTTAGGCATATACGCCTTGTTTTCCTTCTCTCTTTTGTCTTACAGGGCTTGATCCTGCAATGAATGAAGCTGCTTATTGACAGCATATGTTATCAAAGGCATGACACAAATACAAAGCTTTTGTATTTGATTGAATTGGTCATGTGAACCTTTCTTGTGAATGATTGTTGTTACTCCAAATGATATTCTGTAACAAAGAGACTCTTTGTATTGCGTATACACAGATCTCTCGATTAACGCACTGGGATGAGTGCATTTACCTTCCTCATCATCTTGCGTAACCCTATTATGCAAAAAGTCCAAATATGTTCAAAAGCATGCGGGACATTCAATGTGACATCCTGTCTACTCAAACAGGTGGAGATCTCAGCAGCACGAGGCAAACTGCCATGATGCTGTGTGCATGAGAATATGTGCATAGAGTAGACAGGGATAGAAAAGGGCAGGTTATGAACTTTCACACACAAATGTGCACACGTGTACAGACATGGACATTCATAAAAGCATGCACACATAAGCACACCCTCACTCCATAATGACCTCTCTAGGAGTAGTTACACATGGTCACTTCACCCATTAATGTCTACCTATTTTGCATACCTCTGCACACCCTTCTCGCACAGACATCACACGTCATCAGCGTTTTCCATGAGACTATGCAGAGTTGTAGGCCGAGGCTGCATAAAAAAAAAACACATACTTCTCTAGTAGGCGAAAAAGAGTATGAGACAAAACCAGTTTGTCCGAATTCACACTATTCATAAATGAAAAAAGTACCTGGATGACCTACTTCAGTGAGATTCTGAAGTGTACATATGATGGACACTCTACTATCCCCATGAGGTCACAGGAGAGGATTTGTGAATGGCAGTGAAGCGACGTAACTGACACTGGTACACTGTAAAACTCAAGTTCAGAATACTCAAAACTTTTGAGGAAACTTATTACCTCAAAACATTTAAGTAAACTAACTCATTATTTTTAAATTAGTAGAACTCAACATTTTTGTGACAAGTGGGGCGGGGCCGAGAGCCGTAGAAGTGGAGCAATAACGTCACCGGCATTCCTTCGCTCCCACAGTTCTCGCCCAACTCATAATAATGTTAATTACATACAGTTAATTTACATAAACATTACATTCAGATCTTGGATAAATGTTAGATAGCAAATAACACATGGTATCAAAGAGACTGTCATTATGTATGTATATAATCAAACAACATACAGTATATAAGGTCTTAAAAGTTTTGCAGCCCATCCTCAACCTAACCACCGGCTCTGCAATGGTAACCCTACAAAACTAACATAACAAAAACCCCTGTAAATCTGAACATAACACAGCATTAAACAGTAACGTCTCCCTATGTTAATCTTGTGCAAAAACACAAAATAACACTTAATTTCAGCATGTATTTATACAGTCTGATGCAAAGCATGCTGGAAATTAGAAATCTGCTGCAACTCAACTCAATCATATTAAGTTCACCATACTAGAGTGTAAATTTAAGCTCACACAACTTTTTTCTAGTTCAATGAACTTTCATTATTATCTGCAACTATAATAATGTGAAACAAACTCATTTCATTTAATTAATTTCACTGTTTGGTTTTACAGTGTAGGACACATTATAATGACAGCATGGTGAATGTCGTCCGTCTCAATTACATTTATACGTAACTACTCAAGAGAGTATAGGCTTGTTCGACTTCATGCAGTGCTCTGCAGACTGAACAGCGGCTGACTTAAAGCAGTTCATGCCAGTTAGAAATTTTGTCTGACTTGGGACAGCACCGATGCCACATGACTGTGATGTATGCCATACATGTATGCCTACACTGTATGATACATTGTATGGCATTAAAGTACTGTGAGAGTGATTCGAGAGCAGTCAGCTGAGTCAGACAGTGCAGCTTCTCCAGAGCGGCTGCACGGGCTCTGATGACGACACAGCTGTTTCATGATTGGCCGGATTCACCGCATGACAACAATCACGCGTGTTTTTTCATGTTTATTCTGAAACCTTCAGTTCTACACATTATATTTTGTCATGTTTATGTTTAACTTTATTCTTGTACAAACAAATGCTGTAAGCAATACATACAATATTGAATGAAAATGCCTCTGAAACATCTGTGTATTTGACAAATATTGCATTTATTTCACTTAAGCTGTGATAAAGTATGCACACACAGTGCAAGTGTCACTATGGGAAGCAGAAAGTGTCCAACTTCATGTCTTCATTTTCAGCTCCTCCCCGACTGTACGTGGCAACTCGCCAATTGGTTGCATCCAGCCACAGCTGATGTCGAACACACCTTATGCGATTTCAGATGCAGCTTGAGTCTCTGAGCAAGAATGGCAGACAAACAACAGCCACTTTTTTTGGTAAATGAGACATGAGGTCATTTGAAAGCGTTGCGTTCCACCCGCCACCAACGGGGACGCCTCTCTGCACGCTTTGCAGACTCTGCTCTGGTTGTGCGCGTTCATGTGTTTAGGAGGAGGCATGGCATTTGTAAAGGGCTCTGAAGGGAGGGTGGGATCTAGCTATTGCTAGCCTTTACGAAGCTGCACACCATAGCTTTAATTTCCTTCATTTTTGTTAAAGCTAGCATGTAATCCTCTAGCGGTTAAAAAGAAAAACTGCAGGCACAGATTTATTTGCAGTCTTCTGTGGTTGGAAGCACCAATGTACATAGATAGCCTACAGAACATAGAATGGAGAAAGAAATGGTTTCTTTGTTTGTTTAACTGACGATTCCCTGGAGGCTCGCTGTTTTGAATAATCCATGGTCGATTTTTCTCGTTTGTTGACAACTTTAAGCTTTGAAAGGCCATCTCTGGCGCTACTCCCACACCGTACAAGCCACTGAAGCCAGAGCTAGACGCACACAGGCGAATGACGTATGTACTGTAAGGAATTTCCTGTGAAATCCATCCCGACCACTCTAAAATATAAACCGTTATTATAGGTTTATCAAATGCCATGCTGTACTAATTCATTCCCTTTAAATTGTGGACATGATAACTAAAATGAGGGAACAAACTAATAAGTTGTAAATGGTTGCCACAATATCTTGTTTTTTCCCCCTGTATATCATGTGCGTGGCTACATATGCACGCATTGGGTCATTTAGGCCACATACTTAAACTTTTTCCTCCCAAACACTAACTCTAACAACATCAGCATACAAAGATAGGGAGCTCTGTAATCTACATGAGTGATCAATCATGAGTGAGACGTATGGGCTGTCCAAAAGTAGGAAAATGCTGCCTTCCTAGGCATTACACAGAAGTAAGGCAACAAGGTATGTCCAAACACAACACAATCTACACTACTAAAATGATATCCCACAATCCTGCAAGTGTATTTTGGCACTTTTTTCAGTTTATTTCAACCGTTTCTGCTGAGGAACAAGCATGCTTTTTGCTAATGCTCTTTTCTATTTGTTTTTGATCATTAAATGTGACATTATGTGGCCTTGAAAGTCTGTCTGAAAAAGTGTACTTTGGAAGTACCTTCATGCAATTCATACAAAATCTGCCTGGGAAGTCATTGATTGACATGATTATCACACACTGCCACAGAGGGAGCAACTTTGAAACATTAACTGATATTCGGGACGAATAGATCATTCAAATTTTCTGCTCAGCATTAGCATCACCATGAAAGTGAATATTGCAGAGTGTTAATATAATAAGCATACCTAATCATATAGCAACTGAATGATCAGGAAGCACAATGTGTAAATAGCCCATCTGATATGTTCAAAGTTCAGTAACATAGAATCATTTCAGCTTAGCTCAGAATTGATCTAGAGCCAGTTCTGCCAGATCATTTTCTGCCCTTAGCAAAACAACAAAACTACACACATACTGGGCACAGTAAAACATTAATCATCTTTTCTGTTCCAGGTGTGTAGTCTTGAACTTTGAAATGAAAATGTAAGGCATTGTTTTAGAGGTTTGGTTTTTTTTTTTTTTTTTTTTTTTTTTTGGAGTGCCCCAGTGGAAAACCACATAAGTTTGTTGATTTGAATGCATATTACCTAACAAAAAGTATCTCTACCAAACTGTTTACACTGAAGTGCATCTGCATCACATCTAGTTTGTTTACACCATGTTTTGTGAAGATCCACCTCTCTTTAACATCTCACTTTATTGTAGTTTATATTTTATCCTGCTGCATATGATATATTGTAACTGTACAGTTCAGAAACAGACTTGGTTACATTAACATCCATCATTATCTCACAAACCCAAGGGGCTGTTACATGCTGTGAATTGTTACACTCCACAGTCACACAGACTCTATTTCATACACTACTGTTCAAAAGTTTAGGGTTGGTGAGGGTCGCTTTTTTTATTTTTTTATTTAATACTTAAAAATATATATATTTAATTTAGCAAGGATGCATTAAATTAATCAAAAGTAACAACTTTGCCCATTTTCTTTTCGCCATGGTATCTCTTAGAACACAACTTGTGTGCTGTCCATGGTCCTGAAAAATGCCTCGTTGAGGTTTTATAATGGAAGTTCCCTTAACAGGTCTAAGTAATGACTTGATTACTCTAAACATCAAGAATACACTAAAGTTTTAAAGTAGTCAAGGAAGTGGTCTTTTTTATCTTCCCGACATTTATTTACGAACAAACACCCTAACCTTGCAGAATGCTCCAGAATATACCAGTCAGTGGAAAGAAAGTTTTCAAATGGGAAGATATACTTGTGAGGCAACACAGATGAATGAAAGGCAATCAAATTTCTCAACAAGTGGAGCAGAACCTATATACACAATATACAGAGTTGTTATGAGATGATCCTTCCTTCTTCTGCACCTTCTTTATATTAGTATACACTTCAGCTTATGGAAAAGCTACGTGTGATGAACACAGATTCTTCATGTGGCTTTGTCTTTTACCACTTGCAGTATTGTGGTGGTTGTCAGTATATGTTAAAGGTACAAAATAGATTTTAGTAGCAGTGTGCATTGTTGAATTTACTGGTTTACACTGAAATTTTGTTGTTTGTAAATTACAGTTTTATACTGTAACATTTACAGTTTGTTCTGTAATGTGTTTAGTTTTTCTGTATTGCCAAATAACTTTTTAAAAACTACAGAATTGTTATACAATGTAAAAATTGTATTCATACAATATATTTATTTTTAAGTATTATTAAAATATAAGCCAAGACCCCCCCCCCCCCCCCCCCCCCCCCCCCCCACACACACACACGCACCCCCCAAAAAGAAAAAAGACAGACAGCACTAACAAGACAAATTCAAATATTGACCTATCCTTTTCAAACATCCCAGTTCCCAGGCCTCCTCTGCTTTTTGGCAGCATTGTCTAGCAACGCAGGGTTTATCTTTCTACATTAGTTTTTTTTTTTTTTTAAGTTATATTTATGGGCTTTTTGTGAGAGAGCAGGCAGGAAAGCATTGGGCAGAGAGAGGGGTCCAAGATCAGCAAAAGACCGTAAGACGGGAATCAAACTCGGGTTACCATGAACGCATTTGCGCTATATGATGGCGCACTAACCACTAGGCTATCAGCACTGACCTTTCTACATTAGTTAATGTTCAACTTAGTTTAACATACAGTCCAAACTGACACAGATGAAAGCCAAAGAGTAAGAGGCACAATTTGTGTATTTTAAATCAGATTTATGAAGGGAAGTGATACACAAAAAGCAACCATCCCCCCCAACCCAAATGAGATAAGTCATGCCCTATGCAAACATACTTCTATGAGGCTCTAGGCCCCATACGTAGTTTGCACAGAAACAGGATGTAGTCAGTCTATAGTTTACTGGAGAGAATTCAGCTGCCGTAAGTGGATTTGTGTTTATAGGATCAGTATCTGGGTCTGTACATTCTTTAGTTAATAGTATTTTACAGTACTGCACTTATACTTACAGTGTACTTACATAAGAAAATACTGGGTAATAAAAGGTAACTACATGGGTTAAGGTTAGGTTTAGGGGTAGGTTCAGGGTTAGTACCTAGTGATTACCCAGTTATTGCAATTTCAATAATAATAGTACATAGTATGTACATGGGGAATAAGACTGTTAAATAAAGTGCTACTGAATTTCCAACAACAAATGTTTTATTGGAACAAATGGCACCTAATTGGCTTGTCTTTAACCTGTTAACTATCTTCCCCTTTTTGAGCATAGATCTGAACTCAATTTTTTTAATTCATGGATGCTTTGGTGTACAGACCTAAGGTCAGTCTCTTTCTAGAAGACACTCAGCAGATTATTAAAGAAGTGAAAGCACTTAAAAAGAATGAAAGTTTAAGTTTAGTGTAAAGCAAATGGAGGATTTTTTATTTTATATAAAATATGTATTTTACTAAATAATTTGGACTTAAAGCTGTATGTCCAACCATGTTGTGTTCCAATTTTGAAGTTGATATCATAAAAATTGAGCCAACTCGATTTGGCTTGTTAACACTTTTCCATTACAGGCACAAAATATTCCACTTCTACATAACCATCTAAATGATATTTGCATAGAATTTTGTTTCCTGCTCCTCCTATTTTGTTACCTTTATATATTTAATTAATTAATTATTTGTTTGTTTTAATTATTACCTCCCTTTTTTCAAAATTGTTTTTATATGCATGATTTTTCCTTATTTTTTTTGCCCTGTATGTATCATAATAAATATAAATAAATCATTAATAGGCCTGCTGAAGAAAGATGATTGATCCTTTTCAGACATTTTGTCAGATGTTCACCTAAGAGAGACAGACACCAGGTAAAATGACAACTTTCACAATATTTATGGGCTAGACTGTCAAACTGTCTTTCTTTGAACTATACACAGAATTCAGACAGGACGATCAAGAGCAGATTAGACTTTGGTATTATTGCAGCACTTCTAAGCAGAACACAGAAGACAGGTCATACATTTTCTGTGAAATTTCAGGTTCCAATATATGTCAGTATAGGACTAGTGCATCAAAGGTACCTGGATATCAATTAATATTATTTTGTTTTTAATCTTCATCTTCACTGTAAAGTTGCACAAGGACCAGAAATCAAGCAATAATTACAGTAAAAAAGTAAAGTAAAAAATAACACAATTTTTACAATACAAAATTAATATTAAAGGTATACTATGTAACTTTTGGCCATCTAGTGATTAAAAAACAAAACAAAAAGTGCATGCATTTTGTGGAAGAACATTGTTTTGGTTGTGCCTCGGCTCTGTGTGACTGTACAGATGAATATGACCCTTCACAACACATAATTATTTACAATGAACTGTTGGTAATGGCAATTTATCTGTCCAATAAAATTCCTTACTCACCTGTTGAGTAATATATACGTCACCTCTGCGTCACTTTTACAACATTTCAAATCCCTCAGTTCTCTCAGCATCTCTGAAAAGCCAAGTCAGTGTTGATTATCATTTTATTACGAACTCTTTCCCGAGTTCTCGCATTCTGCCAGCAGATTCTCCTCTGTTCGTTTTTTTTTTTTTTTTTAAATGGGAGATTCCCCGGATGTTTGAGATCTAGTGCTCCATGTCAACCTTACGCAGCCGTTGATGATGTATTGACTCATTTAAATTATATTATATTATCTAGCAAAGCATAGCATGGCTATCACCATTATGTTCAGTATGTTTATGTCATTGGGACTTTTAGTATGTTTTCATTAGTTTCCCTTCCTTTGTTCAGTTTTCCCACTTCTCATTTGTCTACATTTGGTTCAGCACTCATATGAGATCCCTGCAGAAGGAAAGCTACCACCCACCGCGATGCGTCAGCCAGAGCCTGAGAGAAAGAGGACAGAGCAGACCCTTGCCCCGGAAGTGGAGCTCCAACACGAGTCTGACCAGGGGTGTGTGCCCACGACATCACCGGACAAGGGAGAAGTAATTTCGGATGATAAGGACTGATAAACTTCAACGAGGAAGTATCAACTCCAACCCAATCCCACCCAGTACTCAGAGGTGTCAAGTAACGAAGTACAAATACTTTGTTACCTTACTTAAGAAGAAATTTTGGGTATCTATACTTTACTGGAGTAATTTTTTTTCAGCTGACTTTTTACTTCTACTCCTTACATTTTCATGCAATTATCTGTACTTTCTACTCTTTACATTTTAAAAATAGCCTTGTTACTCCTATTTCCTTCCGGCTTGTTTTTTATTCCGGCTTGTCATCAAAAAACAAAACAAAAAAAAAAAACCTATACAGATAAATCGCGGCATCCGGAGTGAATTTGATTGTGGTTGGATGAGAAGTATAAACATATACCATTCCGACACCCTATTGGTTTGTACATGATCCATTGCACCTGCACATGGCACAAATCACGTCACACTCCAGCAAGGAGGACATAGCCAGTGTTGGGTCGTTACTCGAACAAGATAATTTTTTAAAAGTTATTATTTCTCCACTACTGTCTCATTTATCAGACGGGTGCTTTCTCTTTGTCCTCCGCAAATTAAGCTACAGTAGGTAGTTCGGTAGAGAGACCTTTGAATAAATTAGCATTTGCGACTGACAATGCGATTGACAATGTTGTGAAAAGTAGGCTATACTAACTTTGTAACTCGTAGCAGACGTATGTAGCCAAGTATGAAGACATTTTAATATAACATTATAGTCATTATGGCCTTTAGAAAAATGTTTTTTTTGAGGAGGTGGAGTAGTGCACAATAGGCCCCTTTTGTCCTTAATGGCATTTTTTCCTTACATTACTTTTATACTTTAAGTAGTTTTGAAACCAGTACTTTTACACTTTTACTTGAGTAAAAAGCTTGAGTTGATACTTCAACCCTAGTATCTGTACTTCTACCTGAGTAATGAATGTGAATACTTTTGACACCACTGTAACGTCAAACCGCAGGTTGTGCATCCACCTGCAGCGCCTTTGCTAGAGGATCATGTGGCTCCCCTTCCCACCTTTGATCTCTTTGCTCCATCTCGGCCTGTTGACCTTTCGGCTTCACCTTGGCTCCTCCCACCTTCGACTCCACTGGAGACCCTCGGACCTGTGGTTCCACCAGGTTCCCTCGTCCTGCTGGCTTCACCTTGGTCAGTCGTCACACCACTTCTGCCACGTCCCTCCACCCCTACATCTGCAGCAGGTTCCTCTTCCCCTTGGTGTAGCCTCTGTCCTCCATCACACCTGCAACACCTCAATCCTCAGGTACTCTACGTTTGTTGCCGCAGCATCGCCTTGGTCTTCAGTGCCAGCGATGTTGCTGGATTCCATCGGCTCTCCATCTCCTGTGGATCCTTCGGCCTCTTCTCTGTCGGTTGTCCACAACAGGGATTATCATTAAACTTTGCCTTGTGGAATTTAATTCTTCTGCCTCCAACTGTATTCCTGCAAACTACATGACAATGGCATAGTATAAGAAGTCTGGTTACTTCAGATATACAGTGCATAAAAACAGGAAACTAGACAGAAAATAAAGCTCCAGTATCAAAATATACAAAAGTAAATAACAAAATTCCACACATTGCTTTCCTTTTCATTCCATCAAAATATGTGGTCAAAATAATATGCACTTTTTTTTTTTATATATTTATAAAAGTATTTTAACAGTGTTTTGCAATGACGCAAGGCAAACACATTCTTTGCACAGTGTGGAAGATCATAAACATGAGCATTAAAGAAACATAAATATTGCATAAATTCACCTATGAAAATCTGCTCTCTTTGAATAATATAATATTTTGACTCACAGTCAATAAGAGAAATAAACATTGCAGAATAATGAAGGCCCTCAAAACATGGGTAGACAGTAGGGGTTAGATGTAAAGCTGCACAGAACTGGCACAAGTTATAAAAGTGCAGCATGTGTATAAGAGGGGTCAGCCAGATGTCTGATAGCACGTACAGTTTTTGGTTCTAGGCAACGAATTACCCACAGCATTGAGTTGAGAAATGTTATCCAAAGTGATAAAACACTGCAGTCATGTGCATCTTTACTCTCAGCAAATACATGTAAATCCACATTCAGGGGTGTTTATTTTAGCTGTTCAAAGAAACATGCTTAGCAGTAATATGCACAAAGTAAAAGTGAAGAAACTTTGCTCTGAAACTGGCCTTGAAAAGATAGGACTATTTAATCATGTGGTGCACAGACCTGACGGACAGTGCTGAAACATGGGTCACATGGGAAAACGATGAGGTGGTGATGTCACTGATCTGGCAAATAGCTTCAGTCTTTAAGGACCTTTCCTTTAAACCATCCTTCAAAACGATTCACTTATTCACACATTAAATTCAGCCATAAACCATGTGCCATGTGTGTTATGTTATGGTTACGTTTCAAACAAAACATTATTATATGTTTTTATAGTGGTTGAAACAGCGGTTGAAACAAGTTGGCATTTTATGTGCTTTTTCCCACCACTTCATTTATTTTTTTGTCTTATGATGATGCACACATTCTGAATAGAGGCCCCATATTATTTTGTGGTGTAACACATCTGCTAATTGTCTGCAACCTTTTCATCGTTCGGCACAATGCTCTAAAAGGAGCAAGTGTATCGAATGTCTTGACCTGTGCTAGAACTCCCTGACAAAAACAAGTCATGTGGCCTGACCTAGTTGAACTATTTTCTGCCATTCTCTTCCATAAAAACAACACTGTATGAGGTCAGGGAGATGCTGGGCTTGAGCGCAATAGTAGTTTGTTGTTTGGATGCCTGTTGGATGACATCAGCTCACACAGAGCTTTCCCCTCAGCCCTCACAGCGGGAACAGTGGTTTTCCATACTATTACCTCTGCCTCGAAGGAAAGCCCCACTGATTCTGCATTACCACACCACCCTCTTTTACCTTAAGAGCTCTCTGTAAACGGCAAATAAATCACACTCAACCGCATGTAGCTGATTCATAACATGGACATTTATGTCTTTGGAAGGAATAACAGCAGTTGTCAGGGGAGAAGCATAAGGGCCAAAATAACCACAGCAGCTGATGGAGAGCTGATTAGCAAGATAACTTAATTCAAAATATGACAGCACACATGAAACATATGGAATTATGTATATTCATATCATGAAATGTACAACTTATTGATAATTGTTTTCTTCTTATGTAGTGCACAACTTTATTTCAATGGCAACTTTCCAATGTGTAAGTTAAGACTCTCTATCTCTGGAATGGTTAATTTCAGAATGGAAAACATCTCATGTTACGCTTGCAACCATGGTTCCCTGAGAAGGGGAACAATACACTACATCTTTGGGGAGACACTTTGGGGAACGCCTCCAGTGTGACTGGTTTCTGAAGTACATGATTCAAATGCGACAATGTCATTGGCCATTGTTGTGGAAATTTTAATTTTTCATATGATTTTTACCTGTATTCTTGTGAAATATGATGCTTATGGAACATAGTATGATGTTGGCTTAAGTGGTAATGTTAAACATAGTGTTAACATAGATGTTAGAAATAGAAAGAGCAAGATATTGTATGGGAACATGCAAGATGTATGTAAAAAACATGTCTGTGCTAACAACGTGTGTAAAGTTACAGCCGCTAAGAGATGTTCCTAATATGGTAAAAGGACAGAGGCTTCGGCATTGGAGGTTAGAGATATAAAAGTGAGGGGAAGCTTTCGTTCTTGGTCTTACACTTTGCAGCTACTTGTGTTTCTGTATGACCTGTCTAGCCTTTCTTGCAAGAAATAAAACCTTTAAAGACAATTGGACTATTATCTTGTATGCAGTAGAGTCGGGTTGATTTTTTCCACAACACCAGTGACAGCTCATGATGTAGCAACGTGTGTGACCGTGAGTACAAGTGGGCACCTGTAGTACACTTCAACAACTTCTTTGTCTGAAGGAGAAACAGGCATGCCTGAAGCATGGCAAATGAGACACTGTGTCTCATTTCCTTTCTCAGGGAAACATGGTTACATGTGTAATCTGAGATGTTCTCTTTCAAATGGGAACTCGCACTGCAGGAATGAGTACCCACTCCTAAATGGCTATGACAAGCACAACGAAGGCTGAACAGACTTAGATGCCAGAGACCAATCCCTCACTCAGGTCAAACACGGAACTGTCAGTGACACTATTCCCTATGGCCACAACCTAGGCCCATGCCCTATGCAAGGAAAATCCCTTACCATGGTGAGTGACAATTCGCTGCTCCAAGGGCAGAGCTCAAGGTGTGGTAATGCCAGACTCCCTGACAGGCATTACTTTTAAGAGAACAGTGCAATCGGTTCAGTGCTTTTTCCACCAACATGAACTGGGTGCTAGTTCAGAGCCAGTGTGTGGCGACCAGGGCGGGCGAGAGCCGTGAGGGAAAGGCGCGAGGCCGGTGACGCAAGTGATAACAAGCATCACCTGGGAGGCGCACCGGCCTTGCGCCGTTCCCTTACGGCTCTCGCCCGCCCTGGTCGCCACACAGTGCTTTTGCAGCTTTGGAGTTGGTTTGAATGACGAGCTTTCTAAGAACTGGTTTGCCTTTCCACGGGCTAGAGAGCCACCACAGAGCAAGGTCTTATGTCACTGTATATGTCTCATCTTTCACAGCAATGCTAGCGCGGTAGTGCCAAACACAAACACGCCAGGCTTGTTCAAGATGCATCTGAGCTGTGCAGACCAATTAGCGCACAACACCAAAGCACCGCGAGAGCGAACCAAAAGCACAAGGAGTTGTATACTTTCCAAATGCTCTCGCAGCACCCCGATCGGTCCACGCAGCAATGATGCATCTCTAACCAGTCTTCCATCAACAATGGCAGACGTTGAGTTACTATTGATGCTCATGGCTTTGCGAAACACGGTGAATCCAACGCATTCAAAAATGTAAAAAAATGGCAGTCACAAGTTTCTGTTCATCTTGTTGGCAACAGTAACCTGCCCCCAGCCCCTGACACAAGTGGTTCTTACTTCCAGACGAGTAATGATTTGGTGCTATTTACGAGCCACTTTTCTTGGTTCAGAGCTGGTGCTTTGGGTGTCGAAAGACAAAGACCTAATTGAAACTAGAGGTGGCCAGCCATACACAACCTTAGAGACAATTTAACAAGGTGGCCTCACAGTACTGTGAATTTCGTTAACGAAAACTATGATGAAAAATGTTCGTTGACAACCTTTTTTTAAGACCAGATGATGAGAGAACACACCAATTTCATTTAACATTAACGTGACTAAAACTACACGTGCAATGGTTGACAAAAAAAGACAAGACTGAAATGTGGCTAAAAGACACTTGACCAAAATCACTCTTTTGAAATCACTTTTTGCTTTTGTCGAATAAAGGAGAAAAAACATTACAGACTGTCTTTATGAGCGGTCACGCTTACGGTTGCCAGATTTCCAGAATTTAAACCCCCCTATCAGAGCTTTTCTGTTAAAAGAATATGTACATTTTAAATAGTATTGTCAGTATTTTTGCCTTATTTTACACAAGCTGTGTTTCGTGAACGAATCTGTGGCTTTGAACTTATCGTCAATGAATCAATGATCCATTCATAAATACAGCCGCTTGATTTGATACTGAAAGAATGAATGACTCGATGATTCACTCATAAAAACAGCGACTTACCACCACTTACTGGTGGTTTTAATGTGATATTTAAAAGTATCACTTTGTTTTTGTCATCATTGTATTTATTGCATTTTTTTTACATATATATATTTAAGGCATTATTTATTTTACAAATGTATTTATGAAGGTAAAAAAAATGTTGGTAACTGTAGTTTGAAAAAAGTAATAACTAAGAAAAGTAATAACTAAGACTTGACAAAAATGTGATGACTTTTCGACGACTAAAACTAGACTAAAATATGAAAGACTAAAATGACTAAAATGTGACTAAGACTAAGGAGCATTTTCATCTCAAGATAAAGACTAAGACTAAATAAAAAATGGCTGCCAAAATTAACACTGCCTCACAGAGGGCCAAACACTTGAACACTTGTTTTGCTGTAATCTACCAGCACAAATGGAAAATGTATTCGCATGAGATCGCATTACAGCGGATAATTCAAATGTCACAAAAGTGTGGCTCATTCACCTCTACCTGCTCTAGCTGCGTTCAAACACGTGAGCCGTAGGCTATGTTTCCCCCAGTACAGCAGCACATGTGTTGTTTGTATTTTGCTCACGATGTGGTCAGAGCTGGACTTTGAATATGAACACATGCTAGCACATGAACGCATTTCTCCCTTGTGCTTGGGAGTTTGTTGTCATTTTCTCCGTGCTCATATATTAATATTTATTATTCTGTATAATGAGTGTGCTTTATGTCTCTGTTTCATTGGTTGTTCTCTCCCCTCTTCCCCCCCTCTACACTCCCACTTTTCCAGAGCTTTACATGCCCATTTTAACCCTCTGTGGTCTGTGGATTTTTGGGGCACTGGAGAAGTTTTGACATGCCCTGACATTTGTGCTTTTTCAGTTGTTCGTAAACATATTAATGACAAAAGTGTCATTACACTGTATTCAGCACAAACTGGGCTACAATAATATGTGTGGAACATGAATGTACATGTTTGTGTTTTTGAAGGAATAACATTTATGTGTGGTTATTGAAAAAACAAAAAACTTAAGTCACTGAAATAAGGCCAAAACATATATGAAATCTGTATTCACATGACTTCTGGGTATTGGAGGTTGTAGACTAGAGTTTTTGCTTCAAAATGATGTAAAAATCATCATGCCTTCTCGTTCATATAAAACAATAGAGAGATTTAAAATTTCTAAGACACTTTTTGTCAAGAAACACAGTATGCGTGAAGGCGTGAATCATCATGAATAATGCTGTAATTGACACCTGAGAAGACAAAAGATTCGCATAATGAGCTGTAATGACCTGCATATTATTGAGCTCTTTCAGTCAGGTAGGCTGTGAAAAACCCTCTGTGATCATGCTGATAACAGGATTAATGTCCACTCTGGAAAAAAAAAACAAACATGATTTTTGTGATTTCATGCATGCATGTATTATTGCACATCATGTGAAGATAATTTTGTATAGGCCTATGTTAAATTACAGTACCAGTCAAAAGATTGGACACATTTTTTTAAAAGAAGTCTTAAGTCTCTAACCAAATAATGGTTTTCTATTTGAATATACTTTAAAATATAATGTATTTCTGTGATGCAAAGCATCTGAACATTCCTACCTCTATGGCATTTCATATAGGCTACTATATTTGTTATATTATATAGCCTAAATGTTAATGTGCAGTTGACAAACTATACATCATTAAAAAGATCTAAGACTCAAGCTTCACATTTTGACTCTTAAAATCTTATACTGACCGTAATTTCTTAATATGCTTAAAAGCATGCAAATTTTTTGGAGAAATATTGATGGATTCTCATATGTTTATATCAATTTTCTATACAGAGGAGTAATATTTTTTCAATATTTATTGTCATCACTGTGAGCGCTGGATACTGTGTTTTCAATTCATACTTGCAGCCGGAGGGCGCTCTGTGCACCTTTAGTCCACAAATATCTTAGTAAAAGAAGAGGCATATCATGTGACATTCCAGGAACTAACAGGCTTCCAGAGATCGCTTTAACATACAGATAAACACTTTTCAAGAAATCAAATACACAATTGAGATGATGTATGCATATATTGCCTCAGAATTTGCGTCTGAATAGCGCTCACTCCGTGGGCGTGGCCGCATTAGTAGATAATGAATCACGGGCGTCTGACATGTGTCTCTTTTCATACAGATTACATAAACAGAGAATTTTTGTTTTCGATTTGACATTTCAACGTTTATTTAGACATAAGTCTAATTTTTTTGTGATTAGTATTCACTAAGTTACACTTCATTTTCTGAGAACTATCAGATTAGACTTCATTCAGAGTGAGACGAGAGATCACGCATCATGTTTGTTTTCTTTATTTTACAAAAAGCACAACATTTTGTTTTTACTCTGAGTGTACACAAATAAAAGGAGATATTCCACAGATTAAAATGGTGTATAACTCTTAATTGTATGTGAGTATTTTGAGTCTCTTTCACACTAAAAAAAAAACGAGGTGGTATCGCCGGCGATACCTCAGACTCCAGAGTGTGAACAAACATTTTTGAGCTTTGAGGTGTGAACGACAAGGGTAAAACAGCCCCCCCTTTCACGGCCCTTTAACCCTGCAATGGTCACGATCGCCGCCCCACTGCAAGTACATCAAAAATTATTATTCCTCTAGTGCCACTCGTGCGGAGTTTGGAGGCCTGGTTAACACTTCCCAACCCATCGCGTTGGCACTAAAGAACAGTCAGACTTGGCTATCTGATTCATATTCGCCAAGTGCCCGCCCAGGTTCAGCGGCCTTCTCTTTACATTCTGACATGTGTTTTATTTGTATAGCACTATTCAAACAACACATGTTGACCAATGTGCTTTACAAATTCTCAGTATAAAAACAAATTAATACAATATTATTAATAACAATAACACACAAGAGGATTGGTTTGGGGCGATAGACCTGAAGGGCTGTCCCTGTCACTCCCTGTCTTCACTTAAGTGACAGGGATAAGAGCAAACTCTCCCCAGAGACATGTCCAAGACTGGCTGTGGTGCTGTGTGCAATGGGCGTGCAGCGTCAGGCTCCTGGAAAGGACCTCGACTGCAGAGGCACATCAGCTGCCTTGTGTTGCTAGCAATAGTGCTGGCTCTGCTGAGGATTCGACCATTGATCCAGGGCAAGCATGTGTTGTTTTGGACATACAACATGGTGGCAGTAGAGTATATATAAACTGCCAAGATGGTTTATGCTCATGACCTATGTCACAACTTATCCACCATCTCCTCCTCTCAAGTCAGCCGCGACTGAAATCACTGCGGGCAACGCACATTCCAGGTGAACTCAATTGTACAGCTGACACGCTCTCGTGACGACTAACACTTCAGGGGAAGAGAAGAGTCCATCCCTAGGTGGTCCAGCTGATTTTGAGTTGTTTCAGTGAAGTGCAGATAGACCTGTTTGCTTCCCAGAAATCCGCCCATTGCTCGCTGTAGTATTTCCTGACATAGGCCCACCTCAGCACGGACGCGCTGACACACAGCTGGTCCCAGGGCCTTGGCAAGTATGCATTTCCCCCAGTAAGACTGATTGCACAGACATTGTACAAAGTCAGGAAGAACGTAGAACAAGTCATGATGGTTGCGCCGTACTGGCACATCTGGAATTGTATATCGAAGCTCATGCTCCTTGTGACAGCCCCTCCCTGCCAAATCCCCCTGAGGAAGGAGCTTCTTTCTCATGGACAGGGCTCAATATCTGGCACCCGTGCCCAGACCTTCGTGTCTGGCCCAGCGAGATGCAGAAGATTTGAAAGGGTTATCACTAGTGGTGATAGATAACATCAATCAAGCTAGGGCCTCCTCTATGAGGCCGGCCTATGTTTGGAAGCTATCACTAACTGGTGTGCTTCTAGAGGAAAAGACCCATATATATGTGCAGTCGGGTCAGTGCTTTCCTTCCTGCGGGAGAGGTTGTAGGGCCGCTTGTCCCCTTCCACCTTGAAAGTGTATGTGGCTGCTATAGCGGCACATCACAGTGCAGTGGATGGTAAGTCTTTAGGGAAGCACAACCTGATAATCGGTTTCCTCAGAGGTACCAGGAGGTTAAAATATCTTGAGTTCGGTCTGACATACTCTCACGTGACCCTGAAGACGCCGGCTGAGCTACATGCCCAAAGTTCCCACTACCCCTTTTAGGGACCAATTGGTGAGATTACAACCGCTGCCTCGGGATGAGGTAGACCCAACCTTGTCGTTGCTGTGTCCAGTACGTGCCCTGCATGTTTACTTGGACTGCATGCAGAGCTTCAGAAGATCTGATCAGCTCTTTGTCTGTTTTGGGGGACAGCAGAAGGGGAAGGCTGTCTCCAAACAGAGGAAGGCCCATTGGATTGTGAATGCCATTACCTTGGCATACCAGGCCCAAGGTGTGCTGTGCCCTTTAGGAGTGCATGCACACTCTATGAGAAGTGTTGCATCCTCCTGGGCTCTAGCAAATGGTGACTCTCTAACAGATACCTTTAGAGCAGCAGGCTGGGTGACACCCAATACCTTTGCAAGATTTTATAATCTCTGGGTTAAGCCAGTTCATCCTGTGTGCTATTGGGTACAAACAGGTAAGTTACAGACAACAGGCCAGGTATACTGCTTGCACACAGTGCCTTTCCCCTCTTTGAAGTGATAACATGTGCTTTTTTTGTTCATGTCATTTCCCTGGACCGGTGAACCCTAGACGTCAATTTTCCCTCAGCACCCTCGACAGTCAGATTTGGTGGAAAAATTCAATGCCATGCCCAGTAATCTTGATGCCTGCCCTTTTCAGGTCAGCCCATATAATTGGGCTAGGTGCTCCATATGTAGTGATTCCCTGAGGGTAATCCCATATGATGTATTGTCCATAACAGTAAACCCCTGTTGTCCCCTAGGCAGAGCTTCTCTGCCGCAAGTCTCTATGTTTGTTGTAGTTCCTTCCTTTTCAGGTAGGGCCTACTGCATGGACCTCTTTCGAAGTGTGGTACTCCCAAGTTGGTAAGTTAATGTGAAATATTCTCCACATATTAACCTCCCTTTGGGTACGATGTGGTTTCCGTAGTGTTATTTTATCACCAGCGCTAATTCTGGTCTTTTATTTTTTAAAGAGAAAAGATCAAAAAGACAGACTGAAGCAACCCATCCCCATGGTAAGTTCTGTCCTCTCTGTCCCCGTAGTTGTACAAAGAACTACATTCTTACATGGGCGTTGGGTAGGTTATGATGCTGTGAATGCTCTTGTTATCTAGCATGCAGGGCTTGCCGACATCTGCACCACCAAAACCTCGTAACACGGTTCAGCTGTTGCGGTGTTTTCCCCAGGGGACCCCTAGTTTCAGTCATCGACACCACATTGAAGGGACTAACAGAAGGGGAATGTTTCGATTACTATTGTAACCTCCATTCCCTGATGGCAGTGGTTGTGTCCCTCCTGCCACAATGCTTAACTGCCCGCTGAAATTTCCCAGTCTCAGCTTCTTAGCACAAACCTGAATGAGTGTACATCACTTATCACAGTCTCCCTTTTATACCTATATGTCTGGGTGAGTGGCATGCAAAGTCCACTGACCAATTCTCATTGGCCTTTTCTCAAAGTATCAGAGGTGTTTAGGGCTCCCAAGTGCAACCCCTAGTTTCAGTTCTTGTTTGTAAGCCAATTCTTTTTTAATGAAAAAATACAGAGATGACATTTTACATGACACAGGCTGTTTTCCAGGGAGAGGAGCATACAGACATTTCAAGTCAAGTCACCTTTATTTATATAGTGCTTTATACAATACAGATTGTTTTTAAAGCAGTTTTATAGTGATAATAGGTAAATAATGCATACAGCGTTCTTTCAGCTGTACAGCAGCTCTAAAAGAAAATAGCGTCATTGTTCAGCTGAAGTCCTTTCTGTTTTGATTCAGTTCAGTTGTAACGATCCTCAATTATTAAATTAGCTCATTTCATCTATAAAACAGTACTGCAGAAAATAGTAACATCATTGTCCAGTTCAGTTCTGTTCTCATCCAATAGTGTCAGTATAGTCAAAACAAAAATATTGTGGAATAATATTAACATTTGGACCAATTCCAAGGTCAGATTCTGTGAAGAATAGGCAAAAACTAAAATCAGCTAACATCAATTTGTGCACTTTACTCATGCTGTACAGTAAGACTATAAAGTCTATGTTGTTTGGTAGACAACCTTGTTTTATAACAGGTGTGACTCTCAAACTGTCCTGTTTACACAGCAGCTTATACAGAAGAGCAGTCTTACACACATCCACCATTTGTGACTTCATTGCATAAAGGTCCATTCACAGCAAGGTGGATAATGATATTGATAAAGATGTAGTTCTAAAAATCATTCTAAATATAAAAGAATAACACCCAAACTAAAATTATAACGGCACAGAGAAATTATATTGTTGGAATCACTTCCAGAATGATTTTTTTCCCAGCTGATGAATGATAAAAACATTGAAAACTATTTAGAATTATTTAAATGGCACATTTAAAGTGACAGATGACATAACTGCAGCATCTGAAAATCAAATGTGCTTTAGCTATATTTATCAAAAAGAAAAATGGATGAAAAAGCCAGTTATTTAAGTTTTGTTTTATATTTTTCCAGAAAATGACATCACTACATGTAGAAAATATCAGCATGAGGTGAGCTGACTGTAAAGATCAAACAAAACTGCCGCCTGGCTTATTTCATCCCTTTTAAATTCCCTTCAGTCACATTGCTCTCTAAAACTGGAGGTTCCCTATTTTTTATGTAGCTAATACAGATGATTCCTTGTCTCACATGACTTGATGGATGATGATTACTAACTTAAGTTCATAATGACCCTCATACTGCAGAACTACACTTAGTAAATACTGTTACTACACTAAGAGACTCACTAGAGAAGCTGAGAGTGAAAAATCCTTAAACAGTCACACTGAGTACAGTGGCTTATAACACAATAGGTCATGGTAAATTCATCTGTCAATAAACCTCCTGCTAATGGCTTTGTAATCTAGCCCAGGATTTGGTACTGTACAAAGTCCAACAAAAGTGAGATAACAATGTCCTTTTGGTGAGGGTAACAAGACAACTCATTGTTTACAATTGGCTGTAGTTGTCAGTAATGTGACAGTAGGACTATTTAGTACATCAACTGTCTGTGTCCCTAGTCTAGAAGCAATTATTTGTCCTGTTTTGGTTGGAGGGACAAGACAGCAGGCTGTAATGCAGTTCAAGGAAACATCAGGGCAGCTGTTCTCCAGAGCATGACTATTGGCTTCTCCTCAGCCTAAATAAAAGCTTGCAACATAACAGGCCCAAGGATTTTCCCATGGATGCAAGCCCACTGTTTACCATAACTGTATTAGGAAGTCCAGCTGTTGAACCTCTATGCTGAGTTAGAACATGTTTACAATCAGGTTAAAGGCTATTTTGCCTGGTTTTATTGATTTCAGTGCATTCAAAACCTCAGGGGTATTCTGAGCCTCTTCATGAACTGGATAAAAAACTTCAGCAATGTTGCAGTTAAACTGATGGTATTCAGCCTGGTGAAACAACATTAAAATGTATATGTAAGGCGTCTGAAAGTATGGGGATTGCATGTATTACGTATTTCATAAAAAGGAGGAGAAAAGAAGCCAGTTCACAGAGAGTAAAACATTTTCACATACAACTGTTTGTAAATCATTAGTTCTTCAGCCAAGTTCACATTTTTCTAAAATAACTAGTCGAATGAACACGTTACTCTTACCTACTGCTGTCTTCACACTGAAATAACATGATGAAAGGTGTTTTTCTCCATAGTGCTAGACAGTGAAATAATGTGCAATGTCCTAAATGAGTCCAAGAGCAACTAGCAGGAGATTTCCTTTCTGATGTCTCTAATAATCTTCCCAGTTAATCATTTTCTCATGGCCTTGCCGTACTAAACAGAAGTAATGTTAGTCACCCCTTGACCTTTTAAATATCACTCACCAAATTCTCGTCAGCTTTTCTTTTTTTCCCACAATACAGTTTGTTGTTTTCACACTGTGGCGACCAGGGCGGGCGAGAGCCGTGAGGGAACGGCGCGAGGACGGTGGCGCGAGTGTTAATGAGCTCCACCTGGGAGGCGCACCGGCCTTGAGTCCCTCACGGAGGAGCTCCAAGAGCATAAAAGGAGGAGCGACTACAGTGAAGGACAAGAGAGGACCAGGCCTGGACTTTATTTTATGTTTTATTATGTTTGTGTGGCCGGCAGACGTCCGCGAGGGTCTGCCGGCATTACTTTCGTTTTGTTCTTTGTTTATTTTTGGAATTAAAACTTTTGTTGAATGTTAAAAAATAAATAAATAAACAAAGAACAAAATGATAGTAATTTGTTACACAAATAAAAATAATAAATATATTATTATAATATTATAATAATACTTAATACTTATTATAATAAATAAAACATAAAATAAAGTCCAGGCCTGGTCCTCTCTCATCCTTCACTGTAGTTGCTCCTCCTTTTAAGCTCCCGGAGCTCCTCCGTGAGGGACTCAAGGCCCAGGTGAAGTTCATTAACACTCGCGCCACCGGCCTCGCGCCGTTCCCTCACGACTGTCGCCCGCCCTGGTCGCCACACACACTAAAGGACAAGATCCCAAAATCCACACTTTTGCTTCAAACTGTGTTTGCATATCCAATTTTAGGAATGAAAACAAGTGCAGGGTCTCCATTTGACTTTTAACTTCTTTAAAAGTGGTGCTCAAGAAGCTGAAAAAGAGAGATTTTTGCATTCCACTGTGCTGATTTTCCATTGTTTTTCAATGTAAACATACAAATGATTGTTGCGCTTGCATCTAGCATCTTTTTGATGTGGACAACATAAGGCTTTTTTATTATGGTAAATGGGTTCATGCTATTTGCATGCAAATGCTTCAAAATGTGTTTGCTGTGTTTGTGTTGTGAAGTGGTCTTAAATTATAAAAGGAAAGACATGCCAAAAATCTGTGGAACACACGATTCAGCATTTGTTTGTGGTCTCAGTGGCACTGCTACACTAGTAATCTTTTACCTACTTCTTGCCTGAATAGGAGAAAGAATTGTGAAGATTTATTGTATGAGAGGTGTTTATAACTGGTAAAAATAATATCAGGAAATAATAAATCCAAATTTCTTGCATGTGTGATGATGGGCGCCATTGAAAACACCTTAATTGGGACAGCATTCATGTATTTTATTCTCTTTTACTGCTGACTCGTATATTCATAAATATCACTGTCTTATTATATCTGTTTTACTTCCTGTCTGCCCCTCTCTGGCTTCCTGTGATGTGTCAGGACTGCTATACCTCCAGTCATCCTCCTGACCTCTCTGACAGGAGGCCTGTTAGACAAGTCAGCCAGACAAGGGTCCCGAGTGGGCCTGGCACTGGCACAGGGCACCATCCTGTTTCTTTGCAGGCCATTGTTTTCCCGCTCATCTGCAGGGTGAGGTCTCACTGACTGCACGCGAGCCATCCGTGCATCCTGCCTTCATTGCACGGCATGAAGAAAAACACATTGGCTTTGCTGCATCGCACAGACACCATGTTTTTAAGGCCTAGAGGTATTTGTGTATAGTCTTTATTTGTGTATGTCTTTATGCTTTCAGACCAAAGTCACCCAGATAATGATCATAATCTTAAATGTAAAATATAAGTGATCACGAGAAAATGCTGACTACTCTGCTCTTAAAGGTCAAGTATAGTTCACCCAAAAAGGGAAATTCTTTCATGTTGTTCCAACATATTCTTTTGCATTGCAAAGAAGAAAGAAAGTCATACAGGTTTGGAACAAGACAAGTAAATGATGAGTGAATTTTCATTTTTGAGTAAACAATCCGTCTGTGTATCCCATGATAAAACTACATAATAATACAAGGTACAGTACAATTACATTTGTTGCTTGTGAATTACAGGACATGTTTGGAATAGTCAGGGTTAAGACTTTACTCTTTCATGCATGTGCATCTACATGGGGTATTGATGATCCATAAATCTTAAGTCAAGAAAAAAAAAAAAAAAAAAACAGTAATCAACAAAATTGTCCTTGGATGATGTGGTCAAGAAAAGCAGTCCAGTATTTGGTAACTATGTAACCTCACAGAGGTAAACAGACAGCGCAGCCTCATTTGAACCCCAAGCAACCTCTTCATCCATCTGACATGCACAGACTTGGCACATTTGTTATATGGGCCACATGGAGGGAAACTCTTTGGGAAGTGTGATGAGAGCAAGAGATCTTTTCAAGGCGGGCTATTATTCTTTGATAACCAGGCTTTTGCTTTTGGCCTCCCTTGTGCTTTTCATTAAGAAAGGAATCACCTTGGCTTTGCCAGGATTTAATCAGAAACAGCCCGCTGCAGCAGCTAAGTAAAACAGGCTGGACCTCCATGCTCTATACAATACACAATAAGTGACAAATTTGACCACAAGCTGCAGTGTATATATATATATATATATTAAAACTCATTGCAATACAAGACTCCCTACTTGTCAAAACCATGGCATATAAAAACGTTTTTGGCAACTCACTGGGATGACTGGGAAGTTTATGCCACTGATGATCGGACTTTCAGTTACTTCATTAAAGGTGAACAACATTTGTTAAGTGTGTTGATGCTAAGCTTTGCTGTGATGAGAGGTTTTATTCCATCTAACACTTTATGTAAACTGAGCTGCTTTATGCAACATTATGATGTGTTGTTTTGCAGCGTGAACTAGAACAGCATGTAGTTGTGCTGTACAATCTTATAAAATGAATAAACTCTGAAATATTATTATTAAAATGTCAGTGTATTACAGAACATTTGACTAGGTACAGTATAATGGCAAAAAGTCAGAGTGAAGATTTCAGTTTAATGCAGAAATATCAGCTTATTTCTACATTTTTTTATTGTCAGCCCTAGTGAAAAAAAGTATGCTAAGTATACTTGCAGCAAGACTAATTATTAGTATATTTAAAATGTGTTAATGATTAGTTCATTTAAAGTGTGCCATTTTGAAACAACTAATTTTGTACTAAATATATTTAAATTTAAATTAAGTAGTATTAAAATACAACTTTAAGTATATTTAGTATACTTTTGTGTGCTAAATTGGAACTTCAAGTATACTTTGTACACTTTAAGTATATGTCTGTGTAGGGACTAACATGCTTGATTAACGATATTAAAATTTACTTAATTTGTATTATAAGTATACTTTATTTCTGCCATAAGTATACTTTATTTCTGTTCAGAGTACACTTTTTGTTATAATTACACTTTATTTGTGATTTAAGTACATTACAAAATAATTACGAGTGTCTTCAGAAAACACAAGCAATATACACTGAATATATTATAGTATATACTGTATGCTCAGTACCTTTGGCTTATTCCAAATATTAAACATTACACACTTTGCAGTCAATAATACACTTTGTTATTACTTATACTTTGTATAATATAGTCAACATTTGAAGCGGATCAAAACCTTTAATCAAAGTTGTCCTAACTTTTTTGATCCACTTCAACTGTTGATTATTGTACTTTGAATTACATAATCTCACACAATACAGTTTATATTTAAATACAGTTGAACACATTTTCCCAAAGTTGAATGCATTTGTTTTCAAGGCCACCAAATTAAATAAAATATAAGAACATCACTAATGAAGAGACATATTCATTAACAAATCCAATGGTTTTTATTTAAACTTAACATAAAGATTCAGCAAAACGTACCATGTTTTTTAAAAAATACTGGACCATGGTGACCCTCTATACACAAATACTAATGACACATTATATTCCATTTTCTGATGAGCTTCTCATTGTGTCTGATGGCACAATGATGACCGCAGAGACTCGTGAAGAACAGCATCTGTTGACAGAATATACCAAAGCTATAAGACAGCATGTTCAACTCTTTATTCACAGAAAACAAACCCAAACTCTGGCTCATACTGGATAATCTATGCCAACCACCATTAAAACACATAAACAGATATTAGCATGGTACTTTACACAAATTATTTCATTTTTGAATAATTTGTGCAAAATGATTAATCTAGAGCCAGCTGTATTCAAATTCCATCTGTTTTTTTAGGTGAGTCAGCAAACTGGAGTGTACGGAGCCCCTAAAGGGACATGGTGGTAGAAAAAAAATGGGAAGGAAGGAAATTTTACGTAGTGGTGGAAAAAGATTTGGTATGGGAGGATTTTTTTTTTTTTTCCAAATCTTTTGCGTTCCCTCGCAAAGATTGCATTCCCTCGCAAAGATGTTTTGTGTTCCCACGCCAAAATGGTCGTGTTCCCTCGCAAAGTTATAATCGTTCCCTTGCTGTGCGCTCGGACAAACACTTACTCTTTAATGTCCTGCTGGCTGGCAGTAGTGTTTCAGTTAGTAACATACAATAATGCACACAAATAATGTGCAAATAATAGTTTGAACTTGTTGGGCTCAAAAATGCAGTCAGTGCTTATGTCAAGCAGTTCAGTTGGCAATATATTCACAGATTCGAGCTTCGAGCTATAAATTGGTCTCTATGAGCAGGCGGCAGAGATACACGCCTGGCGGTCCCTTCAGGCATGTATCTCCGCCGCCTGCTCATAGAGACCTATTTATTATAAAACACATTTGAGGAAAATTGGGTTGTTGTAGCTTGTTATCTAGGTTATTATGATTGGAAGTAGCTGCATTTGTGTTTTAACAACATTTAGCTCACGAGTTATTAATCCGGGAAACTCGAATCTGTGAATATTTTTTCCAACCGAACTGCTTGACATAAGCACTGACTGCATTTCTTCATTTTTGAGTCCAACAAGTTCAAACTCTATGAGCCGCGCATTATTTGTGTGCATTATTAACGTATGTTACTAACTGAAACACTACTGCCAGTCAGCGGGACATTAAAAAGGAAGTGCTTGTCCGAGCTCACAGCAAGGGAACGATTATAACTTTGCGAGGGAACGCAAAACAGTGGTTCTATGAATGGTGGAAGCCTGCCAGAGATGGTCAATGCATGATTGAAGGAGTCAAGTCTCATGCATCACATTGAAAATCTCGTATCAATTCGGTCAATGTGACTTTAACCAATGACATGTAAAAGGCTATATCAGCTTCCAAATACGTCACGGTCTGTCTCTTAGTCATTTTCAATCCGAGTGACCAGAGACTCTGGCGGTCTTCAACCATTCATAGAACCATGGTTATGTCAGTAACCAGCGTTCTATTTAATTGTTCCAGACCGCCAGAGAGGGTCAATACAGGGTAGAAGACAAATATGTAGCCAAGTCATGAGGATATGAAGCTCAAGCATTTCCTGTAGTAGTAGGGGCCACATTAAGTCTATAAAACCTTGTGAATGTGCAGGGTGATGCCCATGTAGCCACTGCACATATATCTGAAAGAGGCATACCACATGATGCTGCCCAAGAAATGGCCACTGCCCGAGTCGAATGACACTTAACAGATGCACGCAACACATGGCCTGTTGAACGATCTGCCTCACCAATAGTCAGTCCCTCCAGGATTTCGCAATATTTTTTGTGATTTTTGCAATTAAAATGACTGATTATGTGGTGGTCATTTCCAGAAATTTTACAAAATCTTACAGGTAAGCCACAGCAATAAGCAAATGCCTAATTATAAAAAGTTCTCAAGTAATTAAGAATCAAGTAAACAGTTAGCAATAAAATAAGAATAAACAAATCACAATAGGACAAATAAATACAACATAAAGATATAGATACAAACAGTGCTTTAAGTTTTGTACTGTTTGTTTTTCCCCTGTTGTTGTTGTTCTTGATTAATATTAAAGACACAGACAGGAGTGGGTATATATTAGGTTGTGTTTACTTTAAGACCTACTGTAATGAGCGGATCCAACACTGACACAGGTCCCAAATTTGTTCACTCAAGACATAACCACAAAGATGGACATTTAGGCATAGTTATGTGTGTATTTGACCGTTCAAGGTCGATAAGCCTAAAAATATAACACATTTCGGTATGCACGCACGAGCGATGACAGGCGGCAAACACATGCACAGAATCCGCAGCCAGTTCGTCAGTGTGTCAGAGCCGAATTGAGTTTGTGTAGCCTATACAGCACTTTTATCAACTCTTTTAGAGTTATCAGGCATATCATACTTTTTATTTGTTATTCATCCATGTCGCGTAATCGCTTCACCCACTTCTTGGCAAGGATGCGAGACGACAGGTGAGAAATATTTGCTTTCACTTTCACAGACTATGCACAGACTACATAGCCTACCGTGCATGCACATTGCACAACGGTCTGTAGGCTATCCTAGTGAAAATAATGCATTGCAGCTTTTAAGGATTAGGAATTAGGGATAATTCAATTAGATCATATTATATATTTTTGTGAATAAAAGTATTTTTTTGCGATTATTTTGATTATTATGCAGGATCGCAAAAAATGTCAACATTTTGTTGATTTTGCGTTGTATTCAGCAATCACGGAATCACAAAAAACTGGAGGGACTGAATAGTGTCCACCACCCAGTGAGTGAGCCTTTGCTTTGACAAAGGTGCACCTTTCCTTCCAGGGCCAAAGCAGACAAAAAATTGGTCTATGGTATGCATGAGGCAGTCTTTAATTCATACTGCCTCAACATACAGATTGGATATAGGGCCGCCTTGTCCTCCAGTATAAACAAGGCCAGCTGAATAGGTTGGTTTGTGAATTGAGGTGACAATACCTTGGGCTGAAATGCTGGGTTTCGCCAAAGTATAACTTGATTGCCCTCTGGCCCCCACCTGAGACACTGCAGACTCATTGACAGAGCATGTAACTCTTCAACCCTTCTAGCTGATGTTATGGCTAACAGAAATGCTGTCTTCATAGAAAAGCTTCTAATATCTGCCTGTTCAATAACTTCATAGGGTGCTGAACACAAACTGTCCATCACCAACCGTAAATCTCACTGGGTACACACTACCCATAATGGTGGCTTTAGACGTACAGCTCCCTTAAGAAAAAACACCACCGGCCTATTTGCACCAATTGACACCTGCTCCATAGGATCCCGATAAGCTGACAGGGCAGCCACAAACACTTAAGCGTGGCTGGAGAGCATCCAGCATCCAACAAGTACTGCAGGAAGTCCAACATCACACTGATAGGGCAATTAACTGGGTTGAGAGCACAATCTGTGCAGCTTCAGACAAACAGCTTCCACTTACTGGCATAAGTGCGACATGTTGAAGGTGCTCTAGCACTCATAACCGTATTCCTTACTCCTGCTGAACACTGAGAGAGTACCCCAGGGGCAAGGGCCACAGCTTCAGCCTGTCTGGAAAAGGATGCCACAGTGCCCCCTCCATCTGTGAAAGCAGTTGTTAGAGTTGATAAGAGGCTGAACCAAGGGATTGCATGCCAACAAGGAGCCACTAAAATGAGCCTGTGACGCTTCTCCTGCACTTGTTTCAGAACGGACCAAAGGAGTGGTCTTCCTCCTGAGCTGAAAACCATAGGGGACAATATGTTGTTGTCCTGCTGGTAAAAAGGTCCATGGCCGCTATTCCGTAGCTTCTCCAAACTGACTGAACCATTTCCTTGTGCAGACACCATTCCCCTCGTCTTGGCTGTGAACGGGAGAGTGAGTCCACCACATTGTTGCAGCAACCTAGAATGTGAGTTGCTCTGACTGAAAGAAAGTGCTTGTTTGCCCACAACAAAGGCCGTTTTGTCAACCATAGACAGGTATTAAAAATACCACCGTGGTATTGTCCATCCTTACCAGAATGTGTCTCCCTGATAGTTCCTGCTTAAAATGTCTCAGGGTTAAAAATACTGCCCACAGCTCCATAAGATTGATTTGAAAAGTCCTTAACTGTGGGTCCCACCTGCCCTATATACCTCGGTGCTGCCAAAGTCCTCCCCACCCGCTGAGGGAGGCATCTGTGGTTACCACCTCCCTGCGTGCTGGAGGCAGCCCAATCAGCACTCCCCTTCAAAGAAATTTGTCCCTTCTCCAAAGTCTCAGATAGACAGCACAACTGGTCGTGACCAGCGACCATTAAAATCAGCGTGCGTTAATTGTGAACCAGTGACAAACATTTGGCTGTCAAACAGCATTGGAACGGATGAAGATGCAACAGGTCTAGCTGTATGACTAATGACACTGCTGTGAGACGGCCTACCAATCTTAGGAAGCTGAAAAAGAGCAGCTTGCAATGGACCTGGTACTTTGCTAAGGTTGTCTGCAACACCTGCCTTCTGCCTTCCATGAGGGTAGCTCTCATTGCCCTGGAATCCATTTGTGTGCCAAGAAAGCACATGCAATTGCATGCCAAGAAAGCACATGCACTGACCTAGGCAGCATTTCTGAAAATTAAATTTCAGACCCAAGGCAGTGACATGAGATAAACAGTGTCCTGGGTTTATCAGTGAGCACAACAGCAACACAAATTGAGTGCAATAGGTATTAACCAATAGGTTCTTACAACATTCACCTCAACTCCAGTGACTGGAACACTGCATTTGTGAAGACCCTCGATAACCAGTGGGTCTGAAACAATCCAATCCAATATCCAAGATGACTGAGATGTAATCCAAAGTCGAATCCAATAAACTCCAATGCAAAATTGCGTATCTTTGTTTTCTTGAGACACAGCTACTGTGGGGAGCAAATGCCAACCCAAAAAGCTGTGCACACTCAAACGAGATCTCTCCACGAGAACTAAAAGGAGACAGAACGTGACGTATTCGGAAGCGTGATTCCTTCCACCATGTATTGACTGTCTCTGGAGGTCTGGAACAATGAAATATAAATTGTATTTTCAGTAGTTCAAACTGGCTAGAACTGGTTGTGAATGTCTCATTTTTGGTCTTTGACACAAATCAACCAAAAACAAAACAGGTCTGAAATACGATGAAATATGATCTCCAAAATAAATGCTTCAATATAAGTGATAAATGTCTTGTTACATTGAAACATTAAATGTAGCAAAGAAATGAAGGACAAAAAGGCCATATTGGAATGGCAAGTGGTAGATGTTTGATTGTGTATATTGTCTTAATTTTTTAAGTCAACACTTGTCCCACTTTTACTTTCAATATTTGATTTAGATATTCAATTTTCCATGCCCACTGTACTACTGGTGCCTACTAAAAGGTAATTTCCATCCTCAAATAATTTGGAAAGGTTTGAAGGCTTGTCAAAATTAATAATTCCAGAGTCAAATAAGCTTTTATTTATTCATATGGCAAGTGCTGTCATATCAGAGTTGGCAATGGTGTATGGCTGTCATTCAGCCTGAGTGTTATTTCTGGTCTGTGGCTTGTGGCTGCAAGACTGTAAAGCTAAATCAAAAACATATGATGAGAGAGTGACAAAATAACCACATATTCAGAGTCAAACTTAGTGCAGTGAGGTCTAACTATGTAAAAGACTACTGAAATGGTACCCAAAGGCATGTGTGCACAGTTGTTGAGAGGTAAAACATTTATTCAGAGTCATTAATTAAGCCCGACTGCCACCAGACTGGAATTTATGTATCTGAATTTCAGATTTTTGCAGTCATGCAAGTGGCACTTTTAACTGTTGAGCTATCAGTGGTACTTGGAATGTTTGAGCTTATTATCTTTTTTTTTTTTGTGTGTGTGTGTGTGTGTGTGTGTGTTTTATTTTTTTCCCCAAGGTCCACTTATAATGTAAACAACCGTAATTTAGTTTTGTTTTTTTCATGACCATTTCCACCCTCTCCATGACCCTTAAACAAGGCTGTTTTTGAGGCTGTGTCTTTAATAAATGGCCCCTTTGCATGTGAAATGAGCAACAGCGTTTTTCAGCTCTCAGCTTCTGGGTTCACTCTTGTGTCCAATGTATTTTTTAACCCTAGTGTCGTCCTTATGGACATTTTTGTCTTTTTCAGTTTTTTTTTTTTTTCTGTGTTAATGCCAACGGCACACATTTTGGCACAAGTGTGTGTTTTTATTGGAATTTTACAATTTCATCAGCATTTCCTTTAATAAATCTATTCTGTACTAGGTACACAAAATAGTTACAGTTAGGACCTTAAGGACAAAAATATTCCCATTGAAACCCATTAAAACATCATTTATTAATCGCAGGGCCATTAAACTATAAAATGATGTTCTTTTATAGTTAATCTTTGTTAATAAGCTTTCATTCTGTTGGCAAGGCTTTAATTTTTTTTTTACTATTTTTGATGGTGCTTTTTTTTTTTTATTTTTTAGGTTTGACCTATAAAGAAAATATTTGCTTTATTCCTGTTTTCTGCTTCTGCATATTGTAGAGCCAATTAAATATTAAAAATTGTGTGTGTGTAATATTTGAGAGAGAAAAACTCAACTGTACTGCAAAAAATCACAAATCCAACCACTGTGTGTACCAGAGGAGCTTTGCTGGCATCTAATGGGAAAAATTTGGTACTGCGCCCAAAAAAAATCTTACTGAAAGCTCTTTTTTTTTTTGAGATATCAACCTAAAATTTGGAATACAACTTGTTTAGATTTATGGTGTTGATTTTCTATCAGTTTTTGTGTTCAAAAGGTTTTTTATTAAATATATATTTTATATAAAGTAATGTTCATAAACCATTTTCATAAACTTAAACCTCTATAACTTTTTTGTTTGTTTGTTTCACTTTTTAAACTGTTTTCTGTCAGGGGTCTTCTTTAAAATGAGACCAAACTTAAGTCTGTGCTCCAAAGCTTCAAGCTTTGAGCTTCAGTTTTTTTTTTGACATGGACATTTTTGTCCTCTAAGGACCTCAATTAAAAATTGATGTACAAGGGTTAACCTTCAAATCCTCCAATAACAGTAGTTCTTCTATATTGTTTATAAGCAATAGCATCTAGTTGCATGTATTACCCAAGGTGTGAAATTTTGGCTGGTTAGCATATAATCCAGTCTACAGGTCATGCAAAAGTATTTGTGTATTCTGATTTTTTTTTTTTTTTACGAAAAAAAAAAAATTATAACTCAAAATGTAATGATTTTTTGAAAACGTCTCCAACAATGTGTAAAGTACAGCTGTCAAACAAATTTTCAAATAGGGGTTTGCAAACCAAATCCATTTAAAAGAGCCAAGAAATAACTGCACTGGGAACTGGTACATTATATGTGAACTTCATTGGAAAGCCTTCGAGATCAAGGGTGAGCATATGAGAGTTTCTCACAGTCTTTCCCATATGTTCTCTCTGAAGCAGCTAAAGCTGATAGTTTAGGGCAGTCTAATCTGCCTCGATCATTTCCGCCTTGAGAGCAACATGGATGCCTCAGCGAGTAAAATCAAACACATACGTCAGAGGAGGCCATTTTGGTAGCTAATCCCATCCCAGAGGAAAGCTCATTAAAATGATGTGGACATGCTTTTCCCCACCCTTTTTTACAGGACTGAATCATGCTCTCTTTTATACCAACCAAGAATAATCTTTTTTTAAGATTCATTTTTAGGACGTTTTTGTATTCAGATAGGACAGACAGAGTGGACAAGAAGCAAAGTGGGAGAGATAGGGGGACAGAATCAGATAAGTGCTGTACTGCATATGACTGTGAATATAAATAATCCTATAAAATCTATAGTATCACACCATAAAATTTGAGCTTTTGCTCACATGAGCTGCTGCTGTGCAAATTAGTGTTTTTTTGCCGCTAAGGTGGCGAAAGCTGCATGGAAAGGCATGTTTTTCACAATTAGTGATTTGCTTGCATATTTTTTGCACATATTTTCTCTATGTTAAACACACAATTTCCTTCCATCAATGCCCTTTTGTCTTTATTCTGCACATTTACACACTTAATAGACCTTATTTACCAGAGAAACAAGCGCGCCACCATCTTTATAAAATTGTCTTTGAGCTTCCATTTTGTGGGTGTTCTGTACATTTCTATGGCATCGCTGTCAAAGAATAATTAGTTGGTTAAGTGGATTTACTTGTTGTAGAGTTAATGAAAGTTATCATGAGCATTGTTATGTTTAAAGCATATGTCTTAACAAATGTCAGTAGATCGGGAAGATTTTAAAACGAGCAGTTCATTCATAAATGTGGTACTACTGTGTTTTCTACTGTGTTTTCTTTTTCTAAGAAAATGTTTGTTTGTTTATTTATCCGTGTCTTTTTAGATAACTGGTATCAATCTCAGACAAAATAATTTGCCAGATCTATGGAAATCCTACTTAGAGGTTGTTCCACATTATTAAGCAAGTCACAGTTCTCATGCAATATGGGGAGGAAGAAAGATCTTTCTGAAGATGAAAAGCATGAAATGGTGCAATGTTGTGCAAAAGGCATGAAAACAACTAATATTGTGTGAAACTGAATGGAGATTATCAAATTATCATAAGATTTGTGAGTGATTTAGAGCACAGCAGAACTCAGTCAGATAAAGGCTTATTAATTAAAGTTCCTATCAAAAAAATAATTGTATTAAAAGGGCAGCTATAAAAAAAAAAAAAAGCCAGTGTTGAGCAGCAAACAGGTATTTGAAGCTGCTGGTGTCTCTGGAGTCTTGAGAGCCTCACCATGCAGGCTGGTAGTTGTGCATAAAGATGCATTTTAGACACCACTAACCAAACCTAACAAAGAGAAACATTTACAGTGGGTGTAGAAATACATTTTCAAACAGTTTTATTGCTGTGGTGTTTTTTTGCAGCATGAGATATGCATAGTGCATTGTATAAATAGTGCATTGTACTATGCACTATCCTCCTTTTTATACCATAGCTGAAAATGGCCAGTTGAGCTCCACATATCTTGCAAAAGTAATTTTAATACCCTCCATCTCACTTCCCAGTATTCCAGCCCAAATCATCACCCACCAGCTCCTTGCTGACATTGCAGTCTTGTTGGAATGTGGTGGCCATTCACCAATCATCCAGAAATCCATCCATTTAGACCATCCATTGTAGTACGGCATTAGTCAGTGAATAAAACTATTTAAAAAGGAGTCTTCATGTATTTCTAAACCCACTGTAAATGTTTCTCTTTGTTAGGTTTGGTTAGTGTTGTCTAAAATGCATCTTTACGCACAACTGCCAGCCTGCATGGAGAGGTTCTCAAGACTCCAGAGACACCAGCAGCTTTAAATACCTGTTTGCTGCTCAACACTGGCTTTTTTTTATAGCTGCCCTTTTAATACAATTAATTTTTTTGATAGGAACTTTAATTAATAAGCCTTTATCTGACCGAGTTCTGCTGTGCTCTAAATCACTCACAAATCTTATGATAATTTGATAATCTCCATTCAGTTTCACACAATATTAGTTGTTTTCATGCCTTTTGCACAACATTGGACCATTTCATGCTTTTCATCTTCAGAAAGATCTTTCTTCCTCCCCATATTGCATGAGAACTTGCTTAATAATGTGGAACAACCTCTAAGTAGGGTTTCCATAGATCTGGCAAATTATTTTGTCTGAGATTGATACCAGTTATCAAAAAAGACATGGATAAATAAACGAACAAACATTTTCTTAGAAAAACTAAAATCTGAATGTTTATTGTACTGAAATCTTACTGATATGTCAATTGCATAATAATTTGGAAAGCAGTGTAGAATGGGTTCGTCATGTTTACCGGCTACTGGAAGTGAGTACACGGGAAGATACCGGTTCCACACGAAGGCTATAGAATCTAGTGAACATGTTGGGTGTCACCCAGCCCTCTACAGATATCTGTCAGCGAGATGCCGTGCGCCAGCACCCAGGAAGATGCAACTCCTCTAGTGGAGTGAGCTCTTAACCCAAGCGGGCAAGGCACGCCTTGAGACTGAAGAGCCAAGGCGATGCCGTCCACTATCCAGTGACCCCAGAGGGCCAGCTGTGTGCCAGAGCATCCATGCCGAGAGTGCCCTTGGTCAGGGAATAAAACACCTGGCAATGGGCTGTATCAGGAGAGGCAAACAGATCTATCTGTGCAGACCCGAAATGCTGCCAGGTCAGTTGGACCACCTGGGGATGGAGTCTCCATTCACCTGGAAGCAGAGGCTGCTGTGAGAGCTCGTCGGCTGCAGAGTTGAGCACGCCAGGGATATGAATGGCACAAAGCGACCTCAGATGCTTCTGACTCCATAGCAAGAGATGGCAGGCGAGTTGCGACATGTGACGGAAGTGTAGACCACCCTGATGGTTGATGTACGCAACAGTCGCAGTGCTGTCTGAGCAGACCAGTACGTGCTTGTCTGACAACAGCTCCTTGAAGTGGCCTAGTCAAGACGTACTGCTAGCAACTCAATGTAATTGATATGCCAATGCAGTTGAGGCAGTTGAGGACGCCGGGCGAAATGAATCGCATAGCCAAGTCTGATAGTACGAATGAGCCAGTGGGATGGGCTGGGAAGCGCTAGCCAGGCTCCCAGACTCCGAGACAGCGGGACCAAAGGCACCACAGACTCGGACGGCATAGTGGCCCGAAGTGGGGTCGGATTCTGCGAAGTGGCAGTGTGTATGGGAGACGGCACAAGGGAGGCGGCCTCGACCAACACACTGGGACCTGCTGGCGAGATGAGGGGGGCTGAGAGTGGCGAGGTGGAGCACCGCACACTGCCAGCCGCGCCCTCTTGGGACCTGGAGGATTGGGAAACAGCTCTTTTTGTGAAAAGGTGGGTACCGCTGGACTCTGGAGATTCAGAGGCGGGATAATACGACACACAAATTCCCACTTCCTTGTTCTCTTGCCACCTCTTGGCTGGGGTCTGAGCGGGCTGGGCGCACGCATCCGCGACCGGCTCCCTGCTGTCTGGCGGGTGTAGGCTGCTGCTTTGCAGAGTTAGCAAGGGCGGAGGACGACACAGGCGGGCGCCCACGGCGACGAGCAGACTGAGATTGCGCAGCCGGCGTGGGGTGGAAGCAGCAGTGTAATAGGCCGACCTGAGACACGGGGAAGTCCAGGAACCAATACTTATCGGTCTCCCTCATGTCAGCCAAGGTCAGCCATAAGTGGTGCTGCAGGACTACTAGCGTAGCCATCAATTGACCAACGGAGAGAGCCGTCACCGAGAGGTCGGTGGCGGCACGCAGCTCCCCCAGCAGCTGTTGGTCAAGACCACTCTGGGGCATGTCAATGAGCGCTTTGGCCTGATAGACCTGTAGTAGGGCCATGGCATGCAAGGCAGAGGTGGCCTGTCTGCAGGCTTTGTAAGCTTTCTCTGTCAGACTCAGTGAGAATTTCCAGGCCCAGGATGGGAGATGTGGTTCACTGCGCCAGCCAGTGGTCGTTGGACACAGTTGCATCGCAACGGCTCGCTCGACTGGGGGGATCCCAGCGTACCCCTTAGCCTCCCCGCTATCCAGAGTGGTGAAGGCGGAAGAGGGACCAGGCCAGGCAGGAAACGCTATACAGCTATAAGGTAGCATAGCCGAGTCTTCTTCTTCCGAGGACTCCAGTTCACCTTCTGATGCCGTGATCGACATCTGTTCGTCCGCCGGCGCACCAAAGGAAATGACTGGTCACTCAACAGAGGGACCAGCATGATCCTCCAGCAACACCACAGGCTGCAGTGTTGTAGAGGTGATAGGGGCCCGTATAGCGGAGCTCGGCGGGGAAGCCCTAATCGTGATCCTCAGGTCCTACACGGCTGAACAGGGCATAGGGGAGGGGACCCCCGCTCCCTGAGAACCAAGGACGTGATCGACTGAAAAGGAACTGTGGGTTAGGGTTGTCCCAGTTTTAGTCAATAAAACCGTTTTATTTAATAAAACCTGAAAGAATTAAGGAATATCACACAAGTGTTGATGTGAATGGGCCATTTTGCAACACGTTTGTTGTGATCAGTTCAAAACACAACTCTGACAGTGGTCACATTTAATAAGAGTTCAAAGGAATTAACTGCTTAGTAGCTAATCAGAGTGAGAGGGATCTGGCCCCAACGTGCCTTTAATTGCTTCAAATTGGAGATGTTGTCACATTGTCCCCACACAAAGAGTTAACTTAAGGCCTGGATAAAATATAAGATGTATTTGTTACCTCTACTTTTCTCTCATGGGCCACATGGGCTCTTCACTGCCAGCAGCCAGGGGTAAACTCATTGTTTTTCCACATTTCTTTAGTGCAGTGAGAAAGCGTCTGTCACACACTTCTTTTCTGCACTTCCTCAAATCTGCCTGAAGTAGAGCAAGATGTTAAGTAAAACCACAACATTCTCAGACATTTAAGAGTCTCCAAATGCAATCTTGAACCATTTTAAAGTGTTGCAGCTCCCAGTGGGCCATGTTTAACCTGGCCTCCTATTTTATAATGTACCTATCCAATAAACCTTCATATTCTTTTACTTTCTCCGTAGATTGTCTCTCTTGACACTCAAAACAAATTATAGCAGGGGGGAAGGAGATCCCAGAAAGCCTCTTTACATTTCCAGATCTCATTAACAGAAACGGTGCTGTTTATATTGTATTAGTTCATCAAAACACAACTGTTGTATGCTCTACTCTATTGAAAACATTTTCTGTAAGCCCTAAACATTAATATTCTTGCACTGCCTTGTTTTTCTTGTCCTAAGTTTTTCCTTCATTATACTGTTTAAACATTCACAACCATTAGTATTCATTAGCAGATTTTGTATTTGCCACCTAGTACGCATTTGGCCTAAACAGTATGTCGTGCCTGCATCACTGACAGAGTTGTAAAACCGTTGGACATTGTCCATCATGTTCTTTTGTTGACCTACGATCTCTCATTCTGCTGGAATGTCTCCCCACCTCATATCACCGCCTGGGGATCTAAGCACCGCAAATAAACATTTTCTTCCTTTTATCCTCACTTTCTCCACGTTTTCTGCCGAACCAGAGAACTTGATGATTCCAAATAAGGCGTGTGGCCTCACACCGAATTCCATCTCTCAGGACTTGCCTATCGTCAAGTTGTCTGGCTCCGTATATGAGCGTGAGCTCTGACATATGCAGTTGCCCTGCAACAGCACAAACTCTTGTCCTCGTTCACTGTAAACATCTTTCCTTTTTAATCAATTAAATATGTCATCGTCGCTTTCCCGGTTTTCCTGGGGAATGGAGAGAAAGTGGACGGTATTAATATATCTATCAGGCCAGTCTGATCACATCTGAGAAGATCTGAAACAAAATAGCCTGGATGGAGGCCACGAACGGCTGAGATGATGCATGAGGCGACAGACAGCTAATCGGCCTGGCCATGGTTCTCAGGGTCATGTGAGCTGAAGCATCTTGTCGAAACCAAAGGAGAACTCTGCTTATCTTTTGCATGTCTGCAAATCTCTTCTTTCACACCGCCCTATCCTGTCTCCATACATAAGACGGGTTTGTCACACCATCGGTTGCCCGAGTCGCTCATGGCCTGTACTCTGTGACCTACTGTGGCTCTCCTTGACTTTCTTGCCCCTCCTTTCTGCCGTCTGAGAATTAGGTCAGGGAGGGGAAGCGCAGGCCTAAGGGTGTATGTACATTACAAGGGTAAGAAAAACAGAGCACCAGAGTCTCTGTGATCACTTTACACTCCCATTGCCTAATCTCATGCAAGGCTCCTCTTTCAGAGTGGGAAAAACAGCTATTATTATTTTTGCTGCCCTGCAATTCCATAGCAGAGGTTGGTCTTGGAAAGGAACTTGGTGATTAGGGACATGGAGGATGGAAGCCCTGCTGGCCGGCTGCTCCTGGGTTGTTGGGATGACGGGTCAACCAGTCCACGCCCTCCCACCTGATCCGAGTGGCTTTACCTCACAACAAGGGTAAGCACAGCTGTACAAGCTGGCTCAGGGCCAGATGGATTCTGGATACTCTAACTTTCTGAGTAGTCCACATGTACTGCACTGCATTCATTTTCATAATAGTTTGGTGAATAAAGTTCACACCCATTTGCATGACAGAGCTCAATTTCTGACCAGCAACACCATAATGCTTCACTTTATTTTATTTTTTTTACGATGTGATCAGAATTAAAAATGTGAAATTGGAAAAACTGATCTTTCCATTAGGTCTGTGACCAATTTTTACATACTTTGGCTTCTTTAAGGAATTTGTTCTCCAGGATGTGATACAAGCATAATATTTGGACTATAAATCACACCAGTGGTAACACACCATAACGCAAAACCTGCAACTACAATCAACTATGAATAACCAGTTTCACTTAAAGGTCACGTCAGATAAAACTCACTTTAATTTGGTACAAAGCATGCTAGGTAACCAGTATAGTTATAAATTAAGGAGATTTATAAATATATACCGGTTTAAAACACTGGCTCGTATACTGCCATCATTTACTTACCTTCATGTTGTCCCAAATCTACTTACCTTTTTTTTTCTGTAGAACACAAAAGAAAATGTATTTTTGTCCAATTAAAATGCTAAATGTAAAAAATGTTAATCCATTATGCAAAACTAATGTTATAAAAATTAAACCATATTGTAAAGTGTTAAAGTGTAAAATTTAATTTGGACATTTTATTGTAAGAACACAAGTAGCAAGCTGGTAGTAAGACACATAAAACAGGTCAAATGTTCAAATGATCAAAGGAAAAGAGCAGAAGAACAGCAGGATCTGAGGTGGTAAGAATTAGACAAATCCCACTCTCTACACAAGGATATAAATGCACATGTTGTTATTATTCCCTCTCTCTGGGATTGCTACCCCCCCAGCACCCCCCTCTCTCTCTTCTCCAAGAACCCCTCCCTCACCCCCAGACGCTTGTGGAAGCCAAACAGGGAGGTAGCGCTGTAACCCAGGGCTAATGAGGTGCCTGGCCTCCCCAGACACACACTTCCAAGAAGCAGACCAGCGGGGCTCTCTCTCTCTTAGAGAAAACCTGTCCTTCTCCTTAGAGGATTTTCTTAAAAAAAAAAAAAAAAACAGACCTCATGCTCCCAAGCATGGGGCACTGACTACTAGGAATGGCAAAGCCCACACTCTAAACAGAAACGAGACACAATTATTGGAATCATTTCAGAACCATTACAGCTGAACTGAAGAAGAAGTTTGCACAGCTCAAATGTAAACAACGTCTGTTCGATGCCGTCATTAGCGAAAAGCAGGGGAATAACACTCATGTTCTCGCATTCATAAATGCCATAATCAAATGGGGCCTGAAACAAGTTTGAAAACTCTGTAACCAAACAAAACTAAATTGACAAAATATGGCTTGTGATGCAAAAGCCTTTGAGGTTCAGGTTACCAAAACATTTACACACATTTGATGACTTTCTTTCTGTTGGCATCAGCAGGCTTTCACCAACATTTCGTGCGATGTGTACAAACTCTGCCCGCAGTTGTTGAGGAACGTTCTAGTGCATGATAGCATGTTTGTATGAACTTTTAATGTCATATTTTGGTTGTATACATTGGTCAAAATGGTCTGAGTCAGTTACTCTTAATCACAGTGATATGTGTGTCCTATAAAGCAGAAGAACAGCACTATTGCTTCAAGGGGCTAACACTGAACAATATACAGGGCATTAGTGTCAGCAGCTACTGCTTTGCATTAGCTTGAGAACTTTCCTGCTAAATGATCAATCTTTTCATTTTCCTTAGTCTTTTCCCAACAAGCCTATTACCCATGGTCTTTCCTATTGCAAGCAGTGATGTTTTTTCTTCTCAATGTAAGCACAGAGAGTGGAAAAAGGGCAAATGGTGAA
This sequence comes from Chanodichthys erythropterus, assembly GCF_024489055.1. NCBI lineage: Eukaryota > Metazoa > Chordata > Actinopteri > Cypriniformes > Xenocyprididae > Chanodichthys > Chanodichthys erythropterus. The sequence continues at coordinate 19,973,634 of NC_090231.1, read as the reverse complement.
GACTAATGTTGTAGTTGGACTCAACCCAAGCTTCCTCTCCTCTCATTTGGCTCATTAAAGTCAAATACAGCCTCCTTGCAATGCAAGTGTTACAAGCCCTCTAGTCTCCACACTGACCTGTTCATAAGCATGAAGGCCTATATGCTACATTTACATTCATTCATTTGACAGACTCACATTGCATTTAAACGTTATACATAAACTTTTTTTTTTTTTTTCATGCTTTTCCTGGGAATCAAACCCATGACCTTTAAGTGGCTTGTGTTGTGCACTACTGATTGAGCTACAAGAACACTGTGCAGTGATGTTTATCTTAAACTCATGAGCTCAAATTTTTGCATAAGATAAAACGTGATCGCTACCTTTTTTTTCACACCATTTCCTTAGATGACCTCTCCTGGCTCTCACATAGGGCAAGCAGCCAACATGCTGCCAGAGGCAAGTATCAGCCTTTCTTCAACGTTCCTTTGTTTATTTATTTTACCCTTCAACAATTCATTTGGCTGTAGACACTAATCTAGAAATAAGGGTGCATTTGTCAAAGTGTGTTGTGTCTGAAGATGTGTATGTTCATGTGGTGCAAAGGTTAGAGAACATGACACGCTGTGCGGCTGGCAGCAGAATACAGGCTCAGCCGCAGTAAATTGGAACTATTAAATTGAATCAATACATTCCACCCTGACAAGGCAGGAGGAAATGCCACTGGCAATCTGGCAGTGACAGTCAAGTATGTCCTCAAAGAGCTGTTCAAACCTATGTTGCATAATAGATGTTCTTCAAAGCCAAATGCACAAAGTACTGTACTTGACACTCGTTGCCGTGGAGGTGTGCAAACTGACACCATGAGGTTATATGGCAACAGTAAAGAAAATAATTTCATCCATGCTTTTGCTTTGACACTCAGCACTTATATGAAAGCCAAGAACAAAAAACACTTTGGGTGGGATCTCCTGTGTCTTCCCCAGCCTTGCAAAATCAAGAGCCACAGATATTTGGCCCTTGTCATGCACATTATCTCTCTGACTCTTTTATGATCACAATATATATTCTGTTGAATTGCACAGTCAGTTGGGTCTTTCTCAGCAATTCATCTCCCAGAAGTGCTTGTGGTCTGTGGTTGCCACTGCCGGACACTTTTTGAACATAATCAATCAGATCCCACTAAATTTTAACCATTGCTAAATGATATGTTTTTGTGTACAGTTACTGTCATATTTACTGTAATAAATTAAAAAAAAAAAAAAAAAAGAAGTAAAGATTACTAAAATTGTAATTTATTATTTAAAAATCTGTTTTCCATTATGAATGTTTGACCTTAAAAAGACAGAAATTGAACCCCCGCACTTTTGGTAAGGGCTGCTTAAGACCATTTTCACATTTCTGTGTGCTTTATAATCAACTGTTTTGTTGCGGATGTGCAGAACAGGAAATGCGCTCTTAAAGAAACACGCAATCTCCAAACCATCGTGTCAAAGAGTGCTAGCATTTTCTGAGGACATGTCAATGGTATATAAATGGGGACATGTCAATTCAAGCAAATCAAGCCAACCGTCCATTCAGAAACTGAGAAACCGAGAAATTTGACACAGGCTGATCTCTCACATTCAGATCCGGTTGATGCACAAGCTGGCTTGACTTAAGTATTTGTGAGTTTTCATGAGGATTTATAGTTTATGGACTGTTTTAATTTCGATAATCACATCTAGCAATGGAAAAGCATCGATGGCATCGATAAAAGAGATCTTTGAAAGCGAAACTAAAGTGATTATTGCCTCGGCCAGCGACGCAGTGGGAAGGACACACGAGAGAAGAGGACTCTGCGTTTGGTATGTATAAACTGTTTTACTGCGTTTACAATGCTTATAATCAATTTTGATTTAATTATTATTTTAAAATGTGAAAGAACAGCAACCAATATGATAAATTATTATTTTACCAAAAAAATGTCACAACTATACGTTTGGGATATAGCTTGCACACTGCACAGCTGTCTGCAAGTATGCAAACTTGAATAGAATTGCCATTTCAGTAAATCTACATTTTGATATTGTGAAATGGGTATTATTACAGTGCAAAAACTCTGTGTATAAACAGTAGTCTATTTGTTTCAGTGTCTGTTGAAGATTAGTAAGGCAGCAGCTGGCACAGCTGGCATCACATCTCCAGGAGGCAGACGGGTGATGCTGAGGTGATGCTCAACACAGGTGACAAAAAATAATGCACATATAAGGAATTATACAAATCTGGAGGATGTTCTAGATTGTAAAAGTCTTGTGTCTCCTGAAAGAATCAAAATCATAAAATGCCTCTTTTTTTGTTTGTTTATTTGTTCTATATTATAGCGCAGACAAAATATACCATAATATACACTTTTAGCAGTGTTTTATGTATTTTCGAAGGGTTTTCTGTAAAATAACACTGCAATACTGTAAATGGTATGGGGAGACTTTTTATTAAGGTATACTATATACAATATATACTATAATTGTTTTTTAATCACTTTTAGGAGTGTTTTATGTAACTTCAAAGGGCTTCCTGTAAAATGACACCAAAATTTTGTATTTAGAGCACTGTATGTGGGTATGGGAAGCTTTTCAATTCGTGTATGCCAAATCCAGGCGGAAATCCCCAAAATGGTCCCAGTGCTTAGGAGGTTAATGATCAGGCAAGTTTAATATATGATGGTGGTCCGATGGTGAGCCTGAAGTGGTGGTCTGATATCTGGAAATCTGATCTTACTATCTGGGCTTTTGCTTACAATTTGGTCCCCCCACTTTGAAAATGTCTCCTGCACCCCTACTCTTTCTTCATCTTAGTGCACTTAAAGAAAGACTCGGTATTTACAGTAAATGCAGATTTGTTAAAGGGATAGTTCACCCAAAAATGAAAATTTGATGTTTATCTGCTTACCCCCAGTGCATCCAAGATGTAGAGGACTTTTTTTCTTCAGTCGAAGAAGTCTAACTGCAACCGCTGCCGTCTGTCAGTCAAGTAATAGCAGTGATTGGGAACTTGAACAATAAGAGTCGAAAGAACTTCCATAGACAAATCCAAATTAAAACCTGCGGCTCGTGACGGCACATTGATGTCCTAAGACACGAAACGATCGGTTTGTGCGAGAAACCGAACAGTATTTATATAATTTTTTACCTCTAATACACCACTATGTCCAACTTCGTTCAACTTCCGGTTAGTGAGGTCTGATCGCGCTCTGACAACGGAAGTGATGTCTCGCGCTCATTGAAGTATATGGGCGAGACATCACTTCCGTCATTAGAACGCGTTTTTTGACCTCACTAACAGGAAGCTGAACGAAGTTGGACATAGTGGTGTATTAGAGGTAAAAATTATATAAATAATGTTCGGTTTCTCGCACAAACCGATCATTTCGTGTCTTAGGACATTAATGTGTCGTCACGAGCCGCAGGTTTTAACTTTGATTTGTCTAAGCAAGTTTTATTTACTGTTATAGTTGAAGTTCCCATCTACTGCTGTTATTTGACTGACAGACGGCAGCGGTTGCAGTTAAAAATCATAATTTGCGTTCGACTGAAGAAAAAAAGTCACCTACATCTTGGATGCACTGGGGGTAAGCAGATAAACATCAAATTTTCATTTTTGGGTGAACTATCCCTTTAATAAATTATATATGACATTTATTTGGATATCTAATTATGCAATATATTGCACTGCAGTTTACACCTATATACCCATTTTAATTTAAAGCTTTTGCAGTAAATGCAGGTCAGCCTCATACTGTGGTTTGAAATCAGTGAAATTGGACAAAATTCAGCATATGTGGTTTAATTTCTTATCGAATGCTTTATAACATACTCAGTCAAAATTCCAGAAATTCCACTTTTAATTACTTCAGTTGGAAGATGTGTTAGACTTCATGCAGTGCTGCAAAGACAGATCGGCATCTTACATGAAGCAGTGCATGCTGGCTAGAAATTTTGTCTGACTTGAGACAGCAAGTCACTGTGATGTATGGCATCTAAGTACAGCAACACTGTAACAAATTTCTGTAGTTTTCACAGCATTATTACTGTAAAATTAAGAAAATCCTTACTGTAGAACCTGTACACAGCATGTTGCTGTAAATCTGCAAAGCATCATGGTTAAATTTTAATGGTGGGTAAATTCTACAGTAAATTTATTTTTTGCTGTGAATCACAATAAAGAAATTTTGAGCAGGGCTTTTTTCAGCAGCAGAAACTGAGGAGATTCCACAATTTCTTTAGGATTTGTCTTCAACAAGGTAACTTTTCTCATATTTTGCAATGTTAGGTTAATTTACCAAGGCGTCCTCATGTAAATTCACTTGTGTTTAGGAGTGCACCAGGAGAACTTCGGTAAAGTTGGTTTTATATTCGCACATTCGAACCTCTGTATTCAATAGCCCTGATAATCACACTATATTAGACATTCAGTGGACATTCACAAGTAAATATGCCATTAAAACAATAGTTTGCCTATTTTGATCGACTGTGAAAACTGTTGTAAGTTGACAATCGTTGGTTGTCAATATCATGTAGCTGTTTAAAATTCGCAAAAATTAATTTATTGCACATTTATTGGAAAGTCTGAATTTATCAGAAGTCCGAATGTGCGAATATAAAACCAACTTTACCCAAGTATTGATATGGAACTTCACTGATATAAAATGGATATGACGAACTACATCGTTGTGTTGTGGCCAATCGATGTGTTGTCATGACCTCAAGTTCATATGTTCTCAAGGCCACAAATTTAGTGTAAAATAATCTACATGATATATAGCAACATGCTTTTCATTTTTTTGCTATAGTAACTGTCATTGGTTCATTTGCTTTCAGCTGTGTTTGATTAATTAGTCTCGTTTGTATTAACTAGTTAAGTTGTGCCTTGTCTCCATTCTCTGTTTGGTGTTACGATTATGTTAAGGTGAGTCACTCTGCCTGTTTATTGGATTGTCTTGTCTTTGGGGAATTTATTAAACTTGGTATTGGATTTATATTCAATGCTGCAATAGTATTTTTCTGTCTGCCGGCACACACACCCATTGTGTGACAATAATATAGTATAACTGTTACAATGCGTGGTTAGGAAAGTCACAAAGATGAGGAAACTTTCAAGGACAGACTTTAATGATGAATGCTTAGAAAACAGGAATAAAAAGAAATGCTTTCTGTCACTAGAACTGATGAAGACTAAGAGAAAACTGAGGGCTTATAAGCATGAACAAACAAAGGGACCTAATAAGATAATTAATGAGACAGAACAGGTGAACAGAATGATTAATCAAACAGACTGAGAAACTAGGTCCAACCGGGAAGAACCAAAAACAATGAAGACAGCATACATGTTAATATAATACAATATAATGTAATATAATGTAGCCATTATGCCATAATTGAAAATAAAAAAAAGTGTTTAAATTTATAGTAAATAAATAAAGAGCATAGTGAGCATTGTTGCTCCCTGATTTTCATGGTGCATTGTGGGACTTTTTAGAAAGTGAATATTTCAGTGCACTGGAAAGATTCTGTGACTGAGACAGCTCTTAAAATGGCTGACTCCCTGATCAGTGCTGATTACTGAAATAGGGAGCTGATTGAGGCCCACTCATTATCATGTCCACACTAGTTAATATGGTCAACATGGTAATATTAATGTTGACTGGATTATTTAATTTAGCCAGACCAACTTGTAATCATTGTCATCAAGCCACCAGTCTTGCCTTTAGTTGTCTACAATAATGACAAATTTTTCCACTGCAGGAAACGACTCCAGCCCAGAAGGAACTTTCCCATTCAGGAATAAAGTTGGTATTAAGGATTTTGATGCTTAAAATTCTACAGTTTTTATATTATATATACTTTCTGTTTTATTCATTTCCAATTGTATCTGGAAATTTTAATTCAGCTTCAACAAAGATGATGGATTTGTATGTTTAGGAGTGTTGTATACCAAATAATAAAAATGTATAGCCTATAAATGTGTATATAATGTAAAATATTTTATGCCTATGTTTTTTCACATTTAAAATGTTTAAAATAAATGTCATTTAGGGACAAAAATCATGTCTTCATTTTATAGTACACAATAAAAACAGTTTACAGTAATCTTATATTTGCTGTGATAAAAAAATACAGCAGTAATAATAAAATATTGTGAAATGTACGGTAACTTGCTGGCAGCAATTAGCAAGTAAGTTGCTGTGTTCTATTCCACAGTATGCATACTGTGAATGTAATCACAGTAACTATTTTGTTACTGTTTTTATTATTATACAGTAATTTTACTGTAATAAGAAACACAGTAAAAAGAAAATTACTGTGATTTGATTTAGTTATTCTTTTGTTACTGTGTTTATTATTACAGTAAAATTTAAGTTACTGTGATTACATTTACAGTAAGCATACTGTAGAATAGGACACAGCAACTTACTTGCTAATTGCTGCCAGCAAGTTACTGTCCATTTTACAGTGTTCTTCTTACAGTGAAGAGCAATTCAAAGGGCGGCTGACTCAGCCAGTGCAACTTCTCCAGAGCGGCTGCACAGGCTCTGATGGCGACACAGCTGTTTCACGATTGGCCGGATTCACAGATGACAACAGTGATGTGTGTTTTATAACAGTAAAAACTCTTTTCATGTAACCATAATGTTATATTGTGTTATGTTTATCACAATAACAAAAATATAGACCCACTTTATTGGTATTTAAGCCTATGTAGAATAGGCTTATGTTGAACTTTATTCTTGTACAGATGGCACTGTATTAAGCAGCGTACATGAAAAGTGTTTCTGTTGCTTCATTAAAACATCTGAAAAGTCTGTGTATTTGACAAATATTGCATTAAATCCATTTTGTCTGTGATAAAGTACACAAACACCATGCGAGCATCACTATGGAAACCAGAAAGTATCCAACTTGATGGCTTCATTTTCAGTTCTGCCCCCAACTGCAAGCAGCAAATCTCACCGATTGGTCTGTGCTGTGCTGCATGAAGTCATATCACATGTTCACAAGTGTTCACAGTTGTTCACTCTTGTTTTATACGAGCACAATACAGTCATGAGGATGTTTTGACAGGTAATGATATTTTATGTTAATAAACTGTGTAATAACAAATCTCTTGTTGGCATGCCAATTGCAAAGATTATATAGAGGGTATGCACGTGACATCATCGTTACGACTGCGGTTATGCCCACTTAGTGGCACAAAGACAGAGTGGCGGCATTGGTTTTCAGCATGAATGCAGCTTAAAACACACAAAACACATCCAAAACGGGAAAGAGCTTTGCGATTGACTGAACAAATAGCTTTGACCAAAAATCTGAGGTATATTTTTAAAGACTGCCAAAAGCTACAGAAAAAAGAAAGAAATGGATCACTGCAATTCACAGAAACAACTGGACTCCAGGCAGAGAAACATGAATTTGCAGTTATAATTTTGTCAAATTGTGAGGTAAAATCATACCCTATATATTGTATTGTTATATATTGTGTTGACAACTCATCAATTAAATATTTACCATTTTATATTCTGCATAAATGGGTGTTTTTAAATAAACACTGACAAAAACTATAGGAACTTTTAGGGCTGGACAATATTATGAGATATATATAACATTGATATAAGTGATTACTCAGATTTAAACCTACCTATATTGTAGTTATATAAAATATTCACAGGCAGATTTGCTTTATGTATTTCCCCGGCATCGAAATCAGGCACATATGAATGTCAGGAAACACGACTCCTGGCAATATCCATGGATTAGGCTTATTTGACAAGTTGTAAGGAACACTTTCGAGTCCAACCTTTAGTGTAATCGTTTTTTTTACTCGCATTTTCACAGTTTCCCCTATTAAATCCAGTCATGCAGCAGTTTTTTTTTACCACTCAGTCCAGCTGAGGGAGCGTGTTCTGGCGGGAAAGTGACGTCAATGCATATACTCTGTTGTATTTTGCAGAATGCATTAAAAAAACTATAATGTGACTGTGCCACCCTCACAATTTCAGTCAGGGAAATACCATGCTCTGTCATGAAAATCTAGATGGCGAAGGCTTATAGGTCCTTAACGCAACCTGCCAGCAATAACATTGTTCACTACATGGCACTAGCTTATTGATTCCTGTGGCCTCTGCAGCCAATGAGTTTGCTGCTCAACATTTAAATAGCTTGTCAGTGTTTGCTGTAGCAGTTTGTAGCGCATTTTCAGAGTTCCTCTGAAACCCTCCCCCAGCTCCACCTGTATAGATCTGCTACAGGTAATTTCATATGCTATTTGTGCAGCAACAGTATGCCTTAAATTCTCACAGCAACATGTCTGTGTATGTATTGGCAGTAGCAAGTCTATGTACTTGCTCTGCAGCAGTAGCAGAAATAATCAACAGCAGCAGTGTTCTGTTACAGATCCCGTCATTCCCGGACTCCATTTCCCATGATCCTCCCTGGCCCACACCTGCACTCACTCCACCACTCTGCCATCACCCACACCTGCAAATCATCTCCACACCTGCAAATCCTCTCCTCATCACCACCACAGATACTTAAGCACTCCACTCACCTCAGTTCACTGTCCGTCCTTGTTTGCAAAAGGACTTTCTTATGCTTACCACAAGAACCCTAGTTTTACTACTCCAATGTCTCCAGTGATCTCCAGCGTCTTCCTTGTTTCCTGTCTCCTCTTTTTATCCTGTGGCTTTGTTTGTGTGTGTCTCCCGTTCATCATCCCTTCTGCACAAAGAACAGTATCAGTCGACCCATCTGCTTATTCCCTCACCTGCTTTACTGTTTGTTAATGCTGTATGTCCAATAAATACCACCTACCTGTTTCCCGTTGTCTCCGATCTCCTCTGTCCGTAACAGTAGCAGATTCCCCCAAGACCAAATACATTAACAATGCCATATCCATTACCATGCTAAACTAGAGTTATCATGCTAGAAATGCATTAAATTACCCCACACAGGATCACCTGTGCAATCAGGACAATCTCTCTTAACAGGTCTTCATTTAGAATGGAAATTATAAAATTAAAATTCTTCACTCCAATCAGACTCAAAGAAAAAATATTAGTTTTTCTTCAAGTCAAGTCAAGTCAAATTTATTTATATAGCGCTTTTACAATTTGTAATTGTTCAAAGCAGCTTTACATATTAGAAGCACAGAAAAAGGGAAGTGGTTAAAAATAAGCTGTACAACCAAGCGTGGTAATATGTAACATATACAAGATGGTGCTACATTAAGCCAATGTCGGCTGACTCCCAGGGGTGGAAAAAAACCCCTAGGAGAAAAACCCAGCGTGCTAGCACTGGGAAAAAAGTCCTAGGAGGGAAAAAAACCCTTGGAAGATATATAATATATGTAAATGGATATGGAGATCAAAATCTGAATTATACATTTTTATTATAGAGATTAAAAATAGATTATATATAAATATATGTAAGCGGATACGGGGATTAAAAATCTGAATTATAGATGCAGCCAGAACTGGGTCTGTAGGCCCATTGTCTCCTGGGCTACGTTGTAGTCAGGTCCAGACACAGGTTCTCCATCTGATCTGGATACGGCCTGAATCCAGCACCCGGCAAACCTCAGGATAAGCAGAGAGACAGATATTAGCGGAGATGCCATTCTTATTCTGATGTACAGGTATATCTAGTGTTATAGTGGTATATCTTCAGTCACTTTGGTCCATTTCTCAAATCATCCTCAACATTTAAAAAACCAGTAAGGGCATTTCTCAAAACAATTCAAACAAACAGCAACATTGAAAATGCACACAAAAATACACTTTTTCTGTATAGCTCGGAACACACCAAGCCGACAGGGCAGTTTTTGTTCGTCGGCCGACTCAGTGTGTTCTGCACTGTCGGCTGAAGTTGGTCCTCGTCTGTTTTTTTCGGCCGATAGCTACTGCCATCTGCTGGTACGGAAAGGCACTTCTTCTTACGCAGGTGTAGAATGGTCATGCTACTTGGCCATCGGGTGTCGAGCATCGGTTTGGTGTGTCATGGCAACTTTGGACCCAGACGCTGCCGACGTGAGCCAACAGTCTGCTTTTGTCGCCACTAGTTCGTTGGTGTCAGCTTGGTGTGTTATGGGCTTATGGCATATATCAATTTCAACAGTACAAAGTTACACATTTTATTCTACAACCCCATTTCCAGAAATAGTGAGGTCAAACAATAAATCTGGAAAAAATCTGATCGTGATTAAACCAGAAAATCTCAAAATTTCTGAACAAAAACAATTTCTAAAGCAAGGGATCCTAAACATTAGATCGGTGACACCTAAGGCGGTTATTGTAAATGAGATGATCACAGATAATAGTTTTGATGTACTTTGCCTTACTGAAACCTGCCTTAAACCAAATTATTATTTCAGTCTTAAAGGGATAGTTCACCCAAAAATTAAAATTTGATGTTTATCTGCTTACCCCCAGGGCATCCAAGATGTAGGTGACATTTGTTTCTGTGATGTTTATCTGCTTACCCCCAGGGCATCCAAGATGTAGGTGACATTTGTTTCTGTGATGTTTATCTGCTTACCCCCAGGGCATCCAAGATGTAGGTGACATTTGTTTCTTCAGTAGAACACAAATGATGATTTTTAACTCCAACTGTTGCAGTCTGTCAGTCGTATAATGCATGTCAATGGGAATTCCATCTATAAGAGTCAAAAAAACATGCACAGACAAATCCAAATTAAACCCTGCGGCTCATGACGACACACTGATGACCTATGACATGAAACGATCGGTTGGTTTGAGAAACTGAATAGTTTTTATATCATTTTTTACCTTTAATACACCACTATGTCCATCTGCCTTGAGCATCTGGTTGGTGAGGTCTGAAAACACACTCTGATGCCGGAAGTGATCTCTCGTGTGTATATATCAATGAGTGCAAGCGTTCACTTCCGGCATCAGAGTGCATTCAGATCTCACCAACCGGATGCTCATGGCAGTGTTGCAATTATCTATAGAGATATTCTTAATATTACTCAGAAAACAGGACACGGGTTTAATTTGTTTGAAGTGCTTATGCTAAATGTTACACTCTCAGATATAAGAAAAAGGTCCCTACTATCTCTTGCTGTGGCTTCTGTTTATAGACCTCCAGGGCCCTATGGGCCCATCTCCTAAAAGAGTTTGCAGATTTTCTCTCAGACTTATTGGTCAGCGTCAACAAAGCACTGTTATCTGCCATATTGCAATGCATTATCAATAGGTAGAACAATTCTCCCGATATGTATAGATAGATTCACAAATCTCAGAGATGTCAAATTGATGTGTGTGTTTACATATGGAAGACAAATTTTTTAGAGTGTTTGTTCATCTGCACTACGTCTATAGGATGTTTCCTGTCAGATGTCAAATATACGTTCAGAAGATGTCTTTAAGATGTTTATGATTTAGAATGTATGTAATACTGACATCTTAAAGATGTCTATCAGATGTTTGTAAACAGCAGATGATTTCCAGATGAAGTGATCTTTCACAGACATCTTGCGGACGTACGTGTGCTATCTGGGATACCAATAAGGGTAGTTTAAAGGGGCTGAGAAGCAAGATGGGGTTGAGTTGGAGACTGACATTCCAAAAGTCATATGCAAACAGCAATCAACTACAGGCACACAAAATACAAATCAATCCAAAAATAGATATATTCTGGTGTAACAAAACACACAGGACAAGCAGGACACACCAACTCCGCTAATGAGGCACCCAGATCCAACAACAACAAAAGACAGTGTCATTGACTGTGGTACAGAGGTCTGTGTAGCCTATAATTTCCCAGACTATTTTGAGTAGGCTGAACTATCACCACCATAAATGAGACATTTTCAGCCCAGGGAAACACATTCTATTCTATTCTATTAAATGTTACAAGCAGATTCGCTACCACAGTGGTTCCCAAACTGGGGGGCGTGACAAGGCTGAGGGATAGTGTAGTCAGTCAGCAGATTATTATGCAAAAGAAACCAATGCAGGGTGATACAAGACCACACTCCATAATTATGAATGACTTATTATGCGGCCACATGCCATATAAGAAAATAATTAAACACAAAACATTAATTTGACATTTTAATTACCTCAAAATGATTCGCAGCACACGCTTAGCGTTCCGTTATCAGTTATGGCAGCTGTGGTTGTAGTTGTTGTCCTGCAATAACAGACCACTAGGTGGCGCGACTGAAGAATCAGAATTATTGCAGGGAGCCGTGTAAAAATATAAATGAACGATGCATGATTCTGCTCATGTACAAATTTTTGAAAGGGGGTGCCAAATAAATATAAGCAGATGATGAATATGCTTAAGATTCACAATTACCAAAACAAGGTGTCTACACCGGACGTGAGCGGCGCGGCGAGACAAAAACAAATAGAACCCACTGATGTTGAATCAATGCTGTGGATGCGGTGCGACACGACACGACAAATCTCGGACAACTGATGCCCTGTTCTATTTCTGATGAACTCCAGCGACACAAAGAACAAATGGATTTGCAATGTTCGCTTTGTAGACAGTAGTTTTTGCGATGCGACCGTCGCGTCCGGTGCAGTAAAAGGACAAGAAAATAACGAGACATATCTCGCCCTCCGATTCACTAGTAGGCTATAAAGGTGGGTAATAAGGCCGAACAAGTTAAGATGCCAAGTAGGCTATAGTTAAGTTGTACTATCATATACAATATATCACACACCAACAACTTTGAATTATTTTGATGTACACAAATCGAAATTCTTTTTTCTTTAATTTCAGACATGATGGAAGTGAATGAGAAGAGTGAAGTGGAGGAGAATCATCATGTCAAACCTGGAGAAAAAAAAAAAAAAAGTGAGTTGCTTAAAGACTGAAAGATTTTTTTATTTTTATTTTTTAAAGAAAAGAAGAACCAAGAAATCTTTCACCTGTAGGCTAGTCAGTGTGGAAAGAGTTTCACATACAAACATAGTCATGAGATTCACATGAGTATCCACACTGGAGAGAATCCATTCACTTGTGATTAGTGTGAGAAAAGATTCTCAAGGACACATTGCCTTGACTCTCACATGAGAGTTCTTAATGGAGAGAAGCTGTTCACATGTCATCAGTGTGGGATAGAATGGGATACAAATCTTAATCAACACAAGAAAATCCATACTGGAGATAAGCTGTTCATGTTTGAGATTCTGATGCAAAATTCACATGAGAGTAGGCTACATACTGTAGAGAGATGGGGCAAAACATTTCTTGGGTCATCAAACCTGAAGACACACCTGACAGTTCATATGAAAGAGAAGCCACATTCATGTTCTGTACATGGAAAGAGTTTTTCATTTTTGCCATATTTACATATACAACACAACATAACATAACGTCACTTCTGTTATGAAGGACAAATGAACTTGAGTCCTTAATGGTCTCGTCCAGTTTAAACGCAGTGCTACATCAGTCTGTAGTTCAGATTATAACTGTGATACTGTGATAAATGTGATAAATAACACATTAATTTACACTTTTAGTTAATAAAATACGTTATTAAGGAATTAATACATTATGACACACTTAATTAATAACAATTCATATATTACTTAATCTATTAATTATATAGAAACTTTATTTGCTGCTGATGCAGTAATCATTAATGGTTTAGTTCTTCATGAGTCGTACATTAAAACATGATTATCTGTGCATTAGTTAAACATGAATTAATGCATAATAATGCACCTGTATTGTAAAGTGTTACCAATTTCACAAATAATTACAAAGTAAATCCACCGATTGTTTTTCAGTATATATGTTATTACAGAACATCTTAAAAAACACAAGTCTCACCTCTGCTTTCCTTTTTGATTTCCTCTATCTGAGCTTTACTGATGACAAGTCTGATTTCTAGAGCTTTTATTTGCTTCTCTGTGGCTCCAAGTTCTTTCAGTAGGTCTATTTTCAAAGGTCAAGTCAGTTTATTGTTTTCATCTTTAGTACTCAATTCAGAGGTTGCCGGTTCTGTTGCGATAGTCAAACCTGCGGCATTCGGAGCGAATATGAGACATTTGTACAAAAGCAGAAGAACTGCTATTATTAACCTCATTCTTAATGCTTTAGCTAAAGCGTGTTATAGATCTGTGTGCTGTATGTGTTTTCATCAGAATGTTATATGACTGTTTCTCAAAAACTACTGTTGTGCTACCTTAATATTTTACAAATGAATGCAATATTAACAGATTATAGCTGTTAATGCTTTCCTTGGCAGCACTGATCTGTACAGAGCACTAAACTTTGGACTTAATAACAGATATAGTACTAGACATACATTCCATTATGTTTGCATTTTGTTTTTCTTTTGCTGCATTCAGTTTTTGTAATCAAATAGTTCACAACTTCACACTGAAAACAATTTAGTTAAAATACACTGTGTATCTGTAACGTAGCGGGAGTCATGGTAAGATCCAAATGCAAGCTTTATTAAGAATGTCGTACAGGCAGGGTCAATCAGGAGCAGACGAGAACAGCAAGGGACAGGCAGAATCGTAATCAGGAAACAGGCAATGGTCAGGACAGGCGGATATCATTCACAGAACAGTATAACAGGCAAGGGTCAGGACAGGCAGCAACGGGTCAAGAACGGATAACAGACAGGAACAGCAACAACAGGTAAAACAGGATATAAACGCTCGGAAATGACACACAAGGTAATCAAGACTTCGCGGTGAGGTGGTGTGTGTGACAGTCCTTTATAGTCCTGGTAATGAGTGGCAGCTGGGTGTGGTGATTAGTGTGGAGTGATTGTGAAGTGAGTGCAGGTGATGAGCAATGGAGGATCATGGGAAATGTAGTCCGGGATGTGACAGGAACAGACGTGATCGTGACATAACGCCCCCCTCCCGGAAGGCGCGTCCTCGCGGCGTAGATGACACCAATAGGGAGGGGGGGTGGGTGCATTGGAGCTCTAGTGGCGGACAGGAACGGAGTCTCCAATGCAGGTTCCCAGGCCGCCATGGCGGGTCAGTTGCTACGGGCAGCCATGGCGGGTCAGGTGCCACGGGCAGCCATGGTGAGTCCGGAGTGTCAGAAGGCCACGGGGGATCAGGTGGCTTGGGCAGCCACGGGGGATCAGGTGGCTTGGGCAGCCACGGGGGATCATGTGGCTTGGGCAGCCACGGCAGGTCAGGTGGCTTGGGCAGCCACGGCAGGTCAGGTGGTTTGGGCGGCCACTGCGGGGCAGAGTCCATAGATGACCCCAGCGGGTCAGAGTCCATTAGTGGCCATAACAGTTCAAACACCCATGACGGCAGTGGCCGGGCAGGGTCCCCACCCACAAGCTCCCCACCCCTAGGTATACTGCCCCCCCCCAAAAAAGTTCTTGGGGAAATCAAGGGAGGCATTGGCGGGTTCATGGGCAAGGAGCTCGGGTGGCGCCAGCAGGGCAGATGGCCTGAGTGGCAGCGGTAGAGCAAATGGTCCAGGCGGTGGTGGCAAGGCCGACCAAGGCTGCTCTGTCGCCGTATCAGGCAGAGCGGGCAGTTCGGTGACGGTCTCCATGGCCGTATCAGGGAGAGCAGACAGCTCCGGGTCGGCAGCGGGCTCGGGCTGCTCCGGGACGGCAGCGGGCTCGGGCTGCTCCGGGACGGCAGCGGGCTCGGGCTGCTCCGGGTGCATCCTCCAGGCTCGCAAGAACGACAAAACATAAAACGTGAGTACAGCCCTCTTGGCCATCACCGGACTGATAGGGAAAGCATGCAGAACTGGAGTGGACTCACTGGCTGGAACGGGTTCTGGAGTGGACTCACTGGCTGGAGCGGACTCTGGAGTGGATTCACTGGCTGGAGCGGGCTCTGGAGCTGGCTCACTGGCTGGAGCGGACTCTGGGGCAGACTCACTAACTGGAGCGGTTTCCGGAACGGACTCACTGGCTGGAGCGGACTCAACGGCAGGAACGGCCCCTTTGTTCACGGACTCTGCAGGGGCGGCCATCTTGTCCATCGCGTCCAGGGCACTTGAGTCCATATCAACTGACAAATTTGAGAGCGTTGAATCAGGCGCACTTGAGAGCGTTGAATCAGGCGCACTTGAGAGCGTTGAATCAGGCGCACTTGAGAGCGTTGAATCAGGCGCACTTGAGAGCGTTGAATCAGGCGCACTTGAGAGCGTTGAATCAGGCGCACTTGAGAGCGTTGAATCAGGCGCACTTGAGAGCGTTGAATCAGGCGCACTTGAGAGCGTTGAATCAGGCGCACTTGAGAGCGTTGAATCAGGCGCACTTGAGAGCGTTGAATCAGGCGCACTTGAGAGCGTTGAATCAGGCGCACTTGAGAGCGTTGAATCAGGCGCACTTGAGAGCGTTGAATCAGGCGCACTTGAGAGCGTTGAATCAGGCGCACTTGAGAGCGTTGAATCAGGCGCACTTGAGAGCGTTGAATCAGGCGCACTTGAGAGCGTTGAATCAGGCGCACTTGAGAGCGTTGAATCAGGCGCACTTGAGAGCGTTGAATCAGGCGCACTTGAGAGCGTTGAAACAGGCGCACTTGAGAGCGTTGAAACAGGCGCACTTGAGAGCGTTGAAACAGGCGCACTTGAGAGCGTTGAAACAGGCGCACTTGAGAGCGTTGAAACAGGCGCACTTGAGAGCGAGGCGGCCGGCTGATGCTTGGGAATTCCAGCCGCTCGCGCCGACATCAGCGGTGAATCAGCCACACTGGAACGCAACCCTCTCCACTCCCAGACAGATCCAGAGATGTGACGTGATTCAGCGGCGACGTGACTTTGCTCTGGGCGATCAACGAGGGCGTGACGTTGCTCTGGGTGATCAGTGGCGACGTGACATTGCTCTGGGTGATCAGCGAGGGCGTGACGTTGCTCTGGGCGATCTGCGAAGGCATGACGTTGCTCTGGGCGATCTGCGAAGGCATGACGTTGCTCTGGGCGATCTGCGAAGGCATGACGTTGCTCTGGGCGATCTGCGAAGGCATGACGTTGCTCTGGGCGATCTGCGAAGGCATGACGTTGCTCTGGGCGATCTGCGAAGGCATGACGTTGCTCTGGGCGATCTGCGAAGGCATGACGTTGCTCTGGGCGATCTGCGAAGGCATGACGTTGCTCTGGGCGATCTGCGAAGGCATGACGTTGCTCTGGGCGATCAGCGGCGACGTGACATTGCTCTGGGCGATCAACGAAGGCGTGACGTTGCTCTGGGCGATCAGCGGTGACATGAACTGTTGCTGTAGTGATGATAGCCGCCATCTTGTGCGTGTTACCTGGCGCGGCGGCCATTACGGGACTCACCATGGTGTCGCATTCCTCCGCGACACCCACAGTAAACTGAGAGCCAACAGTCAACAATGCATAGTCCATAAAGCTGCTAAGTGATGAACGCGGTCCCTCTCGTCTTAATTTATTCTGGAGAGGCTGGTTGACGCCATCACAAAAAAAGTCAATCAGTGCACAATCCGGAAGATCAGAGAGGTAAGCAATGTTTAGATACTCCTGCACATATTCCTCCAACGATCGCGTGCCTTGCGAACTCCACAATAGCAATAGATTAATGTCCGTACCGTAATGAGATCCTCCGGGAAAGCTGCTGGATCTTGGTGGTGGCGAAGTCTTCTGTAACGTAGCGGGAGTCATGGTAAGATCCAAATGCAAGCTTTATTAAGAATGTCGTACAGGCAGGGTCAATCAGGAGCAGACGAGAACAGCAAGGGACAGGCAGAATCGTAATCAGGAAACAGGCAATGGTCAGGACAGGCGGATATCATTCACAGAACAGTATAACAGGCAAGGGTCAGGACAGGCAGCAACGGGTCAAGAACGGGTAACAGACAGGAACAGCAACAACAGGTAAAACAGGATATAAACGCTCGGAAATGACACACAAGGTAATCAAGACTTCGCGGTGAGGTGGTGTGTGTGACAGTCCTTTATAGTCCTGGTAATGAGTGGCAGCTGGGTGTGGTGATTAGTGTGGAGTGATTGTGAAGTGAGTGCAGGTGATGAGCAATGGAGGATCATTGGAAATGTAGTCCGGGATGTGACAGGAACAGACGTGATCGTGACAGTATCAGCTTCAACACGTTATACAATATGATTATCATTATCACTATTATAAATTCCATTTTTGTAAGAAAAAAATGTTTAATGCATAAATTTTCTAATAATTTTCCAAAGCTGCCAAAGAAACTCAAGGTATTTAAATTACCTGTAGTTTGAAGCATCAAGATCTTCATGTTTTTTCACAAGATTTAAAAAGATCCTTCTCATTGTCAGCACCTCTTGGTTTACAATTATTCTTTGGTGGATGATTCTCTCACAGAAGCTCTTGTAGCTGGCATCAAAGGCTGTCTAATTTCTGAAAAGAAAATATTAAAAACAGAAAGTATATATATTATTTTATGTGCCATAACTATTTCACAATGGCTTCTATTTTAAATATCATATCAATAGTAGCAAATCGAAAGCAAATGACCAAGCAATTTAAGAATATTTTTTAAAATCTCAGCAGCTTTCAGCAAGAAATTAATTTGTAAATAAAATCATTAAGTAAAAACTGTTAACAGTTAAACAATATTGAGTTCTGGCTGTAGATGTATGTGAAACAATGCAAAACTGACTCTGACTGTACATTACATATTAAATAAATTATGTAATTATAATTGAAAATTAGCCATGTTACCCAGCATGTGGCATACAACTTCAAAGTTCAAACGTGTGTGTGTGTGTGTATGTGTAATTGTTTTTTACATACCATTTTCATACAAAGTATGCACAAGGCATGAAGCACAGGCCCATCTTGGGTCAGCTGTTCTTTTGTGTGTGTGTTGTTGTTGTTGTTTTTTTTTTACTAATCTAACAAGCAATTTACCATGCCTCAAATGAATCTAGCTGAGAAAGAGTGTGAGTGGGCAATAGTACTTCTTGAATATTGACAGCATCGTTATCAAGAAAGGTTACTAATTTAACATTTTCACAATTATTGAACAAATTCACAAAACAGTTGAGTCAACTAGAGCTCATTTCATTCACATACCACCTGCAATCCAGTTTAACCAGGTGCAGTCTCCACTGGTATATTGCTGTACCATGTCTATTTAAGTAATTGTCATTCTTTCAGTGTAAACATGCCTTTCTGTGTCTCTGAGGCTCATTACAGCAGGCACCAGGTTCACTAAGGTCAACGCTATTTGATTGGCACAATTAACATGGCACTATAAAAGTTTATTTAAAAGGAATGTTTATGTACTCTTCTATTGTTCATGGAAGCAGTAATTGTTTCCAGATTCAACTCTGTGTGAGTGTGTTTGTCTGGTCATGGTAAATCCTACATTGTGGGGAACAAACGTCCCCACAAGGATAGTAATACCAGATATTTTTTACCTTGTGGGGACATTTTTTTGCTCCTCATGAGGTTAGAGGATAGAACATAAGTCTACAGTTTGTACAGTATAAAGTCTATGATAAATATAAATATTGTATAGTCTATGGAAAGTCACCATAAAACATGGAAACCCAACTTGTGTGTGTATGTTGTGGGACAACAAAATGCTGACACTGTGGGTCATATAAAGATTGTCTGGTACTTACTTAAATGTAAAATAAATGAATAAATATCACATTATGCTCTTTGAAGACTTGGAATGTATTAATGCAATATTTATCACAAGTCATTTATTAAGATACTATCTAAAAAAAAATGATTCCCCCCTTGTACCCAATCGCCACATGTTTTTGGTTTCTTTTTCTGTGTAAATGCACAGACTTATATACATACAGCATATGCATGTCTGAGAAGGCCTATATATGGCCTCTTTATGTTTACATGTGATCTGTCTTTAACTACCACACAATTGGGATATGCCACTTTTTTAAGATCTGAATATTCAATACCTGAAAAAAAGATAATGCTTCTTGGCTGGTCTTTTATTTTACCCTGTAGCTAAGAGCATAGATAAGCAATTACTGTGAAGTGATTACTGGATGAGAGAAAGAGATGCCTGATTACACACAAATACAGAAGCCTTCATTGTCTGACAAATAGCAATTTGTAAATGTCTAAATCATGACAAATGGCACTCACAAATAATGTGGAATAAGCTCTCAGTCAAAATAAGGCCTGCACTTAGTCAGATGCTTGTCTGCTGTTTTCAAAGAGGATCAGTCCTATTTTTCCAGTTTATACGGCAATGGTCCAAAGAATAATAGGAAGATCCACTGACAAATATATAACTGCATCTCATACCAGCAGACCATTTCCCAAGCTTTCCTTCCCTTCTCAAATGTGTGCTGTATGAAAAATGGAAAAGTCACAAGGTGTTTTTTTATGCAAAGCAAATTATGTACCACATATTTGGACATATTATTGTTGGACAAACTTTATTCCCCCCCCCCCCTGCCTCCTCATGTGTCCTGTGATAGAGTATAGGAGGAAAGACACCAGGTGACTATGAATCAAACAATGACTAAATAATAAAATTCCACAGTGATAGCAGGATTTCCATTTAGGCCAGCTCTGCTGACAAGACTGTCAGTCTCCTGGGGCACGCAGTGCTGCCTTTTTGCCCCGAACTTGCTGTTGACCTCTACAAGGGCAAGAATTTAGCTGATTATTTAAATGATGCAGGCCTTGAGCATGTTCAAATAAGTGCAAACAACAACACATGTAAGAAATAAATAACTCTGATTATTTAAATGAAATGACTTTCATTCTGTTCCATCAAAATACAATGGTTGCCAAAGTGTCAGAATCCCTCAAGGCATCACATTAGAAGAGAGAGTCATGTTTAATTGACTTATGTTTACAACTGAGCTAACCATATCCCCAACCTGAGGCACAACACCTTGATCTGATCTTACAGACAGCCTGCTCACAGTTCAGGCTGAGTTTGCTTCAATGGTTTTATTATTATTATTATCAATAGAAATAATACACTTTATTCTCCAAGAGCACAAGTCAAATTACTTTACCTGGATCATAATAGTAAAAAAATTTATTATTATACTATTATAAACATAAAAAAAGTTTTTGTTTGTTTGCTGGTATGGTGGCTCGTGGTTTGCACTGTTGCCTCACAGCCAGAAAATTCCTGGTTCCAGTCCATGCTTTTTTGTATGAAGTTTGCATGTTCTCCCTGTTTTGTTGTGGGTTTCTTGGGTGCTGTGGTTTGCCTCACATCCCAAGAAGAAATGCAGTTTAAAGGTGATACAGAGGATCTTTTCGTCGACTGAGAAACCGAAGACTGTTAGTGAGTTTTTGAAATGAGCGCATGCGTAAGAACAGCCCCCCTCCTTCACAGCTCATTTCGAGGGAATGTGCACGAGTATTGGAACACGAGTGTTTACCACCGGCATTCGCTGTGTCGTGTTAGTGGATTCATTATGTCGGACTCACCGCAGGTAACTCATAATCTGCAGTTGTTACTCCTGTCTCCTGACAAAAAAATTGCATGCGGCGCCTGTGGAGTGTGGAAAGTTACTGGAGTGCGCAGCCGCGCACGTCTCACAAGGAACGTAATGGCAGTGATTGACAAGCCAGAGGGCCAATCGTTTACGCGATGTTCACAAACACAAATTAAGATATTTTAGTTGAAATCCGATGGCTCCATGAGGCCTCCAAAGGGAGCAATGTCACTTCCTCTGTCAAGATCCATAAAGGTACTAAAAACATATTTAAAGGTGCCCTAGAACTTTTTTTAAAAAGATGTAATATAAGTCTAAGGTGTCCCCTGAATGTGTCTGTGAAGTTTCAGCTCAAAATACCCCATAGATTTTTTTTTTCATTTAATTTTTTTAACTGCCTATTTTGGGGCATCATTATAAATGAGCCGATTCAGGGTACGCTGCCCCTTTAAATCTGGTTCTTCATGCCCCAAGAGCTCACGCTTGCCTTAAACAACATAAAAAAAAGTTCAAACAGCTAATATAACCCTCAAAATGGATCTTTACAAAGTGTTCGTCATGCAGCATGTCTAATCGCATAAGTACAGTGTTTATTTGAATGTTTACATTTGGTTATGAATGAGTTTGATAGTATGCTCCTTGGCTAACGGCTAATGCTACACTGTTGGATTGATTTATAAAGAATGAAGTTGTGTTTATGCATTGTACAGACTGCAAGTGTTTAAAAATGAAAATAGCGATGACTCTCTTGTCTCCGTGAATACAGTAAGAAACGATGGTAACTTTAACCACATTTAACAGTACATTAGCAACATGCTAACAAAACATTTAGAAAGACAATTTACAAATATCACTAAAAATATCATGTTATCATGAATCATGTCAGTTATTATTGCACCATTTGCCATTTTTTCGCTATTGTCCTTGCTTGCTTATCCAGATGTGTAATCCCTTTCATAATGTTAGGAACATGAGCTGGCATATGCAAATATTGGGGGCGTACACCCGACTGTTACGTAACAGTCGGTGTTATGTTGAGATTCGCCTGTTCTTCGGAGGTATTTTAAACAAATTAGATTTATATAAGAAAACAATGGAGTTTGAGACTCTCTGTATGTCTTTTCCATGTACTGAACTATTGTTATTCAACTATGCCAAGGTAAATTCAATTTTTGAATCAAGGGCACCTTTAAATCAGTTCATGTGAGTACAGTGGCTCAATATTAATATTATAAAGCGATGAGAATACTTTTGGTGCGGCAAAAAAACAAAATAACAACTTATTTAGTGATGACCGATTTCAAAACACTGCTTCAGAAAGCATCGGAGCATTATGAATCAGTGTATCGAATCGAGTCGTTATTTTGTTTTTTTGCCTTACCAAAAGTATTCTCGTCGCTTTAAAGTATTAATATTGAGCCACTGTACTCACATGAACTGATTGAAATATGTTTTTAGTACCTTTATGGATCTTGACAGAGGAAGTGACATTGCTCCCTATGGAGGCCTCACGGAGCCATCAGATTTCAAATAAAATATCTTAATTTGTATACGAAGATTAACGAAGGTCTTACGGGTGTGAAACAACATGAGGGTAAGTAATAAATGACAGAATTTTCATTTTTGGGTGAACTAACCCTTTAAGGGCAGTGACACACCAAGCGGTCGGTCGGCCGTCAGCTAACGTTTGAGCGTGTGAGCGTCTATCAGGCTAGTTTTTGCAGTGTGTTCCACATGTTGGCTTTAGTTGGGCTCACATCGATGGCAGTTCACCCAATTCAGCAGGTTGAATCAGTGTTAGGGCCATTTATTAAGAGAGGTCGCTGTGATTTGCATGTGTTTTCAATGCGCAAATATTTTCACAACAACATGAGCTGCCTGGAATGAAGAAAGTGCTCAGCAATGATTGATATGCAAAGTGGTAAGCAAGTGCTGCTTTGTTTATGGTTGGTACTGTATGCAGTCCTAGGCTATGTTCACACTGTCGGCCCAAATTCAACTATTTGTGTATCCAAGGCCCTGTTTACTCCTGTGGCCTGTTGCACAAAACCTGTTTCAGTTTCTACCCAGGTAAGTTTGAGATTAGTTTGCGCAAACTCTAGTTCCCTTTCGATACTTCACTCGTACTGCGTATGGAAAAAAGTCTCCCTTTTTCCCCGTTACTGAAGCCTTTTTCAATAACGCAGTGTAACTGCACCATCATTGGTTCACTCATAGACAAGTCGTTGAACAAATGACGGCGCGGCATAGCTGCGCGACCTATGGCGAGAAGCGCGCAAACTTTCCCGCCGAAATGGGCGGGGTTAAGGGCTATATAAGCAGGCGTTTCGCCATAGGATTTCAGTCCTTTCTCCTTCAGCGACGACAACGCATCTCCTCGCTGATCTCCGTCTGAAGCCAGGAAGCTCGCCGCCTTGAAGAAGCTCTCGCCGCCGTCCGAAGAGGCTCCCACAGCGGACCCAGCTGAACTCGCAGGTCGGAGACAGCGCCGGTGCCCTCGCTGACTGCCACCCCGAGCGCCGTCCTCGAGACGCCCGCCTCCCGCTTCCGGCCGCCTTCTCAGCGTGTCTCCTGCCGCCATCCGGCACGCCCCTTGAGAGCTTTCCCACGGCTTATTGCCGCTCTAAAGAGTGTTTTCCTCAGCAGTTCTACCGCTCTAAAAGAGCTTCCGCGGCCATCGCCGCTCTAAAAGAGCCCCGCAATCGGCGCTATAACGGCGGCAGCATTGTTCCAAATGCCGCGCTACTCTTGTGGCACGTGCAGAGCCCCTCTGCACGATGACGACGGACACATAGAGTGTGTCGCGTGCCTGGGCAAGTCCCACGTCGACAGCACGTTCGCTGGAGCCTCATGTCCGCACTGCGAGAGCATGAGCCTCGGTTCTCTACGCTCGCGGGTCGCCTTCTTCACTGAAGGCGATCTCGCCGCTCGCGCCCTCCCATCTCCTTCCTCCCGCGAGCCGGCCAGGAAGAGACAGCGGGGTAGAGTGACTCAGGGCCCGGAGTTGTGCGAGCTCACGTCGGCCCAGCCCCCGCGTGCCTCGCCTTCTCCCTCAAGAGAACAATCCCCCGTCATGTTCTCCCGACCTGAGCAGCGTCCCTCTGCAGATGCGAGCAACCTCGTCTCGTTTGGAGGATCTGACAAAGAGCCGGATGACTCCATGTCTCTTGCGGCTTCCGAAGCGGACGGATGGGCTGGCGAGCCGGACGACCCCGCTCCCCCGCCCCCTCTGGAGCCCATCGATCATGGCCAGGGTATGGATGCCGAGCTCTTCCGCATCCTATCCAGAGCAGTGGAAGAGCTAGACCTCCATCGCGTAGCCGCCTGGATGAGTGGTTCCTGCCAGGCCGCCGCCAGGCCCCTCACCAGCGTTCTGCTCCATTTTTCCTGAGGTGCACGAGGAGCTTACGAAGTCGTGGCGCGCTCTGTACTCTGCCCGCCTCCACACGACACACCACCACTGATCTAGCCCTGCGGGTCACGAAGGCCACTGCCCAGGCCATCGGTCGTTCCATGGCCAGTCTGGTTGTGCTTGAGCGCCATCTTTGGCTCAACCTAATGGAAATTAAGGACCTGGATAAGACGGCCTTTCTGGATGCCCCGGTCTCCCCTTCCGGTCTTTTTGGGCCAGCGGTGGATGGTTTCACCGAGCGCTTCACAGCGGCGCAGAAGTCGTCTCAGGCCATGAGACACTTTCTGCCCAAGCAATCCAGCTCTGCCTCTGCTTCTAGCCACCCCAGGACTGCGCCGGCTCAGCAGACCAAACCTGCCCCATCCACCTCTCAAGCAGCGCCGCCTAAGGAGCATCGTCAGCGCCCTCGCCCTGCAAAGCGCCAATCCTCCTTGTCCTCCTCCTCAATGTCCCATTGCAACCGGACCACCCCAAAAGCTCCCTCGTGCAGTCTCCCCTCCGCCTCGTTTAATTCCGGGCGTGGGAGAAATGCTCTGTGTTGCAGCTGGGCCCACACATGTTGCGCCCAAACAAAACGCCATTTTCATGGCGAACACTATTTCACTCCCTCAAAGAGAGAGCAAATTTCCTCTTCCCCCTCCCTTGGTGTACGGCCCCCTACCCGGCCCCCCTTTCATCCGACATCATTCAACCCCTTGTCACTCGGGCCGAGGCCTGGCAGGCCATCCCCGACGTGTCAAGATGGATCCTCGGGATCATAACGCAGGGCTACGTTTGCACGACGGCCCCCTCGCTTTGGCAGGGTGCTTCAAACCTTGGTGAACTCGGACGACGCTCTCGTCCTCCGGGCCGAGGTCATGACCTTACTGAAGAAAGGGGCTATAGAAATAGTTCCCCCTTCAGAGAGCGAGACAGGCTTTTACACCCGTTACTTTCTGGTCCCTAAAAAGGATGGTGGCCTCAGGCCCATCCTAGATCTCAGACTTTTGAATCGCTCCCTCATGAGACAGAAGTTCAAAATGATGATGCTGAAGCAGATCCTCGCACAGATTTGTCACGAGGACTGGTTCTGCTCACTGGATCTGAAAGATGCATATTTTCACATCCAGATAGCCCCCCATCACAGACGATTCTTGAGATTTGCGTTTGAGGGGGTGGCATACCAATATACAGTCCTGCCCTTTGGGCTGTCTCTGGCTCCTCGCACTTTTACCAAGAGCATGAACGCAGCACTTTCCCCTCTGAGACAGATGGGAGTCCGGGTTCTGAATTACCTCGACGATTGGCTCATTTTGGCCCATTCGCGAGTCGAGCTGGAACACCACAGATCCGTGCTCCTCAGCCATCTTCAATGCCTGGGTCTCAGGGTCAACCTAGCCAAGAGCTCACTGCTCCCCAGCCAACACATTTCGTTTCTGGGGGCAGTTTTCGACTCAGTCCGCATGAGGTCGGTGGTCTCACCACAGCGTGCCCTGGCAATACAGCAGCTCTTCCAGAGGCTCTTAGGGCTGATGGCTTCCGCCTCCCCAGTTCTGCAGCTCGGCCTTCTTCGAATGCGGCCGCTGCAGTTCTGGCTGAAGTTCCGAGTCCCTCCACATGCCTGGCGGCACGGCCGCTTGTGTCTCAAGGTCAATCGGGCCTGTCTTTCAGCCCTGAAACCTTGGATGAACCCTGCTTGGTTCAGTCTTGGGGTACCCCTACAGGCGGTGTCACGAAGGACGGTGCTCTTGACGGACGCATCCAACTCAGGTTTGGGGGCTCTCTGCGAGGGCAGACCGGCCTTCGGCTCGTGGTCCCACGAAGAGAGCCATCTTCATATCAACTGCCTCAAAATGTTGGCAGTGATGAAAGCCCTGCAGGCGTTTCAGGTCCACTTGACGGGACGCCACATCCTAGTCCAATCGGACAGCATGACTGTGGTGTTGTACATAAATCACGAGGGTGGTCTTTCGTCCAGCCGCCTATGCGCTCTGGCGAAACGTCTTCTGGAATGGGCACTGCCAAGGCTTCAGTCGCTCAGGGCGACTCATATACCTGGCAAGACCAACCTGGGTGCAGATATGCTATCACGGAGCAACATCCCCTCAGACGAGTGGATGCTCCATCCCCAGACGGTTCTCAAGATTTGGGAGTTCTTCGGGAGGGCAGAGGTAGACCTCTTCGCCTCAGAAGACAACTCTCACTGCCCAACATATTTTTCAAAGGAAGTCGATGCGCTGGCCCACACCTGGCCCAGCACACTCCTTTACGCATTTCCCCCGATCGCACTGATCCCGCAGGTCATCAGGCGAGTCAGGGAAGACAGACGCAGAGTCCTTCTAGTGGCCCCGCTCTGGAGGAGCCAGACTTGGTCCTCAGAGCTGTTCAGGCTCTCCACGAAAGCCCCGTGGCCCATTTCCCTGAGACGGGATCTCCTCTCTCAGGCAAACAAAACAATCTGGCACCCCCAGCTAGAGCTCTGGGCTCTACACCTCTGGTCCCTTGATGGGAGTCGGCTGACCTCCCCAGGGACGTACTAGATACCATATCTCAGGCGAGAGCCCCGTCCACGAGACGCCTCTACGTGGTGTGTGCGTGAGTCCTTTATAGTCCAAGTGATGTGCAAAGCTGTATGTGGCGACAGGTTATTGGTGCAGAGTGTGAGCATGTGACTGGCTGGGGGAATGATGGGAATTGGAGTCCGGGAAGTGACAGAAACTGATGGTGATCATGACAATTACTTTATTATTTTCACACGCATATGTCGTGCTTCTCATGTGTACAGCGTCGGCCAATACTGAGCCGGCGTTCGGACGTAAACACGAAAGCCTGCACTGCGTTCACTATGTCATCTGTGTATGGCAACAGTTCAAATTGTTAAATAAAGTTATTTTTGTTTTGTTTTTGCACAGAAAATGTATTCTTGTTACTTCATAACATTAAGGTTGAACCACTGTAGTCACTTTAACAATTTTATTGATGCCTTTAATACCTTTTTGGACCTCATAAGGTGCAATGATGTGGCTGCCTATGTGTGGTTCAGAAACCCTCAGATTTCATCAAAAATATTTTAATTTGTTTTCAGAAGTTTCTGGACGGGAAGGTTTTTTTTTTTAAATGTTTTTGAAAGAAGTGTCTTCTGTTCAACAAGCTTTCATTTATTTGATCCAAAATACAGCAAAAACGTGATTGAAATATTTTTACAATTTAAAATATTTTTTTTGTATTTGAATTTTTTTTAAAACATAATTTATCTGAAATAGAAAGCTTTTGCATTATAAATGTCTTTACTGTCACTTTTGATCAATTTAATGCATCCTTGCTGAATAAAAGTGTTTTTACAAAAAGAAAAGAAACTCTTATTGAACCCAGACTTGATGTGTGTATATATATCTTATGTGAGTATATATGTGTACATAAATATATATAAAAATGTACTTGTATATAAAATATTTGACTATATATTACATCCTAAGAAAGATTAATATTTATTGATTTTTAGATGCAACCCCAACTCCAAACGTTCTTGGCAGCAGAACAAGACAAAATATAAAAATATAATTCAGAGTGATTTACCACAACTTTTTATTATTTTTGTGAATATTTTATCACAAATGCTTGTTTGCAGCAAATAGAAAAAAAGTGTGAAATTCGGAAAACTGGGGGAGGGCCACCTCCTCCAGAATACACTGTGGCGGAGGAGTTGGCTCTGAGTTCTAATAAGGGACGGCCCATTATGGATGGGGTTACAGGGGCTGTACAATCTGACCCTGGTGCTAGCTCCTCTAAGCAAGTGGCACTTGGTACGTGTGCAATGCAGTTTATTATTATTTATTTTTTTAATATAGGAGTTTTAAATGTGAATGACTGTATGTTCTGCAGTAGAGGGAAATACAGTGTCCCTGTTGAAGCCAGCACACAGTCTCTCACATAGAGGTCAGTATGCAGCAGACAGAGCACTGAACATAACCTGCTTTACAAGAGTTATGCTTTACATACTTTTATTTATTAGGGTGAAGTAAATGAGGACACTCTGTCTGTGTGGTCTGATACAGTTGCTGAACACTATGGGCTTTTTATGGCATAAAAGTGACTGGCCCTTATCCTTATCTCTCTTTTTTGTAGGATTTTGCACAACCTGCCCCTGAAACCTTTTCCTCAATGGGCTTCAGAAGAAATGTGAACAAGGTAAAACCTTTTACATAAATAGGAAGACATGCCATTTTGTGATTTGATTAACCTCCAGAAAACTTGTAATGATTATGTTTGTGGTGGAATTATGTTTCAGGTGGAAACAGACTCAGTCAGGGCCCTTTACAAAAGGAGCCTAGAACTGGACTGCACACTAAATGAGCTGGACTGTGAGCTGACGAGACTCCAAAAAAAAATAAATAAATAAATAATAATAATAAAAAACTGGAGATCTTTCTCCTTCCCATTGCCACAAAACTAATAAAATCCTTTTATTAAGTGAAATATTGTATGGTAATTGCATCTCTGTCAGCTGCGCCAGCTGGGTGGTCAAGTGTGATGGGGTCAATTTCATCGGGGAGATGTTGGTTTTGTGGTGGTAATTGCTCCTTTCTGATTGTGGCTATATTATGCAGAATGGCACATGCAGCTACAATCTGTGATGGTCGCTCTGGTGACACTCTTATGTGCCGTAAGCAGTTGAAACATGAATTTAGGATGCCAAAGGTCATCTCAAGCTTGACTGTCTCGATCTTGGTTTTACTGAGGGCCACATTGAAGCGGTTTTGTGGCCCTGGCTGAGGGTCAGGATGGGGGTTAGCAAAAACCTCTGGCATGCATAACCCCTGTCACCTACCAACAGGCCATCAAAAAGCCCTGTCATAGAACATAAAATGGGAAAATTGTGTAGGATTTGCTGTCACAATTAAAATGGACACTTTAAGTGTTTTGTACTGTACTAAATGTAACTTACCTTCCTCAAAGCGCTGACACAACACAGACTTGCGGAAAATTCTTGAGCCATGCACTGAGCCAGGCCATTTGGCATCCAAGCTTGTGATCACATTGATGATAACAAGTCATCTGTAGATTAAATGTACAGTAGACATTAAGGCTGTGAAAGGATTTTCTATTCAGATAAGCTGCCTCATGTTCTCCTAGAGCTGTGGAGATTGCAACATGTGTGCAGTCTAGTGTTCCTATGGCTCTAGGTATCCATCACAAGATTAAAATAATAGTTTTTAATCTTAAACAAGATTAAAAAGATTTAAAATCATTAACATGTACTTTATTGTGTAATGAATTTAGGTACTCAAATTGTTTTTTTTTTTGTTTTTTTTTTAGTTAATGTAAAAGGTTAAATTTGTTAATGTGATGTCACCCTGTATCTTACCGGCAATTTTATAAAAGCCCTCTTTTAAGGACATGGCCGATAAATGTCCGGGGAACACAGTGAAGCTGTAAATGTACCCCTGCAGTGAAAGGACCACCTTGCGAATGGTTCGACAAACCGTGTTGTTCCCTAGGTTCTCCGCATCACCGACCACATACAAGTATGTAGCCTACCACTTGCAAAAAAAAAAAAAAAAACGCAACACAATACACATCATTTGCGGTACAGTAAGGGCATGGCTTCGACGTGTCAAATTTTTATGTGCAGCTCATGAAGTTCGCAAAGATTCCTTCCGCGGAAAATCTATCTATCATACAAAAAAGTCTCAGGGAAGGCAAGGGGATTTTGTCTGTCCCTAAAAACTCCCTCTCTACAAAGTGCTCGTCTAACAATTTGCATGGAGATGTCCACAGGATTCGGAAGAAATCATTGTGAAGCCATTGCAACAGATGCTGGGAATTAGTTACGTCACCTATGCATTTCTTTGCTCACAGCTGATTGGTAAAACTTTGGTCTGAGATCGCAAATCCAGAGCGTAACCTGCCCTGGAGCAGGTTAGCCATGCAGCGTCAGATAACATGGCAACGAACACCGATTTAAGCGATTTATCGAGCAACTTTCATAGTACCTAAAAGCCAGGGTTGGCACAAGCTAATCTTAAACTTACCTGGCTAGCCAGCTAACCCGGCTTCATAGTACAGGCCCCAGGTCTTTAATGGACAAACGCAGGAGGTCAATATACATGGTACAACAGAGACGTATACAAAGACGACAATCAACAAAGACTGAGGGAGAACACAGGGAATATACAAGGCAAACAATGGGGCAAACAAGGCTATTTAAGAGAGACAGCTGGGACTAATAGAACTCAATCAAGGTAACCAAGGGGACAAACTAGTGGCGGGAAAACTGAACAAAAGAACACGTGACAAGGGACACATAAAGACTGAACAGTGATACATAATAGGCAGGTGTATGGAGCCCTGGGCATGACATGCAAGAAAAAAACAGTATGCTAAATTGTGCACACGATTTACTAATTTGTTCCCTCGATTTACTAAAACGTGTGCACAAGTTACTGTTTCGCTCCCTCGATTTACTTAAACGTGTGCGCAATTTAGTAAATCGAGGGAACAATTTAGTAAATCGTGTGCACAATTTAATTTTTTTCTTGCATGCCGTGTGGGGCTCCGTACAGGTGTGCTTTGTGGTTCTCCGCCTTATTTGAGGTGGAGACTTTCATCTTCATTTCTTCTGTTCAGTACACTGAGGTCAGACATGAGTAAAAGCATAATCACACTGGAGAGCTCCTTTAGAGAAGAAACTGAAATTGTAATTCTTATTGAAAGTGGCACTGACATAGCTTCTTTTTTTCATGTTTAATACTGTAAAGCTGCTTACCTCTAAGCAATCTATTGTTTTAAGTGCTATATAAACAAACATGACGTGTCTTGACCAGAGTATCAAATTGCAGAGCTTGTGCAAACATATCAATATCACTATGATCAGATGTTTTAACTCCTGTCATTTTTGTTGTGTTTATTTTGTTATTCAGAGAAGAACATATTTACAGTACATATTCATCTTAACTATTCATCTAGCAGTGTGGGTGGCATGGGGATGTTTGCTAACTGTATACCACTGCTCAAGTATTTCAAACTTCTTTTTACCCCTTATTGAAGAACGAAAAATAACTTTGTCGAGAGTATATCGGGCCTTTAGACATCACATAGCAAATAGGTCTTGGAGGCATGAAACCTTCAAGGACAGCGGGATCATCAGGGTCATTGTATCTGCTTCAGACAACAGGGTAATAGTCAGACGAAGAGCCTCACTGAAATAGTATGTACAACAGACGAGGATTATCTTAGGACTCACCAACATTGCTTTCCAGCTTTGCCGTTGCCTTTAGGTTTAACTTATCAAAGGCCTGACAAAGTCTTTTTCATTTAGTCTCCCCATCTCCAGACCTCCCTGTTCTGGCCAACAGCCACCATGCCCCCAGCTACCTCCCAACCTGCATCTGCGCAGGGTACGCTGGGCC
Organism: Chanodichthys erythropterus; assembly: GCF_024489055.1. Taxonomy (NCBI): domain Eukaryota; kingdom Metazoa; phylum Chordata; class Actinopteri; order Cypriniformes; family Xenocyprididae; genus Chanodichthys; species Chanodichthys erythropterus. The sequence goes on along the minus strand of NC_090231.1, from coordinate 19,941,457 downwards.
AGAGAAACCAGATACAGTCACCCTCCTCTGGCCTGGTGTGCGTAAGGAGGGCAGGGGGTTTGGGGGATAGGGCCCTTACATCAGTGCCATGATATTAGCGGACGGATGGCTTATGCAGGGGTACTGACTGTGAGTAACAGACCCCCCCCCCATACACAAGCACATGTGGTGTCAATTACAAAAAAATTTTGTTTTTACCCACCGCCGGATGGAGAGGAAGGCTCTCTGGGCCGTCGTTTTTGGCAGGACAAGTAGGCAGCAACTCAATTTCGTATCAGCGTAATGGCATTTCGATCACACCATTGTTTACTGACTTTTAAACAAACAGTACATTAGAGGCTCTATGACGAACAACAAAAGGATGATAGTAACCGGAATGATCAAACTTCTCTCTTCTGTGTGAATATGTGTATACAGTGTATACTTTGGTTGATTTTCTGATTCTCAGTACGCTTCTATGTGTTTATACATAATAAACATGCTACACATGTTCATTTTAGTTTTGATTGGGGGGGGGGGGGGGGGGGGGGAATGAGGAAATTATTTTGTCTGGAAAGATGGAGTTCATGATACTAAGCATATTGACAACTCCTGCCGTAAACACATGAATCAGTAATCAGTTAATTATCTGAAAATTTGTCAGTATATAGCATACAAGCTATTCGCTTAAAACTTAAAATAAAGTTACCAGCTTAGAGAGGAGCAGCACAGTATTTTGGATGAGTTCATGAACTAGTGCCAAAGATAATAATGTTACATGTCGTGTTCCTGTGACCTAGTTTCCCGTTCTGTTTATTAGTTCATTTGATCCACCTGTGTCTTGTTAATTATCCCGTCACCTTGTTTAGCTCACTTTGTTAGTCACCTGTATATATACCCTGTGTTCTCCTTCACTCCTTGTCCGTTCTCGTTGTTGTCTACATGTGTGTATGCTATCTCCTGCGTTATTGATTAAAACCCTGTTCCTGTGGAAGTCTGTGTTTGCCGTGTCTCTTCAACTACAGCCACACGTAACGGAACAACGGACCAAAACAGTTTTTGCGGTGATTTTCTTTTTGTTTGTTTTTTCCCCTTTTTTCTCCATCACCATGGACCCTGCTGTTGCCCTTTTGTGCCTGGAGCAGAGGGACCACTCCCTGGAATCACACACCTTGGATTTTTTGGAGTTGGCGTGCCTCACACACTATCCTGACCGCTCGCTCTGCGTGTTCTACATCTCCAGCCTTAGTGAGCTGTCCCGGGCACGCCTCCCAGGGAGCGGTCCTCAGAAGGACTTCGCCACACTCATGGAATGGGTGCTGGTGAGTAACGACTCACCCTTCACCGTTGGCCCTGCGGAGGATGACTTCACCACCAGTCCCACTCCACTGCCAGAAGCCAGTCAGCCACCATCGACAAACGTCACAACGGAGATGTTTCACGTGCCCACCGCAGACCAAGGAGGCCAGCATGCCGCGATGGATGAGCCTTGACCGAGGAAAGGATCGGACAGTACCATCGCCCCGGAGCCAACCTCACAGCAAGGATCTGACCAGGTGCGCGAGCCGGTTACATCATCTGACGTCGAGGGAGTGCTTGCGGAGCTCAAGGGCTGGGAGGAAAGCTTCGCCCACAACACCACCACGATGGAAACAATGACTGACACTGGCAAATATGCTGAGGAACTGAAAGAAGTTTTTACGGTTGATTTAATCGATTTTTTTCGGAGAGGTGATTTCCCTGTTTTTAATGAATCTCCTGAGCCTCCAGAGGACCAATCTCCAGTGTTCTCCAGTTCTCCATCTACTGAGTTCCTTGTCTGCCCACCCAGCCTCCCTCTCCCGCCTCCTCCGTCACCCAGTCTCGCAGCCAATTCCTCAGCCCCACCATCATTTCTGCCCTTCAGCCGCTTGACATCTCCCACATGCCAGGTGGGGATGTCAAGCATCTTCAGGCCCTCCACTCCATCCATTCAAGAGGATCCCCTGCCTCCACTTCCAGGCTCCACGCCCCCTGCTCTACCTCGGCCCGTCGACACTTCGGTGTCACCCTGGCTCCTCCCTCCCTCTGCTCCACCAGACACCACTGGCCATACGGCTTCTGCGGGCTCCCTCGTCTTTCCGTCTCCGCCTTGGTCAGTCGACCACCTGCCTGCACCTACGGTTCCGTCTGGCTCCTCCTTCCCTCCAGCTCCGCCTACATCCTCGGTCCCACCGGCTCAGCCTCTGCCCTCTGGATGTCCGCCTCCTCCTCGGACGCTTGTCACCATGGCTGGAGACCAAGGAGGAGCCATCGGCTGCGCGTGGGCTCGTCGGCTCTTCAGTTACATCTGGGTCTCCAGCTGAACCTCCGTTGGTCGTCCCCAGGGTGTCGTCTGCCCCCAAGCTGACTCCACCATGGCTCCTCCCACCTGCGACTCTACCCTGGGGCCTCGTCCTGGCTGGCTTCTGGGGTACCATCTGGCTCCTCCTGCTCCTGGCTTCTCCCTGGCTCCTCCCACCCTCCACTCCCCCTTGGACTTTTTCTCTGGACTTTGTTTTGTTTTACCACCCCTCTTCTCCTCGACCTCCTCCAGAGCCCCTGCCTCCTCCTCTGAACTCCATACGGCACGAGGACGCAACTTCCCGGGAGGGGGCGAAATGTTACATGTCGTGTTCCTGTGACCTAGTTTCCTGTTCTGTTTATTAGTTCATTTGATTCACCTGTGTCTTGTTAATTATCCCGTCACCTTGTCTAGCTCACTTTGTTAGTCACCTGTATATATACCCTGTGTTCTCCTTCACTCCTTGTCCGTTCTCGTTGTTGTCTACATGTGTGTATGCTGTCTCCTGCGTTATTGATTAAAACCCCGTTCCTGTGGAAGTCTGTGTAACAATTATATTGTACAATATAATTATATATTATGGCCTGCAACTTGGGTGTAGGCCAATTTATAAAAGTCAGTATAAATAAATAATTTAGTTTTTTAATCCATCAGAAATTTATGCAACTTAAGAAAAAAATATATAAATAAAAGTAAGAAAAAAAGCTTTGGTCAATTATAATTATACATACAAAAGTCATAATTTTGTGATACTAAGCCAAAATTATGAGACAAAAAGTCAAAAGTTTGAGACACTAAATCATAATTCTGACAAAAAGTCAAAAAGTATGTGAAAATTATATAATCGGCCTATAAAAAGTATTTTATCTCACATAATTTAATTTCGACTTAAATGCCATCAATTTTCATGTCATAATTATGAGTTTTATGTCAGGATTAAAGTATACCAAAGCATTTTTGTCATACATAGACACTGATTTAGGGTTTTTTAGCATTCTAGTAAGCAGTATCTCACATAGAGCAGGGTACAGCAAATTATGTAAAGGCATAAGCAGCATCATGCTTTGTTGAAATGAGGATCCTGGTGAACTTTAAATCACCTTTTGTAATTAAATGGATTTTTATAATTGTTTGACATTAGTGCAATTACTGAAGACTATGGAGACTTGTACTCTCTCCCAGCTGAGCACCCTGGAAATATAGAGATCCTTTCATATCTGACACCACAAAAGAAATTACTAGTGATTCTTCCAAAAGAAACAGATTCATCATTTTCCATAATTGCTGACCTTTTCACTGGCCTTTTCATACTCAATAAAAAGTCAAAAAGAAACATTCCCGCCCACTGAGTCACTGCTGTTCACATATGCAACTAATAGCACCTGTAAACATTGGGGGAAGTCCTTTACGCAGTTGTTAAACGAACCCCCTCTTTTTCTTCATGGAGGCCTTGACTCAAATGTTTGGGAAACACTGCTGTCTTGTTGATACTTAACGTATCACAACACATTGTAGATTCAGTGTGTTAACTTATTTGCGAGGTTCAGTTACAGTTACAGTTTCTTATATGGAAACAACCTCATGTTCTCCACTGTGGGTGAGGGAATTAGCCAAGCTCATGGAAAGCACAGTTCTGCCCGCGAGCTTGTGTTGGTAATGAACTGTACCTTCAGGGCACAGTTTATTGCACTGACTACCAAATTGCATCAAGCAAATTTTATGTGGCAAATTAAGAAAAAAACTAATCCTAAACATTTCTGGAAAACTCTTTTTGTCTTGCAGTATTCTAGAAAGAAGTGTTTTTGGATAAGCTATATTAAGCTTGCTTGTATCCTAAGTATTTAGACAGGAGCAAAAAGTAGCTTAATTAGAGTGGCTACTAGCAAGTAGCTAATTTGTTCACTAGGAAACTCTGAAATATGTTTGTGAAAGCTGTTCTGTCTTGGTTTTTAAATGCTGTTACGCATCTCAAATGGAAAAATATGATCACCGCAAACCATGTCAAATCACAGTAGTCTTAAAGTTACAGAAAAGTTGGATCTGAATCTAAACAGACAGCTTTTTTGGAGTGTGTCAGTCAGGTCAAATTCTGAGGTCACAACTCTAGTCCAACTTCATAACAAAATATTATATATTTCGAACCACAAATCCACACCACTATAGGCCGAGGCACATCAATCAAAGGTCTGGCTCATGAGGTAGGGTGGCTCCTCTGGTGTTCTGAGTATAAGGTAATGGAAACACCAACCCGTGACGCAGATAGAAATGTCCTTGATGTAAGCGAAAGCCAGTTGTTCTGATGCTTTGAACAACTGCAATGAAAAGGCAGCGAGAGACAAGATTGTTATTTTCTCACACCAATGAGTGATTTGGTCATGGACTGACAAGATGTTTGGGACACTGGGATGGTTGAGTGGAGAAGATTCAAGAAACGAAGAGGTGAGCCATTTCTTCCACACAACATTGTGTTATTCAACATTACTCCCCATTGGAAGCCAGGGAGATGGTGGGGCTCTAATGCTTACTTTCAGACAGCCTTTCTCTGTGAGTGAAAACCCATGACGCAGGTAATAAGACTTTCCCTAACGCAAAACCATGTCCCCTCCCCCCTTCCCTATGCTTTCCATCTGTTTTTCAGACTCTATTTCAAACTTGTTTAATTTAAGTCTGAGTGCAGGTTCATCAAGGACAAAGTTCATGACCATTTTAGATCATCCAGGGCATGGTATAGTATATTTCTAGCAGCCTCAGCTTCATCTCCAAGGAAAACCAGGTTTGTAATGGATTAAAGCGAACTGAAGAAAACATTTTAAAGGTTATTGAAAGTTCTACAATCCACTCCTTTATTTATCATTTGCAGGTCATTTGCAACTAAATAGACTTTGAAAACAGATGTAAGATGAAGGTCAGAGCAATCTTTTATGAAACATATTTCAAACATTTCTTTTATTATTACAAAGACAAGCATTGCTTCACGAAAGTGAGTAGGAACCTTGGAAAAAAAAAAAAAACACAGAATAGGTTAAATAAACCAAATTCCTTGATTTAAGGGAAAAAGTATGAATCCAATAAATCCAATGGGTAGTTCCATGGAAACTGTGTAAATAAGTTCCATTTCATTACCACTCTATGGCGACAGAGACTTTCCTAGAGAGCCCATGATTAGAGCCGCCAGCTTTCAGTTCAAAGGGACTTACAGAATCTTGTGTCGTTCTCTCCTATGCTAACCGCTTCTGATGACACACTGTCTGTCATGACCTCATATTTTATTGACCACCTGCTTTGTCCAGATCAACAGTTAAAAGGCGATGTTTGTGATTTTTCTGCCTGCACCACCTGGCAGTGGGGAAGAGGAAGTTGGGAATGATGACCTCGCTCCTCGTTCACTTTCCTCAATTTGCTGTGAGCCAGCTCTGGGTCAAGGAAGTGCCCTGAAATCCAGTCTCTCCACCCAGCAAGAATGTAAAAAACAAGGAAAGAAAAGTGTCTAGGAGTGTGTCAGTAACCTTGCTTTGAAATGCTCTGACAGTCTCCAGTCTGAGCCCCTGCCCCGTTGATCGCAAAAGTGAAAGTGCCCTTTGCGGTCGCATCGCGGTGCCCCCGTGTTCCCATTTCTCCCCCCCCGGAATGCGATTTCTACCGCGGGAGAACAACCCCCCCAGCCCCCCAACCAGCCAACAACATAAAGTTACAAATAAAAGTATAAGGTCTTCTGTAGTATTAATTGTCATGTACAGAAATGTAATAATTAAATATAAAATGACACTGTTAACTGTATAAATTTAATATGGATTAATCGTTGTTAAAGCTGTGTTATGTTGTTTGATTTACATGACAGACAACAGAATTTATAGGTTGCTGTCACTTTAAGAGTAAGACCTCATGCACACACATCCGATAGATACACATCCGAATTCTCATATCGTTTAAATAAGATATAACCAAATGTATTCACGAGAATATCTATCTATCTATCTATCTATCTATCTATCTATCTATCTATCTATCTATCTATCTATCTATCTATCTATCTATCTATCTATCTATCTATCTATCTATCTATCTATCTATCTATCTATCTATCTATCTATCTATCTATCTATCTATCTATCTAATGTTCTCAATTAAAATACAAGCACATTTTAAAAGACAGAAAAAAGCAATAAGGAATAAGAAAAATTATTATTATGTAATTAATTAATTACTATGATAATACCAATAATATGATGAATATATAATCAAGAATAAAGTATAGTGGGTAAAAAAAGGCCTCTTTTGCTACTGTACATTTATACCTTAATCTGTAGAACACATCCTGATCTGTGCTAAATCAAACACTAAATCATGCCTCCTCCGCATACACATAAAAAGAGAATTGTTCAAGGTCTCCACCTGCTCTGACATTCACTCTCATGTTGCACCGGAGGTCTTGGATCACATCAGTTCATTGAAGACGATGGAAAGGGTCTGCCTAACAGCACTGAATCAGGTTGCAGTGCCTTAGTCTTGTAATGTTATTAAATATAGGCCAATTCTTCAATTTTCAATTTGTCTTCTTTCTAAAATACTGAACTGACAAAAGTGGCCGCTCTCAAATTCTGCTAGCTATTATAACCATGCCACATTGTCCACACCCTAAAACACATATCGACACACAAACATGCACACACCCTCATACAGACACTCTAATTTCCACAACAAATGAAAGGGGACATCTTGCAGAGGAACTCTCTCACACACATACTGTGCACACACACATATAGGCCTACTGTATATACCAGTATAAAGGATGGTGTCATGAATGGATTTTCACATCAGAGCTCTCCAATCAAATGAAAATCGTCATGGTAAGCATGACGTTTGAAGTGCATACAGTAAATAAACAAAAGACATTCATTGAGTTCATTGAAGTCAAACGGGCTACGTGGGATGAAACTAAACCAGACTGTACAAACCATCAGTTTACAGATTAGTTGGGTTGAATCTCTCATTTCAAGACAATCATAGAGGGTCATAAAAGTCTATTATAGACATACTTTCATTGAATTTATGAGCCCTATCAGATTTCCACAAACTCTTTGTAGTTCATAGCGGTTGGGATGGTTGTCATTTGATTAAGAAAAGCCATTCATCAAACTCAATTCTTTGAAAAACTAGGCTAAGTAAATCCTATGACCCAAAGTCCTCTGAGAGACTTTCAGAGACTTACTTTCATTGGTTCAGTTCAGGTGATCTGCTGTTATTTCTCTTTCCCTGAATGGATTTTATAAGTATCTTGGATAAAACAAGGCAATAAGATACTCAGAAACAGGTAAAAGAACAGAAGAAAAGGCGTAGCCCCTGCCCCCCTCACTCCAGTGCTTTGCTTTTCACCAGAGACAGCAAATCCCCTCAGAAAAACAGACTTACGTAACGGCGCACCTGCAGTGAGCACAGAAGAGAAAACTTAAAAGCAACAGTGTTTGAATGGCTGGACTTAAAAGACGTCCTGCACCAACTGTCATAATATGTAAAGAAATATGGTTATGATTCCAAAAACTTTCATCTGTAATTGTTTAGAAATGACCCCTTCCATCGATTCTGTCATCAATTTTGAGTTTATTTTAATGACCATGAAAAAAAAAACTCCACATTGTAACCTTGTATGCTTCATTCACTATAAGAGAATGACTCATCTAGCTATGATGAAAGCCAAGCCAGCACAAACAGAACAGAGGGGAAACATTCATGTAACCTTTTGACCCTTCAGTATGTCCACATGTTGGACATTGAGGTTGTCTGTGGAAATGCCTTTAGCTTGGAATTTCTTGCCACCTAGTGGACAAAAGTTTTACTACTGCAATTTACGTATACACAAATATGAAGTCATGATTTAGTGTCATTATTATTTTGAACCAGTTCATTAGAATATGAAATAGTTTAAGGCAATCCTGATACTGTAATGAACACTCTGTGTAGTACGGCTTGTGGCTGCAGGCCTTGCATCAAATTTTTCGATGTAGACTACACAACATATAGTTACTAATTAACATTCATTTTGAAGAATGATTTTTGTGTCAGAAATTGTATGTACATTGAAAAGGTTATGAAACCAAAGTCTCATCTCTATGTATAGACTTTAGGGACAGACCACTCATAACAAATAACTTCATCTACAATGTAAATGATTTGATCTTCACATAAGCATTGCAGAATAACTGAATTGGACTGCGTTGGACCATGGCTGCATCTGCTTAATGTCCTTAATGAAAAAATAAATAAAAATAATTTATGAAAACTTATATACTGTATATCTACAATGCCCTTTTTTCATAGTTTTTTTTATCTATTATTTTTGAGCTGCATGTTTAGGCCATTGTCTATGATATAACTACTGAATTGATTATATTTACTTTTCCACTCCTTTTCAACAGCCTTTGTTGATTAAAGTACTTTAAGTTTGTTTACATACTGTAATTAGGCCCATGTTGTGTCTTCATGTGTGTCAATTCATTGCTCTGTGTTGTCCTAACAGTTATCAACATATAAAGCAATAAAGCATCTTGACAAAATTGAACATGCAGTGCTGCCGGTAAAAGATAATAATGGTAAGCTTATCCTAATTTTCCACCATTGATAAAATAATCATGTCTAGAAGCCATTTATTTAACTTTTCAAATTGCTTATTAATTTTGAATTGTGTATCAAGTATATTCAGCCAATACACATTCTCTCATAAGTGTAGCCATTGTTCACTGCTGGCTGGTGCACTATTTCCAAGCTGTAGATGCTTCAAAACCTAATTATTGTGTCAGTAAATTGACATATTTACATATTTTTTTGTGTTACATGTAAACAAAACATTCCGTGTATTAGATATTTATGGAATATACTTATATGTCTGACAGATTTTGATAAATAAATAGATTTTGTTTGTCACAATTAAAGGTTTATAATTTTTTATTAGCAAACCATGTGCAATTGCTCTTGCTCTTTTAGCCAAAACACATGCAATTTGCTTAAATAAGTTTGAACCTAGTGTGAACAAGAAATGTCTCAGTTAAGGAGTGTAACCACTGTTCCCTGAGAATGGAACAAGACGTCATAGTATTGACGCGTTGGGAATGCCTCTGCGTGATTGCTTCTAAAGCACATGTGTGAAATCAGTCCAATGGCGAAACAGAATGTCACAGGTGGGTGACATCATGACCAGGAAAGCATAAAAGCACATCTGTAATGACCAGCGTTAACTTCTAAAGAGCCAAAGCAAGTTGATCACAGGGATGCACAAAGTATGGCAGGGCAACGCAAGGGTTGCAGTCGTAACCCGAGACATTCCCTTTCAAGGAAACAAGACACTGTGTCATTTTACTGACACTTTGGGAACTACAGTATAATACCCAAACCACCAAGTGCCTGTCTGTGTGAATACTGCGAGCACAACTAAAAGAAAAGCACCTGTAAACCTGGAGCAGAGCCCAAGTCCAATTCATAAAACCAAATGTGAGCGGAGAGGACCAGTCCGCTGCATCACACACATTTTATCAGTGCAAACTCAAGGTATGTAGGGGACACCGACGGCCTGGAGGAAATGTGTCACCAACGGGTTTCTCCCCAGGGATACATCACCCAAAGGGACATGGTAGGCAGCTATGGCTGCCACTTAAACCTTCACCATGGAAGGGGATAACCCTGCGGAAAAAACGATCCTGCAGGAACTCTAGCAACACACAGCTTCCACAAGTCTGAAACAACTTGACAGTGAGTGGCTGGCCTAACTTTGTCCCATTCAAGGCCATGAGGATAGAAGCAATACGAGCAGGTGATAGATTGTCCTGCATCGTCAATCCCATATCACGTCTAGAAAAGTGTTCCTCTGTGCTGGAGAAAGCACACTCTTCTTGGCGTTCAGGTTTAACCCCAACTCTTTCATGTGGGTGAAAATGACATCTCGATGCCAAACCACCATCTGCTCTGACTGAGCTAGGATTAGGCAATCGTCTACATAATTTAACATATGGATGCCCTGGAGTCGCAAAGGAGCCAAGGCTACTTCCACACATTTCGTGAAATTGTGGGGTGATAAAGTTAGACCGAAGGGAAGAATCTGATATTCGTAAGCTTCGCCCCCAAAATTGAACCTCAGGAACTTCCTGTGAAGTGGAAGGATGGATATGTGTAAGTATGTATGCTTGAGATCTATCGTGACAAACCAGCCCTTGGATCTGATTTGAGTCACAATCTGCTTCAAAGTCAACATTTTGAACTTGAGCGTCTTGACGGAATGATTCAAATTGCGTAGATCTAAAATTGGACGCAACTTCCCATCCTTTTTTGGAATGATGAAGTACCGGCTGTAGAACCCAGACTCTCTTACGGGTGGAGGAACCCATTTTACTTCCTGTTCCATTACCAGAGCCTGCTCAGGGTCTACCACTGTGGAACCCCTTTGAATTGAGATGACAGAGACCCAAATTGGATTCTGTAGCCCTTTTTCTACGGTTTGCAGGAGCCATTTTGACAGATTAGGCAGACGTTCCCATGCTGTCAGATGGTCTACTAAGGGAACTAGTCTCTCAAGACTGGCCTCTGGTGTAATCTAAGTAGTGACCTCAGTGCCCTGAAGTGAATTGACAGGGAACAACCGACCTGACTGCTCTAGGATCCTCGGAGGAGGATGAGAGCGTCCTATTGATGTAATGTCTTGTGGCAGGTGGTGGGTATAGCAGAACAAGGTACTTAGGAGGAATGGGCATCATATGCTGAGGTGTGTACCATTCCACCCTGGAGGGGCCACTGGTGTAAGGACTTCCACTACCTGTATCATGGCTCCTATAGAATCTGACGAAAGCTCCTCTGTGTACTCTGGCATGGTTCTCTCCGAGACTGTGGTCAGCCTGGATAATGTGTCAGTGTCAATGTTTTCCTTCCCTGGTCGATACCGAATAGTGAAGTGGAAATCAGCAAGCTCCACAAACCATCGCCAGCCTGTTGCATTCAACTTGGCGGATGTCATAACGTAGGTAAGGGGATTATTGTCACTGTACATTGTAAATGTGGGCGCATAGTAAAGGTAATCTCTAAATTTCTCTGTGATAGCCTATTTGGTAATTCTGTTCTGCTGCTGTCAATGTTCTTGATCCATAGGCAATCAATCTTAATTTTCCATCTTGATGTTGATACAAGACAGCTCCCAGTCCCAGGTTTGATGCGTCGGTGTGCAGTACAAAGGGCTTGGTAAAGTCTGGGAGCCCCAGCACAGGTGGCTTTACTAAACAATCAATCAGTTTTTTGAGCGTTTCCTGATGTTGCTCCGTCCACTCAATCAGTTGACTTGATGGAACCACATGAACGTCCCTCTTTTCCCTTTACCTTTTGTTTGTACCTTGTTTTTGTCATTTTTCAGCATATCATACAGGGGGCAAGCAATCCTCGAGAAGTCTTCAATGTAAGACTGGTAGTAACATAACAAGCCTAAGATCTTTCTCAATTCCAAGTTGGTTCACTTAACTGAGTAACATTCACATTGGCACTTCGTTCACTCTTTCTTTTACTCTGTCTCTCAGCCTCGTGGGAGCATGCTACATTCAACTTTTCCAGCAGTGTACCATCTTTGATTGTGATGTCTGTCAGGTATGGTTGGAGATCACCCTGGATATGGTCATTTTGTAGACCTGTTAACACAATTCTGTACAAGTGCTGGGTCGTATTTCAAACCTGACTAGCCTTCTTGTGATGCAAGGAGAATTTTCTGCCTCAAGTCAAGCACACGTATGAGGAATCTTTGGGGTGTTTCTTTTGCACGTTGTGACTCTGCAGTCAGCTGTTTATATAACTCCATTGCATTCTTCTCTTGGTAATGGGAACAAAGGATTCATCTCAACATTGGTAGAATCAAATCTGTCTTTCCTTCCAAGTAGCTACATAATTGAAGGCCTGGTGTAATGGCCCGAATAACTGCATCAAAAAGGTTAATCTGTCTCTTTGGCCAGGCTCTGTCTCCAGTCTGCTGATGCTGATACCGATCTTGTGCTCTGTGGAACAGGCAAATTTTTTTGCGCAGCAGGGAGCAAAACAGTTGTGTGCTAATTTTCTCCTATTTGTCTTTGTACTATATTTTCTCTTTCCCCTAGCTGTCTCTGGGCTGGGTTTTGCTCAATCACATTTACATCAGTTTACGTCATTTCACTCAGTTTCTCATTTATGGCTAGTAGTTCTGCCATGCTTCCATCCTCAAGTTCCTCTAGCTCCTTTCATAGCAGATAACTACTTATAAGACTGACTAGGGAAAGGTGTGTGACATTAGCTTCTATATGAACGTCAAGGAACTGGCCCAGTTCAATTAATTTTCATCTGGGCAATGTAGACAGTCTCTCACCGATTTCTTCCTGAAGGCTGTGTAAAGCATCCATCTTTACTGTGGTGTTGCACAGTTTTGTGTGTGAACTGACTTATCTGACTTGACTCAGCTGCTTCTGGAGGTTGCTGTACCCCAAATGCACGCTCCGTTCAATCAGCTTCTGCCTTGCCACTTTACTCCACTCCACATCCGGGTAGTTAAGAGATGAATGTCAATGGGTGTTCCTGACGATAAAGAGGGAAGACCCATCTGACATCTATCCCAGCGGTGCCTCCAAAATTGTAGTACTCCTGAAAAGAAGTATAATAAAGATCAATAAAGAAAAATTAAAGAAGAGCGCTGCAGTGATGGTTTCCTTGATGGTGTATTTACTTTGAATGAAGTGCATCATGGACGCGCCACCTACTGAAGCGTGCAATGATGTCATGACGCAGGTATGCCAAATGAAAATAATTAATTTAATAAATGCACATAACACTTTTGTTGAACGTTGTTGAAGACGTTATGTGCATTTATTAAATTAATTATTTTCATAATAATTCATAATAACATTTAACAATTTTATAATGGATTCAAAGAAAATGTACCACATAAACATAACTTGTATTCAGTAGATCATAACTTGTATTCAGTTTCAATATATCACACGTTTCTGTATTTGGTTGTGTTGTGAACTTTTGCAGCGCGTTTCTGTATTTGGGTGCCTTGTGCACTAACGGTTCTAGGGGGGACCAGTGCCCCTGTGACAACAAGTTTGGACCCCCTTGTGGCCCTCCTAAATGTGGAGTGTGAAATAATTTTTACAAAACTGTTTTTTTGCGATCGTTGTTTTTTACATCGGTTATTATTAGACAGTGGCAACAGGGAACAGAAATGTAACTAGGGATGGGTACCGCTGTGCGTGTTCCTTCCTCCCTAAACCCAAACTTAACGTCAGTTAAGGTCTTTACTGTTGCTAAATTGCAGTAAATGTTTGATAATTATTATCAGCGGTTTAAAACGTTGAAAGCACAATAATCCGCGCAAGAAACGCTGTTCCTCAGGCTGAATTGTGTGCGCGCGCGCTCCAAACGTGATAGCAAATCGACAAACAAATTACACGTTGGGCTTCAGGTGCATGTCCAAACGATCAAATACACACAAAAATGTGTTAAAATGACCGGATTGGAGCGTGTTTAACTACTTAAATGCAGTTTATATCGTAAGTGTACATGAACAGCTGGGAAAAAATCCGATGTGTGTTAATATCTATTGTCTTAAAGTGACAGCAGTCACCTTCTGACGATTGTGCCATCAATGTTAATCAAACAACAAAATGCAAAGAGAAAATCACTTACAGCTCTTCATCTGAATATAGTTAGCTTTAATAGGCATTAATCTATTAATTTATTCTGTGAAAACCATGCAGTGTTATTTTACATTTAGTTACTTAGATTTCTTTTATAGGCTAAGCCTAACACATGAACAAATGAAAGCACTTTATTTCATTTGTATCTTTGTTTTATTGTATTTGTCAGTTTGTTTTACTTTGTTCATGTTCTTACTGTATCTTAAATAAAATACCGAAAATGCCGGACACTATATAATATAAAGCAAAGTTAATTCAGCTCTTATTATATATTATATTATATTATATTATATTATATTATATTATATTATATTATATTATATTATATTATATTATATTATATTATATTATATAAACAAAAAGTACCAATAAGAATACAGTTAAAGTACCGGATCGATAAGCAGTATCGGTAAGAGTAGTAACACCATTAAAACCTTAATGATACCCAGTGCAGAAAATGATATGACAACAATAAGGTCTAATTGTAACTGGCCCCTCTAACAGTACTGGCCCCAGCTTGGCCCCCCCAGTTGAAATGGTCTAGAACCGCCAATGGCGTTGTGAAGTTTTGCAGCATGTGTTGTCAAATTGATGAAGACGTTTTCTTTATTTGCTGGCGTTTTTTTCTACTTGCGTGTGTTTTCTTCAGTTGCAGTGCGTTGAGCTCTCTCGGCCAACGTACTTTACTTTGATTAATGTTTTTATTTTTTTCAGTGAAAATTAACATAAACAACTGCATTACAGTCATAAAAAGAGAAAAACATTGTGATGAAATGTAAAACATCACTAGTCAAGCTTTTAAAACAGTAGGCCTAATACAACACAATGTTTAAATAAACCCACCTGTCAAAACTGTTTAAAAAAAAACACTTGTCTCATCTAGAATGTCAAAGAAGGATGTGCAGAGCTCGAGCTTTCATTTTAAAATGTCTCAATACCAATAGTAACACTTTGATGTATCATAAACCAATAAAAGTTGCCCAAATAGCCTATGACACCCCACCCCATCACGCATTATGTACTCAGGGCAGGGTAGGCCGACTTGCCTGCGGTCAAACCCACCGTAGATACATTATAACGCAATTACCAACAGAGGGCACAATTGCACTGTTTCTCTCTTGACTACGATTTTGAATAGCTGGACTGTGTGTGAAATACTTAAAAAATCGTTAATCCATCCTATACCCTGAATTATTTGGAAGGTTAGCCTATTTATTTATTTATTTATTTATTTATTTATTTATTGAACGTGGAAGAGAAAGTGTCTCTTTAAAAACTCACATGGCATTTCAGTTTTAAACAAATATTTACAAGTGCTTAATTTTACTTGTTGACCTAAACCGTATTCGTTCAAACTGCATGGCATTATACATCTCATACATCTCTTAAATCTTTCAGTCTAAGGCCTTAGTTTAAATTCTCCGTTTACATAGGCTACTGTTAGGCTACATTAAGGCTCAAGACAAACCACACCAAAATGTTTAAATATTTAGTATAAAGTTTGAATAACATTCTCCAACACAGAGGTAGAGATGCGTTGGCTCAGTGAATGCCTATGAACGGTCAATATTTCCATAGTTTGCAGCAGGTCACGTGACCTGCCCTGCCAGTAGCGGTACAATCTTTCCCTGGGTTTACTGGCAGGTCACGTGACCAGCTACCAGCCAGAATCTATCTGCACAAGCTTCTACAGTCTGTGCGCTCTGACGTGCCGCTCTCAATGTTGTTACATGAAGCTATTGTATTCACCGCGAGATTTTTAGCTATTCGCTTCGCTTTACTTCCTATGTTTTCAGCGACGAAGGAATGAAGAGTCTTCACAATAAACGGTAATATTTTTTTTTCCTTTATAGGAATTTTATTTGTGCATTCGATATCATGGCATCTGGTTCACTATTTATTCTTACTGCTACTGAATGTTGCATAGCATAACAGTAATATTAGTAAAGATCAATTACACAGAAACGACTGCAACGACACATAATGTCATTTTAAGCGATTCTCATTAGAATGTATTTTGCAGCTGGAGTGAGAGCGATTTCAAATCCACCACATGTAGCATCAGCATCTCGGTTATTTGTGTCTTGTCGCCTGTTTTTAAAACACACGTTTAATTGGTAACGTTAGCTATTCTAAGAACCAGTTGATGAAAATGCAGAAGAGAAAGCATTGAGAACCAACCCATTCACTTTCAGCGGATATAATCTGAAGCTGTTTACAAACACTCTCTTGATCACACCTCTGAAATGCGTCTGGTGCAGTTCAGGTGATTCGGTTATGGAATCTCCATATTCAAGGCACATCTTTGATGCATTCCTTTGTGTCTGCATTTCTAATAATCCCTTTCTTGTTCAATAGCCATTATGCCGTTTTATTGTATTATTTTTTTTTATTTAGTGCGTACACTGGTTCCTTTGTTCTGCTTTACTGCTATATTCCTCTATAATCAGAATGTTATAATGTTACGTTCTTGAGGCACTAAAGATCGCGATCGTGCTCTTGCTGTTTCTACTACATTTTTTTGTGATTTTTAAATAGTAATTTTTTTTTTTTGGTTCATGTCCTTAACAATAACGCACAGGAACACTATGAATTGAGCACATTTACACACATAACACATAATCAAAAATTGAACATGTTGTGTTAAAAGGTCAGGTCTTAGAATATCCACCACAACGAAATGTTTATAGTTTATAGCAAGTTCGAACAAAAGTATTTCTGGGGAATATTAGAATACAGACAATGAGATGCTATGCTATTAAGGAATCACATTGTTTGGGGCGAATAGAAGATTTAGCTACTTTACTAACATTTTACAAGAATTAAAAGATTGTCTATAGCTAATTGTAGATCTATAACTGCACTGTAAAGAGATTACTGTAGCTGGATGCCAGTAATTTACTGTAAAATGTTTTCATTTTAATTTACAGTTTATTACTGTCTTTTCACTTACAGTATTATTACCATATTATTGCTTAGAATAATTACTGTTGAGTTTAGCTTCATTTACTTTAAACAAACTTCATTTTCTAATTGTATTAATTCCCCCCTACAAAAACAAAAAAAACTCAAATACTTATGAACATTTGTCCTTATGATATTCTTTTTATTATAAGTCTCATGGCCTACATTTTGCAATTTACTATGCTTGTATTGAGAATTAATGAGTTGAAAAATAACCAAAATTATTTTTTTTCTGTTCTTGTTAATTGTTTTGATGAAAAAGGGAATGTGCTGATAGTTCATTTACATATTTATATGTATATTTTCAATAAATATTTACAAAAATCATACGCCATAGTAAATAGCAAGAGAGAAAAAGAGAAAAGCAGAAAAATAACATGCATGTCTTTTAGTTGGATCATGCTGACTACATGCATACCAGAATATCCCAGTAGCTGTGAAACATGTAAACTTATTTTTCTTCTTCTGTAAACATGGTCAGTGTTTCTCTCTCTTTCCCATACACAAACACACATATTTAGGGATAAATCATTTGCATTTCCACTCACAGATGTTCAGTAGATGGAAGTAGGCCAATGACAGATCTGTGTGTAAGCTTTTGGGTGGGCTTCTATATGGCTGTATTTCACAGTTATTTAGCCTTAAAGGAACACTCCACTTTTTTTGAAAATGGGCTCCTAGAGTTAAACAGTTGAGTTTTACAGCTTTCGAATCCATTCAGCCAATCTCTGGGTCTGGCGGTACCACTTTTAGCATAGCTTAGCATAGTTCATTGAATCTGATGAAAATGACCAAAGAGTTTCGATATTTTTTTTAATAAATAAGTTTTAAATACTATTTAAAAATACTGTTAGGAAAAATATCGAAACTCTTTGGTAATTTTTTTTGAGTGAGATGCTATTGGTCTCATCAGATTCAATGAACTATGCTAAGCTATGCTAAAAGTGGTACCGCCAGACCCAGAGATTGGCTGAATGGATTCGAAAACGGTAAATCTCAACTGTTTAACTCTGGGGGAGTTGGAGAATGAGCATATTTACAAAAAAGTGGAGTGTTCCTTTAATACGGTATAGCCTTTTAATTATAGAGAGAAATAAACCTTCACACTTTCTTTATTGGCATCTATGGTTCCATAAAGAACCTTAAACATCCATGGAACCTGTCCATTCCACAAAAGGTTCTTTAAAGTAGAAAAATGTTAGTTTTACACACACACACACACACACACACATACACACATGTTTGTTTTTGTGAATTGTGGGGACTTTCCATAGGCCGCAATGCATTTTATACTGTACAAACCGTACTTTCTATCCCCCTACCCTACCCTTAACCGTAAACCTAACCATCACAGGAAACTTCACACACCTTTATTTTCTCACAAAAACATCATTTAGTATTTTTATTAATTAATTAACATTGTGGTGACCGGTGGCTGGTCCTCACGATGTAGGTGAACTCAGGTTTATATTACATCGTGGGGACACACACAGACACACACACTAAACTGTGTCCAGTGTTACTGAAGTGTAGAGTGTTCATCTCAGGATTTGTAAGATATTCAAATGGACATGCACACTGAACATAAACACTGCTCATCTGGCAGACAAATAAACTGTTTAGTGGTGTGCTTGTGCATAGGGAGACTTTTGACTATGGCATAATGTCTGAAGACTGAACCTGGTCAAAACTGTATGATGGAAAACATAAAAAAAAAAAATGCTGTTTGGACAGAACACTACTTTGTTTCCAAGTTTGAACTGCTATTGTCAGGCATTTTTGTGTGAAATATGCATTAGACAGTCGGTGAATAGATTGTGGGAGGTCTGTGGGTGTGCCGTCTGAGGCTGAGACTACACTATTATCTTCTGATGCTCTTTGTTGATGTCATAGGGATTAGTTATTCTTATAAATATGCTCAAGAACAATAATTTAATGTTTTTGCTTTTTTATTGCATAAAAGCTTTTTATCCACCCCCATATGGCCACACTTTTATCATTCAGTGGTTGCCTATTACAGTGACATTAAAAAGATCTCTCATTACCGAGGTTTATCTAAATGGGCTAGTTCAGTCTCGTCTTTCTTTTAAGTTTTATTTTTGGTCTTTTCCCTCTTGTATTGTGAGCTACAGTAAAGAAGTGGGACATGAAATGATGAGGGAGAAGAAGCTGAAATGAATCTTCTTCTAAAGAACTTTACCTTGCACCAGACACAAACTTGCATCACCTGACTGAGCAACATAGTTCAGTGCATTGGCTACTAGGCTACAGCTCTCTTTGGTCTTATTTTTAATTTACTAAGGTGATCGCTCTGCATGCTCTATTGATCTCACACAAGGTAATGCTGTACAAGGTAAAGAAACAAAAAGTACATAAATAAATAAAATCCATAGTTTTAAGTGACATTTTTTAAGTGTGTTAAGACTATCAAAATATACATCATTACTTACTTATTTATTTATTTATTTATTTATAACAAAAAATTAAATATAATAACCATTTAAATTAAATTGTTACATCATTTGCTTCCGGCTCTGTTTTGACCCAAAAATGAACTGTGGCTTTACAGATGAAATTGTGTTTTTTATATATTTTTTATTTTTATTATTTTAAATGTATTAGTTAGATTTCTCTTAAATTACTTCTGTAAAATAAATTGAGTCTCTTTCCTACACTCACATAAGCATTTTTCCCTTCCCGCATTTTGTTTATAAACATGCTTGTGCTTGCACAAACAAGAATTCTGAAATTAAAATAAAATGAATAAAATTTTAAAAATAAAAATGTATGATCATTTTTTTCATATGAAAGTAATAGTTTATGGAAGTAAAATTTTGTTTGAAAAAAAAAAAAAATTCATAGTAATATTGATGTTTTGGTGTTGTTTTGTTAGAAAAATAATATGTAGGTTTCATGAATTTAGCCTGTTTTGACTGTTTTATAAGCTTACGTCACTAGGTCCAAACAGACCCTGGCCTGGAATGAAAAAGGTGTATACAGGATTTTTTATTATTATTATTTTTTTTTTTATGCTGTAGTACGGTTCATTTTTTTCACTGATCTTTATATTATAACTGAAATATAAATAAAAAAATGAATAATAAATTATTCCACCCCCAGAGACTAATAATTTTCAATAATAAATTAAAGTTCCAAGAGGTCCAGTCTCTATATTTCCTTCCTACAGTTATACATTTCCATTAGGGCAGCCTTAGTACTTTGTAAAAGAAAAAATCCTAAACACTCAAAATAGTCATCAAAGATGAGAATTTTGGGCCCCGAGAGCCAAAGCAGTGATGTCTGAGAATTTTTACCAATATTTATCAAAAAAGTAAATATTTCTCCCAACTGCATATGAAATATATAATATATAAAGCTAATATATAAAAAGTTTACATCAGATGTTTTATCAGGCTTTTAATTTTTATTATTTTTATAATTTATAATTTTTATTATTATTATTTTTATCATTATATTATTACATTTAGACACCTACGTGTGTAAATCATCTGTATGACAGATAAAAAATAATTATATTTGATCCATTCTCACCGCTCACTGTATTTCTTCTACTGATAGCAGCTATGCTACTGGTACTGCACCATTTGCAGCTCCTAAACGTGACTCTTTAATGGGAGAGAGAAGCAACTCGCATGGATGTAGCGCCGAGAGTTTATTACCATAAGCAATGGTAATGATCCATAAGTTTATGGATCCTGAGCGTTTGTGGTGTGTACCGCTCAGTTGTTTTGACTCACTGCTAACTTTAAACTGTAGAAATGGTGAAATGGCACAATTATGTCCTGCGGTCCGGATGGAACCAAGCCGGGGTCCGGAACCGGACCATAGTCCACCATTTCATTACTACTGCTCTTTAGCTTGAGCTGTTAACGCACATAAATTTAACCCATGCAAGTGCTACAGTGTGCAATTTTTCACTTACATTTCTGAGATTCAACTTATTTAAGTTCAAGTTCACTTGTGTATTCACAGTATTTTGTGCAGATGCAAGTTGTACATTAACCATTAGGCCATGGCTCCAGTATGGGACATATTTTTCCATCACATTTCAGTTCATAAGAATGTAGGTATTGCACATTTTCCTTCCTTCAACCATCTACAGTTTTATCTTATTTTTAGGTTTTGGAGATTCTTACTAGGATTTGGTTTTCCATATTCTTTCCTCAGACCTTTATGGGGAGTTGTTCATATTATATAGTATTTTTTTTTTATGTTTATTTAGTACTTTGTGTAAATCTGGGATCTGGTTGCATTTCAGCCTACTGTTACTCACTTTTCAGTTACTCAGATGTTAACACTTGTCACTGCCATATGCTTGTGCTCAAATAAAACAACAGCACAAAACTGATGTACATTAACTAAACAACTTGCCACATTAATGGTTGGTCTCTGTTGCCCCCACTGTGTTTGTGAAGACTCTCAGCCAGGACAAGGCTCTCTCAGTGTGTTGAAGTGCTCTACATCTGTGAGCTAGTACGAGGCAGCGATGGCCCACCCAGATGGCAGTGCAAGTGATGCCAGTTGTCCCTGCATGAACATTGACAACTGCTTCTCTCTTTCATGTCGGAATAGTTAATGTCAACAAAGCAGACCTATATGCTTATATAATCCCATCCAAATTAGAACTCTTTCCTCAAACAAAAAGCATCATACCATCCTGTCTTGGCTTCTATAAACCTGGACCTCTTTGTTTTTTAGCATAAAGGAAAATGTCTTTTTTCAGAACCACACTGTACTCCGATTTCCATGCACACCCAGCAGCCTGGCCAGCAAGGCCTGATGTCACACTGAAATGTGTCTCGAAGGTATAGTGCAATGACTTGAGAATGATAACTATTCCACTTGAAGCCATTTTTGTGTGTGCTGAGCTCCTCTTCCAAATGAACACAATAGCTATGTTTCCACCCGCCTATTTTTATGCGCATTTTGGGATATCATAAAAAATGCTGGATGGAAACGCCAAAATCTGCATAAATTCAAAAAATGCACATAAAAAACGTATGCGCTCAAATGAGTCGGCTAAAATGTTTATGCAATACGAAAACATGAGCATAAACTACGATGGAAACACTTTTACCGAATAAATTCCTTGATGCGGATCAAAAAAGACATGTGACTTTGCGATGGGATGGCATAACTGGACCAACAGACCGATCTCTTTGCACAGCATCTGAAAAGCTGTTTTTGTCATTCTGTAATGCCTGAGCAAAGTCTGTCATTTGAATGGTTCGGTTTAATTCCCTCGCAGAAGCGCCTCACATGATTGTGTTCACAAATACCAGGCATCTGAGAGCAAGATAACATGAAAGCATTTGTTGGGTTTCATCTGCGCGCTCTGAGATGCAATAATTTATTATATACGAAAATTATTATATACAGTCGCTTCTACTGCAGCAACTTCCATTTTTTCGGTGTGATATTTAGGGCCAGTTTATCAGGAAGTGACGATTTTTTTCTCTTCGACTCACTGGATGGAAACAGAGCGTTATTCGCAAATGTTTTATGCAATTCCAAATTTGCAGTTAAATTCGCAACTTTGGATGGAAAATAGCTAATGAATATTTGACAGGCTTTTAAAAACTACCTTATAGAAGTTCCTGCCAACAGCTTTCGGCCAGGAAATTGACAATGTAGGGACATTCTGAAATGCTTTTGACTTTTTAGACACTATATATGGCAGTATGGTAATAATGTTTTTTTTTTTTAAGAGGCAAATTATTTGTTAGTTAAATTATTTGTCTATTAGCCTATTTGACATATATATCAAGAAAAATTAGTACATATTGAAATTTGAAACTGGGAGAAGTCAAACAATAAGAACTACGCTGGAGGGGAACGTAATCGGCGACAGCATATGCTAAACAAACAAACAAAAAAACCCTGTTCATTATTTTTAATCAAGTCAAAGAATTATTTCACCTGTCGCCGATTAAATATCACTGCCTGTATCCACTTTTGTGTCCTTAAACATGAGTTTTTTGGGGTTGACAGCTTATAAAAACTTAGTTCTGTTTTTTTTTAGCTTGTTTGCTGTACACCATGTCACATAGCAGCTTTTAGACATTGTTCTGTTTTTTTGTTATAAGTCAGAAATGACAAAGAGGCAGCCTCATGCTATATAAAATCAATGGGGACTGTTGGATTGTTTTCTGCCCCGGTGGGCGTGGTTTTCAGTTGATGACGCGTGTCGCTCTGTCTCTATAGCCCACAGCACACATGAATAATTCATAGCTTTAGCCCACATTTATTCACTCATGTTTACTGTAAGTTATGGTGTGCATCTGTGTTCATTCGCCAAAATATTCTTCAGTTGAGTGAACAACAAAAGCACCATTACTGTGACATCACTGTTAAGAGCTGAAACTGATTCCAAAGAGACATTTTATAATAACTATCATTATGTATTATGTAATGTAGTAGCAGAATATGAACCTTAATGTTGGTCAATAACATATCAATCTCAGTTATTATATAATATTATTAAAATATTTAATTTGCTGCTTGAACTTTTTAACATAAACATAAAATCTGCACTGCTGTAAAAGATGCTTCAGATTTTGTGAGAATCTATTCGTTCCTTAGTGTTCAGGTCTGTTGGCAGTGATTCCTAGGTCAGGCATGGAGTTCTCCATCTATCTGGGAAGATGTTCAGCAGAAAGGCCTGTAATTCCATATACTAGAGCTGAGACAATTAGAGAGCCAACCGTTAAACTCCAGCTCTCTAGAGAAATGGCTATTTATGGCACCTTGTGTAAGATCTCTGCCCACAGGTCAGCATTTTCCCTTGTGTTTGACTCATAAACAGAGTTGGAAGAGAAGAGATCGGCAGTCAGACCTAAAATGGAAAGTCCAGATGAATTAAACAGGCTCTTTTACATTGACACAAGCAATCAAATACAAACCCCACCCAGTCTCCATTCAAACAAGAACATAATGTCTTGGCCTAATTTCTGCCACACTTGTTCTTCAGGAATAACTGAAACTAGTTTGATTCAGTGAATTCAGGAACTTGCCTCTGCTAAATTTATTTTTCTTTCTGTTTTTGATCACAAGAAGAAATGTTTAACATAAATTGTCTCGCAAACGTTTTTTTTCTCCCCTTTGGCAGGCAGGCAGGCAGTTTAAGCAAAATCCAAAATTATATTTTCAGGCTTTTGTGCAGTTTTGGCCATGGGATCTTAATTCAGACTCATGATGCCTGTGGTGACATTTCTGACATTGCGTCTAGCATGTTTCACAATACTTTCAAAGTGAAATGTCCATTGAGTGGCAGTAATCGTGTTGAATTTTATCCAAAACAGATGAACATGAATCTGGCAATTATTACATTGGTTGTTGTACGTATCGTTGCTGTTCAGTTATGAAATGTATGAGTGGCACTAAAAGTGGCACTAAATGTCCTATCGTTTTTGAAAATAACATTCTGCCTACACTTAAACCTACCCAAAACTGATATGAGATAAAACACATTTTTTTAAAGCAACCATGCCATTTTAGTTTTCTTCTACAAGTCTTTGATTGTATTGTGAATGTATTAATTTACAAATCATGCACTGTTGTAAAAGTGTTTTGAGTTCTTAATATATTGTACATACTGCATTTTTAATAAGTCTTTATTAATCAATAATCTGCCCCTGTAATCTTTGTGTGAAAAGGAATACAATATTGGTGTTGAAACTGCAGTGAATTGTATAGGTAATTTTTTTTTTTTTCAAATGAGCTTAGGCTGAATCTTATTGAAGCTTCACAAAAAAATGAACTGAGTTTGGCACACACGAGTACTGAAGGTGATGCAAGCCCACGTTGGGCAAATTTGTCATCTTGTGTAATTTAGAATTAGTGTATAAACCATAGACTGTAAAAAAAGATGGACGACGCGACGTCGTTTCCTTCCATTGTATTGAACTGAAGCCAAAATGGGCTGATGAATGGGCGCTGACACGTTACGCAATACGTCAAAAAAAAAAAAGTTCGGAGCCTGGGCATGCGCAGAAGGAATCGTCAGTTGAGCCGGAGGCGGAGTCGCGATATCAAACTTCCGCCCAGACGACTGCGTCATCATTCCTATGCATCATTCATGTATTTTAAATAGACTATAAAAATTATACACAAAAGTCTACCTATAAAATAATAGGCTATTCTGTTTCTAGAGCAATAATATTTTTGAAACAGCAAATTCAGTAGATAAAATCAATATAATATGCCACTAGAAACAACTCTAAATTGTCAGAAACGGTCCTGCCATTTTAAATCAAGTTCAACTAACGTTACAGGAGATCGATTGCTGTAATTAGAGTAAGCTATCATTAGTTTTGTCCTGCTAATTATTATTTTATACCCATAAAAATAAGTAACTGCCAGATAACGATCACCTGCTTTTTCCCGACATGGTTAACATTAGGTGTGTTATCTTAACTAATAACATTTATTAATTAGCTTATAACGCCCACATTTGATGTTACAGAAAAAAAGTTCAGTGATCCTTCAGATCCTGTAGGTCGGTTAGTACAGTTTACTGCTGAACAACTCATTTTGTTGGTGTTAAATAACAAAGAAATCGAAAATTAACAGTTAGTTAATACATCTTCAATCTCCCCTCGAAGCTCCGACAGTCCTCAGACAAGCTGTCAATCAACTTCGAATCATGACGACACGCCCCGTTTTTATAGCATCAAATTGCTAGCTAAAATCTAAATCATCACAAAAACGAACAATTGAATATATATCAATGTGATAACAACTACCTTAAATGACCAAAACCATCTTTCAGAAAGTTTTATTTGAAGCAGAATTTATTTTTAAGTTTTCACTGAAGTCTCATTCGACTGCATTGAGAGGGCGGGGTTTATGACCTGTACTGCATCCAGCCTCCAGGGGGCAATCAAAGAGCCCGTGGCTTCACTTTTCAGAATGTATGAGACACACCCGGTATAAACCAATACTCAGTGATTGTAGTATCCCTATTGATTTCAGAAAGAATTACATACAGATAAAAAAGGAATCCAGCAGAATGTAAGTCTTTTCTGTACTGTCTGCTGATCGGTTTGTATGAAATGCTTGCTCATCTTTGTACCCACTAAGGCGTCCCTTTCTCTTTCCCCTTGAAAGGGGGATGGTACGAACACCAACCAACAGAGCTACTGCACCACATTTTTTCATCACTCATTCTCAAGCTTAAAAAGCAGATAGTTTCCACATCACCATTTGAATAATATTGCATCCAGGTTCCTCTGATGGACTCTTGTACCTCCTTTTGTGGACTGTCATCTATCAATCAAACAGTCCCTCAAGCCCCTAAGAAAACATCTGCTGTTGCATTGTTGATAGTACCTCACAATGAGAGGCAATGGAAATTTATTCACATATTTTCTGTTGGAAGTGTTAGTGATAATTGGGGTTACATGCTAACCATAGGGCATGCAGATGACTTTTGCAGGGATTTGAAGATGTGCCACCATTCAATGAAAATACAGTATTTTAATTATAATATTTTCTTAATAGGAAATGTTATATTACATTGAGGAAGAATCAAAATAGACAAGCACACACACAAACTGAGGTTTAGAGAGGAAATACCTCTCTAAACAGCTCTTAATTAATCTAAATTATAGCATTTGTTATTTAAGTACATGACATAATATTATAATATGGTATGTTGGACGAGACCATTACATGTAAATATTTTCAAATATGGATTGATCTGAGCGCTTGTACTTTCAGGATGACAATCTTGAGGGTTGTAATCTGGGGTTTCATCAAATATTGCATAACCTAATCCTCTTGCTGCTTGCTGCAAAGGTGGCAGATCATGACAGTTTTCCTCAGGAGAAGGAAGGATTTCGTTGCTTATCCTTAGGGATGTGGATTAGGGTGTTTGACAGACTATCATCTTGGTTTATGTAAGTTTGGGATCAGGCCAGCTTATCCAGATTTCAGATCAATCTCATTGAAGGTGACTCTTTTGTGTATTTATTGAAACACCAAAACAAACTTTATATTAGATTTGCAGTTAAATGAAAACATTTCTATTTAATTATATAGGCCTAATTATGTTTTTAGTCCAATTCAGCATTAATATTTAAACTGTGGCTGTAATAAAAACGTTCATGATACTAGTTTTTTTTTTTTTTTTTTTTTTTCCAAACATGGCTACATTAAATAAAGGCATATAATTCATATGTACTGTGCAATTTTTGATCAAAATGCTCCTCTCTGGATCCACCCCCAACTAATGATCTATGAACTTTGAATGGCTTTCCAAGGGTAAATGTAACATTATGTGGCATATTGTTTACAAGCTATTTGTTTCTCTGTAAATATTGTTTGGATTATTTTTAAAGCTTTGGGAGTTTTGCGGAGCACTACCTTTACACAAAAGTGTTGTATATAATATGACATGTTATTAATGTTTCTTATGATGATCTACCTCAGCAGTCTAGATTTGTTAAACTGACATAGAGAGTGATTTTAGTGAGAGGATATATACAATTTAATATAATGCCAGTATGTAGAAAATGCTTAGTAAAGTCTTTTGCTTTCCTTTAGTTTTACAAACCGTGGTTTGGGGTTTTGAGTAAATGATTTTCTCATTGTGTAGTGCAAAATTCACAAGCACAGAATTATTTCCTGTGGTTCTGCTGGTTTTAAAGCGATGTAAGCATACTCTCTCTCTCAAACTGTTATTGTGCCTTTAACCACTTACACTCAGTTTTTAGGAAACGTAAATCACCTTCTCTTTTCACTTGTACTTGTGTCAGCACTTTTCAGCCCTCTATGATATGAGTAAGCTTCAAGGAAAAAATGGGAAAGGGGCAGATGAAAAGGCTATAGTGAGGAAAAAGTCAGTATTGGTATATTGACTCCTGTCAGGAGTGTCCTGTTCTGTCTAAATACATCAGGGAATGTCATCACAATACTGTACAAACACAACAGATGCTCTTGTTTTGTTCACTTGGGGGTGAGGGTCAAGTGACTTGTTATTGAAAGAAATACTTAGCTGTGTTTTAGTCTCTTCTGCTTATTGAAGATTTAAATGTAAGCTGGTATGTTTTGGTGATGGGATAGAAATATTGGATATGACTGATGGCGTGTCATGCAACTCTGTGTCCCAGAGCGAGTGACTGTGTTTGTAGTCAGTTTCTATTTTTGTGTGTGCGACAGACTCCGCAGACACACAGCGCTCTCAGACAGCTGAAGCCTGGCGGGAATCTTTGTTCCCTTCCTTTGGCTCTGTGGTTCCCATGGGGATAAAGTTTCTGAGACAGTCAAGGCCTTCATATGACCAACAGGATCTTCAAAACATTATGAGAGCTCAGGGTACCTAGTGCCAACGAGATGGCAAATTGACTAGGATTGGCCAATTTTAGCAATTCTGATTCTGCTTATCGTTTCGAATTCTTTTTCGATTCCTAGTTTTGATTCCAGTAAGGCAGAAACATTCAAACATTTATATCAAACATATTTATTGCGTGTGTTTTGACAAAATGTTTTGTTGCAGCTGATTTCCATGAACAAATATCAGTAGCCTACAAAATATTAGCAGCCTAACCAACTAATTAGCAATGCTTTTTTTAATTTTCTTATGCTTGAAAATGGTTTGAAATCACATTAAAATGCGCACACAGGAATCGATAAACAGAATAGAATTTTTAATTTTCAGTATCTGATTCCTGACCTTAAGTATCAGATTCCAGAATTGAAACCTATTTTCGATTCCCAACCCTAAAAGTGACCCTATTTAATATTCATCTTTACAAACAAAAAGCTCCCAAACAAAACTTAACATACCTGTCTTCCAGACTGTTCAGCTTTTTGGTGGTATTCTTTTTTTCTCCTTGTCATTAATTGTTCTTTATGTGCTGTATTTCTAGATATTGACATGAAGAAGGACATAGAGGTGCTGATAGCAGAGGAACGTGCTGAGATCATCTCAAAATACAATAAGGTAAATTGTGCCGATTACTCTCACTGTTTGTTCAGATATTCACTGAAACAGTACGAATACTGTGATACTGTAACTTGTTTAAGTTTGCCTATTTACTTTAATGTTTGAGTTATGAAAATGTACATTTTCTAGAATTATGATTACTGTATATACACTACCATTCAGGTAATGTATCAAATGCAGTAAAGAAATTAATACTTTTTTTCAGCAAGCATGCATTAAATTGATCAAAAGCGACAGGCTAACACTTTACAACAAGGTTCATTTGTTAAAGCTGCAGTATGTAATAATTCTGTCCACTAGAGGTCGATAGAGGCCTATTCAAAACAAAGGCGTAGCTTGATGACGCCAAGTTTGAGCGCGGAATCTTGGGACATGTGGTCTCCATCTCAACGGATGGTGCAAAAGAATCGGGATAGGACTCAGGAAGAAATCATGGGGAAATCATGCGATTATTGATGTTACTGTAGTATGAAGCAGAGCAGGACAGAGTGTTGTGGGAGCTGAACGAGGCCGCTGGAGCGATTGCGAAACACACTCCTCACAAGCAGCGGAACTTTTATTATGCCACAGTCACAGGCGCTGCTTTCCGCTTTTCCGGTCATGAGTATGAGGTAATGCAGCTTTGTTTATCATATTAGATACATTTTAGTGTGTTGAAAATGTTATAACATTACTCTGTGCGTTCGCTCGGTGGCTGCTGTGAGACACTGTTACACACTGCAGTAAGATAGATTGATATTACAATATCATATTAAATGCTGGATGGCTTGTGTTGATAAATGGCATGCAATTAAATTTTAAAACGTATTGTATGATGGAGAAAATTCTGTATTACTTTTACTATAAATAAAGCTGCATCTGATTATCCTATGTTAGCTACTTGACAAAATAGTGTTTTTCTCTGAGGCATGGTAAAGCAAAAAATAAGACTAAACATGTTAAGCTATAAAACAACAATTAGTTTCCTGTCTATAAATATATCAAAACAGTTGTTCCCTTCTCTATTAAAACATGTAATATATTAAAGCGTCTTTGGTGTTTCCATGGTTTCTACAAAATAAAACCGGAAACCGAGGGTTAACGCGGGTATGACGCAATTGACAGGCGACTCCTCACACGTCCCGGAGCCTTGGTTAAAATTGCAATTTTCTCACGATTTACAAATAGTTGCAAACATTTGGGATATTGTAAGTACTCAAGTGAACAAAATAAATAACCATGAGCAGAACTTTCTAGAACTTTCTAGTTTTATATAACTTCCTAGAACTTTCAATTATCAACAGAATCTTGAATATATCAATGTTTTCACAAAATTATTAAGCAGCACAACTGTTTTCAACATTTATAATAATAAGAAATGTTATAGCAAATGTGCAGCAAATAAGCATAATCATTTCTGAAGGATCATGTGACACTGAAGACTGTAATAATGCTGAAATAATGCTTTACTATCACAGGAATAAATTACATTTTAACATAGTACTAATATAAATATTACTGTTTTTACTGTATCTTTGATTAAATATATGCTGCTTTGGCTAACATAAAATGAACACCAATGTAATGATTAGATTTTGTATGATTGAAAGTGTTATGCTGAGCATTAGCCTTTATTAGCAGGGGAAATTTATTATTGTATTGTACTTTTGACTTTTTTGTGGATGGAGTTTATTTTGCACTGGGTCGTTGACCTCTAACCTATGATGTTGTTCACATGTGCTATGGTCTTTGTGGCTGTTCAGCCAAGTCAGCTTTATTTGTATAGCGCTTTTTTGCAATACATATTGTGGCAAGGGAAAACTATCTCAGATTTGTCAAGAGGGAAATAACATTGGGAGGAACCACACTCAGGTGTTAAAGACACTCAGGTGTTAAAGTTTTATGTGCTAGTGCAGCAGACAGAATATTTTTGTACCAACAAAGTGTTTGTGGACTATATGGCCACCATGGTGATCAATTTGACCATGGCACATCATGACATTCTATAACAGACTCATTTGAAATTGGGGAGTAATCTTTGGCTGTCTGTCACGGATCACTGCTTGCTTTCCACTCTTCTCTCCACCATGGGGTTGAGAAGAGGGCAGGAGAGCAGTAGCCGCCCCCCTCAGGGAATCAATCCACACCAACTGGTAAAGCTTTTAAACATCAGATGCACTGAACTCAAGAGAAAGGGTAAAAATTCTGTTGAATAAGTGCAGAGCATTAATTTTTTCTCAGCTCATAAATTAAAATTGCAGCTATATGGCATTGGTTGTGTGACAAGAGTTGGGACATATTTGTTTGCATTTCACTAGAATGGTTAGCGAGCCACAGAACATTGTGTGGAGAGCAGTGTGCTAGAAAGAATATTTCTACTGTCGCTTTTCATAATTGCATCGACCACTCAGCAAACATAAAAAAAAGACAAGTTCCAGCACAGAACTACCACTTATAACACGCACACAAACAAAATAAAAGCTTCAGCTCGACTATTGGAAATGTTTCCCCTGTTTTACATTAGATACATCACTGGGGTAGGATGGAGACTAAATCAGTCATGGCAAAAAGTGATGGTTGGCATGGGTTTAGATCACCAAAGTAATGATAATCAAAGTGTGATAATGTAGATACATGTCCTTTGAACCCATTGAGCAGAAATGTGTTGCATTATATTTTTGCTTGTTTAATTCAAGTTGTTTTTATAAAAACTGCAACTTTCCCAAGTTTATTAAATTAACATATTTATTTATTTAAAATCTCTTAATCACCTAGTCAGTTCAAATAAATGCAGAATTGTATTTGGCTCACATTGTCACACACACAACTGCCTACTTTATTCACAGATTTGCTGCTGCCATGATCACTAAAAAAAAATTCAGCAAACAATTCAGCTGTTTTAATTTGCTGTTTTGTGGGAAAATAATTTGATATTTATTATATTATAATTTTAATATTTTATAATTATAGAATAGCATTCAATATATTATTACAGTATGTTATCATTAGTAATATAATTATGAAAGTAATATAATGATGAAAGTCTAATATGATTCAGAACTGCTGCCTTTAAAGATGCTTAAAAGATGCTTAAAAGTCAGAGTTCAAAGTTTGTGTTCAAATGAGACAAAATAAAGCATTCGCTCATGTGTTTTTTAGGGTAGAGACGCAGGAGTTCAGATTGATCCTTGGGAGGATGCAGACTACAGCATATATAGAGTTACGGATCGCTTTGGATTTCTTCAGTAAGTCCTGGGTAAAACCCAGCATTCAGTTTCCATATTGGCAAAAGTATTTGATAATTTGCTCTTAAAACCCTAGAAAGCTGTTTTTATTTTGTCTGAAAATAATAGTCACTCATAATGGCTGTCTTTCATTCATTGGATTTTTTTTTAATCAAAATACATTGTCTTTCAACACATGTAAACATGTAAAGCAGTCTGATTTAAAGGGTTAGTTCACCCCAAAATGAAAATTCTGTCATTTATTACTCACCCTCATGTTGTTCCACACCCGTAAGACCTTTGTTCATCTTCGGAATGCAAATTAAGATATTTTTGATAAAATCTGATGGCTTAGTGAGGCCTCCATTGCCAGCAAGATAATCAACACTTTCAAATGCCCAGAAAGCTACTAAAGACATGTGACTATGTGACTACAGACAATGTGACTACAGCGGTTCAACCTTAATGTTATGAAGCGACCAGAATACTTTTTGTGCACCAAAAAAAAAAAAAAATGTAAGGGATAATCCATGGCTAGCCATGCATTAAAGGATTTTAAAGCACGACGTAGAGGCGAAGAACCACCCGACGTGAAGCGGAGGGTGGTTGCCTCTACGTAGTGCATTAAAATCCTTTAATGCATGGCTAGCCGTGGATTATCCCGCTTATACCTTGGTTATTTGCCAAGTTAAAGGTCCCGTTCTTCGTGATCCCATGTTTCAAACTTTAGTTAGTGTGTAATGTTGTTAGAGTATAAATAAAATCTGTAAAATTTTAAAGGTGCCCTCGAATCAAAAATTGAATTTTCCTTAGCATAGTTAAATAACAAGAGTTCAGTACATGGAAAAGACATGCACTGAGTTTCAAACTCCATTGTTTCCTCCTTCTTATATAAATCGCATTTGTTTAAAATACATCCGGAGAACAGGCGAATCTCAACATAACACCGACAGTTACGTAACAGTCGGGGACTCCGCCCCCCATATTTGCATATGCTCATGATCCAGGCCAGGCGGATACGCCCAGCGGAATCATCGGAAGTTATGCAGGCAGAGTGAAGAAACAAGCCAAGCGAGGATGACAGCGAAAATGGCAGATCATGGAAATAAATGTTATGTTCCAGGCTGTGCAGGGGATGTGAAAACTTTTCATAGTCTTCCTCCAGAAAAAAACAGTCAAAAGGCATGGCTGATGTTTATCTATAACCGGATACCGGAACAATTTACCTCAAAGTTGTTAGTTTGCTCTGCCCATTTCATCGCGGACAGCTTTTCTAACCTGGGACAATATCAAGCAGGCTTCGCTCAGCGTTTGACACTGAAGAAAGGGGCAATTCCAACTATATTCCCGCAAGCAGTAAGTAGTGCTTTTATCCACATCTTGGCTGTAGAAACTATTTCTGATTAAATGTAAAGTTTCTTAGTGAGCTAACAACATAAACGACCATGTACCCAGTGTTGTTTAGATCCAATGCAAGATGCTAGTACAGTAAATAACTATTAACAGTGAGGTTAAAATGTATTACTGTCTTTGTTATATAAATATATAACATAACCGTAGATACATATGCCAATTCTCTTTTGTCGGATATAATTATAATTTGACCTGTATTTAACCAACAACAAATTACACCGAAGCTAACTATGTTAGTTTATTTGCTTACAGATAGCTACTCGATCCTTCTAGCTAACTTTCTACACCGTTCAAGCTGAAACGATAGTCATTTGACAAGACATTTAGTCACTTTTTTCAAATATTTTTATTTTTGATAACTTTTTTGAGACAATTTTGCACGCTTGTATTTCAGACTCAAGAGTACATCACCGCGTACAAAGGATGTAGGCTATAATACATAATACATAATGGCACTGTTATTTACAGAAACCTTCCATACTACTGAAGTAGCAGAAATCCCACACATAGGTTTAAAAAATTACGATCCAGTGTGGTTTTAAAATACCTGTGGTATTTCCCTGCAACATATTCTCTCTCTCTCGAGGGCCATACGTGCACAATTTCCACACGTACACCTGTGGAAAAAGATATTTATAGACGATGTAAGTTTTTGTTACTAATAGCTAAATCGTAATCACACTACAGCAGCTAGTAAACATGACACTGCTTTTTTGGAATGTCTTCTATGCTTTACTTTGGTTGGCTAAATAAATCAAATTTAAAATCATATCGGTAATGTCAATATATTAGAAACAAATTTTTCGCGCTACACAGTTCGTTGTTTAGAGTTGTTATTGCAAAGTGAAGAAGCTATCATTGTAAAACCATACAGCGACACATTATTACAATTATTTTTTTTTTACAATGCTAAAAACAAAGTTGCAAATACTGACGTTATGAGTTATAGTGTAAAGTTAACGCTATATGCTAGTTCCATTGACGTAACAGTTACGTTTTGCAGGTTCATACTGAAAATAAAGACTAACTTACCACTCAGAAACCTCCATGGCCAATCGCAGCAAAATTGGTTGTTCCTCTACATCTGCATCTTCGTCAGAAACAGGCTCAAACATATAAGATTGAATACCAAAACTCTCCATCGTTCACGCCGTACAGTACAGATTTGTTCGCTATCAGTGTGAGCTACTGGAAGGAGCCGAACAGTGAAACAGCCAATCAGAGCGGAGCACCATATTACTATTCATGAGCCTTCCAAATAAGGCAAAAACAGACCTTTTCATTCTAGGGGCTATTTGTGGGGTTATAAATGGAGCTGTAAAACCATATCTGGACAATTTTCGACCATAAAAAAGCCACATACCCTCTATGTAGATATCAGGGAACAATTTAAAATGTTTTTTCAAATCACTCAAGGGCACCTTTTAAAGCTCAAAGTTCAATGCCAAGCGAGATATTTTATTTAACAGAAGTTGCCTACTAGGGTTGGGCGATGTCCCCTAAATTGGCAGTTGACGATGTTTATAGTAAAACATCATGATGGACGATGATATCGTCGGGTACTTTAATTTTTCGTTATTAGGGCCCGAGCACCGATGGTGTGAGGACCCTATTGGAATTGCTCAGCCAATTATTCTTCTTCTCCAAAATGAATCGCATTTTTGAGGGCCTAAACGTTCTCAAAAACTCATGAAACTTTGCACACGCGTCAGAAGTGTTGAAAATTTACAACTGATATGGGTTTCAGAATCAGGTGTGGCAAAATGGCTCGATAGCGCCACCTACAAAACTTCAATTAAGCGCCCTTCGTGCTACGTTTTACGTACAGTTATGAAATTCGGTAGACAGATGTAACAGCCCAATACCTACAAAAAAGCCCCTGGGTGCAAAGTTTGTAAACCCAACAGGAAGTGAGATATTTTGACTTTTCTCTACAAAATTTTGGCAGTTTTTGCCATTTCCACATGTTGTACTTTAACGAACTCCTCCTAGAGCTTTAATCAGATCAGCATCATATTTGGTCAGTCTAATCTAAAGTCCTTTGAGACGTTAAATTGCGAAGATCGAGAGTTTTCACTGAAGGGCGTGTCTGTGGCGGCCTGGCAAAGTTCGATGTTTCGCCATGAAACAGGAAGTTGTTGTAACTCGGGCATACAATGTCTGATCTGCCCCAAACTTCACATGTTTTATTAGAGTCCTGACCTGAAGACATCTGTATGACAATATTCAGTTACAGTCATAGCGCCACCTGGGGGCAACAGGAAATGTCATGTTTTACACTGTGATGAACTCCTCATAGAGATTAAACCAGATCAACATCATATATGGCCAGTCTAATCTTAAGGCCTTTGAGATGTTAAATTGCAAAGATCTTGAGTTTGCGTTGAAGGGCGTGTCCGTGGTGACCAACAAAGTCGGATGTTTCGCCATGTAAGGTGAATCACTTTTTTGAGGGCCGAAACATACTCAAAAACTCATGAAACTTTGCAGATGTGTCAGAAGTGGTGAAAATTTACATCTGATGTGGGTTTCAGAATTAAGTGTGGCAAAATGTGAAATTTTAAATATGAAATTTGGTACACACATCTAACAGCCCAATACCTACAAAAAAGTCTCTTGGAGTGAAATCTGAAAACCAACAGGAAGTCAGATATTTTGAATTTTCTTTGCAAAATTTTTGCAGTTTTTGCCATTTCCAGATGTTGTACTTTAACAAACTCCTCCTAGAGCTTTAATCAGATCAACATCATATTTGGTCAGTCTAATCTAAAGGCCTTTGAGACATTAAATTGTGAAGATCTAGAGTTTTCGCTGAAAGGCGTGTTCGTGGCGGCCTGGCAAAATTTGATGTTTTGCCATGAAACAGGAAGTTGTTGTAACAATGTCTGATCTGCCCCAAACTTCAAATGTTTTATTAGAGTCCTGACCTGAAGACATCTATATGGTAATATTCAGTTACAGTCATAGCGCCACGTAGGGGCAACAGGAAATGTCATGTTTTACACTGTGATGAACTTCTCATAGAGATTAAAGCAGAAGCACATCATATATGGCCAGTCTAATCTTAAGGCCTTGGAGATGTTAAATATCAAAGATCTTGAGTTTTCGCTGAAGGGTGTGTCTGTGGCGGCCTGACAAAGTCTGATGTTTCGCCATGAATGATGAAGCTGTTGTAACTCAAGCATACTATGTCTGATCTGCTCCAAACTTCACATGTGTAATAAGAGTCCTGGCCTAAAGACATCTATATTCCAATATTCAGTTAGCCATAGCTCCACCTGCTGGCAACAGGAAATGGCATGCTTTACACTGTAATTCACTACCAGATTCACGTTTCATTATGCCACGAAGTACCAAACATGCTAGAGACACGTTAAATTATGCAACACTTGGCTGAGTGCTAATGTTTGCAAATAACGCCACGAAAGAAACAGGAAGTTGTTGTAACATACAATGTCCGATCTGTTTCAAACTTCACATGTTCGATGACAGTCCTTGCCTGAAGACATCAACATGGCAATATTCAGTGACGGTCAAAGCGCCACCTGTTGGCCACAGGAAGTATGACATTTCGAAATGACTTTGGCATAAATCTCCTGTATTCACTCGCTTACATGCATGTCGCCCACTGTTCACTGTTTTCCTAAGGCCAATGGGTGGCGGTGGTATAAATCACGGTTTATACCTGCTCTGAGACACATCAAATTTGCAACACTGTATTTGCGTCCAGCGGTAGACTGAACAGAGGCATAAAACGAGTAGATCTCGTCGATATCACAATTGTTCTGTCTTTGGCGCAAAAAGTCACTGAAAGTGTTAACTGCCCATTTAGTTGTCTTTTTCGTATTGACCTCATCTTTGTCGTCTTCTATCTAGGTCTGCCGGTGTTAATTCTTTGTGCCGCTTTTTGTCATTCAACGTCTTCTCCAAGTCTTCTATTTCATCTTGTGCCTGGGCCCATTTCTCAAAATTGCCATATTCACCATACAAATGAAACGATATGCAAAAATCATCCATTTAGCCTACCTAAATAAACACTTTCATCCAATCAGAATTGAGTATTTAAACAGACCAAGGTATACAAATAAATAACGACTTTATTCATTAAGCTTTGAAGCTTTACGAATCCTTTGTTTCGAATCAGTGGTTCGGAGCGTGTATAAAACTGCTGCCAGAGTCATGCCCCCCAGTGATGAACCATTGAAATTTAGAAACACAATATAAGGAAGCCTCATTTACCGAAATCATGTGACTTTGGCAGTTTGATACATGCTCCAAACCACTGATTCGAAACAAAGGATTCGTAAAGCTTTGAAGCTTCATGAATAAAGTGGTTATTTATTTTTTTACATTTTTTTGGTGCACAAAAAGTATTCTGGTCGCTTTTTAACATTAAGATTGAACCACTGTAGTCACATGAACTATTTTAAATATGTCTTTAGTGCCTTTCTGGGCATTTGAAAGTGTTAATTATCTTGCTGGCAAGGGAGGCCTCACTGAGCCATCGGATTTTTATCAAAAATATCTTAATTGTGTTCCAAAGATGAACAAAGGTCTTACAGTTGTGGAACGACATGAGGGTGAGTAATTAATGACATTATTTTAATTTTTGGGTGAACTAACGATTTGAAACTGTGCTATAGAACTGTTAGAACCAGATTAGTTTTCCCTGATAAGGAATGTATTGTGGTATTAGTATGAGTGTTTTGACCTATTTGTTTTTCCCTCAGTGAAGAAGAATTACCCACACCCAGTGCCCTTGAAGAGAAGGTAATGTAGACATACATGAATTAAGCATGTAAATATTCAAATGTGCATTCAAAAAGCATGTGAATATACTATTCAAATAGTGTTTTGTAGAATGGTGGGAAAATGAGAATCACAGACAGAAACACAAAAGAAAACAAAGAATCTGTAGCAGTGTGGAGTCTCTTTTGTAAACAGGCTTATGGTGACCTTCAGACATGAGCGTTTAGTATACAAGAATGTGTGGCAGACACAGCTGGGCTGTCTGGAGGTGTGTTCCCATGTGCAGTTTACAGCATGGAGGTGGCTGATGCATTTCCCAGCTGACATTTTGTCATGTTGTGGCACATAAAGGTTAAACACTAAGGGGGGAAAGAGTGAAAGATGTCTTCAGAACAGATGTTAACAGCAGCAGGATGATGTGAATGCCTGCCCTGCATCTAATCCCAAAGTACTTGTACAAATGAAAGAAATATTACTTCCTTAGACAAAACACAGGAGGGTTGTCATGTAGCAGATATTTAAACTCATACCTGTCTGTTAATGGACCCTGAGTATTATAAGCTTGTGATATGCACCGCATGCAACTGATGACATATTCTTTTAGCATTTTTATTTTTTATTTATTT
Organism: Chanodichthys erythropterus; assembly: GCF_024489055.1. Taxonomy (NCBI): domain Eukaryota; kingdom Metazoa; phylum Chordata; class Actinopteri; order Cypriniformes; family Xenocyprididae; genus Chanodichthys; species Chanodichthys erythropterus. The sequence goes on along the minus strand of NC_090231.1, from coordinate 19,902,545 downwards.
AATTATTTTGAGATAAAATTAAATGAAGATGTGAAACTTACCATTCCAAAGTTTGGGTGTGTTCAATTGTAATGTTTTTGAAAGAAGTCTCTTATGCTCACCAAGACTGTATTTATTTGAACAAAAGCACAGTAAATCCATGAAATATTATTACACTTTAAAGTAACTGTTTTCTATTTTAATACGTTTTAAAATGTAATTCCCGTGATGGCAAAGCTGAATTTTCAGCAGCCATCTCTCTCTCTCTCTCTCTCTCTCTCTCTAAACATATATATATATATATATATATATATATATATATATATATATATATATATATATATATATATATATATATATATATATATATATATATATAATATTAATATAAATATAAATATAGATATAATTTTTTTTTTTTTACTGAACTAAACTTAATTTACTGCGTTTATCCAATTAATTTGTCCAATATATATAAATTGACAAATAAAAAAAAAAAAAAGTTATTTCAACTTTTGGGAAGGGAGTATAACACAAAAAATATATATTAAACACGATATATTAAAAAATGTTTATCATTATTATCAATTATTATTATTGATGTTTTTGGTGATTGGTGTATGTTTATTTTATTTTTTGTTAAAAAAATAATGATAATTAAACAGAAATTAAACATTTATTATATCTAATTTTTGTTTTTGCAAATCTTTCTTCATAAGATCTCATTGTTTTCTCCTGTGCAGCAAAAACAGGTGGAGATTGAGAGGGTTCAGAAATGGCTGAAGATGCTGAAGAACTGGAGCAAGTACAGGAACAGCGACCGGGTGAGATTCACATTGAGAGATGGCAATCATTGAAAATCAGAGATAACACCGTGACGTAGCTCCAATGAGAACCAGAGTGATCCTTAAAACACACACACACACACACTTGCACTTACTCCTGATGTCTTTGTGCAGATGATTAAGAGGGTGTATAAAGGCATCCCACTACAGCTGAGAGGACAGGCCTGGGCTCTGCTACTGGACGTTGAGAAAGTCAAGAGTGACAATCCAGGAAAATATGAGGTACAGGATAAAAACATCCATGCATAGACATTCACACACAATAGCTCAGCAGTTTTAGCTGCGATCTATGGACACGATGTGGCTGTGAGTCTCTGCTGGCCTAAAGCCGGGTGTTTGGTGAGAGTGGGATTACTGGAGTGGTGTTGTGGTAGAGCTATTTCAAAGGGATTAGAGTGTGATCTGAAAACAGACAGATGGCTGATACATGGCATGGAAAGAGATGGGAGAGAACGAAACACAATCTAAACAAACCATCAGAGATGCTGAGATTTACGACTAGCAGGAAGTATTTTTCGCCTCCACTGTATCACTGAACAAGGTACCCTGGTGCTGAAATCCTGTATTGCATGTTTTACACAAGTAGGTTTTAAATGCATTACACAGCTGTCCTGAATACTTGAAAAAAGGTGAAAGTGAAAGTGATGTGCAGCCAAGTATGGTTTCCCATACTCGGAATTTGGGCATTTTACCCATCCAAGTGCACACAAACAGCAGTGAGTATTGAACACACACACCATGAACACACCCAGAGCAGTGGGCAGCCATTTTTGCTGCGGCGCCTGGGGAGCGATTGGGGGTTAGGTATAATATCACAAGATACAAGATATATCACATCATAATTATACCTAGAGATGTTTGTCTTCTAATGTCATCTTGTAATGCACCGTGGTATGTCAAAGATAAAGCTGTTTTTGATAAAGCCGTTTGTTTGATTGACAGAGAATGAAGGAGCAAGCCCAGCTGTACTCTCCCGAAATCAAACAGATTGACCTTGATATTAATAGGACCTTTCGAAACCACATCATGTTTATGGATCGATTTGGTGTAAAGTAAGTAAAAAATGCAAGCATTAAAATGTGCTATGATAAGAGAACTTTAATTACTGTAGATGCATTGATGCATTGCAGCTCTGCAATAAAAATCGCTGAAATTAAAATCACTTTGCTGCTTCTGCACTGCTCTGTTCATCTTCTACATGTTCAGCGCTTATCTTATAATGCTGCTCAGTGATGTAACATTAGCATACTTACATGCTGCCAATATCTGTAATGTATGCACATAACTTGCTGCTTTGGAGCATTTAAAACACTTAACTGAGAACAGATTATTCCTAAAGGCTTTCAGACTACTTTAGTTTACCATGACTCAGCTCTTGAAATTTCACATGACAGTAATGGCTTATAAATGATTTATCTGAATGTGCCTAAAAAGATCACATGGAACCTTGTAACAAACTGCCCACTTCCACTATTTATATGAGTATATGGAATTTATTGTCTTTCTATGGAATTTTCATACAGTTCTCATATAGGAAACTTTGTACTTGGAGGACTTACTTTAGTAATAACTAACACCCTGTCCTAAATGGCACTCTCAGATTATACGGACTAAGCAGAAGTGAAGGCTATGAGACCACAAGTCCAAATCAAGTGTGCCATTTGAAACAGGGCCTAAGATTTGACCATAAAATACAAATACACATTTACAAAACAGACAGGTATATTTGTTTATTATTAAATTAAATCACAAATTTGCTCAGTTTTGTAAGTGTTTTAGTAATGCGTCATTTCCAAGTATTTACTATATCAATGATGATGCAGCATCAATGATGATGCAACAGTAAATGTCAGATTTTTTTGAAAGAAATTAATACTTCAATTCAAATTATTCATCAAGGATGCATTTAATTGATTGAAAGTGACAGTAAAGACTTTACATTGTTACAAAAAAAAAAAAAAAAAATTATCTTCATGAAAAAAATGAATCAGTTTCTTGCTCTCAGACAACTTCTGGAGCTGGTTTCTCAATTTTGAGAGCTTGTTCCCCCAGCAGGCCAGAAATGGGAGTGATGTCACTAAGGATTTAATAGATTGCAGGCCTTAGAGAGCCAAGTGGAAAGTCTTGCTCATTTGAAGGGTGTCATTAATGCTCACACATGATGGGAGGGGCTCCACTGTAATTTGAAGGAACAAATGCATCTTTGTGGAAAAATATGGATGTCGGTTTGTGTGTTGCAGATGTGCGTTTGTTTCACTGGTGTGTGACATTCATTAAAGATTGCAACACGAGAGTTTGAGCCTGACAACACTGATATTTCTCTTCACAGACAGCAGTCTTTGTTCCATGTGCTCTCTGCGTACTCTGTTTACAATACGGTAAGTGTACAATCACCATGGAGGTTAATAAAGAGATGTTACATAATAGCTGACTTTGTCTGTTCTTGTCTGCAGGAAGTGAGTTACTGCCAGGGCATGAGTCAGATTGCTGCCATTCTGTTAATGTTCATGAATGAAGAAGATGCATTCTGGGCTTTGTCACAGCTCTTAACCAATCAGAAACATGCCATGCATGGTAAGACCTCCTCTATTATTCTGGTTGTGGCTACAAATTTTAATGTTGATTTAATTGCTAGCATATTATATAAGCACTTCTGTTCTTTTTTTTTCTTCTTTTTTTTTTATTGTCAATTAAATAAATAAATTAAATTAAATTTTTTAGCAATTTATTTTAATTAAATTATTTTTTTTATTTAATTAAATACCAAGGCTGTATTTAATTGTGTTAAAAATATAGTTATAACAGTATTATTGTGAAATGTTGTTACAATTTGAAAATAACATTTTTTAAATATATTTTAAACTATAATTTATTCCCGGGATGGCAAAGCTGAATTTTCAGCAGCTATTAGTACAGTCTTCAGTGTCACATGAGAAATCTTTCTAATATGCTGATTTGCTGCTCAGGTAACATTTCTTATTATCGTTATCAATGTTGAAAACAGTTGTGCTGCTGAATATTTTTGTAGAAATGAAACATATTTTTCAGGATTGCTTGATGAATAGAAAGTTCAAAAGAACAGCATTTTTAAAAAGAAAAAAATATATAAATAATTTGATTTTTGACGTCTTTTTCGATACTTTTGATCAGTTTAATAAACATATATGAGATACATAACACTTTAGAATTGTTGCTGGTCTTGTGTTGGGACATTTTTATCATACTTTCACATTTGCCCATTACAGGATTCTTTGTTCCTGGATTTCCCAAACTTCAGCGTTTCCAAAACCACCATGACCAGATTCTCTCCAAACTTTTACCCAAACTTAAGAAGCATTTGGTAAGATTGTTTTGGCAGTCACAAGACTGCAAAATGTAATCAGAACATGTGAGATTAGTTAAGTTAAATATAACTTATTGTGTTTCAGTTTCTCTAATGCTGAGTTCTCTTCCTTTCTCATTCCTTTTTTTGTTTAAATGCACTTGCATCAGGATAAGGAGCAGATGTCCAGTGGGATTTACAGCACTAAATGGTTCCTCCAGTGTTTTATTGACAGGGTAAGTGTTTGATCTCAGCAGATGCATTGTAACCTAACTGACAAGTGTGTGTGTAAGCAGTGACTAGTAGATAGGTGTACATGCTCAATCATATGCAAAGCTTAGGCATCAAAGCCAAGGAAGTGATACATCAGCTGTGTGTATATTAAAGTGCATAATCAGGTCACTGCAGACAATGCTAAAAGTGTTGAGTCATGAGCTAAAATGGAGGTGGAGTTTTGGCTTTATTTGAATGTAACTGGTGGGTCAGTGTTCTGATAGTAACTGTGATTATATTCCACCTGCTCAAGTGAGAGGTGTTTATATGAAGAGATGCTGGCAGCAAGACCTGCTCATATAAAAAAAACTTTATCTTGAGGTGATAAGTGAACATTCAGGTTTGTTCAGACAGATTTTAACAGATATTGTAGATATGGACACAGAAGGGGGAATTGGGAATGAGTGTCATAAGCAAAGCATTCATATGGTGTGTTCACACTTGTAGTTTGGTTCTCTTGGTTCTTTTGGTCCGAACCTACAGATATCACACAAAACAAAAAACAAAACATTTATGCCGTATGTTTTGTGACTGAACTTACCAAACATCCAAAACACTGCTGTGCTATGTGCTGGGCTAAATGCACTCATTGCATGAGCGTGCATATGATGGTATTTTTAGCAGCTGAGAACTCGTGAAAATCATATAAAATGTGTAAAGGATTCAAAACAGCGGCATGAATTCCTCCGTCACACACAAAAATCTGTTGCAAGGAAATGCGGTTCTGATGCCTGTGCTGAACTGTGATGGGCAAAGTAGTTCCTATGACAGGTATGCTTGAACATTCTGAGTCTCATCTTTGACATCACATACTGTTTTTGGTTAGTTTAGATGTCTTTGATCCGTGTTATGTTCATATTTCACTTAAACCGCACCAGAGTTTATTTGGAAGTGGACTTTTCAGGGGTCTTGGTCTGCTTGTTTGGTGCGCACCAGGGTTCAAATGGCAGCTTTCACGCTTACTCAAATGAACCACATTAACAGAGCAGTCATAACACACATCCAATTCATATTTTTATAATAGATATTCTTATTGCAATATTGTAAATCTGGGTCTAGGTTAAGAGTACAACAACTTTAAAATCTTTAAAGAGTAGTAAAAATAAATGATAAATAAATAGTAAATAATTACAACTTTTGGGGTTCGTAAGCTTTGGCGGACATAAAAGTGAAGTTGAAGAAGCACTCTAATATGGACACATTTTGGTTAAATGAGAAAAACAGTTTAGGCAAAGTGAGTGACCATGTCTAAAGCCTGATTAATAAGATTCAAACAAATTGTTTTTAGTTGATGTTTTGCACAGTGCACTACTTTTCTAAGCTTCTGACCACTAGTTTCTGACATCCAACTTATTTGAGTGACCTTAAATTTGATCAAAAACACCTCATTAGGTTCAGTACAGTCTGGTGATTTATGTGACTGTCTCATTTGAAAATAGCTAATAAGTAGCTACAATACAGCATTGTAAAGCATGGGAATGTAGTTTGAGGTCGGTGGACTTGGCGAAGAGGAATTAGGTTTTAAGAAACTGAAGGAAAGAGGTTGAAAGAAAGTGCTTCTTCCTCTCTTTTTGTCAGGGCCTCTTGATAGAGGGAGCACTGTACAATTAGCAGGCAGACAAGGGTGTTTCAATGTTTACTCTGCACATACACACAATCCTGTGGGTTTGGCTCAGGAGGACAGAGAGCAGCCACTGTCAGCACTGCAGAATCTGGTCCAGCTCTGTTTCAGAGCTGTGCTTGTGGACTGGCAGGATCCTCGCTGAGAGAGATCAGCTTTAGACCAACAGAGGCCCCAGTTTAAAACTATAATCGAGGATGAAGACATTCTTCAGATTTATATTATACATTATGCTGTGAGGACATTTGTATTGAGCTGCCGGATTTTAGTTTATCCACAAACATGTCACCTTTTCCAGACTCCATTCACACTGACTTTACGTTTGTGGGATATCTTTATCCTGGAGGGCGAGAAAGTTCTGACAGCCATGGCTTACACCATCCTTCAGCTCCACAGAAGTGAGTTCCTCTTTTTACAATACAAAATTAACAACAATTTTATCCAAAGTTCTCAAAATCTATACCATATCCACAAACAACTGCTAACTAAACTGCTATTTACTTTAAACCATAATAGACTTGATTGTTTTGACATAAATGAAACCTCTCAGCACAATATGGAAATCTAATGACATCTTCACTGTGAAATTAAAAACTTACTGTACCTATTTATGTCCAGAACGTTTGCTTAAGATGTCTCTGGAGGACCTGAGAGAGTTCCTGCAGGAGAAGATAGGAGAGTCCATCTACCTCAATGATGACCTTGTCATAGAGCAGCTTAAAGTATCCATGTCTGAACTTCGCAAAATGAAGCTTGACTTCCCACCACCAGGTTGAGCTATTTTCTTTATATGATATCTAAATGCATGAAACTGCACACTTGTGTGTTTTCATTTGAATGTCTTTATCACTGTTGACTTAGTTAGGAGAGCTCATTGTGAGTCATTCTATGAAACAGACACCATTTGTATCCCTCATATACAGTAGTAGAGTATGTGTAAAAATTACTTAAATATTTTTTGTTTAGTTGACATAATATACAATTTTATAACATAATATAAAATAATATATACTCTACCTTTCAAAAGTTGGGGTCAGTAAGTTAACCCATCCAAGTGCACACACACACACAGCAGTGAGTAGTGAACACACCCGGAGCAGCGGGCAGCCAATTTGCTCCTGGGGGTTTGGTGCCTGGCTCGAGCACCTCAGTCGTGGTATTGAAGGTGGATGAAAGTGCTGTTCATTCATTCTCCCCACCTTCAATTCCTGCTGGTGTGAGAATTGAACCAGCGACCTTCGGGTTACAAGCCCCAGGGAATACTTCATTCTTTTATTCAGCAAGGACACATACAATTGATCAAAAGTGAAAGTACTGTAAGTACATTTATAATGTTACAAACAATGTTTTACTCCAAATAAATGCTGATTAAACTTTCTATTCATAAAGGAATCCTGAAAAACGTATCATGGTTTCCACAAAAATATGAAGCAGCACAACTATTTTCAAGATTGACAATATTAAGAAATGTCTCTTGAGCACAAAATCAGCATATTAGAATGATTTATGAAGGACCATGTGACACTGAAGACTAGAGTAATGGCTCAGCTTTGCCACCACAGGAATAAATTAAATTTCATAGTAAAATCTGTATTCATTATTTTGTTAATCATACTGTATATTAACATTAATGAAAACACATGCAGTGCTCCATCCACCTCACAGCATAAATTAAATAAATAAATAAATATATTTTTGGCCACAGTTCATGTAGGTCACCTACATTTTCAGTCCACTGTAGTTCATTATTTCTGTATTCGCAGCTAAGCCTGATGAGTTTCCACGGAAACCTCTGGGCCTGGAGCTGCCTGTAGTTCTGACTCCGGTCAAAAGGCTCAAAACGAGCCCCTCAGAAGATACGCCCAACAAAGCCCAGCTCATGAAACGGCCACCAGTCTCTCTGCACATCTCTCTACAGCAGGAGTCCATCATGCTGGATGACAGCCCTCCACAGGACAAGAAGCCTTACAAAGATGGAGGCACCGGCAGCATGTCACCCCTCCCTTCACCCGACCCCGTTCTAGTGCACAGCCAGATTCCCCTCACACCTGACGGAATGATAGGAGCCCCTGAGGATGGCGGGGAATGGCCTCCTCCATACGAACCTCCTGTCCCAGAGCTTAATAAGACCCAAAACCAACCGGAGCTGTGTGGTTCTACTCCACTGCCAATAGTGGCTGAAACATCATCAACTGGTGAAATTACTTCACAAACATCTCAAAACTTGGAGAGGGACATTTCAGAGACAGCAGGGGGCAGTGTGGAGGATGACTTACCCTCAGACAACTTCCAATCTGTTTCCATGCAGCCTTCCAGTATATCCAGTTCTGAAATTGGAGAGGTGCAAGATGATGAAAGTCAGAATATGGACAAATCTTCAGAGAGACTCTCTATATCGCCCAAAACCTCAACAGCCTGTGATGAGTCACAGTTACCTGCCAAACGAATCGCCACAGTCCATTCAGACCCTCTGATTCAACACCCATCCGATTCCAGCCAACACTTGCCCAAGTCAGAGACATTTTAAGCTGCTGACTAACTTTTATTCAAGTGCTTTGCTAGTGTTCCTGTGGAAAGCATTATTGATATAGCAAGTATTTTAATATTTGACTGTTCAGCAGCTCAAGTTTGTTCTGGTTGAATCTGGCCGCATTTGCACAAACATCACAGCTGGCACATTTGACCAAGATAAAGTCTTCATAAAAAAGTGAGCTGGCTCACTGTTTAATACACACCTCAGTATATAGCCAGTTGTTTTGCCTTCTGACTTTTCTTCCGCACTCTCTGGCCCGGTCTCACAGACAGGTTTGACTAAGTCAGGATTAGGCCTTAGTTCAATTAGCACATTTAAGTAGCTTTTATAAATGTACCCTAGAAAAAAACTTTACTGGTGTGCATCTTGAGACAAAACAATAACACTGGCATATTTTAAGATATGTCAGTGCAAGTTGCTTTCAGCTCAAACATGCATTTTAGTCTAGGACTAGCTTAAGCCTTGTCTGTGAAACCGGGGGTCTGAGTTGGATACGGTTTGCACAGAACCTTGACTTAATAACACCACAACACCGCTGATGTCTTTGCGATTTCTGTGTCCTAATATAATGAAATGGTGATAGCTGTAATGTTCTGAACCACACTGCAAAATGACTGATTTTCACTGCAGCGATCTTCACCATTCGAAATCAACAAGTGGCTAATATGCTGTGGCTTGACAAAATATTGTAATTATTTGTTAATATCACATTACACTCCAGGTTAAATAACACAGTAGCTTACCCTTTCTGATAAGAAGGTACAGAGTAATATACTTGTAGTGTGTGGTAATTTTAATGGTCATGATCAAATACGCTCCGTTTGTGATGTGAATCGTTTGTTGATAGCAGCTTTATGGTAATTTTGCAGTGTCCACAAGCCAATATTTATTATTCTGATAGAAAACACCACAAAATAGTTTAACTGAATGTGCAGCAGTATGGCTCAAAATGATCTGTCACAGTTTCATTGAGACTTTCTTAGCAATTTAAAGGAACACTTTTTTTGAAAATAGCCTCATTTTACAACTCCCCTAGAATTTAACAGTTGAGTTTTACCATTTTCGAATCCATTCAGCCGATCTCCGTGTCTGGTGGTACCACTTTTAGCATAGCTTAGCATAGTTCATTGAATCTGATTAGACCGTTAGCATCTCGCTCAAAAAGGTCCAAAGAGTTTAAATATTTTTCCTATTTAAAACTTGACTCTTCTGTAGTTACGTCATGTACTAAGATCGATGGAAAATGAAAAGTTGCGATGCGCAATGATATTACGCAGCGTCTCTCACAAATATCTCCATGGTTGTAAGGCACGCTCCCTGTGCAAACGGGGTCACAGGCAGTGCGTAAAATTGCGCTTGTTGCACCCATGGTACAACAGCAAAGTTCCTTTATTATTACGCCGGAATGAGAGTATAGTTCCTAGCCATATCGGCCTAGAAAATCGCAACTTTTCATTTTCTATCGGTCTTAGTACACGATATAACTACAGAAGAGTCAAGTTTTAAATAGGAAAAATATCGAAACTCTTTGGTCATTTTTGAGCGAGATGCTAACGGTCTAATTAGATTCAATGAACTATGCTAAGCTATGCTAAAAGTGGTACAGCCAGACCCTGAGATTGGCTGAATGGATTCGAAAACGGTAAAACTCTAGGAGAGTTGGAAAATGAGCCTATTTTCAAAAAAAAGTGGAGTGTTTCTTTAATTTCTATATAGAACAGCTGGTGGCAAAATTAAACAAGGCCTTTAACAAGATTGAACAATATTTTTCTGGTTGTTTCTAACCACAAATTTCTGTACATTTGGTATTTGTACGTTCTTCATTTTGTACATTTAGCTTTTTAGAGTATTGTATTTTAACGCTTATAGGATTTTGTATGTGTAACATAAATGACTTTAATGTCAGATTTGCTTTCTGATGGCCTCATCTAGCATAGGCCTACTTTTTAAATACAACTAACTGGTACTAGAAGGCTGTACCCAGGAAGTGCTTCAGGTTTATTTCAACTGGTTTCACAAACTCATGCTTTGAAGTTACATATGAAAATTGTTTTCCCAGATCATGTTTCTCATCATTATAGACCAGTACAAAAACTACAATTTTAATCTAAAACAGAGAAAATAGAATGGAAACAGAGGAAATTAAGTATTCTAAAGTAATTATACAGTCATTTATTATCGCATCTTTAAACATGTTCTCTAAGCATTTTTAAGCAGCTGTGTTGCCTCTCAGAATAACAGTGTAAACCTATTGTAAATCTGAAATAAGCAATGTATTGTTATTTATTTTGCCATTGTATTAAGACATTGATGGTTTTAAAATTTATTGTGGACTCTGTCAGATGCCGCTTGGTAAATGTCATGGTTATCTTTTTTTTTTCTTTTTTTTTTAATTCAAAATATTTCAATGCATTATTTGAGTTATGGATGGTGTACATTCCTTTTTTAAGGAGTTTTGAGAACTCCAACCAAAAGGTTTTGGTTTTATTCAGTCTGTATATAGTATATACCTATTTACTTTGTTATTCTATGTTTGAATTAGATTTGCAGAAATAGAACTTTTCTAATCTGAATTGGGCTGTGCAGATTTATTTTGAAACGCACAATACGCCAGTGCTCCGTGTGACCACAAGAGGGCTCTGTAAACTAACCGTTTGTTTACAATGTATCCTCACTGATTCCTCAATCGCACTTGATTCCACGTTTTATTTACGCATCATATTTTCAGCAAAAATTTAATAGCATTATTCCTTACTTTTACGCATAGAAAACATGTTCTGGTGAACTACATTGTAGGAGCAGCAATGTTTTAGATTTCCATCCCAGTGAGAATACGCCAGAGATTCATACCGCAGTGAGATATTTGCTAGCATCATCAGACTACCTGTAATATGAGTATCTTTCATGTCAGTTTCCTGCTCTCGGAGGACACTGACAGCATGTGGTGACACAGGTTTGTGTGATGGATGCCACGCCTTGGCAGATTGTGAGTGCCATATATCATAATTGAGCCTCAATGAGAGAGAGAGATGATGATGATGATGGGCTGACAGAAATAGAGCAGACGTGAGAAAGATGACACATTACTCATCTTCATAATTGAGCAGGTATTGATGCGCTCATCTGTGCTGAGTTTTGCAATGCAACACTTAATACTACAAAGGTTATTGGAACGCATTGTGATCTACTCAGTGTGACTTTCCCTGGCTTTTAACTATCTGAAGAAGAAGAAAAAAATCTTTTTTTTTTTTTTTTTTTTTTTTTTTTTTTAAATATCAAGTTTAAAGATAGGAGTTAAAGATATAAAGCAGCTGGCCCGGCAATCTCAATTCATATTCAGCTTTGATCTTAATTTTTTCAGCTCCTTTGAACTGAGACTAAATCAACTCAGTTTATAACCTTTACAAGCTGAACGTTAGCAGTTGCATGGAAAGGCTGAGATTACACCTCTCTTTCTCCTCCTGATTTATGCCTGAGGTTATCCATTTAAAGACGGGGTTATCATGACTGTGCCTTGGTGTTTCAGCATCCCAAACAAGGAAGACAGACATCGCCTTTGAAAGGTTATAGGTGCCTGAATGAATAGGGCTGTTATCCAGCCCTCCTCTATGAGCCTTTAATAATAAACTATTCCAGTAGAGTTTTTAGCAATGGTTCAAAACAGAAATGCTGCAAGTATCATCTTACCCATATACTACATAAAACTGTCTTAAACATATAAAGAGATAATTTATATAAACACTAAGATGAACAATACAATGAACAGTTCACTTGTGATTGGATATACAGTGTCATAGAAAAGCATCATACCCCTTTGAAATACTTTGTCTTACAGCCTGAAATCAAAACAGGCTTAAAAATAAATAAATAAATAAATAAAAATAAAAACTTTTCCAGCTTTATTTACAAATTTTGCCTTACAACATCAAATTAATGAAAGAAAAATTAATAAATTAATAAAAAACTAAACTAGAATAACAAATCCCCTGATGTAATACTTCATAGAGCCACCTTTTGCTTTCATTGCAGCCATTAACAGGCTTGGAAAAGTCATCAGCCATCAATCTTTATGTCTTTACTAGCTTTGCATACCTGGATTTGGGAATATTTGCCCATTCTTCCTTGCTCAAGTTCAGACCAATTCTGTGGTAAGCAGCAATGGACATTTAAATCAGGGCTCTGACTAGGCCAGTCAAGGACATTCACCTTCCTATCCTAAAGCCATTGTGTTGTTCATTTGGCAGTATGTTTAGGATCATTGTCATGTTGGAAGGTGAATGGCCTGCCCATATTCAGTTGTCTTGCAGAGCAGGGCTCCAGACAAAAAAATTCATTAAGGAGCCATAGGCTCCTATATGGGGAAAAAACAGGCGCCAAATAATTTTTTACGAGCCACACAACAATGAACTTAAAATTTTAAATCACTTACTTTTAGTCATCCTGTTGTTTATATACCTCCCCTTTACAGTTTCAGCTTTTTCATCTCATGTCTTTTCTGGGAAATTAATGTCACTTTTCACTTAATACTATTATAGTTTTTGTATTTTGAATTCGATTAGATTTTCATATTTTTAGATTTTCATATTTTCATATTTTTTTAAATTTTTAAATTTTTGTTTTTATTTTATTTTTATTTATTTTTTAAACATGTCTGTTTAGTTTGTATAGATTTTTAAGTATTAACATTTAATTCAAGCAATAAAAAATGGTTTTAATGGTTTTATTTAACTATAATATCCCTGACACTAGTAAAATCTTTATATTGAATAATATGTGTCAAATAATGTTCTTAGTCCTGCCTTCCTGAAGCTACAACAGTTTACTTTGAATATATAATATACTCAAAGTAAACTGTTTGAGTATATTATATTTCTGCCACTTTTGTTCTGACCAACTGAGGAAAAAAGCATTAGGCATACAATAAATCACGCTGCCAATGATGATTAAATCTAACGATCGCTTAGCTCAGATCACGCCAAACAGTGCAAATTATTATTACTGTTATATTGTTCTCAAATTGTTAAATTTAACAACATCAGCATTGTGTGACTGTGTATTTAGTGTGTATTAGTCTTACCTGTAGATTTCAATTTCTGTAGCCACTCCACAGTCCAAAGTCTTTTGCTTTTTGACTACGAGTGAATCTCCAGTTGTCACTGATTATTGTCATTTGGACCTTTCTGGATTACAATCCACCATCAAAATGATAAGTTTAATTATTTCAGCTGCTGCGAGAAAAGACTATAAATGTGCTGCTACCAGCAGCATCCTCACGTGATAAAACCGGCCTGGACTCCTTCCTTTCTGTTTACGGACGTGACGTAATGATGCACAGAGGAACTGCTGCATGCTTGAATTTCCTGCGGAAATCCACCATGTTGCTCTTATTATAAAACATTATTACAAGCTTACCGTTGTGAATCAAGCTAAGATAAGGAGATAGTTTTGAAAACTGGCTGGGTATGTACTTGCTCAAATTGATTTGGGATAATTTTTAACCAAAAAAGTTACGGACTGCAGCTTTAATGAAATTAATAATAATTACATTAGAGTATCACGATTTGTTTTTCCATCCACAAAATATAAGACTCCTTAAAATGATTGTTTATACTCTTGTTATACTGTTTAAGGCACTGAAGACCTTAAATTTATCTGATGAACATGAGCGGAGTGGAATAATGAAAGTGATCAGCATGATTGATATTCAAAACGGTAATCACGCGCTGCATTGTGTGTGTATCTGAGCCGGTTTCCCCTTTTGAATGAAGAATATAGACGAATTTATATGGAAGTTGTATCCTTTACTCAAGAGCAGAACGGTGTGTTCAAATGCAGCCTTTTTGCACCACATATTAAAGATTTTGGGTGGTGTACTGTGTTTGCTTTTTTTTCGCCAAACAACACTGAAAAAAAGAAGCCTTTCCTGAAGAAGTGCCACACTCAGTCTTGTTTGCGCTATGCAAAAACACACATAGAAGACTCTCATGCCATCTGGCAAAAGGTGCTATGGTCTGATGAGACCAAACTGACTAAAGTCCAAGCGCTATATTTGGTGAAAAACAAAAACCAACACACCATAGGCTACCTACTGTGAAGCCCTGACTTAAATCCAAAAATCTGTGAATGGACTTGAAGAGAGCAGTCCATTGCTGCTCACCTTGGAATTTGACTGAACTTAAGTGAAAGTGATGTGACGTGTGGCCAAGATGTCCCATATTCGGAATTTGTGCTCTGCATTTCACCCTTCCAAGAGAACACACACCCGGAGCAGTGGGCAGCTGTTTTTACTGCGGCACCTCGGGAGTGATTGGGGGTTAGGTGTATTGCTCAAGGGCACCTCAGCTGTGGGTAATGAGAGTGGAAGAGAGTGCTGTTCATTCACTTCCCCAGCCAGTATGAAACTCAAACTCACAACCTTTGGGTTACAAGTCCGAGTCGTTAACCATTAGGCCACAACTAGAACAATTCTGCAAGAATGCATGGGCAAATATTGCTAGGTGTGCAAAGCTAGTACAGATGTATCCAAAAAGACAGGTATTTCCAGGATTATTATTGTGAAACACTCTCTGTAAAATGCAAATCTTTTGCAGTTAATAATTAGTTAGCAACAGTACACATACATGAGCTGATATAACTATCACTGCATCAGCAACTACACAGTTACTGCCTTTAAATAAAGCAACATGCAGCATAACATCAGTGTTTCTAGGCTCATTATTGACTGAAGCACAGGCTCTACTCTTCAGCACAATGGTAACCTCAAAAAAACTGTTCAGAATCAGAACATTAAACACTAACAGATTTCTCTAGATCTGAGCATTTTCATTTATTACAAACCACTCTGACTTTATTTCTTTCATTCAAAGCTTCTTATTAAAGGTGCCCTAGATTCAAAAATTGAATTTCCCTCAGCATAGTTAAAAAACAAGAGTTCAGTACATAGAAATGACATACAGTGAATCTCAAACTCCATTGTTTCCTCCTTCTTATATAAATCTCATTTGTTTAAAAGACCTCCGAGGAACAGGCGAATCTCAACATAACACCGACTGTTACGTAACAGTCGGGGTGTACGCCCCCAATATTTGGGGGCAGCTCATGTTCAATGCATTACACAAGGGCAGCCCTTGTTAACGTCTGGATGTGCACAGCAGAATCAACAGACTAGGTAAGCAAGCAAGGACAATAGCGAAAAATGGCAGATGGAGCAATAATAACTAACAAGATAATTGATATCATGATATTTTTAGTGATGTTTGTAAATTATCTTTCAAAATGTTTCGTTAGCATGTTGCTAATGTACTGTTAAATGTAGTTAAAGTTACCATCGTTTCTTACTGTATTCACGGAGACAAGACGGTCTGTAAACACTTGCAGTCTGTATAATGCATAAACACAACTTTATTCTTTATAAATCTCTCCAACAGTGTGTAATGTTAGCTTTAGCCATGGAGCATAGCCTCAAACACATTCAGAATAAAATGTAAACATCCAAATAAATACCATACTTACGCGATTAGACATGTTGCATGATGAACACTTTGTAAAGAACAATTTTGAGGGTTATATTAGCTGTTTGAACTTTGTTTATGCTGTTGAAGGCAAGCTCGAGCTCTTGGGGCGTGGAGCATGAGATTTAAAGGGGACGCGTACCCTGAATCGGCGCATTTATAATGACAGGCAGTTAAAAAAATTAAGAAAAAAAAAAAAAGGGGTATTTTGAGCTGAAACTTCGCAGACACATTCAGGGGACACTTAAGACTTATATTACATCTTTTGAAAACATGTTCTTCAGCACCTTTAATTAACCAATGTTTAGATGTTGATGTTTTATTGAAAATAATAAAGTTTGAAGTCACTGTTATTGAGGTAAACATTTTCTTTAGTTGGGCTTTTGACCCTTGACTTTTTCATTTTAGTTTGAAAAAGTCAAAAGTCTATAACTGTGTTTCTAGGTGTGACCCCTGGACCACAAAACCAGTCAGAAGTCGCACGAGTATATTTGTAGCATTTGCCAACAATACATCGTATGGGTCAAAATTATTGATTTTTCTTTTGCCAAAAGTCATTTGGATATTATGTTTTATAAAATTTTGTAAATTTCCTACTGTATATATATCAAAAATGTATTTTTTGTGAGTGGATATGCATTGCTAAGGACTTTATTTGGACAACTTTAAAGACAACTTTTTTTTTTCACCGACAGATTCCAGATTTTCAAACAGTTGTTTCTCGGCCATCATAATATATCATATTATATCTAACAAACCATACATTAATGGAAAGCCTATTTATTCATCTTTCAGATTTAAATCTCAATTTAAAAAACTGACCCTTATGACTGGTTTTGTGGTCCAGAATCACATTTGTTATAGGAAAAATGGTGAGAAGAAAAACTGATCAGATGCTATTGGTTACTTATTGATGATTCAGTCATCATACAGTAGCCAGATTCACTGATCTCTCTCAGAGTCAGATCTCTGAGGACATTGTTTAGATTTAATAACGTCTCATAATTGAAGCTCTTGAGTACTACCACGTAAATCCTGTCTTTCTTTAATATTTTAAAAGTTTTTGAGGCATTGTGCATAAATAATTTGTACAATATAATGTAGACGCACACACCACACACAGACATAAAGAATCAGCATATGGACCTCAACAATGGTGACAACATTTTCAGATAAACAGATCAACTCTGAACATCACAAAAAAGCTGTGATTGTCACTTAATGAGGTTCATATGCTGATGTGTGAGCCTAAAAGAAACAGCTGAAAACACTTTCTATATAATGAGTAAAACATCAGAATACCTTATTTTTTTGATCTGATGATTTAATAAAATCACAAAGCTGATGGAAATAATACAAAACTAACAGCTGATATACTCAGAATTCAGACCCTGGATGAGATCAGTGAATCAGGCCACTATATGATGACTGAATTCTCATCAGTAATTAACCAACTTCATCTGACCAGAATTTCTCTTGCAATTTTTGTTATAACAAATGTGCTTCAGAAAGAAGCCAGAGAAAAAATGAAATAAAAAGTCAAGAGCCCAACCAAACGTTTACCTACATAATGGTGACTTCAAACTTTCTTATTTTCAATAAAACATCAACATATAAACCTCTGTTCATTCTCATTAAGACGTTTTGTATGAATGAAAGTCAAACTGCACTGTAAGTGAAGATGCTGAGAACTAGAGAGATCTGTTAGTGTTTTGTTTTTCTGTTGCTGCCCGTCATGTGACAGTGTTTTCAACTTATTTTTAAATAAGGAGATTTTACTTTGATTTTGTGGTTTTTGTTTGGCAGCCGTTGCTGCCAGTCATTTGACCGTTTTATCATCTAACTGTTTTGTTATTGTATTAATTACAGATTATTCTTGTAATTTTACATTCATTTGTATGTAATTTTTCTGTATAAAAAATGTGAATTACTGTAATTTGTCATTAATGTCATACTTAAAATAACAGCTAAGTTGTTAATTTAGATAATTTTACAGAGTTTTGACTACAATTTAAAATAAAAGAAAACGACCTGAAAAAAAATTATTTTCTGTAAAATTAGGATTTATTTATTATTATTATTATTATTATTTACAGTGTAGGTATGATGACTTTCTATGCACTGTACATCATCACATTAGCTCTAATGCTTTGCTATATGAATGTACTGATCAGGGCCTATATTATATTTTTGATTTATTGGGCTGTGGTCATTTCCTCGTGTCCTCAGAGTAAATATTTTTCACAAAATGTGTACTAAAATAATTAGATTTAAAACATTTATTATAATTGTAGTCTAATTATGTTTCTCATACAATATGATAGAAGTTATCTGAAATAATGTGAAATATATTTTTTCCCTCAAAAAATGTTGAATACCACATCTATAATTAAAACCAATAATAATTTTCCACCTCGTTGTAAGATTTTTAATGATGGTTTAGTAATATTAAAAGTATTATAAGTATTATAAGTCGTAATCTAAATTAAAATTGCACTATTAGTTTTATAATAGACCCTATGCAAAGCTTTTGACATGTTATTATGAAATTACACTTATATTGTATCACATAATATCAGGGGACATATTGTCACTTGCTGAATGCAAAAAGTATTCAAGTTTATATTAGAAGTCTATTAGTATTAATAATTAATGTCATTGAGTTGTATGATTTTTGACAACTTCCCTTTTACGAACTTTTGATTTTTCCATAACCCAAAACACTAAATGGTAGGAATAGCTTATTACTATAGTGAGCAGGAGTCTCAGACATATACGCTCATGAAGGTGAGGTAACAGCTCCCTCTATCCATCAAATCAGACCAGACCACTGATGAAAACCAGGATGCAACTATGGGATGCGGTCGGACAAGTGCGCTGATGCTGGGGAAATATTTCAGTTTTCTTTAATGGCAGAGAACACCAAAACAAAAAGGACTCAACACGAGGATTTAGATGGCTCCACACGAAGATGTTTGCAGTCGATTTTAGTCTGTAAAACAGAGAGGGGAAACAAAAGCGTGCTCGTGAATATGAGCACGAGAAGAGACACTGAGACAAAACCAGAAAACAGCGATGTTTCATCAACACAAGCAGAGCTTAATTTGTTTTCGTCGCTCTTCTTACAATAAACACAAAATGTTTAAATTTAATTTAACACTTCCACTGTCTGCTCAACACGCGCCTGGAGTAATGATTTGTGCGGTACTATAATGGCATTAACAGACTTGAAAACCTCCGTGTTTGAAGACATATCGAAAAGGAAATAAGTGTGTACAGTAAGTCTGACGGCTGCATCACCAAACCCGTGTATGTTTTACCTGTATCGACACTTATAATTACAGAAATGACGAGCAGTCTCTCTTTTTGTACGGAATATTGTTCTGGTTGGACTCAAATGAGCAGTCAAGACAGACATGGAACAGCGCAACATCAACCAACACACATACAGCTCCCGTGGTGACACCGGTTAGACATGGTAGTTTTACTGAGAAAAACACGTCTATGGTAAGTATTCACGATTATCAAAGAAATAATAACTGACTGTGACATTTATTTCAAATGTAGGCATAACCATGTAAATGTCACTTATAATGAATACCCTTTAGTACATCAGACTCGAATGTGGTGGGGAAGTTTTGAATGCCATTGTTGTATATGTTCATCAATTATAAAGGAAACAGTCTTTAGATGTTCTATTATCAGTATTTTGAGTGTGAAGCAGATCATTTCAACATCTTTTGAAATTCTAGCTTTACAAGATCAACACTGAAGGATACTGGTCTGAATTTTCCACTGAGTGGGTGATGTTACTGTGATGAGGATGCGCTTTCCTCTGAAGAAGATCCGCAAGCAGTTCAAACTCCTTCTGCTGCTCGTTTTGCTTATGTTTGCCATTGGGTTCACGTATCTTCACATCAACCAAGGCAAAGCCATCAAACTCCACTTCAACTATGGGAAAGGTCAGTATGGATGACGCTGAACATGATTTCTGCAAGTACATATTTGTTGGTCCTGGAACAACGTTCCAATTAATTAATCAGGCTTGAGGGACAAGCTTACACTTTGTCAACTTTAAGCTTACAACCAAGGTTAAGTGCTTCTACATCAGTGTTATTCAGCTATCATTTCCCTCTGATTTTAGGGATAAGTTATGGGTTATTTTAGGGGATAAAACTAACTTTTCTGACAGGAATGATGTTCCAGGATTAACTAAATATGTTGAGGCAGGAGCATGTCATATTTGGCAAAATCACAGTGACTGGATGACATTTTAGGCTTGAATATTCATATTTCTTATCAGAGGACAGTAAGGCCCACTGAAGCCTTAATAAGCATATCCTCAATAGATTGGACAAAAATATATGTTAAGCTGACTTTGAAAATTAGACTGTTCATAATTATCAATTCAGTGTTTCTTTTGGGTTTCAAGAGCAGGTTAATGAGGAAGACAGTACAGTAAAATAGAGCTGTCCGTTGCTAAAGCCATTGTATGATCTAAATGAGAATTTTTCCTTCAGGTTAAAGTTTAATTATCGTCTATTTCTGCCCAGCTAACTGCTGATTATTCCTAAACTAATTTGTACTTTGAGTTGTACAACCATTAGTACTACAGATAAGACTTGAAGCGGCTGTGTGCAAAGATTATTTTCCTTTATGCTTTTAAAGAGAAATTAAGTCTAACCCACAGGCACAATTTGATGAATGTCCTGAAAGGTACCAATTCAGTGAAAAGAGTTCCCTTTCTTTAATTACTGTCTGGATTAATCACTTACCACACAATTCTAAGAGCACTAGTAGTGACCTTTACACAATTTTCTGTTATACTTGGTGTTGTGTGTGTGTGTGCATTAAAGAGGTTGGCGTAAATTGCGTATCCAGAGTGTTAGTCATACAGTAGATAAAAAGAATACAATTTATACCAAATAGTTAGAAATTATGAATTTCAGTGCTCAGACATTTTTATTCAGCTCATATGATGTGATGTATATATATTTTATCTGCTTAGCACTAAATAACATTGCATTAAAACATTTAAACATTTTTACATTTAAAATAGACAAAAATGTTTTAACAACATTATTCTGATGGATGTGCTGATGTCCATGCATAATACAGAGTTTGAATGTTGTTTGGAACTTATCCAATAATCAGTACATTCACTAATTAACATAGGGGGAGACCAGGGAGTGTTGTAAGTTAATGTGAGGTCAGCTGTAACACTGTCAGTCTGACCAGTCAGAACAGAGCTGTGGTGATGTCATCAATATCATACATTTTCATTACCTTTTTGAGTTTGCAGGAGAAGTGGCATGTGACTGTGAGCAACACCGTAGATTTTATGATTCTATGTGTAGTTGTATTGACTGAGAAGATAGCATCATGAAAATAAGCTTGAAAATGCATGCTGACAGTATGCATTCTAAATCTTTGAGTCATGCATTGTAATGATCGCAGGAATCACTTACTCTAGCGATAGCTGGACGTGAGGCCCACACGGCATGGGATGTTTTTTCAAGTTTATTTTGTCAAACCGAAAAAAAAAAAGAAAAAAAAAATCAACCACTGCAGGATGCAGCATTATTAAGAAGTCCTCGGATGTTGCAACACATGCCACTCCCTTGCCATCGATGGCAAGACCTGGTCCCACTCGCTACAACACAGGCACTCACTTTTGGTCAGCATGGGTTGGCAAGCCCCACACTTGCACCACCAGTTCAAAGCTGCTCTCCTTCTCCCGTCTGTTCAGCCACACTTTCTTGCCCTTTCATGTTCCAAAAGCTCATCTTCAGTTCAAATAGATATGGTTCAGGATCTGCACCAAAGTAAATACCTTCTGAATCATCTCCCACAAATGTCTCCATGGTTGCAAGGCACGCTCTCTGTGCAAGCAGGTGGTCACGTTGGTTATGTTGACGGAAGTTAGCTTATTTTCAGGCGCTGCATAATATCATTGTGCCTGCTGCACCCATGGTACAGCAGCAAAGTTCTTTGATTATTACGCAGGAACGAGAGTATGGTTCCTAGCCATATCGGCCTAGAAAATCGCAACTTTTCCTTTTCCGTCGGCCTTAGTACATGATATAACTACAGAAGAGTCAAGTTTTAAATAGCAAAATTTCAAAAATAATCTAATCAGATTCAATGAACTATGCTAAGCTGAAGCTAAAACTGCTACCGCCACACCCAGTGATCGGCTGAATGGATTTGAAAACGGTAAAACTCAACTGTTTAACTCTAGGGGAGTTGGAAAATGAGCCCATTTTCAAAAACAGTGGCGTGTTCCTTTAAGAGGTGAAGTGTACTCCCATAAGGGAATGCTACTGAGACCACATCCTGCACGTAGGAGGTAATATGTGGAAATTACACATATGGACTGCCCCAATCAGGGCAGTGCTACATATATAGCCTTTCCCTTCTGCTGGTCTCCGTAGCAGACGAAGAGCTGGTCTGAGGTCCTAAAGCATGCGTAAGGGACAGAGCAGAGCAAGGGCAGTGCTTGCAGTTTCAACACCTGATCCCTGAATGGTGTCGTAGGAACCTTGGGCACGTATCTGGGCCAGGGTCTCAGGATTATGTGAGAGTAGGCCGGTTCAAACTTCAGGCTTGATTCATTGACCGAAAATGCCTGCAGGTCCATTACCAGTGTTATCCAACTGTCTCCACAGAACAGCAGTGATAGACACTTCTCTGTGTAAGCGCTGTCCTTCCTTCTGTCCCAGCAGGCGCGGGGGGTTTTGGCGACTTATACAGGGCAATGGAAGGGGCAGCAATAGTGGCATTTTGGTAGGTATCCCAATTCGTCAGTTGTTCTGACGTAACATTGAACATGACTGGCTGTAAGGGAACGTCTCGGTTACGTATGTCACCCTCTTTCGATGAAGGAGGGAATGGAGACGTTACGTCCAGTCGCCACCATTGCTGTACCGCTCCACAGTGAAAACTCTTCCTTCGCGGGGTGGAGTGTGCGATGCAAATCTTGCATGCCAATGTCCATTGGCTCATTTAGTTTATACTCGAAGGTGATCGGGTCGTTGAATCGTTCTGAAATATCATCTCCGTTCCCTCCTTCAGGGAACAAGGTTTACATATATGTTTGTTTTTTCCATACCACACCAATATCCTCTCTCATGCAAAAATATTATTTGTTGTGAAGAAATTTGTAAATAATTTCTAATTTAGCATTCTAAAACAACTAAATTGGATTTTTTAATCACAGTCTCTCATTAACTTTTACCTTGAAGCCATATGTCCTTTGTTATTAGAGATGAAGTAATTGTTGTGGATTAGCTGATAAACCATGACTGTATTTGAGAGGAATAAATTTGTATATTTCTAATTATAGCATAAAGGTTCTAGGCTTTTCCCCCATTGGTTTTGCAGTGATTGAGATTTAAAAATGTTATCTAGTTGCTGTGAATTCTGTGGCTGAAGTTGACAGGCAGAGAAATTAGAAGTACAGACTCTTTTAACCCATAGGTTAATGAAATTTGTGTTAAGCTTCTCTCAACACACAAGGTAATGCTTATGCAAATGAGTGTTTTGGACAGATGCCACTATTATCTCAAGTGTGGGAAGTAAGAGGGCAAATCTCTAAAGTCACTTCACCTGGTTAGTCATTAGTCAGAGGGGAGGTAAACGTCTTGGAGGGCATGTTGATCTCTGTGGACAAATATCTTTTGGAGACACACTTATTGTCACACTGAAATAGATTTTAAATAAAAATGGCCAAGCCTGATGTAACTGGGACACAAGGCACATCACTAAAATTATTAATCTCAACAAGCAGAATAGTTTTCTGAATTGCTTTTATACTGTGCATCTTGAATGCTACTCTTTTCATCAGTGGGAGGGATGCTGCATTTGTATTTAGGTGACTGAACAGTCCGTTGTCTGTTGACTTGGCTCGGGGCAAGGACACATGTAGCAGGTGGTGGTCCACTCAGCACCAAGACAGGAAGAGCAAAAAACATGCAGATTTTGATGAGCATACTGCCAGTCAGAGAATTCAGGCAGAAACACATTTTGATATATGAAATCTTATTCAAGATGACTAGTTAGAAGAGACAGCAGAAACAAGTTATTCGTAGCTAAGACAGCCAATCATATGTTTACATATGTATGGTTTACAGTAACAATAAAAAATATGGTTAAAAATATTTAAAAAATAAAAACATGTATTACTTTTGTACATCTAATTGTGAACTTTTATGTGCAAAATATTTCTAAAAAATGTTATGAACAGGTCAGCTCTTGAACAGCTCGATTGAAAAAAAAAAAGTGTTTTTAATTAATGGAACTCCTATAGTTTAAGTATTTTTATTTAATATAAAATGACATTAAACACACATAAAAAAATGTGTTTGTCCAGTCAGCTTAAAGCACATGCTAAAGATTTACCCAGTATAGTTTACGATCACTGATCAAGTAAAGTACTTTTCTGTGGCACTTGGCACAGGCTACTGTACCTATCACGGATATCTTTTATTTTATTTATGAATTGCAATTTAAACAAAATTAAACAAAAGTAAAGCATTTTGTAAAATGAAGTGAAGTTCTTCAACCCTGGTCCACAAAGGAAAATTTATGAAATATGATATAATACAACCATGCATATGACTGGCTGATTGCGCAGAGTACATCCATGACCATCCATCATCATTGACATTGTGTGTCTCTGCTTGGTGCTTGAATGTCCATGCAAGCAGCACTGCTTTGGGATTTTCAGTGTTTCACATCTTGGCAGCTTCTAGAATCACAACATAGATCACTTCATAGATCTGTCTGCTGCTTCTATACTGCATGATGGAGCAGTTTGTTTACCACACATTTAGTTAATTGGGAGGCAGTCGGCTGACATCTAAGGAGCCATTCATGCGTCACCTACACCTGCTATGAAGACTGAGCCCGACCTGTGTGGGTCATATACATTTAGGTTTGAAGCCACTGGGAGGCACTCAGAATGGATAAGCCCATCTGTGCTAGGCTCATTTTCCTTGTTCAGTAGGATATCACAGATATTAATGTATGAAATGAAACTGAATGCTCATTTGAAACCTTTTCAAAGCATACAGTAATATGATAACTGTGGTCACAGATGAAGCTCTTATTGGACTTGCTGGGTCTAGGTGCCTTCAAGCAACACAGCATGTTTCATAGACCCAAACGCACTGCATAACATTAAAAAAAAAAAAAGAAAAAAAAAAAAGAATTGGCTGCATCTCATTGTCTTTGATTTCAGTTGCTGGAACCTCAAACTCTCATTGGTATTCCTGGAGGCAGCAGTGGCTCTGGCTCTGGGGCTGAAGATGTGCTCTGCGTGGCCTGAGTCCAATTGTAGAGGAGCCATTATCATTCTTTATTCATGGCTCTTTTATTTAGGAACAGCCAACTATATGTGCGGTTGCAGGTTGCATGTACATTTTTAACAAATATTCTTTTACTGTAAGAAGTTTACATATCACTATACAGAGTTTGGATCCTATACATTATTTAAAAATGTTGTTTAATTGCATCCTTTATCTTATTAGTAATCTTTGCCAATAGTGATAATTTGTTTACCTTTCCAAACTCATGTCATGAGCAAAAGTCAGAGATTGGCAGTTGCCAATGTATTGAGCATAAATCATCTTGGTAACACTCTACAATAATGTCCAATTGTTAACAATAGTTAATGTATTAACTAACAAGAACTAACCATAAGCAATATATTTGTTACTGTATTTGTTAATCTTTGTTAACTTTGGTTAATAAAAACAGCAGTTCATTGTTTCTTCATATTACTTCATAGTGCATTAACTAATTTTACCAAGTATTAGTAAATGTTGAAATTACCATTAACAAAGAGTAATAAATGCTATAGAAGTGCAGTTCATGTTAACTAATGTAGTTAACTAATTTTAAGTAATGAACCTTATTGTAAAGTGTTACCATAATCATATGTACAGGCAGTTTTGCAGTGAGAAGGAAAGGAAAACACTTCTAAATCCATCTGCTAGGCTGACACTACAGGTGCAGGTTCTTCAGTTAATCCTCAGAAAATGGTGTGACATTTAGTCATGCCATCATTATATCTTTTTTTTCTTTCTGTCTGTCTCTCTTCTCAGCTGAGCTGTATTAGTTTGGGCTTATTAGGGTAAAACCACAATATCGTCACTTAAAGAGTGTACAATATATATATATATATATATATATATATATATATTGCCAAAAGTTTTGGGACGCCTGCCTTTACGTGCACATGAACTTTAATTACATCCCATTCTTAATCCGTAGGGTTTAATAGGGAGTTAGCCCACCCTTTGCAGCTATAACAGCTTCAACTCTTCTGAGAAGGCTTTCCACGAGGTTTAAGAGTGTTTATGGGAATTTTTGGCCATTCTTCTAGAAGCGAATTTTTGACCATTCTTCTCCGCTCTAATTCATCCCAAAGGTGTCTTTATGGATCTTGCTTTGTGCACTGCTGCGCAGTCATGTTGGAACAGGAAGTGACCATCCCCAAACTGTTGACACAAAGTTGAGAGCATGAAATTGTCCAAAATGTCTTGGTATGCTGAAGCATTAAGAGTTCCTTTCACTGGAACTAAGGGGCCAAGCACAACCCCTGAAAAACAACCCCATACCATAATCCCCCCTCCACCAAACTTTACACTTGGCACAATGCAGTCAGGCAGGTACCGTTCTCCTGGCAACTGCCAAACCCAGACTTGTCCATCGGATTGCCAGACAGAGAAGAGAGATTCGTCACTCCAGAGAACACGTCTCCACTGCTCTAGAGTCCAGTGGCGGCGTGCTTTACACCACAGCATCCGACGCTTTGCATTTCACTTGAAAATTAATTACTCACCCTCATGACGTTCCACACCCGTAAGACCTTTGTTAATCTTCGGAACTCAAATTAAGATATTTTAGTTGAAATCCAATGGTTCCGTGAGGCCTTCATAGGGAGCATTGACACTTCCTCTTTCAAGATCCACAAAGGTACTAAAAACATATTTAAATCAGTTCATGTGAGTACAGTTGTTCAATATTAATATTATAAAGTGACGAGAATATTTTTAAACCCAAAATAACAACTTATTTAGTGATGGCCGATTTCAAAACACTGCTTCAGGAAGATTCGGAGCACAAATGAGTTAGTGTGTCGAATCATGATTCAGATAACGTGTCAAACTGCCAGCGGCTGAAATCACGTGACTTTGGCGCTTCGAACAGCAGATTCAATACACTGATTCATTTGTGATCCGATGCTTCCTGAAGCATTGTTTTAAAAATCGGCCATCACTAAATAAGTCGTTATTTAGTTTTGTTTGGCGCTCCAAAAATATTCTCGTTGCTTTATAATATTAATATTGAACCACTGTACTCACATGAACCGATTTAAATATGTTTTTAGTACCTTTATGGATCTTGAGAGAGGAAGTGTCATTGCTCCTTGTGGAGGCCTCACGAAGCATATCTTAATTTGTGTTGCGAAGATTAACGAAGGTCTTACGGGTGTGGAACGTCATGAGGGTGAGTAATTAATGACAAAATTTTCATTTTTGGTTGAACTAACCCTTTAAAGAAAAAATTAACCACTTCATCTGATGTTTTTGAATAAAATAGCCTTGACAGCCTACTTACTAGAGTTCCTCTCAACTACTGTCTGTAGAACTGTTCTCTCCCACCAGCGCAGTCGGTCTTGTACACACACAAGTGTGACGTGCGCAGTGGACCAAACCACTGAGGCAAGGGAGGGGTGACTCAAAATGTTTCTAAACTTAAAACGCCCGTTTGCGTTTGTATTGCTTTACTACTTACATAATTATTTTAAGTATATATCATGTATTTACAATACTTACAATACAGCACTCAGATGGGGGGGTCCTGCCACGTTGCAATATTTAAAATATTTCCATTTTAAACCATGAAGGCGAGCTAGTGGATATCATACAAACAATGTGCAAACTTTTTGTGAGAGTTATGGGGGTGAAGAAGTCTCACACGCTAGTCAGATATTCACTATAGAAACTGAAAGTAAAAACTGACTGAGTTTTTGGCATCTGTCGCTGCATTAAAAGCGCATATTCTCTTGGAGACAATTTATTTTCTTAATATTTCTCTTGTGGCCCATAGTGAGAAAAAAATAGTATTTTCTTTTTTTTTTGTGAATCGAGAAGTATTTCGTTGTTTTTAATTGAGTAAGCTATCTAACTAATATTTTATCCTCGTAGTGTGTCAGTTATGTGGTGATGTGCTATGATATCGCAAGGCAAATGAATTGCAATATTAATTTAATAATAAAAGTAACATGATAATAATAAGAATAAGTTAATAGCCCTGCATGCCCGTCCGCTATACGCCACTGTTAAAAGATAAACGCCGTTCAGGCACAGCATCAAATCGATGACCTGTTTTATCCAAATCCACATGCATGGACCATTCAGTGTTCAGTACTGCAATGTCCGAGTCTGTCCTGTCACATGGTGTTTCTCATATGTTTTCAGTCAGCGCAAGCAAGAAACATTTACTAGACTGTGGACTAGCTTTGACTCTCTGAACAGCGGCCGCGTACAGCTGAATTTTTATGATGCTGAACGCATCTTTCCGCGCTCACAGGCAAGGGAGTATCTTTGAAAGGCCCGCGCGCTCAAGGGCAAAGGAGTTTTTTTATTCCTCCTCTATTTTTATTTTATTTCATTTCCTTACTTTTGTGTAAGCCTGAATATCTCTATTCAGCCAAGTTTAATTTAATTAAATTTGAAATTTATGCTTTTATTTGCCTATTTATTTGCTCTGCCTATGCTTTTATTTAATCTTAGTTGTTCTTTAAAAAAAACAATAACATTTTTATAGCCCATTTAATGTGTTTATTATAAACAAATTATTAAACGATGATTTGAAATGAATAAATGTAACAAAACTGTGCATTGCATTTACTGTCCTGTGCTGCAGCACCCCCAGAACCCCCACTTCCCGCGCATTTGACGGTCGGTTTTGTTTGGTTACGAGATTTCAATAACGTCTGTATTATTCTGTTACAAGATTTCAGTGACGGCCGGTTTTGTTTGGTTATGAGATTTCATTGACAGTCGGTTTTGATCCTTTACGAGATTTCAATGACATTCGGCATTGTTTCTGATGCAAAAATTTATTAACTATTTAGGGGCCAAGCCCCGAAGGGGCTGTAGCCCCTATTGTAATTGTACGTTTTCCCTTTTATTATTATTATTCTTCCTCCCGAATGGGAGTCTATGGCAGCCCTATCAACGGAACATGAGAAAATGATGAAATTTGGCACAGTTGTAGAGATGCTCATGAATAGTGATTGGACCAAATTTGGAGTCTCTAGAACCAACTCTATAGCGCCACCACCAGTTCAAAATTTCAACATTCTAACGGTTTTAACATTTGAACTGTTTGTCATAGAAAAATTAAATTTAGTTCATCTGATTCGTCTCTTCATGCTGATGCTATTCAACTTCTTACATTAAGTCTCCACCCATTACAGTAGCGGCCATTTTGAAAAGTACAGTATTTGTTTTTTTCGCTTCTCCTCCTTCAAAATTTGTCCAATTTTGTCCAAACTTTGATCAAGTGATCTTTGGTCTGAGCCGCACAGAAATGACTGAACAGATTTTTTTTATTCATCTTTGTTCAAAAGTTATGATGTCACGAAGTTAACAAGGTTGACCCAAAATTGCTATAGAGGCTGTATCTCGGCCAAACTTTGAGCAATCAAAACTAAAATTGGTACACTTAATCAAGACCATGATCTGAGGTTCCATGCCAAATTTGGGAACAGCGCCACCTACAGGTCATGAGATCTGAAAAATGGCTATTTTGGCCAATAACTTTTGAACACTTTATTAGAAAATCAAGATCTTGGTGTCTATGGATTCCCTGTGCCATGCCGAATCCGAGGATATCGAATTCGTCAACATCGGATGAACCACGTGTCCGCCATTTTGAATTTTGTCATAAATTGCAATAACTTTTAAACAATTTGACATATCATCACAAAGTTTGGTACATATGACCATCAGAGTGTCCTGAAGGTACATGAGAAGTTTCAGCACAGCGCCACCTAGTGTTCCACAGATATAATGATTTTTGCAAAATTGCTTATAACTTTTGAAAACATTATCCAAAATTTGTCTGCTTTATGTCATTTTATTCCCTGGCTTATGCCGATTTGTCATTTTCCTTAAATGTACCTGTCTGCCATATTGAATTAAATCAAAAACAGTTTTTTCGCTACTCCTCCCACAAATTTTGGTCAATTTTGTCCAAAATCAGCTCAGATGATCTTTGGACCGAGCCGCACAGAAATGACTGAACGGATTTTTGATATTCGCTACCATTCCCAAGATATTCATCTCTGAATGTGACCTTGCTTGTGTTTGTTGTCTTATACTAGTTAGCTTAGCACAGTAATTGCTTAGCATGCTAAACTATTGCTATTCTTTCTAATGTGGTCTTCAGTCAACAGGTTAACCAAAACTTAGTTGGCATTAAATAACTTTGCATACTAATATGGTTAACATGCTATGAAGCTTTTTTTTTGTGAACTCTTTCTCACACTGAAACCTCTGCTTAGCATACTGATGAACTTGCATGGCTGATTAGCTCAATGTGTTACGCCACGGATCCCGAATGCTCTGCATCGTGGGTTCGAAACTCAGTGTGACACATGCCCAGACCGCATGAGGTACTGTGGCAGGAAAAGATGCAGAACTTGTGTCTGTTCTAGGCATTCTGCCTAAAACTGGTCTAATCTGAAGCTATCACATGCAATTCCTTTATGTCCAAATTCGTAGTTATTCTTCTTCCCCTGTATGGTAATCAATGAACCATAAGAAGGAAAATTATCAAATTTGGCATGCTTGTAGTGATAGTAATTAAAAGTAATTTGACCAACTTTGGAGTATCTAGGACTAAGTCTATAGCGCCACCACCAGTTCAAATATTCACTTTTGTAAAGGTTATAACTTTTGAACCCTTTGTTCCAGAAAAATGAATGTCAATACAACTGATTCCTCTCTTCATACTGATCACATTCAATATCTTACATTAAGACTCCACCCAGTACAGTAGTGGCCATTTTGAAAAGTACAGTATTCCATTTTTTCACTACTCGTCCTACAATTTTTGTCGAATTTTGTCCAAAATCAGCTCAGGTGATCTTTGGACCGAGCCGCACAGAAATGACTGAATGGATTTTTGATATTCGCTACCATTCCCAAGATATTCATCTCTGAATGTGACCTTGCTTGTGTTTGTTGTCTTATGCTAGTTAGCTTTGCTAATTGCTTAGCATGCTAACCAGTTGTCATTCTCTTTAATGTGGCTCTTCAGCTATCAAGTTAACCATGAGCTTCATTAGCATTAAGTTAGCTTAGCATGCTAATATGGTTAGCATGCTAAGTAATGCTTTTTTGTAAATTCTTTCTTACACTAAAAGTTCTCTTCCACAAATTGTTGAATGTGCATCCTCAAGTAGCTCAATGTGTAAAGCCAGTTACCTGATGAGCTCTGCACCCCAAGATAGTGGGTTCGAATCCCAGGTGGAGCGGTTTTATGAAATAGTGTGTTTTGATTCCTTTACTGCCTCTTGGATTAGAAATAAATGCTTTTTGTTTCATGCTGTGTTCATTTTCATCTAAGCTTATGTACATAAGTTCTGAGTTCATTTTCGCCCGTAATTCTGAACCAGCTGTTTCATGTTTGTTCATTTTCTGCTGTTTTTCCTCTTCCTGCTCTGTATTGCGCTACAGCATGATGAGCTGCAGAATGATCTAAAGTAGTTATTAAATATAACATTCAGTGCAGTTTTATAAAAATTCTTCATTTTGAGTTTATTTTCACATGAACTAATGAACTTCGGCAGGTGTGCCAACATTCACCTGCACAGTGGCGCAATGAGTTGAGAAATGGACATTGGACCCGGAGGTTGTGGGTTCGAATCCCGTGTGGGGTGCCTTTATACAATTGTGTGTAATGAGTCATTTTGATACCTTTTTTATCCAAATAAGCATTGTACTAATCTTAATTCCTCTTGAATGAGATACAAGTGTTTTTAGTTCATTCCGTGTTCATTCTCTGAACTTCTATTAATTTTCATTTCGTTTCCACCTGTCCTTCTGAACGAGCTGTTTAGCATGTACATTCAATTTCTGCTGTTTTTGCTCTTCCTGCTCCGTATTGCGCTACTGCCCCTTCTGGGGCTTGGCCCCGAATTGCTGCTTGCAGCTATATTTATTCATTACAATTAAATTTAGCCTCACACGCAAACTTTAATCGATAATGAAAATACTTAATAAAACCAAAAGGTAAAATAACAACCATAAAGAAGCAGTCAATAGTTAATAATAAAATTTAGAGTATTGTATCTAATAGATGAAAATCAAAAAGAGCAATAATTAAGACATTTGCAGATAAGAGACAGGAAGTAGAAGCCAAGGAGATCAAAGGAGGGAAGAAAGCTGAATTATCAATGACCCGGTTAGCTTTATACCATGAGCATATAGGGAAATTTACATCCCACACAAACTGATGTTTTTATATTAAAAGGAAAGGTTAAATGGTTTTTTTGTCAATGGTTTTTTTGTCCCATTTGTCATAGACTGGTCCAGTGTCAAAAATAGATATAAGAGTTGTTTTGACCCCCTTTGGGGAATTTTGCAAATCTTACCCTTTTAAATGTCATCAGGAATAATATTTTGATCAGATTCAAATTCAAATGGTTAATTCTGAAAAACATCACTTCTACCGTACTGGGCAGGCGTCCAGTGTCTAACCACAAACGTGTCAGCGTGACCTGTCACACTGTAACACTTGAAGAACAACTGAACATAACAAGCATACTCTTAAATATAAAATAAGAATAAAAAAAAAAACAAACATTTGGTTTTGTTCTATTACGAGATTTCAATGATGGTCGTTTTTTGTTCCTCTCAATAGCAGTCAATTTCGTTCCTTTAGGAGTTCTCAGTAGCAGTCAGTTTCATTCCTTTATGAGATCTAAATGATGGTCGGTTTTGTTCCTTTGCAAGATTTCAATGACAGTCGGTTTTGTACCTTCACGAGATTTTAGTGACGGTTGGTTTTGTTCCTTTACGAGATTTCAGTGACGGTCAGTTTTGTTTGCTTACAAAATTTCAATGACTGTAAGATTTGAATAATGGTCGGTTTTCTTCTGTTATGAGATTTCAAAGACAGTAAGTTTTGTTTCTTTGTTCTTTTACAAGATTTCAAAGTCAGTTTTGTTTCGTTACAAGATATCAATAGTAAATAAATAATCTTTCCAAAATAGAAACATTTTGTAACAATATACACCACTGTTCAAAAGTAATTAAACTGATAACAAGTGATAGTAAAGGCTTGTATTGTTAGAAAATAATAAATTCTGTTCTTTTTAACTTTTTATTTACCAATACATCCTGAAAAAGGATCACAGGTTCCAAAAATATTAAACAGCACAACTGTTTCCAACACTGATAATAAATCAACATATTAGAATGGTTTCTGAAGGATCATATGACACTGAAGACTGGAGTAATGGCTGATTAAAATTCAGCTTTTTAAAGTATTTTAAAGTATGTTAAAATAGAAAAAACATTATTTTAAATTGTAATAATATATCACAATATTTCAGTTTTTCTGTATTTTTTTAATCAAATAAATACAGGCTTGATGAGCATATGAGGTTTTTTAGAAACAATAGTAATGAAAAAAATTGCTTCCATGAAAGTTGTAATAAAGAACTTTATAATTTGTGATATGAAACTAACTAACTAACTAACTAACTAACTAACTAACTAACTAACTAACTAACTAACTAACTAACTAACTAACTAACTGTATGGTACACAGCAAAATCCCCAGTGTTAAATTAACACCCCCAGAATACGTGTCCACACTACAGGGTGTTAAAAGTAACACTGAAGCAGTGATACAGTTTTTCTCAGTCGCTCTGGCACATTTCTCAGATCAGAACTGAAATTCTCAAATCTACTTGTTCAAACTTCACATCATCTATCACTTGTGCACATCATAAAAGCAGTTTCTCATTCTTTTGAACAAATTGCAAATGCTTTGCTACATTCATACAATTGATTATGTACAATTGTCTGCTATTTCCTACATTATCAATTGCTAATTTGCATCATTAAATGCAAAATGGATGACCTAGTTATCATGATGTGTCAAGTATTGTCTATACATTTGTATTAGACTTGTAAATGTGTCCTGAATTGATGAATTTTGCAGGTGAATCCTGAATTTCACAAATCTATTCAAGGGAATGTAAAGCATTAGATCAACCAATGACCCAACCAGTTCTCTAAAACAGCTCAAAGATGCATGTCATGAATCTTCAACTGGAAAGCATATACAGAGCATAACACAAGAGTTACAATTTCTAATAATGGAAGAACAACATGGAAACAAACAGGGTCAACAACTGGAAAGAAGAAGAGTAAGAATGTGTGGTAGAAGGTTATAGGGAGGCAAAACAGAGGAAGAGGCAAAGGAATTAGGCACGTTTCTGATTAAATAAGGGCCACGATTGTGAACTACATTCTCAGTTATGACCTTACAATGGGTTATGTGGGTCTAAAGGTGCAGCCAAATGTTGGGAGAACAACCTTTTCCTCAATCATTCAAGCATTTCGTAGACATAACAGGTATGTATGTCAGCAATACTGTACTTTAACACTCTGTACACTGTACCTCTAATGAGAAAGAATAAAATTTAGTTGTGTAAATATATATATATATAATATATATATATATATATATATATATATATATATATATATATATATATATATATATATATATATATAATATATATATATATATATATATATGAAGAGTTTCGTTGCAAAACGAGATAACTCCGTTTTTAACATTTTTGTCAAAACATGTTTATTATTATGTTATCATGTTATTATTTTGTTTTATGGTGCTACTTAACTGTATTTAAGTTATGAAGGTTTATATATTATATATATATAATTTTTTTTTTGTCCTGCTGTATATATACATCATTTTTCTCAGTCGCTTTGGTGCATTTCTGACATCACTATTTACATTTGCACAATAGTTAGTTCAACCTCCACAACATTTAGTCATTTGTGCACATCATAGTAGCAGTTTCTCATTCCTTTGAACAAATTGCAAATGCTTTTGGACATGCATCAATTGCTTTCATACAACTCTCTGCTGTTTTATAACATTATCATTTGCTTATGTCATGTCAGTCACAATGAACTATACTTGTGAATGCTGAATAGACATTCCATATAAAACTAATAGTCCTCATTTCATTGCTTGAGTCATTGCATACAAAAATGTTGAACTAGTTGTCAAATCTGTCAAGCTAATTTTACACATTTTTTTAAATCTTTTTTTTTTTTTCTGAAAATGTCTCCTAAATTGAACAATTTCTCTCAGGTGAATCTCAACTTTCACTGATGAGAAGGGGTGTGTGAAGCACTAGTTGCAACCAATGATAAGCCACTTCTCTACAATCACTGTCAGAGCTGAATCCCATAAACCACCACTTTACAAGCATATATGAACCAAGCACATGATAGGATGCTGGTGGTATATGTAGCGTCTGGACCAATCAGCCACACAATTATTCATGGTATTCAATGAATTACCCATAAACTCACTCTCACTATCAAAGTTCTCTGAACTCATCCCCCTAAAACTGCAACCAACATCCCAAGTGTAGCTAGCACACAGGCACAACTAGGTGTCCTGTTACAGTTATATGGTACTTTTATGATCCATAAGAATGCTGTAGAGACTAGTGACTCATCCTTCCTGAGAAGGACAAATAAACTCTCTTAATCCTACGTATTCTCTATATAACCACTTGGGAAATGTATAAACATGTATCCAAGTTTCCCATCTCATGACTTTCCTTTTATAGGCTTTATTCTATGTATTAATTCTCTCTTTTGAACTATTTTGGTATTAATGTTCCATAGTTGCAAATGTATAGTTAACTGAGATCACATTGGCAGCATGCTTGGTATCTACGGACTCCAACTTTCATTTCCTATTTGGTAATTTATGTTACATGTTACTAACTCTGTGACACATTAGTATTATAAGAATCTAGAGGGTTCTTCTCTCAAACATCCAATCCAGTGTCTTATGCTAATATCTTGCTACAGAACAAAGACTCGTAAAACTTCCCTCCGAGGGGGCAACTCCTTATTGGCTCAGACACCTTAAGAGGGTGTGATGTCTCCACCTCTTATATTCATGGATCACAAGATAAAACCTCTCTCTTCCTGCTCTTCCTCCTCTTCTTCCTTTTTTTACTGACAAATGCTGACGTCAAGATGACGCTTTAAGAAGCTAGAAGCTTCTAAGGAACCCCAAGCTTGTGCCAGGCCTCGGCCTAGACCTTCCATTCACCAAAGATCCTCTGAATCCAACTGGTTCTCTTTCATCAAGACAATATCAGCAAAGATTCAACGGGAGCCTCCACAAATTGCATCAGGACAGTTTTAATTCAACTTGGAGAGACATGCAAGTATCAAACTTAGTCTCATCATCGGATACATTGAGTATCCTTACCCCTTTTAAAGAAGGGCCTGTTAAAACTAAACTGATGGTTTGCTCAAGGCTGTTGATCTGCTGAATGTCCAACAATGCTGTAACTTCTTGCTTCCTGTACTCTGCTTTCTCTCTCTCTCTTGGTAAACTGTATGCATGTATGTGTGTGAATGTTAGAGTAGTTTAAGCGTTTAGTCTAGTTAATAAAGTCTTGTTCATGTCACACGTAAGGTTGTCCGTGTTTTGCGCTCATGTACGGGAGTCCCTATTCATGTCGGTCCTGACTACAGGCTTTTAGTAGAATAAGATTGTTATTTCCCATAACCTGGAAATGAACATTTCTTAGTTAATAAACAATTAACACTGTGTGTTCATTGAACAACAGGTTAATTGATTGTAATATTAATTTTATTACATTAAGTTAATTTTATTGACTGATTAAAATATTAATAATTAATTATAACTAGTTATGATTAATTATTCATATTTATTTTGAGCTAATTTGCTACAAATGGTGGAGAATGCGGGCATGAATAAACAAAGATTATGAGCTTAAACCACTGTCAATTTAAAAGTGTGCATTTGATAATTCCAGTCAGAATATGTCAGACGATGCGCATTTTGGTCACTAATTGCTGGCTTGTTAGATGCTGATAAAGTGATGGCTTGAATTGACATCTCTACTGTAACTGAAAGAGTCTACTCTTGACACATTTTAGCATATGTTCAAATGGTATCAGTGTAAAGTTAATCTGATTTTAGCGAAGAAATCCTAATCTCAGTATTAGAGCGTAAGCCTGTGTTGACGAAGGAATCTCAGCTCAGCGGCATGTAAACTGTACCAGAATTGATTATTCTGCTTTGGTTGGAGAAATACCAATTGCAGTATTGCTTAACCTGTTTCTGATGAATGAATCTCAGTACAGTGTTATATAAATGTAGATTTGGGTAATGCTCCCCTGTTATAGTTAAGATTGATGTCATTCATCTAAACTTTGCCTGCACCTACAAGCATAGCTACCTTTTGACCAAAACTGTGTTTCACTCGCTGAAAGGAATATCAGTATTCATGCACAAGACGGACTTAACTATATATGCTTAAACAAGCTTTGACTTACAGCAAACTGTGTAATTACCCTTTAAACAAGTACAAGACGTTGTTTAAAGTAGAGAGAAGAGTTTACATGAGTAAAATTTGCAAATGCCAAAACATATTTGCATTTTACTGAATGTAATATCAAGTTTTTGAAAATCTGAAAGTATAAGCGTCACATTTTAACTCTATACGTAACTTGTTTGAAATGAGCAGACAGTCTCAATAAACTGTTTGAATTGCCCAAATGTGCATTGGTTCCCATGACAACGACTTGTCACAGGAAGTGCTAACTCATCACCCTGTGATGCCATATTGTAAACAAACCAGGCTAGGTGGCTAAGCTAACCTCACCTAGCAGCCCTGCACCTCAGGCTAAGCTAACTAATAGCTTCTACAGTTAGTGGTTAGCATCATTTACGTGAAGCCTTTAACTATAGCTTGTGTGTATGCAGTGTGAACTGATCTAAACCAATTTCCCTTAACCACATTCCTGGTTTTCTGATTTCTTTCTTTCCTTACCTTTAATTCTTCTCAGCTAATTTCACCTGCACTTAGGTGCATTTCTCCCTGAACACTGTTCAGCTAAATCTGCAGTTACTAGGGTGATTAAATCTAAATTTAATTACATGTAAACTGTTTAACTAAAGAAGAATTCTAGGATTTATTGAGATATTTCAATAACACGTTGACTAAACTTCTGGGAGGGACACACACATGGTGTGGTCCTGAACACGCTGCAGCTGTGACCAACTATAGAGTGATTTCCAAAGCTAATCTAATTGTTAATCACTAGTGCTATTGACTATTCCCAATACCAGGTCATTCTGCTGTTTTAATCACTTCTTTAAATATTTTATTGATTTTAATTATAATAGCAGTCAGCTATTTGTTTATTTCTTTCATCTATGTGATTTATTTACATTTTCCTGTTTAGTCTTGTGTGGTTTAATTTCCCAATATAACCACAAGCAACTAGACATACTCTCCTTCTTGATTTTGTTTATTTACAACAGTTGCTTCAATTTTATGAGCCAGTTACAAAGGAATCCGAATGATTGCTATGGCATAATTTTGAGCACCACTAATAAGCACAATCTAATAGGAAAGCTCTCCTCTTCCTCTCTCTTTCTCTTTTCCATTTGTTCGGAGGTCAAGCCTGTTGTGAGCCATCAGTAAGAAATACTAAGAAATAATTTGACCACAAGAACCATCTTAAGTCATTTATTAAACCTAGCTGTATTTTATACACCTGGCTGCTCACTGTGCCTTTAGCCCTAAATTCTGTTTGATCTTGCTGTAGTCTCTTGCCCTTACTCTCACCACAAGCGTGCCTAAATGTTGCAGATGCTCAGCCTAACTGCCCAGATGGCAGACCAAAAGGACTGGCTATGTGTCGTGAGGAACACCCTCCTAACCAGTGCTGCTGATCAATTACAGCACCAGAGCCAAAAGCAACTGGACAAAGATGGAAGAGAAGTAAAGGCAGATGACTCAAACCAGAGGTGTGATCACAATTATCTGACTGAAGTCAACTTCTTCTTGGCCCACATCCTCGCTGTTTTGAAACAGGAGGTGAACAACCTCAAACTCCAGATCACAGAGACTCACAAGGAGCTGATGCATGCTAAAAGCCACATAGACCAGCTAGAGATGGAGGCTCGGGACAGACACAAGGACCCTGACAGAATAGAGACACAGAAGAAAAGAGAACTGAGACTCTCTTACCTGCAGCAAACAGAACCACTGCAGGAGAAACATCTCACTTCACTGCATGGAGTCAGCAGAAGAACCTCCCCCAGCCAAGCACAGAGGTACAGAGGGGGAAGCCAAAGCCTTCTGCTTGACACCTTATCAGCCAATTTCCTGAAATCCTCTGCAGCTGCAGAAGGAGAAGGATTAATTCAGACAGACCCAGGTACCAGACCTACCACAGGGAGAAGCCAGGGATGGGAGCATCCTCTTCCTGCAGACACAGCAGGATCTCCAACAGCAGGCAGCACAAGGACGACTGGACACGCCTGCATCGGACCTGCAGGAGCTTCTAACGCTAGTAAGATAGCTCCTTGAACAGTTCTTACCTGAGGAGTACTCAGAAGTAGAAGCTTCTGACCACTCACACAACACCAGCTCAGAGACCTGAGCTTGTCTACTGTCTACATCAACCGCAATGGAACGACCACCACTCCAAGAGACACATACAACCAGAGCCCATCACAGCCTTCCAGCCTTGTGTGCCAGTGGTGTGTCTGATCTCTCTACACCTTCAACGTCGTTCGCTGTTGTCCATAGAAAGAACAACAACGATCGAAAGGGGGGATGTAGCGTCTGGACCAATCAGCCACACAATTATTCATGGTATTCAATGAATTACCCATAAACTCACTCTCACTATCAAAGTTCTCTGAACTCATCCCCCTAAAACTGCAACCAACATCCCAAGTGTAGCTAGCACACAGGCACAACTAGGTGTCCTGTTACAGTTATATGGTACTTTTATGATCCATAAGAATGCTGTAGAGACTAGTGACTCATCCTTCCTGAGAAGGACAAATAAACTCTCTTAATCCTACGTATTCTCTATATAACCACTTGGGAAATGTATAAACATGTATCCAAGTTTCCCATCTCATGACTTTCCTTTTATAGGCTTTATTCTATGTATTAATTCTCTCTTTTTGAACTATTTTGGTATTAATGTTCCATAGTTGCAAATGTATAGTTAACTGAGATCACATTGGCAGCATGCTTGGTATCTACGGACTCCAACTTTCATTTCCTATTTGGTAATTTATGTTACATGTTACTAACTCTGTGACACATTAGTATTATAAGAATCTAGAGGGTTCTTCTCTCAAACATCCAATCCAGTGTCTTATGCTAATATCTTGCCACAGAACAAAGACTCGTAAAACTTCTCCGTGGGGGCAACTCCTTATTGGCTCAGACACCTTAAGAGGGTGTGATGTCTCCACCCCTTATATTCATGGATCACAAGATAAAACCTCTCTCTTCCTGCTCTTCCTCCTCTTCTTCCTTTTTTTACTGACAAATGCTGACGTCAAGATGACGCTTTAAGAAGCTAGAAGCTTCTAAGGAACCCCAAGCTTGTGCCAGGCCTCGGCCTAGACCTTCCATTCACCAAAGATCCTCTGAATCCAACTGGTTCTCTTTCATCAAGACAATATCAGCAAAGATTCAACGGGAGCCTCCACAAATTGCATCAGGACAGTTTTAATTCAACTTGGAGAGACATGCAAGTATCAAACTTAGTCTCATCATCGGATACATTGAGTATCCTTACCCCTTTTAAAGAAGGGCCTGTTAAAACTAAACTGATGGTTTGCTCAAGGCTGTTGATCTGCTGAATGTCCAACAATGCTGTAACTTCTTGCTTCCTGTACTCTGCTTTCTCTCTCTCTTGGTAAACTGTATGCATGTATGTGTGTGAATGTTAGAGTAGTTTAAGCGTTTAGTCTAGTTAATAAAGTCTTGTTCATGTCACACGTAAGGTTGTCCGTGTTTTGCGCTCATGTACGGGAGTCCCTATTCATGTCGGTCCTGACTACAGGCTTTTAGTAGAATAAGACTGTTATTTCCCATAACCTGGAAATGAACATTTCTTAGTTAATAAACAATTAACACTGTGTGTTCATTGAACAACAGGTTAATTGATTGTAATATTAATTTTATTACATTAAGTTAATTTTATTGACTGATTAAAATATTAATAATTAATTATAACTAGTTATGATTAATTATTCATATTTATTTTGAGCTAATTTGCTACATATATCTCCATCCCTACTCACCATTCCTAAATCCAATAGAGGATTTTTTTTTTCTCTTACTGGAGGTGAAAGGTATATGACCGGAATCCACGTACACAAATGGCCCTGCTAGTGGCCATGGATGCAGCATGTGATGACATCACAGCAGAGTCCTGCAGAGGGTGGATTTGCCACTCGAGGAGATACTTTCCTCGCTGCATTGCAAGAGATGATATTCGCTGTGATGTAGATGAAATTATGTGGCTAGACAGAGAGGAACGTCTGGATGTGCATGAATGATTACAGTACTACACTCTAAAAAATGCTGGGTTGTTTCAACCCAAATGTGGGTCAAATATGGACAAACCCAACTGTTGGGTTAAAAAATGCATTTAAAAATTTAACCCAATGGTTGGGTTTGTCCATTTTTGACCGAAACTTGGGTTGAAACAACCCAGCATTTTTTAGAGTGTATGTATGTTGTATGTTCAGTGCCAATATGTACTGCAATATTGTAGAGCTGTGCACAATATTAACAGGGAGTTTATGTTTGTTGTAAATAAGGGTGTATTATTTTCTTTTGCACAATGCAAATTAGAATTGCAAAGAGCATATGTAGTAAAAATGTGAAACATAAATATTCAGTGTCTTGTACTCACTTACCTCACTAAATACCGTCATGTGTAACTTTACTGTATTTTTCAAATGGCTGTGCAAATAGTATATAGTGCTGTCTTGAGCATTTTCAGGTAGTGTCACCCAGATCTGACTTTTTTGCATTGGAAAACATTGACAGAGTAAACTGTCATAATGAAAACATGACAAAGCCATTTGACTATCTTGTTCATAAACAATGGTGTCAGGACTTTTCATTTTGATGACACTGACACTCTCATTGACATGAATACTGCTTTTGAGGAATGACCTATCCATTTTGAGCAAGTGACACACTTTTGCAGGTTATCAACTAGGTTTTGCAGTTTGTACTAATTGTTTTGAGAACTGCATTAACTGTTGTGCAAATGTAAATAGTGATATGAATCTGTATGTCTTCTGTTCCAGATGTATACCACATTATCATTATTATTTATTTTAGTTTACTTATTTATTTATTATTATGTTCTTAGTTTTAATTATTTAAATGTTCTTTCTGTTCTCATATGTATTTGTATATGTATGTACCAAGAGTACCAAGAGCTCCTGAAGAAAACCACAACAAATTCCTTGTGTGTTTGTGCACACCTGGTGAATAAAGCTCATTTTGATTCTGATACTGTAATCTTAATATTACAGTTGCATTTTTACACTTACAGTAGAATATTATACTTGCTTTACACTTGCAGTATATAGTAGGCTAAATTAACTTCATACAGATATATACTATATCACACACATACCCATGAATACATAAATACAGTGTACGTATATAGTCTTGTCTTTTTCATTTATCACTAGGACATTTACAGTAATTTGTCGACAGACCAACAGTAAAAGCACAACTGTGAATCCTGTTTTTTGCGACTAATATCCCATATACAGTAATGTGTCCATTTGTACTGTTAATGTTGATATTTGCCATACAGAAAAAGTGCAGTCTTGTGTGGTTTCAATCGCTGCCATCAAAACCGTAGCCATAGTTTACATTTGAAAATG
Source organism: Chanodichthys erythropterus (assembly GCF_024489055.1). NCBI lineage: Eukaryota > Metazoa > Chordata > Actinopteri > Cypriniformes > Xenocyprididae > Chanodichthys > Chanodichthys erythropterus. Next base: position 19,859,383 of record NC_090231.1, on the reverse strand, counting down.
CTGACAGTGTACACTGTTATACTGACAACATGGCTAAGCATTTTGACTATCTTGTTCGAGAACAATGACACAAGGACTTGTTTTATTAGTTTTTCTCTGGCTGTTTTAACTTTTTGGCTGTTTGTAAAGCAGAATTACAGAATTTCCTTTAACTAGACTGCATTTTTCGTTCAAATTGCAGCTCTGCAAGTGTGTGTTTGCTATGCCTCATTAACTAAATATATAAAACATATATAATGTTAAAATTAACAAAATATAAAAGGTATAATGCCTTATATGTTGCTGTGTGTATGTACTGCTTATATGCTCAATAAATATGCAGTACCAAATCTTATCACATGAATTAAATCTCTCAAGATCTCAGCAGAGGAGGATTAAACAACTTAACAAACAGCCTTACCAGCTTCACTTTTGACTAAACAGATAGACTTCATTTCAGTCACCATTATGGTGGTCCGTATTTGCTTTAGTTGTGCAGTTTGACTCTTTTTAACATTAGTTGTACTTTGGCTGCTGTGACTGTGTTTGTTTCAGAAAGAGAAGCTGATGATGTTGTTTATTTGATAAACATAATATCATTGTATAGCTGGCTGATGTCATCTAGGATTCATGCTAAATGATATGTTTTCATTATTAATTATAGCAAGACTGTAATTCTATATAATTCACATTGAGCATTTTGAACTGTAACACCTGTTAGACTCTCTCAGACACCAAAACTCATCTTATAAATCTCAACAATGGTGACATGGTTCATGTCGCATTGCATTCTATAACAGGCTATTGAGTTGAAATTAACTGCATTATGTATGGGAGACATACAAAAAAAAAAAAAAAAAATGCAGGGCTGGGGTCTTCCATCATGTTTTGATTTACATTTATATAAAGAAAGCTTAATGTATATATCGGTTAAGCGTACCTATTAAGCCCACTAAAATCTAAGTTTAGGTGTTTTTCATAGATATTAAAATGGTTTATATGAAAAATAATTTGTTAAAATGCAAGATTTCTCTCTCATTTGAAAATGCATTTATTAGTTGATGTACATTTTAGAATATAAAATTAAGATATTTTATGAATAAAGTCAGAAGTCTGTCATGGGCTAAATTGGTACTTTTGGCAACATTTAAGCCCACATGTGTTCCAAATGAGCCCACATCATGACCAATTCACAAAATATAAAAATCTATTGGTTTTAAAGAAGTAAAACATCAATATATTTATTCAGTGACAGGGAAGTATTTAAAAATTTATTTTTACTAATGTTTGATTAGAGCCCTGGGTTGGATGGGTAGGTGTTAGTGTCTGGGGGTCCAGGATGGTGGTCTGGAGCTTTAAGTCAGCTTGACTCTACAGTTGTAGCTGGAATTTTGACTGGGTGTATCTCGAGAGCCAAGCCGAGTTGGGGCTCCATCCTCTGGGCTTACGGGAGATCCTAGTGGGCCCCCCATGCACGGAGTATGGAGCCTTAACTCGGCTTGGTTCTCCGGTTATGCCCGGTTATACATAAGGAACTTTAGGATACGACAGGCTCCATCTCAATTGAATTAATGTGTGTAATTTGTAGGCCTATCTAAATATAGTTGTAAATTAAAGTAGTAAGTAAGGTAACTTCAGGTAAAAGGTTAGTTAGGTAAAAGTACACAAAGAAATGTTAGCATTAAACACTTTCACTCAGAAAATTTATCAAAGTTTGTAATTAGAGGGATTCCTCTTAAATGGCTTAAATGGTTCCACAGTAAGTAATGGTGAAAAATTAAGTTTTCCTTTAAAAATGTACGATATGTTTACATAGATATGCATGGAGCTTAAATTTAATGTGGACTATGCATCATAGTAATTTTCATTGTGCCCACACTGAGAAATATTAAGATTATTTCATTCAGGGTTAGCTTGTGTTGGCCATAGTTTGCATGTGTTTTGTGGCGCTGTACCATTTAAGCCCATCTTTAAAAAAAGTTAATTTATGAAAATAATCTGATCTACAAAACAATTTATGATGTATTTATTTGTAAATAAATGTAAAATGAATCACAAAACATTTAGTGTTTGTAGTTCACATGCTTAATTCTTTGGCAGTCTATCTTTCAGTAAGGCTAGTGGTTTAACCTAGAGATTGGCTTTGTGCACAAGCTAATAAAACTCATCTTTCCATTTAAAGGAAAATTACATAAAATGATAAAGTACTATTTGTTCATACACAAAAAACAATACATTTACCTCTTATTTGACATAATATCAGTGTACCTGCCAAAGAAATGGCTGAAAATTGTAGAAATGTGATGATTTCTGAAGGGTCCCGAAACACCAACGTTTTTGGTGTCTTTGTGTGATGTCCCATCAGACGGCATGCACATGAGTGGGGCTAATTCAACATTGACGAATGTGATTGATATGCAATAAAAAATGTCAGGGAAGTAACAAATCACTGGATTTGCTAAAATAATGAGCATTATAAAATATTATTTGCTCTTTTTTAAATTTGACTTCAAAGTTGAAAGATGGCTTAAAGGGTACCTGGGCTTAATGGGTACACTTACCCTAATCATTGTGAAATAACCTGAATTATTGATGTTATTTCTATCTAATAATTGTGTTGTGCAATTAATACACTTATATTACAAACCATGTGTTACTGCAACATGAGATCATGTTGTATTGCAGAAATCATCAGATTAAAAAAAAAAAAAAAATTACTACACTAAACTGACACAAGGACATCAAGAATCAGTACATGAATCTCAACAATGGTGTCAATCAAAAGTGTCATGCCGCAATGAATGCCGGGAACAATAGTACAACACTCTCAGTATTTTGTTTTCTTTAATTCTAACGATTTGGTTTTATTTTTTGCTGTGGTTTTTGTTCTGTCTTTTAGTAGCTTTTTATGATCTCTGATCTGATTGTCTGAATATTTTCTTGTCACCATTGTTGAGATTCATACGCTAATTACTGATATCTGTGTTTGTCATTGTTTTCTGCTTATGTTTTTTAAACTGATTTCTGCAATACAGTGTGATTTCATATTGCAATAAAGTAAAGCATGTTTTGTAATATATGTGTGTTAATGGTACAACATAATTATTTCATTCAAATGACACCAGTGATTCAGGCTGCTTCACAATGATTATACAACCATCAATAGCTAACTAACATCATCTCATTTCAGCTTTCTTTGCTACTGCAAATGTGTTTGACAAACATATTATCAGAGTTAAGAGTTCACCTAATGGAAACACCAATCACAATTATGGTGACTTCATATGAAACATCCAGTTCTGGTTTATTTCTTTGCTCTTGACTGACATGTGGCATTGCTATGGCCTGCTTGTGGCTCAGACCTGGCAAACAGGAGCGGTCGACCCAAGTGCCATCATTCCATGCCACATGTGACCCAGATCATCATTCCACGCATAGCAGATGTGGGCTGGATCTGGGCCGGCACAAAGTTGCTATTTAAGACGTGCTCTTTACTCAATGCTGTTGATTCTGTTGGACTTTCATAATTATGTCTTTGAAGGATATTATTTAATTCATTTTAATAAAATTCTCAGATCATCAAGCATCATCACTACATTTATGCTAGCATTTTAAACAAAATTTTGTTTCATTAAAAAGATGAAATCTGTACTGAAACAAAGTTAGCATGAGATTAACCTTGACAGGTTGCACCTTAAAAGATTTCCTACAAAAAAACAACAACAAAAAAAGTTGACTCCCCTGAAGGTCACTGCATAATTTGCATGCTTCCAAAAACACAATGCTTTCTTGTTTCATTTAAATATAATTCTGTGAAATGTCTTGAGAGTGTCATGGCAAATGCAAATTCCTAAAGTAATATAAAGTTCAGATTCTGTTACTGTTTTGCAAATCTTACATGTTTGATTCTTAAATTAATTTGCTTTAGCTGTTAACACCTCTGTCCTCCATAACTTCTTAAAATGAGTTGTTACATTATCGCATCTGTTTCAATTCACTGAAGTGCAGAGTATGTTGCATCTAGCAGATTTAATTGGTCCCACAGTATCAATTCTGGATCAGTCTAGCTAATGTTCACAGAGCTGGTCTTTCTTTAATGCTCTCTCTTTTTTACTGTAAGACCTGCTGCCCTTCCCATCTGGATTGGGAGTATTTGGGTCTGGGAGAATGAAGGTCTATTTATTCTGGTTACCTTTTACTCAATTATTTGCCTTTGACAATGAAAGAAATCATTGGCTGCATGTGGGACTGATTTAGATGATAAATCTGGTTGTTGTTTTTTTTATTTATTTTTTTTTATGAAAGCCTACAGCACTGAATTGATTCTTGTGGCTTTTTGGCTGTACTGTAGCTCACAGTATTTCAGGCAACAGAAGAGGGACTGGGCAGTCTGTTTTCTCTGTAGGAGATCTGTCTCTTCATCCCTTACATTTAATCTTCCTTTCTCTCAATGTAAGATGTATAGTATCTCCCTCATTTGCCCAAACAGAGGAATCTAACATATGCATGTATTCATTTATAAATATTAATGTTCCTGGCGTGCTCTCCATTCTTCCAGAGCTCGGAGGCTCAGCTAAAGGACCTTACTCCAGAAAGACACACTTTTAAACCTCCACACAGGATGAACTGTGCGGCTGTCAGCCCCACTCTAAATATGACTCTGTCATGAATTCATATGTCACAAAATGTCTTGGTTTTTATACTGAGCTAATGATATTTTCAATCATCTAACCCTCTAAACATAACCCTTAGAGAAAACTTTCTGCGTTTTTACATTTTAGTATCAGTGTTATTTAGTAATAATTGCAACGGGGGACAAATGAAGCTTACTTAACAACAGTTCCATAGCAATATTTTAATGAATAGAAAAAACTTTAAATAATGTATAGGCCTCATAACAGGCAGTCTGGTACACATCAAGCTTTTTTGTACTTTTTACAAATAAAAAGCACATTCAACGTGGACATGCAAGTGGTTGCTATGGCAACAATCGGCCACTGATCGGAACCAGCTGATAATCAAACATTTTGATGATGTAAAAGATGTGCGAGCTCGCGACATGAGAGGCAAATACGGGCTGAGCAGCGACGGCGTATCAGTCTTCATTGGGCTTGAGTAAAATGATAATGCGGTTACAAGCTCTGTACAATTTAAACTACCTTATTAAATAACTAACAGCACCTGCTGTTCAGATTGCAATGCATACTGCTGCTGTCCTTTTTTTGCAGGGCTTCCCTGGTAAAATTCACATTCCAGGGACTAAATATCACATTATTTTGGGTCAATTCAACCCACGGACATGAAAAACAACTCACGGCAACAGTGTAAAAGTAGCCCAATTCCGCGGGAAAACCGCAGACTAGGGAACACTGGTTGGCACTGTCGCTGAGTCACAGAGAGCAGTTGTCATGTTTAGATATGAAACATAGTCTTTTTCAAACACTATCATTATTTCTGTTACAATAATTCAAATGATCAAAGAAGTACTGGGATAAAAGTTTATATTTCGCTAATTATCACTGTCTTCTATGGTAGTGATCAAAATACAGAGCAAACCACCAATGCTGCGTTCGTTCCGTAAGTAGAATAGGGAAGGCGTAGGACATACAGCGTAAGCTTTTTGAAGAATACGAAAGTGCCGTTTTGGCGGAACAACTTGGAAGGCGATCATTTGTTCATATAAAGCATACATATACATTTTTTTAGAAAATTACAGATTGTTTCACTAGATAAGACCCTTATTCCTCGTCTGGTATCATTTAAAGTCCTTTGAAGCTGCACTGAAACTGTAACTTTGACCTTCAACCGCTTGGAGGCCGTTGAAGTCCACTATAAGGAGAATAATGCTGGAATGTTTTCAAACCTTAATTTCTTCTCGACTGAAGAAAGAAAGACATGAACATCTTGGATGACATGGGGGTGAGTAAATTATCAGGAAAATTTTATTTGAAAGTGAACCAATCCATTAAAAGAACAAGATCACAGCGGATATTCAAACTGATTTTTTATTATGAACATAGGACTGACGTGAAGGAAGTTTACATAACTTCATTTACATAATGCAGTAAGCTTCAATGAACAAAATCAATTGAGAACAAACATATATTTATGCTGCTAAGAGTGGTTGCTAAGACAGACACAGCAACATACACACTCAGTGGCGCATCGATACTTATGTGATGCAGTCAGCAATCGGAATCAAAGGCCGGAACTATCCATTTTATAATGCCCCTTTTACTAGATGTTATATAAGTCTCTGGTGTCCCCAGAATGTGTCTGTGAAGTTTTAGCTCAAAATACCCCATAGATAATTTATTATAGCTAGTCAAATTTGCCCCTATTTAGGTGTGAGCAAAAACAAGCCTTTTTTTGTGTCCCTTTAAATGCAAATGTGCTGCTGCTCCTGGCCGGCTTTCCAGAAGAGGGCAGATCTTTAACAGCTCATGCTTCGGTTGCTTAACAGTAGCTCCAACAGAAGCTGGAGAATTTCACACAGCCAAAATGTCGATTGTCAGTAACGGTGTTCAGCATTACATTGTTCAAACCGGACGCAGAGTCGGACACTGATGGAGAGACTCGGGAAGTTACAACTTTTAGAATGCAAATGGACATTTCTGAATGGTTAGTGGATAAATTTATGTAGTTACTGTGGAGTTGATTCAGCTCACCGACTAGCATGTGCCGTCTTGTTAATCTTCTGTGCAAATCCAGTATTGAATTGACCCTCGTTTGTGAAGCAGTCCTGTGTAAAATGACGACATGTCAACAGCACTGCACTACAACAACTCATCCTCTCCTCTAAAGCAGCCCAACATGGCCTCACACCCTTTGTTGCGTGTTCTCGGTAGTCCTTACCAGCCATTTGTTGTAGTCCTTACAGCGATTTGTGTAATAGAAAATATCTCCCTTTGCATTGAACTTTGAGCGTCGTAACTTTGCAGGTGTTGTTTATGCTCAAACAGCACTGTATAATATAATAGCGCGCCCGCAAGTGGAGGCTGCCGTGAGAGCTCGTCGGCTGCACGGTTGAGGACACCTGGGACATGAATGACTCCATAACAAGAGATGGCGGGCGAGTTGCGACATGCGACGGGAGCGTAGACCACCTTGATGGTTGATGTACACAACGGCCGCAGTGCTGTCCGAGTGGACCAGTACGTGCTTGTCTGACAGCAGCTCCTTGAAGCGTCCCAGTGCAAGACGTACTGTTAGCAACTCCAGGCAATTGATATGCCAATGCAGTTGAGGCCCCGTCCACAGACCCGACACTGCATGCCCGTTGTGGAGACCACAGCGTGACCACAGACCACAGCGTGCCTGGACACCTGTTCCAGGGGCACTCCTGCCCGCAGAAATGAGGGGTCCGACCACCGGATGAGGGTGCGACGGCAGCTCGGTGTCACGGGAACATGGAGCGTACCGTGCTGCCATGCCCATCTCGGGACCTGGCCGCGGAGCCAGTGTTGAAGCGGCCTCATATGGAGCAATCCGAGTGGCGTGACCGCGGCTGCAGATGCCATATGCCCCAGGAGCCTCTGAAAAAGTTTCAGTGGGGCCGCTGTCCTGCGCTTGAGCGTACTCAGGCAGGTCAACACCGACTGGACGCGCGCCTCGGTGAGGCGCGCCGTCCGGGCGACCGAGTCTAGCTCGAGACCGAGATAAGAGATCCTCTGCCCGGGGGTGAGTTTGCTCTTGTCCCATTTGACCCGAAGACCCAACCGGCTTAGGTGAGCTAGAACCATGTCCCTGTGTTCGCACAACTGATCTCGCAAACTGGCCAACATCAACCAGTCGTCGAGATAGTTGAGAATACGAACGCCTTGTTTCTTGAGGGGAACAATGGCCGCCTCCGCAACCTTCGTGAAGACGTGGGGTGACAGGGCCAGCCCGAAGGGCTACTTTGTACTGATATGCTCGAACGCAAACCGTAGGAAGGGTCTGTGGCGAGGCAAAATCGAGACATGAAAGTACGCGTCCTTCAGGTCGATCGGTGCAAACCAATCCTTGGGACGGACGCATTCGAAAATGGGTTTCTGCGTGAGCATCTTGAACGGCAACTTGTGAAGGTACCGGTTCAAGACGCGCAGGTCCAGGATCGGCCGTAGCCCACCGCCCTCTTTCGGTACAATGAAGTAGGGGCTGTAAAACCCCGACTTTATATTGGCCTGGAGGGACTGGCTCGATTGCATCCTTCGCTAGGAGGACAGCAATCTCTGCCCAGAGAACAGGGACATTGTCCAACGACACCTGAGTGAAGTGGACACCCCTGAAAACCAGGGGACGCCGGGCGAACTGGCAGCGCACAGCTCCCCAAGCAACTGTTGGTCAAGCCCACCCTGGGGCATTTCCGATAACGCTTTTGCCTGGTAAACCTGCAAAAGGGCCATGGCATGCAGGGCAGAGGCAGCTTGTCCACAGGCTCTGTAAGCTTCTGGCACGAGCGCTATACGGCATTCGGTCACATCATCGTGCACCAGCGCGGTTTAACCAACGCGACCCGCTCCGAGGTACCAATCATCCAGCCGAGAAGGGCCGGGACAGGGTGGGGGGTTCCACACGAGCCCGACACTCTCGACTGCCCGGGAAAGCACAGCCGTCAACTCGGGATCAGACTCGGGCGGCGCCACAGTCCCAGAGGGAGGCAGCGGAGCCGAATCCTCATATCCCGAGGACTCCTGCTCACCTTCCGATGCTGAGATCGACATCTGATCCACAGCAGGTGCACCAAAGGAAACGGCTGGACAGTCCATAGAGGGCCCAGCAGAAACCGATGGCAGCACAACGGGTTGCAGTGCTGATGAGGCGGCAGGGGCCTGAGGAGCGGTGCTCGGCGGGGAAGCCATAACCGTGATCCTCAGATCACCCTGCCTATGCACCGCCGAACTGTCATTCCGACCGGAGCCGGAAAAAAACGGCTGAACGGGGCATAGGGGAGGGGACCCCCACTCCCTGAAATTTCAGGAAGGAGAGTCTCAATCTCAGCACTGCGATAGTCATATTCCCGCAGTGGGAACATGAACCATCCACAAAAGCTCTTTCAGCATGCTGAATGCCCAAACACGTGATGAAGCGATTGTGCCCATCAGCTGGGACCAGGGAACGACCACACCCAGTAACGCACAGACGAAATGACATACTGTAAGGGTTCGTCTGTGAAGCTCTTTTAGAAAGGGAAGTGTCAGCTCTCTCATGCTGAAGCACACAGGGAGTGACGTGATGTGTTCGGGTACACCACTCCCCGAACACACCAGGAGGAACCGGCCCAAATTGCAACAACAAACTGCGTTTTAGATGGGAAATTCACTTGCTGTGAAAACAGCAGTTGAGAGCTTTAAGCTCAAGCTCCTCGGGAAGCTCGCGACCTCGCTGTTGTGCCTTCACACCAGATGAATCGCCTTCGATTCTGAACATGATATTGCGTAGCTTGTCCGCGAACTACGGCTCTGTATATTAAGTGCCGCTCCATTTGAAAGCAGGTGATGGACATTGACCGCTAATCACAGAAGCGGCTTTACTGATGAGACACGCATGACAATCGCATTCAATTAATCGTGCAGCCCTAATATATATATATATATATATATATATATATATATATATATATATATAACAAAAACAAACAAAAAATGTCATGCTACATGTTAATTTGTGTATTAGTGGCCAATCTCTCTGTTGGTCATTAGTCTTAATGCTACAGCCTAGTGGAGTGCAATTCCCTCAGATGTTGTAGCGGCAGCTGGCGCACAGATGTTAGAGTCACTGTCAGGTTTTGCGGGGAAAGGGCAGAGAAAGGCTATAGGCACACCTGTCATATATGTGTGTGTGTGTGTGTGTGTGTGTGTGTGTGTGTATACCATTTTGAAAATGCAGGTGCATTGCAATATTAATGAATGCACTACATAAATGCTTTTGTTTTCTTAAAGTAGGCATGAAATGTATATCTGAGTGAAAAGGCTTCTTGAACAGCAAAAAATGTAAGGTTGGGCTTAATTTTGTCCATTGGGAATTGATTGGATCATTGGATTGTTGTGGTTTGCTAATGCTGTGATCTCATATGAGTGACAAGTTGTCCCACCCTCGCGCCGAAAACACATCATCAGAGAAGATAAAAGATGTTGTTGCAAGAGTAAGGGCAAGTTTTTTTTTTTTTATTAAAGACTGCAAGGGCAATTAAAAAAAAATTTAACGATGTGCACAGATAATTATAATTATAGATATAATTTATAATAAATACTACAATATTCTCTAAAAATAAGAATTGTCTTTTTTTTTCATGGTGACTTTAACATGAGTCAGTCAAGGGAAGCTTGTCACACATTGACTTTTTTGCTCATAAGGTGCAAATGTGCTTTGCCGTATTTAGAGGCTAATGACAGAATATTCCCCTGACCCGTAATAAATCCTGATATAACTCCTATAACACTGTTTTTGTATGAAAACAAATATGTCAGTGAAATGCCACTTATTATTTTAATCACATTTGACACTTAATTTGAATAAACCATATCAGACTTTAATCTCAATTCTTATCAGTTGTCTCGCACCTCAAAACACACAGGAGATCATTAAATCATACCTAGCACCCTGCAGCACTAAGATAGATTGATCTTTTTATAGAGTCTGTATTGTTAAAGACCTGTCTTGTATTTGAGTACGTGGCATGATGTGCTCTGTGTGCTGTCACTTCATCAGATAGACACAGATCATACAGACCGATCTCAGCACAGACAGCAAGTGTCAAAATCCATCTGGAAGAATATGTTCTGCATCCCTAGCTAGATTTTCTTCATTCCCTAGAATCGATTCTCCTTATTTGAAACCCCTAATGTATCTCCTCATATAAAGTCAATGTGTTTCTCTTGTGGATTATTTTTCATATTGCATCTTCAAAGACATTTTTACGTAAAACGGCCTCTCTCTAAGCACATTAAAAATGCTTTTAGCCACAAATTCTGCTTTAGTGGGGAATCTGTTCTGCTTCGGTAGCTCATGCTCTGCCATCAGTGAAGCTATATTGACTTTCATTTGGGGAAAAATCAGAAAAGGTAATTAGTAGCATGTGCAGAAAATTCTCAGTGAAAGGAAAAAAAAAAATGCAATTATCCGCCCAAATTCCAGTTACTTGCACACAATAATAAAGGTTATTGTTTGGAGCCAAAAGCAACTGTTTATTCATTGTAGAAGCTTTGAAACTTGACCAGATTGCATTGTCAAATGAGATTAATTTGTATAGAGATTAAGATATTTGACTTCTTTATATATGTGCTAATTACAGTTAGTTGAATTATAGTTCATTAATATGTAAATTCACAAACCTTTCTCATTAATTCACAAGGCAGTTTATGCTGAAACATCTAAATTATTTACAAGTGCAGGGTAGGCCTAATAAAAATGGGACTTTGAGGATCTGAGGGTGACCTCTGCACTTGCTGATACTCTTTTGTACAATTGCAGAATATAATTCTTGCTGTGGCAAATCTGTAATTCTTCAGTAGGACGCTTTGCTGCATACACTGCAGAGATAGATTAGTTTTCAATTACCTGTGTGTAGTGAAGCCTAAAAGCTGGACTAGCCTCTTCGTCATAGCTGTTAGGACTATTTAAAGCTCCACATATGAGATTTTGCTGATTCTGAACCTCTGAGGTGTCTGTAGAACTGCTGTGACAGATCTAGGGTTTTTGGAACAAGAGTTTCAGTGGAGTATTTTGCAGTTTCAGAGTGCAACACTAATGTACTTCAGATTCCAGAAGTCATGGAAGATATCATAGGGATATAAATGCTTCTGCAGAGGTTGATACTAATTATAAACATTTGCATTCTTGATTTAATTTGTTTATTGTTGCAATTAACAAAATGGCAATTTTCAATCTTACAGTTGTACGAGATTTAAAATTAAAATGATTGTCTTTTTGTATGCATGAGATGTGTGTATGCATGTGTGTGAGTGCAGGTTTGGCTGTATTTGTGAAACATTGTGACAACCGACTTGTGAAGACATTTTATTTTTCCTCACTTTTTGAAAGTCTCTTATGCTCACCAAGGCTGCATTTTTTGATACAGTAAAAACTGTAATATTTTAAAATAATATTACAATTTAAAATAATTAATATCTATTTTAATATATTTTAAAATGCTGTTTATTCCTGTGATGGCAAAGCTGAATTTCAGTCTTCAGCGTCACATGATCCTGCAGAAATAATTCTGATATGCTGCTAAAGAAGCATTTCTTCATATTATCAATGTTGAAAACAGTTGTGCTGTTGAATATTTTTGTGGAAACTTTTCCATTAAATATAACAGCATTTATTTGAAATAGAAATTTTTTGTAACATTATAAATGTCTTTACTGCTACTTTTGATCAATTTACCACATCATCGCTGATTAAAAGTATTAATGTTTTTCCAAAAATCCTCAACAATACGTATTTACAGTTATATAGATATGGTTATATAAACATATAACAACCCCAAATTCATACAACATTTTCATGATTATACTGTAAGGTTTTTCTGTCTTAGTTGCATAGAAATTCTGTTTTGTCAGACATGAATGCTCACACCACTCCTGATTGCTCTTCTGCCTCCGCTGTGAAAACCCACTGTGCAGGGAAGGACGACTGCTTGTGTGTGTAGGTTTCATGATGCAGAAGATAAAATGCCTGCCAAAACTCAATTGTCTAGTTTCCTGTCCTGGAGCTATAGACACTCTTTTATCCTTTCGACAACAGCACCGCTCTCAAGCCCTTCCATCTGAACAAATATAACTTTACCAGATGCATCTTAAGCCTTGCCTCAGACCAAACTGTTCAGCTGATGGCAATTCTCCATTTCAAATCTTTTTAATTCAGCTTAATCCGTGACAGCAAACTCATACTCACAGACTCTGAGGAGAGCTCACTTCCATAAACAGACAAAAAGATCAACAACTCCACAGTCACATAAATAAATCAATGTTTTGTGTCCAAGGTCAAAACTAAGATCAATACAAGCGTCCCTATAAACTATATTTCTCTGCTCCCCACCTTTGTCTTTTTGTGTAAAAAGCTGGTGAATTTTACCCCTGCTTGACAAATCAAGCCTTCTCATCAGCCATCTGCCTGATAAATGGAGCATTATTAGTGGTAACATGCTGCATTTTTATGTTCCTCTGTGAATCAGTACGCATAAGAGTCAAGGAAGAAATGACCATGTGGTCCCTGGTTACAGTCATATCAGGGGAAAAGGTTGTTACATGAAATAGATCAAGGTGAAATATGTCTTATTATATGTCTTATCTGTATCAGCTGTGCTGATATTAGATATTCTGTCAGATGATTTGGACTAGAGGGATTTCAGATGGTTTGGTTTTCATCTCAAAGACGCTTTGACGGGTTTCTCCATTAAAGCATGTATGAGCACTCCCAGTGGAAAATGTTATTTTCCATTTGCCTAATAATTGGACCACTTTTTCTCTAATAACAGTCATATTTTACTGAGACATTTTCTCTGGCTTTATTCACACAGTCTGTCATTTACCTACTCTTCACATTTTTGGTTTTTCTGTCATTGACAATACGGTGGATTGCAGAGACATCGCACTGGTCAGGAACTTTTTTAAATGCAAGATGAGATGAGGCTTCACTGAGCTTGTGTAACTGTTATTTTCTCTAGGACAAATCAATGGCATGTAGGGAAGAGTGGTTAATCTTAAACCTCTAGTGAAGGACAAATTAGACTAATACATCTAATTATTTTTGGATGTCTGCTATCTACTGAGAACAGAAAAGAATGTATAAAACAGAAATATAACTTGGGGTAAGTCATTGGGGAACTGAAAAATGTACATTTTAAATACAAATATTATTTATATTTAATGAGCCACTAGCACAAATTATAACATACATTTTGACCCTAACCGTAACATACATACATTTTAGACTGATATTTTAGATTTATTTTGAAATAAAACGTCTCAGGGTTACATATGTAACCCGGTTCCCTGAGAAGATAATGAGATGCAGTGTCATGGTGTTAATGCTATGGGAATGCCTTCAGTGTGCACCAGTGTCTAAAGCATGTGTGAAACAATCCTATTGGCCAGCGGAGGTCAGGTGACGCGTCAACAAGACCATAAAAGGGCACACATGTCACAGAATCCCCAGATTCCAATTGTCTGAAGAAGCTCTGTAGGTATACATGAAATATGGCAATGCAATGTAGCATATAATTACCTTCTGTTTTATACATTTCTGATAAAAGACTATTTATTAGGGGCACTGAAAGGACTAATATTAATATACATCATCTGTGCATGAGGTAGGGCCTTAAAAACATCAGCCAATAGTTTACGCGATCATCACGTAAACGATTGGCCCTCTGGCTTGTCAATCACTGCCATGACGTTGCTTGTGAGAGACGTGCGCGGCTGCGCGCTCCAGTAACTTTCCACACTACACAGGCGCCGCACGCAATGTTTTTGTCAGGAGACAGGAGTAACAACTGCAGATTATGAGTAACCTGCGGTGAGTCTGACATAATAAATCCACTAACACGACACAGCGAATGCCGGTGGTAAACACTCATGTTCCAATACTCTTGAACAAGTTTTGGGAGGCGTTCCCCTCGAAATGAGCTGTGAAGGAGGGGGGTTGTTCTTACGCCTGCACTCATTTCAAAAACTCACTAACAGTCTCTGTAGCACCTTTAACAGCCTGTGGTCGAATCAATGTCCAAACTCTAAAAAGCCTTATGAATGTGTGCAGAAAGGACCAGCATGCCACGACACAAACTACATAAGCATTTTAAAAGAGGCCATGCTCCTAGAGGAGTGGGCTCTGATGCCTAGAGGCAACACCATTCCACACACCTTATAGGCAAGATGAGCATGCAGGTAAACACATTTTCCAACAAAGTGTGTCAAAACAGTAAAAGTTTTTTACTTTCAATGGAGGAACCATCTTTCCATCCTTCACAGCCAGTCTGTAATGAAACTAATTTAAGTTTCTCAACCTTGACTGATTGACTTAAGTTCAGTAACTGAGTCAGATATTAATTCAACCGCTCTGACAGATTCAATAATTCATTCAGTTAAGGATTCGCCAGACTGATCCAGAAAGATTCCGGAGTTGAATCTTTTTGAATTATTGATTAAAGTGCCCCTATTACACTTTTTCAAATATTTCCTTTCATGCAATGTGTATTGTAGCTGTCTGTGAATGTAAACACTCTGCAAAGTTGTGAAGCCGAAAGTGTGAAATAAAAAGTTATTGTATCTCAAAAGAGTTGAAGAACCGCTTAAATGAGTTGTCAGGAATTCGAATCCCACTTCTGTGATGGCCACACGTCACAAAGCAACACATTTGCCTAATGCCCGTCTATGTTTTCTATGTTGTCCGCCCATGAATAACTTTGACCTGCCCTCAAACACTGAAGCTGCCTGGTTTGTATTGTGTACATGTCGAGAAGATGCTGTTTTCTGCTCTTCAAAAGCAAATTCTTTTTGTGAACACTTCCAAAGGATGAGGATGTGCAGAGTCAGTGGTTAAACTTACCACACCAATACAACAGCAGTATAACCTTGTTGATGGCTTCTCAAATCTCTGGTCTAAATGGGATTTACAAAACGCTTATCCATTAAAGATGGGACAGAACACACTGGATTTGGACCAACTTGCTCCTCAGAATTTGTAATGATTCATCACTCGAATTGGGATCCATTTGCATGCTTTAATGGTAAAGAATAGTCGTACAGGCAAGGGTCGAACAGGAGCAGACAGGTGTAATACAGGCAGGCAGAATCGTGGTCAAATAACAGGCAGATAGGTTGGGACAGGCAGATATCACTCATAGAACGTCGAAACAGTCGGGGGTCAAAAGTCAGGCAGCTCAGGATCAGTAACGGGATACAGCATGGTAACAGGTAATCAAACAGGATATAATGCTCATAAATGTTCACCATGGCAAAACAAGACTTCACAATCAAAGAGAGTGATAGGGAGTCTCTTATAGTCCGTGTAATGGGTAACAGCTGGTGCGGTAATTAGTCTAGGGTATGTGCTTCTGGGAAATGTAGTGTGTGTAAGTGTGTGTGGGTGTCAGTATTCAGGTGAGGGCTCCCTCCGATGGCCAGAGAATTAAAACCTGTAAGTAGGCTACGATTAATAATTTATGTGTACATTTTCTACCGAGTGTTCAAAATGCGTTTTATATTGTGAAGCCTATGTCTCCAGCTTACGGGCTAACTCATGTTATTATTGACTTACTGAAATACTTCTGCAAATCAGCTGTGGGCCACTATTACCTAAAACTGTGTCCATTCATGCAGATTGTCTGTCATTCTTACTACTCTGAGTAATGGTAAAAGTTGGAGCAAGATTTGTTTTACAAACTTTAATGTTACATCAGTCATTCATGTTAGTGCTCGGCTAACCTATATGCACTGTTAAGGGTGCGTTCACACTTGTAGTTCGGTTCGTTTGGTTCATTTGGTCCGGACCAAAGAAGAAGAAAAAAAAAATGTAGTCCTGGTCCGGTTAGCATTCAGATTAGCAATTTTATCACCGAACTAAAGGATACCGAACCTTAAGGCATAGGGATTCACAACGTGATTGGTCGGATTTTATGACGTATTGCCTATTTTGAGACAGAAATTACCGAACATCCAAAACAGTGCTGTTTGCTGAGGTACATGCACTTGTTGTGTGTGCATAGCGGTGCGTAGCCTGCATGTGATGGTATTTTGGCCAGCTGGGAACTCGTGAAGAGTTTATAAAACGTGTAAAGTAGTCAAAACACCGGTGGGAATCCATCCGTCACACACACAAATGATCTGCTGCATGGAGACGCGCGTCTGATACCTGTGATGGGCAAACTCGCGTCTATGACAAGAAAAAACTGACATGCCTGAGGATTCTGTCCTTTTTAGGGTCTCCTCTTCCTGTTTTTGGTTCGGTTACATGTCTTTGGTCCGTGTTGCGTTCATATATCATTCGAACCGCACCAGAGTTCGTTTGGAAGCGGACCAAGACCCATCTTTTCATCGGTCTCTGTCCGCTTGTTTGGTGCGCACCAGGGTTCGGATGGCAGCGTTCACATATGTTCAAATGAACCGCACTAACCGAGCAATCGCACCAGGGTTCGTTTCAATCGAACCAAACATGACAAGTGTGAACGCACCCTTAAAGGTCCCATTTTTCGTGTTTTTTTGAAGCTTTGATTGTGTTTATAGTGTGCAATATAACATGTGTTCATGTTTCGCGTGTAAAAAAACACAGTATTTTTCACATAATTTACTTATCTGTATACCGCTGTTTCCACTGTATTAAAAACGGGCTGATGACTTCCTTGTTCTATGAAGTCCCTCCTTCAGAAATACGTAACGAGTTCTGATTGTGCCAGCGGTTCCTGTGTTGTGATTCGACAGCAGCTTAGCGCTCCTTGCCCGGAAAGATCATGCCTCTTACCATAACGTGTGCTGCACATAGTTTTACATGTGGATTATTGTGGTGTTGTGCCGAATGAACACAAAAGACAATAATTCCCGAGAGACTGAACTCTTTAATCTCCACAAGCAGCGACGGAAAATATATAACATTAGCACTCACTCAGAAGAGTACCTCATACAGTAAACAGCCATGTACATAAACATAGTCCCCTCTTGTGGCCATTATGTGCACTGCAGTCCAACATTAACTAATTGCAGTAAGGATACCACAATTATAATTTTCGGGAACCGAGTTAAAAATAAATTGTAACCATTGATCTCTATAAGTACAGCGTCCCTGGGAAGGCCAAACAAAGGTGATTGGACTGCGGGATGAAAATAACAGCGTTTCGACGACATGGCAACAAACACACTCTACAAACGCAACTCTTGCTCTTCTCCGTGGGAGCGCAACAAGACCACGCCCCCTTTTTTGTGTTTTCCTGTGGGCGGAGGTTAGTCAAAAAACTGTTTTAGTGACGTCATTAAAGAAGGAAGTAGAGGGATGTAGTCCAAACTGGCCGTTCGATGTAGGCGACTTCTGTTAAATAAAATATCTCGCTTGGCATTGAACTTTGAGCTTTAAAATTTTACAGATTTTATTTATACTCTAACAATAACATTACACACTAACTAAAGTTTGAAACATGGGATCACGAAGAACAGGACCTTTAATGGTAGGCTACTGTATACAGTTCTCACATGTGCACTGGAATCAATTATATACATCGGTTTGTTGATGGACATACACTTGTAGAGGCTGATGTATTACAGTTGCAACATCTTATATCTGAGTAATCACTGAGTAATGTCCTGAGTCGTTCTTGCAATGGAGGTTCAGGTTGAATAACTATTTCTTCCAATGTTACATCATCGGACTCGTGCTCAGATTGATATGGTAAAATTGATGCCATTGTTACTATCTGTTGTTACACTGTTACTACAGTGTGTACAATCGCTGAGCTCTGGAAGCCTCTGGACCGGTACCAACGAGTATAGAACCCAAGAGGCGAAATTCTTATCGGTTTTGGGGTGAAAATACTAACTGGACCATAGAATCATTCACATCTTACGCACACAAAATCTGAGAATTTCACCACCAAATCAGAAGCACAATATAACATTTTTCAAATTAAGTCATCAGTAAATTTGATGGCACCTACAGTAAATGTTGTATTGTCTTATATATGTTTTTATTTTACCAGTTGTGGAATCCAACCATTCAACCATCTGAGGTAGCCTATACTTTATTGAGTATTTCATTTTTATGCACATTATGCACATAACTTTACACATTTATTAATTGTAAATGAATAATTAATACATTTAAGATCATCATGTTTGCAGTGAACAATATAGATCAGACCTAGTAGAATAATAATTGTATTAATCCACTATCTGAATTGACTACAAACATAATGATCTTATAATACATGATGCATTGTTGTGTCCATTATCGTATAGTTATCAGTGAATAATGCTGTAATGTGCAATGTAAATTATGAGAAAATTAAAGTGTTTTTTTTTTTTGGTTTTTTTACCTTTGATGCATGTAAACTTGTTTTAGGGGACCTCCTAAACAAAATTAGGAACCTTTAAAATAGCATAATAGGGGCACTTTAAAAGAATCAGCTCATACGACTCATTAGTTTATGAGTCATACACTTGTTCTGCTGTATAGTGTTTTGTTTGCAGCCCACAATGATAAATCAACAGAAAGATATGTTTTCTTGCCATTGCTTTATAATAAATAGTCTTGATTCAAACTGCAAGCTCACAAACACTTCTCTATCCCCAGCTCCTCCTCTCGTCCAGTCAGGACTTGGCCATATGATATTCATCTTTGAATCAGACTGTCCATTTATCTGGATTTATGTTTTCACATTAAATTAACATTGAGAACATTAATAATATCCGCAGTACATTTATGTTGGTAAAAGGGGGCTATCGCTGCTCTCCCTACTCTTGTCAATGCTTGGCTGCATGGATGGGCAGGGAGTTCTTGCCAACTGTATGCTAATTGTCAATCATCTTTGATGACAGTGGTCCTGACAGAATCACAGTTTTTGTAGATACTCATACTCATAAAACATTGATGCATTAGTATCATTAGCCTTTTATAATCTGCTGTCAGTATTTTCTCTGACTCATTTAGTGGTTTTTGTCATTTATACTTTAATCATTGCTGTATTTGGCCCAACAAATGCCTCCAGGTCTGAATTTTTTTGCATCTGTCTTTGACTCACTCTCTCTTTTATGTCTGTGTAGTTCATCTCAGTATGAAGAGTGGGACAGGTTTTATTCTGGTGAGCCCTTTTAACGAGACTCAAGTTTCAGTTCTGATTTTCTCCAGGTGTAGTTTTCCTTGATTAAACACTGCTGTCCAGGAGAAGACAAAGCCTCTCTGAATGCTAAGAGTGTTCTTGAGCATTCAAAGACAGCAGAGAGTAGCTAGAAACTTGTTCATTCACCCATATTTTAAGACTGTTATGTCTAAAAAAAGTTTTCAGTCCACTTTCTTATGTATTTGATGTATTTCATTTACATTGTAAATATTCAGAGACTGATGCACTCATGCAAGATTTAATGATTTTTTTGAAGTATGTTTGGAGCTGAACTCTGGTTGGAGATGGATACTCTCGTCGCCTATAGATTTAAAAAACCTTGTTCACTTCTGAGACGGACTGAATTTTTGAATAGTAAGACCCAGATGCATATAAAATGATTTTTAAGCTTTTTTTGATGAAAGTAAAATGAGAAAATATAGAATATTATTGTGATACTGGCTGGTAGACATGCTGTCACAAATCCATCCCTATCCTCAGTGCCAGATTCAAAGAAAGTTACCTGTTTGGAATCTCAAGCATTGCCATTCCTGCATTGTGTTTTCCTGGAGTTCATCATTAAAACTCTGATTTGAATCTACTCGTGTTGTCTGTTCTCTTCTTTTCATGACACATGCTGCTCTCTAAATTGATGGCCATATTGACAGGGCAAAAAGTCCTCATTAAAGGGTTAGTTCACCCAAAAGTGAAAATTCTGTCATGAATTACTCACCCTTATGTTGCTAACCCTTTAACCTTTGAGGGGTGATTGTACAACTTGTGTCTTTCACCAGCAAGGTTTTTATTGGAACAGCAATTGGAGTTATTTGTGTTATTAACTATGCTGTCTGCTCAGGTGTATCCTTTTATTTATTTATTTATTTATTTATTTATTATCATTAAGTCAAATAGGGAGACACTCATTATATAACTATCTTGCAATATTGTCTCTCAAACAGCCCACAGGATCAAACTACAAACCTTCTGATCATCATCCCAGTTTTGTGACCTTCATTCCATCACCAGTGCATAATAAGTGGGACGGAAAGATATGCCATGTCTCTGACATTAATGAGAAGAAACCAAATGACTTCTTGACATATTCAATGTTCCATATTCCTGCTGCAGTGGCTTTGCAGCTTCCCCATCAACACAGTGACAACCTTTCACGCTTTTCAGACTTCAAGTTAAGAAACCACCCATTAGTCACATGAAAAGATTTTAAATGGAAGAAATTAGGAAAAAGGGGCTATTTTATCTGTCTTCCATCTGCCAACCTGTAATCTTGTTAGTGCCAGATGCAGTGGGACAGACACCCTGCTCCTTGGATGATAAAATGGCATTCAGTCTCCCAATTTTCCTCTGCTTTCTTTTTCTTTAGTGCCTCTAGATTGAGCGTTTTAGATGAACAGTGCTTTTATTTTAGCCTTTTTCGTTATTCATGCTCTGAGTCATTTCACACTGTTTTTCATACTTGTCTGTTTCTTTCACTCTCATTTTCTCAATTTAAATTCTTTAAAACTTTTGGTTAATTAAGTGGGTTTTTTTGTTTTTTAAATGAAGATTTCACTAAATTGTGTTTCTCTCCACAGATATGGAGAAGCAGGCAGACGGGATAGGGTCCAGTCATAAGAAACACTTACCCTCATCTCTCATCCCCTTTGAGCATGACGATGCTGCTGACAGTCAAGAGGACAGCTGGGGGGTGAGTGAGCCATGTTTTATATCATGATCAACACTTCACTCTGTTCACTTTCAAGTATTAAGGTAAAAGTAGTTACTCTTGGCTTTGATGTGTTAGTTATACAGTATGCAATGTTTGGTATGCCATGCTAAACGTGATTTTAAAAGGTTTTTTTGTACTGTTAAGTGAGTGTTATGTATATCAGGATTTTGCCCTGGTCACAGTATCCTTTTAAATAAAAACCTCTCTAAATGAGGATTTTCACTAATTCTATGCCAGTGAATTGTTGACATCCATGCATAATATAATCTCTCTTTCTCAGTGGCCCTGTTGGGAGCCAGGCATGTAACTGGCTCAAGGGATGAGTCTCATTAAAAATAACAGTACTTTCATACCAGCATGATACTTTTAGATTTTTTTGTTTTGTTTTGGTCCTTGTATTTCTTTGAAAGTCCCCATGAAATCAGAAGCTAGTGAGCTCCAAAACAATGTCAAAATTCATGTTTAGAAGATATATGTATTCAAAATTTACAGTCTATTTCTATCGCCAATACGGATCAACATTTTTGATGAAATAAACACCAGCTTCTCCCCAGGAAACAAGTAACATTCTCAAAACTTTGGCTAACAGTTTTCTCAAAGTTATCCACAAACGTTCTTCCAGTAACATTAATAGAACATTTGTTTAAAGTTACCTGGTCTTTAATAATGTTTTCAAAACGGTAGCACAAAAACATTATTTATACATTAATTATGGAACTTTTTCCTCAAATAGTGTGTTGGACGTTTTAAATGTTACTACTTGTTTTAGAATTTTCAGAGAACATTCAAAAGTAACATTCCCATAATGTTTGCAAAATTGAATGTTCCCTTAACGTTCACATAACCAAGAAAAACATGTTTTTAAAACATTTAAAAAACTTTTTGAAGGTTCAGAGAACACTCAGATATAAAGTTTAACATAACTTAATGTCAACATTAGCAAAGCATTCTTAAAATATATTTTTGTTAGCTGGGTCATCAGATTTTCAGTCCAATCAAGACTGTAGAATCTGAAACTAGACCAGTGGTTCTCAAACCTGTCCTGGAGGACCACCAGCCCTGCACATTTTGTACAGTATGTGTCCCTCATCTATCACACCTGATTCAACTCATGAATGTATTAGTAGAGACTACAAGACCTGTAATGGGTGTGTCAGATATAGGGAGACATACAAAATGTGCATGGCTGGTGGTACTCCAGGACAGGTTTGAGAACCACTGCCCTAGACCATAAAAGACGGTCACTTGCTTACACATTTAATATTTTCTATATGGACAATTGCACATAGTGCACTATTGTACATAGATACTGAACTTTTCAGACAGTGTAAATATGCTTTTCATTGAAGCAATTGTAGTCTTGTTTTGTGTCAGTGTGCTCTGGTTGTACCCAGCGTGCCCATCTAAATGTTGTATTTATATTAATAATGGTTGGAGAGGCTTGGAAGGAATTAAGAAAGTGGTTGTTTGAATGGGATTTGGAGGTCTAACCTGATTTAAGAGCTCTGTGTATCTTTGTCAGCACTGAGATAATTTTAATCATAGTGAGGCTTTTATGAGCCCTGGAGGAAAAAGTACTACTTAGCCTGTTCTTTATACCCACTTTAGCATGGGAAACGATGAATTATATATTTTTTTCTTTTCTGCGTGGCATATATACCCAGTGTGTACAAATCATCCTCCAGCAACATTTTTGCCTTCCTGCAGGTTGATGTTAGCTTAGTCTCTTAGCTGTCAGCTTACTGTCTGTCCCTGTAGCTTTGACATGCTAACTACATGTGCTTGCCATGTTCACAGATGCACTTCTTTGTTAGGCTAGACAGAGGATGGCAACAAAGCTTCAGCAAGTGAACAAAATTTACATTTAACAGCTTTAACCTTATGGTAATTTCAAAATGCAATACTGAAGCATAGTTCCATATCCTGAAATATTATTTAGTGATATTTAGGCTGATTACAAGGAGGAAAATGTGGGTGAAGTGCCTTGTACACAGCAGCAGTAGGTGAATTTAAATCTGCCTATCTGGATGCCACCATTAGCTGATCTGCTTGCTCCAGAAGAACACATGGCTGGGATAGAAGCAGTCACAACAGAGAGTTGCAAAACTAATTTTGGGAGGAGCAAAGGAGAAGCCAGTGGGAAATATCTGGGACAGCTGAACCTGAGTATTGAGCTGGGTTTTTGTGATTTGTTTTTTTACCTCAAAAGAGAAACATTCAAAGGAGACACATTTAATAGGAATGAGGTAGAAATAATTGTGTTAAGCCCTATTTGGACAGGACTAGTTTTCCAAGCGATGTTTGAGTAACAATTCTTATCAACCTACATCTGTGATTTTATGTACGGATTCGGACGGGACTAACATCTCCGTGTTTATTACCGAGGTAGGAGTGTCTGTGTTTTACATGTGGGCATTTCAGAAGATCACGTGTTCAGAATGCGTGGATTTCGTATGGTCATATGAACTAAACATACATTTATCATCATGATTTAATAGAGTGCCCCAGGGATGACGCGTTTTGTAGGCAAAATCCGGAAGCGAGTTAGCATTTTAGGACTTCTGGTTCCAACGCCGTCAAGTCTATGGGTTTTTTGAATGGGTTTTTGCTAAATCGCCTGAAATAAGGTCTAAGGATCTAAGGATAAGGTCTGTGGTTAACAAAGCCTCTAAATACTTTCACGTTTTGATCTATGACATAAAACATACCAGTTATAACCCACTTGTGATTTTTTAAACTTTTACTGTGTCTTAAAATTGGCGGTTGCTAACAAATTGCTAAAAGGGACTACTTCCTTTGGCGGGGACTTTAGACGTCATCATTGAAAACGGGACATTTGGACAGCATTTCTCATGAAAAAGTGGATGAGTATTCATACACACTGTACGGTAGTTCACGTTGACCAAAACACACAAGAAATCACAGACGTTCGCATTCGGACTGCCGAGTTTGACGAAAAACAGTAGGTAATTTGCTCTGGAATTTTTACAGAGGTCGTGTGAGAAAAAGACAGACATGGCAGATACGGACGGGATTAAAATCTCAAAGTACGTCTGTGAAACAGAAATTTCTCTAACTTCCCCCTGTGAAACTAGTCCCATCCGAATAGGGCTTTAGTGTGTGGGAGGATTTGTATGTTTGGACTCTAGTCCTTTATGGTCATTTTGTCTTTCTGTAGTTTATAACGTTCTGTCCTCTCTTGAAGAATGTTATCAGGGACATTTGTCACATTGATTTTTACTAGTCTTCTGCACCCATGATTGATTTTCTAACCATGATTAATCCCACTCCTTGCTGTGTACTGCTCTACCTGGGGCCACAAATAAGTCTTGGCTTTAACTTTGCTCTTTTAAACCTTCAAGTCATTTTTAATCATATTTGTTTTTTAGAAATGTGAATTTCTAACAAATGTGAATTTTGACCGTAGTAGCTTATCATATATGTTGTGCCATTTTCAGACTTTTGAAAATGTTACTTCCTTCTTGGTGCATAAAAAAACTTTTAGCTCACTTGTTAAAGTCAGCCTGAGCATACCGCAGGAGGAGCCTGAATTAGTTTCTGCAGACCTGCAGGTGGTAATCTCAGTGCCTGATGGGTCTTTGCGGTCCTCTTTCCTCACATTCTGGTGGTATAAGGGGTTAGAGTTTGATCTAGACAGGCTTAGTAGAACTTTTGTTGACAAGCTTAAAGAAATCCCACTTTGAAAAGCTCCCGCAATACACCTTGCTGAGCCCACTGGAATAACACAAAAAGAGAGTTATGTCTTGGAGTTTGCCAAAGCCCTGAAGAGGAATTTTAGGGTGTGAGAGATGTCTCAACAGATATATCCTTGATATAATTTATTTATTTATTTATTTGCCATGGGATTTGGGATTTCAGAACAACAACAGAAAGGCCCTTGTCACCATTGCTCAGTGAAAGATCATTTCTGCTGTGGAAAATCATATCATTGTTCTTTGGATCCTTGCTGAGGATGATATGAAGCATCTTTATTATTGTGAGCATTTGGATGAAAGTGGTGACCCAAAAGGATGTTTGCTTACTGTATGCAACCCTCTGCGATGCTAGTAAATCACTCGCATGTGCAACCAAATTTCACGAGAGGCGACTGAAAAATGTCTTTAATTAGCCAATGGCTAGTCATTTATAGTTGCCTGTGAGTTAGAGACAAAAAAATAAGTTTACCGCAGATTTCACTGCCTGCTGAGCTTTACATACCATTGCTTGGCTGAGAGTACGGTGGCCTAGTGAGCTCAAAGCACTGCAACTGAAGAAAACACATGCAAATAGAAATAGAAATTAAGAAAACATATTCATCAGTTTGACAACATGTGCGGCAAATATTCACAACGCAACCAAATACATAAATACGCTGCAAAATTTCACAAAAAAATAAATATATAAACTGCAAATAGCACAAAGCTCAATGTGCTGCAACTAAAGAAAACACATGCAAATAGAAAAAACACCAGCAAATTAAGAAAACATCTTCATCAGTTTGACAACATGTGCTGCAAAAGTTCACAATGCAACCAAATACAGAAACATGCTGCAAATACTCACGACGCACATATAATGAAGATGTTGAAAATAAATAAAAAACTCACCTTTCAGGTCATTGACAACACCACTAACGAGTTCACTGAACAATAAGCATGTCCCTGCCAGGTTTGTCACTTGTTGGGGTCCCCTTTGAAACATTTCCGTTGTCGTCTGTGCTATTTGCATTGCATTAATAATCTGGTTGTGTTGTGATTATTTGCAGCACATGTGTTGTCAAACTGATGAAGATGTTTTCTTCATTTGCTGTTTTTTCTGTTTGCATGTTTTCTTCAGTTGCAGCATGTTGAGCTCTCTCAGCCACCGTATTTTTATATTATATGTATGTAGATTTTTGAATTTGCATTGTTCTTGCATTTCATGTAAAAAGTCTGGCAAGTAAAGTAAAAAATGTACTAGCCAATGGTGACTCGAGCTTCGGTGTGTCCGTAGAGGGATGGTATGTTTGCTTAGAACATTTATATTCTCAGCATTCTATTTTAATGCATGCTAGTTATAAAGGCACTGTATAAAATAAAAACAAAAACAAATTCTGAGGTTACTTACAGTTGTCCAAATAACAGGTTTTTACTATATTTTTTTTTTACTATATATTTTTAAATTCATTTCCCATTATAATTACAAACATTTTTCACATTTCCTGTGAAAATTCAGGCATCATTATTTTATTCTATAAACATATATTAGTATGTTTAGATCAGAATCCTACAAGTGCTTCTATGTTGTAAGTTTCTCGGGTAAGAGAGATTTCACAGGGCTGTACTCGGAACATTCAAGTAGTTCTAGTGCTACGGTGAGTCTGCTGTTAATCTAGTGCTTAACGACTGACAGGTTGTGTGTGTGATCCAGGCCAGAAAACAGAATATTTTGAGGAGAGTGAAAAAGTTTTTGAAATTTATATGGCTAAAACTACACTTAAAACTATGAGAACAAAGATAATGTATGTTGTTTATGTCTAACATATTGCTTCTCTGCCATTTACATAATTAAATGGAGGTCTAGCAAAAGTGATAAATTGTGACAAACTGGTACATTATGTAACTTTTGTCAGTTAAACACCAAACTGCATGCAGTTTGTGGAAGAACATTGTTTTGGTTGTGCTTCAGCTCTTCATGACTGTTTTGTGGTTATTTCTCATAACTTAAAAAAGAGAGAGATTATCCTACTGCTCATAAAACATTGACTACTAGGCTTAAGAGATATAACTAGTCTGGATTTTTTCCATTTCCATTTATGAATATGACAAAATTTACTCTGTTCATTGTTCTGTGTCATTTTAGTTTAAGTGGTTGTGCTATTCAGTTTTCCTGTCGATCTCCTGTGTGTTACGGTTAAAGTGTTCATTTATACTCCTCCATCGTGCAGTTACAGGTCTAAAACATAACTTATAATAGTCATACCTAGGCTTAGAATTAACAGAATTGAAATAATGTTTGAACAGTAGATTGATATCAGTTATCAAAATGCAAATAGGGTGACCACCATCAAACAAACCAAATGTGGGACGATTGCTAAGTTTGTGTGGGACAATGTGGGACATGTTACCAACACTAAAACACAACCTGAAGCTGTTATATAATGCCTATCTAACATAAAAACATTTGTATTATACATTTCCGCTTATAAAAAAAATACTTTGTTCTTTAGTCCCTTCCAGAAAACACCATTACATCACAATGTATGTCTTTATTTTACATGTCATTTAAATTAAATATCACCGACCTTAAAGGCATCAGGCATCATGCAGATAACTATTTTTGAATTAGGTGACCAGATTTCTGAAAGGGAAACTGGGGACATTTCCTATTTGAGTGGACAAATTTGTATTATCTATTTAAAAAACAAGGACAATACATTTTTGAATGTTTTTGTTTTTAATTGTTGTGGGTTCCTTTATAGGCTATTATTACGTTAATAATTATTATTAGGATTTTTGCTCTGGTTTTAATTCAATTCACCAAAAAATACTTTTACACAATTAATAGTAACCACTATAAAAGCAGTTCATAACAATATGCCTGTTATAACATTAGTATGGCTTTACAAAAGCACATTACATTCAAAAAACAATATAAATAGGCCTCTATGAAGATAAATATTTAACAGCATTTAACAAATATTTTTTAATATTACAGAATTTAATATTTTAATTTTCACAAGCTGTTTTAGCTACTGTATACAGAAGTAAAATTTTTTTACTATTATTTTGCATTTTAGACTCATTTTAAGCATAAAGTACGTGTATTATTTTATTTTATATTCATATCAGAGCGTACCTTCACCACGTGATGTAGCTGCTGCGTTGTTACGGAGCTTATGTGGACGTTTAAAATTGTGCAAAAAAATCTCGCACCCTGTGAGGCCCGGTTATAAAACATACAAACAGTATGAATAGTTAATACTAACCTTGAAACTGATAACGATGTTTATTTTGATATTTGACGATAATGGCGCTTTGCTCTGGTCCAGATCCAGATCACGTTCCTCATGAACTAGAGGCGCGCGCGCGACCAAGTGTAGCTGCACAGCCCCCTCTGTTGGAGAACATGATCACTACACAATTTCTCCAGTAGGCTGCTGTATGCTCGTCGGGCTTTTTGCAATGTATATGCGGGTTGTTTTAAGCAATATGTAAGACGGGGACATTTCCGGGGACAGAACACCAAAATCCGGTCTGGTCACCCTATTTTTGAAACGGTTCTGACCAAGTCCAACTCCGCTCCACATTTGGATTGACAGCCGCAACAACCAACGTGTTTACTCCTTTCTTTTCAACCACTGGATAGGATTTAAAAAAGGGCTGTTGGGATGTTACTTCTGTCGAAGCGCTGGTAGGTGAAAAACTACACAGCAAAAAGAATAAATAAAATGCTTTCTTAAAAAGGCAAAAGAACGCATGCACGTTTTCTTGTTATTATAAGTGAAAACCAACAGACTGATGAAAATGCGGGACATTTTCTCAATATGCGACGTGCGGATAGACCCCCATTGAGTCAAAATGCTGTGCGGTACAACGCAAAGCGGGACAGGTGGTCACCCTAGATGCAAATCATTGTAGTGTGAGAGATTTTCATCCTCATCCTACAGTCCCTCTTTTGTGATCTGTGCTCTGGGGATAGATCAGTGTATTGGCATGCCGAGTGGGGTGAAAGCCTTCAGGCTGCAGGAGAGTTCAAATGAAAGGTGGAATAACATTAAAAGGTGAGATCAGAATAGACTCCCTGTACACCACCATGACTATAGGCAAAGCCAGCCGTACCTGTTTATTTATAGACTCTCATTTCTAAACCCCTATGTTGCTTTGCACTCAGGATCTGTCACAGTTTTAGGCCAGTTTTCACAGGGCTGAACAAATGTGTTTTAGCAATTATTATTATTATTATTATTATTATTATTATTTTGGAGATATGAAAGGTTTTTCACAAAGTTATGAATTCATTTTAAATGTTATGCAGATGTTACGGCTGAATTGTTTTTAGTTATCATGAAAAAGATGACTTTAAAAGCAGAGTTTTTTTTTTTTTTCATGTTTAGAATGACTGTTGCATCTTTAACCAAAATCAAAATCAGGTCATATATTTCTAATTGTTTTAAATTATTATTTATTATTATTTAATTATGCATACACAGGGTAACTGCACAGTGTATACACCACCATTCAAAAGTTTAGGCCTATCTAGTTTTTTGAACATGTTTTTGAAAAACATCTTATATCACCTTATCCTATGCTCATATTGTGAAATAGAAATACAATTACAATTTAAAATGAAAGTTTTTATTTTTTTTATTTTAATATATTTTAAATGTAATTTATTCCTGTGATGGCAAATCTCGATTTTCAGAAGCCATTACTCCAGTCTTCAGTGTCACATGATCCTTCAGAAATCATTATATGCGTTATATAATATGCTGAGTTGGTGATCAAGAAACATTTCTTATTATTATCACATTTGAAAACAGTTGAAAACAGTGCTGCTTAATATTGTTTTTTTTATAAACTATACATTTTTTAGGATTATTTGAGAAAGTAAAAAAGAACAGCATTTATTTTTCTTAAAAAATTACTGACCCTAAACTGTTAAATGGTGATGTATCTACCTTTAACAAAGGCTAATCTAATGTTTGTCTTGTTTGCTCTTTACACACATACTCATTGTCATAGTCTTTAGTTTTTCTGTCTGCTCAGCTTTGTTAAAAAAAATAAAAATATTTGTCAAATTGTCACAACAAGTAGGACAAAGTTTAACCACAGAACGTTAGGAAGGGGCTTTTAAAGAGTTTCCCAATTATATGTCCATCTTTTCTTTTTAGTTTCTGTCCTGTGAGTCTCTGTCCTCCTCCTATTATCCTCATATGTGGACTCTTTTGTAGCAGGGCTAGTTGTGCTCCCACTGTCAATTTGTCTGCTTCTATGTCCCTTGATTATGGCAGGAAAATCGTCTCTTGTGGATGAACATCTTTGTGTGTACAGTCCCCAGCCAAAAACATTATGATGGAGGCTCCTGGTAAAGAGAGCTAGTGAAGTAGACGTGTTTGTCCCTTGCTCCTATGCCTTTAAGTTTAACCTAAAATTTCAAGCCCATTTACTCAACTATTTAAAGACGGTAGTGTTGTCCAAAGTACTGACTTCGGTACCAAGTCGATTTTAACATTTAAAAAATGTGACAATACCAGCATTTCCCACTAGCATTTTGAGCTCTTTTGAGCGGATTCTTAAACACCTCTAATTGTCCATTGTGTTCACAACCTCAACAGATATGTCTGTGATTGGCTGCAATGATCAATGCTTCAAAAACATGTTGTAAATAGACATCTTTGATGCTGTTCACCGAGCGCTTGGACAGATACACATGGGAACGTTCAAAAGCAGGTGTCTATCAGTGAATCCATCTATCAGTGGATATATTAGGGATCTGTTGATACTGTAGATGCCTGCTTTCAAACGCTCTAGTGTGAATCTGTGTAAGTGCTGGGTGAAGATTGTATCCAATCACAGACATGTCTGTTGAGCATGTGAACACAATGGCCAATCAGAGGTGTTTAAGATTCCGCTCAACAAGGCTCAAAATGCTCACATTTTTAAAATTTCAGTACTGACTTGGTACAGAAGTTGGTACTTTGGACAACCCTTCAAGACAGACAGATTGTCATGAGTAGCAAAGTTGGCTAAGCAGAACAAAAATGAACCAAAAAGCTTCTAGCGAGCTTAACATGGCAGCGATTGCCAGGCTGTGTCCATGTTCAGTTTTTTAGGGCTAACTAAACAGGGAAATAAGATCTAGAAAGATGGAATTGCTAATAGAAGTCAAGCCTAAGTGCTTAGGTAAGTCAGTTGTGAGGGTGGGCGGGAGGATGGGGGTCTGTCTCTATTCCTTTTTCTTTTTGTCTTTTTTTTTCTTTTATATTTCATTCCATATGTTTTATCAGTTCCTCTCTTCTACTAGGATCCAGAATGCTTCCTACCAGTCCAGCACCATCGTGCCTCTTTAAAGGGGGGGTCTAAAGCTATTTCATGCATTCTGACTTATTTACACTGTTAAAGAGTTGGATTCTCTTGCTAAACATGGCCAAAGTTTCAAAAAATTAGTTGGATGTATGACGGAGTACATACATACATTTCCTAAATTTTTTCCAAAGTATGGACCTGTATTGCGTAATAAAGGGTGGAATTCCTTGTATGGGCACTTCTTCCGGAAGAGTGCACATACACACACATCAACCAGAGCAAGAGCACGCCCATCAATGTGCTCTCGTTCGGGTTACGGAAGTCATTGGCATTGCTGCACATGACTTGCTTGAGAAAGATTTATCACTTTGTTTTTAGACCACGAAATCAACAATGTCACCAAAGATGTGTGTTTTTGGTTGTGAGGGAAAGATAACCTTGCTTATCAAAGAACCTAGCATTAAGTGGAGCTGAGAGACATTTGTCATTAAAATAACCATAAAAACTGCCTTAAGTTAACTATCAAAAAAAGAATAAAGTCGTGTCTGAAATTTGGAATCACTTTTTTATTGGTTAAAATGAATGGAGAATATCTTGTGTTCCCTTTCGTGGGAACTATCGACGCTGCGTGACAACGCATTGGGAACCTTCTGCGTGATGTCGTCACTGAAGCACTCATGTATCTAACCAATCACGTAGCGAGACGTCAGAGACGGGTGACGTCACGGACCAGGAAACTATAAAGCACACCCGGATGCAGAGCACGGTAGCTTCTGTGTCTTCAGCAAGCGCTCTATGTTATCGTGTGTCTTATTTGGTGTTGTTTGTCTTATTTCATATAAACAAGTCACGATATCTTTGTCTGAGGACAAGAGTATCTCACACCAATCCATATATATATATATATATATATATATAAAAAAGACACGTATTATGGCGAGAAACAGCAGTTGAATGGGAGTTGAGTAAGCCTGGGCAGCTCTCGAGGGAGCCGTCTGTGTGCACTATAAAAAAAAAGAAACTCGCTCTCAGAATACTGTGTTCCAGTGTTCCCCGCGGATCGCGGAAAAGAAGCCATTCGTGGGGTTCACAAATGGATCTGACAGAGGGGTTAGAGACGGGCGTTGCCCTTTCTCTGCCCTTACCTGCCAGGTTCAGTGCCGTCTCCCAGGTGGAAGCACGCTCTGCGGTTTCTTCCCCGGGTTGAGGCACCGGTATTTCACATGCCAGCTCTGAGGAGGTGGATATTGTGATATCGATCTGAGGACTCGCCACCTCACACACATCGTGTTAGGGAGTGGAGCATGCACGTCAGTTCAAAAATAAAGCAGCTGACGGTTCATTCATAAAAATGTCCCGGAGTGGAAATGAACTAGCGGGAGTTTTTATCTCCACTCCTGTTGGCTTTATTCTCGAGGGAATAAAAGTCTAACACGAGGCTTAGATCTCGCGTTTGCCGAGGCAGCGCGTGGATTAAGCCTGCAATAAGGAATATATAGCTCGAATCTCGCGTTTGCCGAGGCAGCGCGTAGATTAAGTGTGCAACAAAAAATATACGGCTCGCTCGGATCTTGCGTTTGCCAAGGCTGCGCATAGATTGCGTGCACGTAGTATATATTGTATATAATGTTTATACATAATATATATATCTGGAGGGAACTGAGCAGACGGGAGTTTCCCTTTCTCTCTTTCCCTATAATACCTTGCAAACTATTACGAGCTATAATTCTCTTTGTATTCTAATATATTCAGCCTGTCATTTTTGACTGTTTTGGGCTGCATTTAATTTAAGGATTAAATTAAATATTGAATACATTAAATTCTGAGGAATTTAAAGGAAAAGGGTGTCACCACCCTTGCTCCCCCGCAGAAAGCTTGGGGACCGGGACAGGTGACACAGCTGAAGTCCTTGTGAAGTAGGACAGATCTGCGGACTGTTATTACCACCAAGAAGGCTTCAAAGAGGTCCTGACATCTGTGGGCCAGGATCCATGAGGGCAGCCCCCTCCGGAGGGGGTCCTGTGTTAGAATATCTGACACCCGTCCCCCTTTGGCGCCCTCAGGGGGCCGTTATGCTAACCCTGCCACCCAGTGTGCGTCAGGGCACAACGGTCTCCACCGACTCTCCGAGGAGAGCCGGTTATGACTTGATTCGTCTGTTTTCTGCCGGTGCGCCGCTCCAGAACGTTGAATCGAGTGCTCAAAAACACCAGAGGTCAGTCTCGAGAGACTGGTTCCCTTAGTAGATTTTATGGTAGAATGGAAACTTCTACCGAATATATCAAAATGGATGCTGCTCATCAGAGGGTTACAGGGTCTCGCCCGCCCAGACTCAATGGGGTCTTTCCCATAGTGATGACCCCCAAGCAGTCTCTGGTTATGGAACAAGAGGTTATGACACTCTTGCGAAATGGAGCTATAGAAAGGGTTCCTCCTCCCAGCAAGCTGTCAGGCTTCTACAGCCGCTACTTCATTGTTCCAAAGAAGGATGTGTCCTATCATAGATTTACATGTGTTAAATCACTCAATACGAAAGCTCAAATTCAAGATGCTTACACTTAAACAGATTATCCCACAGATCAGGTCCAAGGACTGGTTTGTGGCGATAGACCTGAGAGAGGCATACTTTCAGGTGTCCATCCATCCTTCCCATAGGAAGTTCCTCAGGTTTGCTTTCGGGGGCAAAGCTTACCAATACAGGGTTCTTCCTTTCGGCCTGTTATTATCACCCCGCACATTCACGAAGTGCGTGGATGCAGTGCTGGCTCCACTGAGACTCCAGGGCGTACTGAATTACATAGAAAGTGATTCTAGCTCAATTAGAGCAACTAGCAGTTCAGTTCTGTACCACATGAAAAGGCTCGGGCTGAGGCTCAATGCCAAAAAAAAAAAAAAAAAAAAGAGTGTGCTAGTTCCGGCTCAGACTACCACTTATCTAGGTGTAGTTTGGGACTCCACCATGATGCAGGCACATTTGTTTCCTGCTCGTGTGAGTTCCATTCTCGCAGCCGTGAAAGGGGTGAAGTTAGGCCAGTCACTCACTGTAAAACAGTTCCAGAAACTGTTGGGTCTTATGGCAGCTGCGTCCAACGTCATACCTTTTTGGCCTTCTGCACATATGACTCTTACAGTGGTGACTCAGGACCAGGGGATTTTCTCCGAGGGGAAA
Organism: Chanodichthys erythropterus; assembly: GCF_024489055.1. Lineage (NCBI taxonomy): Eukaryota > Metazoa > Chordata > Actinopteri > Cypriniformes > Xenocyprididae > Chanodichthys > Chanodichthys erythropterus. The sequence goes on along the minus strand of NC_090231.1, from coordinate 19,824,716 downwards.
TCCTTTTCGCATGATCAAAAGTCGCGCGGCAATGCCTTCGTGCTCTGGCCATGTGGAAAGATCCCTGGTTCCTGTCCCAGGTACCCGTGCTGGGGATTTCTGGTCGTCATGTAATGCTTACGACAGATGCCTCCCTCACGGGCTGGGGGGCGATCATGAGTGGTCGCTCAGCTCAGGGTCTATGGGAGGTCCTGGAAGGTGTCAGACAAGTTCTTGACACTTAAAACTATCTTTCTCCTGGCCGTCTCTTCTTTGAAGAGAATTGGTGATTTACAAGCGCTGTCAGCAGTTTGCACCTGGTATGGTGAAAGCCTTTCTGCATACCAGGCCGGCACATAAATCGGTTGGAGATGATGGTGGTGTTTCTAGCATTAAAACACTTTCTCCCAGACCAGAGAGGCCATCACGTGTTGGTCCGCACGGACAACACGGCAGTGGTCTTATATATAAACCATCAGGGGGTCTGCGGTCGTGCCAACTTTACTACTTGGCCCGTCGGATCCTCCGATGGTCCCTAGGGAAGCTGCTCTCTCTGAAGCCAGCTTTCATCCTGGGGTATAAAGGGAGCAGACGCCCTGTCGAGGCAGGGGCCGAGGCCCGGGGAGTGGAGACTCCACCCAGAAGTGGTGGATCTCCTATGGAAAAATTTCGGTCGAGCGGAAGTCGACCTATTTGCTTTGGGAGAGTCAACCCAGTGACCACTCTGGTACTCCCGAACACATCCAGCACCTCTGGGTCTGGATACCATGGTACAGACGTGGCCGAAGCTACGTCTGTATGCATTTCCCCCGATCACCTTGCTCCCGGGAGTTCTGGAGAAAGTACACCGGGAAGGGGTCAGCCTAATACTGGTAGCCCCCTTCTGGCCAACCAGAGTATGGTTCTCGGACCTAGTGTCCTTACTAGACGGCTCCCCAATGGAGCTTTCCCTTAGACAGGACCTCCTGTCGCAAGCGGGCAGCTCGATAATACATCCCCGCCCAGAACTGTGGAAGCTATGGGCCTAGCCTCTGAGGGGGCCAGGCTCATAGATGCTGGTCTTCCAACTGAGGTTGTGGAGACCATCCTTAACTCCAGAGCTCCCGCCACGAGGAAGCTTTATTCCTATAAACGGAATTTATTTTCTGCTTGGTGCAGACAGAATAATATGGACTCTGTCCACCCTCCTATCAGCTTTGTGCTAAGATTTCTCCAAGAAAAATTATCGGAGGGCCTATCGCCTTCAACCTTGAAGGTTTACGTTGCGGCTATCTCAGCCTTTCATGCTTCTCTTGAGGGTGGCTTCTCGGTGGGTCGAGACCCCCTCGTTACTCGCTTCCTCTGTGGCACACTGAGGTTGAGGCCAGCCTGGGACCTGGCTGTGGTATTACAAGGGTTAGCTGAGGCTCCCTTCGAACCACTCTCACTTTAAAACAGTTTCAGAGACTGTTGGGTCTGATGGCAGCTGCGTCCAACGTGATTACTATTGGCCTTCTGCACATGAGACCCTTACAGTGGTGGCACAGGACCAAGGGGTTTTCCCTGAGGGGAAACCCTTTTCGCATGATCGAAGTCACGCAGCGATGCCTTCGTGCTCGGGTCATGTGGAAAAAGCCTTGATTCCTGTCCCAGGGACCCATGCTGCCGCCACGAGGAAGTTGCATGCCTACAAATGGAATTTGTTTTCTACCTGGTGTAGAAACAATAATACGGACCCTGTCCTTTCTTCTATTAGCTGTGTGCTAAAATTCCTCCAGGAAAAATTCTCGGAGGGCCTATCTCACTCAACCTTGAAGGTTTACATTGCAGCAATTTCAGCATAACATGCTCCTCTTGAGGGGAATATCTCGGTAGGTCGAGACCCCCTCGTCACATGCTTCCTCCGTGGCACATTGAGGTTGAGGCCTCCAGTGCGCACAAGGGTTCCGGCCTGGGACTTGGCCGTGGTCTTACAGGGGTTAGCTGAGGCTCCCGTTGAACCACTAGAGGAGGTTCCTGAGAGGTTCCTCACTCTTAAAACAATTGTTTGTCTGTTATTGGTCCCCTAAAAAAAGGCGGCCCAGCATCGAAGCAGAGAATGAGCAAGTGGGTGGTCGAGGCCATCTCACTTGCCTATGAAGCGGCCGGACAGCCTTCTCCTTTGAATGTTCGCGCCCATTCAACTAGGGGTATGGCGGCATCAAAAGCTTTGATGTCAGGAGTTTCCATGGGTGATATATGTGATGCAGCTGGATGGTCATACCAGCACACATTTATTAAGTATTATAACTTTGATATCGGCTCCACCCTAGGGTCCTCCGGGTTGTCAAGATAACTTTGACAAGTGTTTGAGCTACGGCTCAGTTGGGATTGCGTTCCCAATGCGTTGTCACGCAGCGTCGATAGTTCCCACGAAAGGGAACGTCTCGGGTTACAGATGTAACCCTGGTTCCCTGAGTAGGGAACGAGACGCTGCGTCTCTTGCCGTACCCCTGCACACTTGTGAGTGCTTGCTTCAGACTTATCCAGAAGCTACCGTGCTCTGCATCCGGGTGTGCTTTATAGTTTCCTGGTCCGTGACGTCACCCGTCTCTGACGTCTCGCTACGCGATTGGTTAGATACATGAGTGCTTCAGTGACGACATCACGCAGAAGGTTCCCAATGCGTTGTCACGCAGCGTCTCGTTCCCTACTCAGGGAACCAGGGTTACATCTGTAACCCGAGACGTTTTCCGTGGCTGCTCGAGACCTCAAGATCGGCGCTTATGGTTTTATTAACAAGGCCCAGTTCAACGCTAGATTTACAGATCATTTGAAACTGAAAGATGGAGCAGTCACAGCGATAAAAGATCCCGGTCATGAGTTGGAACCGCAGGTGGTAAGTAAAACTGCATCAAATGTCTGTTTTGTTGGCAGTCGGCGCGTAAGTGCATATAATGTAAACAACACAAATGTATAATGAATCAAAAGTTATCACGGGATAATGCGATGGTGTATTGTGTGTGTTTAAATACATTTGTTTAGCTGACCATTGATAGCTTCGCTACACAAAAGCTGCACGTGCTTGTCACTCTTTAGCTTCGCCCACGGCACACTTCCAGGAGCTTGGCTGTTTTCGGAAAAAATTGGTACAGCATATCTTTCTTTTATAAATCTGATAAAACTAAAGATTTTTTCAGAGATATAAAGGATGATATACTACTCTATAGGTACTCAAGATTAAAATGACATTGGCCGAAACTGTGTGTGTTATGTACCCTTTAACCCTTCAGAATTGTTAATATTGCTATACAGGTGTTGATTATATCCATGCAATCGGGAAACTCTCCAGGCCCTGACCGCTGAGTTTTATAAAGCGTTTGCTTCCCCTCTAGTTCCTACCTTAGCAAAGCTTACTAATGACTCTTTTAAAGCGGGCTGACTTCCAAATACTTTATCTGAAGCCTCTATTTCATTGCTCTTTAAAAAGGATAAAGATCCCACCCATGTGGTAGTTAGGGTTATAATTATTAGGCTACAAGATAAATCTACAAAAAAAAGCTATTTTAAATACAATTTTAAATGCAATTGTGTGTGTGTGTGTGTGTGTGTGTGTGTGTGTGTGTGTGTGTGTGTGTGTGTGTGTGTGTGTGTGTGTGTGTGTGTGTGGTGTGTTAACTCTGAAACTAAAAAACAATCACTTCTACCCTTCAAGATTGCGTCTGACAGTTTCAAACACCTGGGGGTCTTTATAAATGCTTACAATACTTTATTTGTGAACAGTTTTCAAGTGCCTATGGATAAATCCAACCTGGATATGTGTAGGTGGGCCTCTCTGCTTTTATCTAATGTAGGTTGTATTAACTTGGTCAAAATGGCTTTTCTGCCTAAATTTTTTTACTTTACATTTCTTTATATTAATAAACTTCTCTTTTGGAACATGGGGAGCTACTCTGACAATTGTCCACTATGAATGCATACAGAAACTTTGTCGAAGTGTACTCTTTATTGTGTGTTCTCTTGTTTGATCTCAACTTTCTTTAGATCTAACCAGGGACTCAAATAATCCTGTAGTCCCTAGTTCCATCAAAATCTGGGTTCAATTTAGGAAACATTATGGTTTATATAGAGGCTTTATTCACATGCCTATCTCCAACAATTACACCCACCCCTTTTACCTTTTCTCTTTATTTACTTCTTTCTTGTCAAGTTAAGGCAAGGCAAATCCACCTTTATTTCTATAGCGCTTTTTACAATGCAGATTGTGTCAAAGCAGCTTAACAGAGATAATTGGCAAATAAATTTGGCTGCACAGCAGCTCTTAAAGAAAATGGTGTCATTGTCCAGCTTAAATAAATTCAGTATTGATTCATTCCATTGTAAAAATCAATAGTTATTAATTTAGGTAATTTATCTATATATCAGCACTGAAGAAAACAGTGATGTCATTGCTCAGCTCAGTTCTGTTCACATACAATGGTGTCAGTGCAGGCAGATCTCCAACCAAGCAAGCCAAAGGCGACAGCGCCAAGGAACCCAAACTCCAACAGGTGACATCAGGTGACCAACGGGAGACAAAAATGGAGAAAAAAACCTTGGGAGAAACCAGGCTCAGTCTGGGGGCCAGTTCTCCTCTGCCCAACAGCAAACAGTGCTTGATTATGATTCAGGCAGTGTTACAGGTCATAAGTCCAATTGTTATTGCAACAGTCAAAATATTTAATCCAGTTCCATCTTGTCCATTTTAATTAGTTGGAATGGGGGGATCATGGAAGGGATTAATAATGTACAGTGTCTTACCATTTACCTTGTCAGCAATGTACCATTCTGTATTGTCATACAAAACACCAAAAAAAAAAAAAAAAGATTTGGAGTAAAGTGGTTTGAAGCCATGTACTTCAACTTCCAGTTGTCTGCTTTAATTAATCATTAACTAATGATTTGAAAATGTATCATTATGTTATGACTTTACTTGTTGAGGCACATGACTATTAACTAATTGTTAAGTAATATGTCATTATGGTTTTGACATCTACACTAAGCCATGGATTTCAATTTCCAACTATCTACAACCGTTATTCCACTGTACCAGATGAACTGCTGCATCCAGATTCTTGTGGTTCATGGCACAGGAATGTGTCAGGTTAAGCTTGAGGTCTAGGATTCAAAGGTGGAACACTGAGAACATGTGGCCGGGCACTGCTATTTCGTAACACTATGTCAAGACCGGACAAAGAGAATAGAACCCATTATAATCAGTGGTAATGATTCTACACTAGATGCTTCACGAGGCAACACATCACAACAAAATGTCACTTCTGTTATGAAGGACAAATGAACTTGCAATGGTCTGTCATGTCCAGTACACTCACTGCATGTGCAACTGTCAAAACCCATTAATGACATATTACTTAAAGGGTTAGTTCACCCAAAAATTAAAATTCTGTCATGTATTACTCTCATGCTGTTTCACACCCATAAGACCTTTGTTGATCTTCGGAACACAAATTAAGATATTTTAGTAGAAATCCGATGGCTCAGTGAGGCCTGCATAGGGAGCAATGACATTTCCTCTCTCAAGATCCATAAAGGTACTAAAAACATATTTAAATCAGTTCATGTAAGTACATTGGTTCAATATTAATATTATAAAGCGACGAGAATATTTTTTGTGTGCCAAAAAAAACGTGTGTAGTGATGGCTGCCAAACTGCTGAAATCACGTGACTATGGCGCGCCAAATAGCTGATTCGACACACTGATTCAATATGCTTCGATGCTTACTCACCAAAAATATTCTCGTCGCTTTATAATATTAATATTGAACCACTATACTCACATGAACTGATTTAAATATGTTTTTAGTACCTTTATGGATCTTGAGAGAGGAAGTGTCATCGCTGTCTATGCAGGCCTCACTGAGCCATCGGATTTCAACTAAAATATCTTAATTTGTGTTCTGAAGATGAACGAAGGTCTTACGGGTGTTGAACGGCATGAGGGTGAGTAATAAATGACAGAATTTTCATTTTTGGGTGAACTAACCCTTTAACAATTAGTTAATAGTCATGTGCCTCAACAAGTAAAGTCATAACATAATGATATATTTTCAAATCATTGCTTAATGATTAATTTAAGCAGAAAACTGGAAGTTGAAGTACATGGCTTCAACCCATTGTGGTAGTTAACACATTAACTTACAATTTTAGTTAAAGCTGCAGTCCGACCCTTTTTTTGGTTAAAAATGATCCAAAATCAATTTTTTAGCAAGTACATAACCAGCCGGTGTTCAAAACTATCTAATTATCTTGTCTTGATTCACAACGGTAAGCTTGTAATAATGTTTTATAATAAGAGCGGGAAATTCAAGCATGCAGCAGTTCGTCTGTGCATCATTAAGTCACGTCCGTAAACAGAAAGGAAGGAGTCCAGGCTAGTCAGTTTTATCACGTGAGGATGCTGTTGGTAGCGGAACATTTATAGCCTTTTCTCATAGCAGCTGAAATAATTAAACTTATCATTTTGATGGTGGATTGTAATCCAGAAAGATACAAATGACAATCATCAGTGACAACTGGAGATTCACCCGTAGCCAAAAATCAAAAGACTTTGGACTGTGGAGTGTCTACAGAAATTGAAATCTACAGGTAACACTAATACACACTAAATACACAGTCACACAATGCTGATGTTGTTAAATTTAACAATTTGAGAACAATATAACAGTAATAATAATTTGCACGGTTTGACGTGATCCGAGCTAAGCGATCGTTAGATTTAATCATCATTGGCAGTGCAATTTATTGTAGGCCTAATGCTTTTTTCCTCAGTTGGTCAGAACAAAAGTGGGAGAAATGTTACTTGTTCAGATGATATTTTCCAGTGAAAATTCTTATATTGATCATACCTTCATGACGTAGAATCTGTGATTCTGAAAAACAGTATCCACACCGGTGCGGTGACTGACAGCAAGCATTAGATTCATCCGCGCTGACGAGCTGTGCCGAGGCACAACGCACGTACAGATAACTGTTCTGCATATGACTGCAATTGCAGGTTTCAAACAGAGATGGCGACAAAGAGGCAGCTTTAATAAAATATGTAATTAAAGAATTATTACATTATGACACATTTAATTAATAACAATTCATATATTACTTAATCTTTTAATCATATAGACTCTTTATTAGTTGCTGATGCAGTAATCATTAATTAATGGTTTAGTTCTTTAAAAGTCATTCATTAACACATGATTATCTGTGCATTAGTTAAGCATGAATTAATGCATATTAGTGCACCCGTATTGTAAAGTGTTACCGCATTTTCTCTTCTGCCCCTCCCCTCCCCTAATGTAAATAAGGAGAATTCATTAACCTTGCTGATAGTCCTAGGTTCTGCTTCCAGGGTGTTTGTGGGAGCCATCTGGTTAACATTTCTGTCTTGTCAGAGAGCGGAGAGGAGATCCAGATCTCGCTAATTTATGAGTCCTGCCCTCGGTCTCACATTCAGGTCAGATCAACCAAACACATAGACAGCAGTGGGTAGCACTAGGCTTGCAGAACATCAGGGAGGCTGATTGCTTGGACACAATTAGCCAGGATGAAGCCTTCCTTCTGGACTGCATGACGGGGGCACATAGCTTAATTGGGATAGATGTGCTTTTAGGCTTGTCTTCATTATTTTGTTTAGCTGAAAGTGACTTTAATTTGTCTTGAAGGCAATGCAGACAGAATACTGAACTAAAATACTCTGTTTCCTGTACTGTTGTGTACAGCACAAAACCGACAGAGTGACCTCTGATGACCAATTGCAGAATAAATGACTCTCATGAGTTGTTTTTTTTGAATGAAAAACTTACAGCACCTCCAGTGTAGTCCAATACCCAAATTAATGATGCATTAAATTGACCAAAAGTGATGGTAACGAATGTTAAAATTCTATTATTTAACTTTTTAATGATCAAATCCTGAAAAAATGATAACAGTTTCCAAAAAAAAAAAAAAAAAAAAAAAAAAAAAACACAAATTATTTCTGAACGATTTTCTTTTTCCTCTCTGTCTTTCTCCCCCTCTTTGATTGTTCATAGGTGTGCATAGTCAGGCAGCTGATTTATAATGTTTCATGTCAGTATAAACATGGAGGCTGCAGAATATGGAGGAGTGTGAGAGACAGGTGTTTGTGAGCTTTACCATCTTGTTCACAGCATACAGATGAATGTGGTCTCTTTTTCCTGGGTTTCTATAGTGGGATCAAACATTGCCTTGTTGTTACTCTTCAAATCTCTGAAGGTTTTTAATAGAGAACTGTCAAATAAATGTGACCGTTTACATTACTCCTCTCTCTATACTTTATTTTTGATGCATTTTATGTTTGTAAAGTGTAAACAGTAATATGCACACACACACACACACACACACACACACACACACACACACACACACACACACACACACACACACACACACACACACACACATACACACACACACCTACATACACCTCTGTCAAAGTGTGCTAACTCAGCGAACTGAGTACAGATATTAGATTCCCATTCCAACAATTTAATTTATCAAACCTTTTTGTAGACATCAATGAACTTACAAATTTGGTTGTGCAATTCATTAACCCCTACCCACTCAACATGACACAGACAGTAGCTTAAGTGCCTTTCCTGCTTTTAGCACTTAATATCAAAGTTTCATTCACAGACAGGGCTTTTGAAGGAAGCTTTTGCTTGTTATTGGGTGCTGGAACTCTTCCAGTCATTTTAAATGTGATTTGTAGTGGCTCTCACCTAGATGGAAACATTTTGCGTAATGTCTAGAGTAGTTCTTCATCTGCTTCACTCAGAACTGTGAATTAGCCCCTATCAAAACAATGACTATGTGGAGGATTAAAAAGGCTGAGTGGGATTATAGAGAAAACTTGCACATGCCCTGCTAAATCTCAAGACCAGCAAGAAATGTAGAGTAAAAACAGTCTTATTTATAGAACATTTTTCTATGGATATCTAATATTTCCTTTGACTGTGTGATGAATAGTGTTTAGTTTTAGAAAAGTGCTATATAATTTTGCATTTAGGAATGTGTTTTGTAATTCAAACAGGCCTTTGCAGTAAAACAATGTTGAATATTCAAAGCCACATCATACAATTTTTTATAATCATATCTTCTGCAACCTACTTTCAATGCTTATGATGTTTCTCATTTGCAACTTGCTTTGGATAAAAGCATCTGATAAATGAATAATTGTAAATAATATTAATGAGGGTTTCATGCACTAAAACAGTTTTAGAGTTGCAGTCAGAATGCAAGTCCACATTTTAATTAAACATTCAATAAATGTTTTACACTGAATAATTAGTCCTCCAAATTTTCAAATGTCATATTATTTACACAAATTGTGATAAATAGTTAATGGTAAACTGTTATCTTAATAAACAAAACTGCATGTATCTTGTGGAAGAACTTTTCTCTGTTTATGTACAGTATATGACGAGTCATGCAGGTACTGGGTTACTCCGCAGCGGTTATTATCCTGCAGGGTCTAAAATACAATTGCTTATTATAGGAGTACCTTAGTGATTCAGGATAAGACAAAACATTGTTTGGAAGATGAATTCATTATGTACTCACTCATATAAATGTTATACATTTTGAACAAAAAAGTTACATGGTGTACCTTTAAATAAAGCTAAACACAATTGGACATTGTTTTAATTCAGTGTCATCTGGTTGTTTTTTTGAGGAAAAAAGTATTAATCAATCTTTAATTTCTTGATTGAAGCTGCACTAAACACTGTATTTTGGCATTATATGATTAGTAGTATAGCGCAGCCGCTGAGTGTTGTGCGGAAATGTCTATGAGCCATCTCTTTATGTAGGGTCACTGAGCACTCCTTGTTCCTGCTGTTTCAGAGGGAAGAGCTCAATGAATCTGCTCAGGAGAGCCGTGCCAACGCTGAGATGCACAGACTCCTCGGCCAGAAGTTCCTCAGGTTGCCATGGAAACCAGAGGTAAAACATGCTTTTATAGTGGTAGAAATATACACTTTAGTTTCCTACACTGAAGAAATGTGTAGGATACACTTTGTTATTAAAATCACACTGACAGTGTGCAATATAGCTGTGAATCTCTCTCATGCTTGCTCTCTCTCATTGTGTGTGATTTCCCTAGGGAGGCTCATCCTCCCATAGCTCTGCATCCCACCAGGAATCGTGCTAAAATTACATGAACAGGTGGCCAAAAAGACAAGAGAGCAACAGGAGCTGTATTGATGATGAACCAGCCAGTTCTGCTTAGCCCTGCTATCCTGCATTTATATATAACTGAATTAGACACCCACAGACACCTGAATATCAAGCTTTCACACTCTGGCATCAGCCAACTATTAGTAGTATTACAGACTCTCTGGAAAGATTGTTGTAGGAACAGATCTTTCCAAGGGAATACATGTCAGGGAAACCGTATCAGTACATCATATGGGATCACCATTACATATGGGCACCTAGCTCCAGTATATGGACTAAAAGGGCATGCATCACGAGTACTGGGCCTGGAGTTAAATTCCTCCGCCGAATTCGACTGCCGCAGGGTTCTGAAAATGGTAAGATACATCCAGGTTCAAAAAGCGTACATTATCGCCTCAGGGAATGAGAAAGGCACTGTGTGCAATTGGAGCACCCGGCCAGTTGCCTGCAGTTGACCTGCTTGTAACTGACAACACATCGGACGAAACTGGCTCAAACTGGAGATAGTAAAATCTCATGGAGGTATTAGGTGTTGCCCAGATGCTCTGCAGATGTCTATTAGAGAGGTGCCATTGGCAGACCGACGTGATATCCATGCAATGCATACCACATGTATGCCTCCATATGCCTCAGGAGCCTCTAAAATTGTTTCAGTGGAATTGCTGTCTTCCCCCGGATTCAGCACCAACTGGGCACACTCATTTGTGAGACAAACAGTCAAAGAAGAGACTGAGTCCAACTTCATCGCAAGAAAAGAGAGGCTCTGCACTGGCGAGAGCTTGTTCTTTTCCTAGTTGACCTGAAGTCCCAATGAGCTGATGTGTTTGAGCACCAGGTCCCTGCGTGTGCACAATAGCCAGTCATTGAAATAATTGAGAATACGAATGCCCACAAGGGCAGCCTCTGTGACTACTGTGAAGATGCAAAGAGTTTAGGGATGGGTATACTGTATTGTACTATATGGATAGACTGATACTGTTTATCAATTCGGTACTTTAACAGTATTCTTAAAGTTTTTTTGTGTGTGTGTGTGTGTATATATATATATATATATATATTAGGGCTGCCCCTTAAAGGGATAGTTCACCCAAAAATGAAAATTTGATGTTTATCAGCTTACCCCCAGTGCATCCAAGATGTAGGTGACATTTTTTCTTCAGTCGATCACAAATGATGATTTTTAACTGCAACCGCTGCCCTCTGTCATTCAAATAATTGCAGTAGATGGGAACTTCATCTATAAGAGTGAATAAACCTTGCTTAGACAAATCCAAATGAAACCCTGCGGCTCGTGACGACACATTAATGTCCTAAGACACGAAACGATCGGTTTGTGAGAGAAACCGAACATTATTTATATCATTTTTTACCTCTAATACACCACTATGTCCAACTCCGTTCAGCTTCCGGTGAGTGAGGTCAGATCGCGCTCTGACAACGGAAGTGATGTCTCGCGCTCATTGAAGTATATGGGCGAGACATCACTTCCGTCTTCAGAACGCGTTTTTTGACCTCACTAGCAGGAAGCTGAACGGAGTTGGACATAGTGGTGTATTAGAGGTAAAAAATGATATAAATAATGTTCGGTTTCTCTCACAAACCGATCGTTTCGTGTCTTAGGACATTAATGTGTCGTCACGAGCCGCAGGGTTTAATTTTGATTTGTCTAAGCAAGGTTTATTCACTCTTATAGTTGAAGTTCCCATCTACTGCAATTATTTGAATGACAGAGGGAAGCGGTTGCAGTTAAAAATCATCATTTGTGATCGACTGAAGAAAAAATGTCACCTACATCTTGGATGCACTGGGGGTAAGCAGATAAACATCAAATTTTCATTTTTGGGTGAACTATCCCTTTAATAGTCGACGAGAAGAGGCTTAGTCATCCAAAATTTTATTAGTCGCTTAGTTGCAGGAAAAAAAGTGGCAAAGTCATGCAGTCTGTGACAGACGGATTGTTAACAGCTGGTCTATGTGGTAATTACAGTACATCGGGCAGGACATCCAAACGCTTGCCTATCATTCATTGACTTCAAATATGGCTTATCATCTGAACTTGGTAAAAATGTGGGCTATTGAAGTATTTGTGCCGAATGTGAAAGCTGAATAGTAGCGTGCTTACAGCATGACATCTAACATGGAGGCGCCGGTGCGAACACTTGCAATTCAAATGAAAAACAAATATTCTCAGGTTATGTAATCCATATGAATCATGCATATGAGTGTGTACTACTGCGGAGATGACAAGTCAATATCATTCACTGCAGCCAAAAATTACAAAAAAACAAAAGTTTATCAATTAATTATTAAAATGTTAAAGCAATCTCCTTGCTGTTTTTCCCAGACACATTCATAATCATTACTTCTGCTGGTGTGCTGCGGCAAGCTTTATGTGTGCGCTTCAACACTGATTCAATAGTTCATGTGACTTTGGCAGTTTGATATGTGATCTGAGCTACTGATTTGAAAAGAAAAAAAAAAAGGTTTGTAAAGCTTCGAAGCAGTGTTTTGAAATCGGCTATCAGTTGATATTGTTGAAAAATCATTATTTTGTTTTTGCACAAAAAGTATTCTTGTCGCTTTATAATATTAATGTTGAACCACAGTACTCACATGAATTGTTTTAAATATGTTTTTAATGCCTTTCTGTGCATCTGAAAGTGTTAATTATCTTGCTGGCAATAGAGGCCTCACTGAGCCATCGGATTTTATCAAAAATATCTTAATTTGTGTTCTGAAGATGAACGAAGTGTCTTACAGGTGTGGAACGACATGAGGGTGAGTAATAAATGACATCATTTTCATTTTTGGGTGAACTAACCCTTTAATGATACAGCTGTCTTTCATAATTTAGCCCCGGGGCCCTGTTTAATATACCGGGTTTCAGTAACCATCCCTAAAAGAGACAGGGACAGCCAGAAGGGAAGGACCTTGTACTGATATGCCTGACCTTGGTGGCACGGAGGGCTAGATCTGTGCCCATACGCAGCTCTGCCACCACTTTTGGGGATAATCGCTCTCCCTGATCCAGGTCTTTCAATAGGTCTGCTTGGAAGGCTTGCAATACAGCCATCGTATGTAAAGTACCACCGGCATGACCTGCTGCAGCATGTGCTCTGCCAACTAGACTTGATATCCTTTGACGTGGCTTCAATGGCAAAACGGGAGCCTTTAATGATCAGGATGTCCCTGGGGAGAGATAGCTCACTAAATTCCCTTTAGTCCCATACCCATGCTCACACAGCCCCTCTACATTCAAATTACTCAAGGCTGTATTCGCCACCCAAACAGAATATAAGTGTCTCCACGAGACTGCCCCCTCAGTGTGCAGATCTGGGAGAAAAGGAAGGCTCACCACAGCTGGACACTTATGACCTTGTAGGTATTGCTCATCCACGCAGCCACCTGCGATCTTGCATTTTGTGCCAGTTTAAACTGAGTCGAGCACCCTCTTTATATGCTTGAGCGCCCCTTGTGACATCGTCACAAAGTGTCGGCCAATAGCTTAGTAGCCTAATAAACCTAATGTTTTCTTTATTTTCAATGTTAATCTAACAACAAAAGACAAAGAGAAAATCACTCACTGCTCTTGACTGTTTGAGCCCAGCTGGAGCAGCTCTAAATATTCACTGTGCTATTAAATTAAAGATAAAATATGATAGAGCAATAATATGAAAAGTGAAAGTAACAGAAGCTCCTATAATACATTTTAACAGGCATAAGTAGGCATGCAAATAACTGAAGGAAATGTCTATTTGCTAAGCCAGCTAAATTGATTCATATTCTTTTGGTTTCTCTGCCCAATATTTTTAAAAATTAAAAAATGAAATGAAAATACAGGTATCGGTACTCTGTATCGGCAAGTATTAAAAATTAAAGTATTGGTATCGGACTCATTCTGGAAAAAGTGGTATTGGTGCATCCCTACTATATACCAATCATAAAGGAACTTCAATATTGTAGCCAGCTGCTTCTGTGTAGCTTTTTTCTAAATACCATGAAAACACTGAACCAGACTCTAGTATTGCCGATCAATAAGCCAACAGTCCTTATCTCCTCTGCCCTTCTCATTGCCATAGCAGGCTAGGAGACCGGACACTTTGTGATAATGAAGAGACAATGATCAAAGAGGGTCCCTGACCGCACCCTGCCCCTGAGGCCCCCTTCCTTTGGGCCCGTGACAGATGAGCTCCTTGTTCGACGTTGAAGTGTCAGGTGTGGGCGAACCCTCCAGGAAGTTAAGAGAGCACAGAAACTCTTATGAGGCATGTGATTTAGGGAGCATCAAATACCAGAAATAGCAACGGCGCAACGTCACACAGGAGTCCTTGTGCTGCCCTGTTCATCTGTCTCATTGGATATGTATCAATTGTTCGTCAGATATTTATCCAAGATGATACACAGCAGAGAGAAAAAAATGCCCCAGTGCAGAGATAACCTCTGTTTTTATCAATTGATTTATGTGCTTTCGTCTCTGTATTATTGAATGTTATTATATGGCCAGTAGGAATATCCAGGCTGGGAAATATATCATCAGGGCTTTGGCTCGAAGCACAGTGAGATGACTCTGACAAAAGATCTCGGGCTCCACACTCCATATGTTGCAACTTAAGATGCTCTTATCAAGCACCTCAGAATGTATTTTAGAGTTACTTATAATTCAGTGATAAAGGGAAGATGAATGCTATTAATTTTGTGTGAAAACACAAGATTCACTGGTATTTAAATCATACCTTATTCTAACAAGTACAGACAAGTCTATTACTGATACACAATGAGACCATTTAGATATTTTTATCATACCTCTGGGGGATTATGGTTGCAAATCCCATTTTTTCATGATTTATGGTGCATTTGTATTATGCTGCTCATTTTTATATATATGCTGTCACATTCTCCCTGTTTCCCCTTGCACAAAACAAAACAGGGTGACAGTTATTCATCTATTCTGAGCATATGAAAATTTAAATAGTACACTTGATAATGCTTTCAGCTAAATTCACCGTACCACCTGTGACCACATTTTACTCTTTCTTTTCCCTGAACTGAACCCTTGCCATGTGCGAATGTGCCATGGCAGTGAAGTCCAGTGTGCCTGTGACAGCTATAAGCATCCCCAAGATGGCTCAGTTTTCTGTGGCGTCCTGTCTGCCTGTAAATGGGTGGGATGCCAATCCCACCATCCACACCAGATGTAATTATAGAGGCTATATTTAAATGTGGCTGTGCGGAGAAAGACCTAAACGACTGACAGAAGGGGCAAGAGCAATCTAATGTGAGCTCACCTGCATGATGAGTAATGCCTGTCTCTTTCACCGCCACCAGGAGCATTAGAGAAAGATAAAGGGTAGTGCAGAATTCAGTGCATGAAAATTTGCATAGGTGCACACATTTCCTGCTAAACCCCACCACTGCTGCACCAACTCATAAATTCTTCATTAAATCGTGAGCATGAAGTTGCTGGAAATACATTTCCCAATTTTCTTGTTTATGACAATTTGTGTTTTCTGAAAGCATTGCTGCGTATCCAATAGATGATTAATCACTCTGATAAATGTGAGCGTTTTGTCGCAACCAGCTAATCATGCCAAAATATAATTATACTTTTCCTTCTAAGGAGAAAAACATATTATTGATATAAGGCTATTACATAGTTTACATTACAATTGATGTTAAAATCAAAGTGGTCTCTAGTAACTGGAGAAAAGTATCTATTAGCATTCCCATTCACCAGAGATATGGAAATTTTAATGCAGCTCCATGAGTAAATTAATAAGTTAAAGAGGAATATCTGAAGAACAACTAATGTTGAAACTAGAAATGTATCTTGTGTTTTTCTATCAACTCAAATGCATAACATACAGTATCTCACAGAAGTGAGTACACCCCTCACATTTTTGTAAATATTTTATTATATCTTTTCATGTGACAACAGTGAAGAAATGACACTTTGCTACAATGTAAAGTAGTGAGTGTGCAGCTTGTATAAATTTGTATAAATTTGCTGTCCCCTCAAAATAACTCAGCACACAGCCATTAATGTCTAAACCGCTGGCCACAAAAGTGAGTACACCCCTAAGTCAAAATGTCCAAATTGGGCCCAAAGTGTCAATATTTTGTGTGGCTACCATTATTTTCCAGCACTGCCTTAACCCTCTTGGGCATGGGGTTCACCACTGGAGTCCTCTTCCACTCCTCCACGACGACATCACAGAGCTGTTGGATGTTAGAGACCTTGCGCTCCTCCACCTTCCATTTGAGGATGCCCCACAGATACTCAATAGGGTTTAGGTCTGGAGACATTCTTTAGCAAGGCAGTGGTTGTCTTGGAGGTGTGTTTGGGGTCGTTATCATGTTGGAACACTGCCCTGTGGCCCAGTCTCTGAAGGGAAAAACTTGAGGCAAAAAAAACATTTTTGAACATTTTTGAACTGTCACTGTTGGCATATAATGAAACAAAGATTGCTAAAGACAACAGATTTTACAAATAGACCAACCAGCCATCTTCCATAAAATCATTTTTACACCCCTCTAATTTGCTCAGTAAATATTCATCTGTGACATAATATTTTGGCTTTCATCATTATTTATATTTGTCTTACTACAGAAAAAATATTAACAAAATCAAACATTTGAGCTGGCGACCTCTGATTGAATTGACATGGAATGACCCTGCTGCTTTTATTGCCACTGCTGTTAGCTGCTGCTGCTGCAGAGCAAGTACAGGACTTGCTACTGCCAATACATACATGACACGCTGCTGTGAGGAAGTAAGACATGCTGCTGCTGTACAATATAGTGTACATGAATTACCCATAGCAGATATATACAAGTGGAGCTGGGGAGGGTGGAGAGTTTCTGAAAGCGCGCTGCACTGCTAAGGCAAATGCTACCCATGTATTTGAAGGTTGAGTATGCAAACTCATTGGCTACTGATACAGCAGGATCCAATCAGCTGTGTTCTATAATTAATGATTTGATTAGGAGCAATTAAGTTAAAGGACCTTTTAGCATGTGCCATCTAGGGTTTTATGACAGAACTTTGTATTTCATTTACGGTTAGCTCTAACCCAACTCATCACTCTCATGCCTTTAGGATAGCGGCATATTCACAGATCCAATTTCAGACATGTTTTTTGTCGGCTGTTCTGTGCACAATCTGGATCTGTGTGAAGGCCTGGGGCCTTGTTCTCACCTCTAAATCAGGTGTTGATTTAGCCAATTTTATTTTATTTTACAGTTTTGTTTTTTTAATCACATGACATTTGCTTTTTCCTTCATATTAATACTGGTTACACATAAAGTAAATTCGGATTCTCTCTCTCTTTTCTTTGTTCTCTATCAGTATAAAGGTCAGGCCAATCTGCATGTGTTTGAAGACTGGTGTGGCTCATCTATCTCCCAGCTCAGGAAGAATCTTCATTTTCCTCTCTACCCACATGTAAGACCAGCATATGTTGCTCAGACATTGAAAAAAGGAGTTTTATACACACACACACACACACACACACACACACACACACACACACACACACATATATATATATATATATATATATATTACTAGTCAGTATATCATTTTCAATATTTCTTTAACAAAACCTAAATGTTGGCCTAATATTTGCTTGAGGCAGGATGTTTTGCAGACAGAGCTATGATTTATATGATATGATTTATTTTCACAGTGTTTTGTAGCTGTCTGTTTATTCTTCTTAGAAGTCATTTTGAGGTGTGATTCTGTGAATTAGTGTTAGTGCCTTGGGTTTAAGAGTGAATAAGCCTACATATGCTTTTAGATTTAATTCTTCCCCACAGACTAGGACCACAGTGAAGAAAATTGCAGTGGCTCCAAAGTGGAAGAATTATGGCCTTAGAGTCTTTGGATTCATTCATCCTTACAAAGATGGTTAGTGTATTTCATAAAGGTTTTTGTCATATTACAAGGATTTCATCAAGGGTTATAATAAAAATACAGTAGTTCCTTAATGGTTTCCTTAATTTTAACAGAAATTATTTTATTATATATATATATATATTGCTGAGATCCAAATAAAAATATACTTATTTGATTGTGCTAAAATGGAACTATTGCAAGTGTACACTTTAAATATCTTGCATTACATAACATTTTGGTTTAGTTTTTTTCACTGGGGTTATGAACCTTTTGATATATTATGGACTTGTTTTTATTAAAATTAAAATCAAACACATGCTCATTTAATTTCTAATTCCTTCCTAAAATGCACAATAATGTATGCATGGTTCAGTAACTAAACCAGTCTTTCCTATTGTGTAAAAATAGTCTCTACATCCTATTGACTCTTGGCTTGAGATCAGAATATCTTACTTTAAAATAGATGGACTGAATTTAATACTGTCATTCAAAAAATATATATATTTATTTATTTATTTATTTTTTAATTCAGCTTGTATTTAATTTGCTATCATAAACAGGCGTGATCTACAGCTGTAGCATTTTATGATTTACAGTGCCCTCCTCAATTATTGGCACCCTTAGTAATTATGAGCAAAGGCGGCTGTGAAAATAAATCTGCATTGTTTATCCTTTTGATCTTTCCTTCAAAAAAATCAAAAAATTCTAACTCACATTATGAAATAAATGTTTTTCTCCAAAACATGTTGGCCACACTTATTGGCACCCCTAGAAATTCTTATGAGTAAAATATCTCTGAAGTATATTCCCATTCAAATTTACATTTTTTTTTTAGCACACCAGGGTGATCATGAACATGAAATTGTCCAGCCATGACTTCCTGTTCCACAGGAGAATAAACATGAGGAAACACAGAGGCCAAATTTCCTTAATCATTCATCACAATGAGAAAAACCAAAGAATATAGTTCTGATGTGCAGCAAAAGATTGTTGAGCTTCACAAAATAGAAAATGGGTATAAGAAAATAGCTGAAGCATTGAAAATTCCCATTTCCACTATCAGGGCAATAATTGAGAAGTTCCAATCAACTAAAGATGTTACAAATCTGCCTGGAAGAGGACGTGTGTCTAAATCATCCTTATGCGCGATGAGGAGGAATGTTTGAGTGGCCAAAGACTCTCCTATGATCACAGCATGAGAATTGCAGAGATTAGTTGAGTCTTGAGTCTCAGAAAGCCTAAAAAAATGATCAAACAGCACCTACATCCCCACAAGTTGTTCAGGAGGGTTTCAAGAAAAATCCTCTGCTCTCATCCAGAAACAAACTCCAGCATATTCAGTTGTCAGGCAAGACTGGAACTTCAAACGGGACCAGCTTCTATGGTCAGATGAAACAAAAAAAGACCTTTTTGGCAGCAAACCCACCAGTTGGGTTTGGTGCACACATGGATAAAAAGTACACCATGCCCACGGTTAAATATACTGCTGGATCTTTAATGTTGTGGGCCTATTTTTCTGCTGGAGGTCCAGGACATCTTGTTCAGATACATGGTATCATGGATTCCCTTTCAGTCGGTCACGTTCGACGTACGTCGGTAGTGACCGACGAATTGGGATATCGCTTAGAGAGCCCCATCATCTTCGTGTAAACTAAAACAAGCCAATGGAATTGGCGTGCGATATTTGCATAATGCGCACCACCCCCGACAGGTGTATATAAATAGGAAGCAGATGCAATCGCACTCTGTCTTTCGCTTCGGAGCCATTCACTGGTGTCCTGTTTTAGAAGACTCCTTTCTTCGTTTGTTTTATTCTAAAACATTGCCTCAGAAGAGGATTTACAGCGAGCTTTCAGTGCTGGTGAAAGGGCACGTTCAGCGAGGTCGCGAGTCTCCGAGGAGCTGAGCTATAAGCTCGAAAACTGCTGTTTTCACAGCAACACAAAGAGTGTGTGCGTGTGTAGCGATTTGGGCCGGTTCCTCAGTGTGTCAGGGAGTGGTGTACCTGACACATCGCGTCGCTCCCTGGGTGCTTCAGCACGAGTGAGTTGACTTCCCCTTCTAAAAGAGCTTTACAGACGAACCCTGACAGTATGTCATTTCGTCTGTGCGTTAATGGGTGCGGTCGTTCCCTGGTCCCTGCTGATGGGCACAATCGTTGCATCTCGTGTTTGGGCATTCTGCACGCTGAAGCAGCTTTTGTGGATGGTTCATGTTCCCATTGCGGGAACATGACTATCGCGATGCTGAGGTCGAGACTCTCCTTCCTGAAGTCTCAGGAAGCGGGGGTCCCCTCTCCTATGCCGCGTACGACCGTTTTTTCCGGCCCCGGGAACCGGAATGACGGTACGGCGCTGTATAGGAAGGGTGACCGGAGGATTACGGTCAGGGCTTCCCCGCCGAGCGGAAACGCTCCTCGGGCCCCTGCCGCCTCATCAGCACCGCAACCCATCGTGCCACCGTTGGTTTCCGCTGGGCCCTCTACGGACTGTCCAGCCGTTACCTTTGGTGTGCTGGCGGCGGATCGGATGTCGATCGCTGCATCGGAAGGTGAGCCTGAGTCCTCGGGGGAGGATTCGGACGCGCTGCCGCCCGGGACGGTAGCGTTGCCCGAGTCGGATCCCGAGCTCACGGCTGTGCTCTCCCGGGCCGCCTTGTGCGTCGGGCTTGAGTGGAACCCTCCACCCTGTCCCGGCCCATCTCGGTTGGACGATTGGTACTTGGGGGGGGTCGCGCTGGTCAAATCCAGCGTCCCGCCCCAATGCCTTTCTTCCCGGAAGTACACGATGAGGTGACCAGGTCTTGGCAAGCTCCGCATGGGGCTCGTACAGGGCCTGGTCCCTCGTCCGCCTTCACCTCCCTGGACGGCGGGCTAGCCAGGGGGTACGCGAAGATCCCGCCAGTCGAGCGGTCTGTTGCGACGCAGTTGTGTCCAACGGCCGCTGGCTGGCGCGGTGAGCCGCGTCTCCCGTCCCAGGCCTGTGAATTCTCAGCCGGTCTGACTGAGAAAGCTTACAGTGCCTGTGGGCAGGCTGCCTCTGCCCTGCACGCGATGGCCCTTTTGCAGGTATATCAGGCAAAAGCACTGTCGCAGATGCCCCAGGAAGGTCCTGACCAACAGCTGCTTGGGGAGCTGCGCGCTGCCACTGACCTTGCCCTCCGGGCAACGAAGGTGACAGCGCGTTCTGTTGGCCAGGCGATGTCTACTCTGGTAGCCCAGCAACGCCACCTCTGGCTGACCTTGGCAGACATGAGGGAGACCGACAAACATCGGTTCCTGGATTCCCCCGTGTCTCCGGTCGGCCTTTTCGGCGACGCGGTGGAGAGCTGTGCCCAACAGTCCTCCGCTGCACAGAAGCCGGCTGAGGCTATCCGACATGTCATGCCACGGCGGTCCGCTGCTGCCTCCACCCAGCAGCCCGTGGCTCAGCCTCAGCCCGCTTGTCGCCGAGGGCGCCCGCCTGCGTCTTCCTCCGCCCCTGCTAAGTTGGCAAAGCAGCAGCCTACACCAGCCAAACAGCAGGGTGCCGGGCGCGGACGTGGTGCCCAGCCCAGACGGGCGACCTGGAGCGGAAGGTTCCTGCCCTTTGGGAGAGTATTCCATCTGCTCTCCCACCCCCGGAGGAGGGCCGGGGGGGATTTTGTGGCGGCTGTCCATCTACCGCTGCTGGCTCTCCGGAGTCCAGCGGTACCCACTTTGCCACAAAAAGAGCAGTTTCCTCAAACTCCAGGTCACAACAGGGGGTGTCTGCCAGTGTGCCAGACTTCGCCTCGCCGCTGACAGCTCCCTCCCCATTCGCCAGCAGGTGGCAGTGTGATGGTGCAGACCGCGTCCCGTGCGCCGTCTCCCATGCACACTGCTGCCTCGCAGAGTCCGACCCCACTCCGGGCCGCCCTCAAGCCGTCCGAGTCGGGTCCCTCTCTGCCTTGCTGCCCCACCCCCGGTGCGTCTGTGGTGCATTTGGTCCCGCTGGCTCAGTGTCTGGAAGCGTGGATAGCGCTCCCCAGCCTGTCCAGTGGGCTCACTCGTACTATCAGACTCGGTTATGCGATTCAGTTCGCCCGGCGTCCACCGGTCTTCAGGGCTGTCCACTTCACTCAGGTGTCGTTGGACAGTGCACCTGTTCTCCGGGTGGAGGTTGCTGTCCTCCTGGCGAAGGATACAATCAAGCCGGTCCCTCCAGCCGATATGAAGTCAGGGTTCTACAGCCCCTACTTCATTGTACCGAAAAAGGGCGGTGGGCTACGGCCAATCCTGGACCGTCCCCAGGATTGGTTTGCAGCAATAGACCTGAAGGACGCGTACTTTCATGTCTCGATTCTGCCTTTACACAGACCCTTCCTAGGTCGGTCTGTGTTCGAGGGTCGGGCATGTCAGTACAAAGTCCTACCCGACATGGTTGTAGCTCCCAGCCGGTTGGGTCTTCAGGTCAACTGGGACAAGAGCAAACTCGCCCCCAGGTAGAGGATCTCTTGTTTCGGTCTCGAGCTAGACTCGGTTGCACGGACTGCGCGTCTCACCGAGGTGCGCGTCCAGTCGGTGTTGAACTGCCTGAGCTCGCTCAAGTGCAGGACAGCGGCTCCACTGAAAGATTTTCAGAGGCTCCTGGGGCATATGGCATCTGCAGCCGCGGTAACGCCGCTCGGATTGCTTCATATGAGACCGCTTCAACACTGGCTCCGCGGCCGGGTCCCGAGATGGGCGTGGCAGTGCGGCACGCTCCGTGTCCCCGTGACACCGAGCTGCCGTCGCACCCTTGTCCGGTGGTTGGACCCTTCGTTCCTGTGGGCCGGAGTACCCCTCGAACGAGTGTCCAGGCACGCTGTGGTCTCCACAGATGTCTCTGCCACGGGATGGGGGGGCCACGTACAACGGGCATGCAGTGACAGGTCTTTGGACGGGGCCTCAGCTGCATTGGCATTCCAATTGTCTCGAGTTGCTAGCGGTTCGTCTTGCGCTGGCCCGCTTCAAGGAGCTGTTGTCAGGCAAGCACGTTCTAGTCCGCTCACTAAGCACTGCGGCCGTTGCGTACACCTACCGTCAAGGTGGTCTACGCTTCCGTCGCATGTTGCAACTCGCCCGCCATCTCTTGTTGTGGAGTCAGAAGGATCTGAGGTCCCTTTGGGCCACTCGTGTCTCAGGTGTGCTCAACTGTGCAGCCAACGAGCTGTCACGGCAGCATCTACTTGCGGGCGAGTGGCGGCTCCACCCCCAGGCGGTCCAGCTGATTTGGCAGTGTTTCGGCGAGGCCCAGGTAGTCCTGTTTGCCTCCCCGGAAACTGCCCTCCGCCAGTGGTTTTATTCCCTGACCGGCGGCATGCTCGGCACGGATGCCCTGGCACACAGCTGGCCCCCGGGTCTGCGCAAACATGCGTTTCCCCCAGTGAGCCTTCTCGCACAACTCATGTGCAAGGTCAGGGAGGACGGGGAGCAGGTTCTGTTAGTGGCTCCGTACTGGCCCACTCGGACCTGATTCTCAGACCTCATTCTCCTCGCGACAGCATCTCCCTGGCCGATTCCTCTGAGGAAGGACCCCCTGACTCAGAGACGGGGCACCCTGTGGCACCCGCGTCCCGATCTGTGGAACCTCCACGTGTGGTCCCTGGACGGGATGCGGAGGTTCTGAGTGATCTCCCGCAAGCGGTCGTAGACACCATCACTTCCGCTAGAGCTCCTTCCACTAGGAATCTCTACGCGTTGAAGTGGAACCTGTTCGTCGAATGGTGCGCCTCTCGCCGAGAGGACCCCCGATCATGTTCGGTCGGATCCGTGCTTTCCTTTCTGCAAGATGGGTTGGAGCGAAGGCTGTCTCCCTCCACCCTCAAGGTGTATGTTGCCGCTATTGCCGCACATCACCATGCAGTTGAGGGTAAGTCCCTGGGGAAACACGATCTGATCGTCAGATTCCTGAGGGGGCCAGGAGACTGAATCCTCCTCGCCCTTCCTCCGTACCCTCTTGGGATTTGACCCTGGTTCTCACAGCTCTCCGGGGTCATCCCTTCGAACCTTTGCAATCAGTCGACCTGAAACTAATGTCTCTTAAGACGGTTCTTCTGGTTGCATTGGCTTCCCTGAAGAGGGTAGGGGATCTGCATGCATTTTCGGTCGACGAAACGTGCCTAGAATTCGGGCCCGGTGCTTCTCACGTCATCCTGAGACCCCGGCCTGGATACGTGCCCAAGGTTCCTACCACTCCCTTCAGAGATCAGGTAGTGAACCTGCAAGCGCTGCCCTCGGAGGAGGCAGACCCAGCCCTAGCTTTGCTCTGTCCCGTCCGCGCTCTGCGCGTTTACGTGGATAGAACACGAAGCTTCAGGACCTCAGATCAGCTCTTCATCTGTTACGGAGGCCAGCAGAAGGGAAAGGCTGTCTCCAAGCAGAGGATGGCCCACTGGATAGTGGATGCCATCGCCTTGGCGTACGAATCCCAGGGCGTGCCTTGCCCGCTCGGGTTGAGAGCCCACTCCACCAGAGGGGTGGCCTCTTCCTGGGCGCTGGCTCATGGCGCCTCGCTGACAGATATCTGTAGAGCTGCGGGCTGGGCGACACCTAACACGTTCGCTAGGTTTTATAGCCTACGTGTAGAGCCGGTATCCTCGCGTGTACTCGCATCCACTAGTCGGTAGACGTGTTGTACCCACTCTAAGTGTCGGCTTGCAATGCCATTCCCGCCACTGGCCGGATACGTGCATACTTTCACTCCAGTCGCGTTCCCCGCTTGGCGAACCCTGTCGAGTTCCTCCGCCTCCCCCTTCGGCTCGGACATTGCGGAGTGTCTGATGCCAGGCCTACATCCGTCGCTGACGCTGTCTGTTGGCTGGGGCCCATATGTCGTGACCCCTCTACGTGAGCGGTCCCATATGTGTATTTTCCACGGTTTAAAACTCCCTACGGGCCGAGTCCGTGTCTTTCCCTTAGCAGAGCCAGCTCTGCTGTCACCTGTCAGATGAGTCTCCCCCTAACCAGGTGAAGCCATCCCAGGGACTCCATATGTGTACTGCCCCCCCCGGGCCAGTCCATGTGTGTATTCCCACGTAAACTCCTCCCCCATTGGGTAGGTAGTGGTCTCCGCAGCGTCCCTTACGGGTTCGCTTCCCCAGTGTGTCTAGTTTACTTAGTGGGTAGTGGTTAGACAGCAGTAGACTCTCTCGGTGTAAGCTCGCCCCCTTCATCGCCAGCCGGTGCTATGGGCGGCTGAGCTTGTGCTGGGCACTGGAAGGGGTTTCGTAACTGTGGCGCTTTAGTTGGGATCCCAATTCGTCGGTCACTACCGACGTACGTCGAACGTGACCGACTGAAAGGGAACGTCTCGGTTACGTATGTAACCCTCGTTCCCTGAAGGAGGGAACGGAGACGTACGTCCCGTCGCCACAGTTTCTGTACCCTCGCTGTAGTGCGGACACCAGTTGTCTCCTCAGCGAAAAACAGAGTGCGATTGCATCTGCTTCCTATTTATATACACCTGTCGGGGGCGGTGCGCATTATGCAAATATCGCACGCCAATTCCATTGGCTTGTTTTAGTTTACACGAAGATGATAGGGCTCTCTAAGCGATATCCCAATTCGTCGGTCACTACCGACGTACGTCTCCGTTCCCTCCTTCAGGGAACGAGGGTTACATACGTAACCGAGACGTTCTATCAAATACCAACAGATAAAAAATCAAAACCTGACCGCTTCTGCTAGAAATCCAATAATGGGCCATGATTGGATCTTCCATCAGGACAATGATTCAAAACAAACATCAAAACCAACACAAAAATGGGTCACTGAGCACAAAATGAAGCTTCTGCCATAGCCATCTCAGTCCCCTGACCTGAACCCTAAAGAAAATGAGTGGAGTAAACTGAAGAGAAGAAGATTTAGATTTAGATTTAGTCATTTAGCAGACGCTTTTATCCAAAGCGACTTACAAATGAGAGTAGTAGAATCAGTCAAATCAACATGAGAACAACAGTATGTAAGTGCTGAGTGAAGTCACAGTTATGTCAGTAAAGTGCTCATAGCGAAAATTTTTTTTTTTTTTTTTTTTTTTTTTTAAATAAATACACAGATAAAAGATAGAAAAATATTAGTCAAGGTAAGTGCTACTACTACTGGGTCAAGTGCTGCCGAAAAAGATACGTCTTTAGCCTTTTTTTGAAAATGGCTAGAGACTCAGCTGCACGGATAGAGCGTGGTAGGTCATTCCACCAGCCAGGAACAGTCCCGGAGAAGGTCCGGGAGAGTGATTTTGTGCCCCTATGTGATGGCACCACAAGGCGCCGTTCACTTGCAGAACGCAAGTTTCTGGAAGGCGCGTAAGCACCATCATGAAGCTGGAATCTGAAGGATCTGGAGAGATTCTGCATGAAGGAATGGTCTCTGATCTCTTGTCAAGTGTTCTCTAAACTCATCAGGCATTATAGAAGAAGACTCAGAGCTGTTATCTTGGCAAAAGGAGGTTGCAAAAAGTTTTGAATAAAAGGGTGCCAATAATTGTGGCCAACGTGTTTTGGAGAAAAACATTTATTTCATAATGTAAGTTTCCCCCAACTTTCAACTATTTTCCTTAAATGAAAGGTTATAATTTTGAAAGATCAAAAGGATAAACAATGCTGATTTATTTTCACAGCTGCTTTTGCTCATAATTACTAAGGGTGCCAATAATTGTGGAGGGCACTGTAACTTGGACAGAATAGCAGATCCATATAATAATATTGCCTCCAGCCTATTTTTGTTTTTTTGTTTTTTTTTTGTCTTCTCCAAATACAGGTGAATCTCAATCAATTAGAATGTCGTGGAAAAGTTCATTTATTTCAGTAATTAAACTAAAATTGTGGAACTTGTGTTTTAAATAAATTAATTGTGCACAGAGTGAAGTACTTCAAGTCTTTGGTTCTTTTAATTGTGATGATTTTGACTCACATTTAACAAAAATCCACCAATTCACTCTCTCAATAAATTAGAATACTTCATAAGATCAATAAAAAAAGGATATTTTAAACACAAATGTCAGGCTTCTGAAAAGTATGTTCATTTCTATGCACTCAATATTTGGTTGGGCCTTCTTTTGCATGAATTACTGCATAAATGCAGTGTGGCATGGAGGCGATCAGTCTGTGGCACTGCTCAGGTGTAATGGAAGCCCAGGTTGCTTTGATAGCGGCCTTCAGGTCATCTGCATTGTTGGGGTTCAGGCGAGTTTGTTGGCCAATCAAGCACATTAACACCATGGTCACTGAACCAGCTTTTGGTACCCTTTGGCAGTGTGGGCAGGTGCCAAGTCCTGCTGGAAAGTGAAATCAGCATCTCCATAAAGCTTGTCAGCAGAAGAAAACATGAAGTGCTCTTAAATTTCCTGCTAGATGGCTGCGTTGACTGTGGACTTCAGAAAACACAGTGGACCAACACCAGCAGATGACATGGCAGCCCAAATCATCACTGACTGTGGAAACTTCACACTGGACTTCAAGCAACATGGTTTCTGTGCCTATCCACTCTTCTTCCAGACTCTGGGACCTTTATTTCCAAATGAAATGCAAAATTTACTTTCATCTTAAAAGAGGACTTTGGACCACTGAGCAACAGTCCAGTTCTTTTTCTCCTTAGCCCAGGTAAGACGCTTCTGATGTTGTCTTTGGTTCAGAAGTGGCTTGGTACGTGGAATGTGACAGTTGTAACCCTTTTCCTGAAGATGTATATGTGCGGTGGCTCTTGATGCACTGACTCCAGCTTAAGTCCACTCCTTTTGAAGCTCTCCTAAGTTCTTAAATCGGCTTCTCCTGACAATCTTCTCAAGCCTGCGGTCATTCATTTCACTTGTACACCTTTTCCTACCACACTTTTTCCTTCCAGTCAACTTTCCATGAATATGCTTTGGCACAGCACTCTGCAAACAGCCAGCTCTTTCAGCAATGACCCTCTGTGGCTTACCCTCATTGTAGAGGGTCTCGATGATCGTCTTCTGGACAACTGTCAAGTCAGCAGATTTCCCTATGACTGCTGTTGGGATTACTGACCTAAACCCAGTATTTATACCCTGAGAATGGTAATTTAATAGAACTTGAAATTAAATAGTCTAATAATTTGAGATACTGATTTTTTTATTTTGATGAGCAGCAAGCTGTAATCATCTAAATGAAAACAAAAAAGTCTAGAAATATTTTACTTTATGTCTAATAAATCTAGAATATATTTAAGTTTTGCTTTTTGAATTAAATTACAGAAAAAAAAAAACTTTTTCATGATATTCTAATTTATTGAGATGCACCTGTATACTGTGCATATATAGAAAGTGTTTTGTCATCTGTCCATAGGACATTGTTTCAGAAGCGCTTTCAAAAGTGAAACATCTGGTATGTTACTTTATACCATATTGTTTGAAGTCACGAACACAGGCAATATAGAATTCTTATCATCGGTAATAACTATGAGTTCTTTTTTAATGTAAGAAAATGTGTTCTGTTTAAATAAAAATGGTGAATATTAATAGTGATTCATGCCCAATTCTAAAATCTTTTCAAACCTTTGTGCTGTAGCGTCTCACACATACAATACATACACATTAAGTGTTGCTTTGTGTTTAAAATGTTCCTCAAAGCAGGCTTGACTGATGTGTAAGAAATCAGAATATTGCCAAAGCTGACAGGACGTCTAAAGGCACACAGAAACCATTATTTCAATAGATCCCCTGCAGTCAGCACATTCTGCACACTCTGCCTAACCTGATAAGAAAAAGCTGCTGTGAGGAATGACTATATGAGCCCTGGTGCTGGCTGGCGTGATCATGTTTGCTGGAGAAAAGTTATGAGATTGTTTTCATTAGCAAATAACTAGGGTCGCTGAGTCAGGCTTTTGACTGTGGCACACAAGCTCACAAAACAATAAGAGAAGGAAGAGCTTCTGTCAATTTGAGGTATATACCAGAGTACTACAGACAGCCAGAATAAAGACGCTAGCACCACTGGGTGATAGACTGCTGCGAGATACCTGTGACTGCCAAACAACATGTTATCAAAGGAAGCTTAAAAGGGAGAACCTGCAGGTCAGTCATAAGGTTATACTGTACAACTCTGTAAATGATAAATTATTTATTTTAGGGGATTTCCAGTTCGCAATAGCATCGGATGATAACTCTGAACTGTGGCTAAGCTCAGATGAGAGTCCACTCAATGCCCGACTCCTGGTGTATGTGGGACAGGTGTGTACTATGATACATGGCTCCTTTTCAATTCAATTCTGAATAGTTCAAGCCTGGATATTGTGTCCTGTGCATCTGTGCTAGAGAGGAGTTACAGTCTCTGTTGTCTGTTGTCATATAGCACGGCTCAGAGTGGACAGCTCCAGGAGAGTTCAGCAAGTTCAGATCCCAAACTTCCAAACCTGTGCGGTGAGTGTCATACAGCATATGTTTCCTGGATTTACCCTCATAATTAAATGCATATTAGGAGAATATGTCTAAAGGATTGTCTGCAACATGGAAAGGTACTTGCCAGCTCATTGCTTTATAGTTATACAGTAGATATGATAAGTATGCTGTGCTCAGGATGAGCAGTAATGAGTGAGACAGGATGTGCAAATCACGGTTGTGGTAAGTGACACATTTACTTGTTATTTCTCCTCCAGATGAACATTTTTTTTTCTTTTTTTTTTTCATTTGTCACTGCTTTTAATATTTAGCAGAATACATGAATATGTCAATCCATCACACATATATTTGTATTTGTAAATTGAGTTACCTGAAATAACCTGAAAAACCATCAAAAGCCACCAAACTTTGTGAATGAGTGAAAACATTCAAGATATATTCTTCCATCTATTGTCCATTCATTAAATCCATTTGTATAAACCTCATTCTGTATACATACTGTATATAATTATAGGACAGCACATGCTCAACTTCACTGTTAAATGAACAGGCGTCAGGGGCAGTTTTAACAAGCGTGCTGCCCAATAGGTGTCTGCACAGACAGTGTGATTGTGGATCACAAGGGACACATTAAATAGTAGTTTGTCAGAATGAAGTGTCATGTCGTCTGTTTTAATCGCCCTTGTCTGTCTTCTCCAGCCACTGCTGATTGGTGCAAAAGTCGAGCTTTGGTGTGAATGGTGTGTGCTGTTAAATTATTCATCAGCAGTGTCAGTCTGAAAGCAAGCGTGTACATGTTCCAGAATATTTTAGTGCCAATAAAAATGCTTATTGGCACTTCAGAGGGAAATGCAGAGAAGTGCCTCCTCTTTTCAGCGAGCTTTGACAATGGTCTGGCAACGGTTCAAACTGCCACAAGAGTGTCTTTGATATCCTCTGCTTTTTTAGTTGAGGACGTCAGGATATAAACTTTTTTTTGACTTCTATTCAACTTGAGTTTGACAACTTTCTGTCTACGTACCTCAGTTCTCTGTTTCCTTTCATTTTGCCTTCAATTGGGGCTTGTTAGTTTGGTGACATAGAGCAGAGGCCATTACGTTATATAGACTAATGGGGTGGATTTTAGAGAGCAAACAGGGAAGATGTCTGACAGGACTGTCTGGAATTCCCATAGTTGCTGGGCAAAATGATGCACTAATGAACAACAGTAAAAAGTTTACAGAGCACTCAAGAGGCAAGACATGCCTGTCAGTCATGGATGACAGAAACTAGGAAGATGCTTTACAATGCATGTTACACACAGTAGAGACAGAAAATCGGTGGAAAGGTTAGATGGAGAGATGTTAAAATGTCATCCACTCTGTGCCTGCAGTTTCACTCCATTGCTTTTAATTTGTTGGGACTGAGATCCAAAGATTCCAAGAACATCAGAACGTATCACAACCAGCAACCCCTGAACCTGAATGCATGAATCTTTTTACATATTCAGTGTGTTTATAGATTAAAAACTCTTTCCCATGTTTGTCTCTTTGAAGTTTTCTCAGTTCTGTGGATGGGGGTGCCTTTAACACATAATGGCCCGGTTTCACATTAAAAGGTTAGTTCACCCAAAAATGAAAATTCTGTCATTAATTGCTCACCCTCATGTTGTTCTAAACTCATAAGACCTTCGTTAATCTTTGGAACACACATATTTTAATGTTGTCTTTAGTACCTTCCTGGACCTTGAAAGTTGTGGTTAAATTGCTGTCTATGGAAGAGTCAGATACCGCTTGGATTTAATAAAAAGTATCTTCATTTGTGTTCTGAAGATGAACAAAGTTCTTATGTGTTTGGAACGACATGAGGGTGAAACATTAATGACAGAATTTTCATTTTTGGGTGAACTAACCCTTTAAGCCAGGATTAAGCCTTAGTTCCATTAGGGCATTTAAGTAGCTTTTATAAACGTACCCTAGAAAAAAAAAGTGCTGCTGTGCATCTTGATACAAAACAATGGTAATGACATATTTTAAGATATGTCAGTACAAGTTTCTTTCAGTTAAAACAGCTCAAACATGCATTTTTCTCTGGGACTAGGCTTAAGCCTTGTCGGTGAAACTGGGGGAATGGTTACATATAAGTTCTGTATTTATGTTGACAGAAAAAAAAAAAAAATCATGCAGAATTTATATCAGATTAAACATTGTTTTAATTTTTAATTTTTGTACTTTTTTTTTTTTTTGATGAATTTGGATTATTATGAGAAAGGGTATTAATTAGCATAATATGTGATACACTATGTAAATTACCATAATATCATCTCTATATAAGAAATATTTGGAAAAAATCATTTTAATATAAAAATATAATATATATGAGACTCTGTGTCTTACTCTTGTATGTCTGTGTGTGTGTGTGTGTGTGTGTGTGTGTGTGTGTGTGTGTGTGTGTGTGTGTGTGTGTGTGTGTGTGTGTGTGTGTGTGAGAGAGAGAGAGAGAGAGAGAGAGAGAGTCTTTTTCTTGTATCACTTACATAGTGGTTTGCCCTCCATGACTAAAGGAAAGAAAGGGCAGAGTAACTCTAGGAGTCTCAGATATTGCAGCTGACATTTATGGCAATATGTCAGTTCTACAGGGCCAGCAGAGGTCAACCTCTCTTGACATTTCAGAAGTATCTGTCACAAGTGTGCTAGGGAATGTTAAAAGCAGTTTCAGTTCACTAAATTGAAAATGGACATCTACTGTAGCAATTTATTACTCTAATGCTAGTCCAATTACATTAGAAAAAAAAAAAAAAAAGATGATTAGCCATTCAGTCATATTCATCTCTTGGCAATCCTATGGGCTGTCTCTTGTCATGCTTTCCAGTCTTCTGCTTTGTTTTTCTGTTCTAGGCCTGTGTCACTTTTGATGGTGTTGATGGTGGCAGCTCTTTTTCTTGTTCCACTAACTGTGCCAAGCATCATCCAAAGTCTTCATTCTAAATTTTCTAATATTTTTTTTGTGTGTGTGTGTGTGTGTGTTTTTTACTGTCTAATTCAGTGGATCATATGCTGTCATTCTCTGTTTTTCTGTATTCAGTTCAGGCAACTGTTGTTTTGCAAGAGTGTTCTGATGAAGTCATTGATTGTTCTTTCTGTTTGTTATCTGCTAATCTCTGCATAAATTACTCACTTCCCCAAATGAACAAACAAGAAACAAACTTTACTCAAGAGATAAGCATTCTCCCTTCTAATGTTTGTTTTTAATTCAATTTTATTTCACTTTCGTGTTGCATTGGGTTTATGCAAATGTCTGAAGCGTCCATAAATGAAGTCAGGATAGTGGGTGCAGTCATCAAACTGAGCTAGATAAATAAAACCAAGGCTACAGAGGGGAACATGCATTGTGGAGTATGATGAGTGGTCTGAATTTAATATTTTATTTATTAAATAAGCTGCCATTGATGTGTAAATTTGTACCAGTTTAATCTTTCATTTAGCCACAGGATCCATTTGTTGAGGTTAAACTTATCATTTGGGAATGATGAACGTCAGTATTCCTTATCTTACACACGGTATAATCAGAAATGAACATCTCAAGACAGCAAAAGAACTTTCCTCTTGCAAACTAAAAGCAGTGCTGACATTACAGCTCAACTATACATTGGCTTAGAACAACCGTTCCTTTTTTTGTTCTTTAAAATGTTAGAGGGGAAAATGCATTGTGGAGCATGAGTGAGTGGTCTTTTATTTATTAAATAGGCTGCCATTGATGTGTAAATTTGTACCCGTTTAATTTGTCGTTCGGCCAAAGGATCTTTTTGTTGAGGTTAAACTTATCATTTGGGAATGATAATCCTCATTATTCCTTATCTAACAAACAATATAATCAGAAATGAACATCTCAAAGCAAAGCAACTTTTCTCTTGCAAACAAAAAGCAGTGCTGACATTACAGCTCAACACTCCATTGGCTTAGATTCTAGAACAACCATAACTTTTTTTGTTCTTGTTTGAAATTTTCTGTTAACAGTAATGTCATTTTTTTTTTTGTTGTTGGTGAATATTTGGTGAAAGGTCTAGGTTACATAAGCCCCGTTTCCACCGCAGGAACTTTACCCAGGAACTAGGGACTTTGGGCTGGTACTCGGTGTGTTTCCACCGCAGGAACCAGGAACTAAAAAAAGTTCTGGGTAAAATTTCCCCCTCAGAAAAGTCCCTGATGGCGAGGTGGTACTTTTTCAAAGTTCAGGAACTTTCTGGGGTGGGACTAGGCGCTGAGCATGCTGATTGGTTGGATTCACGCCACATTTGATTGATCGGATTCACGCCGCATTTGATTGGTCAACTCCACGCAGAAGTAAATTCCATAATAACATTCCTCACAACTCTGGATCATTTTGATTGATTGTTTTCTTACCAATCTTGTTCTTTCTGCCCGATGGCGCGCGTTCGTCCCAGCCATCTCACGGTCGATGTCGGCAATTGCTGATAAGACACGTTGTCTCATTTTATATCGAGAATTACGAGCTTTCTGTATACGCTTTACTATCAGTGCTCGTCTGTTTTCTGCCGCTTGGTTCATTATTTCTTTAGTAAACCAATACACCATGAGCAGAAGCAGCATTCCTCGATCCTCCTCCATACTGCTTTTTCTGTTGCACAAGAATGATTACGGTCCGTCACTGACAGGAAGAAACAGTTGCGCGCAGTACTACGTCACCGGACAAATTAGCCTAATCTTCACGGTACTTTAGACCGCTTGGAAACGCAGAAGGCAACAGGTCTGGGGGGGACAAAAAGTTCCTGGGAGAAAAGTTCCTGGTACAATTGTTCCGGGTAATTTCGGTGGAAACGCGGCTATATTTAACCCAGTTCCCTGAAAAGGGGAACGAGACACTGTGCCATGACATTGATGCTATGGGAATGCTTTGCAAGAGCCAGTGTCTGAAGCATGTGTGATACACGGCAATCTTGATTGTCTACCACATTCAGGTGACGTCTCAGGTGTGCTGACAGGCTATAAAAGAGAACCTAGAGAAAGCTTCAAATTGTCTGAAGGAAGACATATAGGCATGCCTGAAGTATGGCAATGCAACACAGTCTCGTTCCACTTCTCAGGGAACCGGGTTACATGCGTAACCTAGACGTTCCCTTTCAAACTGGAATTCAATGTTGCATCATGACTTTGGCGCTGTGGAAATGTTAATACCCACTACACCATGCTGAACAAATGCCTACTCACTGTGTCGTTGAAATTAACCAGCGGGCAAGGCTGTAGCCAAAAGTTGCCATACAGAACCAATAGTGGCCAAGAACTTATTTACCTGAGGTGCGGTGCCCGCAGCTCAATACCCTCCCCTTACTTTTCTGTACAACTGACCCAGGGGCAGAGCTGACTAGATTGACCACAGCCTCACTGCGTCTGCCAACATCTATCAATAGGAAAGGGTAGACTAGAGCACTGCTAACCCATGTCCAAGCCCTCAGACAACAGCTCCAAGTGGCAACCTACTCCAAGGGAGCAAAGTATCAAGCATCCTGTCCTAAGGACTGGGAGAGCCCTCAGGAGAGAACCTTGTTTTCTCAACTGCCTGCTCTACTTAAGGAAACAAGTTTCTTCAGAAGATCTGGCGAGAGAGCACAGAGAGTGAAGCACCCACTTCAGCTCTACACTCTCATGCTCTCTATCACCAACCATCAAAAGGGGCATGACAGCACTACCTCTGTGCAACTGAATGACGAAAAATGCAATACCGAAAGGTTGTGACGTTTATGACTGGGGGATCTAACTTAAGCTTGCCCATGGCACTGGTCATAATGTCAACCAGCTCCTCATTTGTGGGGGTGAGAGAAGGAAACGGACTCACTCAGCATATCCATCTTGACTCCCGTCAACTATCGGAGCAACAACATGCTCTCTGCCAGATTGGAAGAAGCCTAAGCTTCCGGGTCTGGCATGAGAGCAGCAGAGCTGCGTGAGCTTCGTGTGAGCAGGTGTCTGAAGCATGTGTGAGACAGGCTAGCTCTGCTTCAGACACCTGCTCAAACTAAGTGTTCCCATAGTGTCAAAATCATAACGCAGCGTTGAGTTCCACTTCAAAAGAGAACGGCACTACAGTCTGTAGTGATCATACTGTAACACCATGTCCTAACCAGACAAGATGCGATACGTCTGCTATGAGAAGTCTGCCCTTGTGAGTTGTTTGACATCTCAAACAAGCCTACTGTCTTGCTACAGCAGTCTGTTGAGAGTGTGTTCATGTGGGCATTGCCTGAATACACTCTTTCTTTATCTTTCTCATCACTCAGTCCTATTCAATTATTGAACAGAACACTTTCAGATGGAGCCAGGCAATTAGTCAGCCAATTAAAACTCCATTCTGTATCCCCTCAAGCCTCTCTCAATTTATCCTATCTACTGCTGATCTACTGGCCAGTCCTTTCTTTTGGAGTCTTCAATCTTTTATAGATTTAACTCTCAGTAGACATGAAAACATACTGCCACCCCTTAAAGGACAACAAACAAACACACATAAATGCTTGTAATGCGTATTGCTAATGTTCAGTTGTTGGTTTTGTGGGGGGAGGGGGGAGGGTGTTCAAGAAATACTTAATTAAGGAAATAATATGCCTTAAAAGAGCATACTTAAATGCAAAATGAATGTTAAATTTATATTAAATGCAATTAATTGAATTTATAGGGTTTAAAGGGTTGTCATTTCTATATTCTTTTATATACTTTAATGTAATTCAAATGTACTTAAAATACATTTTCTATTGAAACTTGCATGTGTATATATATATATATATATATATATATATATATATATATATATATTTATATATATATATATATATATATATATATTTGTTATATCGTGATATAAATGTTAAATATATTTGTAATTACACATTTGTATAAAAAAGTGGCACATGCACAAATTAAAATGTTAATCAAAAAAATGCTTTAGGATAGTCAACACATCAAATTCTTTAAAGTATGACAAAAGATTATCTAAATGAATAATCATTTAAAATGTACTTTAAAGTAAACTTTTTATTTGATATAACCAATTTTAAAAGTGTGCTTAAGAGGCTGTTCACATATCGTGAACATGTCTAAAAACGAGTGGAAAGCGCAGCCGCACCGCTTTCTCCTTCTTTCCAAAGCGCTTGCACACCCGTGGCGTCTATGCTACCATGAACTGCGCCTTCACGAGGAGTAGGAAGTTTCAGCAAAGGATAGACTTATTTCTAGCCCCTGTATTAGCTTTACTACTAGATATATTTTTGGAGATATAAAAACCACCTTGTGCAGCTATCATCAGCTGTTCAGCTGAGATTTCGATGTTTTGTTACGGAAAGACCGAAGCTGATCGGTTGGTTGTTGTCACATGACCTGCGGTGTGCTTGCGGCATTCTGAAAAGTTGAGAATTTTTTATGTCGACGCACCTGGAAAACACTCCGCATGCGCCACGGCTCCAAAGGGGCCGTTCACACAGTGAACTTTGCATTCAGGAATGTTTTTTTAAAAAGTGCAGCGTAGAACGCGAGGGTCTCGAGATACGCTTTTGAGACATGATGCAATAACAACAATAATGGAAATAATAGAAATAGGCAAACAGCAGAATTGATATATATGAGTTTTGACATGGAATAAAAGAAAATAAGATGAAAATAAAATAATAGTGAGCTCTTCCTCCGCCATATTGCCATCAAATTAAACAGTTGTCATGCCAGCTTGCTACTGTAAACAGAAGCTTGCAACTCTTGCCCCGCCTTAAGCCGAGTTCAGACTGTACGATTTTAGCCCCGATTTTGGCTCGTGGACAGGTTTTGAGAAATCGCCGACAAATGCCCGAAATCACAGGCAAATTGGTGCTCGTTCACGCGAGTGACAATCACGCAGTGTGAATGAGCAAAGACGCGATATGAGAGAATTGCAGACGAGTCGCCGACACCTGTGAGATATTTGAAAAGCTAAATAACTGGACCTGTCGGCGATTCAAAATCCTGCTGTGTGAAAAGTGTTCTGACTGAAAACTACATCGGCGATGACTGACAGCCAATGAGAGAGCAAGATACAGAGCAGTGGGGAGTTCGGGGAGGAGTTATAGACCACAATATAGAATGAATTAGCATACACATAAACATTACAATTCTATCAAACAGAAACAAAGTACAAACATTTACTTGACCATCCGCAACAACAGCACATTGAAAAGTTATGTATTTACCTCCAACTCTCGTTGCAGAACACACAATCCTTGTTCCTTGCGTCTCCCCAACCATTTCCTCCTCCATATTCTTCTTTTCTTTTTTAAATAAATAAATAAATAAAGATGTGTATGGATAAATTATTTGTAATAAACACTGTAATATTCCACAAAAAAATATGAATCGTCTATTTTGATTTCATTGTGATTGTAAGTATTGAAATACACTAAAAGTGCACATTCACAAACTAAGTTAACATTGTAGCACACTCCTCTCCTTCTTCAACAGTGTTGGGTAAGTTACTCCAAAAAAGTAATCCACTACAAATTACTATATTAAAATTGTAATTTGTACACTTGTTAATGTTTATTTGTAAAAATTATTGTTGCAGTTTTTTTTATAGTATTTAATGATTATGAACCCACATTTACAAACCATACAATCGATGAAACTACAAAGCTGGCAGGTATGGTATGTATGATTACAAAATAAAGTCATTAAGATTGTTATTAATATTATTTTATAAAGTAACAGAATAAAAGTAGTTTTATCACGTGTTGAGCCATTTCTGTGACAGCTCCAGCTCTCCGACGAACAGTTATGGGCTACGTCAGTGTCTGAATTCACTCACTTCATGTCTTTCACTTTTTGCAGATATAGTGCACTCAAATGACATAGGCCTACACTATATAGGTATTAGTGAATCGGAGAACGAGTGAGTGGTTTCGGACACAGCTTAAACATTCCTTGCTGTGTGTACCATGTATGTGTGTGGTAGCTGAACTGTGTTTATGTTTGTATGTAACTGCATTAAAGACAGGAAAAAAATTGCTGAAAACATTTATAGAAACATTTGAAAACAGTATTGTTCAGAAGTTTCCTTTCCTCTCAACAAAAATCCAATCTAGCTTGTTTAGCTAAGGTTGAACCGCTCTCGTCTTGGCTGCGGCGGGTATCGCCCTCCATGCGTTCTCCGGTGATTCATAATGATACATCTGCACCAAAAGTGATTTCTTTTAGAAAAGCACTTTACCTAATATTTTTAATTTTTTATATTTTTTATTACGCAAGTAACGTTATTTTATTCACATCAGTAACTGTAATCAAATTACATACATTTAAAATG
The DNA here is from genome assembly GCF_024489055.1 of Chanodichthys erythropterus. Taxonomy (NCBI): domain Eukaryota; kingdom Metazoa; phylum Chordata; class Actinopteri; order Cypriniformes; family Xenocyprididae; genus Chanodichthys; species Chanodichthys erythropterus. The sequence continues at coordinate 19,785,976 of NC_090231.1, read as the reverse complement.
CGTTACGTTACTGCGTTATCAGGAAAAGTTACTTTGTAACGCTTTATACCCAACTCTGTTCTTCACCACAGTCTCATGCTGTCACAGTGAGCTGCATTACAATGTGAATTGCACTTGGCTGATTTAATCAAAGCAATTCCAGCAGAACATCTGAAGAATAATTGTGTCACAACACAACCTCTCCATCTGAATTTCCTGCTACTCACATGTCTGTCTGTTTGTGACTTCTGTCTTCTCTAAGATTAATATATCTTGCAACAGAAATCCAAATCCTGTTTTCTTTTTATTCATAGAGATAGTGTACACAAGTGTTTTTATCCACTTAGCAACATTTAATTTAATTCACAAGTTCGCCTTCCTATTCAGTCTGAATGGTTAACACACTTGATTTGCTGTCCTTGAAGGAGGCTCGAACCCGAGGCTCGGCTTGAGCTCCAAGTTAAACCCCTCTATAACAGCACTACATAGAGGAAGAATAAGGGAAATAGAGGAAGAGATGGGGAGGAGGAGGGATGCTGGAAGTATTGCACTGGGATGATGCAGTGACTGCTACTTGTATATGCTCGTAATGATGATTGACAGGAATGAATGTTTAGGCTCCTCCCGAACCAACATTTGGAACTACATAAAAAAAAACCTCCTTGCAGCTGACATTAGAAATCTCTCTCTCTCTCTCTCTCTCTCTGCACAAAGTGTCATGCCATTTTATTCTGTTTGAAGTTTGATGGAAAAGACTACCTGGGAAAGAGCCTCCAGCTGCATGAGTTTAGAAAGGAGCTTCTTTGAATTTACTTTGACGTTGGGTGAATTTCTCTAAAATATTTCTTAACAGCCTCTCTGTCCTTTTTGCTAAATTTGATACTGTCATCGTTGTTTTATATTACTTAGATTAACTTGTTTTATGGTGATAGTTTTGTTATTTCAAAAAAGAAAAATTTATACATGTGAATGAAAGCTATACCAGACAGAGGTAATCACACACTCTTTCTTTTTCTCTCTTATAATACTCTTAAAACTTCACTGATGCAGCCCGGGCTGTCGTTGCTAGTTCTAGACTCATGTTATTTGAATTAGTAACAGAGGCTTATATTGTGATTGTCAAAACATTTGGTAATAGCGTCTCTTGGACATGGCTACAACACACAATATTGTGACGTGTACTTTTCCAGAAGACAACTGAAGATTGTTATAGAGAATAACTCCCCATTTGGAGTGAACTTTGTGCTTTTTCATGCACAGCAACAGTGACATTACACAATAAATGAAGGACCCATTTAAAATTATTGATGATTTAAAAGGCACTTTTAAAGTAAAACTTTTAATTTGACATTATTTCTAAGTGTTTAAATGTGTTAAGAAACATAGTCAATAAAGTGTACTCTTTACACTTAAGTGGCATTTTACTTCATTAATATAGTATCTGCACTATTTTAATATAGTACTTTTAAGATTTGAAGTACATAGAGCACATTCAATGCAATTAAGCAAACCTGCTTTTCATCAGTGATATCTTGTTTCAAAAACATTTAATCATTAAGGCACCTTAATGATTAAATGTACACATCCTCCTGCCCTTTAGGTGCTTTGTGAATTTTTTTCATCTTTGCATCTGCCATTTTTTTTTCCTTTCCTCATCTGGTCTTTCTCTCCATACCTCTCTGAGAATGTCCCCTGCCCTCTCTTTCTTTCACTTTAATTCTCCTCCTTTTCCCTCCTCTCTCTTTCTCTCTGCAGTCTTATGTCCTCGCGTCGATACTACTTTGAGGTTTTGCACAAGCAAGATGACAGAGGTTCAGACCATGTGGAGGTTGGGGTGAGTACAGAGCCAGAGTTTGGAAAATGCTGGTAATTTACTGTAGACGTTGAAGTGTCCCCAATAAAACTTACTATATGATAGTGTGTAGAAATTGTATGTGCAGTAAACCTATTTTATTGATGTTGTTTTAGCCAGGACATTGTACTACCGTTTTGTATCCTTTCTTTTAATTAGACTGTCCACCAAAGTTTTTATGTTTAATTCAATGATTAAATTCTGCCCCCTTATGCTTCTAATCCTATTCTCTTTACCTCTCTTAGTTATAGTGCAACAGTGCCTGGCCCCTTTTTCAGTGGTACTGGTTCCAGAAGCATTATTTTTTAATTAGTTTTTCCCATAGGGATGCGTTATAAGCCATTAACCAGGCTACAAGGTGTTTCACAACACTACAAACTTTGATTTGAAGCAAAAAAAGTTTAGAAAAGTGGGAAAAAAAGAGAAAAAAAAAAAGGTACAAGACTGTGTACTTAACGGCTTTAGTGATGGAAACTGAAGACTTCAGATGCAAAAGCCTCTAAGTGCCATCTGAAATTTTTCTTCTAAAATGAGCATTTTTATCAAGCTTGTTTGTTTAGGTTCAGTAATTTCACTTTAATTGCAATAGGTCATTTTCATTGTCATTAAAGTGAAATAACTGAACATACACATAAGAGCTCGATAAAAATGCTAATTTTAGAAGACAATTTCAGATGGCACTCAGAGGCTTCAACTACAATCCCATGAAGAATCGTGGACAGCAAAATGATAAAAAATGGAGAAATACAAAACTACACATTTTTCTGTACAGCATCATGGGTAATGTAGTTTTTCACAAGAAAGTCCACTGATAAACACAAGTATTTTAAAAAAAAAATATGCTGAAATAATGTGGGCTGACGACTGATAATGAAATAGAAAACAAATAGATTCAAAATAGATTCAATCATTTTGTGTTCTTCCTGCTTGAGATGGGCAAACTTGAGTATGATTAAAACCCCCTAAATGGAAACATACAGTACTTTGTATAAAATGAATACATTTTTAATACATAATTTAATACATTTCCATCCAAGCCCCTTTGATAACTGGTGCTATCCATATAAATGTAAAACAATTATCCCATATAAATGTTATTATTTATGTTAGTTAACATTATTTAACATTATTTAATTTGTGTATTTTTTCCCATTTAATATTCCACACTACAGGGTAAAACAATTCAAATTGCTCACGGTTTGGTTTTATACCAGTTTTAGGGTCACGGTTTTGGTATGGTTTGGTATGTGCTGTGTTCAGGGGAAAAAAGGACTACTGTCAAATAAAAATAAAGAAAATAAGAACAAATAATTAAACTACAAGCAATATCTCAAATAAATACAATAGCGCAAAGATACAAATAAAATAAACAGTGCTTTTCAGGTTATTTAGGTATCAGTTACAGAAACTGAATAAAGGAATCAAATGTAAAATAACATTGAATATAATCTTCACTGTATAAATTAATAAAGATTAATCATTATTAAAGTTACAAAAGCTATTCAGTCAAGAGCAGAGAGTGATTTCCTTGTCTTTTGTTGTTTGATTAACATCTAGTTTATAGCTTGTGCACTATCAACACCTGGGTGAGTACGGCGTAAGTGGCTGGTCGTATTAGAACATAAGGTACTCCTCCTGAACAAATTTTACAAAGAGTGGCTGTTTTGTACACGTGGTTGTGCATTACTGTTGTAACGTATTGGGAAGACAGAATGCATATCCTAAACTAAATTCAGCTGCTTGGTTGCTTGGTGCTTGGCTCCCTCCTCTTCTAGATACAAACACCTACTGTATAATCCAGGTACACGTACATAGATTTTTCAGTCAAATGAGACATTTCTTATCTAAGCACACTGCACCACTTTTTTGAGGCTTTAGTCATCTCTAGACTACTGCAGTGTTCTTTTAGGCGGCCATCCTCTATGCGCAATTAAACAACTGTAAATAATTCAGAAGGCGTGTGTTATGTTTGGTCTTAAGTGAACCTGTCAGGGCATATATCAATCTTGCCAACTCCACCGGAACAGCTGAATCCTTTTTTACCATCAAAAAAGGCCTGTCTCTACTGACACAATTCTTAATGTGCTTACTTAACTGCCATTCTCTTTCTGTTGTTTCACAGGGTCACCTATATTTCTGTACTAGCTTAATTATGGCTAAAGAACAAAAGTGAATTCATAAATGTTTAATAAATCCTTCTCATCTCTGCATCTTTCAATGCTTCTTAGCAGCCTTATTTGTAAACTTAAATCATGACCTCTAGATCACTTTGTTGCTTTATGATGAAATCTTTTGATAAATTATTAATCAGAATGTAAAACTTTATCTAAAGTCAGCTGAACAAAAGGACAAACTATATAACTAAGTAATAATACAGGACAGTTAATTAAATTGAATTAGTTTGACCCTTTTATTCCACACATTTGACTGGACAGTCAGCACAGAGTACTGATAGTGGAGCTGTTAATTGGAAAGCAAGGATGTGTCATTGTCTATAGATTTTTCAATTCTGCTCAAAGTCTGTCAGCTGAATTGTTACATGCCTTTCCTTCTAGTCCTTTTAGATTTTTTTATTTTATCTTTAACTGACTATTAAAGCTATTATATACACACAACACTAATGTTACCATAAAAAGCTCACTCCTGCACAACTTTGTATCACTTATAAAGAACAGTTTTTTTTCTTTTCTTTTCCAAATCCGCACTGCACAACTTTCAGTGCCTGGAGGCTAAGAAGGCCCAAGATGACGCATCTGTGTTTCACTCCCTATTTAATGCTCACTGCAGAGAGCTGGAGAATAGGAGGTTCAAAGACATGAGAGGAGCCCAATGAATAAATGCATTGAACTTGGAGGTATTCTCAGCTAGAGAGTCAACAGGGACCAGACACAAAAAAGCAAAAACAGCTAATTATCTGTTGCAAACACAAAAATTCATTTATTAAACAAAGTGCAGTGGGCTAGCCTGTCGAGTTCACTGGAGATGCTTTAGATGTTCAGTGTTTTCAGGCTCATGCACTGCATCTTTAGGATTCCCCCCAATTTCAGCAATTAAATCAGAAAAGGTGGGCTAATCTCTGTGATGTGCATATGTGCTTAAACTTTTCATGGTTGCTCTTAGCGTTAACACCCTGAGTTATTCTGAGGCTGATTTACATTTTAACAAAATCCCCAGGCTTTGTAGGGACAAAGAGATCTAATAAAGCCAGTCTGATGTAGTCTGACCAGAAACTATCCTATATGACATTTGCAGTATAGGAGCTTTTATGGTTGGTGCTGCCAGTCAACAGTGAATGGGCTCAATTATATTTATCATCAAGACAAAGGAGAAATAAATCTGTAGCTGATGCAATATATGCAACATCATGCAAGCTGCATGTTGTTTTCTAGGGATTGCAATGCTTTGAGACTCTCTTTTACTGCCTGCAGTTAATTGTGTTCAGTATTTATTAACTTTTGTTAAAAGAGTTATTTCAGCCAAAAATTAAATTTCCCCTTATCGTTAAAAAAATAGTCCAAGTGACTACAGTGGTTCAACCTTTTTATTTTAAAGTTGAACCACTGTAGTCATGTTGACTATTTTAATGATGTCTTTACTACCTTTCTGGACCTCAAAAGGTGTGGTTCAGAAACCCTCAGATTTCATAAAAAAAAAATAAAAAAAAACTTAATTTGTGTTCTGAAGATGAACAAAGGTCTTAAGGATTTTGGGCGACATGAGGGTGAGTACTTAATGACAGAAATTTCATTTTTGGGTGAACTAACTTTTGTTAATAATAATACAAATTCATTTTTAGTTCATGTTAGCTCAAGTCCGTTAAATAATATTAAGAGCTTTAAATTTTAGTAATGTATTAGTACATGTTGAAATTAACATGAACTAAGAAAAATAAATGCTTTTGAAGTGAAAGTACTTATTAACTAAAGTAGTTAACTAATGTTAACAAATGGAACCTTATTTTTAAAGTGTTACCAATGAAAGATTTATATATATATATATATATATAGACAATGATAAAGGACAGTATGTGTTGGCTGCTTAGCTAGTCCTTGATCGGTGTGTAATACTGCTTAGGTGTGTATTTATCAGTGTGTGAAGGTGCATGATTATTTTCATGGATATACAGTATTTGTGTGTGTATGTGCGTATTTGTGTATTATGTCACTGGGGGCAAACAGGCATCTGTGGCTTCTCAGATCTGACATTGTGCTGTAACTGCACTCCATCGATTCCCAAAAGGCAAATCTGACCTTGAGAAACACAAGCTGTGCAGAACAACAGGGTGAATACTAAACACTGAAGAAAACTGATTCAGGTGTGTGGATGTTTATGTTGTGTTGTCCAAAACTAACCCTCATCAGGGTGTTAAAAGTAATGGTATGTCTATTACATGTTTGATTTTGGCACTTAACAGGATTGAGTCTTTCTCAAGATTCTTTGACTGTCAAATAAATCAGCGAGTTCATAAGTCAAATAATCTTTCTAAATGCTCATCTTTTGAGTGTGTGATTGTGACTAATTAGTATGCAAAGACTGTGAGTTTGATAGACACCGCTGCTCTGTTATACATTTTTTGGGCCTGAAACTATACTAACTATAAGCAATGTCGACATCAAACTGCTCCAAATTCAAATTAATTTCTGTCATATTTTCTTCTCTCTTTGTTCTATTTTTCTCCCTGTATCTCTTCCCCTTACTTTGTTCAACTGTACAGTCTGAAATGCTGAAAGCTGTTGTGTGGCATTGGTGTGTGAAAAAAAGAGTGTAAGTGTGTGATTCTGAACTTCAGTGTGATAAGAGTTTTTTGTTTTGCGATTGCTAAATGACCTCTTGTGTAAGAGTGGCCGAGAAGTGATGTTATAATTGTAGAGCCTCTTTAGAAGAATTGCTATGTGTCTGTATCCCATCTATTTTGAGAGCCAGTGTCGTCCCAGAGCATTGTGAGGGTGAAAGCAGAAAGACAGTGAGGGTGGAGGGGTATTCTCTAAAAATGAATTGCGTCTGCTTTGTATTCGTTGTCTGCATTGTTTAAGCTCTCGATTCACTAAAAGAATTATGCAAATAGGTAATGCCACAAATACAGCAAAAAGTCTGTGCTGAAAACAAATTTGGCCACATTTACACTGCTGGTCTTGATGCCCAATTCCAAGCCAAGGTAGACGTACTGACCCGAAAAAGCTTAGGCAGAAAAGAAAGTAAAAACTGCGAGATTTGCATTGGACGCAGAAGAAATGATAATACAAGCTTTGCTTTCCGCACCATCTTTAAAGGTCAGCAAAACATTGGTCTCTTAAGACGGAGAAAAAAAGAAGAGCCCTTGTTGCAGCCTGAGCATTAAAAAGAGTCGTGGTTGGTGTCCACCTGAGTTGACGTCATTCGCCACCACCCCTTTGTGGCAAGCAGGACGAGGCCGAGAGCCGTGATAAAGGGCCGAGGCCGGTGGCGTGATTGATGATGAGCGCCACCTGCGCACCGCATCAGTCTCGAGTTTCTCACGGAGGAACTCCGGGAGCATAAATGGAGTAGCGATGACAGTGAAGAACGAGAGAGGACCAGGCCTGGACTATTTTACGTTATGTTTTGTTTATGTGTGTGCGTCAGTCGTCTGTGAGGGGCTGCTGCTTTTACTTTTGTTTTGTGTTTATTTATTTTATATTTTATAAAGTTTGTGAAACGTTCACCGGTTCCCAATTTCTTCTTCCCTTAACAACATACCTCACATCTTTTTCAATGATGTACAACTCACATTGACGTGAATATCCTGTCTGTCCGCTTACATTGTAGACCCAAATGCACGTATTCGATTCATGCCAGATTTATTTCCACACATTAATGAGGCCTGAAACTGACTTGATAATATTGGAATCCATGTGCTTTTTTCCTGCTTACATGTTCTTGGGTCATATCCGATCTGTGCCACATGGGAGGAAAAAAACGGAATTGGGTCACTTGAGCCATGTAATGTAAATGCTGCCTTTGTATGGGACTATTTTAGACCTTGTTGTTTTATGGCAGTATTCTACCACAATCTGGCATACTTTATTGGAACTGCATTAACATCACAATATCACCAGCCAATATCCTGCTATCCAGGCACCATGAATCAGCATATGCCCAGTTAATCATTATTTGGCGAAGAACTGCTGCCAAAAAAAAAAAAAAAAATTCAAAATTGGGTCCCACATTATATTAGGTGGCCTTAATTACTATGTACTTACCTCAGAAAATAAGTACAATGTACTTTTTGTGTTTATGTTGTATTGCAAAACACTTTTGCTGCTATTGAGGTGGGATATGGGTAAGGTTAGGGACAGGTTTGGTGGTATGAGTAGGTTTAAGGGTGGGTTAAGGTGTAAGGGACAGAGTTATTATAAATGTAATTACAGAAAAAAATACAGAGGAAATTACATGCAGGTATTTTTTGTTTTAAATATAAGTACAATTTTAAAACATGTATGTGCACAATAAGTGCATTGTATCAAATTATTCATTTAAATATAAGTACATAGTAGTTAAGGCCACCTAATATAAAGTGGGACCCAAAATTGTAAAATATTTATGATATTCTTCTTATTCAAAACATTTATAGATTTTATTAATTGAATTTATTTTTTATTAAACTTGATTGCAGGTGGTTAGTGAATAATTAAATGCAGTTAATTATTTGCATTTTTAAAATGTTTTTATTTTAATAATATCATTTGGTTAAACTGGATTGCAGGTTGTTAGTGAATAATTTTATTAAAAACAATAAAATTATTTGATTTATTATTAGCCTATGGAAATATGGATTGCAGGTGGTTATTGATTAATTAAAATTGTAATTTTTAAATATTAAAAAATTATTCGTTCTATTTGTTTTATTATTAGCAGCTGGTTATCTAGGTTGCAGGTGGTTAGTTAATAATTAATTGTATGAACATTTTTCATTAGAAAAATTATTTATTTTATTATTAGCATCTGGTAAACTGAATCGCAGGTTGTTAGGTGGAATAAAGCACCCTGGAATAAGGCACTTGTTTTGTTCTGAAATCTGAAAAGGGATTTTTCTTCTTTACACCTCTTTGTCTGTCTCTTCTCTTGCAGTGGAGACCTTTCCTTCCTGGGCTGAAGTATGATGTCATTGACTCAGCTTATATCTCGTTGTACGCAGGTAAATCCTCCTTCCTTTTAGAAATTTTTTCATGCTAAAAATACATGCACACATTTCGGGGAAGATAAAACAGAAAATGGAATGAATTCTCAAGAGTAACATTTGCAAACTCTGCCTGTTGCAATCATATCTGAATATTGCAGTTAACATTCACAGCCTCTGAACATCACAGCTTCTGCTGTTTGTGTGAAAAGTAACATTGTACTTACATTTAAATGTAGGCAGTGGCAACTAGGTAATCACTAGAAAACACTTGCCCCTGAGCCTCTTGTGTTTGCTGTGACAGTCAGCATGTACGTTGTACTCCTTTGCATATCGTCTTATCAAGCATTACACATGTTCACTCGTTCCCCTTCAAATTACTGCCATTCATCAAGGGAACTGACTTTAATTTACACATGCTTTTAAGAGGAAGTAGAGACACAAAGTGAGAGAGGGAAGGGAAAAAATGAGACAAAGACAGCCCCCGTGGTCCTCCTTTGCTTCGTTTACATAATTATTTGAGACGAAAGCAATTTTTCGATTAAATCCTTACTGTACTTAACAAGCTGAGGGAGAGGGGGATGTGCATTAGCTTCCACACATCCATCCCACACATCTCACCGGAGAGTACGGAGCCTACTCCAGAGTGTTCTAATCATTAATCACGCAGACCACTCCCTCAAGGAAGACCGCACCGCATGTAAGGCAAACACTCTCTCTCTCTCTCTCTAGTCATGTCATATGGGAGATGCAGATGGAGCAAGATATCCTGGGTGATTTAGCTTTGACTGTCTTTCTGCTCTGTTAACAACAGATACAGTATATGGCAAGCTGTCAGCACCGGCCTCCCTTCCATTTGATTTGTTTTTTGTAATTATAATTGTACTTTTTTTCTTTTATTTCAGTTTTTAATTTTATTCTTATTACATTTACATCATAGTTATATTGATAATCAATACGTTCGTAGCCACTGCAAAAATAGTATGTTAAAGGGTTAGTTCACCCAAAAATGAAATTTTTGTCATTAATTAACCACCGTCATGTTGTTCCAAACCGATAAGACCTTTGTTCATGTTTGGAACACAAATTAAGATATTTTTGATTAAATACAAGGTTTTTTATCTACCATAGAAAGCAACGAAATTACCACATTCAAAGTCCAGAGAAGTAGTAAAGACATCATTAAAATAGTCAACGTGACTACAGTGGTTAAACCTTAATATTATAAAGCGACAAGAATATTTTTTGTGTGTGCAAAAAAAACCCACTTTATTCAACAATTTTTTCTTTACCCTGTAAGTCTCCTGCACAGTTAACGCAGTGCAGCACTTCCGTGTTTACGTCTGAACGCCGGCTCAGTATTGGCTGATGCTGTTCACATGAGCAGCACAACTGTGTTCTGAAGATGAATGAAGGTCTTATGGGATTGGAATGACTGATTACAGGTGATTACTTAATGACAGAAATTTCATTTTTGGGTGAACTAACACTTTAAAGGATCCATATTCTACACTTTCACAGGATTCGTAGTTCGTACAAGGTGCTTAAAGTGCTTAAAGTACTTAAATTTGACTTTAAGTCCTGGAAAACCCTTGAAAAGGTACTTGAAAAGTGCTTGAATTATTGAAAGAAAATATTTATGAAATTAGTGTTTATTTTTTTTTATAATAAAACACAAATACAATCTTTTCATACAAAATTAACACTACATCCTATCTATGATGGAGCATTGCTCATATATTTACAAGATTATGATACAGCTTTCATTCTTCAGGTCAATCATGTCCATAGAAAAAAAAAAAATAAGGAAAGCGATTTTTTTGTCATAGTATCCTTTCAATAGTTAAGAGGATTTCCCATAACTCGGACAGTGCTGGTCAATGGATTGATCTATTTAATGTGAAGAGATCAATCCCGGAGCCACTTTGCTTGTCAATAGTGCATTATAAGGTGTTGTTCAAAGTTAAAATAATTTCCTTGTTTACAACCTTGCTTTGTTCTAGAATAAATTAGCGTTTTTAATGAATCTACAAACTCACTCTTAAAGTTAGTCCCTTTCTCTTTCCTAACCTGCACTGAAGTCGTTGATAAATCCCCATCATTAACATACAGACCATTTCTGAATACCAAGTACGCCGACATTATAATATAAAATATTATATATTGAACAATAATAGCCAGCTTTGTATTTAATTTATATTATTAAATAAGTTGGAAGTTGTATTTTGGATACCTTATATCTGTAATTTGAGTAAAAAATCCTTATTTTAGTGCAAGCAAGTCATTAGATTGCAATATATAATAGTTATGTAATATAATTAGTTACAAATGAAATCCTTTTTCTTCTGTTATCACATCTTTTTATACACACTTTCTATTTGCTCTTCTATAGACTGAAAATTCCCATACTTAAAGATGCCACAGTCACTACATTGCTGCACTTGATTTGTACCATTTTGTTTTATTAGTATATTTTTATTTATCTATTTACCTTTTTTTTAGAGTTTTTTCCAGATCCAATACAGATAACTTTTCTTTTGAATATCTATATATTAATATCTAATATATCTATGTAAGTTTCTTTGCAAACTTTCCATTACACTTTGCCTTATTTACAAAGCAATCTGCAGTCAAATTCTCTGAACAAACATATTATCCTCTGACGCAATCCATTATGCCATTAAAAATAAAGGATCCACTTGTTCATGACGCTGGTAACCTTCTGAAATCGCTACAGAAATTAGTGAAATGAGCTGTTTAAACAGCACACATCAAAGTGAACATTCCTTTTCCCAGTTTTTGTTATTTTATGTTTATTATTTAAAAACAAGATCAAAGATGTGCAAATTACAAACAATAGGACAAATGCATTTACATTTATGCATTTAGCAGATGCTTTTATCCAAAGCGACTTATAAGAGCCAACAATATCTGTAATATGCAGTGCCAGGTTTATTAGAATAGGACACAATCTAGAAAAGGGGAGAAATGCAGAGACGAAATAGAAGAAGAAAGCTTGTTTGAGCTTATTTCTGTTTTATGTCCAATTAAATTTGCTTGTGATGTGTCTGTTCGATAATCAATAAAGCCATAAGGCCCGTAACTAAAGCTTTAACAGCATCAACGGACACATCAGTCAAAGCCTGCAGTCTTTCAGCCTATAATGGCACAACTCTGCTCCATCTCTTTGTTCTTCGTCTTCATCTTGTGTTACTGTAACCCTTTATTCTCTCTCTTTTCATCCCTCTGTTAGTGTTGTGTCCTTCAGCATTTCTACAGTGACAGACAGACTATAACTGACTGACTCATACTTGCCCAGTAACACATTTGCAGTAGATTGATAGGACTAATTAAAGTGTGTTTTCATCAGCAGCTAGCTGAGCAGACACTGTTGTGAGCTCTCATAACGTCAGTAGATAAGCCTTAATGAATGGAGGTCCCATATACGCACACCTGCATGCTTCAGTGCCCATAGTCTAATCTCTAAGGAATTGTCTTAAAGCGTGGGCAGTGTGTGTGAGCCTGGTTGCATCTCTTTAAGCCTTAGGGAAGTATCCACACAAAACAACCAATTCAGCCAGAAATTAGGTTCTAAAATCATTTCAAAATGTCATTTATTCCTGTGATGGCAAAGCTGAATTTTCAACATCATTACTCCAGTCTTCAGTGTCACATGATCTTTCAGAAATCATGCAAATATGCTGATTTGGGGATCAAGAAACATTTCTTATTATATTAAAAGTTGTGCTACTTTATATTTTTGTGAAACTGGGAACAATGTTTTTTGTCACTTTTGATCAATTTAATGTGTCCTTGCTGAATCAAATGATCAGATTCTGATTAAACAAAAATATCTGACCCCACAATTTTGAATGGAAGTTAATGCCCATTTGTCACAGAAAAATCATGGCAACACACCTTTTGAAAGTGTGGGACTACATTGAAAATCTAAGATTCAAAATCTAAGTTAAACCTCTAATGAAACCCTTAGTTCCCATTCAGTCGGTCACGTTCCACGTACGTCGGACAGACCGACGAATAGGAATCTCGCTAGAGGCCAATCTACTTCGAGTGTAACTAAACGAGCCAATGCACATTGGCATGCAATCATATGCATCAGCTGCTCGCCTCGCAGCGCGGGTATATAATGAGCAGCAGGTGCGTTGCATCTTCAGCTTTTCGCTTCGGAGCCGAACGGTGTTTGTTCCTGTTCTCTGCAAGCGAGTGTCTGCTAGAAGACGAGTCAAGCTTTTTGGTTGAACTTCTCTTTTTTTCCGAGTGCGGGCGAACAGCACAGCAGCGGGGTCGACGTCCTCTCTTTTTCTGTTTCGTTTGCCGTTTTTGAGCAAATAGCTGTTTGACAGCGTCAGAAGGCTGTTCTCACGGCCGGTACGGTGCGCTTTTGAGCGCTGAAAAGCCGTATTTACGGCTGGTAAGAGTGAGCGCCTTCAAAGAGAGAGAAAGCACATGACAGGCTGCACACAATCCCTGTCTGTGTTGCGGTGGCCGTTCCCCTGCGTGCTTCAGCACTTCTAAAAGAGTAAAGTCCCTGAAAGAGCTTACACAAGTAGATTCGCGTCTTTTTAAAGACGACATCCTACTTGTGTTTCTGGATGCGATCGTTCCTGTCCTCACTGACGGCCACGATCACCGTTTCGCATGTCTGGGCGCGTGCTGAAATGATGTTCGTGGGTGTTCATGTTTTCATATGAGAACATGATCACGTCGACACGCCGGTCGTGACTCTTCTTTCTCCGGGAAGCTTGAGTCCCCTCTGTTGTTGGCCAGCTGCCGCTTGTGTGTAAAAGCACAGCCGCGGCTCTGCCCGACACTCTGGGAGACCGCGGAGATCAGCGAGAGCAAACCTCTCGCTCCTCTGCATGTCGTGTGCCGTCGAGCTGCCGGGCTGCAGCGCGGGTTGTCACGGCAACCCAGCGCTCGCTCGGCGCTCTAGATGCGCGGTTCCCTTGCGTAATCTCCATTGTAGCGCCCTCTCTGGTGCACCAGAAGAGGTCTACTTTGCTGATATGGCTTGGGTGACATGAGGTTGAGGGGTTCCTTCGGGGAACCAACCCCCTAGGGCCCCTCCCTCTCTAGCGCATTGCAAGCTGTGCAGTTTCTGGATTGGATTGCTGGTCCTTTTCATAGGGGAACCTAGCATTTCATTCAGAGCTCCAGCTGAGGGACAGACGTCGATTGCAACATCGGAGAGAGTGCTGTTATGCTCTGGAAATGAGGGTGACGCTGCCCACTGTAATGGTGTGTGCTTATGCTGACTTAGATTCAGAGTTTACAGCCATGCTTTCCTGGGTCTTCCAGATGTGCATGGAAAGCTTGGCAGTATGGGGGTATATTGGTGCCATAAATATGGAATGCCAAAGGTGCCAATCTGCATAAGTTTTTCCTCTCTCACTACCCTCTTGGATGGGGTGGCTGTACACAGACCACACCCACCCTGCATGTGAGGCCAAGGCACTCTTTTTGCATGAGGGTAGTTCTGTGCTGGGGTTGAGCTGCGCTTGTTGAGTAACTGTGATCAAAGTCACGGCGCAGGCCCTCAGCCAGACGATGTCCACCTCCGTGGTCCAGAAGTGCCCCCTGGCTTTCCTTGTGAGGTGTGAGAGGTTGTCAAGCTAAATGCTTTCTCAATGCTCCCATCTTACGAGGTGGCCTTTCGGTGACACTGTCGAGGACTGAGCCCAGCGGTTCTCCTCAGTTAGTAGCGGATAGGGGAGCTTCCCATGACAAACCATTGAGTTCCTCTTGGGCCGCCCCTCAGTCTGCTCGTCGCCAAGGGTGTCGTCCCCTGCAAGAAACTCCGGCCCAGCAGGCTCTGCTGTATCCATTGCGGGGAGATGACACCTCCCGTCTCTGCAGCTGTTTAACTGGTTGGTGAGAATCACCCCTGAGACGGGCGACCCAGAGATGGGTGGGGCTGCTCTTCCACCCCTGGAGGAGGGCCAGGTGGTAAATCCTTTATTGGGTTTGTTTCTGTTCCGCCACTGACCCAAGAGGCAGCGGTACCCAAATTTTAAAGAGCAGTTCCTCCATTTCCAGGTCTGAAGAGGGTTTGGAGAGCAGTGGGAGGAGAAAAACCTCACCACTCTCATCCCCCTCTTCTGTCGCCAGCGGACAGCAGCGAGCAGCGGGCAGCCAAAGCCTCGACTGCTCCCTCTGTCCATCCGTGGAGCCAGGTAAGTGTTGCCTAGCACACTGTGACGCCGCTTCGGGCCGCCTCACAAAGAGAGCCCCCCGAGCCGCGTCCCTGTGTTCCACCTCGCTGCCCTGCTGCGGGTACACCGGTGGTCCCTTTGGTCCTGCTTGTACGGTCTCTGCGAGCCGGGTTAGCGCTCCCCAGTCCGTCTCGCTGGCTCCTTCGGACCATCAGGGTCGGCTTTGCGATTCAGTTCGCCCGGCTCCCCCCCCCCAAGTTCAGGGACGTCCTCTTCACTACAGTGAAAGATGCCGATGCCCCTGTCCTGCGTGCGGAGATCGCAGTCCTACTGGCGAAGGACGCGATAGAGCCGGTCCCTCCAGCCGATTTGAGGTCGGGGTTCTACAGCCCCTACTTCATTGTACCCAAGAAAAGCGGCGGGTTACGACCGATCTTGGACCTGCGAGTTTTGAGTTGGAGCCTCCACAAGCTACCATTCAAAATGCTCACGCAGAAACGCATTTTCGAGTGCATCCGTCCCCGAGATTGGTTTGCAGCGATTGACCTGAAGGACACGTACTTCCATGTTTCAATTCTTCCGCGACACAGGCCATTCCTGAGATTCGCGTTCGAAGGTCGAGCATATCAGTACAGAGTCCTACCCTTCGGGCTGGCCCTGTCTCCCCGCGTCTTCACGAAAGTCGTGGAGGGAGCCCTTGTTCCCATGAGTGAACAGGGTGTTCGCATTCTCAACTATCTCGACGACTGGCTCATTCTAGCACAGTCCCGGGATCAGTTGTGCAAACACAGGGATTTGGTGCTCAGACACCTCAGCCAGTTGGGGCTTCAGGTCAACTGGGAAAAGAGCAAACTCGCCCCGGTGCAGAGGATCTCTTTTCTCGGTATGGAGTTGGATTCGGTCGAGCAGATAGCACGCCTCACAGAGGAACGTGCTCGGTCAGTGTTGAACTGCCTGAATACATTCAATGGCAGGACAGCGGTCCCACTGAAGTTCTTTCAGAGGCTCCTGGGGCATATGGCGGCTGCTGCGGCTGTAACACCGCTCGGTCTGCTTCATATGAGACCGCTTCAGCACTGGCTTCACGGCCGAGTCCCGAGATGGGCGTGGCAGCGCGGCACATTCTGGGTGCCAATCACTCAGGAGTGCCGCCGAACCTTCAGTCCGTGGGCGGACCCCTTGTTTCTTCGGGCAGGAGTGCCCCTAGAACAGGTGTCCCGGCATGCTGTGGTGTTCACAGATGCTTCTGCCACCGGCTGGGGTGCCACGTAATACGGGCATGCAGTCTCAGGGGTTTGGACGGGACCCCATCTGCATTGGCACATCAATTGCCTCGAGTTGCTGGCAGTACGCCTTGCTCTGAGCCGCCTCAAAGGCCTGCTTCAGGGCAAGCATGTACTGGTCCGTATGGACAACACTGCGACCGTTGCGTACATCAACCGTCAAGGTGGTCTACGCTCCCGTCGCATGTCACAACTCGCCCGCCATCTCCTCCTGTGGAGTCGGAAGCATCTGAGGTCGCTTCGCGCCATTCATGTCTCCGGTGTGCTCAACCGTGTGGCCGACGAGCTATCACGAGCTGCGCTGCCAGGAGAGTGGCGACTCCACCCCCAGGTGGTTCAGCTGATCTGGAGAGAATTCTGAGAGGCTCAGGTAGACCTGTTTGCCTCACCAGAAACCTCCCACTACCAGTTGTTTTACTCTCTGACCGAGGGGACACTCGGGACCGATGCACTGGCTCACAGCTGGCCCCGGGGCCTGCGCAAATATGCGTTTCCCCCAGTGAGCCTACTTGCACAGACCCTGTGCAAAGTCAGGGAGGACGAGGAGCAGGTCTTGTTAGTTGCGCCTTACTGGCCCAACCGGACCTGGTTCCCAGAACTCTCACTCCTCGCGACAGCCCCTCCCTGGCCCATCCCTCTGAGGAAAGACCTTCTTTCTCAGAGACGGGGCACTCTTTGGCACCCGCGTCCAGACCTCTGGAAACTCCATGTCTGGTCCCTTGGACGGGATGCGGAGGTTCTAGGTGACTTACCCCCTGAGGTACTTAACACCATCACTTCGGCACGTGCACTGTCTACGAGACGTGCTTACGCCTCCAAAGTGGAACCTGTTCGTCGAGTGGTGCTCTTCTCGCCGGGAAGACCCCCGAAGATGCTCGATCAGAGTCGTGCTTTCCTTCTTGCAGTAGGGTTGGAGCGTAGGCTGTCCCCCCTCCACCCTCAAAGTCCATACTGCTGCTATATCCGCTTACCACGACCACTTAGATGGCAAATCTGTTGGTCAGCACGACCTGGTCATCAGGTTCCTTAGGGGGCGAGACGGTTAAATCCTTCTCGTCCCCTCTCCATACCCTCTTGGGACCTCACTCTGGTGCTGAGAGCACTTCAGATTGCTCCCTTTGAGCCTTTGCTGTCAGCAGACTTAAAGATTCTGTCTATGAAGACTTTGCTGCTGGTGGCATTGGCCTCCATCAAGAGGGTAGGGGACCTGCAGTCATTTTCGGTCGACAAATCGTGCCTGGAGTTCGGGCCGGGTGATAGCCACGTGGTACTAAGACCCCGGCCTGGCTATGTGCCCAAGGTTCCTACCACTCCCTTCAGGGACCAGGTGGTGAGCCTGCAAGCGCTGCCCTCGGAGGAGGCAGACCCAGCCCTGGCTTTACTCTGTCCAGTCCGCGCTTTGCGACTGTACATAGACAGAACCTAAAGCCTCAGGACCTCAGACCAGCTCTTGTCTGTTATGGAGGCCAGCAGAAGGGAAAGGCTGTCTCCAAGCAGGGGATGGCCCACTGGATAGTGGATGCCATCGCCCTGGCTTACCAAGCTCAGGGTGTGCCCTGCCCGCTCAGGTTGCATGCTCACTCCACGAGAGGTGTCGCATCCTCCTTGGCGCTGGCTCGTGGCGCCTCGCTGACAGACATTTGTAGAGCTGCGGGCTGGGCGACACCTAACACGTTCGCTAGATACTATAGCCTTCGTGTCGAGCCGGTCTCCTCCCATGTTCTCGCCACAGGTCAGAGGCACGGAGAGGCCCCGGCTTAGTGTCGGCTTGCTGCGCTACATGCGCTTCTTTTCTCCAGAGAGTCCCTACAAGGCAGACCCTGTCGAGTCCTCCAATATCCCTTCGGCAGCCGACGTGGCGGAGCGTCTGGCGCCAGGCCTATACTCCGTTGTATCCTTGAGAACCGGGTTTAGGCTGGGTTCCATATGTGTGACCCTACGGGGATCCCATATGGTTGGTTCCACGGTTGCTCCTAAACGAAGCCCGTGTCTTTCCCTCTGGGAGAACCTACCCTTCATCGGGTTGGAGTCACCCCAGCTCTTCCATATGTAGCACAGCCCTACAGGGTTAGTCCATATGTACTTCTCCACATAACTCCTTCGGGGAAGGATGTGGCTTCCGCAGCGTTCCTTTCCCAGCGAAGGGTACGCTTTCCCAGCGTTATCCAATAGTCTCACTGAATGGGTTTTGGGGAACAGCAGTGATCGACTCTCTCTGTGTTAGCCCTGTCCCACCATCCTCAGGCAAGGGGGTTCAGGTGGCTTACAACAGAGCGCTGGAAGGGGGCAGCTCCTGTGGCGCTTTGGTAGGGATTCCTATTCGTCGGTCTGTCCGACGTACGTCGAACGTGACCGACTGAATGGGAACGTCTCGGTTACAAAGGTAACCCTCGTTCCCTGAAGGAGGGAACGGAGATGTACGTCCCATCGCCACAGTCGCTGTACCCCGCTGAAGCTGCCGCCTATCCGGTTCGGCTCCTCAGCGAAAACCTGAAGATGCAACGCACCTGCTGCTCATTATATACCCGCGCTGCGAGGCGAGCAGCTGATGCATATGATTGCATGCCAATGTGCATTGGCTCGTTTAGTTACACTCGAAGTAGATTGGCCTCTCTAGCGAGATTCCTATTCGTCGGTCTGTCCGACGTACGTCTCCGTTCCCTCCTTCAGGGAACGAGGGTTACCTTTGTAACCGAGACGTTTTAAGTTGTTTAAGGAATTAAAACAAAGAAGCATTATGCAAAATGAATACTGAATATCTCAGATTCTGCATTCTATGTCACTATAATTTCTAGGTCTTTAATCAAATTATGACATTTGTGACATTGATAATGTGACAGATAGTCATGTTCTTGCTTACATTGAAACGCAAGGTGCTCTTTGGATTGTATTTTCAAATCATGTATTTTTAGTATTGGTATCACAGTTCTTTGTCATGAAATTCTAAAATACATGTTAATTTATAATTTCAACTTTTCACCCAAATAGTTATGCTGATAGTCATGCTTTAAACATATAATAAAAAATAAAAAAATGCAATAGCATCTACACCAGGAGTCTGAGTATAAAGTATGCTTCTTCACTTATTTTCCAGCCATAGTCCAGCAATGATGCTACCATTTCTATAATGGGAAACAAACAGCACAGAATGTTGAATGTTAGTCTGTTAGTGGATTTAAATTCAAATGCTATCTCCCACTGTCCTTATTCTCTCTCTTCTTTGTGTATCTGACAGATGAATCCAGTCTGAAGATGACCAGTGTTCGTCACATCCCACAGACACTGGCCAGTCACTCTCTCGCTCTACAGGTTAAGCAGCGAACAGAGACACATTCTGCAGACATGCTCAAACCAGACCCACGAGATTCCTTCTACAAGAGTGAGTAAAAATATTCACAGATTCACTATTGAGCTGTGAATCTCTCATTCACCTGATCAAACCGAGGCTCTAAATCGCTTAATAAAATAATCGATATACTGTATAAAATATCATTATACACTACACAGCAAAATCCCCAGAGTTAAATAAACTCTGCTCAGAGAACATATGGTCCCTCTCTACATAGTTAAAATGACACTGAAGCAGAGTTTGTTACAACCATGCCTGTCCCGGACTCCATTTCCCATGTTCCTCCTTGTTCATCACCTCTTTGCACTTCCCTCATCAGCTTCCCGCTTCTCCCTGGATTCCCTGCACCTGTTGTCATCGTCAGCACTCCCTTTAAGTTGGACTCACTCCTTGCATTCCCTGTCCGTTCTTGTTGTTAGTATTGTTTGAAAGCGTGTTTTGGTTGTTCTGTCTCCTTGTTTAATAAATACCCCGATTGCTGAAGTCCGTATATGCTTTGTCTCTACCGCAACCTACACCCTGTAACAGAGTTAAAGTTAATGAGATAATATGCTGTTTTTGGAGTTGTTTAATCAGATCTTGAGAGATTTAATGTATTTTATTTTCATTTGAGTTCATCAGGCTGTGGCTGGAAGTCAGTTGTGTTCTTGTGTTTCTCTTCAGTGATTCTGCTTGTTAACAGCAGGTGTTCATCACTAATGCTCAATCATCACTTAATTATTTCAGTAACTTCAACTGCTTTAGTATTACTTTAACACTATGTAGAGAGGGACCATATGTACTCTGAGTAGAGTTTATTTAACTCTGGGGATTTTGCTGTGTAATGTTTAAAAGTTTAGACTTTTTAATGTTTTTGAAAATCTCTTATGGTCATCAAGGATTTATTTGATCAGATTTATTTGTTTTCTATTTTTTTTATATATTTTAAAATATATTAAAAATAGAAAACAAATTGTTTTTGTTGATTTATTATATTTTAACATTTATTCCTGTGATGGCAAAGCTGAATTTTTAGCAGTCATTACTCCAGTCTTCATTGTCACATGATCCTTCAGAAATCATTTTTAATATGATGATTTGGTGCTCAAGAAACATTTCTTGTTAGTATTATCAATGTTTTTTTTTTTGTTTTTTTTTGTGCTGCTTAAAGTTGGTATGAAATGGAAATTGTAATCGTCTTTTCTTCCCTATGACATCTGAGCTTCTTTAATGAAAAAACGTAAGGGACTGGATTTTGTCTGTCGGAAATTGATTGGATTGGATGGATTGTTGTCATTTGCTATTGCTTCAGTCTCATGTGAGTGACCGGTTGCTAGATCAGAGAGGTTTTCGTCCCACCCTTGTGCCAGTGAACATCGTCAAAGAAGAGAAGAGTTGGGAGTGGGAGGGGGATTCGTTGATTAATAAACAGTTCAAAAGAACAGCATGTATTTGAAATAGATTTTTTTCTGAGATTATATATCTATCCACTATCCATATTTAATTTTATCTTGTCTTTACAGGCAATTTAAAGGTGCTAAAGAGGATGTTTTGTTTTGTACATTTTTGCAATATTACTTGAAACTGTCTTTACTAACTGATAAAAGACTATTTATTAGGTGCACTGAAAGGAATAATATTAATATACATCATCTGGGCACAAGGTAGGGCTTTAAAAACATCAGCCAATCGTTTACGCGATCATCGCGTAAACGATTGTCCCTGTAGCTTGTCAATCACTGCCATTACGTTCCTTGTGAGAGACGAGCACGGCTGCACGCCCCAGTAACTTTCCACACTCTACAGGCGCCGCATGCAATGTTTTTGTCAGGAGACAGGAGTAACAACTGCAGATTATGAGTTACCTGCAGTGAGTCCGACATAATGAATCCACTAACACGACACAGCGAATGCCGGTGGTAAAAACTCGTGTTCCAATACTCGTGCACATTCCCTCGAAATGAGCTGTGAAGGAGGGGGGTTGTTCTTACGCATGCGCTCATTTCAAAAACTCAGTAACAGTCTTTGGTTTCTCAGTCGACGAAAAGATCCTCTTTAGTACCTTTAAATGAGTGAGATAGTTTACATTAGAATTAAAATTTTCTGATAATTTACTCACCTCATGCCATCCAAGATGTTTATCTTTCTTTTTCCAAAAGAAATTATTCCAGATTCCAGGATTTTTCTCCATATGGTGGACTTCAACAGGGTTTAACGTGTTGTAGGTCCAAACTGCAGTTTCAGTGCAGCTTCAAAGGGCTCTACATGATCTCAGCCTTATCTAATTTTCTAAAAAAAAAAAAAAAATGTATATATATATATTTATACTTTTTAACCACAAATGGTCATCTTGCACTAGCTCTGCGATGCACCACATATTACGTAATCATGTTGGAAAGATCATGCATGACATGACGGAAGTACCATGGAAGGGAAAAAAACACATTTTCTCCTCTAACTTCAAAATTGTCCGAATTTTTTCCTCAAAAACCTTCATTTCTTTTCGACTGAAGAAAGAAAGACATAAACATCTTGGATGACATGGGCATGAGTAAATTATCAGGACATTTTAATTCTGAAGTGAACTAATCCTTTAATGTATCATTACAGGAAAAATAAAATAATAATAATTTCTTTTAAAAAAATGTACTGACCCCAAATTTTTGAATGGTAGCGGTAATGTATTTATATAACAGTGGAAATATTTTAAATGTAACAAAATTAGACAAAAATTTTAATTTTTCACCCAATAATTTTTTATGATAATTTTGTGAGAACTGACAGCTAATTTTGACAATTACAGTTCAATCCGCACTGAATAAAAAAAGCAGACTGTTAAATGTGTGTTTTTTTTTGTTTGTTTGTTTTTTTGCGCTGCATTTTAGCAATTGAATTGGTTGAACAAAACAAACAGCCATCTATCTGTATAGACAATGTGTACTGTGGCTTGCAGACGCACTAATGTTTAATTGCTTATGTGGAAGCTTTGCAGTGCATTGGTAGGTCCATATGGTAGTGTAGATACACTGTAGAATGTCAGCTTGTTAGGAGCAACACCATTGAATATGTGACAATCAGGACAGAGGTACATTTGGGTGGGTTTAAATGCACAAGCTAATAGTGATGAACGGAAGCCATTGGGTATATGTATAGAAACTAGCTGATTCTTTGTAATTCATTTTTAAATTAGGTAAATGGAAAAATGTTTGTGCTGAGCAGCTATTTGTAACAGCAATTTAAACTCATCAAAATGTGGGAATTGTCCCGTTTGATAACATATTTGTTGTCCTAGTTCCCATGATAGATCAGTCCAGGCTGGAGAATGTTCTGCCATCTTGTGTCTACTCTCCTACATATGTGGTGAAGGACTTCCCTATCGCACGCTATCAAGGCCTGCAGTTTGTAAGTAACATAGTCTCTATGTTGTCTATAGTCTATGTTGTTTTATTGGCAGTACAACTGACAGAATGTTTATGACTGGTTTTTAGCTGCTAGTTTAAGAGAAACTATTTATAATAATAATAATGAATTTATTAAAATAACCCCATTCATAAGTATGTGAACCATTGATTCTCAATACTGTGTGTGGTTACCTGATGATCCAAGACTGTTTTTTTTGTTTTGTGATGGTTGTTCATGACTCTCTTGTTTGTTCTGAGCAGTTAAACTGAGCTCTGTTCTTCAGAAAATTCCTCCAGGTCCTGCAGATTCATCAGTTTTCAAGCATTTTTGCATATTTGAATCCTTTCCAGCAGTGACTGTATGATTTTGAGATCTGTGTTTTCATACTGAGGACAATTGACGGACTCAAAAACAACTATTAAAAAAAGTTCAAACATTCACTGTGTAAATTTTAAAAATGGTGTAAATTTTAACCTTTTTTTACGGTGGCCGAGAGAGCTCAACGCGCTGCAAATGAGAAAACATCTTCATCAGTTTGACAACACATGCGCTGCAAACTCCACAACACTTACAAATAGTGAAACGCGCTGCAAATAAATAAAACATCTTCATCAGTTTGACAACACATGCGCTGCAAACTCCACAACACTTACAAAAAGAAAAACGCGCTGCAAATAAAGAAAACATCTTCATCAGTTTGACAACACACGCGCTGCAAACTCCACAACACTTACAAATAGTGAAACGCGCTGCAAATAAAGAAAACATCTTCATCAGTTTGACAACACACGCGCTGCAAACTCCACATGTTTTCTTTATTTGCAGCGCGTTTCACTATTTGTAAGTGTTGTGGAGTTTGCAGCGCATGTGTTGTCAAACTGATGAAGATGTTTTCTTTATTTGCAGCGCGTTTTTCTTTTTGTAAGTGTTGTGGAGTTTGCAGCGCGTGTGTTGTCAAACTGATGAAGATGTTTTCTTTATTTGCAGCGCGTTTTTCTTTTTGTAAGTGTTGTGGAGTTTGCAGCGCATGTGTTGTCAAACTGATGAAGATGTTTTCTTTATTTGCAGCGCGTTTTTCTTTTTGTAAGTGTTGTGGAGTTTGCAGCGCGTGTGTTGTCAAACTGATGAAGATGTTTTCTTTATTTGCAGCGCGTTTTTCTTTTTGTAAGTGTTGTGGAGTTTGCAGCATATGTGTTGTCAAACTGATGAAGATGTTTTCTTTATTTGCAGCACGTTTCACTATTTGTAAGTGTTGTGGAGTTTGCAGCGCGTGTGTTGTCAAACTGATGAAGATGTTTTCTTTATTTGCAGCGCGTTGAGCTCTCTCGGCCACCGTATTTTTTCCACTATAAAGAATGGAATGGAAAGGTTCCATGAATGTTAAAGGATCTTTGTGGTACCATAATTCCAACAAAGAACCTTTATTTTGAAGAGTGTGCCACTCCTAGTTTGTGTAAATAAGCAGCTTTGTCATTACCGCCACAAATATATTGACTAGGACAGCTGTCCTCCTGACATGGTTGAGAACCACTGATGTAGTGGTACTTGACCTAATCTCTTTTAAGAGATTTCTGAGCTTAGAGCAAACAGTGCCCTCTTTTGGCCATGACTGTTCAACACAGAGGTGGTGCATCTGTTAAACCTCATGCTATCCAAGTACAGTCACCATTTTTAATTCTTATGATTGTCTTATTTGATACACTTTGGCATAATATATTTTGGAAATGCATTTACCAAGTATCTCTACCAATTTTCTCTTATTCCTGTGTGTGCTCAACCAGGTCTACCTTTCCTATGTATATCCCAATGACTTCACCAGACTTACTCATATGGAGAAAAAGAACAAATGCTTCTATCGAGAGTCCCCTGTCTACTTAGAAAAGTATGAATCCCAATTGATCATGACAAGAAATTAGCCAATCAGTCAATAACTAAATATGTAAATAAAAAGGTAAACATGGCCCTGCCATTCTTTTAAATTGTCATATAGATTTGGCTTCTATAAGTACATGAAGATGGATGAGGAGGAGGATGACCAGCCTGTTTTCTTCCCCAAACCTGATGGTCTGTGTTCAGCTGGGATCTTAATAACAGATAAGAATTCAGCAGCTGTTTACTCTCTTTAAAATCTCACCATGACATCTGTAATGAGCCAAGAGACATATGTGTTCCCAAGGTTCAAAATTAACACAGGCCAGACGCCAAATGTGAGTAGAAATGGGCTATGAAGAGTAAATAAAACAGCTGGTCACCAGCTTTATTAGGATCATTACAAGGTTTATGTTGCACTATTAGAAAGATACCATTTGATTGTCACTGATACAAAGGCATTAAAATATTGACAATATTATGGCACAATATCAGATTTTTACTACACAAATATCATGCCCCAAAAAATTGTGGTAACAATATTATAATAGCTATAGAATCTTGAAAAAAAAAAAAAAAAGCTATCAGTCACATTAATCGTTACCTTTATTTCATGATTCAATGTTTTGGCCAATGAATCGCACTCAAAATATGAGTGTAGGAGTTCGTAACCATAACTGTAAAAGAACAAAAGAGTTCATAAAGCACTTGAGTGTTGAACACCCCATCTTTTTTATGGAATCTAAAAACTCCCTCACTGGCGATCAGATTTTTTGGGGGGTGCTTTTCTGACATGATTTTATGCGGCAGTAGCTACACAATGCAGCGTTGTTTCTTTTTTCCCCCCATGTTATGACAGGTGGCAACCAGCGTTAAGGTGTAGTACCGCCACCTACTACACTGTCAAACAGACACTGGTACTGGGTTATTTAAGATAGTATCGTTTGCATAGTATTAACATAATAACAACATTTCATTCTTTTTAAATATTATGCTTACCGTCAATACCGGCATTTTGCAATACCCTTAGTTCAAAGTTCCTGCATTAAGCCACTAAAAAAAAAAATCACAATGTGCCTTTTTATGCTGGTGCAGTTTCCGTAATGACTGGTTCATCTCATAGGCTATAATTCCTCAAGTGCATTGTGTGTCAAAATTTACCACAAAATTTGGACAGCTGCAACATGTATTATTGGAAGGCCTGAAAATGAAAATGATTAGTCATAGATTTCTATCAACACCGCAACACATGCCACTGACTCTTTAATCATATCATTAAGCAATTCTCATTTGTCATTATATGAATTATTTAAAGGGCTTTAGTTTGATGGGGTTCGTCTCTTCTGACAGATTTCCTGGAGGAGGAAGAGGGTGTCGACCCAGAGGAGACTATCAATTCCAGCAACCAGCTAGTCAGGAGGACCAGTCCACCCTATCAGATGTCAAGGATTACAGCCTCCTCAAAGCCTGATAGATTAGACAGGGATTCAAAGAGCTATGTCTTACAGCAAGTGAGCCAATACAATCAGTTAAAAGAGCAAGAAAGGAGTAAAAGAACTAAAGGGGAAAGGTTTTATAAACACTCTCTGGTGGTGGATGATAAAATGACAGAAATAAGGCAAAGACAGGCAAAGGGTAGTGCAGGTGCATTAGAGTCTCAAAGTGAGTCTCTAAATGAACAGACGGGAGCGAGCGAGGAGCACAGAGACACCCAAACATCTGCACTGGTTCAGAGAGGGCGTTCTTTAACATGGCAACTTCCTGTCACTGATCTGCCAAACAAGAGTAAACTTACAGAAACTGCTAGTCCACCTGTGAAGGGAAGTTCCCCCTATAAGCTTCCTCAAAAGTCATCTCTCTATGTTTTGGCTAACAGGATTTTAGGTAGTGCAGGCAAGCCTGTGGTTGGGACCACTGTGGAGAAAGAGACTAATATCAACAAAATTTACATCACTAGACCCCGTCCTCCAGTAAGCAGACCAAAGCCTCCTGTGGAAATGTTTCCTGGTGTCTTCCTTTATCAATCTAGAAAGACCAGGAGGCTTGTGGATTTAAGTTCAAAATGGAGGTCCTTAAAAACACAAGCAGCTGCTTCTCTCCCATGGCTGAACTTCTCCTTAATGGGGCATAAGACTTCCACCCAATCTGCCCTGTTAAAGCACAGCCATTCTTCCTTGCCTACAGAGCCTGGGCCCCATAATGAGGTCGACCCTACCGCCTTCATATCAGATTCAGACAGCTTGCCCCCATCAAGCTTGGAAAAGAGAGGCCACCCTGGGCTAAACTCGTCTGAGAACAGCCGGCCTCCGGTGGTGCAGCCAACAAAGATCTCGGAAATGCCGGGGGGATCGGACATGGCTCCTCAGAGCAGGGGTCTTGAAGAAGGAGAGATGTCCGAGTACAGTTATGAGGAGGCCGAAGTGAGGCCACTTTTGACAGAGGAGGCCATCAACTGGCAGCGCACCTTCAGCGTGAACCCTGTGGACTTTGAGCTGCTGAGGTCAGACTGGAATGACCTGAGGTGTAACGTCTCGGGAAATCTGCAGCTCGCAGAGAGCGAGGTCATTGATGTGATCTCACAGTACATGGAGAGGCTGAACGAGCGGAATGGAGGGTGAGCGTGTATGGGTGCTAAACCATGATGTTAAAATGCAAATGAAGATACTTAAAGGATAGTTGACACACACTGTGACACAACTGTCGTTATTTACCTGCCCTCATGTTGATCTAAACCCGTATGATTTTCTTTCTTCTACAAAATTTTGAAGAATGTACAGGTTGATTCTTTGTCCATTTTACAAATAATCGCCTGGACCTTTCAAAATAAAAGTGCATAAAACATATTTTTACCCTTACTATTTATTTTATTTTTCTTTCTTCCTTTTTTTTTTTTTTTTAATTGGTTTTGGTAATCACCTACCACCTATTGATTAAGCTCAGCTGGTAACAATTTGTAATTTTGCCTATAAAAGAGTGTTGTTGCTGTTTGTTCCTTGAGTACTGAAGAAAGCATGAGCTGAAATGTCTGCTTTTTGGTCTGTTTTTAAGACACTTTTCACTTTTTTTGGTGCTTTTTTCACTTTGCAATATGTTAAATTAAAGAAATATTTTTGATAGACCCTTGCTTTATTCTAATTGTATGTTTTTCATTGTGCAGACAATTTTTACTATTTGGCTGATACATTTTTGTTTTGTGCACCTGAGAACGGACTGGTTATTTTTTTTCTTCTTGAGCACATACAATATCTTTTTTGATGAATAAAATGTATTTACAAAATAAATTATGACTATTTTAGGTGTAGAAAACTTTACTACCAAATATGGACCACAGTGAAAGAAAAATAAAGAAAGAAAGAAAAAATATGACCATTTTAAATAGATGTGTGGACTCTTCCTGCTGAGCCTGCAGCTCAAGTGTACTCTCTTGCTGTTAAGCACTCTCTCAACGGGTCACTTTATGCAACTTTATTAAATAACAAATGAGAAAGCTTTATTACTCCTGACACAACTAGATTAAACATGATGTGTGGTGTTACAGTAAATGCTTCTATTTTGCAGGTACATATTCCTCATGGTCTCATTCAAGTTCATTCTATTTACAGTACCTCTCTCTCTTTCTTCTTTTTGCCTCTCTATCAGGATCTACACTCTGGTCCGAATTGTAAATGTAGAGAAGCGGAGAGATTCAGCCAGGGGCAACCGTTATTTGGTGGAACTATTGTTGATGGAGGGAGGAAAAAGAGTGGTGCGCCTGTCTGACTACATCTATCTTCTATTGCACCGCAGTCGACTTGAGGAGGGAATTGAAAGCAGAGAAGGAACTATGCCCTCGTCCCATCATACACCCTCCAAACCCCCCCTGCCCAGTGGCTCCAGTACCCAAACACACAACACCACACTCTGGAGCACCAGCTGGGCCAAACCCCTGCTCTGCCAGCCAGCCATGTTAGAATGGAGACATGATGTGATGATACACTTTGTTGTACCAGGTATTTATAACGAATACAAATTGCTATTTATACGCGTACAGTACAGTACAGACTTTGTAAACGTTAATGATTATTTAAATTATAGCCATAATCTGACACACTACTTTTCAAAAGTTTATGCTTGGTGAGATTTTTTTTTTAAAGTAATTAATACTTTTATTGAGCAAGGACATATTAAATTGAACAATAATGACAATTAAAGGTGCCCTAGAACCAGTTTTTAACAAGATGTAATATAAGTCCTAGGTGTCCCCTGAATATGTCTGTGAAGTTTCAGCTCAAAATACCCCATAGATTTTTTTTAATCAATTTTTTTAACTGCCTATTTTGGGGCATCATTAACTATTCACCGATTCAGGCTGCAGCCCCTTTAAATCGTGCGCTCCCTTCCCCCCGAGCTCTGGACTATAATACAGTGCATTTACAAAGTTCACACAGCTAATATAAAAATGGATCTTTACAAGATGTTCGTTATGCATACTGCATGTATGCGTCAGATCATGTGAGTATAGTATTTATTTGGATGTTTACATTTGATTCTGAATGAGTTTGATAGTGCTCCGTGGCTAACGGGGCTAATGCTACACTGTTGGAGAGATTTATAAAGAATGAAGTTGTGTTTGTGCATTATACAGACTGCAAGTTTTTTAAAAATGAAAATAGCGACGGTTCTCTTGTCTCCGTGAATACAGTAAGGAACTATGGTAACTTTAACCACATTTAACAGGACATTAGCAAAATGCTAATGAAACATTTAGAAAGACAATTCACAAATATCACTAAAAATATCATGTTATCATGGATCATGTCAGTTATTATCGCTCCATCTGCCATTTTTCGCTATTGTTCTAGTCTGATGATTCAGCTGTGCACAGATCCAGACATTAATACTGGCTGCCCTTGTCTAATGCCTCGATCATGGGCTGGCATATGCAAATATCGGGGTCATACATATTAATGATCCTGACTGTTACGTAACAGTCGGTGTTATGTTGAGATTCGCCTGTTTTTTGGAGGTCTTTTAAACAAATGAGATTTACATAAGAAGGAGGAAGCAATGGAGTTTGAGACTCACTGTATGTCATTTCCATGTACTGAACTCTTGTTATTCAACTACGCCAAGGTAAATTCAATTTTTGATTCTAGGGCACCTTTAAGTTTTTTTTTGTGAATTTTCTGTTCATCAAAGTGTCCTGAAAAACATGTATCATGGTTTCAACAAAAATATTAATGAGCAAAACTGTATTCAACATTGAAAATAATAAGAACTGTTTCTAGAGCACCAAATCAGCATATTAGAATGAATTCTGAATGATCATGTGACACTGAAGACTGGATTAATGATACTAAAAATTCATTTTAAATTGTGATAATATTTCACAATATTCATGTTTTTACCCTATTTCTGAATGCATAAATGCAGCCTTGTATAAAAGACTTTCACAAATATTAATAAATCTTACGGTTTCTTAGCCACTCATCTGAGTTGTCTTCTGTGACAGTAAAGAATCAAGCTCGCTGGGTGCAGCAGTTTATCTCAGATATGGAGCTCCTGCACCGTGAGACCAAGGATGAGAATTTCAGTGTGATCATCGTAGACTTCCAGAGCGATGACATGGATGTGGAGCAGGCATTGAGGAAGAGCACTGTGCCCAGGTGAATACTGAGTTCTTCGTTCCACATTTAGCAAAGCACCTGAAGAGCAGAGACCCTGCATATGTCATGCGAGTCCTGTTGTTGGGCACACAAACTGTTTGTACTTGAGAAAACAAGGCTCTGTGTGTGTAGGTATGAGTATCTGAGACGTGAAGGGAACTTTGAGAGATCGTCTGGCTTACAGATGGGTGTGGACAACATAGAGGTGAGAAGAAAAAGATTTAGCATTTACATATTTGTGAGTCAATAGCTATTATAAAAAGGATGGTCAATGTTTCAATATGATTTTTATGATTATTATGGTGCTCCTAAAAAATGTAATTTCATTGCCTTTTAATGGAAAGTGATGCATTTTTTATAACTCTTTCGGATTTAAATCTTTAATTCTTTAATTCTAGAAAGTATTTATTAGTGTCCCAAAGTGGTGTTTTTAAGTGTTTGCTAAACTTTGTAACATAATTTGCAATAGTAGTGTAGTCTACACTGAAAAAAGATTGTGTAGGATTTACTTGAAACAACTTTCTCTCAGAATTGGCTAGTAAATTTTACAAAAAAAATATAAAGAAATGGCAAGTAACACACTGAATTAAGTGTTGAAATAGGTTGAAAGGTAATTTTCTTGTAAAACAAACTACAGTAATCTTTGATATATTTATTTATTTATTTAATTTAATCTTTGAAGAATAATTTTGGTTACAAATTATTTACATTAGTTACATTGTACTTACTCAAATAAGTACTGACTATTATTAATTAACTACATGTACTTACTATATAGTTACTTAATTATGCATAATTACTATAGTAAGTACGTGTAGTAACATGTAACTACGTCACCTTAAAATAAAGTGTTGCCATAATTATTTACACTTTACATTATGGAGAAATGTGAGGTTTTTGGTTTGTATTTGTCCATAAATATATTAGAAAATATAATTTTCTTTATATATATTTTTTAAATTGTTCAGAAATTGAAAAGTAATTCAAAACATAAATGTAATTATACATATGTAACATATTTACACATTTTCTCCAAGCATTTTACTTGTTGCTCACTACCCCCAACACTGGTGATGGTATAAAATGTAATTTCCAGGACAGTCACAGCATAGTGTTCCTGTGTGACCTGCACATCCACTTCCCAAACAATATCCTGGAGACCATTAGGAAACACTGTGTGGAAGGCAGACTGGCTTTTGCACCCATCGTCATGAGACTGGACTGTGGGAGCTCACCTCTGGAGCCGGATGGTAAGACATATACACAGACACATTTAGAGACAGCTGCTAAACACATACAAAACACATTTGCTTAAACACCAGTTGTGCATAATGTGTCTGATTCTATTTCTTGCAAATCCTGTTTGTATTTAAATGGAGTCATATTCCTCTGCTTTAGACATAATACCAGTTTATTTTTTTTAGCAATTTAATGCACTTTGGGGAATAAATGTATACCTTATTTTTATTTTTATTTTTTTTTACAAAAACATAAAAACATTAGAGTGTGTGTGTGTGTGTGTGTGTGTGTGTGTGTGTGTGTGTGTGTGTGTGTGTGTGTGTGTGTGTGTGTGTGTGTGTGTGTGTGTGTGTGTGTGTGTGTGAAACATTTATAGCAAATTTATATATGACCCTGTTATTCACTTGTTTTGATGTTCTTGAAGAATTTTCACCCCAAATATTTGATAACTATGAAAATCTCCACAATTAATTCATTAATGAATTGTGTTTTACCACAAGCAGGATTGATATGTGATATTAAAAGCTGATTGTTTGAAATGTTACATCCAATAATTCATATTCAGTCTTATAATTGGTTATTATACAGAGAGAGGCTAATTTAATTTATTCTCTCATTTGCTTTTGTCAGACATATTTTTGCCAAAAACAAATGATGTTACTCAATTTGAATATTCATTCTGATTTGTCATACATCAGGCTGTCCGCCTCCTCTGGCATTTTTTTAATGATTTCTCTCACATAGGGCACCGCACATGAATGCATTTTCAAATGAAATCACTTTATACAATATATGCATCTAGGTTATGTACATTGGTATAAAATACATATTTTTGATAAATTTGTTTAGAATACATTTTAAGAGACTGAGGGAATGCCAATGTCAGTGTACATTTATCTTATGTCTTCAATTTTTGCACACAGGCTTTTGGGAAGTGAATGGCTTTGGCTTGTTTGGTATTTATAAATCTGATTTCGATAAAATTGGTGGGATGAACACAGAGGAGTTTAAAGACCGCTGGGGAGGAGAAGACTGGGAGCTGCTGGACAGGTAACTGCATTCATTCTATTGGGAATACCAATTTGGTAACACTGTACAATAGTGTCCCATTTCTTAACATTAGCTAATGCATTAACTAACATAAACAATGAGCAATACATTTGTTTCAGTATTTTTAAATCTTTGTCAACGTTAGTTTATAAAAATTAAAAAAATACAGCTGTTCATTATTAGTTCATCTTAACTCCATCTTAACATCTTAAGTCCATACAGTTAAACTTTGTGATATTTTTTAACCTTTTTGAACATAGAGACTGCATCTCTGTACTCTTCTTTTTGAATAAACTTCAGAATAAATGAATAGATATAAAAGTATTGGGAGCAAAACCTAGTAACCTCTCTTCTTTGTTAAAAGGTTTGGCTTAATTAAGATTCAGAGAATATGAAATTTAATATCAAATCAGTCTTGTTACACTTTATTTCAAGTTGTCCTTGTTACGGTGTTATACATTTAAGTACTAAGTAATATCAATGAACTACATGTATTTTAGGGTTAGGATTAGGGCTTATTTTAGGGTTAGTTGCATGTAATTATGCATAATTTATAGCAATATGTAACGTAATAAGGACATTGTAAAATAAAGTGTTACCAACATTCTCAGTTCTAGTGTTGGTGTAATTACTGTTTTTTGCATCTCTTCCTCCATCACATCTGTGCCCTTCTCTCAGGGTTCTGCAAAATGGACTAGAAGTAGAAAGACTGCGACTAAGGAACTTTTACCACTATTTCCACTCCAAGCGGGGCATGTGGAATGTTCCTATTAAAAGACAATCTCAAGGATAAGAGAAGAGCACTGAGGACCCTGCTGTTGTTTCTGGCTGGCTGTGTGTGTGTGTGTGTGTGTGTGTGTGGTGGTAATTTCTGCCCCAGATGATGCTCTTACACTGGAACATGGGCCTACCGCACTGTGTTTGACGTGAGCGCTGGACTTTGATATTTGGACTTGGACATTTTACTTAAGGGCTTTGCCAAAGTTCATTTAACTTTTAATTGATGGGTAAAATCTGAATCTCTGAGGTCACCAGGAGCTAACAGTGGATAATTGAAGGCAATTGCACATGGGACATTTTTAAATGCTTATTTGCCAATCTTAAAATTTAGAGAAATATGAAGAGAGGGCGTTGTCCAGTATTCTGCAGTTTGTCTCTTTATTTCAAACTTACTGAGTAGTTTAAAATAGTGGGGGTTTACTCAAAGTGCTTATAATAGAAGTGTAAAATATAGAGTACTAGATCTATACAGTAATCCAGACAAGTTTTGATGAAGGGATAATTTCTGTGAAATTGTTTGTAGAGGATTTAGGTATGTACATTTTCCTTGTTAAAATTTCTTATTTTGAAGAATAAATAAAGTTAATTAAAATGAGTTTTGTTCAGATATTATTTCAGCATAGTCCAACTAACCACCACATGAGGGCATACACGTGCATCTAACAGATGCAGGAATATTTAAGGCATCTTTTTATTATTAGTATACAATTTTCTGGCTTATACTTGATTTGATTGCTGCTGTGTCTATTAAGTCGATACTAATCAGGGTCAGTTTGTTCCCCAATACAGGTTATGGCATTTATAATTTCTTTTTATATATATATATATTTTTTTTTTTATGTTTTTAAGAAAATCATTAACCTAATCAAATTGAAAATATATAGAATTGCTGTAGAATGTTTATATTGGATAAAAAAAAATAATAATAATAAAAAAAAACGGTGCAAAGGCCAAAACTGAATTTTAGAAATGACCGAACATTCTTGTCCCAGTTAGAACCATTATAACCATCCTCACTGCATGTGTCTGATTGGCTGAGAGAAAGCTGTCCGCTGATTGGACGGAACTTTTCGCTGTTAAAAGTTTCTGTCTGAGCAGCAGGGTTCATATGGCACTCGGTTACCCATGAGTGCAGACTTCTTAAACCAATAACTGTGCTCAGCTATGGATGTGCGTTAACTTAATACAAAGATTTTGCCTTTGCGCTGCATTTTTACTAACCAGGGAAGGACTCCACCTCCTGTTAAGTTCTATAAATTGAAAAAAGTGGAATAAATCAATCACTCCACTTAAAAAAAAAAAATAGAAAGATATGGCAGCATTGAGCAGTTCTACTATGAAGACATTGGAGGATTTGACTCTGGACTCTGGATATGGAGCCGGTGACTCTTACAGATCCCTCAGCCTGTCCTCCTCCAAGTCCAACTCACAGGCGCTCATCAGTTCTCCACAGCGGGGAAACTGGTGGAGCTACACGGGCTCCATGAACAGCAGGAACAACAGCTGGGACACAGTGAACACGGTGCTTCCTGAAGACCCAGAAGACATCTTCTCCAAATGTCCGAGGTTACCAGAGTTAGAGGAGTTCCCTTGGACAGATGAAGAGATCGATGTCGTGCTGCGTAAAGTTTCTGGAGAGGGACTGTCTTTTACTCCAGAGAGCGTCAGGAGTCTGTCAGTGCTTATGCGTAGAGCTTTATTGCGGATCTCCAGAGAGGCGCAGCGGCTGAGTGTTGTGCACTGCAGGTGCACGCGGTTCGAGGTGCAGAGCGCGATGAGACTGATCATGAGCTGGGCGCTGGCGGAAAGCTGCGTCTCGGCCGCGGTCAAAGCCATCTCGTTGTACAGCATGAGCGCTGGAGAGGTTCTGCGCAAAAGCAAGTCCTCCCGCTGCACACTGAGTTTGTCTGTCGGACGTTTTTTCCGATGGATGGTGGACACTCGCATCTCAGTGCGCATTCATGAGTACGCGGTCATCTGTTTAACGGCGTGCATCGAAAATCTAGTGGAGGAAATTGGGCTTCGTGTGCTGCTGGCGGCGCGGAGGGGAACCAACACCTCCCCAGTGACGGCTGATGCGCTGGAGGCTGCCGTCAGCAATGACGCGGATATATTTGGTCTAGTGCAAAACTACGAACATCTCATCTGCGGGAAGAACGCCAATGGTAAGACACAAATGAATCCAATAACCTATAAAAGTAGTTAACCCTTTACAGTTGTAAAGTAGTATTTTTGAGCACTGGTTACCCTGGGAATTTTCAAAGGTTGTTATATTTATGGAGACTTTCACGTTTTATCCTACACAGCATCAATTATAATGTCGTGAAATGAATTTTGAGTTTTAATAAAAAGTGGCTAAATAAGGACTTACTACCACCATAATATGAATTTATGCACTTGGCAACCATTGCAATTCAAAACAAAGAGTTCCTTCAAAATTCATAGAAGTTTGAATGTGAGTAATTTGTTAGTTAACCGCTTATAGAGCACTTTTAATTTATTATTCTGTTAAAATTATGTCCAAAGTGCATGCTATTACCTAAGTGTTAACAATATATCCATAATAATGAGCACTAATTTGTAAGAGTGGCTCTGCAAATAATTACATTTTGTAACGTAACATGAGCTCTGTAATGTAAAGTGTAGCAAAGTATTCGTTATTTTGTTTGCATGTGTTATTTGATTCTGATCTTTGAAAAATGTATTGTTTTATTAGATTCTGAGTCTTTGAGAGGCACCTTGATCTTGGTCTCATTGAAAATACTAATTATCTTTTCTACTTTCATCTGGTCTCAAAGGGGGATGTTCACAGCTCTGCATAATTATGTGTAAACAAATGTCAGAAAAGCAAGTCTCACCACAAGTCTGATCATTATGCATGACACCTCAAGGCCCAGTGATGCGGTGCCTTTGGTGTGAATACAAGAAAATTATATTTACCATCTTTTGGCACAAGTGATGGCTTATTAAAGCCGTGAATACATAATTTCCTTGTAATACTATAATACTGTACATTTTCATGGATAAACGTATAGGCCTGGTTTCACAGACAGGGTTTAGATTAGGCCAGGACCTTTAGATATTTAAGTACCTCTTATAAATGTGACTTAGAAAGAAACATTACACAAAACAATGGCAGTAGCATATTTTAAGGTAAGTCTGTGCAAGATGCTTTCAGTTAAAACAGCTCAAACATGCATTTTAGTCTGGGACTAGGCTTAAGCCTTGTCTGTGAAACCTGGGGTTAATGATTCAGACTTGATTTGCTTACCTGTGTAGATTTCACTCTCTTCCACAGTTTATCAGAACTTGCTGATAAAATGGTAGCTTCCCCATTATAAACAAGGTTTGGCTGTGGCTGTACATCCCACTGGGCACACACATATTCAGAAATGCACAAAAAGCCCATTGTTCTGCTCTAAGCCATCCATAAGCCGTGTATAGCTGTGGAAAGTAAGCAGAAACAAGTGAGAGAGGCATGGAAAGCCATCACACACTCTCCCTCTGGTTTAAATCAGTCTGTTGATTGTCTCTGTGACAGGGCAGCCTTTTTGAGACAAGAGAGGAAATGGTTTCATTTTCATGCCTTTAAAAGTAAGAGTTTTTTGATATCCTGTGGGAATGAAATATAAACCATCAAGCTGCCATTAAAACAACAACAGCACACAAACTACATACCACAGAGTAGGATATGTCAACACCAACCTCACTTTGTACATCTGAATGTGGTAGCTATTAACAGCTTTCCATGAGTGGTTTTTACTAGGTGTAGTTCAAACACCACCTATGGAGGCATAGGCTTAGAAATGTATTAATCTGATACACATGTACACACTTGGCATGATTGATGTGACAGTGCACTCGTGCTCAATCACCCACGGCTGGTAAAATTGTTTTGCTCACTTATGCTAAGATACAGCTGACCTGTGTGACACTGAGGCTTAGAAACTCAGCAGTCACGTAATATTCTAAAGCACATTCAACACATCCAGCTCTTAGAGTAAAAAAATATGATTATAAAATATTATTTGCCCACTATTACACTCGCACAGCTTTGGACTTTGTTTTCAGTTTGCACCGTTTCCCTTAGTTTGTTGTCATGGTTGTTAATTGATTTGTCAACTATTTCAGCTGTATGTGCCTCATTATTGCCAGTACTTTAGTTCTCTTTGTTTCTGTTCCGTTTACCCTGCCTTGTTTATGCTTTATGGAAGTTATCCTGTGTTTGTGTTACCTGAGAGTTATATTAAAGTACTTTCGATCCTTCATGTTCATGTTTGCTACAAACAGTGACACATACACTCACTGTTAGTCAATTTTGAATTTTGTTCCTCCTGGAAATCAAATGTTTGAGAACCAGATTTTTTTTTTTTTTCTTGAGAATTTTTCAAATGAGAGAAGGATGCCATATAGGCTTTCATGTCACAACACTCTTGTCTCACATGCTGAGCAGAGCCACATCTGGAACTGTTTAGTGCTGCACAGCTTAAATGACATAAAAAGGCCTATTTTTTGTTGTGAAAGCTACTGTGGTCTTGTTCTACGGCCTCTACGCATTTGTCCACACAAAGTGCCTTGAGCAGATGGCATCAGAAGTCATGATGCATTAATGTTGTAGGTTACCAGGTTTCCATTTAATAAAGAATTGAAGTTCTCAGAATTTGTTTGTTTTTCCAATATGTTATTAGGTCAGTGTAGCAGATTGGTTTGTTGGATTTGTTTTTATGAAATTACAACAGTGTTGTCATGGAGGGCCATAGGGAAAATCCAAAGCTGAAAATATATACAACCCAGCAGTGGCTGGCAGGAGGTGATTTTTAAAAAACAAGCATCTCTTCAGAATGAGAGAGCATAGCAGAGAGAACTTAAGAGATGATTGCATAAATGGCCCACACGTGTATATAAATAATACTTGCTTCCATGAACAACTTCTGTAGTATTAAAACTAGTTTACTTAAAAAAAAAAAAAAAAAACTTTTAGCTATTTTATTTGATAATTTTATCATCATAATTTTAGGCGGAGGTCAACTGCAGTCACAGACGAGCCTTCACAATAAACAAGCTAATAATGGCCATTATGACTCAGCCATGCAAGATGTCTACCGGAAACATGGTGTTATTCTTCTAAAAGGAAAGCGATTGAGCCCTTGAATAAATAGTTTGATTTAATTGAGGTCCCCACTTGACTTTAATGACAGACAGGGCATAAAAGAGCTGGTCAAATGAGGGGATGTAGGTGAGACACAGTTCACATCAGATTGGCTCTCTGCAGCGTGAGAGCAGTCCCGCTGAATGGGGTGTTGAGTTTTGGTCCGTGTGTGGAGCCTTGTAATCATCATTGGTTAATTATCCTCATAAAACGTTCCACCCACACAGCCCAATTTCTTTGAGCTTGACTACAAACCACAGAAATTAGAGCATTTCCCAGCCACGGTCATTTAAAGCCTGAGTGTTTAGGAGGCTGAACCTTTTTCTTTGGTAAAATTTCTCAAAAGTCCAAATTGTTCTCTGGGATTATTAAGAAGTAAACATTTAAAAAAGACAGGTCTAACCTTTTTGTGTGCGCTAGATGTGGTGAAGCTGCTACAGAGAAGCTAGTATTACGCATGAGGTCTGTGCTCTCTGTTTGCACATATAGTCTTTAAGTGCTATTATAAACATCGTTTTGAGGGTCTCACTTGGGCCCTCAAGCACCTAGAGTGGACAAATGCTTTCTATAAGGAGAGGAGAAGGTGCCTTTCTAGCATGCAGTGACAGCTGCTCTGTGTGTGAGTTGACCTCCCCAGCATGCCTGCCTGGATCCATTAGCATCTGTTCCAAAGAGGTGTTACTTAGTCTAAATTCAGGGTGGCCAGTAATGGAAGTTGCACTGAAGTTTACTTTAGATTCATCAATATTAAAAAAAATATTCCCATTGCTGATTTCTGTACAGATGTAAAAGTTTACCCAAAAATTGAAATGTTGTCATGTTGCTCCAAACCTATATGACTTTCTTCTGTGGAAAATAAAAAGAAGGTAATTTGAATAATGTTGTTAACCAAGCAATTTTGATTACCACTGACTTCCATTGTATGAACATCTATTTTATAAATCTATTTTATGTTTTGCCAAATGTATGGTAGTACAAACTCATTTGTGTTTTCATATGATCTGCTTACACTGCTTTTGATGGTTAGCTTCTGGGGTAGGGGTGGACCTTTGAAAATGTATATGTTTTCCGAATCACATTGTACAAATTCATACAAATCGCCACATTTTTTCTCTCATGTGATCAGGTTGATCAGGTTGCTTTTTATGTTCCACAAAAGAAAGAAAGTCAAACACTATGTGAGGGTGAGTAAATAATGATATAAAATTTTCATTTTAGGTGAACCGTCTATTTAATGGGAAATCTAATTCTGTTGAAAATAATCAGGTATACCCATCAAATAATGCATCTTTACTGTATATTGATTTGAATTAAGAAAGGGAAGAACTGTGGTTTGATATATATCAAATGAGAGCTTAATGCATGTAGGAATGTAGCATTTTATGATACAACATAAAACATTTTATGGGGCTGCTTTCAGTGTTTTGTTACAACATAGATCTAATCACTTCGACTCACATAAAGAGATTGCAATTGAAAGAAAATGTTCCCTTTAGCACCTCATTAATCTGAATAAATGTGAAAACAAGGGGTTTAACACATTGTTAATGTTCAAAGAAGAAGGTACCTTGGAGCTTTTCATAGAGCGCAGAAAATGCACTTACACGAGTGAGTATACACTGGGGAACACCATATGTTCTCCATTCCTCCTGACAGCCCATAAAAATCACTACCAATCAGTCATTTTATGAATACAGTCTATCTTGAGTTAATCTACACCTCTTTGTTCCACCTTTAACTGCTTAAGTAGGTACATTTGAGCCTCTGTTACAGGGGATTACTATTTGAATATAACAATTTCTGTTAGCTTGTGTGAAACTAATGATGTTAGCTGAGGATCTTTAATAACACTGAATTAAATGTGATGTAATCAACACCTTGTTGAAAAGTAATTTCAAAGGGTTAATAGAGGATAATTAAGCATCCACATTGTGTTCCTTGAGTAATGTATGCAGTTTCTTTACCACAGAGTGCAACTTAATCAACTGTGTGTCATCACAGCAATTACACAGAGTGATTTATTTAGCAGTATCTGTTAGCCTTCAGTCTTGACACCCATCATGTTTTATGGATTAGCTCTGGATGATTAATGATATAATGCTGTCTCTCCTCAACATATCCCATACTTACCAAACCCTCCAACTTTGATTAATATTGCAGTCTGACAAGCTAAATTACATTAAAGTCCTACTCAGTGATAACCCTGTTAATCTGCGAAGGCCCAGTGAATAGTCTGTAAGTAATTAAGCTATCATCAGAAAGAGATTTTGTCCTCCGTTCAACCCCAGATCAGGAAATCCACTCTAGAGCCATGACATGTTTTGAAAAACTGCTACAAAAATACTTTGCAATTGAAATTACTGCCTCCATGGAAACTGGCTTAGGGGTTTATGGGTGAGAGAAGCACGCAGATGGAGATCCTGTATAGTACTGAGTTACTGTTGTTCTGCTTTTTCCATCTTTCTCAAGAATGAGGCTTCAGAGTGAATTCTTGGCTTTAGATTGCAGCTCTCAAACTGGCTGCTTTGAAACTGACCAGGCTGTTGTTCTGTTTTAGTTACGGCTTGAGGTGGCAAGGGTGTCAAAGGGCTAAAGGTTGTGATGTGATGACCTGTCTGTCCGTCACAGAGATCATTCATAAATATGGGTCATATTTCAGTTAGTGGAGCTTTTCTGTCCCCTTGGATGATTTTAAAGAAAAAAATGCTCATTTTAATTTTAAAAAATTGGGTCACACAAGTGTATGTACACAATAAATGCATTGCATCAAATGACAAAACCCCTAGACTAAGAGAACTTAACAGAAATTGGAGGGTTTGTCCGGGATTTGAACCCATTATCTAGACTCATGTTATGCATTTACAAAATGTGTTGAATCAAATGTCTATATTTCACTTATGTTATATTTTCAATTCATTTGGCATTTATGCTTACAATTTTTTAAATGTTTTTTAATAATTGCCACTGTAAAAGATTTTAAGTAGTCAAAACTGCACTTAATTGTAGAATAACCCTTATATTCGAAGCTGACTTGAATAAGTGATGTTTTGGCAGTAGTATCAGTATGCCAGTAAGATCCCTGACAGCAACATAGTGACGGACCAGATCTGGCCCATATCTGTTCCGCGTGTAATCCACATGTACCAGATGTGGGCCGGATCTGGGCCGTCACTATGTTGTTGTCTGAGATACACGTTATTCCTTTTGCATTTGAGTATGTGAACACCTGAAGCAGTGGCCCCTTGCCAAGATCTGCATAATGATTATCATTATGAAGACTGTTAAACTTCTCATTCACAGAGGTTCTCATAGAAGGTTCTGTTGCACTCAGGTTACAATTGACACAGTAGGAAAGCCATCTGCTTTATGAGCAGCCCACTGTTTCAATTATATTGTTAAGTTCATTCTCTTTTTATTAGGTATGTCATACATTTAAAATTGAAATTGTCAATGAAATATTACAATAAAGGTTACATAAGGGAAAATATATTGGATTTATTACTTTTAAACTCTTTTATTAGGTGATTTTAAAAGTAAAACAGCATATCAAAGTTTAAGGCCAAGTTTATGAAGTAAATCATTTGACCTTGTATAGTATTTCCCTGTTGGCTAGATTTGTAAACCCAAAGCTCTTCCACTGAGTGGGGGCTGTGTCTTAAATAAGGAGCTGAACGGGATGCAGGAAGTTGTTATTATCATCTGTGGTCTGCCCTCTGGAGAGGAGAAATCTTGGCAGAAATGGTCCGTGTGCACAGTCACACACAACTAACAGGGCGCCTCCCCTTTTACCACTTAGAGATAGCAGTCAACGCTCCATGTCCTCAATCAACAGGCACTTCCAGCACAGCACCTAGTAACACAAGGGCCGATTGACTCTGGCTCTTCAGCACACTTGTGCCATTGTGCCCTGTGTAGAATGGTGGTGTTGTGGGAGCGTGTGACAGAGTGACTGGGCCACTGTGTTCACACCATATTACCTGAGCCAAATCAGGCAAGCAAAATAAGTTGATCACTCGTATTTAAGCAAATTAGTGTGGTTGCATTTGGGTTTGCAATTGAAAGGTTTCTTTCAGCACTTTCTTAAGGGATTTGTTCTCTGGCGAAGAACACTTTTGAACTGAAGAACTAAACAGTTCTTACACAAACAAATGGACATTAATTCTTAATGTAGAACAGTCTGAATGTTTATTGTCATTTTAACACATTTTTAGAGCAATGGAGTAAAGCAAATGGTA
This sequence comes from Chanodichthys erythropterus, assembly GCF_024489055.1. NCBI lineage: Eukaryota > Metazoa > Chordata > Actinopteri > Cypriniformes > Xenocyprididae > Chanodichthys > Chanodichthys erythropterus. Next base: position 19,742,857 of record NC_090231.1, on the reverse strand, counting down.
TTTTCAAGTAACTAGCATGGACAATGTTAGAGAATTATTTGATTTATCTGTATCAGTCAATATTGGATTTATTTTTGGGTTGTATTTAATTTGCATGCTCATTTCCAACTTTTTTATTTAAAAATGTCATCATCTAACGAGAAGCAAATGAATACCCATAAATTGTAATGTTATGATGAACTATTGATTTGGTAGCACAATAAGTTCCTGTTAGTTAATGAATTAATAAACAATGAGTTGCAGTATTTATTAACTTTTGTGAACGTTAGTTAATAATAATAACTGTTCATTGTTAGTTTGTTTAGCTCAGGTTCATTAACTAATATTAACAGAATTTCAATAAAGTATTAATTATGTATTAAATGAAATTAGATTATTAAATGCTTTAGAAGTTTTTTTTCATTGTTAACTAGTAGTAACCAATGTAACTAATATTAACAAATTGAATCTTATTGTAAAATGTTACCACTGATTTTATTTTATTGTGTTTTTTAGAACATATACTACAAATAGCATACATTTTAATGTTGGGTCATTTATTGGTAATTGGACATAATATAAAAATACTGTAATTATTGTTTTTATATCATCAGATTTTAAAAGATTAAAACAGTTCTTGAGTTACTCAGACCTGAGGGTTTTTGTCATCTGTTTCCAGCAGAAGCCCTTAACAGTCTGGCAGCCTGACAACAAGCATTTTGTTTCACACATTTTGAAGTCTTAAAACTCCAATATTAGATGTTTCCGATAGAGTTTTAAATGAAGATCCCATATTATTTGTGAGACATCTTTCTGGTTTTACGATGGTTTATACAGTATACACACACAAGCACATTAGTAGAGGTCAAGATTGGATTCACTTCAGTAAATGTTGCTGCTCATCTCATTTCTAGTGTATTTTCTGCCACATCGCTTCAACCATCCCTTCACCCTGTCTCTTCCCGGCTTCTCTCTCTCCTTCTCTCTTTCTTTGGCAGTGTAACTCTTGGTCAGGCCTATCACACTTGTATGGATTTCCCAGTCCCCCATCAGTGGTGTATGTGAGCTCAATTTCTCTCCACATAATGGCAGTGCACACACATTCCCCTCAGTCCACAATGATGGTAGCAGATGAGAGCGTACAGTATGTGTGTCTGTGGGAGCGTGTGGCTGCCTATGACGCATGTCAAAGCCTCACGGCTGCCAGTATAGACACGGCTAGCTGTGGGAAAGGGAACGGGTGTGTCCTGTGGACCCACAGGTTTGGGTCTGTGGGTCCACAGCCTGACCAGCTGCATCACACACCCTGTGGCTCACCCGTACCCATATACAAACCCATCTGGCCATAGAGGCCAGACCAAACAGCTACACAGCTCCTACACATGCGAATTTGCTTTAGATTTGGGGTCTCTATAAAGACATATTTCTGTATTTTCAGCTGCACTGTATTAACTAATAACTATGATCTGTAGCACATGTAAAATGACCTCAACTAGACCAGATTGCCTCAGTTCAAGGCATATGCATATGTGGTTAGAGTTAGAGTTATATTCTGACCAGACTCATTACTACATACAATATGTGCAAAAACATCTTTCATTTTTCAACATCTGCTAGTTGGTGAGTTACCCAAACTGCTATCAATAAACATTCATTATTATCATCAATGTTGAAAAAGTTGTGCAGCATAATTGTTTGGAAACAGTGGCATATATACCACTGTGACCCATCCACACAATTCTGTTTTTAATTTTTACACTTGATGGTATTTAATGATTTATATGGAAAAGTATTAAATGCATATATACACAGCTTCTGTTCATTTAAAGTACAGTACAGTATATCTTTGAATATCGTTCAGGCAAAAAACTGCTATGCTCTGCTCTGAAGATCACTCTTTTGTGTTTAGTAGGCAATCGTAGCACGCTAAGCTGAGAATCTGCTGCTGTAGCAAAAACAAAACACTGGCAGTGGATGAGTGAGGCCATGGTTCACTCAGCTGCAAAAAAGTGGCTTTACAATGAGTTTGTTCAACCAAATAGCAAATACAATTTAAGAACAATGTTATAAAAATTGCCCCAAAATATCAGATGATGATCAACATCTGGAGAGATATTTTGAGTCATCATGGCACAGATGAATGTTTATACTGTACTTCATGAATGGTTTATCGTTTAGCTTGAAGAAAACAAATCCACACGCAAATCCCTCATTTGATCCCCTTCTGATACCCAGTGAAAGCGAGATCCAGGGGAAGGCATGGATTTCAAATCAAATAAAAAGCAAAGCAAACACATATCCTGTGTTTGAGTTTGATAAATCAGCTGCCAAACATATGATCTGCTCATTATTTTTACTGACTATCAACTTGAACTTTGTTTCTGAAAGCTTGGAAATGTATCATCTCTGCATTCGAGCAAAAAACAGACCCTCAGATATTTTATAACTCTGTAGGGATTGATAATTCTTTATGTTATATTTATACTGAGGTGAGAAGAAATAGATCACCCTTCTGTTGGGAGGCCATTGGGAGCCACATTCAGCATGATGACCGGTGTGCCAGTGTTAAACCAGCTGCACACTGCACGATTTATAGTAGTACTTTAAGATTGTTTCTTGTCAGACTGGGCAAACATGATCCCAGCTGTACGCCATGTCACACTGTAGGATCTTAGGAAAAAATGAGGACGATGTGTGTGGGGAAAGTGGTGGTTTGTTGTTGTTGCACTAATACCGTCATCAGGTACGGCGCTCCTTTGATTTGACGGTCATTGTAAGAGAAGCCATACTGCAGAACAGGACTTTAAAACTTCTGACACTGGCAGAATTTCATCAGAGGTCAAATTTGATCAAATTTTGATCTAAGAGGTCAAATTTTCACTAATCTGCTGTTGGCGAACATGTCAAACTAGCAATCAAAGACCACAGGATCAGAGGAATTTTTTAGAATTCCCAAAATTTGTCTCAGACAGCTAAATCGTGGCCCAAATCATCCAGTGTGCACCAGGCTTTAGAATTGGCTGAAACATATTATGCCATTGATTATTTTACATTGTAAATTATAATTAATTGATCAGAAAAAAAAAAAAAATCATCTCCAGAAATGGAATTGGTACTTAGAGACATTTAGAAAAGCAATCAGACACAGCACGAATAACTGAGCATGGAAAGAAGCCACTAAAGAAAGGAGAAAGAGCTACATTCCGAGTAGAGGAAATGATGACTTGCCGCACTTCCTCCTCTTATCTCTGTCAGAGACACATACTGGAAACGACTGGCCTTCCATTGGCAGTCTGTCTCCCCCCATCCCCCCATAATTGTCAGAGATGTACAAGACTGATGCAAGAGTTTATGTTTAGAGACACATACGATAAATGAATCAAATATTATTGAATTGATTGATGCTGTTGTGAGTTCTGATGATTTCATCTCATTGAAACTTGTTTATGTGTAGGTGAGCTGTCTCTACCAGCCCATTTCAGCCCGTATGCTGAGGGTCCAGACTCAGCGGTGGAGAGCAGAGAGAATGCCTACGCACAGCTGGAGCTCAGGACGCTGGAGCAGGCCCTGCTGGCCACCTGCGTGGGCAGCCTCTCTGAACTCAGTAAGTTATAACCCCTTCAATTCATATTCAGTTCTTCTGAAGGATTGTGACAGTGTACGACTTATTAATAGTTTAAAAAACAAATAAATGCTACATTGTTGTCATATGACAAGAGAAATTTAACAGTTGTGGTTCTGAATCTGATCCTAACCTTAATCTGGTAACTCAACGGTTCGAGTAATGGTTCTTTTAGAACTTTTGAAGACTGATTTTAAGTGATTTTGATTCACTAAATATAACCGGTTAGTAGTCATTCATTCATGTATTTAACTAAACCATTTGCCTCTACAATATGTTTTAGGTTCACTAAGAAGAACAGGCTTATAACAGTTACTGGTTTGAGAATCAAACTACACTAGTTGCACTGTGTGTTTGTTGATTCACTAAAAATGAACTGGTTCATAAAGTAATTTGTTTGTGTATTGCACTACACTTTTTGCACTATATGTTTAAATACGCTTTTATCATGATGAAACTATATGCAATAATGTAAAACTGATTAAAAGGATAATTCATCCCCTCAAAAATGAAAGTTCTGTCATCATTTATATAGAAGAATTTCGTTCATCTTGGAAACCGAAATATTGATATTTTTAATGAAACAAGATTTCTGAAAGCCTAAGCAACCAAAACTTTGAAGCTTAAAGAAGTTCATAAAGACACTGTAAATGTCGGTTCAAGCTTAAATTAAATCTTTTGATTATATAAAGTGATTGTGTCTCTTCAGAAGACTTGGATTAAACCCCTTGATTAATTTGGATAACTTTTACGATTAAAGAATATTAAAAATATCTTCATTTTTGAATGAAAGTCTTTGGAATGACATGAGAGTAGGAAAATGATGACAGAATTTTCATTTTTAGGTGAACTAACCAAAAAGAAATAGCTTTTCTCAGCCTAGTAAAAGACTGCAGTGTTCTTTAAGAATTAGGTCACCCAAAAGGCACTTGTCATTGAAACTTTAATGTAGAAACACTGTTGTTTTCCATTTTTCATCTCAGTCTATTACTGTCCAGTGAAATGCTATTTTTGCATGATTGTTTTTACATGTCTATAAGACAGAGAGAGACATCTGTACATTTTAAGTGCCATTCTTCTGACAACTCAACATTGCAGGCCTGCCTGGGGGGGGGGTTGAGTGCCTAAACTGTGGGCAGTTTGTTTACGTTGCAGACCGCAGTTCAGGATGAGGGAGGGGGGGCCGCTGCTCGCATTCACCAAAGAGGGAAACACGCTCTCCCTCAGGGGACCAGCAACACTCCTGCAGTTGTTTTGCTGGTACAAGAGCACCTTCTGTTTGGGTCAAAGGAGTAAAAAGCACCCTCTTTATGCTTTATGTTCTAGACACTCAAGCAATCGTAAAGCAGCCCTTTGTTAACAACTAATGTGCACGAGTGTTCATTAAGGTCCATGTAGACCATATGTTATTGATTGCTTAGATTGTTTCCCACACCCCTCTTGATAACTATGTATATTTCTTTCACATATTATCTGTTGTTTAAAGATTAGCCAGCTATAACTAAGTACAAAAGCAGTATTTCCAGTCAAGGATAAAATGATGCATCTCCGCTGTCTATGTGTTTTCTCATCTCTTTCCTCTATGATGCTTTTCACATATGGAGGACTGTGTCCACTGACTTTACTGTAAGCTGCTTTAATGGTCATCACAGATTTTAAGGAGTGTGTCTTTGGCCTGTCCTCAACGTATCTTCTCCTCCTTTGGGGTACAGCTTGATCCTGGATTTCTGCACTGAGAGGCAAAAACAGCAGATTTAAAGCCCCTCAGAGTAATTTAGAATAAAGCTCCTAGACGTTTGAGTTTATCCGAATCCTCTTCTATTTCCACATTTGGACATAAAACAGATGGGGCGGAAGATATATTTTGCTATATTGAAATATGCTTTGTGTTGTGTGTTGTCAGCACGTAAAAAGTGACACAATTGCACTTGGCCGTACAGCTACTGTCTATAGTTTATGGGATTGAACTGGAAACACAGATGGCCTTTCTATTAGCAGCACATTGTGATTTTGGTGCTTGTCTGCTTTTAGAACTTAAGGAATTTATTGCAGGGCCCATTTGAAAGGCATTTATTTTTTTCTGCATGCTAAAGATATTATTTGACAATATGAAACATTTTACATGGTTTGTGCTTGAAGTTTGTGTGTGTGTGTCCTACAGGTGACTTGGTGTCCCGTGCAATGCATCATATGCAGCGTTTGGTTTCAGCAAGTCCCAGTCTTAGTCCTGGACGTCCTTTTTGCCTGCAGCCCATCTCCTGGTCTCCAGACGCCCTTCATACACTCTATTACTACCTACGTAGTCCACAGATGGAGTCACTGGAGAACCCAAACCTTGAGCCACCCAGGATAGCCCTCAGTAAAGAGAGGTGAGATCAATGGGCCAAAACCTTTTACCTGTTTAAAAGGTTAGTTCACCCCAAAAATTAAATTTCTGTCATTAATTACTCACCCTCATGTCGTTCCACACCTGTAAGACACTTTAGGAACACAAATTAAGAAATTTTTGATGAAATCCAAGAGCTTTTTATTCTCCATAGAAATTAATGTAATTACTGTTATTCAAGGTCCAGAAAGGTAGTAAAGACATTGTTAAAATAGTCAATGTGACTGCAGTGGTTCAACCTTAATGTTATGAAGTGACGAGATGTGCCATGCTGCTCACATGAACAGGTGTTGGCTAATACTGAGTCGGCGTTCTGACGTAGAATCTGGAAGCGCCGTAATGAAAATAGCGTAGAGAAGAATTTGTTGAATAAAGTCGTTATTTTTGTTTTGTTTTTGTGCACAAAAAGTATTCTCGTCACTTCATAACATTAAAGTTGAACCACTACAGTCACGTTGACTATTTTATAGATGTTTTTACTACCTTTCTGGACTTGTGGGAATGTGGGAATTTTGTTGCTTTTTATTGAGGATAAAAAAACCTCTTGGATTTCATCAAAAAATATCTTAATTTGTTTTTTTGTTCCGAAGATGAACAAAGGTCTTACAGGTTTGGAACAACATGAGGGTGAGTAATTGATGATACAAATTTCATTTTTGGGTGAACTAACCCTTTACCCCGCTAGAAATTTTATGTTCCCAGAACATTCTCAGAACATCCCCACTGGTGTTAAGGACGTTGCCTATTATTGTTCCCATTACGTTCAGAGATGGTCACGATGTGGAGTTCTTTTAAGGTTTGGGGGACCTTATTTGGTGGACCTTCACAGAACATTCAAGAAGTTCTCTGAACGTTTAAGGAACCATGCTTTATTTGGAAATGTTCTCAGAACGTCCCTGCTGCCCTTGTCAAAAAATGAATTGAAAATTAGAGCTAAATTGATTAACAAAAGCAGCTGTTCAAACAAAAACTACTTTTTCTTAAATGTCTTACAACAACAACAAAAAAGCTCTGTACAGTTATTTCCTGGATTATTATTATGAAACCTTTTCTTTAAAACACAAATCTCTTGCAGTAAGTCATTTTAGGGAATATTGTGCAAGGTCACGAGAACGTCGCCTTCTATGTCGCCTTTTTTGCTTTAATAAATTCAGATGTCATGACTTTTATTTTCTTTGAAATTAGCTTTATTTTCCCCTATATATTATAGACATACTTTAAAGTTCACCTTCAGGTCTGTTCTAGTAAGATAAGAGGGCTTCACTCTGTGTGGAAACCTTGCTCTGCATTCACGTCAGATAATGAATACTAATGTTTTTAGCAGGTGGACAGTTATGGTTGTGAGCATGCTTCACAATCACAGCACTCCTGGCACAGATACTAGAGAAGAAGAAAACCATAGAGGATTCGTTCTGTAATATCACACTGATTTGAATTCCAGTGAGACTGCGAATGTTGAAGATGGCAGATGTTGTTATACAAATTGTGATTAAGGCTTGTTTGTGGTAATAAATGACAGGATTGAAAGAGGCTGTTGTGAGCCAAATCAGCAGCCTTTGTAATTACACTGTGCTCAGTTCTCTATGATTCAGTTTTGTGCCACTGTTGATCTTCCCTGAACTTTTCTGGGTTTAAGCATGTTTGTGTGTGCGCATTTTGATTTTGGCAAGGAGAAAGATAGGGGGGTGAAGTGAGAGATGTTGGTAAATAACTGAGTAACGGCATGTCTCTCTCAGGCCATTTCCTCTCCTTCCTCCACTGATGGAGTGGATGCGAGTCGCTATGGTCCATGCGGAGCATCGACGGAGCCTGTTAGTGGACAGTGATGATGTGAGACAGACTGCCCGACAGCTTCTCCCTGGACTGGACTGTGAACCTCGACAGCTCAAGTAAGATGTTCCTGTTGTTGAAATGGTAGAGCATAGTGCTGGCAACATTAAGGTCAAGGGTTTAATTCCCACATACCGCAGCACCATGTCCAAAATTTCAAATTCTTTCCATCTTTACCCAGTTAACTTTGTACTTTGGCTTTCCATCTGTAAAAGAATTTTGCCAAGTTATTGCAGTATTTTTTTTACTCACATGCTTTTAATGGAATTAACTCCATATTCACTCTCTCTCCCTCTTTCTTTTTCTCAGGCCAGAGTGCTGCTTCACCTCCTTTAAACGTCTAGATTCAAAGGCTGCCGCAGACAAGTTTAATCTGGATCTTGGCTTTCGCATGCTCAACTCTGGCCGCACAGATCTGATTGGCCAGGCTATCCAGCTTCTGGGCCCAGACGGGGTGAATACAATGGATGACCAGGTGAACCCTGAACTTCTGATTGGAACAGCTGCATGCTTGACTTCATGTTTTTTGATGTTTAACCTTCTCTCTTTCTGGGTGGGTGTGTAGGGCATGACTCCACTGATGTACGCCTGTTCAGCAGGGGACGAGGCGCTGGTGCACATGCTCATTGATGCTGGAGCAAACTTGGACATAGCGGTAATGACACTGTGCTCATTCAGTCCCATTATGTCTCATGTATCTATAACAGGCCATCCAGTCCTGCTCCTAGAGGGCCAATGTCCTTCCGCAACACACTTGCCTGGAAGAGTGCCTATTAATCCTGAAGACATTTATTCGCTAGTTTAATTAGGATTGGAGCTAAACTCTGCAAGACATTGGCCCTTCAGGAGCTTGATTGGACACCCTTGATCAATATCTTACAGGTGGGCTCATTTCATGTTAACATTCTTGAATGGATGATTGGTTTGCAGTAATGTAATACTCTGGGAACTCACACATATGCAGTAGAATTTTGGTTATTTACCAAGAAATACTTATTTTTCTCACTTTGTTCTTCTTTTCAGGTGCCCAACTGTTCATCAAAACATCCCTCTGTCCATCCTGAGAGCCGCAGCTGGGTGGCCCTCACCTTTGCAGTGCTGCATGGACACATATCTGTAGTACAGGTGAACATGCATACTAGTCCTGTTATTGTATGTAGTGATTTAATAATAGTGTATGTTATTAATGTTCATTTTAAAAATGACTTACAAAGGAGGCATGTTTTAAGTTTGTATAGTATTCTATAGTATGTTAACATTACAAACTGCCACTGGAGGACTATAGTGTTAAATGAACTTTGTTTGCCCTTCCAGCTCTTGTTAGATGTGGGAGCAGATGTGGAAGGCACAGCCCTGAGAAATGGCCACCACAGCTCAGCAGAAACACCCCTCCAGCTGGCATCTGCCGCAGGTGGGAAAAAACAGTGCAACGCCATCCTTATCATGTGCTTTCTTTTAAAGAGCTATTTTTGAAAGTACTCCAAATAAAGAAAACTATAGCAGAGGCTATTTGCAAATAGTAGCAGATGTTATAAATAATATTACTACTATTCAAAAGTTTATGATCCATTTTTGAAGGAAATTAATACTTTTACTCAGCAATGACCCTTTCAGTTAATCAAAAGTGACAGTGAAGACAGTTATAATATTACAAAAGATTTCTATTTCAAATAAATGCAGTTCTTATGAACTCTATATATCAAAGAATCCTGAAAAACAAACAAACATAAAAAAAAAAAAACGGTTTTAACAAAAAATATTAAGCAGCACAACTATTTTCAACATTGATTAAAATGAAAATTAAGCTTTGCCATCATAGGAATGCATTTTAAAATATTTTAAAATAGAAAACAGTTCTTTTAAATTGTAGTACTGTTTCACAATATTACTGTTTTTACTGTGTTTTTGATCAAATAAATGCAGCATTAGTGAGCATAAGAGACTTAATTCAAAAACATTTTAAAATCTTACTGATCCCAAACTTTTGAGTAGTAGTGTTTATTTGAAAAGCATACCCACATAGAGGGCGACATTCTCAGAACCTTGCGCAACGTTCCCTAAACGTTCTCAAAAGGTGACGAAAATTCCGAACCTTTACAGAACATTCGGGACATTCCTAAAACGTCCTCTTTTGGTAATGAAAGTGCCGCAGTTCAAGTTTCCTTATATGACTTTAGGGGGATGTTCCATTCTTTGTGACTTTGTTTCTTTCATACAAATCTTAATGAGGTGTTGATGTTTTATCAAAATTTATAAATGTCATCATTATGGAGGTAAGCGCTTACTTTAGTTGGGCTCCTGACCCTTGACATGTTGACTATATTTTTTCTTCAGTTGTTGTAACTGTGTGTTTTTAAAGCACATTTGTTACAAACAAGTAGTTGTGAGAAAAAAAAAAAAAAATCTGATCAGATGGTTTTGGTTACTCATTTGCTGATCTCTGAATATTGTATTTTCTTTCATGTTGTAGTCCTATGATAATACATAAAATCTTATCCTGCTTTAACATTTTGAAAGTTTTTATCATTATGCAGAAATTATTCAAACAGCATCATGTAGACTCACACAGACATCAAGATTCTGCATATGACCCTCAACAATGGTGACAAAATTTTCAGATAAACAGATCAACTCTGAGCATCACAAAACAAGCTACTAAAGTCATCAAAAAAGATTTTTGTTCATTGTCACTATTGATGAGGTTCATATGCTGATTCATGATGTCTGTCTGACTCTATTAGACAGCGCTCAAAACTCTTGTCTGTAAAATGAACTTAAAAAAAACTCATAAAAAAACAAACAAAAAAAAAAACAACCATTAATTAATGCAGAACTAACATATAATGCAATCATAGTTTAGACTCAGGAGAAGATCAATGAATCAGTAGCACTAAACAACCCAATTTATCTGACCAGAATTTCTCTTGCATTTTTTGCCATAACAAACATGTCTTGAAAACACAGTTAAAGCAATCAGAGAAAATCTAATGTTAAAACATCAAGAATCAAGATCCCATCTAAAGCAAATGCTCACCTCTATAACGGTGACTTCAAACTTTATTATTTTCTATAAAACACACACATAGAAGGCGTTGTTCTTGTGACCTTGCACAACTTTGCCTAAAAGTTCTCTAGTGACGAAAATTCTGAAATTTTGCAGAACATCTGGGACATAAAACGTCCTCTTTTGGTAATGAAAATGCTGCAGTTCAAGGTTCCTTATATGACTTTAGGGGGACATTCCAATTTGGTTAATTTTATGGTCACATAAGAACGTTACAATGAGGACATCTGGGACATTAACTGAACGTTGTCACATGGTCCTCCATTGGTCATTTAATAATGTTCCCGCACAAGAACGTTACAACGAGAACATTTGGGAAGTTAACAAACTATGATTGTATTTTATGTTAGTATTGCATTAATTAATGGTTAGGTTTTTTAAGTTCATTATACAGACAAGAGTTTCTTGTCTAATAGAGTCACACAGACATCATGAATCAGCATATGAACCTCAACAATGGTGACAAACAAAAATCTTTTTTGTGACTTCAGTAACTTGTTTTGTGATGCTCAGAGTTAATCTGTTTATCTGAAAATTTTGTCACCATTGTTGAGGATCATACGCAGAATCTTGATGTCTGTGTGAGTCTACATGATACTATCTGAATAATTTCTGCATAATGATAAAAACTTTCAAAATGTCAAAGCAGGACGATATTTTATGTATTATCATAGAACCACAACATGAAATATAATGGGAACATTACTAGACAATGTCCTTAACACTAGTGGGGACATTCTGAGAATGTTCTGGGAACGTAACATTTTTAGCAGGGTATAAAGTATTTGCAAAGAACTTCCCTAGTCAGGCTTTATTAGAAACATAGTTTTGATTGTGTGAGTGTGTGTGTATGTGTGTTTTCAGGGAACTATGAAATGGTGAGTTTGTTGTTGTCCCGCGGCGCTGACCCCATGCTGCGGGTGCATCTGACATCATCATTCTATGAGGGCATGAACTGCTTCAGTCATGCTGCAGCACACGGACACAGGTACTGACCCCTCACAAACACACACTGATCAAGATCAGGGATTCGATTTCATTATGAACATATGAATTGAATATCCCCTCAGAAACGTGTTGAGGAAGCTGTTGAGTCAACCTCAGCGGCTGCAAGAGGATGTTCTTTCTCTGGAGGAGATCCTGGCAGAGGGAGTAGAAGATCAGGAGAAGCAGGAAATAGGGGAGGGAGCAAATGCAAAGTCTGTCTCTTCTCCACGACTGTGTAAAGCCCGCATCAGAGCCCTGCAGGAAGCCAGCTTGCACAGCGCCGAGCACGGATACCTGGACGTCACCATGGAGCTCAGGGCACTGGGTATTCATCTACTCGTACAATAATTGAATTATAGATGCATAAACAGTGAGAGATTTTTGGCATGTAGCGCATAGCAAAGTGTGTTACAGTCATTGATTTCAGACTCAGTCAACCCATTGAGAGAGATTATTAGTGAACCATTGGTTAGATTAACCTGCAATTTGTTAGACACTCATCGGGTCCACCAGGGGACCTCAGCAAGACAGAATACTAAACAAAATAAAATAATAGGTAATTTAGGTTCTCACAAATGTTAATAAATAAATAATATTTCACAATTTTACTGTTTTTATTGTTCAAATAAATGCAGTCTTGGTGAGCATAAGAAATGTCTTTCAAAAACATAAAGTCTTTCAACCTTTTGAACGGTAGTGTATAAACACATTTAGAATGAGGTAAACAGATCAATGAGTTTGAACAAGCTTGTTCTCTCCCAGGAGTGCCGTGGAAGCTGCATGTATGGCTGGAATCCGTGCGCACTGCCCAACTCCAGTCCAGGACTGAACTCACGCTTTCTCTCCTTAAAGACTTCACCACTATTGGGGAAGAAAAATACTGTGAGGAGCTGCTCTCACAGGGTCTTCCACTTCTCTTCTCCATTATCAAAACTAGCAAGGTAACCATCACCAAAAACATCATGTGAATGTAGAAGTGTGATGCTTAATTTCAAGAATTGTCAAGAATTGTTTCATGTTTGTCCATATGTTCTTTTTTATTAAATTCAGAGTAAGGACATCCGTAAGCAGCTGGCAGGCATCTTTAGCCACTGTGTTTGCTCTACAGCCACCCCATCTATTCTGGCAGTGAAGGACACACCTACAGCCCAGCTGGGTAATGTACTGTAGATCACCACGCAACATACTGTACTTCTTACACCTACACTATCGTTCAAAAGTTTTGGGTTGGTAAGATGTTTTTAATTTTTTGAAAGGCTGTGTTTATTTTTTATCATACAGTATTACAGTAAAAACAGTAATTATTGTTAAATATTCTTACAATTTAAAGGGTTAGTTCACCCAAAAATGAAAATGATGTCACTAATTACTCACCTTCATGTCGTTCTACACCCGTAAGACCTTCGTTCATCTTCAGAATGAAGATGGCCTCCATTGCCAGCAAGATAATTAACACTTTCAATGGCGAGGAAGCTATATTTTTACTGTTTGCCTGACCTGACGAAGACCTCTTTGGTCGAAACGTTGTCTTTTTATTAAATTCTGAGAGCAGCAATGGCAGTGTGCAATTCTTTTTTGGTTTATTCAGGAAGCTACTAAAGTCATATTTAAAACAATTCATGTGACTACAGTGGTACTTTTTGTGCAAAAAAAAAAAAAAAAAAAAATTAAAAACTTTATTTAGCTATATCTAGTGATGGGCGATTTCAAAACAAAAGATTTGAAGCAGTGTTTTGAAATCATCCATCACTAGATATCGTTGAAAAGTCATTATTTTGTTTTTTTTGGCAAACAAAAAGTATTCTTGTCACTTTATAATATTATGGTAGAACCACTGTACTAAATATGTTTTAATACCTTTCTGGGCACTGAAAGTGTGAATTAACTTGCTGGCAATAGAGGCCTCACTGAGCCTTCAGATTTCATCGGATTTGCATAGAACGACATGAGGGCGAGTAATAAATGACAATTTTTGGGTGAAATAACCCTTTTAACTGTATTTTATCACAATAACTGTTTTCTATTTGAATATACATCAAAATGTAATTTATTAATGTAATGTCAAATCACTTCAGTGTCACATGATCCTTCAGAAATCATTCTAATATGCTGATTTGGTCCTCAAGGAACATTTCTTATTATTATCAATGTTGAAATCAGTTATGCTGCTTAAAAACCATGGAAACCATGGAGGAAACCATGATATATTTTCAGGATTCTTTGATTAATAGAAATTTCTTCTTTTTTTTGTAACAATGGAAAATTCTTTACTGTCATTTGTGATTAATGTATCCTTGATGAATAAGATTAATGAATTAAAAAAAAACTAACAAAATAATCTGACCAAAACTTTTTGGACTTTTAACGTACCAGTAACATCTCACTGCATGCAATTCAGCATCAAAAATATGTCATATAGGATTTTAATAAGTACGGTGTCACCCTCACAGATGCTCATTTTCTGAATAACACTGAGATGTCTGATGTGATGTTTGTGGTGGAGGGAAGGCCATTTTATGCCCACCGAGTTCTGCTCATGTCTGCTTCAAAGAGGTGGGTCTCTTAATTGAATTGATTTTAATGTAAAATGCCTTACAATCAGTTACGTGATTGGTTAAGCTGTATATGTGTTTCATTTAAGGTTCAAAGACTTGCTGGGCCTCTACAGGAGCAATGGCGCATCGGACCACATGGCCATTGAAATCACTGACATAAAATACAGCACATTCCAGGTAACCAAGAAACCTTGGCCTAAACATACACAACAAACATTATTTGTTGACAACAAACATTATATTATATATATGACAAGTAAAATTCTAAATGTTCATTTCAGATGATGATGGCACATCTGTATTGTGGAGGAATAGAATGTTTAGACGTGTCTGTGCCTGATTTGCTGGAGGTAAGAAAAAACATGTCATGGACATACAGCATATACACTACACAGTACCGTACACCTTAAGTGTACTGTATAAATATATTTCTGCAATTAAATTTACTTGGCATTAAAAATGAGAATAAAACATGTTAGTGTAAGCTGTGATGCATTATGTCATATTCTGTACAGCTTCTACCTGTGGCACACTCATTCCAGCTTCCAGTTTTGAAGAGACACTGTGAAATCCTCTGCTCAGAGAGAATAAACCTCAACAACGCTGTGAGCATCTACCAGATTTCCAAAGTATGTACACACAGCTTACCTGAGCATATTCATTGTTTCAGCAATCAGTCTGTTGATGTCATCTGTGTTTTGTTGTGTGTTGTTGAGCAGGTGAGTGAGGCAGTGGAGCTGGCAGTGTTCTGTGAAGGCTTTTTCCTGCAGAACATGGTCAGTCTTCTGGACTGTGCGCAGTTTGAGGAGCTGCTGCTGGGTTCTGACTGCAGCACTGCACTGGATCCAGATGCACTGGATGGGCTTCAGGCTACACTGGCTTCACGGCTGCACTCAATCTGTGGCACATGTCGAGCTTGAGCACATGAGGGAAAATGTTCGAAATAACAGATGTGGTTAACAAAGCTCACATTTGCAGGCAGGCGTGTGAAGTCCCCTACCAACACATTGTTAGATGTTTGTCCTCCAGGTGGCATCTTTGTAATTCCTGATTTGTGCCAGTAATTCCTATTCATTTACATTTACATTTACATTTATGCATTTTGGCAGACGCTTTTATCCAAAGCGACTTACATTGCATTATGCTATACATTTGTATCTGAGTATGTGCAATCCCTGGGATCGAACCCATGACCTTGGCATTGCTAGTGCCATGCTCTAACCACTGAGCTACAGGAAAGCATATTGGCACCTATTCAGTGCCAATGTTTTAATGTGTTGTGTGAGCTATTTATTACAGTTTTTAAGACTGAAATGATGATATAATGTATAATTTTTTTTTCATAAAACTGTGCTTTGGTCATGGATAATAAACTTAAATGTGGATTGAGGAGGTGTTTGATCATACTTCAGTATAGATACACTTTTTTTAACAAGCTACTTAAAGTACCCATGTGCTTCTGAGTAGTTATGTAAACTGCAGTATTAGCGCCCCCCAGTGGTCAAAGTGTCCTACACCTGCCTACGAAGATTTATGAAAAATGTACATAGCAGTATTGTAGATACTTTTGTATTCTCATATCACAAGTGTAAATATATTTCTAATATGCAGTATGGCAATGGTACGGAGATATCTTGGGATCAATAAAAAATAAATTATTTGATATAACATTTTTCATGCAGCAATCAAATGGTACATGTATTTTTCAAATTACTAATAAACATGAAAAATACATTTGTATTGATTTTTTTTTTTTTTTTTTTTTTTCTATGCTAGCATATAGGGAGCAGGCAGGATTTGCAGTTTTAAGGTTGGCCACATCTGAAAATTCTTATAGCTTGAAAATAGGAGTGTCAGAAGTTTGGGATACCTAAATATGCATTTTCTTGAAACAGTATGTATGGGTGACTGTCTCCACTGAGATCTTGAAGTGTAGCCCATAAGTCCAAGAACTGTGACCAAGCGGCTCTGTTCAAGTGTCCTCTACTTGGATAGTGTTAACCAACAGCCAAGTAGCTCTTATGCTTGTTTTAGTAAACTTGCGTTCAATTTGGTTACATGCTTGAATGAACTGCATGATGGATAAACACAAGGCCAGTTCATCTTCACTCAGAAAAATGAAAAGTTATATGGTTCACAAGGGGTAATTCACGCTTTTAAGATGAGTACATGTCATATGCGTCCTCTGAAGTCAGTATTTTTAAGTTTTCGGATGCAGCCATATATGGAAACATATATGTTGGCTACATCTGAAAACTTAGGCAGCTGACTTGTTGCCTCGCTGCCAATGACTCTGCAGGCAACATTTGAGCCCAAAGGTACCTCACAAAAGCGATCTTTGGTGAGAATTAAAACAAATATTTATTTACTACAGTAGTAATTTCTATAAATCACATCAGAAAAAAACTAATTTCTATAAATCACATCAGAAGTGGAAACACGCAAACTGACAAGAAACCCCTTTCAGACGCCATCTTTCTTTTTCTAGCTCGACTGTCGCCGAACGAAATACATAGGATTGTGGGATATCAAAGGTAGTGAAGGATACATCTATGCTGACTTAAAAAAATCAATCAGATGAAGGTATTTCAGGAAACGGAAAGTGAAGCTAACATTGGATTCGGAAGTGCCTTGATGCCTTCCTACCTTAAAAAATGCTGCCTTCAGAGGATTCATTCCAAGTTTTTGGATGCAGCCATTGACAGGCATGTAGGACATCGAAAATGTTTTGGTCCTGAGACTTCCACAGAATTATATATATATATGGTCCAATATTTAGACCAGCATTGATTGCTATCAGGATGTAAAGAGAGTTTCATCCAGTATAACAAAAACTGTTTATAAAAATATTGCCTACCCTACCTTTAATATCCAAATGTTGGCAAGAATAGGAAATATAAAACCAGCTTTTATATATCAATTTTGCATATGTGAGGGACATCGGTTATGCCCATCTTGCCTGCTCCTTTGAAAGCATCTTGAGTAAAACAGCTCTATTAATGACGCACATACAAAAGGCCAACCGGAAAGATGCAACCTGTTTTACAGAATACAGAAGTTTATTGTGCATAAACCCCATTTTAATTCATGTTGTGATTATGCTGCACAAAACCATCAAAGATGATTTCTCCCCACAGGATGAGAAATTATCTCTGACATTTGTAGACGGGAAAATCGTGCGTCATCACATCATGTCGCATGCGCCGGCACATGAATTTTTGGGAGAAGATGCCCCCCTTAAGATCAATGTGCCCCCTCCAAGAAACTCAATATCATTCTTGTAAGAATGTTAATGTAAAATAATAAATTAACTTTTGTTTTTAAAATTATGTTTTGATAATTGAATAACCGATGACAGTTAAAGCATGAATCCCAGTAAAAGAGATTTATCTAAAAGCTACTGTACGTTTATTTTATTACTTGGAGCTTAGCTATACAGGCATATGAATATTTAAATATTGCCCATAGTTTATTTGAAGATATGTCATAATATAGTCAACACTGTGAATTCAAATCGAATGATTTCACTTCATTAGCCTATAGGGCTTTAATGAATGCTGGAGATGTCTGAAATGTAGGCTACAGTACATCTATATCATGGAATTACTGAAAAATAACTGCATACTATTTCAATTAAAAATATATACATGTCCCTCTGGGCCTTTTGTGCCAATTCTGGGGTCACTATCTTACCCCAAGGGACTAATTTTATCGTTTTACTTCAAAATAAAAATATGTTCTCCAACAAATACACACAAAAAACTGATATGAATGTCACAGATTACTATTTTCACATAATTAACTTCAAAACTGTTTGGAGTAACAATCTTACAAATGCTGATATTCAGATGAAATGACAAAATAAAGAAGAACATATCACCATTCATCAAATGTGTTGAGATTTTGTGCCATCTATGGTCAACAGAATACAAATAAGGTTTTCATCTTGCCTAATCATTGCAGAGAGAGATATGAGCAGAAAACAACAAACACACATACAACATTCCAAAGTCAATGGATTTATTTCCGTTGCACTGAAGTTGTTCACAGTAGTTACAAGGGGATACGTTAGCGGCGATTCTATTTTTCCCGCTCTGTATTAATCAAATCCGTGATACATTACAATCCAGCTCTCCCAAAGTACAAAATAGGAAGGACAACAATGTGTATTGCTTAGATTACATCTCCACTTATTCTCCACGCTGTATGTTCCCATAAGTGATCATGTGTTATGACATCCCAGAACCCCATCCCGAGATCATGATGCAGTACAGCATGTGGCGAGAAAGCGTTCACAATAAGGGAGATGAGGGAAAAATGACAAACTGAAAATGAAGGCATGATAATGGTGGAAACAAGTCGATGATGAAAAAGGCGAAGGGGAGGAGAAATTTAACATCCACAACATCATGCAAATTAAAGCCAAATGTCGGACATGCAATACGAGAGATCAGAGTCAGGAGCCGCAGGATCCCCTTGATGGTTTTAAGAAAGTCGTTTGCCCAAAGTTGTCTATTTACAACATGTGATTTGAGCATGTCCACCTGTTTTACACGCACAATGAGATGAGTGACAAATATCAATACTTCATTATCCCTCACCCCACCCCCCCACCCCCACCCTAAAGAGGCTAGTCTACATTCTTAAATTACCAGTAAATAATTTAACATATACTACAAGCTCTTTATTCTGGTCAAAGCCGGGAAAGAAAGAGTGCTTCATTCACAAAATCGGATAAGTGTTATCGTACACAAAACACAAGATCCTTCAAACAATCTGACGAGTCGCCCTGATGCAAACAATAAAATCTTCACCACCCGCTTTTGTGTGGTATAAATATTCCCCAGCTGAATAAATTAAAAGACAAAAACACATAAATAAGTTAAAAAAAAACTCTAAAAAGGTCTCTGAATCCTGCAGATGTTTCTCAATAAAAATTAAACACAAAATAAATACAAATCGAAAATTGACATCAAGAGTAACCCTTGAATACATTAAGCATAATTGTCATTCAAATCTAACATTTCATGAACGCTACATGAGAAAAAAAACAGGATGTGGCAACACAATTCATCTAAGCAATGTCACTCATAGACATTTGTTACATAAGGAATATTTTAGTCTGTACAACAGAATATATCATTTACTGTGACGCCCCCCCTCCCGCCCCCGTATCCCAGTCCACGGTTCACACCGAAGTTCTTCCCAATATTTTTCAAATAGGTTCTCCAAAGCTTGTACAGCAATGACACTTGAGTCCATAAAATGTTTTAAATTCTTCATTTCACAAAAAAGACTACAATGAAAAGAATACAATCCAACAACGGTCCTCGAGGGCAACTCCTCAAACACGTGCGTTACGATGTCCATTCGTCATTTGTCCTTTTGTAAAGTCCTGTATGTACTGTACGTTTGTGTGTGCATTAGCAGAGAGAGGGGATAGGAGAGAAGACGAGCAAGGATTTAAAAAAAAAAAAAGAAAGAAAACCTGACAGTTTAAATAAAAAGATGAATTGTTGGTTAGCTTATTGAGAATTCATAAACATCTTTATTTTAAGGCTTCACTCCAAATCCTTGGAAATGTGTGGCTGTATGTACAGTAGCTGCAGGAGGAAGGAGCTGAAGAATAGGTTGGAACAGCTCTTGTTGGTGTTTGGGGTGTTTAGATGCATCAGAATGAGGAGTTTCCCTCAGCTGCTTGTACTGAACTTCCTGTGTAATGTGCCTTCCATCAATGTGCCATACATGAATCTTGTGCAAGAGCAGGACTTGGGCTTTAACACGTTTTCTGGATAATTCCTGGTAGCAGAAATAAATAAAGGCATCATAAAACAGAATTTAACAAAACACTGTGAAGAACAAACAACACAATGGAGAGAAAAAAAAAATATGTGCGTGTCTGTAGGCGCCTTTTGTAAAGTGTCGGGTCAGTACATACAGTACTTCAATATTCATTCCATTATATAAAACTTTGTAGAGGCTTGGTTAAACAACATCCTTTCAGTATTCACTGGATTCTTTTATTTTTATTTTATTATTTTATTTTAAAACTAGTAATCTAGTATTTCTCCTGGTTTTAAGGTTGTTCCTGTGTCCCAACTGATGGTGCCATCTTGGCTTTGTCTTGGCCAGATGGACATTTGGAGTCATTAGGCTCAGGCTCGTGTCTCTTGCTGTTGGCATGCTTGGGCGTGCCGGGCGGATGGGACACCTGCCCGTTCTTCTCGTCTGAAAAGAGCTGTTTAATTACGTCAAAGAAGTTACTCAATGGGCTGCCTGGGTGCACAGACGGGAGAAGAGGAGAAGAACAAGAAAACAAGAGAGAAAGACAGAGAACAAATACATGAACAATGAGGATCACAGACGAGGCAAGGTGAGATGATGAGAGGCAGGACGAGACTGCATAAACTGGAGACAATAAGCCATGTATCTGACATGGATACAGCACACATCTGCAGGCATGTTCAACGGGTTGACAGTACAGCTGTATTGATGTTCAAAGGTCTTATTGTGGTAGTGAGTATCTGTGGTTGGGCAGTCTCCATCTGATCTGTGATCTTCACTGGATGGAATGAAAACAGATGTGACTATTGATGCATTACAAACAAATTCATCCGTACTGATGAGTGATGAGGTTCAGGCAGTGACTTATCCTGAATTTGAGATTTTATACATGTGTGTGTGTGTGTGTGTGTGTGAGTGTGACCCTGGACCACAAAACCAGTCAGAAGTCGCACGGGTATATTTGTAGCATAAGACAACAATACATTGTATGGGTCAAAATGATACATTTTTCTTTTATGCCAAAAATCATTTGAATATTAATTAAAGATCATGTTCTATTAAGATATTTTGTAAATTTCCTATCGTAAATATAATGTATTATTTATTTATTTTTATTTTTTTGTGACTGGATATGCATTGCTAAGGACTTAATTTGGACAACTTTAAAGGCGATTTTCTCAATATTTTGATTTTTTTGTACCCTCAGATTCCAGATTTTTTAAATAGTTGTATCTCAGCCAAATATTGTCCTATCCTAACAAACCATCATCAATGGAAAGCCACACAACAATTATTTATTCAGCTTTCAGATGATGTATAAATCTCAATAAAAAAAAAAAAAAAAAAAAAAAAAAATCACCCTTATGACTGGTTTTGTGGTCCAGGGTCACATATATTATATATATATATATATTTATTTATTTATTTATTTATTTATTCATTAGGGGTGTAAATATGCATTTGTACACCTGACAATGAAAACTGTCTGATTGATTTATTTGTTCACAAATCGGACTAGTCTGGTCATGATGTTTGTTTTTGATTCACTTAAAAGAACCAGTTCATAAATGTTCATTCACAAATTGGATTACTCTGGTCACGTTGTATGTTCTTTATTCACTTAAAATAACCAGTTTATAAGAATCTTTTTTTTTTTTTTTTTTTTTGCGAATCAAACTACAATGCTGTATATTTTTGAATCACTTAAAAGAGCCTGTTCATGAAAATCAATTGTTTGTGAATCGGGTTACAATGCTGGTTCATGATAGTCTTTTGTTCAGAAATTGGACTACACTGTTCGCAGTGTTTGTTAGATAACCTAACTGTTGGTGTTGGGTCTACCCTGGTTTCTGTATATTTCACTCTGTAGTGCTGTTTTTTTTTTTTTTTTTTTTTTTTAAGGAACTGGACTGGTTCCCAAGCCTACTCTAAATAAATTTGTCTTCATTATATAACAATTATAAATGGTGCTAAAACTACTGAACTAACTGGAATCATGAACAAATTTCAAATTTCATCACGTATTACATGAATTGACAAAGAATCATAATTGAATCCAATCCTTGTCAGAGAATAAATGTACACCCTGGTACATATAGAGCTAAATATATTCATGCTAAATTCATAATTTCTGCTTCAAATCAAAGGTAAACAAACCAAAAATAAAATCTCATAAATGGCTTGAAATGTCACTCTAAAAAATGCTGGGTTAAAACAACCCAAGTCAGGGTTGAAAATGGACAAACCCAGCAATTGGGTTGTTTTAACCCAGCAGTTGGGTTAAATGTTTGCCCAACCTGCTGGGTAGTTTTACTTAACTATTGTTTAAAAATTACAGTATTGCTTACTTAAAATGAACCCAAAATATCTTGAAAATTAACATTTATTAATATGTTTAATAAATGAACATTTTAATTTAATTTTAGATTCATTTTAAGTCAGCCATATAGTCATTTTCAAACAATAGTTGGGTTAAATAAAACTACCCAGCAGGTTGGGTAAACATTTAACCCAACAGTTGGGTTAAAACAACCCAATTGCTGGGTTTGTCCATTTTCAACCCAACTTGGGTTGTTTTTAACCCAGCATTTTTTAGAGTATAGTGGTACAAATTGTTGCAGATTCTGAATACACCTGACGGCCGGCTCAGAAGGATTAACTACACACCCTATTTGACACCAACACAGGCTTGCAAACCGTCACCTCTTTTTCCAATTTCATAAGTGGCTGAGCAGCCGAGGCCCGATAGCACAGGCTGTAGCACTGCAGGCTGTGGCCTATGTGAGCACTAGAGTATATTGCCTTAGTTACAGAGCTTGTCTCTGAGTCTCTCAACACAATCTGGACTCCTCACAACATCATGACAGAAAGCTCGCAACTGCCACTTCTCTAGAAGACAGGCTGCTTTGCCACAGCCTAAGAGACTCTCAAAGAGATCTGACAGCTGTAGCAGCTTTGAGACACAGAAAACTGCTTCAGCATTTCTACAGTGAGCCATTACAAATGTTCAACTCCAGTACAGCATGGCTATTTTTCTCTTATGGGGAATGTTTTGAGCTGCAGCGAAATACACTATATGGACAAAAGTATTGGGACACACCTTTAAATTACTGAATTCAGTTGTTTCAATCAGACCCATTGCCACAGGTGTATAAAAATCAAGCACCTAGCCCTGCAGTCTGCATTAAAAAAAGGGGGGAGGGAGAAAGGCTTTTGAAGAGCTCAGTGAATTCAAGCATGGTACTGTGATAGGATGCCACCTTTGCAGCAAGTTAGTTTGTATAATTTCATCCCTGCTAGATATTCCATGGGCATCTGTAAGTGGTATTATTGGAAAGCGGAAGAGCAGCAACTCAGCCACGAAGAGGAAGACTACGTAAAGTCACAGAGCTCTGGGCTAAATAGTGGATTTATGTCTCACCCTAAAAATTACACAATAAAATTATATTTGCAGTTATCATATTCCTGATTTAAATGCAACCAGGTTAAGGTAATATGAATTGACAGCATATTAAAATCCACGCTTATGGTATCTTATGACCTTAACTTTATATATAAAAAAAGAAAGCAGCTAAAAACCGCGAATGATCTCTGAGAACTATGCAATTAAGGCTTTATTTTTTAGTTTCTAAGATCTTGTTTGTGTTGGTGGGATCACATTTTTGACAAAAAATGTCTAATGACTACTCTATTTCTTCAAAATGACTTTTAATCCAATAAGAAACCCAAAACATTGAGCAGATACTTGTTTTAATACTCATACTGTATTTAGACGGTCCTACACAAGTAGGTCACGCTGAGCAAACTAGTCCCTTTAGTATTCTGCTCCTCATTATATAGTGACTCCACAGATGATTATTTCTACTGTAAAAGTCCCAAATGATCGACATGAAAGAAGTGTTTAGAGAGAAGATGTGCTGAGATGCATGCAAACATTATCTTCAAATAGAAAACCTGCTTTAACAGATTCATAAAAGCTGCTGATTAAATGTCTAAATTAATGAGGCCTTTCACCAAAGTGATTCAGATGCAACAATCGACCCAAAAAACAAAGTAGAATGATGCAAGAATTGAATACGGAGAGAAAAACAACATGAAGTATGTATGAAGCTTTCATCACTCTAGAGAATTTAAACTTTCATGGACTGTCCTATCAAGTGAGATCATGCACACACACTCCCACATACACACATCTGTGCATATTATATATTTAAAGGGTTAGTTCACCCAAAAATGAAAATTCTGTCATCATTTACCCGCCGTTATGCAATTCCAAACCTACAAGACTTATGTTCATCTTTGGAACACGAATGAAAATATTTTCAAAGAAACATGAGAAATTTCTGTCCCTGAAAGTTCATGCAACCAAAACTTTAAAAAATAATCCATACGAATCAAGCAGTTTAATCAAAGTCTTTTGAGTAGACATAAAATGCTAAATTAAATCTGTTCATCATTTAAAGGGCTAGGTCATCCAAAACCCAGCCTCCTGTTGTTGACCTTGATGACCTTTGTTCATCTTTGGAACACAAATGAAGATATTTCTGATGAAATCCGAGAGTTTTTTTTTATTTTATTTTTTTTATCTTCCATAGAAAACAACCACATTCAAGGTCCAGAAAGGTAGCAAAGGCATTGTTAAAATAGTCGACGTGATTGCAGTGGTTCAACCTTAATGTTATTAAGTGATGAGAACAATTTTTGTGTGCAAAAACAAAAAAATAATGACATTATTCAACAAATTCTCCCATATGCTATTTATGTTGCAGCGCTTCCAGGTTCCACGCCAGAACGCTGGCTCAGTATTGACAAACATAAACAGCGTAGGAGAATGACAGGGGAGAGACAAATTTGTTGAATAAAGTCATTATTTTTGTTTTGTTTTTGTGCACAAAAAGTATTCTCGTCACTTCATAACATTAAGGTTGAACCACTGCAGTCACATTGACTATTCTATTTTTCATTGCTTTCTATGGAGGATAAAAAAACTCTTGTATTTCTTCAAAAATATCTTAATTTGTTCTTACAGGTGTGGAACGAGGGGGTGAGTAATTAATGAACTAACCCTTTAGTACAATTATGTCTCTTCTACTTTTTGATGCACTAAAGATTAGCATTTTTTTAAAGAGGAAAAGAAGTATTATGTTTTTGGAACAACATGAGGGTGACTAAATGATATCAGAATTTTCATTTTTGGGTGAACTAACCCTTTTAAAAGGTTTTCTGTGTATAAGTGCCACGCATTGGACACCGTGTGTATGACAAAGTGACATACATCGTGGCAGGAGAGTTAAAATAGACCTCTTACCACCCTTTGAACGCTTTCCTGTCAAAGGAACATGACATATTACTGTAACATGTCTGATCAAATAAAATATTCAGCCTATAATGACATTCTCAATGCACCCTATATTGACTTTACAGTAGTGACATGAACTCAGTGATTCAATTTTCTTGCACAGATGTTTATTACGTGGCCACATCTGTTTGAGAGTGAAGCATGCTGGTGCTCAGTGCTGTGCGGGTCTCCTCACGGTCAGAAAGGAAAGGACACTCAAGCTCACGTGCCCATTCACTCAACAGCCGGCGTGACCAAGAGCCGTGGGAGAGCAGAGGGTGAAGGGCAAAGCCAGGGGGAAGGGATGGACGTGACTGACAGGGTGAGAGGATGGCACGTCTTTAAAGCTACACTGGTTATGGGTCGCGATCCTGATAACAGCTCTTCTTTAAGACAGTCCAAATTTATGCAGAATGTAGGTTATACTGTCCACATTCATTTTCTGTATGAAACATGGGATGCATAGATGACCAGTTACAAAATCTGCAGTATTCAACCAAAGCACACAGTGACAGGCATTGTACCTCACTATACAAAATGTCCAAATTGACCTTCCATTTCAAGAGTAATGAATGAACCCAGTGCTTCCCACAGGTTTGAAATATACTTGCGGTGGTAGCCAGGCGAAAAATCCTCCTGTTATTCATGGCACAAAAATGGTCTACTACTGTACATGTGACAAACAAATAATGTGTGATTTTGAACAGTATTTTTATTTATTGAAATTAATTTTAATTACATAGCATATTACATTCAATTACATACTAATATTATGCATTATTATGCTTTGTAAATTATGCAAAATTACAGCATTTAAAATGTTCTCCTTTTCCTATGTTCTCCTTGCTATTATATAGTGTCTCTCTCAGTGAATGGGACACAGATTTTACTAGTAAAATTTATATACTGAATAATATATGTGTCAAATAATGTTCTTAGTCTTTTTTTCCTGTGGGGGAGACTACAATAATTTACTGCGAATTACATGGAAATCAAATTAAATACAATTTACCAAAATACCAATAATGCCCAAAAGAAAAAAAACTTAGCGTGTGACTTTTAATTATAAACAAGCCCGAAATACACCTGGACTCTTATTTTGAAATGTCTGTACTATTGCAGGCTGATTCTTCAGATTCTTACAATCGCCTAAAACATGTTATATAAAGGCCATGAAGTAGACATTGTAATAATTCATCAACTTTCATTAGCAATCGCTTGGCATAAATCTGTGCTTTTCATTGATTGAGAATCACTTTAAGCAGTCTGAAGTGAATTTGTGAATTTGAAAAATGCAGCGCCTGTGGGAATGTTAGCGGGAGTTAACAGTTCTGACGCACACGTGACGCACACGTAACGCGCAAGAACGAAACGACTAGTTATTCGATCGCGGGTGGTTTTATTATCTTGGGCGGATATAAAAGCATAAGAGGATAAAAATAATAAAAGCAAAAAGGTGTCTCCAAATATACTTGGGCGGCCGTTATTATACGTGGGCGGCCCGCCCAAGTAAAGTCTATGTGTGGGAAGCTCTGGAACCAGTATACCAATACTAGCACACTGTATACTGCCTACTATTTTTAAAAGATAGTATGTGAAAGGCTGGAATACAGCACACAACTTTTGCCCAGACTTTGCACCAAATTTCAGTTTGGACAAGTCAATGCTAGTTGCTGAATGGAGATTTCACAGAAAATAATGTAGTGCATTATAGGCAAAAACTCCACATTTTTAGCTTCACATTATGATTTCATCCAGTCGGATGATATCAGGCATGTATATTTTGAGTTGATTTTAAAACACATGCAATGAGGCGCATGTTTCTCAGTGTTTGTTGTGTTCCAAACTACTTGAAAGTCCGATGTTTTGCGATCCTTAGTCATTTAGTGTATGATGCATTTTTATCTGTAATCACTTACAAAGTACACACTTGATATTTTAAAATTTGATCAGAAGTCATGCAGTGCATTCCACCCTTTATGCAGCTCTAAACATTCTAAAATATTACAGTAAACAGTTATTTTGTATTTGTGAACCAATTCTGATGAAAACTACTGTAATTCTTTTAATAAAATAAAGACAGAAATGTTACAAATTGTAGTTAATATTGCTTATGGTTAAATTCAATTTTCAATCTAGTTAAATTCCAATACACTCGAAATGGAAGTTGAACACATTGCATTGTGGGATATTGTACCAAGTGCAGTGTGCATACTTTGGCATATGAAAGTCATTCAGGTATTTTATGTACAAGAAAATGTGCTTATTGTGCACAGTAGACATACAATAATGCAGAAATGAGAGATATTGCTTTTGGAAAGTAAGGATTTGTCCAGCAGAGGGAGCTGTAACAGGGTCTTCACCATGTGCACAAACAGCCATATGAGAAGACAGGCAAAGGATTTCTCTGTTCTCTTATTTCATCATCTCCAGCAGGAACCACAGTCAAGCCCATCACATTTCTGCTCATAAAACGAACAGTTTGAAGCCACATTCATTTAATTGGGACACAGGTTTGATTTGAATATCTGCGAGAAATTTCCTGGATATGGATATAAACCCTTGTTAATACACGCGAGGGGGCTCTAGCATGCTCTGTGAGTGCGTGTGACAGCTAAGGAGAGTGTGTGCGTGTGTGCCAGTGCCTTGCAATGCAGTTCTGTGCAATGTACTTTGATAAGGTCAAACGTGTATTTCCAGCACCTTTAAATAAGACATCACATCCTGTTCCATTAATGGAACAGAGGATACATTGTATCTAACCCTTTTGAGAAGTTTATTTTCATATTAACAGCCTGAAAATGTCTTTGAAACCACCTCTAACAATAGTTAGATACTGGAAAAACTCATTTGACCTTGATGGGTGTGTGCAGCGTTCAGTGCTCTGCAAGGGTGGGCTAGGCGCCATGCATGTTCAGGATGCTGTGTAAGAGAGCAGAAAGAGAAAGAGAGAGAGCGCCAGAGGAAGAGGTGTGTCAGTGGAGTGATTGGCCACTCACCAGACAGCTGCTGGACACCAGGCTGGTCATGTGTACTTAACAACTGAGCCTGAATCGTCTCCACCACCCGTTTGAAGCGTCGACTCGGACCTGCGGGGGACACGCAAACACAGACAACACCTCTTTGAATGTTTCGCATTGATCCTGTACAGACTGGTGCATGTGTGTCTTTTGAAATGAATGTACATTTATGCTGATACATCCTGGGTTTATTCCCCCTAGCGGCTGCCTCATAAAGACTAATGGGATGGGGCTGATTTTTATGGTGCATTTGGCCCGCGGCTGAGTTTATGACACGTGTACACATACGCTTTAAAATGCGTGACTTTAAGAACAAGATTCAATCCCTTTTGTGTAGCCCAGAGAGCAAAAACGAGGAAAGGGGGAAATGAAAAGCGAGGAACAGGGTGTGCGGTAATGGCACCAGCAGCGTGGGATCTTTTTGGATTGTCCTTTGAAACACAGCAGGTTGAAAATGCATAGTGATTACCAGGAGGCAAAAAGGCCTCTTTTAGTTTAATTTTTTCCATTACCCCCTCGAGCAGTTGGTCTATTTCCAGCGTGAGAGAGGGGGAGTGTAATGGGGGAAGGGAACCGCTAGCGGAACGAGAGAGAGAAAAATTCTCTCTCCACTGCGACAGACAAAGTTCAACATCATCAACCAGCCTCTCCATCACCCACACACACACACACACACACACATATCCCTGTGCATTTCTATTGGCTGCCAGCGAGTTTATGACATCAAAATGGGCTTCTCACTGTCGGCATGGTTACCTGAGAGCAGTGTAAACGTGACAGAGTAGATGCCGTTCTCCTTGGTGGCGGCCGTGCTTTCGGTGTAGGTGATGTCCACCTGGAACTTCACTGGTTTTTGGAACACGGTGGGGCCGGCGGTGGACTTGTATTCTGCCCGGAAACTCGTCTGGGACACCACACTGTGGCTGAGGCTGGGAATCTAAAATAATAGGACAGAGGTCTTACAGTAAATGTCTTAAAAGAATCATTCCCTCTAAAATTAATATTATTGTCTTTAGAAACCAATGTCTTTCTTTTTTCTAAAGGTGAATTTTTCTAGAATATCCAGGATATTCTTTTCAATACAATGACGATGAAGGAGGTCTGGGGCTGTTAAGTTCCAAAATGACAAAAAAAGCTCTTCAAAAGTTTCATAAAAGTGGTGCATATGAATGTGCTACATTTCAAGTCTTCTGAAGTCATATGCTTTGTGTGAGGAACAGACACCCATCTTTGCTCTCTTTTGTGCATATCCAAAGTTATATCCAATTTGGAATAAATCTTTATTTTGAGTCAGGTCTTCTTGATCACTCATTTTATACTATCCACAAAACTGTTCAAGACTTGAAATACATCACACAAGTCTGATATTTCTGATAAGTTTATGATGCTTTTGAAACTTAAAGGGATAGTTCACCCAAAAATGAAAATTTGATGTTTATCTGTTTACCCCCAGGGCATCCAAGATGTAGGTGACTTTGTTTCTTCATTAGAACACAAATGATGATTTTTAACTCCAACTGTTGCGGTCTATCAGTCATATAATGCATGTCAGTGGGAACTTTGTCTATAAGAGTAAAAAAAAACATGCACAGACAAATCCAAATTAAACCCTGTGGCTCGTGATGACACACTGATGTTCTAAGACATGAAACGATCGATTTGTGCGATTTAAATCATTTTTTAACTCGAAAACACCACCATGTCCAACTGCCCTCCACATCCGGTTGGTAAGGTCAGAAAACACGTTCTAATGATGGAAGTGATCACTCACGCTTTGCTTCAATGAGTGTGAGACATCACTGCCATTGTTAGAGCGCGTTCAGACCTCACTAACCGTATGTGTAGGGCAGTTGGACATAGTGGTGTTTGAATGATACTGTTCGGTTTCACGCACAAACCGATCGTTTTGTGTCTTAGGACATCAATGTGTCGTCACGAGCCGCAGCGTTTAATTTGGATTTGTCTGTGCATGTTTTTTTTTACTCTTATAGACGAAGTTCCCATTGACATGCATTATATGACTGACAGACCGCAAAGTTTGGAGTTAAAAATCATCATTTGTGTTCTACTGAAGAAACAAAGTCACCTACATCTTGGATGCCCTGGGGGTAAACAGATAAACATCAAATTTTATTTTTTGGGTGAACTATCCTTTTAAAATAACCATGAAAGTAAGAAAGTCAAACAGGATCGGAATGACTTGAAAATGAGTAAATGATGACAGATTTCACACACTCATTGGAGACTTACAGAGAGAAAGGCGTGGACAATATCTGCTTTGATGGAGCTCAGAGGCTTGTCCCGAATCACCACAAAGATCTGCTCCTCCTTTTCTAGGTTAATAAAATTTCCAAACCAAGATTTTTTGGCAAGTCTGTGAAGAAGAACAACAGGAGTGAACAAGACAACACAATACATACAAACATCACTCAATTCACGTACCATCCGTCAATCAAGTATACATGTTTGAATAATGTTGCAAGGTTTGGGGTCGTTTTGGGGTACGTTTTTATGTTTTTGAAAGAAGTCTTTTATGCTCAAAGCAGTAAAACTGTAATATTGTAAAATATTATTACAAAAATAACTGCTTCATGTGATGCCAAAAACAAAACAAAGCAAAACAAAACAGAAAAAAAAACATACATATAAACACACACACACACACACACATATATATATATATATATATATATATATATATATATATATATATATATATATATATATATATATATATATATATATATATATATATATATATTTATCAGCCATTACTCCAGTCTTCACAGTCACATGATCCTTCAGAAATCTTTCTAATATGCTCAATTGGTTCTCACGAAACATTTCTTATTATTAGTTTAGAAAACAGTTGTGCTGCTTGAACAGTTGAACAGCAGCAGTTATTTTTAAATAGAAATCTTTTGTAACCTTATAAATGTCTTTACTGTCACTTTTGATGTAATGATTTAATAACAATGATACTTACTAACTTGAACTTTTGAATGGTATATATTAGGACTGCACGATACTGGAAAAAATTGACATTGCGATATTTGTTTTTCTGTGATCTATATTGTGATATGAAAACAGTTTCACCAGATGACTTAAATAACTCTGGGAAGAATTAATCATTCTGTAGGATTCTGTAGGGGAGTGAATCTGCATAGAAAATAATAAACAAATTACAAGCATTAGATAAATACAATAGAACAAAGATAAAGATACAAATAAAATAAACAGTGCTTTATGTTTTTCAGTTAAAGGATTAGTTCACTTCAGAATTAAAATTTCCTGATCATTTACTCACCCCCATGTCATCCAAGATGTTTATGTCTTTCTTTCTTCAGTCGAAAAGAAATTATGGTTTCTGAGGAAAACATTCCAGGATTTTTCTCCATATAGTGGACTTCAATGGTTACCAACGTGTTGAAGGTCCAAAACTGCAGTTTCAACACAGCTTCAAAGGGCTTTAAATGATACCAGAAGTGAAATAAAGGTCTTATCTAGAGAAACAATCAGTCATTTTCTACAAAAAAATAAACATTCATATACTTTTAACCACAAATGAGTGTCTTGCACTAGCTCTGCGATGAGCCACGTGTTGCGCAATCACGTTGGAAAGGTCATGTGTGACGTAGGTGGAAGTACCGCAGTGTGGCGAAAAACTCCATCTCATTTTCTCCTCCAACTTCAAAATCATCCAAAATCGTTGTTTTAACTTTTTTTTGTAAAGATTGTTTTTGCACGTTCACTTTGTAAACACTTTCTCGGTACTTCTGCCTACGTTATGCGTGACCTTTCCAATGTGATTATGTGATGTGTGGCGCATCGCAGAGCTAGTGTGGGTAAAAAGTATAGACTTTTTTTTTTTTTTAGAAAATGACCAATCTTTTCGCTAGACAAGACCCTTATTCCTTGGCTGGGATCGCGTAGAGCCCTTTGAAGCTGCATTTAAACTACAATTTGGACCTTCAACCCATTGTACCCCGGTGAAGTCCACTATATGGAGAAAAACCCTGGAATGTTTCCCTCTTGGGGGTGAGTAAATTATCAGGAAATTTTAATTCTGAAGTGAACTAATCCTTTAAGTCTAACAGTATTCAGGTACAGAAACTGAATAATCAAATGTAAAATAACACTGCATAGACTTGTCTGTATAAATTAAATATAATTAATCTTTGTTAAAGCTACAAAAGTTATTTTCTCTTTGTACTTTGTTTGATTAACATTATTGAGAGACATCAGCGGGTATATCAGGCTGCTGTCACTTTAAGAGCTAATGAACGGATCCAATATAATGACACTCGGACATTTTCTTTCTCAGTTGTTTACATCAAGTACGCTATATGTGACTGTGTTTACAAGGATACTTGCTGAGACTGGTATTTTAACATTATTTTGCATGTATGTTTTTTTATCCCCCCCGGTGATGCTACTCCACAAACCACCTACAGAGCATATAAAATACCAAAAATAAAAATATTTTTTAAAACATCGCCAAGTAAAACTCTGCGTTTATACAGAACTGTCTCTTTACGACCACAACAAACGGGACACTTTTCAGACACGCATTCCAACTTCGCCTCAGCGCCAGGCGCAAGTCAAACGAGTGCGGAAAAGGTACAGGTGACGACGAGTGAGCTTCAGTTGAACAACAGTGAATTGCGGTCAGATGAGATGTTGTCAGGATATGTCAGTAAAACTTCAATCAGCCATTAAAACCTACTGTGCTTACGGCGTGCACTCAAGAATTGCGCGCGAAAATGCGCCGGCGCGCACTGCAAATTACTTTATTATAGCTTAAATAAAGCGCAAAATAAACTACGGGCATGCACCATCATTATTCTGAGGTAAATGAAGTCATGAAATTACCAAACATGCAATTAAAGCTTCCTCAAAACTGTGCATGCATGTATGTATTTGTTGACATGGTTTTAAAGCTATTGTTATCCAATTTGTTGGCCTTAAAACGTCTTAAAATACACATATGTACACCAGGGAAATATATATATATATAAAATATATCAGCTTCACCAACAGTGAAGAACAGTTGGCAGAAGAATTTCAGACCTCAAATGGTAAGTTATATTTCAAAAATGTTAGTTTACAGTGTAAACATATCGGCAGAGGCTTTCCCAGACAGTTTGGCTGAATTTCTCTTAAAGTGAAATACAGACTGAATGCTGTCAAGATGGGAGTTAGTAAGTTGTCAGTCAGTTGATGTGTCTCTAGGGCATAACAAGAAATAAAAACATGTATGACTTAAAAATTGACATTATATGGGCTGTCAAACAATTAAAAACTTACATGATATATATGCTGTGCAGCACCGTGCAAACCTCAAAAAATTTTGCATTTAAAATTCGAGAGTTAACAAGAGTATTGGTAATCTAGAATAAGATGACAGGGGTTTGTCACAATTCAGGATTAGCTGACGACTGAAAAGTCCTCTGGGGTGGGGAGGTCAAGGAAAAGTTACTAAAACTTTTCAATAAAAAGCCTTATATGGAGGTTTGAATGCTGGCATATGGCTCATTTCTCAGCCCTGCTTGAAATCACTGGGATTTTACCACAGTCAGTGACTATCAAGGCCATCTTTGAGCCAGCCAACATAACGTGACATTAACTCACCAAGAACTTGGAAAAAAAACAACATAAAAAAAATAGAGGAAAATACTCCAGAAGAAAGTTTCCACTGTGGTATCGCTCTGTATGGCTGTGAAGCTAAGTGGAACTAAAACACTGAATTATTCATGACGAACTATTCCCTGATAATGTCTTTAGCAACAAACTAGGCTAATGGGGCAAGGAACAGTGTTTGGACCACCACATTAACTTTTGCTGCAGAGTTTTCAGAGCTCCTTTCGACTCAAAATAAAATCTGGAGAAAATAAAAGTATAAAGAGCAAAAGTTAAGTGTCTTAATTAAGCAAACTTTAATTGAGTGTTGGCGATTTAACTCTAAACCGCTCAGGTTAACACAAAAAGTGATGCATTTAGCCCCACACCAAGTAGAATAATGAATATTGTAATGAATCATTCAATTATAATTGAGTATTATTTTAATGTTTCTTTCACACTTTGTGATTTAATAAAACTGCATATTTTACTTGATTGTCTTTGAAAATAGCTAATACTTACTCGGGGGAAGACTCTGGTGTTAGGTTGGACATTTCCTCTTGTGTGGGAACTGGAAAGAGACAAAGCGAACAAGCCTCAGTGGAATTTGCATCATACTCTATATCCAGAGAGATTAGACATTCACAACCTGAGGAGGGGAATGCTGATTAACCACAGCTAATTACTCCAAACCTGCAGAGATTAAGAGTAATTCAACCCCCCTTCTATCAGCTCATCTGATCCTCTCCCCAGTAGAAGAGGGAAAGAGGAACAGCTGGAGGTGAAGTGAGATACTTGTGGAATTTTCATTATCATTACTAGATTTATCATCAGATATAGCTGATAATGGACCATCATTGAGTTTATTACCCAGCGATCTGTAAAATCAGTCCTTAGAGAATATACCTCACTAAGAGGGGAACATCAACTAAAAACCACAATAAAAAAGGATTAGCAAGCATAATTCTTTTTCTAAAATGCTTTCTATATGCACACAGGCTATGGTGCTTTACTTTGCACCTGATCCTGCATATCACTGCATTAGTGCCCTACATAACTAGGGTTTTATTATTATATAATATCCAATATCTTGGTACTAATCCTATAATTCATTTTATGCATGCACATTTCTGCAATTTTTACATTTAGATTCATGAATTAACATCATGTTGATGTAAATGTGCCAAATTGAGTCGAAATGACAAATTTTCATCGGCAGTCCCTGGGCAGGTTAATGTTAAAGGGTGAAAAAACTGCTTCAGGATGTTTCCGGCACTGCTGGTACCTTGTAGTTTCCTGCGGTGGAAGCGTGGTGAGCCAAGGAAGCTGTTCTTAATGGAGTTGAGGCGTGTTCTCCACGGCATGCCTCCAATGGAGGGGCTGGGGGGTGGCGTTGGGCTAGGGGTCCCCGCTGGGCTCTCCTTAGGCGTGTGCACCGGCGTTCCTTTTGGAGTTGGCAATGGGCTGCCCCTTGGGGAGGGGTGGGGCGTAACCTGTATGGTGGGGATAGATTTGCCGTTGTGGTCAGTCCCGGCCAGCGGGTGAAGGTGGTGAAGCCGGATGGGCGAAAGGGGAGAAAGGGGAACAGAGAGCTTGGGTGGCACCGTAAGTGGTGGCCGGCGCACTTTCGGGCTGCCAGGCATTGGCAGGGGCATGGGTTGGCAGGGTGTAGAAGGTTCCGACTTGGCCGCAGATAGCACTGCCGTCGTGTTAGGGAGCGGGTTGGACCTGGTGGCCTGCAGGGGCTTGTCTGCAACTTTGGGCTTGGCTGGAAGTGTCTGAGTTTTGTTGTTAAGCTGATGGGCATCTGTCTTTGGTTGAAAGGTTTTGGGGGAGTGGGGGCCTGTGCCGTTCAGCCGGGACACAGGCGCGTGGGTGGGGCTGTGGTTAGGCGACTGCGTGAGTTCTGCGGATTGTGGAGGAACGGCGAACCGCCGCATGGGCTGGAAGAGCGCATGCACAGAGCCAGCAGCATAAAAGAGCCAACACAGCCCATACACACAACACACGGCCCCATAGTTAACAGGCATTACGGTGCAGACGCGCACACACACACACCAACACCAAACATGAAAGGATTGTGAACAAGGCACCGGTGATGAGAGGTGAGGGAGGAAATGCAGAAAGAAAGAAAGAAAAAACATGCCATTAGCACAACCAGCCAAGAGGCAACAAGACAGTGGAAATAAAATGTTCCCAAACCAGTGTTCCCAAAACTAATCAAAACCAGCAACAGAAATTAGCAACACAAAGCTCTGGGTTGTTGTCAGGATGAAATTAAAGAAGGTGTTGTCAGCATTGACTAAGCAAGCAGGAAATTTGTGCGATGAGCTTTGCTTTAAAAGGACGCTATTGTCAGAATAACTCATAAATTAAATAGAAATGACATAAAATGTGACAAGCCACAGTATATACTGACTCAATTCAACAATTCGAGTTTTTCAAGACAATAGCGTCACGCTATCGAAATGGCTAGTGAAAATAAGTGCAATTGACCATTAAACAGAGCATAGAGTATAATGCTGCTGCTGGCGGTATGATATGAGGATGCTCTTTGACAGATGGCACTGTATAATAATAATAATAATAATAATAATTGGGTCCGAAATGGGGGGATTGACATAATACGGGCCACTAAAAGTGAAGTGTGTGATTACAATAAGTGCAGGGAAATACTCATCAAGCATACTGTAAAACATTTAAAAGAAATACAATGGTGTGTTAACTGTACCAACTGCAACCCTAGCATGGGCATAAAGAAGCACGAATGCAATAAAATGGATTTTTAAAGCTGTTTCATACTGCTGGGAAGATTCTTCCATGACAAACCTTTAAGTCTGTGTCTGAGCAGTAAAACTAATCTCAGATGAGCTGTATCAATGAGTTCTTCACAGACTAATTCAAATTACTTCCACCAAGCATGTTCTCTGTTTGAGCCATTTTCATCAGTGATAGGGCGACACTGCAGCCATTCACCAATTGTAGAGCATTTCAAACTGCAGAATATTTGATTAGGATCAGAATTGACTTTGGGATGAATCATGTAGAGAATTCCTTGATGTAACTCAAGGACTGCATATTTGGAAGTCTTAGTAGTGGATTTGTAATCGGTTAGCCTCTTTAAACAAATCAACTGTAAAAGCTGGCTACATCCAGAGGCTTCACCATTAGTAAGGAACCAGGGATTTTCAAAGGATTTTAACAAGCCATTAGTGACTCGGGCTTCAAATATTTCAAGGCAACAAGGCTGTGAATTGGGCATAGATTAGCATGATTATGCTAAGCATGGTAGAATGACTGGGCTAGAAGTAGTAAAGGTGGATTGGTAGGGACAGACAGTGACAGTCTTTTTTAACAAAGCTAACAGTATACATAATTAACGCTCCATCATCACTAACAATTATAAGAAATAAATAGTTCACGTTGCATTATGCCAGAGGTCTTCAAGAAGGGTCCTCTTGTTACATGTTTTATAAAATGAAGCGTTTTACTTTAAACCTGGCCTATAATAACATAGGCATATGGTACCATATTAATGTACTCTGTAATGTATATTAATGTATTAATGTACAAAAGTTCGGAGTTGGTAAGATGTCTTAATGTTTTTTTTAAAATCTCGTATGCTCACCAAGGCTGCATTTATTTGATCAAAAATACAGAAAAACAGTAATACCGTGACATTATTACAACTGCTTTCTATTTTAATATATTTTAAAATGTAATTTACTGCTGTGAAGGTAAAGCTGAATTTTCAGCATCATTAATCCAGTCTTCAGTGTCACATGATCCTTCAGAAATCATTCTAATATACTGATTTGGTGCTAAAGAAACATTTCCTATTATTATCAATGTTGAAAACAGTTGTGCTGCTTAATATTTTTGTGGAAACCATGATACAAGCAGTCTACTATGCTTAGCATAATTACTAGATATTTTTTTTTAAAATTGATGAATAGAAAGTTCAAAGGAAGAGCATTTATTTGAAATAGAAATTGAAAAAGTATAAGTCTTTACTGTCATTTTTGATCAATTTAATGCATTTTCTTTGCTGAATTAATTTTTTTTTTTTTTTAAATCTTACTAACCCCAAAATTCTGAACAGTAGTGTGTATATATATATATATATATATATATATATATATATATATATATATATATATATATATATATATATATATATATATATATATATATATATATATTTATTTTTTATTTTTTCCACACCACTGAACCACCTGTTGATGCCTATATTCATGCTGAATGATTGTAGATCAGATGTGTCTTGTGACATGAGTTTCTCATCAATAGATATTCTGTAGATCAGGGGTGTCCAACCCTGCTCCTGGAGGACTACCGTCCTGCAGATTTCAGTTCCAACCCTGCTCCAACACACCTGTCTGTAATTATCAAGCAGCCCTGAACACCATGATTAGCTGGTTCAGGTGAGTTCGATTTGGGTTGGAGCTAAAATCTGCAGGGCGGTACACGCTTGGACACCCCTGCTGTAGATAGATGTCATACCAGCTGGCAATGGACAGCAACACAACCAGACTCTTTGAGTAAAACAAATGATTTAACATAATAAAGGGCTTACCCGTGGACTGCTGAGGGGACTAGTGGACAGACCAGAAGAGGCTCCGCTGATGGACCGAGACCTAAAGTTACACAACATAGATAGTAAAGACATTTCTACCACATGTATAGCACACTGTCGTAACTGTATAGGAGGTTAAGCATGTTGTGTGAGTGAAACATGATTAAATATTTGAGTTTACATTTGGACAGAGACAGCAGTATCACACAAGACCTTTATGTTTCACTATAAACTGCATTTCTGTTAATTATGTGTCAACTTTCTATGCAGGCCTATAGATCTTTTTGTTGATCATGCTATTTTTATATTTTTAAGTTGCAATTAAATTTGAGCAATTTATCATTGCTCATCCTAAGAACGTAAAAGGTCATCACAACCTTTTATGAGGTTCTGTATGAGACTTCCGAATTTCATTGTGTGTTAGATGGTGAGCTTCAGTGGTTCTCCAATAAATGATTGGGATTTAATTGACCGTGGTCACAATGGGTTTTGTCATCAAGGCAAATTGAAACAGTAAATCATCCTTAAAGGCATCAACAACACTCCAGGAAGGATCTGATCCATAAACTGATCAATTGCATTTGCAAATGTTACTTAGATGAGAATTATGCATGGTCTCAAATTGTCTTTGATCATTCAAGTGTAAAAATCACAACACCAAATACACCGCAGCCTGATTCAGTGCAATGCTGATGTTCATTATATGCCTCTTGCATTCAGCTAATTAGCTTAGCCAAACACAGCGTCAGGAAAAGAGCTCTTTATATGTGTAATAAATGGCTATGGAATAAAGTAATTCATGGAAAGAAAGTCCAGGCGCTAGAGGACAGTAATTACGCGAGGAAATAGTTCTACTGTTTAAGCAATGTACAGTATATGTAGTGAATCATTAATATTTTATAAGAGAGAAGCTACAACTTTATTAAGAAAACTACCGCTTGTAAAAATGCTGTATTAAATTGTATAAAAGATGCAGGGGAGCTTTTCCGTTCAATTAAGTCATTACACTTTGAATTGTTAACATGCATAGATGTATTTGATTTATCTCTGTCAGTGAAGAATTCATTTAGTAGTGCCTCATTCAGTGCCCTGATACTCAATGCATTGATTAAAAAAAAAGAAAAGAGTGTCTATAAAGAAATATTCAAGGCCCATTTTGTTATCTGGCAGACTAAACAGTGAATGCAGATGTAGGACAGGACAGTGAAACTCAAGGTTGAAGAAAAATGCCTGAACAGATGAACACAAACAATTGGATAACCTCTGTCTCACACCTACTGTAAGTGCACACATCACTCGAAGAAAAACAAACATCCAGGGTGAAGGCAAGAGAAGCGTGAAGGCAAAACGAGAGCGAGGGGAAGAAATTAACAATTTGGGATCTACCAAGGGACAAAAAATGCCAGACATCAAACGAAACATGAAAGGCAAAATAAGGGAGATAAGATGCTTTTGATGTGTGTGGAGGGAGCCAGAGGGCCGCTGCTTTACCAAAACTGAGAGGCCAAGCCGGCAGGAAAAAACTTTTTTTTTTTACAAGACTTCCCAATATGCAGTCGACCTCCACTTTTTTTTTTTCCCTCTGAAGCAAGCTAAGCTCTTAAGATATCAAATGTCAGTGATAGAAATAAAAGGCCAGTGCTCTCTGTCGCATGTTTTGAGTGTTAAAAACCCCACTGCATCTTTAGAGCAGAAAAGAAAGCATGGCGGTGGTTTGTACCTCTCCTCTTTGCTTTGCAGTATGGGGTTGGCATCTGAGATATCCAAGCTTTTACTGAAAACAGATTTACTACAGTAAGAGAGAGTAAAGTTAGAGTAAATTTACAATAAGTAATAAGTAATCATGGAGTTGAGCCAAAGCATCTACACAGGGAAAGGACATAGGGCTGATGAAATGGATCACAATGAACATGGAAAAAAGTAAAACAAATTTGCAACATAATGTGTCAAAGATACAGAAAAATGAAAAGCACATTAGCAATCCCATTGTTCCCCTTAAAACCAATTTGAGAAGTCAAAATTTCCCATATGGCACATTTAGAATGCTGCTTGACTAGATGAGAAAGTGATTTTCAGAGAATAGCAAAACACTCTGAAATCATTGTTTCCTTTTTCCACAGATTTAGCTGAGCTCATTGATCTCATTTCTTGTACTCTTCATGTGCAATTTAAAAAGCATTTCAAAGCTAGTATGCAGCTTCTGTTAACTGTGAACATTTTTCCAAAGTTTATTTTTGCTTTTATGACACACGTCGTTGTCTTCAAATGTTCCTTTCAAGGCTTCACAAAATGTGACATACTGTACTTTCAGCCTTTCTTACTGTGGCGCTTGCTGCTACGATGGTAGAGTTTTGTAAATAATAGAGGAGCAAGAGATGTGTAGCTGTACCTCTGTCCGTGTTGTGCCATGTCGATGGCGCGTCTCACAGGAACAGGAGAACCGCCCTCTGTCACGCTCAGCACCTCCATAGACTTGCGCTCTGGCCTCCTCTTGTTGTGTCTCGTCAAGAGTGGAGAGTCCACTCGCTTCCTGGGAGGATCTGAGTAGACCAGCATATGATAAATTAAATGATCCCTAACACATGAAAACAGCCCATTAAGCCTATGGCGTTCATAATGGAAAAATCATACAATCGTACAGTATTTTTCATAATGTCTTCAAGTATTTCAACACCAGAAAGATTTTTTTTTCCCCCCAAAAGAAATGAATACTTTTATTCACAAGGATGCATGAAAAAAAAAGTGATAGTAAAGACATTAATAATGTTAAAAAGATTTCTATTTCAAATAAATGCTGTTCTTTTGAACTTTCTATTCATCAAGGAATCTTGAAAAAAATATTAGTTCAAAACAACAACAAAAAATTGACTGAGGTTTTCTTACCAATCTCATTTCTGGGTGGTAGATTCTGATCCTCTTGGCTGGGATATCTCTCCTTACGGTCCAGCAAGAGGAAGTAGATCATCTTTTCCTGGTTATCACTGGAGGTGGAAAGGGCATGGAGGAACAAAATGTGTGTGCTCAAGACAGGTTTCTGATATACAGTAAAATCTGCAGTGCTCCAGAGTAATCCTCAGCTCAAGCTAATTAACATCATTAGTTAAAGAGCAAAGAGTAGCAAGCATCTCAGGCCCAGAGAGCTAAAAGGCATCCTGCAGAGATCACAGGATATCACTTATTTCATTAATGATGCACGAAGACATAAAATATCTGCAAAAAGAGTCTGGGCGAGTTCAAAAAGTCTTGAAATTCTCCCAGCGAGAGCCCTTGTGTTGAATTCTTCTGCCCCAGACCACACAGACGGTAAATATGACCGTCTTTGCTGCAGGCGCCATCTGAATTGTTTAAACGCTGGGCAAGAGAAGAGACAGAGGCTGTGATGTTTTGGAAAGGAACACCCAGGCCAATCTATCAGGGCGTCTAACGAAGTGATCACGCACAGCGGAGCGTGTGGGTGGTAATTGTGCGAGTACGGAAGATGACAGATGAGCAGGAGTGAAAGGACTTCTCTAATAGCCCACAGCCAAGATGCTGTACTGCGTGTTTACTAACCCTAAAGAACAAGGATTTAAAATAATAATAGCCTCACATATGGTCTCCCAAAGCAAACGCACTCAGTCTTGTCTAATCATGGGAAAAAACATTTGGTATCATGGGAAACAACCTGTCTTGGGTGAATGTGAGGTGTTGCGTCGCTTTCTTAGTTACTCACTCGTCTGACAGCAGGTCTTTCATCAGTTTGTTCTTGTCTCGGAAACAGCCTAGCGAGTGCATGCTTTCTAGCACATCTGGGTCGATGTCCTCAGTGGAGGGTAGCGTGCGGATCGCAACTTTCCGTGGCACCGGCTGTTCGGGTTCGGGCTCATTCTTCCCTCCTCTGTGAACAAATACATAGATGTACAGAAGATCAGCACAAGAGAATTGAAATAATCTAGTGTTCTTGTTTCTTTTTCATTATTTGAGCACACATGGTAATCGCCTCAGGCGTGTTCTGGGATCCTTGCTGGTGGTATAAGTCACAAACAGGCCCACATGGACTCTGCGCCCACAGAAAGCTCTGGGGGTTGAAGCGCCCTTCATTCTACAAATGAACCACCTCCCTGCACAGTTGTTTATCAAATATTTTGGCAAATTTGATTAATGCTTTCATATACCAGAGTAGTAGATTCTCAGCTTATATTAAAACATCATCATTAAAAAGACTGATGATTTTCTCCAAAAAATCTGTGGAGGCATTATAAAAAAAGTTTACAGATAATTTCATTATTTTTACGACTCGAAAACAAACTAAAATAACATAAAAATGATCATGAATTTTAGTTTTTGATACATGGCATATTATAAAACTTGAAACCTTCACAACCCAGCTGCATTAAACATGAAAATGCCCCTAGACAGCAATGACAAGACTGTGCTGAGAAATATAATTATTGTTGTTAGACTGAAACTAGAAAAAGTAATTTTAGTACTAGAAAATACTAAAATTAAATTACACTAAAATTAAATTTACACCATTATACAAATAATATATATTTTTTAAAAATCTAAATAATGATAACCCTGGGCCCAGTAAGAAATCATGACTAATACAAAAAGTTGGATACTGGAGGAATTATGTTGAAAAATGAAGCAGTTGAAGATAAAACAAGGTATTGCTTAGGGTGGCACAAACATTGAGTAAAGCCAGTCTGTTTGGCTTAAGGCTCTTCTCTAACACACACACACACACACACACACACACACACACACACACACACACACACACACACACACACACACACACACACACATGTTTGTTTTTGTGAATTGTGGGGACTTTCCATAGACTTCAATGCATTTTACACTGAACAAACTGTACATTCTATCCCCCTACCCTGCCCCTACCCCTAAACCTAACCCTCACAGGAAACTGTGCAAACTTTTACTTTTTCACAAAAACTCATTCTATATGATTTATAAACCCATTTACATTGTGGGGACCGCTGGCTGGTCCCCACGATGTAGGTGAACTCAGGTTTATATTACATCATGGGGACATTTGGTCCCCACAATGTAATATAAACAAAAGCACACACACACACACACACACACACACACACACACACACACACACACACACACACACACACACACACACACACACACACACACACACACACACACACACACACACACACACACACACACACACACACACACACAGCTGTCATGCCATTACTTAAAGAAGCACAGAGCCATCATCTTTGTTATGTTCTCAGTTATTGCAACAAGGACACACACAGACTTACAGGACACATAAACAGTATGTACATGCATAGACACACACACACACACACACACAAAAAAAGCAGACAGACACTGAGCAAAAACAGGCATGTGCCGATAAATAAAAAGTGAAGTTTATACTCACATGTACCATGTGTGCTTCTGTATCTGTTCTAACTGTAAACAGAGAAAAACACATGAGCTAAACCATTATCTAACCATTAACAGAGCCAAACAAAGACAGCAGAGCATGACAATAAAAGAAGTGAATCCATCTCTGAA
The DNA here is from genome assembly GCF_024489055.1 of Chanodichthys erythropterus. Classification (NCBI taxonomy): domain Eukaryota; kingdom Metazoa; phylum Chordata; class Actinopteri; order Cypriniformes; family Xenocyprididae; genus Chanodichthys; species Chanodichthys erythropterus. Next base: position 19,698,532 of record NC_090231.1, on the reverse strand, counting down.
CGTCAGGCAGTTTCCTGCTGGCTGGCTCTAATCTCTCTCTTGTGTCGCATCCTCTGATCTCTCCAGGTTTAAGTGTGGAAGCTACAAAGACATGTACATTTCAGCAGCCAGCTAATTAAAGCTGTGGACCGCAGAACAAAAACAACAGCCATAACAGCAGCAGCCCATGAGAGTGAATGGTTGTTCTGGCTGTGCATGTAATACCAACAGGAATGACTTTAAGATTAACTGAAAGCAACAGAATATGTGACTGCTGTGTATTCATTTACGAGCTATAAACATTCAGCACTTGACCTGATTCAGAGACTGCAAAGAACGACACACTGAACTGGAACATTCAAACTAAATATTTTCTGGTTTACTTTTATATGGCTGAGGGGCAAATTCACTGGAGAGTTGTGGGACTATCACCTGTATCACCTAGTCACCTGTAATCCAGTTTTCAGTGCTCCTTTAATTGTAATTTAGGCATATTTTTCACAAAGGTTTGTGCGATTTGCATACCGTAATTAATGAATTGCAGAAAGCAGGCGCAAATGCAATTTCATTTAAACCATTTTGGCTCCAAACCAGGGGACCTGGGTCCACTAGGGGGCCTCAGCAAACTTCCAATAGGGTCTCAAGATGACAGAAATTGATTTAAAATAAGAAAAAAATTAGCATGCAAATAAGTGATTTACAAACCCGATTCCAAAAAAGTTGGGACACTGTACAAATGAATAAATATGTGAATAAAAAAGGAATGCAATAATTTATAAATCTCATAAACTTATATTTTATTCACAATAGAATATAGATAACATATCAAATGTTGAAAGTGAGACATTTTGAAATGTCATGCCAAATATTGGCTCATTTTTGATTTCATGAGATCTACACATTCCAAAAAAGTTGGGACAGGTAGCAATAAGAGGCCGGAAAAGTTAAATGTACATATAAGGAACAGCTGGAGGACCAATTTGCAACTTATTAGGTCATTTGGCAACATGATTGGGTATAAAAAGAGCCTCTCAGAGTGGCAGTGTCTCTCAGAAGTCAAGATGGGCAGAGGATCACCAATTCCCCCAATGCTGTGGCGAAAAATAGTGGCGCAATATCAGAAAGGGGTTTCTCAGAGAAAAAAAGAGTTTGAAGTTATCATCATCTACAGTGCATAATATCATCCAAAGATTCAGAGAATCTGGAACAATCTCTGTGTGTAAGGATCAAGGATCTCTGGGCCAAGGCTCATTTAAAATGGACTGTGGCAAAGTGGAAAACTGTTCTGTGGTCAGACGAATCAGAATTTGAAGTTCTTTTTGGAAAACTGGGACGCCATGTCATCCAGACTAAAGAGGACAAGGACAACCCAAGTTTTTATCAGTGCTCAGTTCAGAAGCCTGCATCTCTGATGGTATGAGGTTGCATGAGTGCGTGTTGCATGGGCAGCTTACACATCTGGAAAGGCACCATCAATGCTGAAAGGTATATCCAAGTTCTAGAACAACATATGCTCCCATCCAGACGTCATCTCTTTCAGAGAAGACCTTGCATTTTTCAATATGACAATGCCAGACCACATACTGCATCAATTACAACATCATGGCTGCGTAGAAGAAGGATCCGGGTACTGAAATGGCCAGCCTGCAGTTCAGATCTTTCACCCATAGAAAACATTTGGCGCATCATAAAGAGGAAGGTGCGACAAAGAAGACCTAAGACAGTTGAGCAACTAAAAGCCTGTATTAGACAAGAATGGGACAACATTCCTATTCCTAAACTTGAGCAACTTGTCCCAACTTTTTTGAGATGTGTTGATGCCATGAAATTTAAAATCAACTTTTTTTTCCCTTAAAATGATACATTTTTCTCAGTTTAAACATTTGATATGTCATCTATGTTGTATTCTGAATAAAATATTGAAATTTGAAACTTCCACATCATTGCATTCTGTTTTTATTCACAATCAGACAGTGTCCCAACTTTTTTGGAATTGGGTTTGTATTTGAAAATGATCGACTTATATATATGTCTTATTTTAATTGACCCCCTCAACTGCTTTTTGTCTTTGAAGAACCAGGGTTCCCACAATCTTGGAAGATTCATCTTTAAAGTGTGATTTCTAGACATGGAAAAGGTCATGTCAGTTCATAAAATAATCTTAAAACTATTGGCATTTTTTTTTTCTAGTTATGTCAAGCTAATATATTATATAGTATATATTAGCTTGAAAGAAATATTTATTGTGTACAATTGTACAAAATATTTGTGCACAATATATTTTTTTCAGGATTCTTTGATGAATAGAAAGTTCAAAAGAACATCATTTATTTTGTAAAATTATGAATGTCTTTATTGTCACTTTTGATCGACTGAATGCATCCTTGCTGAATAAAAGTATTAATTAATTATTTAATTTCTTTAAAAAAATAAAAAAATAAATTAAAATTCTTACTGACCCCAAACTTTTGAATGGTAGTGTATAATGTTACAAAAGCTTTGTATTTCAGATAAATGCTGTTCTTTTGAACTTTCTATTCATCAAGGAATCCTGAAAAACATTGATAATAATCATAAATGTTTCTTGAGCAGCAAATCAGCATATTAGAATGATTTCTGAAGGATCATGTGACACTGAAGACTGGAGTAATGATGCTGAAAATGCAGAATTGCCATCACAGGAATAAATTACTTCGTAAAATATATTCAAACAGAAAACAGTTATTTTAAATTGTAATAATATTTCACAACATTACTGTTTTAAATTAAATAAATGCAGCCTTAATGAGCAGACGAAACTTCTTTTAAAAACATTAAAACTCTTACCATTTCCAGACTTTTGACTGGTACTGTATATTAGACAGAAACTGAGTAAACATATTTTTAAATATCTTTATCCAGTAAATAATAATGACTAGAAACGTCATGTAAATGAAAAAGGTTAAAAAGTGTGGGAATCCTGAAAAAAGTCAGCTCTTAAAACTTCTGACACTTAAATTATTAAGAAAATGTTTTTATTTTAATTATAATTATTTTATTATCTTATCTATGGAGACTCCTAGTTTATGTATAACCCCCCCAACCCCCCCCCCCCCCCAAAAAAAAAAAAAAAAACTAAGATAAATATTTGTCATTAGAGCATATGTACTTACAAAAAACCTATACACTTAGCTATATTTGTGCCACAGCACTGATTTAAAAGATTATTTTTTGTATTTTCTGTCAACGATGGCAGCAGTAATTCATCAAACGATGATGAAACTTGCAATCTGAATTGCAAATTGCATTTAGCACAGATTTTGTGCTTTAAATTCCTTTATAGAATCAGGTGCTACAACAACGCAGACAGTATGTGCAGATAAAGGGTGCCATTACTCTTTATTCATTATTATGAACTCCCCATTGAATGTGTGCTGACATGACAGCGTTCAAGAAACAATAATGATACATTGTCCACATTTCTGTAAAACTGTACTACTTTTAGTACTCAGCAATACTCTATTGGATTGTTTTAACTGGATCTATAAGATAATATTTCAAACTGGCAATAAGACAGTATCAACTTCCTTCCCACTCTGGAATCATACAAAAGATCTCTTTATATAACTGACAAACCACACAGGAAATGGGCTATGTTTGGATCCTTCCTAGGAGAGCACTATTGTTTTCAATCACTGAGAGATGTGGGCAGTGAAGACAGCTATCTGTTTTCTCTGGAAAGCAAAGAAGGAAACTGGAACATTTCAAAGGGCTGGTTAGGACAAGCTTATAAACCTCTTGTCACTCTAGCATGTTAAAGGGAAAAGGGGGGCTGCTCCGAAGCAGAACAATGAAAACAGTAGCTAAGGGAGAAAAGCAGAGAGACTAGGAGACCATGAAAGAGAGAAAGAAAGAAAGAGATAGACAGAAGCGCAGACACGCAAGCGTTTTGAAGCTAATGTGTGAGATCTGGACAGACAGGATGGCTGAATTAGTTCTGCAGTGTGTTGACCTGAAGTGACAGCTCAAAAGCAGAAGAGTTCTCAGACTCATAACACTTATTTAAGACAAATCAGCTTAATATACTGTAAATGTCTGTAGAACTGAACAGCCAACCAGCATGTTTAGACAGTGTAGTGCACATGTAAGCTGTCACCACCTATGATTCCACAGGTCACATGAGCTATTTAAGAGAAATCTGTTTTAGAAACTTTTATCAGGTTTTAGAAGGTTTGAACATTGATGAAATTGTCAAAAATCTGACCGTGAGACGTTTGGTGGCGTCCACCTCGATCATCCCCCTCAGGAGGTTCTGGCAGTCTGGAGGAATGAAATGGGGCATGTGAAAGACCCCGAGCTTCACTTTCTCCAGCAAGTTCCTCAGGTTGTCATCGTCGAATGGCAAAGCACCCTGACAGACAGAAATATAGTAGATGTCAGAACTATAGCACTCATAATTAGTGAGAGGGGACAAAATCCCCCCAATATTAATGTCAACCAATATGTATTTTTCAATGGTTGATACTTAAAGGTGCCCTAGAATTGGCATAGTTAAATAACAAGAGTTCAGTACATGGAAATGACATACAGTGAGTCTCAAACTCCATTGTTTCCTCCTTCTTATATAAATCTCATTTGTTTAAAAGACCTCTGAAGGCGAATCTCAACATAACACCGACTGTTACGTAACAGTCAGGATCATTAATATGTACGCCCCCAATATTTGCATATGCCAGCTCATGTTCAAGCATTAGACAAGGGCAGCCAGTATTAATGTCTGGATGTGCACAGCTGAATTATCAGACTAGGTAAGCAAGCAAGGACAACAGCGAAAAATGGCAGATGGAGCGATAATAACTGACATGATCCATGATATCATGATATTTTTAGTGATATTTGTAAATTGTCTTTCTAAATGTTTTGTTAGCATGTTGCTAATGTACTGTTAAATGTGGTTAAAGTTACCATAATTTCTTACTGTATTCAGGGAGACAAGACTGTCGTTATTTTCATTTTTTAAACACTTGCAGTCTGTATAATTTATAAACACAACTTCATTCTTTATAAATCTCTCCAATAGTGTGTAATGTTAGCTTTAGCCACGGAACACCATCAAACTCATTCAGAATCAAATGTAAACATCCAAATAAATACCATACTTACGCGATTAGACATGCTGCATGATGAACACTTTGTAAAGAACAATTTTGAGGGGTTATATTAGCTGTGTGAACTTTGTTTATGCTGTTGAAGGCAAGTGTGAGCTCCATGGGCGGGGAGCGTGACCATTTAAAGGGGACGCAGCCTAAATCGGCTCATATTTAATGATGCCCCAAAATAGGCAGTTAAAAAAAATTAATAAAAAAAAAATCTATGGGGTATTTTGAGCTGAAACTTCACAGACACATTCAGGGGAAACCTTAGACTTATATTACTTATATCTTTTATAAAGACGTTCTATGACACCTTTAAATTACTTTTGGTACCCCCAAACATAAAAATTTGAATCGTGTTTTGGGTCAGTATGTTTTTTTTTTTTAGTTTTATTTTAGTTTTTCTGTTTTGGCATATCTTTGATGCCTCTCACCACGGCTGCATTTATTTGATCAAATATATAAGAAAAACAGTAATACTGTGAAATACTATTACAATTAAAAATAACTTTTCTATTTGAATATATTTTAAAATGCAATTTATTCCTGTATTTACTTTAGTCTTCAGTGTCACATGATCCTTCAGAAATAACAAACATTTCTTATTATTATCATCAATCAATACTGAAAACAGTTGTGCTGGCTAATATTTCTGTTTAAATCGTGATGATTTTTTTTAAGATTCTTTGATGAATAAAGTTGAAAAAAAACAGCATTTATTTGAAATATATAATAATATATTTTTTGTAGCAATATAAACATTTGTACAGTCAATTTTGATCAATTTAATGCATCCTTGCTAAATAGGTATTAATTCCTTACAAAAATATTACTGACCCCAGACTTTTGAACATTAAAAAACACTAGAAAACTACAAAAATAAACATTTGAATTGTTTTTTTTTTGTTGTTTTTTTTTCATGTTTCCTCTTCAGATTTTGGAATTACAGAGGGGCACAGCCATATATCTTAAAAAAATAGTGGTAAAATTGAAGAAATATAAGTGATGAATGCTTTGACTCTATAATTTAGAGAACTTCATAAAGCATATCTACACAGGAAGTAGGACACAAAATAAATAAAGAAAAGGCTGGCATAGTGAGATGACTGTGCTTTGATAATTAGCTTTGTTTTGTGCCAGATACACTTCATCATTTTCACATCAGAGAGACCCATCAGGGCCCCTGACATTACTGAGATATCAGCGCTTGATAAATGACACAGAAAATTCACAAGCATGACTGACGACAGGGCCACGTAAAAAGATGATATAATCAAGCAAAAATGAGCAAAGTAGAGAGAAGATAAATAAAAAAGAATGCAGATGATATCTCTAATGAAAGGTCTTTGAGCACTGAAAGATCAAAGAACAGGTTCGTGGGATATGCAGGAATAATTTGATTGAAGAGGAAGAGCACACAAACACAATAGAGAACAGGGAATCAATTGGCTTTCCAATTTCGCTGGGGGAAACTGTTCTGTTGGGATGGGATTGTGTTGGGCTCTTGGTCTTGAACAGTAATTATACTCGGACCAGCTTGATTATCCAGTATCAAAACAGGCCGTCTGCGTTCAGAGAATCAGAAGAGTTGTCTGGTTTGAGAACGATTTAATTATAAGCTAGTGCCATTTGTCTCAGAAATTTGATATTGGAAAAGTGAAACAAGCATGGATCAGAAAGTTGTAAAGTTGATACACAGCTTTGTGTTACCATACGTGTCCACTGGCACAGAGCTAAGCAGAGATGAGCAGGCATTTTCAGATACTAGAGCTGAGCAGCAGGCTTGCATGGCGGATTGTGGGATTGACAGCGGTGCCGAGTAACAGCAGATTCACACATACTCATTTGCAGTGGGTATGCGGTACGTATTGTAGTACGTATGCAGTGCAGAAGCAGCACAGGCTCATTGTGCTTTCAAATATGACACGTTTGCAGTGCGCAACTGATCGGCAGCTGTATACCACCATGTTATTGTTACTAAAAATGTTGTTTCAGCATTGTGATTCTCATTTTTTTCACAGACTGTTATATAATCTTTCATAGACGTATTCATGTTTAAACGCACTAAATTTAAACATAGTTTTCAATATGTATTATTTCTATATAGATATATATTTAGTTGCTCAAGCAAGTGGCAAAACATTTAAATATGTACATTTTAAACAGCCGACTCTCATGACTTTTCATTTGCATTTAAATCTTTATACAAGAAATCCTGCGGGTCATAAAGAACCTTTTTTCCCACCTCCACAAAGAGACGAGATCCATTCATTGTTCCCTTGCTTATCTAAATATGATGTAAGGTGTAATTTTCCCTGCTTTACCCAGGGCAAAAAGCCTTATGTTGACTGTGAAACACAGTAGAATTTAATTATATACATTTATGGTGAAATTATTACATTTTCATGTTATTTTTATGTGAACAATGTGCTACTTTACAGTGTGTCACTTTAATTCAGTGCAAACGGCACAGCAAAAATAGACTGGGAAATGGAAATGATTGCTGCACTGACGCATACGCACGACTCCTGGAACGCATTGCCAGACCGCATTCGTGTGCAGCGTGAATGTACTGACCTGTTAACATGAGCACGGAAAAAATATGCACCACATACGCACTGCGAACGAAGTATGTGTGAACCTAGCATAAGCAGTGAGAATGTCAAAATGTTAAGGAATGATTAACTTGCAAATATGAGGCAAAAAAATGTAGAATGGCATCCAATCACTTTGAGGTGAAATGACACATAGCAGTTAAAAATCAACTGATAGTGTTTTCGGTGGATTCAGTTCACATACTTGCACGTTACTGAGTATATTCAGTAATGTATTCATACACCTTCATTTTTTTCAGATTTTGTTGTTGCTACAGTGAGTGAGTGACGTGACATGTGACCAAGTATGATGTCCCATATTTGGAATTTGTGCTCTGCATTTCACCCATTCAAGTGCACACACACAGCAGAGTAGTGAACGCGCACACACACACACACACACACACACACACACACACACACACACACACACACACACACACACACACAGTGAACACACACCCGGAGCAGTGGGCAGCTGTTTTTGCTGAAGCCCAGGGAGCTCTAGAAAGAGTCCTGCCTTACTCAAGGGCACCTCAGTTGTGGGTAATGAGAGTGGATTTATTCACTCCCCCCACCTCAGTTGTGTAGTTTAACCTACCTTATGTTAAACTACTTTAAATTACTTTTTTCACATCAATCTACACTCCATAAATCATAATGGCAAAGCAAAAAACTGATTTGTGACTTTATTAAAAATGTATTAAAAAAGGAAAAACTGAAATAAGCACATTGCATAAGTATTCAAACCCTTAACTCACTACTTAGTTGAAGCACCTGTTTGAGTATTAAGCAACATGCTTTACACATCTGCATTTGGCGATTTTCTGCCATTCTTCACCTCAGATCCTCTCAAGCTCTGTCAGGTTGGATGAGGACAGTCGGTGGACAGACATTTTCTGGTTTCTCCAGAGATGTTCAATTGGGTTCAAGCACAGGCTGCCCATTCAGTTCATTCAACATCCAGCTGTCCATAAGCCACTCTTGCGTTATCTTAGTTGTGTGCTTGGGGTCATTATCCAGTTGAAAGGTGAAACTTCTGCCCAATCCGAGGTTCTGAATGCTCCGGAGTCTGGACTAGGTTTTCTTTAAGGTAATCTCTATATTTTCTTCTCCATTGATAGTTCAGTTGGGCCAAGAGGCCAGCTCTAGGTTGTTCCAAACTTCATGCATTTAGGATTATGGAGGCTACATGCTTCTATGAACCATTCTTGACACAATCCTGTCTCTGAGCTCTACAGGCAGTTCTTTTGACCTCATGGCTTGGTTTTTGCTCTGATATGCATTTTCAGCTGATTTATTGAGAGGCGTGTGCCTTTCCAAATCATACCCATTCAATTGAATTTGCCACAGGTTAACGCCACTTGAAGATTAGTAACACCTAAATGCAAAATTGGAATGCTCCTGATTAACATATAATCATGGAGAAAAAAAAAAAAAAAAAAAAATCAACAATAAGAAATGTTTCTTGAGCACCAGCATAAAATGCTTTCTAAAGGATTATGTGACACTGAAGACTGGAGTATTCATGCTGAAAATTCAGCTTTGCCATCACAGGAATAAATTATATTTTATAATTTAGTAAGAAATAAATCTTAAATTTTAAATTAGAATAATTTTTCACAATATTACTGTTTTTACTGTACTTTGATAAATAAAATGCAGCCTTGGTGAGCATAAAAGACTTCTTTCAAAAACATTAAAAAACCTTGCCAACCCCAAAAAGAGATTTTTAAAGCTTTGACAAAAGCACACCACTCAAATTATAGTTTAATCCCCTCCTCCAAGATCTTGAAATCTTTTACAGTCTAAGTAAGGAAGAGTAAGAAGATAAAAGTAGATTCATGAAACACTCAGCATGATGAATAAAAAAGAGCTGATCTCACTTATGTCTGATATAAAGATGATTCACCAGCTGGACTGGGAAACCATAGTGGAGCTTTGGTGTTGTCAATCTTTTGAGCTCTTACTACAAAGCTGGTATAACACCTTGATACTCTTAAAATCCAACTCTTGCTTAGCTGATTAGCCAGCATTGAAATATCTTTGTCTGGATTCTCCACTTGCACAGGGGAATTCTTTTTTCCATTGCATGCTGCTGAGAGGCTCAAATTTGTCATAAGGGCAGGGGGCTACATTACAGCAAAATTATGAGACATAAAATGAAGTCTCTGACACAAAAAGCTTTCACTCACCACCAAAAGTGCAAAGAGAATGACTCCACAGCTCCATACATCAGCTTTCCTGCCATCATATTTCTCCCCCTGTCAGAGAGAGAGAAAGAGAGAAGTTAAAGTGGAAAGAAAGAGATTCAGAGGAAGCCCAATTATGAGAGATGCCACTGAGAGCACGCACTTACCCTTATAACCTCTGGACAGGCATAGTGAGGGGATCTGAAAGAAAACAGAACAATATGTCATCCTCACCCAACCTTGGCAAAAACACCCATTAGAGGACTTATACATTGAGGAAACAAGCAGTACAGTAATGCAGTAATAACTCCTTGTGATTTGCATGAGGAACTTCACACCATCCTTTCTGACAAACAGCCCTATGTCTAACCACCCTATACATGCTGTTGTCAAATGATCCAATAATATAACATTATATTGTAATAACTTTCTGCTGGGAGTGTAAAACAGGCATGTAATCATTTGAATTGTGTAATGCATTTAAACGGCATCGCACATCATCAGAAGCAGTTCACAATTTTTCAACACATCTCTATAAATGCCTGATTCTTCATTGCAGGTGTCATATACCATTATGCAGCCTGTGTTACATTAATGTAATGTTTTTGTTTCTCTGCTTACTGCTAACTGTAAGATAAAGCTATTATTGCCATTTCCCACACCAAATTGCAAGGTTTTTATACTAAATTTAGTGTTAATGCTCTCACTCAGCAATTTCAATTTGCTTCTGTGCCCATTTTACACATAGCTGGTGCCTCATTTATTCTGGGTGAAAAGAAATATAAGCTATTACTATCAAAATAATGTGATGAAACATAGTATTATAGTTTCTGTGAATATGTCATAGATGCATTTGTTTTGCACAGTTATTTTTCACACACTGACTGCGCCATTATAAAATAACACTATACAATAAAGTTAAATTTTATAAAAATAAACAACATGTTTACAGCATTTATTAATCTAGGTCAATGTTCATTTATAAATACACTATTGTTCATTGTTAATTCATGTTTATCCATAGTACACAAACTAAACTGCCAAGTTAAGGCCATCTGTGCCTTATCAAAACTCAGTATAAAGACATAAAGCCATATAAAAGGTAAACTAAATTATGCCTGCTCCGACCCACCGTAGCTCTTAGTATCAGAGTATACAGTTATAATTGCTGTGTAAATGCATTAATGCTATCTCTGAGCAGCATTAAACATTCTGCGTAAAACTAATGCCACTTCTGAAGCGCTTCTTGGCCACCTTTCAGTGTAAATTTGGCATTATTTATACAATTTCAATGTTAAAAATGCCTTTGTACATGTTTAAATTAACATTAACCTACATTAATAAATGATGTTGTTTAGTGGTAGTTCATGATACCTAATGCATTAACTAATATGAACTGAAACTTGTAAAGTGTTGCCAAAAAATCAACTCCATATTTAGCAATAGTATTTTTGCTTTACCCTTTAAAAACAGATCCCCTGTGACAGGGCATTTAGTTAATTACTATGACCTTACAATGCTACTTCCTAACAGTCAAAAAGTTCAGAAGACCACATTAAGAAACTCATGTGATGCACTATAAACAGATACTCTCTGCCTCATTATCTTGCAAACAAATCCACAATAACAGTTCCAGCATGATTTTTTTTCCCCCTGCAGAAGCCTGATGTGTGTCATGGATATCCCCTATGATAGGAACATGAGGGAGGATTGATATGGCAAATCAGAGAAGCCACGGGGGTGATTAAGCTGTTGTGAAAAGACCCTGATGGAGAGAACTTACTCATTTAGACCAAGATGTGGATCATAATTTTCGAAGATATTTTGTTATTCCTAAAGCGCTGTTTGTCTGACTTGAGCGAAGCTGGTTAAGGATTCAAATACACTGAAACTGACTCTATTTTTCTTATTAAATTACCATGGCTTTTACTCTGAGCTTATCTGACTTTGTGCTAGTTAGTTAGTGCTGGTTATGCCTCAGAGAACAAGAAGCGGCAAAGAAAAGTTTCTTTGATGTTATTATCAAAACTTGCAAGCTTAGGGGTCCCGGAGTAATGGTCCAAATATGACCAGTGGTACTAGGGAATTTAGCACTGTATTTTGGGTAATCTAGTTTCACTTGAATGAAGGTTCTGGAGGGGGATCTAATTAAATTGACTTAAATTCCAAGCAACCATTTTTATGTAACCACCCCTTCACTTAAAATTACCATTGGGTTGCAAATATGGCAGAGACTTTCAGAACTAAAACTATTTCAAAATTAGGTCAGTCCATCCGCTAGCCAAGCAATAAGCCTCAGATACCAATGAATGAATGCCTGGCACAGAGCAGAGGTATGACTGGGAGGCTGTGTTGGTCTTCCTGCCTTTCTGTGTTCATACACGATGGGTCTGCCCCTTTCAAATTCAATTGGAGTCCATTATCCGTGGTAAACAGAATACATTTGTGTCAAGCAGACATCATACGAGGAGACTAAAGATGAATGTGTTTAATTAAAAACTGCCATATCTGTGCCTAGAGATGAGAAAGTCACAATCAATAATTACAGCACGCCTCAGTCGAAGGAAAGCAACAAAGCCGTGGCACCATTTTAGTGCTGGCTAATAGGAGCAGAAGTACACAGACTGAAGTCAAAGCTATGGTCTGGTCACTTGGGGTGGATTTTAAAGTCTTGATTAATCTCTAGCCATGATAATATGCTCTGCTCTTTGGCACCTAGCCCTCTCGTTTTCATTGATAATGGTGCCTCTAATGGCATGCATTACACATTCACAGGGACTATGAAAGCCAGAGTGGGGTCAGGCCATCATATTCATATTTTTCACTAATAGTAGCATTTCAGGAATTGCCACAGTGGAAGCAGGCTCAGCCGAGTATCTCAATGCAAGACTTAGTCCTTCACTTATAGCTATCAGTTGTTAATACTTTGCCATTTTTCTGTCTGTTATCATGCTGATGCATGCAAATAAACCAAGTGGTGCATTTGTGAGTTAGACTATCAATGGGAGTTATTTTGCTAGTTTTCGACTCATACATTTTCCAAATCTCTCAAAAGCATCTTTTCAAGAAAACACTCTTCTTCTCAATAACCATTTAATGTGAAGGGGACTTGTCAATCCAGTCAATACCTGATTATGAAAGGTAAACAGCGTATTTAAGCTCCAAATATGGTTTCCCCTGGTTTTATGAAAAACAATCTTCATATATACTGGTAATTGTAGATGGAGTATGACTCACCCACAGCTGGTTTCTAAGAGACTGTCTCCAACCTGTAGAGAAGCCATGCCAAAGTCTGCTATCCTGATGTTATTCTTCTCATCCAGCAGCAGGTTCTCTGGCTTCAGATCTCTGTGACTGCAAAACATGAGGAAAAAAATAATTAAAAACATGCTTAAAGTATAAACATGTACACGTTGGTGGATAACTTCTATGATGAGCATGTTTTTCATTTCTTTATTATATTATTTCAAAATGTATTGTCAAGTCGAAACAAATGTTCCCAATATCATAATGAAGAAAAAGCCTCATTAAAAGATACAATCCTTAAAAATAAGTTGTTTTGCACTAAGTTTATTTGTTATTTCTCAGAAAATAAATACTTTAATAAAAGTGCTATACTGCTTATTAATATTTAAAGTAACTGATATTTGAAAAATTACGCTCATTGGCAGGTAAACCTCCACTGAGCACATGGGTCTATAAAGATGTTTGTGTTTTTATTGAATGTTCCAACTAAACCACATTTTTTATTACATTTTTAAGCTGCCAGTATCAGACTCGGCCCCAAATCTCTTGATCAGACATCATGGGAAACATGTTGATTCCTTGTACCATTGTAAAATCCTCTGATCTGAAGATATAAATTCAGAGTTTTCTGTGCCAGTGTCAAGAAGTGAAGCCTCTTTCATCCTGTGCAAGAAAGTGGTCGAGGAACTCAAGGCCATTTTAGGCCCAAGAGATCAAAAAGCAGCTCGTACATTTCAAGTATCTTTCAATAGAGAGCTGATTGTGACCTGTGAGCCAATGAGCATTTACTGAAGCTCTTCATTTGGGATGGTTTGGCAACAACAACTGGCCAATAATTGTTGGTGGAGTAGAAACGTGACTTGAACCAGAAATACTGTCCCCCCTTTTGCCGCAATAACTAAAATTACACGGAAGCATTCTGAGAACTCATCAACCATCTGCAACCATAGTGAACTGGCAGACATGAAAACATCTGGCCAGTCACCATCAGTAATTACTTGATCATGAGATAGAAAGACAGTCAGTGAGGGATCTTGTCAATATTATCAATGTATTTCAGTCAAATCTCTTGCTCTACTAGTCAACACAATCACTACATTATTTGTAGTAAGTGCAGCTTTTAAACTGCACACATGTTCATCTATAAAATTCTCTGTATGTTGGAGTTATCACGACAAATGTGACTGCTGGAAGCAGCTATCTCTTCACCCAGAAATAAGTTATTGTGAAGGTTAAACACAGACCAGCAATAAAGTTCTTTACAGAGATTGATTCATCTTTCCCATGCCAAGGCAACTAAGGAGAAGAAGGAGCTCTCTGTAATGGAAAGATAGCATGAGGCTTCCAGTCAATACTGGTGTGTGTTTACTGAGAGGCTCTTCTGATTAGCTGCCAGCAAGAGAATGATTGGGTGAAGCAGGACTGACTGGATGATCTCTGGGTATCAGGAACTGCAAGACACAATCATAAACATCCCTTTCAAATGAACTCCACTTGTTTTAAACACAATAACCAGATACATTACTATTCAAGCTTGCAAAACATGCTGTATGCCAACCTATAACAGCACCTAGTCCTTAACTGTTAAGCCACAAAGTTCTGTCTCTCATTAAAATGCCTTAGAGAGAGGAAGTCTCATTATGCGTTGTCTATTTATGAATGCTCAGAATGAAAAGGCATCAAAATGAAATTGAATAGCTTCAGAAGGAAGACTCTTTGTTCTATATGGCAAACTCGTTACCAAAGCATACCCACTACTATACCACCAACTCTGTCCCAACCTTATGATATAAGAGCTCAATATAGTTCAAAAGACGAGGAAGGGGCAACGACTTTCCATTCAGCTTACATTCAGCTTAGCTCATTTTCTTTCTGGTCCTCCATCCATACACACTAAACCCCGTAAAGCCCACTGTTGCAGAATTACAACATCACTTTCAACAATTTTTAAAAAAGGCTTGCAAATGTTTTTTTTTTTTCTCTCAAGACCACATTTACATAGTAAATGGGTTCTATTGTTTGTCCTCACAATGCTATTGGATAGAATAAGTGTTTATAGGTCCGGTCATCTGGCCATGAAGTTACTCTACCTGCAGATTTTGCGTCTATCTCCTTTTTTTTTTTTACATGACTGGATTTGTCAAGATTCAAGTAAATTTCCTTACATATTTTTTTGGTGTTTATTACAATGTCTATAACACAGATATATTTAGTTATTTTGGAAAACATTAACCAAATTTGATTTAGAGCTTGTTAAGTCCATGTTGTAATTCTACAACGTTGGGTCAGAGTGGTAGTCAAAATACCCTTTGCTCCTACATGTTACATAAGGAAACTGCACTTCTCACATGGTCACAAATTGAAATTTAAACTGTTAGATTCATTGTAACTAAATTCTAAATGTGCTTCTCTGTTAAATTTGTACTTAGTTTAGTTTAGACCATAATTAAACACAGGAATAAACTGTATGTGGGATTTAAAACTCCATCATCCAGAGCAGTGAAACTCACTGTATCTTTGTAGTTTATTTGTTTTTTAACTTCTAAATGATTTTTTGAGTGTTGGCCAAGTAGCAGTTTATAGCATTAGGAGCTCTGAATGATTTTGGGGGGATGCCTTTTGCATTGTTCAGGGACAGGTGTGAATGGTCTTGAACATGAACCTGTAAGTGCTCTGGGGGGATGCATGTGTTCCTTTAGTATGATAAGTAGAGAGCATAATAGGCCAGCCAGACAGTATTGTTTGAATGTAGTATCGGAATTTTGATTAGCATTTGCATTGAAATTATAACACTTTGATGGATAATATACTTAGATCTCTACCCTCGACACATGGTCTTCCACCCTGTATTCTTTCAGTTTATCTACAATATAAGACCCATTTGTATTATTCACTTATTATTTTTTTTTACTTTTTCCATTTCAGAATGCCAAGATGTCATCGGAATACCCCCCACTGGATGTACACAAATACATGATTGCATATTTCCCAGTAAAGACGAAGCGAGGACGCTGTAGACACTGCAATAATGGATACACAAATACACTGTAACAAGTGCAATGTTCATCTATGCTTCTCAGATGAAAATAACTTAGGGACAGCCTTAGGGACTATCAATGTAAAACACAGACTTCATTCAAACCACATTGAAGGTTATAGAAGAAAAAGTTTTATAAATATTTTTTTTCAATATTTTTTATTAATAAATGCTTATTCATAAAAAAAAAATATGATTGTTGTGTGATTATTACTCATGATATATACTGTTATGGGGCTAAGTAAGCAATCAACCCTGCAAATGAATGCTTAAATGCTCTGTATATCTGTTCAGACAAAGTGAGCACAAATACAGAAATTCTGCTCCCAGCTAGGCCCAACGTTGCAATATTACAACATTTCCCTAAAAACTTACTAAAAAGTAAAAAATATAAAAAAAAATCTTTATTTTCTACATCAGAGGCCTCCTAAAACAATATCTGAGAGGTCAAAAAAAATTTTGCTCTTTTTTTTCTATATTTGGATTTTACAGGGTTAACATAGGTGTGAAATGGGTGGCCATTATCTTCCTTGACAAAGTAGAAGCTAATGGAACCGATAAACACAATCCCTCCTTGAGGCGAACACTAGTGACCCTGCTGTGAGGTTGCTGTTATACCATGATATTGCTACAAACGGTTCCTTCAGAAGTGGAGATATTATAGATCCTGTACACACTTCTGCTTTTAAATGACAGTATATCAAGCATCAGAAAAAATTGTCAAGAATGCTCAAATAAAACATGATGTGACGTAGAAACTTGAAACAGAAATAAAGCTCACAGCCTCATTTTCATTCACATTAAATAAAATATGGTGTCTACCCTGACTAAGGTCCATTTATTGAGGTTTTAATAACCACCAGTATGTCAGCAATATCACTTTCCTCCCATCTCTCTGTGCCTTTTCCTATCTCTATGTGTCCTCCTAATTTCTATGTCCTCAGAACAGCATTCATCTTTGTAAACACAGTCCACACTTAAAAAGCACTGAAATATGCAGACCAATAACTATAGTCATAAAAACAAGCTGTTAAATCTTGGAACCATTATAACTTTCAATGTTATGTTATTCAGTTTCTTTTACAGTCTGGAGTTCATGACTACATAGGCTATGCCCTCTAATCTGCACTGCTGACCTTCTATTCTAGAATGGAGCATCAAAGCTATATAGTATAAATATACCATCAAATCAATTCTGACACATTTAACACTAAAATAGCGCTTACACTGCTAATGCAGCTAGTATCATTACTCATAAAATGCATCAGAAATATATCAATCTTTCCATCCAACACTGTCAACTGCTTTACATCACACAACAGAGAAAACCACATGTGTCAGGTCCAGTTAATTTAGACAAGAGTTAACTTGGCTCAACTCTTTTCTTCTTCCTCTCTAACAACCTTGTGTACTTGACAACACTTGCATCATATACTGTAAAAGGCTGATGACTTTATTCTTTCTGACTGCCCTCACGGTAGGGCCAGAAAGCCATAATTTTATCCCTGTGAATGCAGTGATAGCAAAAGGCTTTCACCACAGAACATAATCTGTGTGGTGGTTTCAAACCCCAGAGAGGAAAATGGCTGCGAATGAGCAGCGGAAAGAACAAGTGATGCCTCCCTGCTCTGCTGTTTATTCAATGCTTTCCATCACCTATCGAGAAAGGCCTTCAAACCATCCATCAGCTAGTTGAGCTGTGCTGGAAGCATGCAGCAGTCTTCATTAGGCTGAGCGCCTGCTGAAGCGCATGGTAAACAGATGCAAATATTGTGCTAATGGCTGCCCCTTCAGTGCATTAGTATATTAGCATATGAAGAGGATATGGTCGTGAGAATTCAAACAGAATCATTATTAGCATTAGCGATAGCTCTTAAAGTTTTAAAAAGTTGAAGTGAACTTCTCGTAGATGAAAGCACATTTAGGACTACAGTAGAAAACAGGCTGGTGTCCAACTGTCTAGTTTGTCACTGTTCCTAAGGTATAATTTATGAAGTTCTGTAAAGTGATACTGGGTTAGTTGGACAGGTTCAAACTTTGAAAAGGGACCATTTTCATGTACACAATTTATAAGTAAAATTTGAGAAACCACACTTTATTTTCCCAACATAATGCAGATTGTATCCTAAAGTCACTAAATAAAATAATGATGGAGGATGAAGGATTTCTATATAATAATCAATGTGAAAATTGACCACAGTAAGTATACATTATTTCAGACACTGTGTCAATTATGAAGTGTTTATTTCTCATTGCCAGAACACATCCAGCTTAAAAATTAGACAGCTAATTGTAGTATAGTCATATATATATATATATATATATATATATATATATATATATATATATATATGTCAGATCTGGTTCTGTGTTTGGTGCTCTGTGGGACTTTTATGTTGAAGTTTTCTGTCTAGTTGCTGTGTTCTGTCCTGTATCCTGTGGCCAGATTGTAGTTTTTTCCTTTTTCATTAGTCTGCTCCAGCTGTGTCAGTTTACCTTGTTTAGCTCATTAACCCCTCCGTATAAATAGCCCTTTTATTCTCTGGTTCTCTGTCGGTCGTTGTTTGATGTCATGCAGGTGTCTGTGGTTCCCGTGTTTTCTTTGTTTTTTTTCTCAGTGTTATTTTGTTCCTGATTTATGCTTGAATTGTTTATTGCCATTAAATTCTCCCTGCATTTGGATCTTCACCTCTGCCTGCCGTCTGTAATTCCTCCGTTCCGTGACAGAACGACCGACCCGACCAAATGGATCCAGCAGGGAGATTAACACATCTCCGTCAAGGAGAGAACAGCACTGAGGACTATGTGCTGGAATTTATCAGGTTGGCACGTTTGACTAAGATGGATGAAGTTTGTTTGATGATCTTCTTTCGGGGGGGATTATCAGAGCCGCTCCGTTCACGCATGCCACTATGGGACCCTAACTGGACGTTGGAATGCTACATGGGTCTTGCTCTGGAACTGAGCGGCTCAGTATTGACTGAGGGAGTCGATACATTAGCACTCATGCCAGAGTCTTCAACCGTCCTGGACACCAAGTCACAGTTCCT
This sequence comes from Chanodichthys erythropterus, assembly GCF_024489055.1. Classification (NCBI taxonomy): domain Eukaryota; kingdom Metazoa; phylum Chordata; class Actinopteri; order Cypriniformes; family Xenocyprididae; genus Chanodichthys; species Chanodichthys erythropterus. The sequence goes on along the minus strand of NC_090231.1, from coordinate 19,679,302 downwards.
AGTAGCTGGGATCGTTGCCGATGAAGACAATAGGGTGGTCCATAGATATTTAAGACTGGCATCGAATCTGGAGGACACACCGCTTTGTTTGGTGCGAGCGGCTGGCGTCTCTGCGATGGGGTCAAGACTGGGAACTCCATCCAAGATGGCCACAATGCCTGAGTCCGCTCCTGAGCCCGCTCCAGCCCGTGAGTCCGCTCCTGAGCCCGCTCCAGCCCGTGAGTCCGCTCCTGAGCCCGCTCCAGCCCGTGAGTCCGCTCCTGAGCCCGCTCCAGCCCGTGAGTCCGCTCCTGAGCCCGCTCCAGCCCGTGAGTCCGCTCCTGAGCCCGCTCCAGCCCGTGAGTCCGCTCCTGAGCCCGCTCCAGCCCGTGAGTCCGCTCCTGAGCCCGCTCCAGCCCGTGAGTCCGCTCCTGAGCCCGCTCCAGCCCGTGAGTCCGCTCCTGAGCCCGCTCCAGCCCGTGAGTCCGCTCCTGAGCCCGCTCCAGCCCGTGAGTCCGCTCCTGAGCCCGCTCCAGCCCGTGAGTCCGCTCCAGAGCCCGCTCCAGTCCATGAGTCTGTTCCAGAGCCCGCTCCAGCCCGTGAGCCCGCTGCAGCGCCCACCGATGAGGTAGGCACAGAGCCACCACCTCACCCACATAAACGGAGGAAGAGGAGGAAGAAGGCTTCCTCCATCCCTCAAGGCCCGGAGGCCTTCCCAGAGCTCGCTGTAAGTCCGGAGGCCTTCCCAGAGCAGCTCACGGTAGGCCCGGAGGCCTTTCCAGAGCAGCTCACGGTAGGCCCGGAGGCCTTCCCAGAGCCCGCTGTAGGCCCAGAGGCCTTCCCAGAGCCCGCTGTAGGCCCGGAGGCCTTCCCAGAGCCTGCTGTAGGCCTGGAGGCCACCCCAGAGGCCATTCTTGTGCCTCCAAAGCGCAATGCCCTGCCGGCGCCACCCAAGCGCCTTGCCCTGCCGGCGCCACCCAAGCGCATTGCCCTGCCGGCGCCACCCAAGCGCCTTGCCCTGCCGGCGCCACCCAAGCGCCATGCCCTGCCGGCGCCACCCAAGCGCCATGCCCTGCCGGCGCCACCCAAGCGCCTTGCCCTGCCGGCGCCACCCAAGCGCCTTGCCCTGCCGGCGCCACCCAAGCGCCTTGCCCTGCCGGCGCCACCCAAGCGCCTTGCCCTGCCGGCGCCACCCAAGCGCCTTGCCCTGCCGGCGCCACCCAAGCGCCATGCCTTGCCGGCGCAACCCAAGCGCCTTGCCCTGCCGTCGCCACCCAAGCTCCATGCCCTGCCGGCGTCACCCAGGTTTATTGCCCTGCCAGTGCTGTCCTTGATGCTGGTCGAGCGGGCTCCACCCATTCCTCCAGTACCGCCCTGGCCATCAGCCAAGACGCCAGACCTGCCAGAACCTGCCTGGTCCATGCCTCCAGCGCCACCCTGGCCCTTAGCCAGGACAACAGACCTGCTGGAGCCTGCCTGGACTATGCCTCCAGCTCCACCCTGGCTCTCAGCCAGGACTCCAGACCAGCTGAAGCCCCCTTGGTCTGTCCCTCCAGTCCCACCCTGGTGTTCTACCAGGACTTTAGGCCTGATGGAGCCTCCCTGGTCTGTCCCTCCGGTCCCACCCTCTGGTCCTGCTGGGGTTCCCGATTGGCCTGCGCCACCCTGGTCACCTGACCGGTCTGTTTTAGGCTGGCCTCCTGCTGAGCCTGTGCCACCCAGGCCACCTGACCAGTTTGCTCCACACTGGCCATCTGCCACCTGAACCGCCCCAGTCACCAACCTGCTTCCAATCTGCGTTCCTAACCCTCCATCCCTCCCCCGTTCCGCCACCGCTTCACCTCCCTCCAGGACCGTTTGTGGAGCGTCTGGAAGCCGCTCCTTTGAGGGGGGGGTAATGTCAGATCTGGTTCTGTGTTTGGTGCTCTGTGGGACTTTTATGTTGAAGTTTTCTGTCTAGTTGCTGTGTTCTGTCCTGTATCCTGTGGCCAGATTGTAGTTTTTTCCTTTTTCATTAGTCTGCTCCAGCTGTGTCAGTTTACCTTGTTTAGCTCATTAACCCCTCCGTATAAATAGCCCTTTTATTCTCTGGTTCTCTGTCGGTCGTTGTTTGATGTCATGCAGGTGTCTGTGGTTCCCGTGTTTTCTTTGTTTTTTTTCTCAGTGTTATTTTGTTCCTGATTTATGCTTGAATTGTTTATTGCCATTAAATTCTCCCTGCATTTGGATCTTCACCTCTGCCTGCCGTCTGTAATTCCTCCGTTCCGTGACAATATATATATATATATATATGCATATAAAAAATGTTTGATCCAATGATCCAATAGAAAATAAAATAAATAAAAATATTTGATTATTCAGACATCACTTATTAATAAAGAATAATAAAAATAAACTGCTGCCCATAAAGCTATTTCTCTGTATTGCAACACTTTTTGCTGCCTTTCCAAAACACACTTTTTACACAATTTCTACCATGATCCATCAGCAAGAGAAGTTCAAACAAGCATAATTTACCATTACCACAACTGAACTAAATTAGTTTTTAAACATATTTATTGAGTAGGTCACCTCATTACCACAACAAACTTCATAATTACCACATTAATTGTATAATTGTTTCAATACAAACTATGCTGGAGTGAAAATGAAGAATTTGTTCCCTAGTGTTTCCGCTTAAAATTGTTTGAAAATCCAAGGAACTGTGTAAGAAGGCAAAAACTTTTATTATTTCCAGTAGTGTACGGCTAATTGAAACCCTCTTGGCTCTATAGACAGAAAAGATTGAGAGAAAGCATACAGAGAAAATTTGAGCATATTTTTTTCATTTATATCTCAAAGATGTGGAGAGAAAATGCTTAAGGATACACTCAGTGATAAAAAAACTCTACTTTTCTGTAGTTGCACTGGAGGCAAGCCATTAATCTTTGACCCAGAAAGTGTGTGTGTGAGTGTGTGGCTAGAAACTTTTGCAAATGTGCAAAATAGTAATATCTCAATATGATGATATTTAGTATTCATAATGCTTTGTAATGATTGAAAAATGCTTCACTTGAGCTTTGACCATACATAATAAATGAGACAACAACAGTACAACACGTTGGACGACAACAGCTGGTGGCTATACATGATGTATGAAAACAAACAAAAAATGTTAGCGACAACAAAACCAACACATTTGACTTTCTTGAACCAAAATAATGAGAGTGTGCCAAGCTTTGAATGCTCAAAATAATGGATTTTGATAAACAGAGATTTTAACACAGCAAAGAAGTCCAGAATTCTTACCATATAGAGTGACTGTGGCAGAAGTCCAGTGCAGACATGATCTGTCTGAAGAACTTCCTGGCCTCTTTGGGTGTTAACCTGCCCTTCTTTACCAGGTAATCAAAGAGCTCTCCACCTGACACATGCTCTAGAACCAAATATCTGTGGAAAACAAGCAGGGGATAAGAGATTTTGATACACTGCAGCTATGAAACTCCCAGGACAGATCTATTGCCATGCCAGTATACAGTATAGTACTGTTAAAAAGTTTGGGTTTGGTAAGATTTTTTTTTTTAAAATGTTTTTGAGAAAAGTCTTTTATGCTCATAAAGGCTGCTTTTATTTCATAAAAATACAGGGGGGTCGGGGGGTAGGTTGTGAAATGTATTGTGAATTATCATTTTACAATTAAAATGTTCTGTTTGAATATAAAGTATTTTAAAATATAATTAATTCCTGTGATGGTAAAGATTAATTTTCAGCATCATTACTCCAGTCTTCAGTGTCACATGATCCTTCAGAAATCATACTAATATGCTGATTTGGTGCTCAAGAAATATTTAATATAAAATAAAATTGTTCATTACAAATTATATCATCAATGTGCAAATTTGAGTCAAAGCCAAAATTAAAATAACATTAAATTGATTAGCAATTTTACACCATAATGTTTAAAATTCCCAAAACTTTCTGTTCACCATAAGATTTAAATGGAAAAGAGCCCAACATTTTCAATGTACAGTAGTCTCAGACTGTATTGCTTTGGAGTGAATGTGTAAATGTGTGCGTATTCAACTTCCTGCAATCGGCCTGTCTGATGGGCTAAAACATTTATGTCATACTCATGCATTCATGTATTCATGAGATACATGCAGACTTCCATTCACACCCAGTCACATTTGAACACACACACAAACACACTCACTGACACGGCAGATGTCTGATTTATTAGTCGATTAAAGGATTTTCTCATGCGATTACCTGTCAGCGTTATTTAAATTAAGGATGGATTCATTCTTGATTTGTGTGTGTAAAAATGTTCACAGGCAAATACTTTACGAGCTCGCAGGCCATACGTCTGTGTCATCTGAATATTAAGAAAACAAATTCCTCGGTCGCATCCATGGTAGCTCCTTTATCAATTATTGAATCCTACATTAAGCCCAGCCACTGGAGCGCAAGCACATTTCCAGAGATATCAGCGTGTCTGCTCTTCCATACAGATACAGAGTTTACCAGGCACTGATCCACACTCAGTTCATACATTGCATGGTGCATGGATAAACAAAAGTGGTGTATACTCACAAATATTTCTTATTTTCATAGACATCGTGCAACTTCAAAACATGAGGGTGTTCTATGAGCTTCAGAATAGCTATTTCTCTCTCCACCTGTAGAGACAGAGAGAAAAAAACTATTAGTTTTATATACAGTAGCATGAGGTCAGAGTAAAACACAAGCAGACATTTACAATAACAACCTTTGGTTAGTCTGCGCTAGCATAATGATGTTGCATGGTATTATCTTGCCTAGCCATACCTAATTAGCATCCCACCACTTTCATTAAGTGGTTAACCCATTAATCACATTTTGGCAAGACAATAAACAAGAAGACAATGGCTGGCAGAAATACACCAGTCCAAGTGCCTCATTAACAAGAAGCCTATGATGAAGAGTTCAGATGAACTGGACTCTAACTGCATTAGTCTTTAGAAAGGGATACATATCATGATAAGGTGAAGCATCATCATAGTCGTCATGAACAGACCCACATTATATTGAGAGGTGGTAATTAGCGAGCATACAGTCCTTCACCAATGTGTCGAAGTGTTGTTTTAGGGAGAGTACACTCTTGCCGCTCCGGGAAAATCCATCTCTTGTTGCTTTGGGGGAGCACCAGAAATAATTAGACTTCATTATCGGTGGGAATATGGGAACAGCTAATATGGATAATCCCACACTAATGAAAGTTACATTGCAGAAGTCAACGCTGCATGAAGTCTCCCATCATACACCTGCTCAGAGACTATCCTTGTACAGTGTAAGCAAACCACAATCCTATTAGACCCAATCACCTTTCATTTGTACTCAGCTAATCAACTACTACAAAAACAATTATAGAAGCAGAGGTGTTATAAAACCAACGTTTTGGATAGGATAGATGGATGCAAACATCAGAATTCATCTTTTTGTAGTAAAGAATCATACTTTTTCAAGCCACACAGTCCCTGTTCTGCCTTCTGCCAGGTTAACAGTTTTTCACACACACATACTCATACTTTATTATTACTTTTTTCCATATTTATGATTTTTTTTCATTAATCCATTACACATAAAATATTTAAAACTAAACTAAACTAAAATCCCTGCTTCGAGTTAGTGTTGCTTTAGTATCATTGAGATACTATTATAGTATTATAGATATTAGATAAGACCAGACTTTAAGACCAGACTTAAAACCAGGGGAGACCGGGCCTTCTCAGTGGTTGGCACCAGACTATGGAACTCTCTGCCTCCCCAGGTCAGAATGGCTCCCACAGTTGAATGTTTTAAGTCTCGTCTTAAGACCTACTTTTATTCTTTGGCTTTTAATTCCGCGTGAGTTGTGTGGTCCTGTGTCTTTTTAGGTTTGTTTTATTAATTTTATTGATTTTATTAATGTATTTGTGTTTTTTATTGGTTTGTTTTATTTATTTGATTGATTTTATTAATGCATTTATGTGTCTTTTATTAGTTTGTTTTATTTATTTTATTGATTTTATGAATGCTTTTTGTGCCTTTTTATTCTATTGTTTTAATTTTGTGCAGCACTTTGGAGACGGTTGTGGTTGGTAAAATGTGCTATAAAAATAAAGTGGATTGGATTATTGTTTAATGTTCTAGTAATGTTCTTGTACATTTTTGTCATTTTTATTATATATATATAGATATATATATATATATTATATATATATATATATATATATATATATATATATATATAGATATATATATTTTATATATATATATATATATATATATATATATATATATATATATATATATATATATATATATATATATATATATATATATATATATATATGCTAAGAAACCAGTATGATGTTCAATATTAATAGTATTTATATGAATTAATAACATTCAGAAAGGTAAAATTTAATAAATATTAAAGAAAAATAAAGAAACATTAATTTAATCTTCAGAATTTAGTTAATGTGTGTTAATAATAATTTGAGTAATGTGTTTCTTTATAACTGATACCAGTTACTCTGTAACAAGGTAAAAGGCCCCAAACTCTCAGTATCTGTATCGGCAGATATCACTCTGAATAATCGGTTATCAGTATAGGTGGAGAAATTTAGTTTTTAATTTATATATTAGTTCAAATTAATTAATATCAAATTAAATTAAACTCAATGAAAATGAGCTTTTCATATTTTATTTCAGTTAAAAAAAAATTAAGTAACTTTTTTTTTTCTTTTTTAATGGTTTTAGTTTCAGTTGCACTTTATAATAACCCTCAGTAGTGTATACTGAGTCCTGGCTGGGATAGGTTCCAGTATTCTCGCAACGCTACACAGGACAAGCGATTTGGAGAATGGATGGATGTAATATAAAATAAAATCATCAGTTTTGCCATAAAGAAATCCACAGGCATGGTTTACTTCTCTTTTTTTTTTCTTTTTTTTTCTGCATGACTTATATAGGCCCTTTTTGGCAGGCTGAAATGCCATTTGTCTATGCAGGTGAACAGATGTGAACCAATAAGACTTCAGGATTCTCAGAAAACTGAATTTCCCCATAAGAAAATGGTTTTCCCGATAAGCATCAGTGAACTGATGAAATGCAAGTGAACCGTATCGAAAGGGAACTTAATACAAGCCTAAAGGGCAAAATTTCATGTGAAACTTGTGAAGTGACTCCAGACTTTTGACTGGTAGGCTACATAAACATTATCAAAAACCAATCTGATATGATTACAGATGGAGTTATATTCAGATCTAAGACTGGCATGTGAAAGCACACACAGATCTTTCTTTGGGCTCCATCATCCTGTTACACACACTATCTCTCTAACCATGAGGCTGCAGCCTTTCTTCCCCACGTCTCTTATGTCACTCCAAAACTAGAACACGGCCGACCCAAGTAAAGAAAGAGAGAGAAATGTCAATTTATCACAATCAAAGCCCCAGTTCTTCAAAGGTCTTTCACCTGGACCTCTGCAAAAGAGCAAGAAAAACTAAATAAATAATGAGATATTTCCTTCTTTAATCTACATCATGGTCTCGCTGACTGCCTTATATATCGATCCCAGTCATGGCAACCATTTCTCAACATTTCCCTCTCATTCCCACGTTCCTCTCCATGTTTTTTCTTTATTTAGCAGATGGCTTTGAGCTCTGCTTTCATGAACTACAGAGAGAGACAGACAGAGAGAGAGAGAGAGACCTTCCTGATCTATCACAGCACATGGTCTTTCTCATTGGGTATACACAATCACTGTAATCATTCAGGGCCAGGATGCTTGTTTCTGCTCCTGGCAGAGTCTTTGATTATTCCCTGTGCTATCACAGCTAGTCTCACCTGCATTATGTGTCCTTGCCAATTTGGAATGAACAAACTGCTTATGAAGCATCTTCTCTGCTGATACTGTGCTTGAACTGAGAGCAAAGGCGAAAAAGTGCTTAATGATCACTTATAATTAAATGGAACAGACTCTGTACAATCAGGTTTATCCCGCAGGCCATTCTAGGCCCATGTCAGAGCTGCTTTGTCACATGTTAATGGTGCGATATACTCCTCCAATATTAGCCCTTAGAATAACATGACCTTTTCTAAGTGGTAACCTAAAAAAAATAAGGAACAATGACAGAAGTGTATGAGTATATGTCAGTGTTTGAACAGGCTGGGTAAGTTGCAAACACACACACACACACACACACACACACACACACACACATTCATTTTTCTACTTTTTTATTGATGATATTTTCAAATTCAATCCCTAAACCTGACAATCCTTTCTGCATTATTACATTATCATTCTGCAGAAGAACTGTTTTTGCCCATACAACAAAAAGTCAATGGTCCCACCATTTATTTTATTAGCTTTAATATATTTTCACCTTTAGTTTTAGTCATTTTAGTACCTCAACTTCAGTATTTCAGTTAGTTGCCAAGGAAATAATTCAATTTTTATAAAACGTTTTTCACCTAAAATGTATACATTTCATTTTATTTCAGCTTTATTTTAATTAACAAATACAATTGTTTTAGTTTTAGTTAACAATAACAACATTGGACCCCACTGTCTTTCATTGCAATGACAAAAATGCAAAATTTTTATTTATTTATTTATTTATTTTAAATATCCTCTCTTGAATTTTGTACAAGAAAGGAATCCATACACTTTTAGAATGATATGAGTGTGAGTAAATGATTGTAAAGAACTGTTTAAGACACTATTTATATGTTCATTAAGCTGCTTTTCTAATCGGTATAGGTTATTTCAGGTTTTACTACAACCGTGGAGACATTTGGCAATCACAATGCAGGCAAAACGTGACCCATGCACACACACACACACACACACACTCATCCGTCTGTGGCAGGTATAAAGCTGTGCTGGCACAGACAGGAGGAGGGAAATCCAAATATACAACATTTACCTGCACGTCAGATCTCTGCCAAACAGCACTTGTGATCACAGGATAATGGAGACTTCATCTTATCAACAAGCCCCAGTAATCCTGTCTGAATCCAGATGAGTTAAATCCAACTCTAATACAGAGTTAACATACAGCAAGTCAAATAAACAGAGACAGCGGCAACACAAGGTATTTGTTATGATTTTAATGATCCAATAAAAATACACATACACTCATCTGATTATGCGGACAGATAGGAGCCGAGCAGTGATCTGCATCATTCCTCATTATAAAAGGGGAGACCGGTTCACCTCAGTGCCCTTTTTCATTGAGTTTCCATGTTTAACAATTAGCACCACTGTAATAGCATCTTTCTTGCCAACAAAAGTGATTATCAAGTGATTAATTTCCCTAGAGAGAAAGATTTCAGTTTGGGTATGACATGAAATTACAAGGTTAAATGGCCACAAGTCAGTGACATTAATGACACTGATGCATTTGGTCTCAATTGATGACAAGCAAGGCTTTAGACAGGAAAAAGATTTCATTTCTTGACTGGTTTTGAGCAGAGAGGGAAAAATGAATGACTAATCCCGGATATTGAGAGCAAATGGAATAGAAAAAGAAATGTGTGAAAAAGTGTGTGTGTTAGAAAGGCTTGCAAAGTGCTTTTTTTCCCTTTGCAATTCAGATATAATTAAGAACTCTGCAATTTAATCCAGCATGTTTAACATTATATAATTCAACACACCCTAAACAAACAACTTTCAACCTCTGCCTTTGTAATGGATTTAACATAATTTATTATGCTCAATTATTGTGTGATTTCAGGTTGCAGATGGTGTGTTGATGCATGCTAATAAAACTAGACTTGTGGGAATGGTCACACAACATACAGCAAATGAATGAAGGCAGGCCGAGCTCATGTTCTCACAGCTGGGACTGGGACACAACTCCCATGCATTGGAGAGCAATCAAATTTTACCCAATAACAGCATATTTAACCACACAGTTGTCTGTTTGTATTGTTTAAAAGATTGTGTTGGGTTTTTATGTTTTATGGGGACTTTCCAAACTGTATATTCTATCCCCTAACCCTAAACACAGCCCTCAAAAACCCTCATCCCTACAAATGAGCAGCGACAAGATGATACTGCCAACGGAAAAACAAATAGTGAAATGTTTGGATACAGCAGTCATGTAAGAACACCTATAATCAGCCAAGAGCACAGAGACTCGCTGACCTCCAGGGTTTAATCGCTGTCAGCGTGAGCGTGACTTTACACGAGACACGCCATCACCTCTCCTTCTGGCAGTTCCCTGATCTATTTATCATTGATGTCTTTTTCCTCCAATCCATCTTAATCCCTCAAGCTCCCTCACAACACACCAACTTCCCAATTAAAGGAATGGAAAAGCAGCAGATGAAGAAAACCATAAAAAAAAAAAAAAAAAAAAAAAAAAGTGGAAGGAAAGCACTCAAGTTGCATTTCTTTAATAAAGATGGAGGCTGTTCTGTAGTGGCTGTCCTCCTGGGAGCTGCTGTGGCTTTGTAACTAATTAACTCAAACACATGTGGAAACAGACACTTGAGCACGAGGGGGGAGGAGGGGGTTAAAGCAGCAGACCTTAACGTCTCACTGAAGGCTTAGACGAGGAGCGCTGGGAGGCATATCATGGCTTAGCTAACACCTCCAGAGACACACCGTACAGAATATCAGTGGATATTAAACACAATTGCCATCCCTTGGTGATAGCCAATCCATCTACATGACCAACCAGCAGCTGTGGCTCAAATCAGATCCATCAGGTGTGAGTAGGTCTGAAAATGGCTGGATGGCAAATGAGTGAAAGCTCAGTGGAAAGTAGGAAAGGAGAACAGCAGGGAAAGAAATACACAATTAAAGGTAGAATTTATGTGCTACGAACAGAACCAAATTTCAAATATAATGATTACTTCCAACCCAGGCTCACTGAGAGAAAAAAAAAAAAAAAAAAAAAAAGTGCCTGTGCAACATTTCTGCAAATTTCTTGTGACACTTTCCAAGTGAAGTGTGAGTGGTGCTTAGGGTTAGGATTAGTGTTAAAGTGGGTTTTAGTTTTATCCAAAAGAGATGAACATGAATCTGGCAATGTTTCATTGGTGACGTCGGTTGTTTGTGTCCAGTGACATTAAGGTTAATGCTCATGTTAATCTCTTTTGAAAATAATGTACACTACTACCTGCACTAAAGCCTGCCCTATACCTAACCAAGGCAACCAACGCAAATGTGAGATAAAAACGCATCTGTTAAAGGGTTAGCTCAACCAAAAATTAATTAAATAATGTAATTTATTACTCACCCTCATGTCGTTCTACACCCTTAAGACCTTCAGTCATCTTCGGAACACAAAAAGATATATTAATAAAATTAAGATATTTCTGATTAAATCTGATGTCTCAGTGAGGCCTGCATAGACAGCAATGGTACTTCTTCTCTCAAGATCCATAAAGGTACTAAAAACATTTTTAAATCAGTTCATGTGATTTCAGTGGTTCTATCTTAATATTATAAAGCGACGAGAATATTTTTTGTGCGCCAAAAAAACAAAAAACAAGGTTGTGATGGCCGATTTCAAAAGACTGCTTCAGAGCGTTATGAATCTTTTGTGTCGAATCAGTGATTCGGATCACGTATCAAACCACCAAACTGCTGAAATCACGTGATTTTGGCGCTCTGATCCACTTATTTGATTCAAGAAGCAGTGTTATGAAATCAGCCATCACTAAATATTGTTAAAAAGTCGTTTTTTTTTTGGTTTTTTTTGGTGCACAAAAAACATTCTTATCGCTTTATAATATTAAGGTAGAACCAATGTAGTCACATGAACCATTTTAAAGATGTTTTTAGTACCTTTATGGATCTTGATAGAGAAAGAACCATTGCTGTTTATGCAGGCCTAGCTGAGCCATCGGATTTCATCAAAAATATCTTAATTTGTGTTCCGAAGATGAACGGGGTGTAGAACGACATGAGGGTGATTAATTAACAACATTTTTGGGTGAACTAACCCTTTAACATTCCAGCTTGGGCTCTTTTATCGTGACTCGTGTTTCACAGGACTCAAACTCAGTGCAATGCTTTACCAAGTGAACTACTGAGCAAGTTTAGGATGTCAAAAAAGCCATACATACATATGTAGCTGGTTATGTGATGCAAATGTCGAAATGAACAGTATTTGTTTACAAACTCTACACTGTGTTAAAGGTGTTTTGAGGTCTTAATATAGCATTGCGCAAGAAACCAAGCAAAAATACATATTTTTTAATCGATAATCTGCATCTGTAATCATGATTTGTGCGAAAAAAGAATACTTGTTGGTGTTTTACTTTCACTAGTGGTCATTTCAGCTGGAAACTGCAGTTAATTGCATGTACTTTTATAGGTAGAAAATGTAGCTAGAGGCACATGTTTTCATTGAGCCTCAGTTGATTACTTCCAAAATTCTTATTCCAATTATTTCCTAAAACATTCATCCATTCAAGGAAGAAACCACATACATTCAGGATATGAGGGGACAAAATGTAATAATTTAAAGGGGTTTGTTCACCCAAAAATGAAAAATTCACTCACAAAAAAGAAGATATTTTTAATGAAATCTGAGAGATCTCTGTAACTCCTTTGACAGTCCATGCAACTACCTTTTATTCATGTAAACATTCACCAATGCACACATCCGGTAAGGTAAATGGAAGCTCAAGCATGTTCGCTTGACATGCGAGAACCAATGAGGTTCATTCTGAGATGAGGGTGAGTAAATGATGACAGAATTTTCATTTTTGGGTGAACTAACCCTTGAAGAAACAACCACAGAAAAACCTATACTGGTTGACCGCTATTCTTAATATTTAGGGGGATGTCTATGATGGTAACAGCCCTGCTACCACCTCTTCCGCCCCCTGTTTGCAACAGTTCGGTCATAAAATAACCTATACACTTTGCTTGAAGTGGATCAATATTTTATTCAGTAAGAAGATATATGCATAATGTACAATGGAAACACATTTACTAAATAAATTCCTAGTGTAGATGCACATCAAAAAAACATGTGACATTGCCTTAAGTCACATGACTGAACAATTCGCTCAGACAGTTGGCTACTATCACCTCCCGGAATTGTTTTGTCCCTAAACCACAAATATTTGATCATTTATTATTATATTTTTTTTTTTTTTTTTTTCCAATATTTAAAATTACAGCATATATGGAAACCTACCTAGTGTTTTTAATTTTCTAACAGTTACATTAAAGTTATATTGAAAAGCCAAAAATGAAAATTCTGTCATCATTAGCTCACCTCATGTCGTTTCAAACCTGTTTGACCTCTCTTTCTTCTGTGGAACACAAAAGAAGATATTTTGGTAAAATGTTGGTAACCAAACAGTTTTGGTTACCATTGACTTCCACTTTATGGACAAACACTGACACATTTTTCAAAATATCTTTATGTTCCACAGAAGAAATAACAGTAACTGTAAGTATGGTTGTGCCACACACCTTCCCATCTTTCCAAACGCTTCACTTAAAGTGACCTACTAAACCAGCACTGCTGACATCCAAGAGATCTCAGCCACCGATTTCGGCCTCAAGTTTGAACAAGCAAAATGTTTCTGCGCGCAATCCTGTTGGTCTTGCTCTGTCCTCTCGTCTGGACCAAGTAGATAACCGCAGCTCTCCGCTCAGCACAAAGTCTTATTCTGTTCGCAGCCAATCTGCTTCTTGACCCATGACACATACGCAATGTTTGGTCTCACAATGTTCTGCTCACTTAAAGCCACACATGAAGCACAAGTGTTAGAAATAAAACACAACTTGCTCTAAGGCCACATAAACAACATAGTTTGAATATTTATGACTGAAAGGTTGAATTTCACCCCTAAATTGCTTCAGGAAACACATTTTAGAGGCGTGTTATTAGCATGTCTGCTATCGAGAAATTGGATTTGGAAATAGAGTGCAGTGAGGCAGACTTTGGGATGATGGGCTGGAGGATCTACGGGGAGAAACCGTTCGCTGGGTCCACCGAAGATGACTTTCTGATAGAGTTCCTGTGCATACGTCACCATGGGGAATTTTATAAACAGTGGTTTTAGTTGAGCTAAACATCACCTGCATGCACATTCTGCTCGTTGTAATGTTGTTGTTTCCCTAAGTAAACTTTGCAAATTATATCTTACAGGCCAATGTCAAAACAAGAAACACTGCTTGTCATGAATTCAAATTTATGCACGCACATTTGCATAGGAATATTGGGTGCTTTAAGAGCGCCTAGCCTCAATAAACAACTGCTTTGATGCCTTTTGACCTTCTAGAAATTAGTTGCCCTGGGCTCAGTGAGGAATAAATGTGAAAAACATTGATTTAAATACGAAAGGAATGTATTTTAATTGATCAAAAACTTCTGTCCAGAGAGGCTCTTCTTCGCAAACTCAAAAATACACTGTCGTCATCTCATTGTGCTGCTTTTAACCCTCTAGCTTTCATTTCTTTGAACAGAAGAACATCTTAGGAAGAATGCAGCCATTTCCCAAGACAAGGGGTAGTATGGTAAATATGTTTAGTCTTCACTTTTTGTTCCTTTGGATATTGATGTATGAGATTATATATAGGGGGTGGAAAACCTTCAATTGTGCACTGATGAGTGAAACAAGAAAAAGTGTGTATTCTTGCAGATATGGCAATGTTAAACCTGAGCCCAGATTTCTGGATATAGATTTATGACAGAAGCCATTATATTCATCCTGCCGTGAGCGAGGACACAGACGCTAAAAGACTCCTGTGCGCATAGAGAAAAGTAATTATGATCTATCTTTTGCATCACTCACTCATCCTGGAGAGGCAGCTTGATGTCGCACACCAATCACTACCACACATGCTGTATTTAAATCAATAGTTCAATGGTGCAGTACTATCACAGTTTTGTGCTGTGTGGTCAAGTACAGATTTATTGTATGAAGGAAAAACTGCCCACTGACTCCATTTTGGCTCAGAGAATCTGTAGTGCTGAAGAAGTGCTTAGATATCCCATAAATCATCGCTTACCCATGATACAATGTGTTGGAAACTTACTCTATACTATACACCAAGGGAACAGCTACCATTATACCTGGGGGGGGATTGCATCACACCCCACTTTTTGGGAAATAATCATTACGTTTTAAGAGCTTTGTTTTGCTTGGCTGCAGTGTGAAGAAAAAAGTGCAGGTGGCTGCATAAAATGACAGTATTAAGGCCAAGCTCAAGATTCTGCCACCCAGCTGCATCGACAAAGTCAAACAAGCCAGTGTAATTTCAGTCTTATTCATATACTTGTCATGATCCCGGCCTGTGTTCCCCTGGTCTCGTCTGGACTTTTGTTATTTCCTGTTCTGTGCCTTGTTTTGTATTCCTTTGTAGTTTTTCTTGTTGATTAGTTCGGTCATTATTCCCAGGTGTGTCTTGTTTGCCTATTACCCTTTGTGTATTTAAACCTCTGTTTCTTGTGTTCTTTGTCCAGTCTTGTCCTTCTTGGATGTAATGTTTGGTGAGCTAATTCTGTTCCCGGTTCTTTTGTTTATTCTGTTAATAAAATTCTCTGCGTTCGGATCCAGCTCCCCTTTCTTTTTTGAGTTCCACCTAGGTTACAATAAAATTATAATTATGAATAATTTTTTTAATTAACTGTTATATATAATTTGTCATTTTTGTTATTTTTAAAAATGTTTTTATTTAGCTTTAATTTATTTTTATTTCATTCTTAGTTTGTCATTTTAGTACTTAAACATATTTTATAGTTTTTATTTTTTGTTTCATTTCTAATTAAAAAAAAAAAATGTCATGTAATATTTATATCTTATTTCGGATTTATTTTAATTAACAAAAACGTTTTTACGTTTCAGTTAACAACACTGGAACAATCTGACAAACACACAATCAGAAAGATCAACTGTGCTTTTCCGCAAATTAATTATGATTATATTATGGTATGTATTAGGTATTTATAAGCCAGGCTGACATGGTTTATAATCACTTTTCAGACCATTCCTAAGCACAGAACTCTTAAACTTTCCTTAAAACAGGCTGCTAATGGTAACCTTTCAAGAAAGGTCAGCAATCTGTTATTAGGCTATAAAACTAAAACCAGTTTATTATGTAGACAGGTGTGAAACCATTTTTTAAGTAGACAGATCTGCTAGTTAACGTCACAGACATCTTTCACCTTCACATCCTCTCAGGGCATCTGTGCAATCATAATCATGGAACACAGGTGTCCACGTCAATTGATTTATCCGTCATTGTAGGCAGCAATGGACATGGACCACAGTTATAAATCTCACATAATGGACATTTTCTCTACTGCTCCTGTCTCAGTTCAGCCATAATGACTTTGGAAAGGAAGGTAGGAGGGTTAAAGGTCACTCCATGAACCAAATGAAAAGGTAACGGCGTTCCTTAATCTTCTACTTCCTGATTCCTCACGGCCTTCTCCGTTTGAACAAATGATCAGTCAAAGCTGATGCACCCGGTATCAGACAGTCTGGAATAGGATTGTGGAAAAACATGATTGTGGCGGCTTGTGGCACTGTTATCTTTGCATTTTTAAACTGTCCCTTATATGCAGTTAACTCTTATAAGCAATATAAATATATATATAAATATATACATTAGGTTAAGCGATGATGGGGTGATAAATTTGCAATTAATTAGATTAATTAATCACACATCAAACTTGACTGAGAAATGACTCCCAAAAGATAATTGGAAGTCATTGAGTAAAACATCAAATAGACATTACAAAAATAAGACTCAGAAAGAAATATTTGATTTGATTCAACATAGAGTTTATTACACAATCTTTTGGACCATGAGGTTGAGTAAATGATGACTAAATATTAATTTTGGGATATTAATTTTTATTTTTTTTTATTTTTTTATCAATATGGAAATATGAAACTGAAAGTTCTTTTCATTTTTATAGTTCAATTGAGGCAGTTACTATGGCATCTTATAACAACGCATGTCGAGTGCGCATCAATGAAATACATTAACGCGAGAAAGCATCAATGTAATGTGCAGCACGGATCTCTTCACAAAACTCGCACACTCTCAAATATAGTGTCCTCATGTCTACTCTGGCTCAGACATTATGTGTGCACGCTCGGTTATGTGGGCACTAACCGGCAGAAACATAAGTAGGCTCCTATTGTCAAATATTTTAATGTGTTTTGTCGTTTATCATGTCAATTGATCTAAAACGCACGATGCGCCAGCGTCAATGCCAGCCAAAACGTGAAAGCAAGTTTGACTTTAGCAGTGAACTTTCTGATTTTACCGGTTGTTGTTATACACTTAAAAGGTTTCAAATCGATCGCCTTTCACCTTTCATATTTTGAATTTTATGGACATTATATCTGCATTCTATAGGCTATATCATGCAGTGAGTTGTTGGCCTGCGTCATATTCATCAGTTAACTGTATTAATAGCAAATGACCTGTGTAGGTCTGGGGGTGGTGCAAGTGCGTTTAAAAAAAATATATAAAAAAATAAGTAACGCATTATTATTTTCCGTAATTAATTAATCTACTTAAGGCGTTAAATTCCCAGCCCTAATAGATAGATAGATAGATAGATAGATAGATAGATAGATAGATAGATAGATAGATAGATAGATAGATAGATAGATAGATAGATAGATAGATAGATAGATAGATAGATAGATAGATAGATAGATAGATAGATAGATAGATAGATAGATAGATAGATAGATAGATAGATAGATAGATAGATAGATAGATAGATAGATAGATAGATAGATAGATAGATAGATAGATAGATAGATAGATAGATAGATAGATAGATAATGACTAATAATGACTGCTGAAAATAAAGTTTTGCCATGACAAATGACATTTTAAAATATATTAAAATACAGTTATTTTAAATTGTAATAATATTTCACAATATTACTGTTTTTACTGTATTTTGACTTCTTTCAAAAACATCAAAAAAACAAACAAACAAACAAACAAAAAACTATCCTACCCCAAACTAGTGAACTGACTGATAATATATGTATAATAATGTGAATTTGGCTGATAATATAAGAGAGGCTCTATTATGCTCTGACATTTTTACAGCAATTAAGATTTTTGAGATCTTCCTTAAATAAGAGTACAAAAGAAGTGACAATGACTTATAAAGCTGAACATTCAGTTCTAAACCTCAAAGACCAGAATCATCCCTAATTAATCACCACCCACACAACTAATAGAAACTGTTCACAAATAACATTATTACTGCTGTATTACAACTATTACATGGCTCTGTGGAACACTTGCAATCACAGTATTATTTTTTCTATAATGAAAACTTTATATTTTTTCCACTGGCAGTGGTCCCAGACAACAGACTTCCTACATGGCGGTGTCAATTTATTTATTTATTTGGTAAATAACATAATAAATCCCATCATAAAATTAAGTACACAATAAAATTAAACCATGTCAGGTTAAAATTGTTAAAAAAAAAACTGACTAAACGATTGGACATTATCCTTGACATATCATGTGCTGACTGACAGTTAAGGACTGGCAAAACAAATTCTGCCTGTTCAATCCTATCAAGGAAGGAGTGACTCATAAAACATATTTATCAATAACACACTACTACTCTATCAAAATTATAACCTTGAAAAAGTTTCTTCAGGACAGGTGGATCATTCCTGCAATTAGTGTGCTTGAAAAATAAATAATGACGAATAAAAAGTAATCAACAACCTGTACCCATTCATCACTCCAGCATGATTGTAAGACTCGATATAGAAGAAAGCACCCAGAGCCAGAGATAGACAGCATATAAATCACAAAAATGGCATAAATATATGTATTGCAATAAATCTTTTGAGAGTATATCCTACTGAAAAAGATAAACGGTTTATTAATTAACCTGTCTTTTCACAAATTCCAATAATTCATCTAGAGTTTGATGAAAAACTTAATTTCAAGAAACGATTCACATTGACTCAACCCACATATCTTCATTGAAACATGAATCTATTTAATGTTGAGGCGAATCAAATAAATTACAGAGATTCAAGTGTAAATCAAATCTGTTGCTGTAGCAAATGATCAGCTCTCAAATAGCACCACTATTTTGAACAGCTCGATGACTTTCACACTGTGCCAGAGCAACACTACTCTAGCTTGCACCTACCATGCTGTGGACTGAACAAACAACTAAACAGTATATGTGGTCACACAAGCAAGAAGACCTCCAATGAAGTGCTGAGACTTGGGGTCAAAGTTGCAGCTTAATCATTTAAGAAAGAAGTGCACATGAAATAGAGATAAGATCGAAATGTATACTTTAGTGTAAATGCATCAATAAGACATTTTGAAGAATTCTGGTAACCAAACAGATTTGGCGACCATTGACTTCCACTGCATGGACAAAAAACACTAAGACAATTCTCAAAATATCTTCTTTTGTGTTCCACAAAATAAAGAAAGTCATACAGGTTTGAAATGGCATGAGGGTGAATAAATGATGACAATTTAATTTTTTTGGTGAATCCCTATCCTTTTTTTTCAATTGCCAAGATACTTTTGTCCAATCTGTAGTCACATTTTCAAAACTCTAAACACATTTAGCAGAACTGTTGTGACCATACCATTAACACAATTCATGTTGTTTTCACAAATTAACACATTTCTAAATGCTTAAATTTTATTTTCATATAAGCATACCCAATACCAAAATCATGGATCTTTCTCGTCTTATTTTAAAATGCTTAAACACGGCAAGTCAGAAATGAAGACCCAATGTTCCAATCATTAAATATAGTATAAAACCTGTACTACAACAACAGCAGCAGCTCAGAAGTATTGAAAAAATATATCAAAAAAATACTGAAACAATTGATAAGCATTTTTAATTAGCAGATTACTGAAATATTGAGAAATAGTAGATTCCAGTCTCAGTTGGAGGCACGGTCTGGTGTTGAATTTCTTTTCATTTAATGGACACACAGTAAAATACGACTCTTTGAATCAGATTTGTTCAGTGTGGATGAAGAACAACACAGAGGAGCAGAGAGAGAAAAAAATGTCTGGGTAAGTGAGAGGAACATGAAGGAGCAGAGGAGTAGTTGGATCAGGACAAGGGAGGAGAAGAAGTATGGGTAAGAATATGTGCTGGATTGTGCATCTTTATGGTTGGTTTCCCCCCTTACACATGTGAAACCTATGAAAGCTTATTTCTGCCGTGCATAGAACATAAAAAAGATAATTGTGCCTTTTTATCTCACAAGTCAGACTTTTTTATCTCAATTCCTATAGTTTATATTTCACAATTCAGAGAAAAAAAGTCAGAATTGTGAGATGTAAACTCACAAAAAAAATCAAATAAATAAATAGAATACATTTTCATTTCAGTAAAAGCTTCATACTACAACAATTCCACTACCAATTTTCCATATATGCAGAATATGTGGTCTGCATAGGGCACTAACGTCCAAGAGGACACCGTCCCACCCTCTACGGGAGCACCATCAACACCACACCAACCCCCTAGAAAGAGATTTCAACCAAGTGAGCAACTGAAGTTCTGCACAGGGGACTCATTTGACCAGTGGCTGCCCTGAGCAATTCTGTTACTTTCTTTTCCGTTTTAAGTAATGACTCATTCACTTTTAGATAGTATGTTGCCAAAAATGCACACATTCAACACTACCAAAAATGTAGAATGGCTTACTTGTAAGGAAACTAAATTTTAAAAATTATGGATTTAATATTTTCTACAGGTAGATTAACAGTCATTGCGCTATGATTGACTATATACATGTTGGATAGAAAACTAGTGCTAGTGTTTTGACAGAACGACTCGATTTTGAATCAGCTTTGCTGTGTTTTTCAACATAGCATATGTTGAAAAAGGTTTTTAGCATTTGTTTATTTAACAAAATATGGTTTTGGGCACAAAATTAACTATTTGGATAATTCAGTGATGTAGGTGTGTTGCTGTGTTAAGAGTTTAGAAAAAGTACGTTATGTATTGGTAAACACTTGTTAGCAATTCTAAAAAACTGTAATGTTGAATTAAATGGTTGGATTAAACATGAACAGTAATACAGCTACAAATATACTAAAATGTACTTAATATCATCAACTGAAATGCATGGATGTGGGTACCTTGGTCATTTGTTTTTAAAAAAAAAAGAAGATCACACAGATATGGAAGATTTTCCACACTCAGTGTGTATTAAAGTGACACAGAGAGGTACTGTAACTGAACATAGTATAAAAGCTACTAACAATAAAGTGCTCGTTTGGGTCATCAATAAACTCAAACCTTATAAAATTAGTTTGGCATCTTCAAAGAGTTATATATGCAAATTAGATGAAGATGCATCGGGCCGGAGGGAAGCGCGTGACAGCCATTTGTTTTGTTTTGTGTCCCACTCTGTGCATGCAGTGAGAGAAACATCTCTCTCACAAACACAAAAATCTACCCGCAGAGCGTGGAAGAAGATGAATGATCCATAATCATTTAGAGGAGAAGAGAGAGAAACGTATATAGAGAGAAAATGACACTACTGTCATCAATGGCAGGATAACAAGATTAGGGTCAGCCATCATTCATCAGCCATTCAATATGCCTCTATTTCTGCCTTTGTGCTGGACTGCAAATTTAATCTTTTATTCCCTTCTTGCCATATTCCCTCTTTGCCTTTTTTTCTGATTTTCTCATTGCATGAACAGACGCTGGGCTGCTGTCTGTAATATATATATTATATATATATATATATATATATATATATATATATATATATATATATATATATATATATATATATATAGTAGAATATAAAGTTTATATAGTATACTTATATATACTACTGTTTAATCATTATCAACATATATTTTTAATCAAAATAACTCTACAACTGACACTTATTTTTGAGCCCCATAGTTTTCAATGCTGCAGAGCTCTAACATTGGATAATTTTGACAAAAAGAAAAGTTATTTCTGAATTAAATGCGTCTTTTGAGTTCTTGAGTTCTTATATCAAACAATTAGTGATGGCAAAGCTGTATTTTCAGCATCATTACTCCAGTCTTCAGTGTCACATCATTCAGAAATCATTCTAATAAGCTGATTTGCTGCTCAAGAAACATTTCTTATCATCAATTTTGAAAACTTGAGCCTCTTAATATTATTGTAGAAACCGTGATACATTTTTTTCAGTATCATTCTTTAATGATTGATGAATAGAAAATTCAAAAGAACAGCATTCATTTAAAATGTAAGCTTTTGCAACATTATAAATGTTACAAAATCTTTTCTGTCACTTTTGATCAATTGAATGTGTTCTTGTAGACTATTAAAGGTGATAAAGATGATCTTTTTGTCGACTGAGAAACCAAAGACTGTTACTGAGTTTTTGAAATGAGCGCATGCGTAAGAACAACCCCCCCTCCTTTCGAGGGAATGCCTCCCAAAACTCGTGCACGAGTATTGGAACACGAGTGTTTACCACCAGCATTCGCTGCATCATGTTCGTGGATTTATTATGTCGGACTCACCGCAGGTAACTCATAATCTGCAGTTGTTACTCCTGTCTCCTTACAAAAACATTGCATGCGGCGCCTGTGGAGTGTGGAAAGTTACTGGAGCGTGCAGCCGTTTACGCGATGATCGAGTAAACGATTGGCGGATGTTTTTAAGGCCTTACCTCATGCACAGATGATGTATATTAATATTATTCCTTTCAGTGCACCTAATAAATAAGTAATAAGTAAAAGTAGTCTTTTATCAGTTAGTAAAGACAGTTTCAAGTAATATTGCAAAAATGTATAAAACAAAACATCCTCTTTAGCACCTTTAATTTCTTTCAAAAAATAAAACTTACTGAGCCTAAACTTTTGAAAGGTGGTGTATGTGCAAATAATTATGATAATCTTGACGATATGTAATTAATTAGATTGAAATGTTTGATTGACAGAATATCAATCATTCAATTATAGCAAATATAAGAATAACAAATATTCCCAAAAACTCTAAGCTGCTGACAAATGCGCTTTGTACTTTATACAATCAATTCAAACTCTAAATATAAAAAAAACAACCTCAGAGCTCAAACAAACATGAATTGGATTCTGCCTTGAGATCTCTGCACTGTGCCTCGTCACTGCCTTACTGCCTCAGTGATCACATCATTAAGACCTTCATCTATCTCTCTTTCCCTAGACTAAAGTGCCAGTGAATGTGGATTAAACACCATCTTAAATCACTTCAGTGCAGCACCATTAGAGAGGCAGTGGTTCATTTGACTGAGAGATCATGGATGGAGCGAACACCACGGGGGGCAAAGCAGGATAAGTCATACCCAGATGTGGAGCTGTGTCTCTGCATAGAGTGTCACAGTTCATCAGCTCTTCTGAAGCATCGGTGTGAAGAGCTGACTCCATATTTCACTCAGCAAAGCGTCAGCAGCACCACACAAACACTAAAGTACTTCAAGTCAGCAAGAACTAAAACACAAGTCTCGAGATCAGGAGAGGTTAGAAATAAAGTCTTAAATATGAAGACAATCTGCTGGCCTGGGGACTAGTGTGAGAGTGTAAGGGACGTTTGACAGAACAGTCTCTTGTCTATTCAAGCCAGTGCTGCACTGACACTGAACATTTCACATTTGTTGATCTTGTACATCACAAACATAAATTTTTGGTTTCCTGTAATTCTACATATTTGACATCAATGTTTTCTGGCAAACTGGCAAACATAGATGACGGTTTGTCACAACTGCAAAAATGATGATACACTCTTAGCCCGGATTTTATATTTACTTAAAAATATAATTACAATATACTTAAAATATTTAAGTTTGGTTGCATTACTTATAAAATATAAGTAAATTCTACTAATTTGTGGGTGTATTTGAATGTGTTAATAAATGTAAGTTAAATGCACTTAAATTATGAAGTTTTTCTCCTGACCACGCCTCCTACACACTGGTTTGCGGCAGGTAATGACGCCATTTTGTCATGGTGTGTGTGAATTCAAGGAGCTGTTGATGAGCAGTTGGAACATTCGTTTTGGCTGTTCTACAGACATTTTTTCCTAACATTTGCCTTTTTATAGTTTTTCACCAAAGGAGAAAATCACAATTTTTAAGTTACCATCATCGAGGGTCAGGGTTAGTTTTAGTTGAGCTCTTGACCCTTAACATTTTAATATTAGATTTTGTTTGGGCAGTTTTAACTGCATTAAAACCAACCAGACAAGCAAAGTTAAAAGATGATCAGGTGATGTTGGTTATGTTTTCACATAATCATTATTTGATCTGGATCACTGAACTCATTTAGAGTCCAATCTCTGAGTTAGATTTACATTATTGTTTACAGCAGCACTGTACACTGTGATTCTACAGCGGAGGATCAACTTCTACAATACAATTTTTTTTTTAAAAAGTTGTCCTTATCACAAAAAAAAAAAAAAAAATGCATATTTTAGGCACACACAGACATCAAGAATCAGCCTGTGAATCTCAACAACGGTGACAAGCAACATGTTCTGATAAACAGATCAACTCTGAACATTAGAAAACAAGCTACTAAAAAGTCACAGAAAAACAGCAAAATTTAAATAGTGAGAATAAAGAAAATTACTAAGACAATTCAGCTCATAATTTATTCATGCAGCAATGCATGATGGGAGGCATGGATGAATTTTGATTGGTGGCAAGTTAACTTGCTTAGTACATTGAACTTAAATATACTAGTTGTAATAACTACAAAGTAATTAATATTACAAAACATTTTAAGTTAAATGAACTCGAATTATTAAGTTCACATTACTTAATCATTACTTAATTTTTTTAGGGCAACCAGTTTCCTCAAATTTTTTAAGTAAATTCAACTTATCCGGGCTAACAGTGTAGTCATGAGGCATCAGTAAGAATGTATTGAAAAATACAAGCCAAATCAGTAAAGTGTTGCCTTGTACGCAATCGGTTTTGTGCAGAAAATACATGTGTAATATGTGTAATAGAAAAAAAATGTAATATGTAATAATAGTAATGGTCACACTTTAGTTTAGGGTCCAGTTCTCACTATTAACAAACTATTTACTATGACTTTTGCCTCAATAAACTAAACTAATTACTGCTTCTTAATATTTAGTAAGGTAGTTAAGTTTAGGTATGGGGTAGGATTAAGGGATGTAGAATATGGTCATGCAGAATAAGGCATTAATACTGTAGCCTATTGGCTATTTATTAGTACTTACAAAGCACATATTAATGTAGTAATAGCACTATAGAAATGCTAATAAGCAACTAGTTAATAGTGAGAATTGGACCCTAAACTAAAGTGTTACCATAGTAATTATAATATTAATAACAATAATTTATCATTATATAGCATTTCAGGAGCTCAAGATTGCTTTACAAAGGAAAAAGCAAACAACAAATGAACCAGAAACATCAGAGAAAAGGAGAGCAAATAAGTGAGATTTTAGTTGAGTTTTGAATATCCGAATGGATGGCATTTCACAGTTTTTGTACAAGATTGTTCCAAATTTGACAAAGATTGTTGATGATCTAAAACTGGGATGTCAAATCCTGCTCCTAGAGGGCCAATGTCCTGCAGAGTTTAGCTCCAACTTGCCTCAACATAACTGCCTTAAAGTTTCTAGTATGCCTGAAAAGACCTTGATTAGCTGGTTCAGGTGTGTTTAATTGGGGTTGGAGCTAAACTCTGCAGGACATTGGCCCTCCAGGAGAACCCCTGATCTAAAGTACTTTTTGTTTTTAAAATGTTCTTTTAAAAATGTTTAGTGCTGCTAGAAGTGCAGAAATCGCACACTTCTCCTTGAAAATATAGTTAAGTTAAGATATATAGTTTAAGTTATTTTCCACTGTCACACACATATAGTGTGTGTACACTGGCACTCTTCCATAGCTTGAGTAATCTCTTCTCTGCAGGGGTGCAACATGTCCCTCCTTCTCCTCAGCAGTCAGTCTCCTGGGCAACACTGGGCTTGGTTTCAGAAATGTTAGCTTTCCCCTCGGGACCCGTCTGGATTCGACACCGCACGCTGAGAGAAACTTTCACTCCCACCACCCCTAAGGCCATTTACCATTAACCACCCAAGACTTGATTAAACCAAAGAGTGATACCTTTCTGAAATGTTTACTGGGATCCACCCTGCAGTGTCAAGAGGCTGTCATTTATTAGGAAGGAATGACATTTAATGCATGGTTTGTCATAAATAGTTTTGAGTAGCCTGCCTCTGAGGGAAACTGAAAGATAAGGACACTATTTAGCATTTTAAAACAGCTTTTCCACAAAATGGCACTGGACTGGAGCGGAAACACAATGGAATAAGCTTTTCCAGTGTTTAAAGAGCTCTATTTTTAATCAAATTAATTTATGTAAAAACATCACCTATGCGATATAATGAATGCACACGCATACCAACATCTTCTCCTTGAAGAAAGTGTTGCTGTGAGGGATCTGCAGCACATTCTCTGAGGTAAAGTAGGCCGAGGTCACCTCCTGACATAACCCTCATTAGTGTGACCACAAAGTAAGTCAAAGAGCTTTTCTTTTCATGTCTGAAAATGTCAGAGACGACTTCATTAGTTCAGGAGGGGCCAGGCAGGGGCCGTGGAGTTCTCTGCAAGGAGCATGTTCTCAAATGCCAGGCTTCTGTTCTGTGCGTGCCACGACCTAACACACAACACGAACACACACATTCACTAACAGACGCTCTGGATACTGTACACACAAATAAAACCTGACGCGCTCACCCTGGGCTCTGAGTACACACATGCAAGCTCTTACATTTACTATATCCCAGCGAGCACACACTGACAGGAAGAACCGAACCCCTGCTTTCAACATACAGACATGCACGCTCTTCCACACACTGACAGCTGCACACCGGCTCCACGCTATGCAAATGCCAACCAACATGGCGTTCGCTGGAGGCTGAGGAAAGAGAAGAAGAAGAAAAACAACAACAGAATGACAGGTGACCTCCTGCCGACTGTCTAAACTTATGCTAATGAAGTCATTATTGTTTATTTATTCCTTCATGACTGTGGCGAGGATGAACTCCAGGAGGAACGTAGCAGCCAATGACTGGGAGACTATCCAATGAGCTGAACTGAAAGTTTAAGCCAATGAATCAAGGTGTACACCACAGAGAAAATTAGTCATGATTTTGGGACTCATAAGTGCACAAGAACCGCAGGTTGTTGTCTCGCTCTTTTGCCTCCACTGTCGATCCCCGTCATTCATATATCTCATATACATTGATGGAGGAGTACAACATCTGAAGAAGCAGTTTTTACTATAAGCATATAATTTTCTCCCCCACCTCCCTCCTCAAGCCAATCATGTCAGGTTGCCATGACAACAGCCCCTGAGAGAAGCTAAAATAAGCAGGAGATACAATAGAATGGGTTACGGGGTGACCTTCAGAGGAACTAACTATCAGTCATGGAGGCGGCTTTACTCTAACTCTACGTTATTATCAGAGAGCATCTGTTTGTTTTCTAAATTATACTGCTTGGTGAGGAAACTAAAGTACGACAATGAGAAACACAAAAGCATGCCTCCACAATCAGACTCCCATAAGACCTAGGTCTATTTCCTGCAGAGAAGCAATTTCCCCTGCAGTCCAAACACCTACAGTATGTGTGAGCGGGGGTGGGGGGGGGGGGGGGTGGATCTAGGGACTGCATGTGGACCGGATGACTGTATAGCCCTCTCTCACATCCAATTACAATGAGGAACCAATCAGCTCATCTAAATTACAACTGCCTCACTATCCACCAGGAGTTAATGAGCCATTAACCATTTAATGAAATCCATATGATGCCGGATGGACATTGAGAGAAAATCACGTTGATTGGGTCAAAAGTTGAAGTGATTTTTATGTTAAAGCCCACTGAATTTACAAAGCAAAATGGCAACATCAGCAGCATCTTAGGCACATCTTGTCACTTTTTTTTCTTTAAAAAAATGTAATACCACGGTAAGATTTTGACAGAGACATTTATTCATACTGTAAAGAAAAGAAAATCTGCTGACTTTCAGATAATGTTATAATAAACTCATAGGTATGTGACCACCATATTTGTACAGCAAAATTCTAGAAAAGTATCTAAACATCCTTACAAACAAAGGCCCAATATATGCACTGCATAGGGACATCAAATTATATCTAGGGAGCATTCAAAAGTGCAAAAGTGGTTACACCCCTAAGTGAAAATGTCCAAATTGGGCCCAATTAGCCATTTTCTCTCCCCGGTGTCATGTGACTCGTTAGTGTTACAAGGTATCAGGTGTGAATGGGGAGCACGTGTTTAAAATTTGGTGTTATTGCTCTGAAACTGAGCTGCAGCTCGGTGGCCAAGACCATACAGCGGTTTAACAGGACAGGTTCCACTCAGAACAGGCCTCACCATGGTCGACCAAAGAAGTTGAGTGCACGTTCTCAGCGTCGTATCCAGAGGTTGTGTTTGGGAAATAGATGTATGAGTGTTGCCAGCATTGCAGAGATTGAAGGGGCGTGGGGTCAGCCTGTCAGTGCTCAGACCATACGCCGCACACTGCATCAAATTGGTCTGCATGGCTGTCGTCCCAAAAGGAAGCCTCTTATAAAGATGATGCACAAGAAAGCCCGCAAACAGATTGCTGAAGACAAGCAGACTAAGGACATGGATTACTGGAACCGTGTCCTGTGGTCTGAGGAGACCAAGATAAACTTATTTGGTTCAGATGGTGTCAAGCGTGTGTGGCGGCAACCAGGTGAGGAGTACAAAGACAAGTGTGTCTTGTCTACAGTCAATCATGCTGGTGTGTGTGTGTCATGATCTGGGGCTGCATGAGTGCTGCCAGCACTGGGGAGCTACAGTTCATTGAGGGAAGCAGACATACTGAAGCAGAGCATGATCCCCTCCCTTCGGAGACTGGGCCGCAGGGCAATATTCCAACATGATAATGACCCCAAACACACCTCCAAGATGACCACTGCCTTGCTAAAGAAGCTGAGGGTAAAGGTGATGGACTTGCCAAGCATATCTCCAGTCCTAAATCTTATTGAGCATCTGTGGGGTATCCGCAAATGGAAGGTTGAGGAGCGCAAGGTCTCTAACATCCACCAGCTCCGTGATGTCGTCATGGAGGACTGGAAGAGGACTCCAGGTTCAACCTGTGAAGCTCTGGTGAACTCCATGCACAATAGGGTTAAGGCAGTGCTTGAAAATAATGGTGGCCACACAAAATATTGACACTTTGGGCCCAATTTGGACATTTTGACTTAGGGGTGTACCCACTTTTGTGGCCTGCAGTTTAGACATTAATGGCTGTGTGTTGAGTTATTTCGAGGGGACAGCAAATTTACGCTGTTATACAAGCTGTACACTCACTACTTTACATTGTAGCAAAGTGTCATTTCTTCACAGTTGTCACATGAAAAGATATAATAAAATATTTACAAAAATGTGAGGGGTGTACTCACTTCTGTGAGATACTGTTCATATCAAGAGCCACTTTCATAAGAAGATATACCAAATAGAGCATCACAGTTGGAGAGTTCACTGTGCACGATTCGAATCTGATAATGAACGATTGGATGTAACCTTAAGTGAACTCCTGCTAATCAATGTCCAGTCTTATAGTGTGTCTCATTGCCACTCCTTGCAAACTACTGAAGATGGGTAAAAGAATTGAAGGTAATCCTTTCATATTATCAAACAATCCCCTGACAGCAGTTCAGCAGCACAGTGACAGCTGCCTGTTTGTACTCAAAAGACTCTTTCATGTTTTGTTGCTGTAGCAAGAACCTTGGCATAATTAGGACAGAAATTGTGCTAACATTCCCTTTCAGTAAACTGTATGGTATTGTGACAGAATAAGCTTTGTGAGTAATCAAAATAAATTTAAATCCTCAAACTCACCCACCACAGTGTATATTTAATGTAAGCGACAGATTTGGTACAAGCAGCCATCTTTAATTGACAACTTTCTGTTCCATTATAATTCAATGCAGAGAGACAGACTGGTTTACTTAAGTCATCTCATGAAGTACATTAAAAAAACAGCACAATCTTACCTTCATCAACACAGACTCGCTGAGTTTCTCCCGGTTTACAATTTTTATGGCAACTTTCTGACATGTGACACAGTGGATTCCCAGCTTCACAAGGCCTGGAGCGGGAGTAAAAAGAGAGAAGAGAAAAAAGAATTCTGTCAAACAAGCATAAAAAGTACATCAACCTAAAAGCACTTAGATGATAAAAGGCTGGTCCCAGCGTGAGTTTCATTTTGGCAAAATGAGAATTCTCCCTCTAAAGCCCACTGGTATCCATAATATGACAACCAGGGGCACTTTTCATGTAGCAAAGTAAATGTCAGAGAACATACATAAACACAAACAAGGCAAGATCAGAGTCAAATCCCCCTCAATGTTTTTTTTTTTTTTTTTTTGTCATATCGACGATAAAAGACTGTCACTATGCTCAAAGGCTGACACGGGCATGTATATATATCAGCAAGCATATTTGGCTAAATGCCACATCTGTGCATGCCTTTATTACCCCCATACGTTTTTCAGCACGTCTCTGCATATCAAACTGTTGATTTCCCTGAAGGTTTACACAGAGGGCAGAGGGGATATAAAGACCTGACAGGTCCCTGGATCTCTTTTATATGTATGTCGTTAAAGCACAAATGGCATCTTGCGCCACTTTCACAACATGTCATTGATGTTGTATCACAGGAGAGGACGCTCCGCAGACGCAATCTACACCCTCACTCCGGGCTCAAGGGTGCAACGGAGAGCGTGCGGGGGACCCGATGAATATTTCATCTTGCCGTAATTGCCTTGCGCTGAGATGAACACACACAGACATGTGTAAAATGTCATATGGCTAATGCAATTGCGAGTCACTGACAGAACTTTCTAGGAAGAAAAAAGCCTGTATAGCTGAATACAAAAAGATCTGGTTTTTGCGTACACAAGAAGGCTTCTCAACTACCTAAATCTACAAGAATTCCTTGACCAATGAGCTTCAACACCAACTAGTAAACATGCTAGTCCATAAACTAGGTCAACATTAACCACTCTGAGGGTCAATGACATATAAGACAAATCTTCTAAAAGGAAAGATATATCTAATTTAAAGCATATGTCGCATTCTTGTAAATTCTTTGTAGACATTTTGTAGAGTTTGGACCAGCATGATCAGTGACTGAGAGACTAGAGTTGAAGTCTTCCTGGTATGTAATTATATAGGGAGGTCAAAATGATTTAGTCTGAAAATACTGAAGCACTCAAAAATCAATCGTTCTCATCATTAAAACATACAGCAAATCTCTCTCATAAATTGATGCAAAGGAAACCATGGAAACCTACATGAACACAACTAATCAGAAATAGGCTAGCACACTTCCGTCAGTGTTCTGTGCAAAAAAAAAAAAAAAAAAGAAATTACATGAATGAGTCAACAACGTTCGAGCCACTGAAGCAAGTAAACAAGCAGGGTTCTTGTCATTTGCAGAGAAAAACAACACTCGCCCATAAGAGATTTCTCAACTAACACTTGACACACACACACACACACACAAAAAAATAAGGTCACCGAGTTGCAAAGGAGGCGTGTGAACAAAATGCCTGCAAGCAATGGCAATAATAGAAACCAAAATGTTCTGAAAAGTAAGAACAAACCATAATATAGAGAGTTGAATGAGTTGAAGTGGTACTTGACGAATTATGTGCCAAAGGCGAAAAGGTTTGTTCAAATATGAGTACCGGTAATACAGTCTTAAATAAAGGTTCCAAAAGGGGGTTTTACAGCAAAACAAAACTTACAGTTAAAATAACCTTAAGTTAAGTTACACAGTAATAAAGTACTTACAAATCATGTGCAAACTATTAGTTTAGTTAATTCATAGTTTATATATTTTAGTCTCTACAATATTAATATGTTAATAGCCAACACACAGCCAACATTTGTGTGTGTGTGTGTGTGCTTACTGTATTTGTAAGCATTTTAAGAAACACTTAAAATGAATGCAATTAATGTCCAATAAAGGTTTGTTTAAGTACTTAATGACATTTTCAGATGTTCTGTGATGTAATCTAAAGTGAGAACTATTTACTCCTAATAATCATATTAACATCTTTACTACTGATTGTACATTACTTATATGTTTAATAAAACATTTAACTATTTTTATTAGCTAATTAAACTATAATAAATTTGCTAATTACAGTGACAATGAAGAACATACTATTTGTATATAGGCTATTATGTAGAGACTATAATATATAAACTATGAATTAACTATAAACAGATGATTTGTAGGCATATTATTATAAAAGTGTTACTAACATGGTAATAATATGTAGAAATTTTTGCACTATAAAGAACATTTTGTTCATTAAAAAGTTCTTCATGGAAACATAGGTGCCAATAAAGAACCTTTACATAGTGTATTTATATTTGCCTTAAATGCCACTACTTAAATGAAGTCTTTCCCTCCTTATTGTGATGTATATCTGAGTTGAACAGCTTCTCGAAAAAGAAAAAGAAATACTGGATTTTGCCCATTGGAAATTGATTGGTTAGTTGTCGATTGCTATTGCTGTGATGCCATGTGATGCCAGTAAACAACGCCATCAGAGAAGAGATGAAAAAAAAAAAAAAGATCTGCATGGATAAAAAATATGCAATATTCCATAAAAAGTAAGAGTTGTCCAATTTGATTTAATGCTGACTTTAAGAGAATAGGAAAAAAAAAAATAAACAAGCCTTTCTTGCCATATTTCCCTCCATCCTCAGAGTCCACCCTTTTTTAGTATTTAATCTTTACATAGTAGTAAACTGAAATTAAGCTGAAAGAGTGCAGCTTTGATAAGCTAACATATACACAGCAGCATGGCATCATGTTCTCATGGCTGCACAGTGGAACTGCATCCCCGGAGGCTCAGCACGTATCCCCAGAGGCTTCCCTCATCCTCCCGCTGCAGGGACTCAAAAGATCAATAAATGGGAGTTCATCAGTTAGAGTGAATTGCCTGCTGGTGACCTTCAGCAATAACATGCATCAGTAATCACCAGGGCTTCTCCCATCAACCACCACTCTGTGTTAGATCTTCTCTGCTGTATGTACACGCAAACCCACAGACACAATACTTACTTTTCCCACATAGTCTCTGGCTTCTCCTTTTCGCTGTAATCCCCACATTCCCCCTAAGAAATACACAGTAAAGTTTCGTATTAACTACTCTGTCTCTATCGCAAAAAAATATATCCCATGTTAGGCCTTGAGATCCGTTTATTTTGCCGGGACTCATTCCTTTTTCTTATTAAAGAGCATGTAGCATGAGATTTGGCAGTAAAGTTGAGCACACAATAGATAACCACAGCTCTTGCCAAGGCCCTGTAGTCCCACTCAGATCTATTTTTGATTAATGTAGCAGCATCAGGGCTCCGGTATGAAAACTCCATAATTATACAGTGACTAAAACAAATGGAGTCTGTTTGAGGCTAAATGGAAAAGGTTACGTAGGCTTATTTGTTATGCATGTTGCTGATACTGGTTTTACAGTATGTAAATGGCTTGTGATATTCAACCTAAATGTTGACAACAATCTGTAAGCTAATTGTTGGTTATGAACACATGGCCTTGATTTAAAAAATGAGCAGTCACCATTAAAATCTTAACAAGTTTCAGAAAAATTTTACTGTTTGAGAATGCTATTCGTTATTTACAATGGGCACTTAAGACACACACTCCAATCTATTTTATAGCAATCCGTTCTAGTAAACCTCAACCAAATAATAAAAAAAAAAAGGAGACAAAAAAAAAAGAAACACCCTTGACATACATCCACTGATGTACAGCTTCAAATTTGGTTCAAGTGATATGATACCATGAGACCAGTCATATTCTACATTGTATTGCTGTTCCATGCATTTATCCACTGACCTACAAAATCCCAGATCAGATGGTATTTACAGGTTCACTGGATCATTGAAATTGTTCAGCAAGAGCGATTGGCAAAAAATAAAAAGAGAACAATAAAAATAGAATAAAACAGAATAGACTGAAAAAAATAGAAACTCAGTGTGCTGTTGAAATGTATTGCTAACATTTCAGTTTTGAATGGGAAGTGAGCAAAAACATTCACACACACACACACACGCATTTATCTATAGCGAATTAAAGAGCACAGTTGATCAATTCATGCACTCCCTGAGAATCAAACACGCTGTTGAAGCTCAAGGAATTCAGCTGAAATAAAATGAACTATGGACCTGACCTGGATCAATACATCATACAGACAATTTATCAAAACAGTAAAAGATCATGTTAAATTATTAATATTCATGACACCTCCCCTGTCAACTACACCCACAGCCACATTTTTTTTTTTTAAGTGACGTCTAAGTAATAGAAATAGAAAGTGGCAGTCACTAGTCTTAAAAACACTTGTTTCCTTTATTATATATTTAAAAAATGCTAATATTTCAAACCTCCGACCTTCCACATCCACATTCACCCCATGAGTAGAGACTCTAAACGCAGGCAGTCAAAAGTGTCTGACAGTGACGCGGGGCAGGTGTGAATCACAGGGATCTGATGAGCGCTTGTGTTCTCTGACTGGCTGTTAGAGCAGGTCAGCAGGAGTGTCTTCAGCGGTGATGAGCGCTAACCACTGAAAACAATAACACAAACTGCTCTAATAACAGCAAGTAGCTCATAAACCCTAAGAGTCAGGCATCATCTTTTATGTTTGTTTTATTTTCCTCATCTCCTTCACTGTGAAAATCCTTCAATTAGTCCTTTTATAGTTTCTGCCTAAGGGGAATGGAGGTCTTGACATCACCACCCACACTTTCACCACTGCTCTTCCCTCTGTCTTTTAACTATCAGCGCTCTGCATTTATTTAAAGGGCTGTTTTTAGCATTTGCCGCTTAGGCCCCACTGAACAGCTGGATGGAGGTAAACGAGTTATTTTGCATTTCAAATCACTAATTGTTCATGCGGGTTCCAGTGGTCCAGATTGCCCATGGGTCTCTTCTCTTAGAGTGCTTAACACCTGGAACCTTCTGACAGACACTCATGTCCTCAAACCTATGAATTTTACCATAACCAGAGCTTGGCCACAACTGTAAATTACTGTGCAAAGATTCCTAAAAATGACTGGATGGAAAAAGGAAGTTGTACTAATCACTATGTCACACGCGTGAAGGATAAATGAGACTTTGATGACAACATGAGAATTTCATCTAGATTTATTGTGGTGTAGGTAAAAATAAATTAAAAAAAAAAAAAAAAAAAAAAGAAAATCAGAATACTGCCAGTGGGGAGCAATTTTGCATTTAAAAAAAAAAGAAAGTGAAACAAGCATCTCTGTTGCTTAGGTACTCATGACAGAGTATGGTAACACCATTGTTTGGGAACTGCATATATCTCAAATAAATGCTGTCCTTGAATGTTCTATTCATCAAAGAATCATGTAAAAAAATATGTGGCATATTAACATTAAGCAGCACAATGGTTTCTGAAGGATCATGTGACACTTCAGTCTGGAGTAACAGCTGTTGAAAACATTGAGGTCCAGACAACAAATAAGGAAAAATTAAATATTATTTATTTTCTCAGTTTCTCAGTATAAAAAGTCAGTGTAAAGTCCCCACTATGATTTAAAAAAAAAATGTGTGTGTGTGTTTTCCAGGTGACTGCCTTTTAGAGAGAAGCCATTTGGAAATTTCTCAATGTGCCATCTGTGCCTGTCAAAATGATGATTGATGATCTTCAAATCTGAATATGAATATATATGGAAAGTATGGAAATCAAGTTGGTTATGGAAGTAGTGAAAAGTTACTTTTAACAGCAGTCCATTTGGGATGAAGCTACATGAGACACAAGGGAACTATCCCCATGAGAGATTCAATAAGCAAGTGATCACTCTCTTTCTCCTGTGACTCTTCTTTATGGGCATGTAATGTAGATTGTTGCATTTATCAAGCATCATTGAAACAATCTGAGATGCCATCTGCTTACTGCAAACACAGAGATATAATAGGAGTCCCCCTCAGGCAGACTGATTGAAGCCCACTCCCTCCCAATCATGTCCGTCAATGTGTACTCTGAGCAGCCGGGAGTGATTATGGCCTGAATGCAGACTCACCATGAATGCCACAAAGGTGGTGAAGGGGCAAAATAAAATTAATGTCAAGTCAACACTGACAGAACGTTAACACGGATTCATTTAGCAGACACTTTTATCCTAAGTTCTCCTACATGAAGGAACCACTACAAACCACTTTAACACTGCTGGAAACTATTCATGGTTGATCAAAAGAATATAACAGTAGAGGGCAAAGCAATTTGCAAAAATCTTAGGCTACCACCAGCTTTGTTGTTTTAGCAATGTTTTAATGGCCATCCATATTTATTTTTTTGTCTTTATTATGATTAAAAAAAAAAAAATCTAAACAAAATGGCTTCAAGCAAAAATCAGTATTTAGTGTGACCTCCTGGACTTCTTCCAGTTCCTCAAAGAAGAAAATCTGAAAAAATTCTCATCAGATTTTGAAGGTTTTCTTGGCCCTCCAGTCCTTTTCCATTCCATTTAGGTTTAAGAGAGCCAGGTTCCTGCTATTTCTCAAGTTTAAGGGGAGGTCACCAAATACTTGCCACTTTTTTAATTCTGCACATATATGCACATAGAAAGCTCTCAGATTTCATCAGAGAGATCTTCATTTGTGTTCCGAATATGAATGAAAGACTTACAGGTTTGGAACGACAGTAATTAATGACTGAATTTTTCATTCATTTTTGGGTGAACTAACCCTTTAATAGTATTTATATACATATTAATGTATTTTATAGCTCCAAATATTAAAAAAAGAGAGAGAGAGTTTGTCTATATGCATTGATTACCTGAAAATGTAGATCACTATGCAGGTGCAAAGGAATTTACTTTAATGAAATACATACACCTCCTGTTAATGCTCATGTGCTAGTGATTACCCTTCCCCAAGTCAATCTAGGTTGCCTTAGGTTGCCAACCCCTGCACTATTTGATGGTTATGCCATTTTTTTTAAGCACAAAATGAGAAGTACAAATGCAAAATGGGACTGTGAGGTGAATGGGACTGTTATAGTACCACATTGCTATGTAAAAAATGCTTAGTAGACAGTCACTCAATGTTGTCAAGCTTACTCATTTTCAAATAAATCAATGAACTTGAGTCTCAAGGCTTATTTCAGGCTCATGTCCAAAACCAGTCCCAAAGCTTCTACATGGGATCCTGGGAAGGGGGAATGATTGGACAGCAGACAGCTGCCCCTCCCTGAAGCACATGCTCCATGAGCATCTTGGGTCCGATTCAAATAAAGGGGCTGCGTGCCAACGGCATTAAACATGTGTTTATTGCTCTTAATGAAAGCCAAGGGGAGACAAATAAATCCTCAAAGGCTAAGCTGTTATTGCTGCCTTCTGGTGGGCTGTGAAAGTGACCAAAACAGAGAAGTGGACACTGATGGATGAAACAATAGACCAAAAAAAAATGCTTTAAACGTTACACTGATCTTGTCCTTAATCCAATCCTTAATAACAATCAAATCTAAGAGCAAAACCCAATGCCAAATCCCAAAACCCAGTTGTTAAATTGGCACTGGCCAACCAGAAGCATGTGAAGTGCAATTCAGAAGTGTTTTGGGGAGGTTTAGTGGGCTTTTGTGGGGGGTTGCATTATACCGGTCACCATTGTAGGAGGCTGTTGACATCTCTCTCAAGCACTGGCTGATTTGAGTGCTGCGTCAGTGACGGCTCGCTCATTACCCCACTGCCTACTGTATATTAACAGTCAAGCGTGGGGATTTTTGCCTCTCAACACATCATCTGCTCGCTCTCTCACACTCCCACTCGCCGCTGTGCTTTGCTCTCTTTGCTTTCTTCCTTTTGATCTCCTCTCCTCTTAATTCATTACAGATAAAGGAGCCTCCACAATGGATCTGTCTAATTTGGATAAAGACAATAGAGGAGCAAGGTGGAGGGAAAGCAATGGTCCAGTTATTGTTCAAAAGGCACTGCAATGAATACTGGTCATAGTTATACAAGAACTAGCATCTGTTATGCATTCAAGAATCAATGTAAATCATGAAACAGATCCAAAAAAGAAAAGTCGTTGTCATAATTTACTGTCATCATGTCTTGTACAGTACACACAGGTTTCGAACTGAACTATATGTAATTGGACCCCAATGATGGACACTTTATGGACCAAAAAAAAAAAAAAAATCCATTACACAAAAAGGATATTATGATGGCACATTTTTATAGACATTTAAAGACAAAATACTTTTTTACTGATTTCCAACATGCTATGTACCACTAAATTAATTCTGCACATTTGTGTCACGTAATTGAGGAGTTTGAGAGGTTATTAATGTCATTTACTTATTTCAGCTGAAGAGCT
Source organism: Chanodichthys erythropterus (assembly GCF_024489055.1). NCBI lineage: Eukaryota > Metazoa > Chordata > Actinopteri > Cypriniformes > Xenocyprididae > Chanodichthys > Chanodichthys erythropterus. Next base: position 19,640,874 of record NC_090231.1, on the reverse strand, counting down.
ATTGACTCCCTCTGCTCTCCTTTCTTATTTACTGTTATGACAGCTGGTTGTCACTCCTCCTTCCTCGACCTCAGCCAATCATGTCACCCTGTTGAAGCTGTTACAGCCAATGGGCTATTGATTAACTGTCTTTGTTACTTCTCAGATGAGATTTAGGAGCTGGGATCGGGATCACTTCATCAGAGAAGGAAGAACAGCAGCAATAAAGATTTATCGTTTTACATATAATTTAGTTAATGCATTCATCATGCAGATGGTTTAAATCCAAAAGTGTTTTTCATTTTTTTTTTATAATGGAATAGATATATATAGAGAGGTGCACATAAGTGGTATGCAGGTACGAATGCATGGTAAAAATAAACGATGCGCACCAGAAAACATGGAGTGAATTGCTTTTGAGTACCAACATTTTTGAGGACCAGTTCACAGGGACATGTTTACTTACTGGAGTAGGATTTTTCTCCATCTCTGGTAAGATAGCAATCATGATAATAAGTGCAACGGATCGCAGTTAATCGGTGATCCTTACGGATAAGGTCCTACGGTTCGGCATGCATGTGATTCATGGATTAACTGCTAAATTTAACCATCATAGAGTGAAAGTATATCATTTGGACGTTTTTTTTTGTCTCGCCAATTACAACATTCAAACGATTTTAAAACCGGAAGAAGAGGTGAAAATCGGGACTCGCAAGCTGTTATCTGTGCGCACAGCCTCACACCCCTAAAACGCATGCACGCAGAGAGAGAGAGAGACAGTCAGACAGAGCTCAAACAAGGAATTAATTCCTCTTTCGCATTTATTTGAGCGTACATACACACAAAATGATGTCAAAATACATGTCTCGGCAAGTATTCTCTCTAGGTTAAGTCATAAGTGAACAGTTGAGAAAGAAACCGGATGTGTGTCAGTTATTCAGTCCTTGCTTTCCTTCTTAAAGTGACAGCAGCCTAATATTCTTGCTATTGTCTGTGTCATTAATGTTAGTAAAATAAAATAAAAAAATCATTATCATCATCATCATCATCATCATCTCATCGTTCGAGAGAAAAGAAGATAGTGAGGAGAGCAGTCAGGAGGAAATTGATGAGTGTGAGTACCAAGCAACATCTCGAGGTGCTCCCTTGGGAACCAGACCAAAAAAAGCACCCCTGTATATAAGACAATCACTCTTACTAATTCAGAAAAGTAATGAACGCCACAGTTTCACCACTGACAATAGTCATCAAAAAGTACAATGGTAATGCCATAATGTTTTGGGCAGATTTTGACAGACATATACTTTGGTGATTGTTTTATTTTTTTGACATTATACTGTAATAAATGTGGTAAATATACTAGGGTATAAGTGTTAAAGTTTCACAGTAAAGTTTAAATGGTTTACATTAATTAATGCATTAGGTATTATAAACTAACCGTTAACAATATTTTTACTGCATTTATTAATCTTAGAAAAATATTTTAATTTATCAGGGATTCACTGAGACAATTGTTTAATATATAACTATGTTCATTTTAAGGGCGACAACCGATAAATGGTCGCTATGGAAATTCTAAATACTAGTCAAAATGAATATATATATATATATATATATATATATATATATATATATATATATATATATATATATATATATATATATATATATATATATATATATATATATATAGAGAGAGAGAGAGAGAGAGAGAGAGAGAGAGAGAGAGAGTGTAGCTCATCGGGCGCTGTACAGCAGCTGTAGCAGCATGTTTTACTGCAAGTAATCAGGCTGGAGTCTCAGATCTGCACCTGGGCATCAGGCCAGCATCACAGACAACCTCTGCTCTTCTTTTCCATTGCACCCATTTATCAATCAGACCAGCACGGTGCTCTTCGGTACCGGAACACAAAACAAGAGGGAGCAACAAGAAGAGAAGTGCATTCCAGAGTCATCATGAGTATTCACATGGCATCACATGCAGGGGAAAGATGAGGACAGAGCAGCCTGTTACACAGCACATTGACGTATATAGGGTATTCCTCTGAGACTGCAAAAACAGACAGACATGTACCAGGACCAGCCTTCACTTATTCACACATCTCCTGTTCACACTGTGGGGTCTTATTTTTCTTATATTCTTAACCTTTTGCCAGTCCCTTTGGGGAGTGTACAGATGTGAGTGGGTGGCAGTAGATTAGTTCAGCAGGAGTGTAAGGGCACAAGGTTAGGGAGGTTACAGAGTTAATACCTCTGTGTTCTGGGGTTTCTCTGTGATTCTCTTATCTCACTGGGGGAGTGAAAAAAGAGTCACTTAAAACAAAGAGTGCAAAGATAAAGAAAGAGACTGAGAGATACAGAAATTGAGAACGAGAAAAAGAGGGGGGAGGCAGGGGAGGGGACAGACAAAGTAAAAAAAAAAGAAAAAAAGTCAAAGTCTCTCGCTCAAGTATGGGTGTCTTTTTCTATTTAGGATGGCCTGTCTGGAGAAATGTCAATGAATGCTGACAGAGCAAGACCCTGAGCGCTGTTTTAAGATGAGTGTGGCCTCCGGTCTGATAAATCAACTGAAAGTTTCATGATCGTCATGTTCTTTAAGCCACCCAAGTTCAAGTAGGTTCACCTAAAAATCCCTCTTCTGTGGAATACAAAAGGAAACTTTTTTCCATGCATTTACAACAAATGGGACATACAAGCTTCAAGAAAGACAAAACAAAACACCAAAAAAGTATCACAATAAAAATCTAATATGCTGATTTGCTTCAAGAAACATTTCTTATAAATATTGTTAAAATGTGGCCTTCTGAAGCCATATGATAGCTTTATGCTATGAACAGAACAAAATTATTTACTAATAGTCTTTTTCCTGACAATGAATCAGTTCATCAAACCTGTCTGAATGATTTATCCATAAAACAGATCAATTCAAAACTCACTAATTCATTAATTCAGCTGCAGCAGTTAGGAATAGTTTGTCCAAAAATCATTTACTCACCCTCATGTCATTTCAAACCTGTATGGACTTTCTTTCTATTGTGGAACAGAAAAGAATATATTTTGATAAACAAAATGAAATGAAATTCAATGGTCATTAAAGCTGTTTGCATATCAACATTTTTCAAAAAATAGGTTTGGAATGACATGAGCGTGAGTAAACATCTGAACTTCATGAGCAGGGGCGGCGCCAGCCGATTTTGAGTCAAGCCCCGAATGTAATGACTGTCACTGAGCAAATATGAAACTGGACAATAGCCTATGTAAACCCCCGAAATCATAAGTTGCTTTATTTCATTGCGCTTTGGCTTTGCATATACTGCATACAGCCTGTAAAAATAGACCTTAAAAATAATTTAGCCTATAGACCTTATTTACCAGAGAAACAAGCGCGCCGGCATCTTTATAAAATTGTCTTTGAACTTTCGTTTTGCGGTAGCTCTGTACATTTCTACGGCATCACTGTCAAAGAATAATATGTTGGTTAAGTGGATTTACTTGTTGTAGAGATAATGAAAGTTATCATGAGCATTGTTATGTTTAAAGCAGATGTCTTAACAAATGTCAGTAGATCGGGAAGATTTTAAAACGAGCAGTTCATTCATAAATGTAAGATCGCTGTGGAAATACAAACCGGAAGTCAAAAGACAACGAGCGCAACGCTGAAAAGGGGCGGGGCTACATACGGTCTGTAGAATACATTTCTTTGCTGTTGGTAGCCTATGGTAGCCTGACGTGGTCATACTCAATTCTAGTTCGAATATGAGTCTGATACTGCTCCATTGGGCTTTGATTATGGGGGCGTATTTCAACCGATCCAGGAAAGACCTCAATTGGATAGACCTACAACCAATCAGAGCTACAGAGTAAGTGATGTATGTTGAGCGACGCATAGTTGTCAACAGAACTCAACTGCACACATGCTGGAACTAGTAGAAGATGAGCGTAAACAATCTTTGCCGGTGTTGTAAAAAGAATAAGTATACACGGAGTACTTGCCAATGAATGCGCTGTCGATATCTTCTATAACGGACGCGATGGCGGAATCTACACATCTCAGTTCTTCAACAACAGCCATCATTGTTGTAAACTAATTCAACCCAAGTGCTCTTTGATGACGTGGCTGATTATGTTTCTGGTGATAATCTGTCAATCATCGCCCTGACAAATGTGATTGGTCCGAACGTTTCTGTTCAGGCATAATTACTCCTCTACGGATCGAGTCCAGACCGAACTGCCCGACCTCAAAATGTTGTGGGCGGGGCTAAGTTCGGCTGGCATCCAGGCTAAGCCTATGGGCTACTCCGTTTCTTCCTCCCTGTTGAATATGCAGCAGGTAAGGGAGGAGCTAGCACAGTCAACCGCAAGAGTGCGAGACAGTCAGCAAGCAGGAATTTCAGGTTTGAGGTTTCTTAACAGTGCTCTCAAAATATAATTTTTCCAAACATATCTCTCTATTAAAATATGTTAAGCAGTTCAATACTGCTTTTCTGCAGTATCCGACCATACACCGGCCGCCCTTTCTCTCTCTCACACATTTGCGCACGCGATGAGCTGGTGATCAAAATAAAAGTTCAAGGATTTATCTTTTAAAAAAAAATGAGTACAAAAGTATTGAAAAATGTCAAAAAAAAACATTTTTAATGTCCAGGTACAAGTCAATGCTGTTTCTTTGTGCAATTTGCACACTGTACATGGGTTGAAGCTCTTAATTTTGAGTTTCCAGGGTGCACCAGATTGATGCATTTAACCTTAAAATGTACAAAATTTTCTGTACAAAAAATGTCTGGCTCCACCCCTGTTCATGAGTATGGACTACTTTAAGATGCTTTATTAGGACTTTTACTTTTTTAACTAATGACAATAAAAACAACCATTACATCGTTCAACAGTTCTCCTTTTGCCTTTCAAAAGAGTCAAAATGAGAGTAAGTGCAAGAATACAGTTGTTGTTGTTGTTTTTTTCCACCGCTTTAAAAAGAAAAAGAAATCACAACTAAATTCAAAGTAATGGCACATTTTCAGTAATTTGGGAACACAATAAAAAGCCTGCTTTCTGGTTTTCTAAGGCACATCATTCTCTCAGTGATAATACAAATCAGTTTCAGTCTCTCGTAATTGTAACAACAGAGCAAGAAAGTCACTGGCAGCAGAGCATGACAGAGAAAACTTGAAGAGAGAAAAAAAAAACATGTTGCTAAACAAATCAAACTTTGTTTGCATTCTATTAGCATTCTTATAATATTGATGATCTAGTGAACAGCATCAACATCATAACAGTATTATTGCTTTTTTAAGGAGCCCATCACAGTTTTTTCTAAGAAAAAAAACATTACATCTCAATGAAAATATAGAAGTCTGAGAGCAGCACCCCACTGGAGCAAAGGGAGACACTGAGCGGCCCCATTCATTATTAATCAGCTAATTAAAAGAGGTTCACTCCCCCTATCACACAGCACATGATGAATGGAGAGGGAAGGACTAGAAAACAGGACAAGTCCCCTGAGAAAGAGGGAAGAAAGTGAGAGAGACCAATTGGGGGAATTGGGAGTGAGATGCATCTAATATGTGAAAGGGACCCTGAGTAAACAAACAGCAAATTTTCTTCTCATTTCAAGTAACTGAATCCATATGGCAGAATACAAGTGAGGATATAACTATAAGCACTCAAATCAGACCGTAAACAGTGACCCAGTCTAGATATCAATTACTGTAAGTGAATAAGAAAAAAAAAAAGTTTAAAACAATATTTTAAGTTTTCAAAGAAAACATGGTTCAACTTTGCCATCACAGGAATAAATTACATTTTAAACTATATATTAAAATAGAACATTTCACATTTCTCATTACTGTTTATACTTTATTTTGATCAAATAAATGCAGCCTTTGTGAGCAAAAAAATAAAAAATAAACATTCAAACTGTTATACTTAACTGTTGTACTGTTCTATATTACTCATTGCATTTTAATATTTCAAGTTGTATACATTTAAAGTAGTTAATATTATGAACAAAAATGAACACTAATATGTTTACATATCAACTTTAACCTAATTTAGTAAACGCTGCCAAAGTATTGTACAATAACTGTATAATTGTTACATTCCTGTCCTGTTTCTCTGGTTTTGTGTTATAGGACTTTTATTTTGAAGTGTATTTTCTGCTCCCCTTGTTCCAATGTTTTTCCTTCGTTTTCATTGCTGCATTGTTTGTTTCCATATTTATTGTTGTTTGTTTCCATGACTACTAATCACCTTCACCTGTTCCTTGTTAGCCCCTTGTATTTAAACCCCAGTGTTTTCGCCATGTTCTTTGTCAAGTCTTGTCCTACATGGCTGTTTTGCTGGTGTCCTTTATTTTAGTTTTCTCTGTTCCTAGATGTTGTGCTCCTTTGGTGTTTTTTGTTAATAAGTATTATTACTGCAATTGGATCCTACTCTCCTGCATCTTTAAAGCTCACCCGCTTTACAACCATAGTTCCACCACATTATTTTCTTATAAGGGAACATTGCATTTTTACAGTTTTACTGCCTAAGAAAAAAAAGGCAAACACTGAAGACAAAATTGAAACTCCAGCACTATTCAAAGTTTTCTCACACTATATGGCCATATATAATTCACAGCAACATTGCAGCGTGTTTGTCTGCAATTTCGCTGTCATACAGACTTTTCCCAGAGGTCCTGTAGAACTGCACTTCTCCTCTTTAATTACGAGCCTTTTATATAACACACTCACACATATGTGTGTGCACACACACACACACACACACTGCTCAACCTGCTTCCTCAACTTAAAAACTAATTAAGCCACAGGAGGGAGCATGCTCCAGATTTTTTCCTCCTCAGCCATGTGATATGAAAGAGAGCGAATGAGTCCTGGCATCTGAAGGAGAGGAAGAGGAGGAGGCAGAGAATGTGCCCTGACACAGACGGATCATGCTTTGAAATGCATATAAAACCTGAAATTCATGTTTTTTATGTGTCCAAGGGGACGGCATCCTATATCACACCCTAACAATGCCCCTTAACGCAACCAAATGCTGTAACAAGCACTAAAAACAAATTCAGAATTGAATTAAGACACATCCTTGATTTCCACTGAATACTTATTTTTTTCCTGTATTTCCTTTTTTTTAAGCTATACCTTCTGAATTCATACCACACCATTAATTACTTTTCATATGATGCTGAGTCAGCTTCATAACTGCAGGAACCACATGGCGAAGAGAAGAGTCAAACCCATCCCAGTCAAGTTAATTGAAACAGAGGGCATCAAGAGTCGACTAGTATAATGATTCGTTTATAGTGCCTTTAAATATTTAAGAGCTACATTAACGGAGAAGATAATGTCAATGTATTTTCTAGACAGACAGCACCATAGTATCCAATGGGTGCGACGTGACCAGAACGGGTGTTAGCCTGACAGGCTGCCAACGCTCACCATCCTCCACAGGCTATCCCATCATGCCTATGCTTCCTTTGATCTCCACATCCAGAATGATGTCTTGAATTAGACACAAGACTCAACATATTTACCTTCCTAATTATCTCCCAACAGCTGTTTCCATATTTCGAAATACAAAAATCTTACATACACACATGCATGCATATACAAAAAAACATATTTTGTCATTTAAAAAGGTTTCCTGGATCTTTCAAAGCATCTGAGAGGAGACATTGCAGGTTTGTGAAGAGGTGTTTATATTACCATACACGTAAGCTTGTGTTTGAGGCCATTACACAAAAGGAGGTGATATTTTACATTAACCCAACTGTATATACACCTCTCCGATGTCTGAAATGAGTGCTGAACAGGGTGCCATTAGCAGGAGACATTCCTATCATCATTAAGCCTTATACCGTAGATGTGCTAACATCATTTTATCACAGATCTTTTCACATTAGTGATGCTTTCATGTCAGTAGCTTTATTGATGGGGAAAGAGTGTAATTGCGAGGCTCCCCAAAATTGCATTTAATTGAAGAAAACGTTCAATGATGTTGTAGAGTTTGACATTTTAAACCTTGAATTGTTCCTTCTTTAGTATTAAATGTTTGTCCCTAACAGCTCTTTTCACATTGCGGTATATATATAAAAAAATAAATAAATAAATAAATAAAAAAATAAAAATCACCATCTGATACCATCATTATACTAGGCACTTTTTAAAGGCCTTATAATATATATATATATACCATGGCATATAGCAAATTATATAACAAATATCTCATACCATCATTGTACCATGGTTCTTTCGTATAAATTGGTTGTATACGTGCATTAATATAAGAATTGCTATAGCCAATAACTGATAAATGCTCAGTATTAAAATGTATTGTTTAAATAAATAAAAAAAATTAAAAACTAAAACTAATCTTTTTATATGATACAAGTGAATTTATGAATCATAACACTATAATTTACAGTAGAAACATAAATGTTAATTTTGAGATTCAATAATAATACAGTATTATCAGTGTTATTAAGATTAAGTAAGTGTTAGATGAAAGAAAAAGGTAATCCAAATGTAAAAATAGAGGAATTAATCTTGCACTTTAGAACAATTACAGTCTGGTCACACATTAGCGATATTTTGGCACAATTTGGTAGGCAAAAAAGGCCCTTTGCCTATATAGCGACACATGAATCAGAAGTCACTTAGTTTCAAACCCTGCAGCTTTCTGTTGGTCAAAGCTGCGAATATGTGTGACCAACTTGAGCACTAGCGAAATCCAACCACACCTTAAAATATCCGATATCAACCAATACCGATGAATTAAACAACATCAGATAATCAATATGGCACCAATGTATCATGCAATGCTCCTTTTTGTAAGGATGGTCTGTGAGCTTAAGAAGAATCAGCAAGAGAAAGGGAAACAGATAGAGCATAAGTAAGTGGCGGGCAGTATTGAGAGCGCATGGGGCAGTCATTCGTATTAATGTCAATTACAGCTGTACAACAAAACACATATGCAACCAACGAGCCATCGGCACATACGCTTCATGCTTTACCTAGCTAGAAATTTCCCATTAACTCCATGCAGATCCAGAAGTATTGGTCTAAAGACGTTTAGCTCAGGTCCATTGCATCCATTACACATGTTGTGTTAGTGTGTCACCGTGATTGATATGATTAGAAAAAACACGTCTGGTACACATACTGTGCGTATGAAAGAGTTGCAAATGCTCGTAACAAGAAACAATAGATGGTTATGGTCGAATTCAATTATATGACTTGCAAACCACACAGAGACTATAACGTAATAGATGTGTAATAGTAAACTCAGCACTGAATAAAATGTGCTGAGGTTTTGCTTGAGATGTAACATGGTTCCCCTCCAGCAGGAATGCACTGTTCGCAGTAATAGGTCATCCTGAGGCTGTTAGGTCTCTGTGTCCCCCCAACTGAGAACCTGTCAGACAGCTCAGCCTGCAGCAAACACTTCAACAAACACACACACACACACACACACACAAATCATATAAACATAAACATGAATACTCATGTTAACATGCCCACAGTAACACATACTAAAATGCAATACAAAATTTCCATCTGGAAACTTCAGTATGTAATAATAAATGTAAAAATACTTTCTTAATCCATTTATGTCCATTTTTCCCATTTATGTACAAGTTTTTGTTACTATACTAGTTTTTGTATATATACATACAGTGGCATGAAAAAGTATGTGAACCACTTGCAGAATCTGTGAAAATGTGAATAATTTTAATAAAATAAGTGAGATCATACAAAATGCATGTTATTTTTTGTTTAGTACTGTCCTGAGTAAGATATTTTACATAAAAGATGTTTACATTTAGCTCACATGATAAAACAATAGCTGAATTTATTAAAATAACCCCATTCAAAAGTTTGTGAACCATTGATTCTCAATACTGTGTGTGGTTACCTGATGATCCACAACTGTTTTTATGTTTTGTGATGGTTGTTCATGAGTCTCTTCTTTGTTCTGATCTGTTAAACTGAGCTCTGTTCTTCAGAAAAATCCTCCAGGTCTTGCAGAAATTTCAGTTTTCAAGCATTTTTGCATATTTGAACCCTTTCCAGCAGTGACTGTAGGATTTTGAGATCTGTGTTTTCATACTGAGGACAACTGAGAGACTCAAACACAACTATTAAAAAAGGTTCAAACATTCACTGATGCTCCAGAAGAACACACAATGCATTAAGAGTTGGGGGGTGAAAACTTTTGAACAGGATGAAGATGTCACAATTTGTCTTATTATATTTAAATATCATTGTTTTACATTTAGTAATGCCCTTCGGAAGATACTTGCATGTTTCCCGGAAGAAACATTAAGTACAATTTACCTTGATATTTAAATTCAAAAGTTTTCACCCCTCGGCTTTTAATGCATCCTGTTTCCTTCTGGAGCATCAGTGAATGTTTGAACCTTTTTTAATAGTTGAGTCTGAGTCCATCAATTGTCCTCAGTGTGAAAAGATGGATCTCAAAATCCTACAGTCACTGCTGGAAAGGGTTCAAATATGCAAAAAATGCTTGAAAACTGATGAATCTGCAGGACCTGGAGGATTTTTCTGAAGAACAGAGCTCAGTTTAACTGCTCAGAACAAACAAGAGAGTCATGAACAACCATCACAAAACATAAAATCAGTTGTGGATCATCAGGTAACCACACACAGTACTGAGAATCAATGGTTCACAAACATTTGAATGGGGCCATTTTAATAAATTCAGCTATTGTTTTGTCTTGTGAACTAAATGTAAACATCTTTTATGTAAAATATCTTACTCAGGACAGTACTAAATAAAAAATAACATGCATTTTGTATGATCTCACTTATTTTATTAAAATTATTCACATTTTCACAGATTCTGCAAGAGGTTCACATACTTTTTCATGCCACTATACAGTAATATATATATATTGATGGGGATATATATATACACACACACTATATTTAAAAATCACAGTATATTGCAGTAAAATTACAATTGAAATGTATAAAAAGGAACTGCAAGGTGCATTTTTTAATAAACAACCAGCAATGGCAGCATGAATTAAATACCACCATGGCACATTATCCCTGAAGGCTATTTAAATATCTTCCAAAAGGTTGTCCACTTGTATGCCAGTTGTTTTTAAAACATCCAGAGTCAACCCCCTTTTATAAAAAGAGAGGTAGAGTTGCCCGAGGCTTTTCAACGCTGGTATATTAGTTATGAGAATTTCCCGTGTACAGTAAAGGACGTTCCTACTGTACTCCTGCTGCGAGGGGAATTCTGGGCTTCTGTTCTTACGTAAGCGATCAAACTCTGGAACACCTCATTACTCTCTCTATGCTCTGAGCTAGGACCCCTCCTTGTGGATCCATGAAGTGGGGCAAAGCATCCATCATGGAGGCCCAGAACTGAGACAAGCTCAGAGGCTCACAGGGGCCGTCTCAGGAGACCGGGTGTCATTTCCCAGGGGCTCGCAGGGAGATCCAGAACACAGCATGGAGGATGATGCCTACTTTTTTGACTGAATAGTATGGTATGTGTACATATTAGCTTCGTATTTTATTAATTTCTGTGGTATTTCTGCAGTGTTACTAAATATTTTTAGAACATCACTTAAAGGGGGGTATCACAAATCTTGAGTACATATAAAGTAACAATGCATCCTTCATATCTCCAAAAAGTCTTTAGTTTTGTCATATTTATAAAAGATAGATACGCTAAACAGAGTCGGAAAAAGCCGAGATCCTGGAGGCCTATCTGCCGTCAGTGTCGTGGGCGGAGCTAAAGAGCATGCGCAGTTTCTGGGATGTCTGCTAGCTGCGACATCATTATAAATACAAAGGGAACAAAAGCGTTCGTGTTGTTTAGATTATATGCACTTGCACGCTGATTGCCAAAAAAACACAGACATCTGATTCAGCTTTACTCACCACCCGTGATCTGCAAATCCAGAGACGAACTAGGACTTGTTTACAAAGTATTCATCACCGAAATACCAGGACCAAAAAACATACGTGCACAACTCCGTTGCTCCCCTGGAAAAACAAACTTCATCCACCGTTCCCTTGCTGGATTCTTTGGGAGGCTGAAAAAGGTAATCTTTCCTTCACAACCAAAAACACACTCCTTTTGTTGACAGGAGCTGCGTCTCATTTCGGAGGCTGCGTCCTCCGGAGGTCGCATTTGTAGGCTGAATACTTCATCAAGGATGTCATATTTAAGAAAAGTAAACGTAATAAAATTGAGTGATATTCATTGTGAGGTGTAAAATACTGTAATTTCTTTCATTCTTTGCAATCTAACGGGTATTTTTCTTAAATGAGACCAGTGATGTATGCAGCCTTCAAAGGGTGTAGCCCCTGAATTGGACACAGCCATTGTTGAAAAATCTCTCGGCTTCCGTATCCCTAACAAAACGCGTTGGAGGCATGCTTTTGCTCTTGCTCTGGGTGACGTGTGCACGCATGCTTATCAGGAAGAAGTGCCTATACAAGGAATTCCACTCTCTTTTGATGTCATACAGGCCATACTTGAAAAAAAACCTCAGAAACCGGAAGTAGTCATTTGGCACAAATTACTCCATCACACGTCCAACTTGTGTTTTGAAACTTTGGCCATGTCTAGCATGAGAATTCAACTCTTCAACACTGTAAATAAGTCAGAATGCAAGAAATAGCATTACTACCCTCCCCCCCCCCTTAAGAATTTGAAAAGAGACAGACAGACAGACAGACAGACAGACAGACAGACAGACAGACAGACAGACAGACAGACAGACAGACAGACAGACAGACAGACAGACAGACAGACAGACAGACAGACAGACAGACAGACAGACAGATAGATAGATAGATAGATAGATAGATAGATAGATAGATAGATAGATAGATAGGCCACATTCACACAGCAGCAGAATATGGTTGTCAATCCAGTATTTTAGTCCTTAATACGGCTGCATTCACACACAGTACAGTTATTTACAGGAGTGACAACTGCATTCTATAACCGAACTCACACCCATACATTTTCAGGACTCACAACCGCATTCTCAGAAAATCTGCGCTGTGTGAACGCAACAGGACTTGACAACTAGTTGTCGGTCACATCATTCAGTGCAAGAGAGACACTCTGCTAAGGTGTTTTGTGTGTGGTTTCACTTTCAGTACTTACAGCTAAGGAGATATAACATGAGCTGTGCGTCATCTTAAGGTGTTAGATCCAGTCACTGTTCTCCGACAGAGCGGCTCCTGTCAGTTTTGTGTTTCTTTTCCAAATTCAAATGCCGTGTCATGCGTGAGATGTCAAAGGACGTGACATGCGAGTGCAATGGTTAAAGACTAAGTTACATGCTGCTGTTAGTTAATGAAGTTTTGATGGATGAACTTGTGGTTCAATTAGTCTCTTATGTCAAAAGTGATAAGACTATTCAGTTTTATGGACGTCGCCATATTACGTAAGAGAATACAGGCTTGACTCATTGCACGTTCATACAGACAGTGTTCAAGACGCTACTGTAAGTTGCTATGGTGAAGGGGACATGTAAGTAAATGCGGTTGTCAATCCCCAAAACGCACAGTGTGAACGTGGCCAGAGATGGATGGATGGATGGATGGATGGATGGATAGATAGATGGATAGATGGATAGATAGATAGATAGATAGATAGATAGATAGATAGATAGATAGATAGATAGATAGATAGATAGATGATAGATAGATAGATAGATAGATAGATAGATAGATAGATAGATAGATAGATAGATAGATAGATAGATAGATAGATAGATAGATAGATAGATAGATAGATAGATAGATAGATAGATAGATAGATAGATAGATAGATAGATAGATAGATAGATAGATAGATAGATAGATAGATAGATAGATAGATAGATAGATAGATAGATAGATAAATGAAATGTGACCACATATGCACAAATTTCCTGTTCATCTCTCATCTTGGAATGACACAGGAACAGTTGCAAATACTACATCCCCTGCAGCAAAGACATGTAAAGTCAGAGAGTAACAGTGAGGCTAAGTGGTTTGGGAAATGTACTGCCTATAGGCCCAAGATGCCTTAGTGCCCTTGAGCAAAGCACTCCAACCAAATTGCATCAATATACAGTATATTCAATCACTCAAGTACAGAGTCCACAGAAAATTAATGTCAGTTCCAAATAACAGGGTGCCAGTGAAAAAAACATCACATTTTAAAAGCAGTCTTACATGATGTTAATCATTCACGAGGTTAAAACATAACCGGAGTAATCTTGTTTATTTTTGCTCAAACTAACATTATATCTGCAGTTTCAAAATGGCAGCTAGTCACTAGATGAAATTATGTTTAGAACTCAATACAGGTGGGGACAAAATCAATGCTGTATAATATTGTGTAATTTCATAACTATATTAAATCAATATACAGTACACCGAAGCCAAGAACCTACAGATTCCTTTTGTGGCATTCATAACACAATACAATGGTTACAAAGTCCATTACATTGTATAATGAATCTTTTCTCTTATTTGAAAGCACAGGCCACAGAATTCAGCGTAATTTAATGTTTCCCAATTGCACAAATTGAAAATGCCCTGTCTGCATTCAAATCAATTCACTTTGGTTTTACAGCATTAATGGGAAGAGAAAGCTGAATAAGGAAGGATGAAATTTACAAGTGATGTCATATAAAAGCCTTACAATATACTGCAATACGTAGTGGTTCACAAACCAAAAGTAAAGAATCACCAGGGATCCCTGATGATTCCATTCCAGGAATGATTCCAGCACAACTTGGATCATTACAGAAATCCTTACACGAAGGCTTTGGAAAATAAATAGTCTCTTTTCTCTCCACCCTGTTTCTGTGTGTCTTTCTCTTCTGCTGTACTGGCGGGCTACAGAAGTGATATGTGAGAGCACTCGAAAAAGAGAGGTTTTATTCCCTGCTGGCCGCCGGCATGGGCACTTTCTGTGCGGGAGCACTCTAAAGAAAGAGAGAAAAAATGAAGGAGTAGAGCACTATCTGTTCACAGATATGCAAAATAAAACAGAGCAAGAGGGATCTGGACGGTAAAGTTTCCTGAAGTTTCTACCTTTCAGTTAAGTTCTGAATTTATGCAGCCATTTCTGTTATTTTTTTACAGCTCCTGATCCATATGACATAAATGTTCTTTGTGCAAAAATGCTTAGCATTTTTTACAAAGCAGTAGAGTGTTGCAGGGATGACATATTTTTATACGCCAACCCAGAAGTTAGCATCACCCTGGTTCCTTCAACAAAAACCCAATAGGATTTTTCCATTGGCTTTTGTATTATTGCAGAAAATAAGGCCTGTGACTAACAAAAGCTTATACATGTTTGGTTCATCATGATAATCTTCACAAATGAATTCATCTTTTATGAATTTTGAAGCGTAAACACAATCGGCAGAAGTCAAAAGCAAAACGTAGGCTATAAGCGAACTACACTACGGTCACATGACTTCAACGTCACCATCGACTCTTTCAGTCTTTGTTTAAAAACAGTTTCCCTGAAAGTTCGAGTTATAACAGTTTGCAAGAGCGCAATTATAAACACAATAAGGCTGTGAAAGTGGACTTGTGATAGATGAGTTTACCTGTTCGGCTGTTAATGTGTAATGTCCAGTAGTCCATTTTAGCCACTTGTTAACAACTGCTTTTTACAAGATAAGTAAAAAAAATTGTAAAACGTGAAAATATCTTGAGCTTGTGTTCACCACAGACCAATGTTCCCTCAAATTTTTTTCTCGCTGAGCAAAACTTTTCACACATTTTGGCCACCTGAGCAAAAACATACTTTATATCAGACCTGTACAATGAACCTAAACACACACACAAAAAAAGGTTTTATCATGCAACTGCAACATTTAACTTTAATGTGCCATTTCTATTTTATTTGACCCTTGATGTAACTTAGTGATTTATTAAATAATATGTTTGAAAACAAGCAGTTCAGTCACTAAATTAAGCACATTTTAGGTTACTTGAGATTTTTTCACATTGTATTAACTGTACCAGTCTTTACCAAGAAATTCTATTAAAAAATAATTTCTGTCCTCCTGCAGGACAGTTCAATTCTTTCAAATATAATAGGAGCAGTTACAATGATGGTTTGGGACAACCATAATGTGTTTTTGTACAGTCAGTTATAGCAACAGACAGTGTTAAACCATCAAAATTACATGTTTATTGCTTATGAATTTCCCAGATTTTATATACCAGGAGGTTTCAAGATGTTTTGTGGCAAGGAGCCCTAAACAATCCCCTTGTGACATATTTTTTTTTATTAGGCTTACATTATAATATAATAAAATATAATATAATATTTAAGTATTTAAACTGATATACAGTATTATATCAGTTTAAATGCTTCCATTTGTTTTAATATATTATATAGTGAAAACAAACTGAAGCATTTAACCAATCTGATAGCTAAATATTTTTAAGAAAAGTGAACGTTAACTCTTTTATAGTTATCTAAACATCCCTGAAACCCACACCACCACCACACACAAAAATCTATTTAAACGGAGGTATATCACTGATGTATCTCGAGTTTGCAAGCTACACCTGTGGTGGGAGTGTAATTGTAAATGTCTCAAAGTTTTGTTAGCATTTTGTGCCCATCATCCGTTATTTCCGCCACTTTTCATTAAAACATGACATTTTATTTCACATTTCTTTTCGTTTCGCGTTGCATCTCGTACTGAGGTATTTTGTCCGCAAACATTACAGTATTCTTACCGCTACTGATTTGGCTCAGGGCCAACCATCTCACACGCGCTCAATTGTTCTCTTTCTATGAAACCTGTAAACCGCATTCACCGGTTCCAACTCTATAGTGACAATAACTCTATAACGGTTGTCCAGAGCACTGCAATTATTTCTTATTTAAACCACTACAATCATCTTCATGTCTGTTGTCTGCGCTGCAATTATTTGTTCTGTGCGGCCACGGCTTCGGAAGTGCGCGGCCGTGCATGCGCGCAGCTTAGAGGGAACATTGCCAGTGCTAAAATGGCAACTCATTTTCTGGGTTTTGCCCTACAAAAACATGTCATCTCTTCAACACCCTATTAGGATCATCTAACTGTGATTTTGATAAGTTTTGCACTTGAAATGTCATATCCACATGAATGATATAATGCTCCTGTTTTTGTGCTTTTTATTAATTTAGTAAAAAATACATAAAAAAAAAGCCTTTTTTGCATTTTGCATGTTATAATTACATTTTTAATTAAAATTGATTTAGAATTGCAGTAATGTCAATTGTTTTTTAATCTTAAATATTTTTGATGGGTCTTGAGATTATACTTGTCTAGTGGGTCCAGGAATGGAAAAGTTTGGGAACTCCTGTCTTAATATATCAGATAATAATTATTGTGATGAGGCAAATTTAGTTAATGCTACAAAATGTTGTGTGACTCCCTAAAAATGTACTAATTAATTCAATAAAACAATTTTAAAAATACTATTTATCTTTAAAAATAAATTTAAAATTGAATTTTATTTATTTATTTTTTTTTTTTTTTGGGGGGGGGTGATAATAACTAAGATGTGTATACTCATATGTATTGATGTTGTAAGGAAAATATGTTATTTTACAGTAATCAATTTTAAACAACCAAATACATCCTAATTTTCAACCAGTTATGCATTCAAGCAAGTACTTGTACAGATGAACTAATTCACAATGGGTCATAGAATCATTAGGACTATGTGTTGTCACTACACAAGGTGTGACCCTTCGTAACCTCAAACCCATAGAAGCCACAGAGAGACCAATCAAACGATTTTGGGTCAGTTATTCATAGCCACTTATCAGCGATCTCATATCCTTAACTGAGAAAGAGAATAGATCTGACTTTGCTAACACACAGTCATTGACTCGATTGGGGAATGGTGATAATTGGAGGGAGAACCCAAGTGACTGACATGCTTCCAGCCCTTGGACTGCAGCCCAGATGTTCACCACATCAATGAGAATCACACAATTAACAATTCTTCAAGAACACATACAGCGATGATGATCTTTGTTGAGAGTCAACTTCTCATTTAAAATCCGTACGCTTGCCTTGCCTACCACTCAGTCTGTCATGAGAGATTTCTATATGGTTCACAGAGCTGCTAATTAGTAGTCAGCGAGTTTTATCTAAGATTCAAACTCCTACAGCAGCACTTACTGTCATGATTACTGACTGAACTGGGAATGGAAAAGATTAAGTAATAAGGAGAAATGTGAAATGACTTAAGCTATTGATGTTTAATTGATGACTATGGTGGGTGATGGAAGATATGTTTTTGGACATGACTCAAGATTTGAGTTTTTTCATGATTTCACTAAATATTTACATGACTGATATTAGGTGACCCCATGTGAAAGAGCTACATGCACAATATGGTTTCAAAGCAGTAAAGAGAGAATCTCTTAGATACAGAGCTGTGCTATCTTGCACACCTTTTATTTCCGTCACTCTCTCTCTCTCCCCTTCTTCTCTTTCAGAAGACAGCACAATGACATGACCCAAATAGACAGTAGCTCTCCTCTGATTGGCTGAGATTACTCAAAGAAGCTCCTTCACATCATCAGCTTTAATAATTCATTCATTTACGCACAGACTCACTCCCCATTACCACAAGTCCTGACAGATGAAAGTCAAAAACTAACTTCCACTTCTCAAGAAAAGTCTTAGCAATACACAAGTATTTGCAATACATACATTTTATATTGCTGAATTTGATCTCATGCATTGTTGTAAGAAATAGAAAATTAGCAGTCAAACATTAAATTATGTTTAAGCAGACACCGAAATGCACAATATATATCAAACATATAGCCATTTAGCTAATAATCCTATAACACAGTGGATCTCAACCCTGGTCCTGGTAATGGCTGATAAATTCAGCGTACTCATCACAGGAATAAAGAACATTGTGAAATGTATTCAAATAGTAATTTATAGATTTCACAATGTTACTTCACATTACAAAAACACTACCGTTCAAAAATTTGGGGATGGTAAGATTTGGTAAAGCTCTTAGATTCTTTTTTGATTTTCTGATATATCCATTCCTACACACCCACCTCTAGGCAGAATAAATGAATCTTTATATCCTTGTGTAAGTATCACACAGCAGTAACAACTCTTTCCCACAGGCTAGCAGTGATGCTATCAGTTGCTCTCCAGCAGGGCACAGGGTATGAAACCCACCTTAAATGCTCACCCTGGCAGACCCTCACGCTGGGTCAGGAGGTGGAGATGAAGCAAAGGAGAAGCTGTGAGGGGGTGAGTGACTGACAGATCTGTGAATAAATGCAGGAAGCAGTCACCTCATTTCCCTCCAACAGCGACATGCCTTTATCCATTCAATTAGACATCATGGTCAGTCTGAAGAGTGAACAGACACGAGGGATGAAATGGAAAAGAGGAAAGATGGAACAGTGAAACAAACCGAAATGTGAGGTTAGAATAAGGGTTATAGATGGAGGGTTTTATTTGAAAACAGTTATATTGTGAAATATTATTAAAATGTGACCCGGGACCACAAAACCAGTCATAAGGGACAATTTTTTGAATTTGAGATTTATACATTGTATGAAAGCTGAATAAATGAGCTTTCCAATAATGTATGGTTTGTTAGAATAGGACAATATTTAAATCTGGAATCTGAGGGTGCAAAAAAAAATCTAAATATTGAAAAAAAGGTTTTTAAAGTTGTCCAAATAAAGTCCTTAGCAATGTATATCCACTCACAAAAATACATTTTTGATATATTTATGGTAGGAAATTTACAAAATATCTTCATGGAACATGATCTTTACTTAATATCCTAATGATTTTTGGCATAAAAGAAATATCTAAAATTTTTGCCCCATACAGTGTATCGTACAAATATACCCGTGCGACTTTTGACTGGTTTTGTGGTCCAGGGTCACAAATTTAAAATAATAGATTTCTTTACAAAAAAAAAAAAAAAAAAAAATAGACATATACCAGAAAACATATACCAACCCCAAACTTTCGAATGGTATTCTGCAGGGAAAAAAGGAACTTTTCAATTTAGAAATTTCAATTTAATAACAAAACCCTCAGTTCTTTTTATTTAAATGGTTTAACTGATAAATTATGTTATGCTAAATTATGTCTGAATTGTAAACTGAATAGGTCACTTCCTCACAAAATCAGCTCGAATGACTAAATGGTATAATGAACTAAGGGAGAATCGCTGTGTTATGTACACATTATACTTGAAAGAAATGAGTTTAATGAAAATGTAAATACTTCTATTATTAACATTAAAAACAACCCATAATATGTTAAAAATAAGATTTTTTAATACAAAATAAAACACAATTGTGTTAGATTATTTAGCATGTTATTAGGCCCGGTTTTGGGGAAAGAAAATGTTGCAAAATGAAATTACGTAGGGAACACTGATTTATATTGCTTCCTTTCCTGTATAATACTCTCACAACAATTACACACACAGATGGTAGTGTAATGTAAGTGCAACCCCCCCAGACCCCAAGGGCATGCTTTACAATGCAGCTGTGGTGACACAGAGTAATACGGATGACAAGAAAGTGTGTGTGTCTGTGTCTGTGTGTAGTAGCAGTGTGGATTTCATTGATATAACATGCAGCGCTGCATGTCGACTGAGCTTAACCATCCTGAGTACGAGGCGTATACAAGAGCTCAGAGATCAATACAACACAGACAGACCAAAGAGAAGAGCTTTGATTAGGAGGATTCACTTACAGCCCTGATTCATTCAACACTTCACACACACACACACACACACAAAAAATGACTACAGCAATTTAACAGGACACACATCTGTCAGCTACTCGGATCATCATGTGGAGGAAGGTAATCATGATCATATTACTGCAAATGATCGGTCCAATTTTACATTCTGCAGTAACAAACATTTATGGTGCACATAGTATCCTTATTACCAGTCTAGACTATGGCTTTGAACTAGTAGACATACCCCCACTCCTGAGACACACTCGCACACACATAAACACTATATAGGGCCAAGGTACCACTAGCCCACGGCGGTGTGTCATGTATTATAAATGCAGCATCTCTAAATGCCTCCGCTCTTCTCTCACCCTTCCTCTCTCTCTTTTGCCATGTTTTTAAGACACAGAAATACGTAAAGACTGCCACATGACCTAAATGCCCTTTGCTCCCTCTCTGCTCCTGATTTTCTTTCCTCTATTAGAACAGAAAATGATAGACAGAGAAAGAAGAAAAAGCAACTGTCCCCTTCATCCTCACATATTTGCGCAAATTCATAGTTTGTACCCACTCAGAGAAGGGAAATGTCAAACTGAAATACAGAAATGCTGTTTGTGTATGTAAACTGTCACGAACACCTTATACATGTAGATACACTACCGTTCAAGGCTTGAGGTTGGTAAGATTTTAATGTTTTTGAAATAAGTCTCTTATGCTCACCAAGGCTGTATTTATTTGATCAAAAATACAGTAAAAACTGTAATATTGTGAAATATTATATCAATTTAAAAACTGTTTTCTATTTTAATATATTTTAACAAGAAATTTATTCCTGTGATGGCACAGTCTTCAGAACATTCTTATATGTTGATTTGCTGCTCAGGAAAAATTTCTTATTAGCAATGATGAAAAAAGTTAGATGAATGAAGATGAATAGAAAGAGCATTTATTTGAAACAGACATTTTTTTTTTTTTTTTTGTAACAATGTACAAAAATGAACAAAGTCTTTACTTATACATTTGAACAATTTAATGCATCCTTGCTAAATGAAAGTATTGATTTCTTAAAAAAAAAATCTTTCTGGTCCCAATAACTTGAACAGCACATTTCTACATTTGTCTGATCATCCCGACCAGCCTGACAACAGCACCATTAGCTCAACCAATGACGTGTTTGGGATAGGGCTGCCCCCTAATAGTCGACCAACCATTAGTTGACAATAAGAGGCTTAGTCAACCAAAATTGTATTAGTCGCTTAGTCGCAGGGGGAAAAAAAATCCACAGGAAGTGGCGAAGTCACGCAGTCTGTGATGGACAGATCATTAACAGCTGATATATGTGTTAATTGGAGTACATCAGGCAGGACATCCAAACGCTCGCGTATCATTCATCAACCTCAAATATGGCTTATCATCTGCAACATGCAAGTAGGAGCAACTTTACATGGCCACAGAGTGCAGAGTGTGAAAGCTGAATAGTAGGATGCTTACTGCATGACATCTAACATGGAGGCGCCGGTGCGATCACTTGCACTTAAAACATACAGATAAGGGTAATACATCTTTTGAATTTGTAAAGAGCCAACTTTTATTTGTGTGCACTCACAATACCAACAAAATGTTGTGCTATTGTAAAATGATGAAAGCAAACAGGGTGCGCTTTTTGCCGTCTCTCTCTGTGAACTTGAGCGGGCCCAAAAAATAAAAAAAGAACAGAAACTCTATGTAAACTTGCCTCACAGACATGAAAAATATATCTATAGAAACTGAAATGTCTCATTTTTAAATTAACCAATTCAAACGGAAAACAAATATTCTTCGGTTGTGCTTTTTTTGCGCGTCCGGAGATGATGAGTCAGTATTGTCAACTTCATCACTGTAGCTGAAAATACAGAAAATACTAGTTTATCAATGAATTATTAAAATGTTAAAAGCAATCTACTTCCTGTTTTTCTCTGGTGCATTCATAATCATCACTTCTGCTGGTGTGCTGTGGCAAGCTTGAACGCTGATTAGGCTATGTAGGCATTAAAGGCTCTTTATTATGATTTATATGGTTTATTATACGGTCGACTAATGCTTAAAATGAACGACTACAATTCAACCAGAAAAATCTTTAGTCGAGGGCAGCCCTAGTTTGTTTGACTATTGGCAGACAGGAAACCTGTTTGAAAACAATCTTTGGTCAAATTTTTGGTAAGGCTAATGCCGCTGAAAATATACACTTTAAATATTGTATAAC
This sequence comes from Chanodichthys erythropterus, assembly GCF_024489055.1. Lineage (NCBI taxonomy): Eukaryota > Metazoa > Chordata > Actinopteri > Cypriniformes > Xenocyprididae > Chanodichthys > Chanodichthys erythropterus. Next base: position 19,617,898 of record NC_090231.1, on the reverse strand, counting down.
AGAGCTGAGAGTACTACACTTGGTATCTGAAAACATTAGCTTTAGTTATTTTGGCTAATTTGATATTTGAAGTATGTCATTTTGCGCCACTAGATGCACCAAATGTAAACGTTTTAGTACCACATAGTCACATTGTTTATACTCATGTAAACCAGCCTGTGAATTGCTTACTTTTAAAAAATACATTCCACCTTTATCTACATAAACATACTAGTAACAGGAAAGAGGATGGGAGTATGAATTCTACGAAATCTGCAGAGCTTTCTGGGCACCAATTCTGTGTAGACCAATCTGTAAGTAATCTGTTTTTTTATCTGGTATTATACGGGAGTTTCCTCCTCTCTTCTGCAGAGAACAGCACACAAGCAAAGAAAGCAGGTGCTATTTATAGATGGCCGTCCCGCTTTCATTCAAAACACATAGACAAACACACATCAGCTCCCACAAGCTCTCACAGCACTGTCACAGGACTAATTCTCCATTCTAAACAAATCGCACACATCTATGCAGGCACATGTGCGCAAACGTGTGCAGACACGGGCGTAGGCTTCTCCTGCAAAACACTCATATCAGAAGGCACTCTGCTCGTCCATCTCATAGAGAAGACTGTTCATAAAAGCTCTCGTCCAATAAGAGATGCGATTCTTAAAATAGACTTCCACTCACAATGAGACGGAGAGAGTAGCCCCAGGGCAGAAATATAGAGGAGAAGACATACGAACACACACACTCAAAAGCCTGATGTAACTCTATCTCAAATAACATCCATCATTCCATGAATGAGAGCTAATAAACTCACTTTTAAAGGGGAAATGCACACAGGGCTCACACTGCAGTGACAGTAACAAAGCACTGAATTGTCCTCAATGAACTTTACAAAAAAATGAGCTCTGCAAACTCATACTAATGTATCTCTCTCTCTCTCAAATGATCCAAGACTGTTTACCACACAACCTACATCCTGTACTTACTGTAAACTAACCAAGCTAAAAGCCTATGAGAGACGATGTGTGTGTCTTGTGTGTGCAGAGCATTTTGCAGAGCAACATTATTGTATATATTTTATATTTGTGCAAATAAACTAAACCAAATGTCTGGCCTTTCTAATGCAACAATTTTATATTTGCATATTCTTTTTATATTCTACATGGCTCTATGGAATACCTTATTCTGTAACACTTTATTTTGAATTTGAACTATAAGTAACTTTGCAACTACATGTCAACTACTAGTCATTAGAGTATAAGTAGACTGTCTGCTTAAAGGGTTAGTTCACCCAAAAATGAAATTTCTGACCTTCATTCATCTTTGGAACACAAATTAAGATATTTTTGATGAAATCCGAGGGTTTCTGAACCACACAGAGGCAGCAACGGCATTGGACCTTTTGAGGTCCAGAAAGGTAGTAAAGACATTGTTAAAATAGTTGATGTGACTACAGTGGTTCAACCTTAATGTTATAAAGTGATAAGAATACTTTTTGTGCACAAAAACAAAAATAATGACTTTATTTAACAATTTGAACTGTTGTCATATGCAGACGTAGTGAATGCAGTGCAGGCTTCCATGTTCTACGTCCGAACGCCGACTAATTACAAGTACGTCAACTTACTCTTCTAACTCGTCTACTAATACTCTAATTAGAGTTATTGAGAGCAAATTATTGATAATTAGTTGGCATGTAGTTGCAATGTTACTTATATTTAGTAGAACTAATATCTAAAGTAAACAAAGTGTAACCCTTGATTCTGATTGGTCAATTGCAGCATTTAGCTGTCAGATTTACTAATATTCACAGTTGTCCAATGCAAAACTGTTGTATACCAGTCTGATCATCTGGCTGACTAGACTTTATAGTAGAGTATTTATTATATGTATTTTTTAGATTTTTATATATATATATATATATATAATAAATGGACGTTCCGATAAAACATTTCTGGACGTTCCGATAAAACATTTCATATATATATATATATACATATACAGATCTATATATATATATATATATATATAAATATATATATAGATATAATAAATGGACGTTCCGATAAAACATTTCTTAAATATTTTACAAAAATGACACTAAGATATTTTTATCAGAACACTTATTTCCTTAAAATATTTCAGTTTGCTATTAGCAACAGAAATGACATATGAATATGCACTCACTGATGGACTTTGGGTGTATGTGAGTGAGTGTGTGTGTGTATGTGTGCAGCAGTTATGTGGGAGGTGGTGTGCCACGCATTTGTGGCCCTGCATGCAGTGAAGCAAGGCCAAGCAACACCTGGTGCCACCTGACAGTGCCCTGCACCATATCCATATACCACAGACACCCACATCCAGCACAGCAGATGGGCACACAGCCAAGTGGAGAGAATCTGTGTGAGGACCTCATGGCCAGACACATGCTGTCAAAAAAAGGGGAGAAAAAGGTGCATACAAGGTAAACATTTCAAATGAACACATCTAAAATGCCAAAAAAAAAAAAAAAAAAAAAAAAACCTGCCTCTCTGTCTTTCCATACCTTCTCTCTCATTTTTCTTATATTTCTTCCCACCTCCTGCCTCCTCTCTGAGGATGTGTCTAAAGCAGAGGTCTCGCTTGCAGTCAGTCTGTCAGAACATTCTGGAAGCTGGCCAGAATGAGTGTGGGTGACTTCACCTTGCTATTGCCTGTCACAATACACCTCCAGCAGTCCACCACACCTGTCCAGAAAACACACAAGGATGTGTGGTCCTGGCAAACCCTATGTTATAGGGACAAAATTCCCCCACAAGGGAATTTTGAAATCTTAACAGAAATATTTGACCTTGTGGGGATATTTTTTGGTCTCCATGTGGGAAACAGCTTATAATCATACTAAGTGATGTTTTTTGAAAATGTAAAAATGTAGAAAGTTTTTTGTGATGGGTAGATTTAAGGGTAGGGTTATGATTAAGGGATAGAATATACAGTTTGTACAGTATAAAAATCATTATGTCTCCCCATAAAACAGAGAAACCCAACATGCGTGTGTGTGGGTAAGACCTGGAAACACCAACACTGTGGGTCCCTATGAGAATAACAGTGTCACCATTTACTCACCCCATATTTTGAAAAATGTTGGTATCTAAACCGTTTCAGTTTCACATTGACATCCACTGCATGGACAAAAAATACAAATGAAGTTAATGGGAACCAAAACTGTTTGGTTACCAACATTCTTCAAAATATTTTCTTTTGCTTTCAGCAGAAGAAAAAAAAAATGAATTCACTTTAGTGAGTAAGGATGACAAAAGTTTCTTTTGTTTTTGTCGGACTATCCCTTTCTAAAATATCACTAGTTCTGTGTAACACAATGAAAGTCCAAGGATACTCCACATGATAGAGAAATAAAAGTGCCAGCCCCTCTACTCCTTCACTGGACCACTTATATAACGCTGCCACCTTACTAATTACTGTGAGTGCTCCGAGCACAGATGACGTCTGAACATCAGTCTGGTGATATAAGCAGCCCTTTGTCATCTTACTACAGCCAGGGGACAAAGAAAGGGAGAGGAAGTAAGAGGAGAGATAGAAACTATAAAACTGTGACACACAAAATGCTTAAGGGATGTAGACAGAGTGATGTAAGGGATTGAGAAGAGTTCTGCACGTGGGTGTGTGAAAGGGCTCCATCATCTTCTCACCCATCAGCAGAATGATCAATAATAATGTTATTGTGTTGTATCGTGTGAGAAGAGAGTGGAGGCTAAATGGAATGAATGACACCCAGACCATTACAGCAACACACTCACTCATACACACTACTGTATGGAAGCCGCTTCAGTCCAACCGAGCCTGCTTCCGAATTCACAATTCAAGCTATTTTTGTCCTTCTACAGGTACGACAATAGATTTATTTTTAAATTATTTTAACAATAAAAAGCTGATGGTGTGGTATGATTCATTATGTGGCATATTGATAAGGTTATTTTCAAATAAATGCTGTTATTTTTTAAAAAAAATTAAAGAATATTGAAAAAAAACGTAACATAAAATATGGTTACACTTTATTTCGATGGTCCACTTTAGACACTCTACTAACATCAAGTAACTTTGCAACTACATACCAACTAACTCTTATTAGAGTATAAGAGTTAGGTTGCAAATTTACTTACTGTATCGTCAGGAGAATGTCTGTTTGGGAACATCAAAATAAAGTGTTAGCAGATATTAAGCAGACAGTCTACTAATACTCTAATGAGAGTTAGTTGACATGTTGCAAATTTGCTATTGGTTAGTAGAGTATGGACCATCACAATAAAGTGTTACCTACAATATTATATAAAATATTAAGCACCACTGTTTTTCAACAGTGATCATGAGACATTTGTAATAGGTTAAAAGAAATGTTTTCTTTTCATGTGTTCTTTTTTTAATAATAATATTTTTTAGCAGCAAATCAGCATATTAGCATGATGTCTGAAGGATCATGTGACACTAAAGACTAAAGACAGCTTTGCAATCAGAGCAATAAATTATATAAAATAATACATTTAGAATACAAAAAAACAAAATGTTATTTAAAACTGTAACAATATTTCATAATGTTACATTTTTTATTAAATAAATGCATCCATAGTGAGCATAAGACACTTCTTAAAACAAAATAATAATAAAATAAAAACAATCTTGGACAGTAGTGTATGTGATAAATAACAACACATGTGCCTCCAAAGCGAATAAGGATAAATGTAACAAAATAATATAAAATGTAAAATATATCAGAGATAAAATACAGTTTAACAAATTTCAATCTATTAAAAATAATTTAATCACAATCAAACGTTTTTAGATAAATATATCCTGAAGAAAAAAAAAAATCCCAAATCCATTAAATATACTAAATTAATGCATTCAAATGACAGGCCTAGAATATATAAGAATCAAATTTGGATCTGCTGATCTAATGATCAAATATTGACCATTTAATGAACAGTTACAGTGAGCAATATAACAATATTTGTTAATGCCATTAATGAAAATTAACATAAAATACAGTATAACCATTAAATCTACATTTAGAGATCTTTTTTGCAAATATTCTGAAACTACATAGAAAATGTAGACATGGAGGATTCTAAGTTCAATCAATCCACCTTCCTAAAGGGAGTGGACAGAGAGAAGAGAGCCTTTTGTGACAACAAATTGATGAGGACTTTTCATGATGTCCACACTTTGCTCTAAAGCAGGGCCACCCCAGCAGGTCTCATATTTCCATGACCCCCTAATGGAGACAGATGACTTCAATCCTCTAAAGTGAGGGCTGGCGGGAAGAACAGAGCTCAACGGAGAGAGATTCCAGGGTTCCCTCACAGACTGTCTTATTCTCTCTCTATCTCTCTCTCTCTCTCCATTCCCTCATTCCTTCTCAAGGGAAATGGCGACACTGTGCCCCATTTTGTCATGTGAAAAGGAACCTTATTGGCTGTAAATTAAAGCTCTGCCGTGTTTGAAGGCTTTGAAGTAGGAGGCTTAGAGATGATCTGGGACACACAGAGCGAAAAGGAGAGAGATTGGGAGGAGAAGTCCACAAAATTCAAAACATTTAGAGTAAAGCAGCTCTGAATAATCCCCCTTCAATCAGTCTCCTTTGACCAAAAAAAATCATTCTCAAGCATGACTCCTCCCTGCCGCTGGATTCAGTGGGATATTAGAATGAGAATGTGATACAGTCAAGAAGTTTATCTCAAACATTCCATGTAACCAATCAACATGTCATACACCATCTCTGCAGCACAATAATTGTCGACACTGCTAGTGCTGAGGCTCCACAAACAATTAACCAATCAACTATAAATGAGACTAAACAGTGAAATGGGTGAATACTTTGTTTGCTACTAACAAAAAAAATAACTGGCATTAAAGCAGTCTTTGTAGGCACTATTTTAAAATGTCAGAAAAAAAAAAAATATTACATAGTTAGAAAAAAATAATAATAATTTCTAGGCCAGAGACCAGAAAACACACATGTGGGCTTTGGTGTAACAGCCAAAAGTTAAGCTATTTAAACACTAAATAAAATTCTTAGGAATCAATGCCTTTTATAGCCAAGCAGAGGACAAATGTTGGTAAGCCGATCATTTTTTTTTCAATGTATGATCAATAACTATTGTCAAAAAAATAAAACACTAAAAACTAAAATCAAACATTTTAAATGTGTAATATATTTGGTAACACTTTACAATAAGGTCCAATTAGTTAACATTTGTTAATGCATTAACTAACATCAGCAATGTGCAATACAGTTGTTACAGTATTTATTAATCTTTGCAAACGTTAGTTAATAAAAAAATCAACTGTTCGTTGTCAATTCATGTTAGCTCAGGTACTATTAAAGATAACAAACACTTGAGATGGCAACCGTTCTAACCGGAGCTGCGCAGTCAGACTCAATATGAGTTTCCATGTCAACAGTATCAACACAAATTAATCTCCAGCAGTCAGGTACAAGCTCTCTAAGATGTTTACGTTCATTATTATAATAATTCTATGTGCTCTGAGACATGAATTCACGCGTTTTGGAGGAGGCGTGGCTTTGGACGGCGATTTGCAGGGAGGGTGGGATCCTATGTTTTCAATGCTAGCAGGCTAACGTTAGCATTTTCCAAATCTCCTACTGCGCCTTTAACAGATACAACTTTTGATTTTAATAATGTATTACTAAATGTTGAAATTAACATTAGCTAAGATTATTAAATGCCTAATGTAGTTAAGTAATGCTAACAAAATGGAACCTTATTGAAAAGTGTAACCTTTTAATTTAGGAATCACAGTATATAAAGTATAAAAAAGGGATATTAATTTTGAGATTTGAATTTTCACATTTAACAAAATGATTGATTAGAATTTTAAACATTAACGTTAAATGGCCGTCACATTATGGAAAAGGTAATCTAGGCATAAACCATTATGGTACCGATAGGTATGCATTCATAATAAAACATTCAGCTGTGCAGAGCATCAAAAATAGAAACAGCAACTGAAGGTCTATCACAACACAAAGTGGTGTGCCACAGTATATACAGCTCAGGTGATTATAATGAGAGTGAACTTGTTGTCACATTGCAATGTGACGCACCCACTCATCCAGTACAGAAGTGAAATCTGAGGAAGGGTCTATGTTCTGTTTTCTGTTTTGATATCTCTCTATTAGCACAGTGAGGATAGTGCATCCGTTTGTGTGTGTACTTATGCCTGTTAAACGATGACGTGCAGTGTTGTGATGGGAGACAGTGAGGACGGACGAGCGCTGACAAGTTAGTAAAAGGTCAGAGATGCATTTCTCTCATCTGTAAACATTCACCATAACATCTTATCTTCAAAAGCAAAATGTTCCTCCTCCGAAAGCCTGCCATTATATTTCTTTGCGCTGTCAAAATCTAAGAGGAGAAAAACAAATCTGATAACAGGATGTATGTTTGTGGGACTAATATGCAGTAAATAGTGGATTTGTGAAGGGCGTTTCATGACTTTCCTGACAAGTATTTCTCTCATCAAAAAAAAAAAAGTGGTTGATGTCATGTATTTTACTATCACGCTTTCCAGTCTTCACACATATTTCATTATTTCTCTCACCTGACCTTCAAAATATGAGAGGTATTCACACATACAAATATCCATGGCCTGATTTATCAGCAGCAAATCCTCTTTGCCGTCGGTATCAGAGGACGGTAATGGTGTTTGTATCGGTCCATGGAGGTGGCATTCATCTTAACCCACTTTTAGGCAATAATCTACATAAACTCCACCACCTCTTGGGAGACTGACGGCACAAGACAAATTACAGCTTCAGGGCAAATGTGATTGCTGGTCCTCCGCGTTTTCGTGTGTGTGCAGATATTGTCCTTTGATCGTTCAGGCACTATGTAATCCAGTGTCGTTTAACACAACGGAAGCTGGCTGCAAATATCGGGTATGTAAACTGAAATTTGAAAGCCAGCATCAGAGATAGGATTCGTGAATCCCACGCGCACTCACTCTCTCGCACATCCCTTCTCAGGAGGTGTGATAATGACAGTTTGATTAGCTTTTAAGTGAAGACCTCTCTGGCATGTCTCCTGTGGGGCTTTTACACCTCATCCCCTATTAGCATGATGCACAACATCTGACCACAGCTGAGCACATACATTAGTCACATGATTAGAGAGGAAAAACACTGGTGATAGCACATGTATTAAACTACTTTGCAGTCAGTATTCCCATGTTAAGAATACATTCTCTACCTCTACGGGAAAGGGAATAAAGCAAATCAATTTCGTCAACCAACAGAGAATTGAAACGAACGAAAAGAAAAATTAGATAGCAAACTGTATGTATCATGTTGGTAGTTGTATAACAACAAATGAAGATTTATGAAGATATAAATGCATGTGCACAGAGGGACCACATGTGCAGAGGACACAGTCAAGTGAATCTATTCAGGACCACGGACAGCAGCACAAGTCTGAAATCACATACACAAAAAGAGCTTTTAAAATCTCCTCCAACTCATCCTGGAACTGGATGAACTGGACTGCTGCTGAGACCAAAATGTATCCATTCTCACACATCCTCTGAGAAATCATTTTCAAACTCAGAATGTGCCTGAAGCAGAAAAATCTCAAAATGTTTTGGACCTTGCTTACACCTGTATTTAGTTTTGACCAATGTTGTAACTGAAGTAACTGAAACTAAAACTATTCAATACTACAATAAAATACTATTCAACTATTCAATACTACAATAAAATAAGTTGAAATACTAAAATGACAAAGTAAATCTAAATATATAAATATAATATTTAAAAAAACAAAAAATAATAGAATGACAAAAACACATAATATTACATGCATTTAAATTAAAACAAAAACTGAAAATATAAAAATAAAAGCTAATTCAAAATATTAATAAACATTGTACTAAAACAACACTGGTGTGTTATATTAACAAGCATATTAATATCTTGTGTAAATGGAGTCTTAGATTCAATAGTTGTAGCCTGTATTCTGTTACAGTGTTTGTAAGGCAGCAATATAATACTATAATAATAATGTATTTATAGTTTTATAGTAATAATTTGAAGGTGTGCTGTAGTAGTTTAAGTAATTTTTGTGCGTTTTTGTATACTTTTTGTAAGGTTAAAATTTGAAAATCTTTAATTAATAAAATGTGTCATGATGTAATCATATTTGCATAATGAATTCGGATTGATTTGCAAACAAATGTCATGACAATCAGCTCTGACGCAGCATTTCTTTTAAAGGGCTCCTTGATTATGATTTCACTTTTTTAACTTTAGTTAGTGTTTAATGTTGCTGTTTGAGCATAAAAAACATCTGCAAAGTTGGGATTAGTTGAGTTTCTTCCCTGTTTAGTGACATCACAAACCCTAAACTTCAGTAGCCCCACCCATTGATTCGAGCACAACAAGTAGTAGTAGGTAAATAACAGAAATAATGCTAAACTTGCCTTTGAAGAGTGCAAAGTGTTGTACAGTGCCAGGTTGTGGAAAAACACAGTAGCTGCACTGGATCTGCAGAGAGCCTGAAGTTAAAAACCGATGCTGTGCCTTCTATATTGGATCCGACAGGAACGGCACAACACACTTATGTAAGTGAAAAGGTTTTTACTGCGTCACTATTGCTTTGTAACAGATCATTTGATATGTACGGAATATGTGTACGTCTAACCAAAATCACCAGTGACTTCTGGTATGTAATGATTCATGTAGGCCTATAGTCAGGTGTTTTTGTCTCTAAATTATTTATTGTCAGTAAATCAAACCAGTGACTAAATGGTCAACTTCAAATTGTTTCTCTTAGTAGTATGAAAATAATCTATTATTTAAACTGTGATTAAATTATAAAGAACGCTCCCTTTACCATCGCTGGAACTGCCAATCAAACAGCGCAAGTGTTCTGGACTCTAGCCCAAAACTCCCATTAGAATCAACAAATCTCTTATTTACATCATGTTTGCACTGTTAGTTATGATGAAAGCATTCATTAGTGTGCAGAAATTGAGTTACAATAACGAGATCACTGCATTCATGCACTCAACATGTCTGTGATCAGCTACATGCTCATCACTGCAACTTTTCATGCTACAATCCAAACATAATGCTATAATCAACACTTTTCATGATTAGTAAACCTTGAGAACTGTAATAGTAAAAACATGCTAACATTTTTTGAGAGAATTCCACATGTAATACTTAGCCATTTCCATATGCAACGATGTTAGCCAATCACAGCAGTGGGCGTTCACACTGAAGTCTCACAGCAGACACGCCTCTTAAAATCAAGGGTAAAATTCTGATAATTTTTGATGTAAAAATCATGCTAACATTTTAAGTGCACCCCAGGAAACATTATAAAATAATACAGTTCATGACCCATTTAAGCAGAACCAACCATTTTATTTTGTTGCCTTGCAAGCACGGCTATAAAAACACCTACTTCTTCAACCCACATTTAACATCTGATAAAAAAAAAAATCCTTCCATTGACCTTATTCTTACAATAATTTGCATACTGAACTGTGAATGGTCTTATTTTTCTTTAATATATTCTTTTGCATATATTTAACCATTTATAGCAACCTTTGCACAGCACAGTGAACATGTGCTGATTCTTGTGTGCTGACTGACATTTCATTTACGTAGGTCCCAAGCCTAAAAGAAAGTGACCTAAAACTGTAACACTTTTGTTCCCTTGCACGCACTGATATTCCCTTCAGGAAATGCAAATATAGTGTTACTTCTTCAACCCACATATAATGTATGATAACAACAGCACACTCACACACAAAAGCATCCTTCTATTGACCTCAAAATGTGGCTACACACCACAAAACTTCCCTGCAATCATCCCTGAGAAGCAGATGTATGACAACAACACAGGCGGCAAAAGTGACTTAATAGGCGGAAATTATGAATACATGCAAGGGGAAGTGTTTCTGTCTGTTCACGGTAGCATTTCCATCCCTCACCGAGGCCCGTTCTCCAAACACAGAGCCCTCGCAGTCAAATAAATGATGTAGCCGTGGAAAGAGGCATTCAGGTGGAACATATTGCATTCCAGGCCACATGGCTTGCTCCTACATGAAGCGCCATCACTTCCCTCTCTCCCTCTACTCCTCTGGCCTTTGCTTCTTAGCGGCCTTAAATGTGTGCTGATGATAATCAACAACACATCAAGAGACTTTTTACAAAGACCCTAACTTGACTTGTTTAAATATTGGACGCAACACCAACAAGCGACACCCTCTTTTGTTGTACGTTTGCATGTCAGCCTGCTTATGCATGAAGACAGCTAGTGAGTTTAGCTTTAAATTATGAAATTATGTCAAGAACAATCAGATGATTTATTCCTGTTCAAACGAACACTCCAGCTGTGTTTGTGATTTTGAAAAAGCACCATCAAAATTTTCATTTCTATTGAATGAAATCTATATATATATATATAATCACCTCACCCACAACCTTTTCCACAAGCTTTTTTACTTGTTGTTATGGATATATACACTTTTGTTTAAAGGTTTGGGATTTGTAAGATATTTATGAAAAAAAAAAAAAAAAGTTTATTCAACAAGGATATTAAAGAACATTAAACTGATCAAAATGCATTTACATTGTTACAAAAGACTTCTATTTAAAATAAATTCTATTCTTTTATCTTTTTGTTCAAAGAATCCTGAAAAAAATGTATCAATTTCCAGAAAAATATTAATCAGCACAACTGTTTTCAACATTGATAATAACAAGAAATGTTTCTTGAGCACCAAATCAGCCTATTAAAATAATTTCAGAAAGATCATGTGACACTGGCGACTGGAGTAAGCTTTGCCATCACAGAAATAAAATATATTAAAACAGAACATTTTAATAATATTTCACAATATTACTGTTCAAATAAATGCCGCCTTGGTGAGCATAAGAGCCTTCTTTTAAAAAAAAAGAAAAGAGAGGAAAAAAAAAGAAAATACTACCTAAGTGTTTGGCCAACAAAAGGAAGAAGCACAATTACGTTGTGTACCATTTGGAAAAGCCCGTACACCTGGAGATCGCCTGTAATGCTTTAAACTGCCATCTAAGTGGGCAGCCCACTAGGTTTTGGACCACAGCTACAGCATCTCAGTTACTGAGGTGGTTAAGGTCAGTGTAAGGTCACAGGTTGGATATTTCAGAGAGCATCTCTAGCACAGCAGTCCTTCTCTCTGTCTCAGCGTGGCTCTCTGGTCCAATCACAGCTCTCCCTGCTGTGGGAGATAATGAAGGCAGGCGGACCCCTCTCGTCAGATGGCCTATCAGCATCACAGAGGTATAATCAGCACAGGCAACCCCCTCCCAGCTCGCACACACATGCACACAAATTATTCATCCCATGTCTCACATTCCATTGCTAACCCCTCTCGTTCGTCTCCCTGCTTCTCCATCATTGATTACTTCAGCTGTTTTACCCATCCACTTCCACGCTTGCAGCTGGTACGTGGATTGTGATTTCATTGGCACGTTGGTCGCTCGGATGAAAAAGTACCACGTTGTGACAACTTGCCATTTGTTCACCCAGCGAAGAATATTCACATGGTGCCAGTGGGACAGCCATTTCTGAGTCAATGATGTTTTTTTACAACACACTGCGCGTCAGTACTCAGAAAGGACCTTCGCTTGAAGTAACCGTGAGCAATGCTGAAATCATAGACTGCAGTCCAATATGATGTTCGCGTTTGAACATTTGCATAAATGCCTCGGAGACATCACAGTGCCTCAGATGTAAACTATGCTTGAGTTCCTCCCACTCAGAGTAGGGAATCGATTCATGAGTGATGCTTAACGATGTGCAGCCACAGAGGTACAGAGTGAACCAGACTGCAGCAGGAGGAGGAGAAGATCTGGGATTGCGTGTCTTGCTGTCTGTGCAGCCCACTCAGACAACCTCGCACTTGTGCTCGGTGCAACGCAGCCGAGATACATCACCACACTGCTCTACTGAGGAGAATTTTCAGTCCTCCCAAAGCTTTGGCGCTGAAATGTATTAAAATTTTCTGGCCTATTTCCTGGCCACTCTCTCCCTTAGAAAAAATGATGTCTTGAGCTCAATAGGTTGTTTGCAATCATGTGGTTCTGGTGACGCACGAAATTCCAGTGGAGGGCAAGCAGTGAAAATTAGAATGGAAGAGATGTGGAAAAGTCCTTTCTTTGCTGGTTTAGAAAGGTATAAACAGAAAATCACAACATATGTTGGACGCGATCCTTATGCTATGATAAGGAGCGACTTTTCCGCTGAATTAAAAGACTTTCTTGCCATCGAGGAGACAGATATGGAGGATGTGAAGATGCCGTCACACTGTGTGCAGTTCTAGTCTGAGTTTGTTTATATCGCGCTGCCTTTCTACTAGTGAAGTTATAGCAGTATTTCGATTTTCTGTCGTGATTGTGAAAAATGTCGCCATTGTAGGTCATTTATGCTGAATCGAGAATTGTAATAGGAACTCATCGTTCGTGGAAAAAAAGGACGGTAATACATTTTCGCCTTGGTTGAGAAGGTGAGGGAAGACGACTAGCAAATGTAATAATGTCACTAAATAAACCCAATGGCTTTCACTCAAAATAATCACATACTTTGCTGACTTTTGTATTTGGTTTTTGTGTAATAATTAACATTATGTTTTAGAGTATGATCACTCAGCTTGTGAATGATTATAACTTGCACACAGCCACTTCAGAACTGTTCAGGAGTTTCTATGGGTTTGTACAGCGGGTCTGTGTCTGAACGTGACCCTCCGATTCTCCTCCGTGGTCATATGGGAAAGTGAATATTTAAAAAAAAAAACAATATTTACACTAGTTACATTTACAACAAATAAATGGATCGACTTCTGTCAGCTTGTTGAACACATTTATTTTATTTGGACATTTTCTACCATACGATGGCTGAAGCAGCAGCGCGTGATACTGTTCTCATGGTAACCAGATCAACATTGTGAACAGAATACTACAAAACTGAAGTGAAAATACCAAATTATAATGAATTAGGATAAAATATCTTCTCCTCCCTGCAAACGATAGCATGAAAGTGAATATTTAACCAAGTCAAAAAGGTAAGCAAGTATCCATATTAATTTACGTTAAGTATCAGCAGACACAAAACGCTATAAAAAGCGACAACTTTTAAAATAAAAAAAACGAAATAAGTTATAAAAAAAACGGTATAAGTTATGTAAACGATTTTGAGCAACCATAAACGACGCAAAACATGCAAATTTAGAAACATAAATAGAAACATCACTGCCTGCCCTCCAGACTCATTCGCACTGCTGCTGTGACGTCATGTGCAAACAACCTATAGAACCAAAATTAATTAAGTAATTAATTAAAAAATAAAAGCAGTGCAGTTTTGAAGACTTGCTCAGTTTGTGTGAGAAACAGAGTTAATCAGTGTGTGAATCAGTGAGATCAGAACTCAATCAGTCCAAATTGTGAACTAATCATCCAGACAAGATTTGTGTAACCATATAAACTGACCGAGAAGATCCTACTCAAAAGAACAATTCATTCAATCTGACATTGTAATCTGAACAGTGAATAACTCATTAAAGGGGTCATGAATTGGCAAATCTAATTTCCCTTGACATATAAGAGGGCATTGTACTATAAAAATAACCAGCAAGTTTCAGAACTCAAACCTTTCTTGTTAGTCCAAAACAGCTTTTAAAACCAAGCTCAGAAAACGACTCGTTTCCGTTTTTGTCATTAATACATCACAGTGCGATGAAAAACCAGCTCTGCAGAAGAAGATCAATGCCTATTTATATGTCATTGCCTCTTTAGCCCTGCCAACCGGTTTGCGCATGTCATGTAGTAGTAAAGTTGTAGAAAAACACAGTCATTGCATTGCCAGCCTTGTGATCCTAACATTAAGAAAGCGTGGATGAACTTTGTTTTAAAGGATTAGTTCACTTCAGAATTAAAATTTCCTGATAATTTACTCACCCCCATGTCATCCTAGATGTTCATGTCTTTCTTTCTTTCTTCAGTCGAAAAGAAATTAAGGTTTTTCTCCATATAGTGGACTTCACTTTAGTACAACGGGTTGAAGATCCAAATTGCAGTTTCAGTGCAGCTTCAAAGAGCTCTACATAATCCCAGCCAAGGAATAAGGGTCTTGTCTAGTGGTAATTTTAAAAATAAAAACAAATATTACATACTTTTTTAACCACAAATGCTCATCTTGCACTAGCTCATGCGTGACATAGGCGGAAGTACTGATCCAGTGTCTACAAAGTGAAGATGCAAAGACTACGTCAAACGGCTTTTGTAAATGAATAAATAAATAAATAAAACAATGATGTCGGTAGTTTTGAAGGTGGAGGACAAAATTAGATGTAGTTTTTCTCCCTACCGCCTATGTCACACCTCACCTTTCAAATGTGAGGCGCATCGCAGAGCTAGTGCAAGACCCTTATTCCTTGGCTGGGATCATGTAGAGCCCTTTGAAGCTGCACTGAAACTGCAATTTGGACCTTCAACCTGTTGTACCCCAGTGAAGTCCACTATATGGAGAACAACCCTGGAAGGTTTTCCTCAAAAACCTTAATTTCTTTTTTGACTGAAGAAAGAAAGACATAAAATCTTGGACGACATGGGGGTGAGTAAATCAGTATATCAGGAAATTTTAATTCTGAAGTGAACTAATCATTTAAGATCCAGTCAGATCACGTCAGTAAGACACTGTTCATGTTCGCTTCATTTTACTGCAGTTTCATTTTTAAACAAGACAATTCAATGCAGGCTTTTCAGAGAGACTGAAAATAAACATGATGCAGTGCCAATTACATTGGATCCGACAGTAATGTGGCAACAAACAAGTGTGAGTAACAATGTTTTTTACCATGTGTCGCTATTGCTTTGTCTGATACAGATCGTTTAATATATACTGAGTATTTAAACTCAGTACATATCAAATATATAGTGCTGCAGTCAAACTGAACAGTTGTGTTAGTTGTGATTTGCTGTTCTTTCTTTGTTTCTGTATAAATAGGGTTAATGCGCTAGATTATTGGATATGAAAGAAACACGCAGAGAATGCTCCCTTTGTTACTGTTTTGAACTAAGCCATTTGCTATAATCTAGAATAAAAGCTTCAGTGACATCATCTGTTTTATCACTAGTAAGACATGGCAACAGATTTCATTTTATTTAAAACACAACACTGCAAATGACGATATATACATTTTTCACTTTATCGAAAAGGATGAACTATGAATAGCCTATAAGAACAGTGTGCCAAACACTGGTACATTCATTCATAATTCCGTTAACAAAAAACAACGCAAGTCATCCTTAAGGAATTATAACTGTGGTAACTCCAAGTACTTAAACTTTATTTGCCACAATCAAGACTTATAAAGCATATATGCATAAATGTTTCACATTGTTGGCAAATGATTCAACTATATAATTAGATATTTTTTATCATATGAATTTTTCAAAACAAATTCCACACATGTAATGGTGGAGAAATTATTTCAAAGGGGTGGTTCAATGCGATTTCACTTTTTTTACTTTAGTTAATGTGTAATGTTGCTGCTTGAGCATAAACAGTATCTGCAAAGTTACAGCGCTGAAAGTTCAATGCAAATGAAGATATTGTCTATTAAAGTTATGGCAGTTTAATGCCTACAAAAACGACCGGTTTGACCAGAATTGCGTACGCCGGATGAGAGCGACACGTCGCGTCAAAAGATAATACAATCTTGATGATATTTTCTACACTGGATGCGCACTGAAGACAGCTTCCAGAATCTACAAGAGTTCAATGCTGGATTTGCACAAAGGCTTTTACTGAAAGTTGAAGCAGTTCCCACTTTAAAAGCAGAAGCTGCTGTTTATTGGCTTCAAACTGTAAGTATGTTTTATTGTTTGTACATGTCCTTTAAACATATAACGTTAGTTCTGTTGCTATTTTTTGGTTGCATCAAGGATGTAAACAAAGACCAATGCATTTTTGCTTCGCTAGCCAGTTAGCTAAATTCTACCAACACCAACAAACTTCTGTGTTCATAGACAAACAATTGTTCATGCTATAAATTAAACGCTACCTTTACAAAAATGCGACTACTCAGTCATGTATTCGGCTACAGTAAAACTTTAATCAGGATAAAACTGTATATTGAAAGCTAACAAACAGCAGTGACAGAATATCTAAACACTTTGACACAAATACTAAATGAAATACCATTCATAAACGTCCTTTAAAAGCAGCGATTGCAGAGGTTCTGCTTGACGCTCTTCATCTGGGTCTGATTCGGGCTCAATTTGATACAGCAATATAGACGCCATTATTTACATTTTCACCAAAGCTCACGTAACCGGTAACAGCTAAAATGGTAAGGGGCGTGGCGTCTCTGGATGCTTCATCGAATCACGATGGCTCTGGATACACTGGGCCAGCTAACCAATCTGAGCACATTAGGTATTTCGGAGGGAGCGTCTTCATAGAAGCAGGAAATCAAACGAGCAATTTAAAAAAAATTACTTCCATTTACTTCCAAGTCTTGAATGCCTATTTTTGAAAGTTCAAAAAAGTTTGAAAGTTTGAAAGATCAAAAAACAGGATAGAAAATAGCAAATTACTTCTAAATTATGTTGCTTTTGATGTAAAAATATTGATAACATAAGAGGACCACAGAGAACATTATTAAAAACAATGCAGTTCATGACCCCTTTAAATTTTGGTCTGTTCCTCACACAAAGCCATAACGTGGATTCAGAAGAGTTAAAAAAAATCTGTAATATAATATCCCTGGTCCTCATTTACTTCAATTACATAGAAAAAAGTATCCAGGATATTCTTCAAAAAT
Source organism: Chanodichthys erythropterus (assembly GCF_024489055.1). Lineage (NCBI taxonomy): Eukaryota > Metazoa > Chordata > Actinopteri > Cypriniformes > Xenocyprididae > Chanodichthys > Chanodichthys erythropterus. The sequence goes on along the minus strand of NC_090231.1, from coordinate 19,600,027 downwards.
CCATTTTTTTGTGTGTGCGTTTAACACAAAGAAAAAAAGACAGCCAATTCCAAAGACGCATTATTACATAAGGTCATTCTGCAGCTGTGCTGGACTCCTGTTTTATTAGAAAACTTAGAAGTGTTGTACACATGACAGAGGATACCCTTGTGTGTAGAGGCTATAGAGGCCAAAGCACTGTTTCCCCTGTGTAAGCAAAACACACCGATGGCAGCGGAATGCCAATGCAAATCTGCTTGGTGATACACGATTCTAATGACGACAAACACTGCATACATATGCAAGCGCTGGAGTCCTAAACACAAGCCTCATGCATACTGCATGACTAAACTCCTAACACACACAAATAATGAGGTGAGTGCAAGTATGTGGAAGGCTGAGGTGGACAGACTGTGCTGGCGCAGCCCTCTCAGGAAAATGCAAAAATTTATTTTTGGATTACATCAAGAGCAACAAAGAGGAGGTGAGATGGTAGGGGTTAAGTCCTCATTGCTCTACATATTGGAGCTCAAATATGGAAAGCAGAAGCAAGGCAGAGGGAGAAAAGGGGGGCTTAATCCATTTTGATCCCCTCCCCTCTGCCAAGCAAACCCTACAAACAAAGGCATGCCCAAAAAAATATCACATCCACCTCCGCTACAGAGAACTCAAGTGCAGGCACAGGATGGGCTCCTCAGCATGGTAATCTCCATAAAGCAAACTATGCCAAAATTCGTGAGATTATTCTAAATGTCACCTTTTTAATAAGTATTTCAAACAGCTATTCCAACACTGGTGACAGATAACATATCTATCCTCTGGGAAAAAGGCTGGAGAAAATGTGTACAGGCTGGAAAAATATGCTATAAAGAAAAACGGTTCAATCACAGAGATCCCTTTCCAGAAATAACGAAAAATCAAAAGTAATTCTTACAATACATATGTCTTCAAAAATGTAGTGATAATTACTAAACTACCTTATATAACTGTACATTGAGCAAGAATCCTTGTCATGCCTACACCTGTTGTAGATTTTCTGTTTCATTTTTGTGTTAGATATAAAATAATAACAGCATCTTGCATTAGAAACCTGCCCTTAAGGTTTAAATTTGAAAGACTACGTTTTAAAAATACTATTCACAATATCTCAATAACACTGTAACTCATCATGGTGCATGTTTCCAAAACCCAGTGAACTGCCTGTATAATAAACAATAAACAAATAAACAATCATTTAAATTATATAAATATATATTTATTTGATAGAACAGTGGGTAGAATGGTAGATCGAACAACAGACAGACAGATGACGAGACAACCAGAAGGACAGACAGATCGAGCAGACAGACAGATTCCACACAGGTTCCACTTCAGCTTTGTTGTACCTCAAATGTTAGATATTATATGTAAGTGAGTTACTGTACTAAGACAAAGAACAAACAATTCCTTGGGGGTCTTTTGAAGAAAGTAAATGGGTCTAATCTTTTGCCAACAATGCTTTGGGAAAATCATCTGGGGACTCTATGTGCGTCAAAGTTGGCACGACAGTTATTTTTATTACTGCCAGAATGGGGCTTTACTCTTATTAAGTGGCTCATGGTCTTTCTTTCCATACTCTGGAAGTTCTGAGGCCACATGTGTCTGCAGAGCCACTGAGATGCACTCAGACAGACAGTTCAGGTCCTCGGCTCATTACAGCAATAAAACCACAGAGCGACGAAATCCTCTTTTGGCCCTTTGTAATCCTCTACAATCACACCAAATTATATCTGTAGAACGCTATATGACAAATACCCAAGAGGGTTGGAGAGGAGGAAAAGAGGACGGACAGAGGCACAAAGGAATGAAGGAGCAGTATAGCAGAGCACTCGGCGCATGTAACCTTTACGTCTCATGGCACGGTCGTCTCATCAGACATGCTTCACAGAGGAGGATGCTGGCACATCACCCACCCCCCACCGATACGTGTGCCTGAGAGTACTCTGGATGGGACACTCGATCAGAGAGCCTAGGGGGGGGGGCACAAAAAAAACTTACAAGAATCCTTTTATGCAGTAATTTAAAATCAGCGTGAGCTGTCCTACAGGAGACTGAGCCATTACTCAAATGATGGCAGAGAAAGTGAACACATATAAGGATGTCAAAATATGAGAAATATATTCCCAGACTTTCAATCTAGCTCAATCTATCAATGGAACTGAAATAGTCTCTAACCTAATTGCATGGGATAAATGGAATGGAAACAGAAAAGGTCCAATTCATGAGAAGACACAATTGAGCGTGAATGAAGTCAAATAGAGACAGAGCAGTCAAATTCTAAAGGACTTTCTGTATCTTACCCACTCAAAACTGCTGACAAGCAGAAAAAAAATATTCCATAGACTATCCTATATTGAGCTATAATATTGTACTAAATTGAAATAACACAGCATATGAGTCCATTTGAGCCCCTTTTTTTTATCATTTTCTTAATATAAAATGACAACTTTTCACACCTCTAGTGTACAAATGTACATACAGACTGAAGTGGGTCAGTAACAATCTTTCTGCAAGGCTTTATGTTGTCAACAAGATGCAGAGACAAAGTGGAGGGGAGGGGTTATGCCAAAAGTCACAGGCAAATACACTGGCTCTTATATTTATAGAAAGCACACACTTGCCAAGTTGAAACCTCACAGCAAACCAGCCATAATGTCCTCCCAGTGATCTAGCGAGAGGTGAAAGTGCTAAAGGGGGAGGGTTTGTTTTGAAATCACTCAGTATTCTCTTCTCTAGAAGATCAATTTGATCTATAGAGAGAGCAGAGAAGTCCAACCTTCTTTTGTCTGTGGAAAGTGAAGCATTGGACAAGTGTGGCAGGGGAGTCAGCCTCTGAAACACAACCTCCAACACAACACAAGCGACCGCTCACAACTACACATGGCTTCATGCCAAGAACAGCTGCTATTGATCCAAGGCCTGAAGTTTCCTTTCCTTAAAACTATGAATGTAAGAATATGTATATAAATGGGTGTATGAAGATATAAAGGTGTGTGAAGATATAAAACCACTTTTTTGTGGAACATGCTAAATTAAATTATTTGAATAACTTTAAACAAAAAAAGAAAAAGAAATGACAAAAACATAAATACTGCATTGTCATAAATATTGCAATATTTTCCCCAGCAATTTATGCAGTGTGCTGTGTATATATTTTATATTTACAAACTCAGTAATAATCTAATAAAACATATTATTTTTGTATGAAGTGTCCATTTAAAATTCTGACAACCACCAATATGTTGCCTGAAATATGAAATTTTAAAATTCTCTTTTTCTGTTCTTACAGCACAGGATCTGATTAAAAATCCAGCAAAAAAAAAAAAAAAAAAAATCCATCTCATCCAGCAATTATTTCATGGGTGTCTGCATTTGGCAAAGAAAATGAAAAAGGGAAAATAATTAAGAAAATCTCAGAGTACTTATCAATACGAAAGAGCGGATAGGCATCAGCAGAAAAGTAATTTCACCGTTCCTGATTGTGTCCCAGACCTTATGGGGGGTGGCAGAGTGTTAAATACTTCCTCTTGTGCAGTCAGCAATTTCCTGTGTGCACAGACTCATGGGCTCTCCATTGACCTTGCTTTTGGGAATGGATGACTGTGTGCAAACTGGGATCAAAGACGTAGTATCATCAAGTGTGGCATCAAATTTTAATCACCCTAAGTGTTTTGACTGGCGTTTTCGCAATTTTGAATATACTTAAATAAAATTAAGTATCTAATGTCTATGGCTGGTGTTTAAAAAATGTGTTAGTTAGTTATATTAGAGATATAAAGCCATTGCTATATGACATGTATTTCCACTTCAGCTACAGATTTAAAGGTGCTCTAAATGAACTTCCTGTTGACGTTCGAAGTGTTGTCAAACAAAACAGAGGCTAGCTAGACCCTCCCTCCTCCTCATCCTCCCCCTCCCCTCCATGCGTCCTGAAACAGTCATGAACGCGCATTTAAAATCATTCTTGTCGGTTATTGGCTGGAGCATGTTTATTATGATTCATAGTCCAGGCTGCACCAGTTTGTTTTTATTGCCATTTTCGGAGCTCGTGGCGACTACTGAGACCGCGTTTTTTTTACAGTGTGTTCAGGGGACAGGCAGCTAGCGGATAGTGAGGAGATGTTTGCTGTATGTGACAAAAAAATGTTTTGGCCTAAAAAACGTGTGACATCGCTTAGAGCACCTTTAAGTAGTGTACAACTTATTCTTAGTTTATAATCTAACCTCTTTTACTGATCCATAATTTGCCAGACTGCTGTTTTGTTGTTATTTCTACTTTGAACTAATGAACTAATAATCACTTAAGTAATAGAATGTTGATGGTTTTTGTCAATTAAAATAATTACATATTGTTAGGACTTTTTTTTGGCGTCTAAATCAGCCAATCAACTCATGGACCACTAAAAATCCTCCACGGACCATAGGCGGTCTGATCCACAGTTTGAGAACCACTGATCTACACCAACAAAAGTAAGATTGAAAGGCTGGAAATACGAAATGTCAAAGCAGACTAAATATCACAAAAGCAGCATTCCACATCTCACAGTAGACACACTTTTCAGTGCGTCAAGACATGAGCTCTGAACATCACTGGGTTTGAACAGCACTGCTATTATACTGGGAGTGATGGTACACTTCGTATAAGGGATCACACTTCATGAACAGGCTTCCATTGTTCCTGCATTGCTGTAATCATTACACATGCATAAAGTGTCAAGCCAACAGCAGTGTTGAGAAGCACCATGACATCATACACTGGAGATGAATGAAATGCAGCTACTGTGGTGAACCAATAATTGCATGTACATTTCCTCGTACTGGATGTCTGCAATACCACCCCCCATCTATAATATGAACCTTGGGGATTCACAAAGGAAACCATGGTTCCTGGAGGCAGATATGAAAAAACTGCTCAAGCCACAGAAGTCAGACACTAATACTCTTACTGTACAGCCACAGACAAAGCCACAGACGGTGCAATGTTCCTGATTCCCTGGTGAGGCAGACATCAGTGGGTTAAGTCCATAATCTCCAGTAAAAAAATCCATATTCACAGGTCTTTCGATCAAGATACTGCCTAAAATCGTCCAAAATCTATTAGTCCCTGAAGGCATGATTTTAAGTATTTAGATTTTATTTTTCCATTTTCATTTTCATTTTCATATGCCTGCCAAGCTAAACCCCACTATTATTAACCTGCAGGGCATAAAATCAATTCTGTGTGTCTTAATTGACTAGCCAGAATAGAAGGGCCAAAATGACTTTTTAGATGTTATTTTAGGTAGTAAATGAATTCCATTCCCATTTTTTAAGACATGTTCAATCACTGAAAGTTTCTTGCTAATGCTATAATAGCACCCCCCATCAAAGAATATATGCCCTGTGATCCAACGTTTCTCTCCAGCTCAGTCTCTCATAGTCAGGGCTAAATGGCTTTGTGATAAGCCTGTTGTTGATGTTTTTCACTCTCTTGAAAATCAATGAATCCTGACAGTCTCCCTCCTTATTCCTGCCATAGCCACGCATTCACCATGAAATGGCTTTATTCTTCACAGACACTGACAGAGGCGTTAACACACGACCATGAATGATATTTGTAAAGAACGCTCATTCTTCAGCAAGCTCTCACTCTGGGGCGTCCTGTCCTCTATTCTTTCTTAGAGGCGTTGCTTCAGAGTGTTTCTTTTACATTTGCTTGGATGAGTTTTGATCTGCAAAGCAGGTGTATAACGGAAGAAAGCAGAGGCAAGAATCTATCATGAGGTAACCCATCAGACATGGAGAATCAAGCAGAAAGTATTCTTTATTTTGGAGAAGCAAATATTTAGTTATTTAAAACGAAACAGTATGGTTTTGATTTAAGCCTTCCCCTTGTTTACCCTAACATTCACTATGAATCAGAAATCAGGCTAAAGTTTGTTAGCTATCATTTAATAAACAGCTAATAATTATGTCATTTTGATGCGCAATGTGTATTGATTACTTCAAATATTTGATTACGCATTCATTGTGTCATGTATTATGAAGTTTAGCTCAACTACGCAAAAAAAAAAAAAAAAAAAAAAAAACGAAACATGTAAATGTACTACTTAAACATGCTAACTTGATTTAACATGGATTAACTTAACATTCAACCAAATATTTATCCAGACAATGGCAGGTTGATGTTACATTCAAAGGTGAGGGGGAGGGGAGAAAAAATAAAAAATAAATCACAGCCTTAACCGATATAAAACCTCAAGGCTAATGCTAGCAGCTAAACAGATTAGCAGCTCCTGCAGTTGCACTACTAAAAGGCTCTAAGAACAGTACAATTGCACATTCAATACAATTAAATAAACTTCTTTTTCACAAGTGCAAGCATCCACTAAAAAGTGCTTTTTATTATTTACACATTTACCATGTCTAATTACAAGGAAAAACCCTGCTTTTCTGTTTGTTTAGGGCCTATTGTCTTAATATGCTTTGTGAAATGTCTATAGCTCTTTTGGCAAAAAGAGCAATTCAAACATACTCTACTTTGTATGTAGAGTATTGTTTATAAAAACAGCTTTGTGGAAATCCACCATAAGCAAATTACAACTGACTGGCCACAAGGGGAATTAAACATCAATGGTACTTCTGGCTTGCCATTTGCTTAAATTGAGGCCACTCTCGCTCCAGGGGATGATAGTCAGAGGAGGGCCTAACTGGGCCTACAGCAGGTGGTAAAAACTCTTAATGACTAAAAACAGCAGCTTCATCATTGTCCAGATTGTGTTGATTGTTGCATATCCATGCATAAAATTTGCCCCATTTTTGCTAAATCTACTTACGCTGCATTTTTTTCACACTATTTTGGGAGGTGCAAGACGGCAGCACAAAGAAAGATGGGGGAGGGTGGCATAGCACGCCGCGATCAGAGCCTATGCTAATCGGCTTTAATCCAAGAGCAAGTTTAACCGAACAATGAAAGAAGGAAGTAGAGAGAGTAAGAGAGAGAGTGAAAAACGAGAGCCAGACCATGTCAAAAGTGAAAGTCAAAAAGCAAGAGTCGTTTATGTCACAACAACAGCTTCCTTTTTCAGTTCCTTACACTGCAACAAAAAAATAGATGGAATGATTCACAAAGTTGCTTCTAAAAGCATCTGAGATGTAGGACACCCAGGTTCAAGCATCCTGACATTTATTCCCATACTCCCCCTCCACATTCTGTAAATGTGCGACTAGCACCTGTTAAATGATGCTTGATAATGGAGCTACGAGAAATGTGCTTCATGGGTTTTCATATTCCTCACAGGAAGCACCATGGCATCGGGGTGAATCAGTGCTAAAAATACAGTCCTGCTCTACTATGAGTCATAGACCCCCTCCAGCAGGCATGCTCTCCAGCCAAACACAAAGGAAGCGCTGGGAGAAAGATGGAGGGAGAACGTGAAACAGACAAAGAGGGAGATGGAGAGCTGGGGGGTGGGGGTGCTTTTACAGGGGTCTTCAAAAATCTGGGATGTCATCCAAAAAAAATGACGTAATCTGCAATTGTTACCTCATTAGTCTTTGATTATTCTAGAAATATGGCCAATCATCCATCAAGCGCTGGTGATGTGATGCTTGCTCAGCGAGAGGTCAGATTCATACCGCCAGTTCAGTTTCAACACCACAGGCCATTTTTGAAATATGCATTGCATATTCATGCAAGTTGGCAAAAAATACATCATTATGCTCTCATCACTACAGAACATCCAATATGTGATGTATATGAACAGCTAAATACAATCAGTTAAAATATGCAATGATGTCATTCACCCTTTTGAACAACAAAATTATCATTATGACTAAATTTATTTATTTAATTAGGTGAAAACTGAAAGATAACATTTGAATGATGACATTCCAAGCAAGCAAGCAAGTAAGAAAGAAAGCAAGAAAGCAAGAAAGAAAGCAAGAAAGCAAGAAAGCAAAAAAAGAAAGAAAGCAAGAAAGAAAGCAAGAAAGCAAGAAAGAAATATTTCAGAGATGGATCACACAAAACAAGCCTTTTGCACTCCAAGGTCAGGTTGCTTCATAGCAAACCCATCAAGGGTGTGAGTGTGGCTTCTGTCCGGGGTGAATCTGACCCCTCACCTCATCCAGCACTCTGACTGTATCCAGCACGGAGTGACGCCCTTGAATCAGTTTGGCATTGAGCCACAGGCAACGTGACACTGGCCAACTCAGAGAGTCTGCCGAGTGTCTCTGAGCGCCGGCCGCAGATCAGTCAACACAAGGATGCACATTCATTACATAATCAAGGAACATGAATAATGGAGATAATAGTTGTGTATAGCACAATGTCACAACGATGCTTCTGTCATACGTTGTGTATTTGTGCATGCGTGTTGTGATGGTGGTGGTGGGGGTGACTGCCTTAACATGTAGACGGCCATCTGTTCTACTCAGGGCTGTGGCTGCAGCTGTGGGGGGCCTGACTAATCCCCAAACCCCCTCATCTGGTCAGCCGGTAACACAGTGGGGCAACATGACCTCCTTTCAGTCAGCTACCCAACCAAACATGCCTAATACCTCACCCAGTTTCAATCAGAATCAACACTGGTTCAATCTCACTCTGGGTTGTTTCAACCCATGTTTGGGTCAAATATGGACAAACATATGGATAGATTTTGATTTGGATAGAATGGGTTTGTCCATATTTGAACCAAACATGGGTTGAAACTACCCAGCATTTTTTATTTAGAGTGCATCATTGATCACGTTTACATGCACTTAATTTCTGTCAGGACCACTATCATCAAATATGATTGATAACTGCATAGAGTTTTTATTGGCGGTATGGTTCTGTTCTGGGCAAGAATTCCCTGCGCATCCATGCAGCCTAGCATGGATAAGAGCAGGGAGAGCAGCAATAACCCCCCTTAGGGTAAACAGAACATAACCAACATATGCAGATAACATTAATGTCAATAATTAAACATGTACACATATTTCAAGAATTAGTCTGATTCAGGGGAATCATAAAGCCAATCCTGACTGAGAGAGGAGGAGCTGGGGATGGAAGAGAGTAATTAGCTCCTGAGCAACATGATAAAGCTGCTGACAATACTGAGGAGCTTATATGTGGATGCTGTGATAGGCGTCGTATTCCTGTACATAGACGTGAGTCTTGCCCTGTATTTTAAAAATCTTTAAGAAACTTGTGAATTTGTATTCATGTTTCAGTTCACAACAAACGACAGTGCAATCAATTCCAAAATTCATCCGTGTACGCATTTATTTCTTTGAATGTTTGTTACAAACAATAAAAAGTGTTTCTTTTATTACAATTTGAATTTGTTTTATATGTATCTATTTATTCCTGTGATTGCAAAGCTGAATTTTCAGCATCATTACTCCAGTCTTCAGTGTCACATGATCCTTCAGAAATCAGTCTAATATGCTGATTTGCTGCTCGAGAAACATTTATTCTTATTATCAATGTTTTAAACAGTGGTGCTGCTTCATATTTTTGTGTTAATCAAACATTTTTTTTCAGGATTCTGTGATTAATAGAAAGTTCAAAACAACAGCATTTCTTTGAAACAGAAATCTTTAACATCAAAAATGTCTTTAATCTCACTTTTGATCAATTACAATATATCACAGTCTAAATTAATCACTCAATATTAGGAACTGTACATTTAATTTGCTCTGCTTAACATGCCATTTCATTTCTGCTATTCAATGACATTCCCAATCCATTAAACATATAAAGTCAAAAGATGCACACACATATAGGCCTATTCAAACACTGCTGTAACCATAGAGACGGGGCTGAAAGCAGAGAAGATGCCCACATGTAATGTCCTGAAATAAAGGATTTTTCTTCTTCAGCATAAAGCATCCAACAGAAAATAATATCTTTCATAAAGCATTCTGTGGCTAATGTAAGAAGAAAAATAATACCGGACTGCACAAGTGTAATATGGGTAATTTAAAACCATGGAAAAAAGCAATAATGCACTTGGATTCAAACACAGGCCAGAGATCCACACCCTTATGAAACTATATATCTGCAGCACTCACAACAGACAATAAGAAACATTCTGCACCTGTGTGTCACAGGAATCAATTTTATAGGTTATTAATTAACAATTCAGGGTTCAATAAGTCAATTTATATATTTTTGTAACAATAAAATAGCACTGTAACATCCATTTATCAATCACTGGTAGACTTCCAGCTCAAACTGAGCTTAAAAAAAAAAAAAAAAAAATACAGAAGAGGCACCAGATCTGCATTCAGTGTGAGGGCTAAAATATGAGCACAGAGCAGGCCCTGACCCCTCCTTGTGACGGTCTGCAGGGCTGTGTGATGCTGTTGCCATGCTGAACCAGGCAGCACTCGCCCAAGCCAGATGTGCTCAGCATGTGTGCCGCACCATCTCCACGGAGACACGTCTGGCAACAGTTGCTGTGCTGTAATGCGGTAACGTAGCCTCACTCCTTGAGTCGCCTCAGTCCAGAGCACAACTAAATTAGAAGGACTCTGGTGCACGAACACACACACAGACAGGAATTAGCTCGCAACCAAACTGTCTCTTTCTCACTGTGCCCATGGCAGTACCTGTCATCATTGCAGTCAAAGTGAAAATAATGTCTGTTCACCCTCTCCCCACATCCCTAATCTGATTATGCCACTTGATCAGAAGCCTGCGCAGAGGCTAAAAGCTGCAGAGAATCTCACACACGAACAAGAGCGCATATGCAGACACGCACCAGCAAGTCGTGGGGCCATCTGTGTGTATTCTGCGGGGTGTGAGGGTCTTGACTTTGCAGAGAAATCACAACCCCAATGTAGCCTGAGGCGGTGCACCACCATCTCTTGTAGATTTGTTTTTAACATATTTTGAACATACGCAGAATGACCAAGTTCCTTAATGTGTGTAACACGTGGGTGGATTTCCAATTACGCCAGGGATGGATTATTTTATTTTTTTCTAATGGGGGTAAATGAGACAAAAAAAAAAAAAAGTCTCTGAACCGTATGCTCTGCCTGGTCTGATGTGCCAGGCAATATCAATAACAATGATTCATGACACAGTTATCTAGTTAGTGAGACCTCTCATTGGCTCTGTCCGGGTCATATGGATATGAGGGTTTGGTCACATTATGTCATTTACAACACAAAGCTCATTCAGGCATGAGGAAAGTCACTACAGGAGCAGGGCTACTTGAAATGGAAACAGATGAATAATTTCTTGTCAATTGCACAAATTAATGCAGGTCATTAACTTTAATAGCTCAAATAAAGAAAGTCTGATGACACGTTACATTTACAGTGTGTTAAACACAACACACGTAAAGTCTGATTAATTTCAAAAGTATAAAAATACACATGAACTTCCTTGTAAACAAGAACACTTTAAAGGGTTAGTTCACCCAAAAATGAAAATTCTGTCATTAATTACTCACCCTCATTTTCATTTTTGTGTTCATTTTCAGAACACAAATTAAGATATTTTTGATAAAATCCGATGGCTCAGTGAGGCTTGCATTGACAGCAAGTTAATTTACACTTTCAAACGCCTAGAAGGATACTAAAAACATATTTAAAACAGTTCAGGTTCCCCAGGTGAAAAAAAGTACACATCTATAATGTACTTAAAGTGCTCTATTTTCACGCACTAATTTTGTACTTAATATACTAAAAATTCTTCTTTAGTACTTCTTAAGATAATCTTAAGAACATCTAAAGGTGATGATACACAGGGCAACTTTTTGAGCAATGTTGCCGGGCAATGTAGCCGAGCAACGTTGCTTGGGCACTTTCCCATTGAGAAAGAGCAACAAATTTATATCTGGATACGTTAGATCGGTTGTGGGCAATTTTTTGAGATCCTCCAATCAGAATGTTAGCAGCCGATCACGTGACCGGTTCGGAGATTTCAGAAAAAATCCAAACAAGATGGCGGCCTCTCAGCGGCAGTGGAGCGGAGAAAAAGAGTGTGAACTTATATCTTTTTACGCTAGTAAGTAATTATCTTTTTATGCCTAAAAGTGTTTATAATAAGGTATTTATTGGGTTGGCAATAGATTTGCTCCTCTCTGATTAGTTGCTGCAAACTGTCTGTTGCCCTAATTAGTTGCCCTGTGTCTCATCAGGTTGCCCGTTGACAGCAACATTGCCCAGCAATATTGCTCAAAAAGTTGCCACATGTATCATCACCTTAAGTGTACTCAACTGTGCCATTTTGAGACACCATGAAATATAAACTAAAATGGGCTTTTAATATACCATCTCTGTATTTAAAAAATTTATTTAGATAATACTTATAGTACATTTGAACCTCAGTGTACTACAAGTGGTAACTAAATATATGATAGCTTTGAAGCTTTATGAATCTTATGTTTTGAACCAGTAGTTCGGAGTGAGAAAGTCACATGATTTCAGTAAATGAGGTTTCCTTGCGTCATAAGTGTTTCGAAATTTCAATGGTTTACGTGACTTTGACAGTCTAATAAAATGTTCCAAACCACTGATTCGAAACAAAATTTGTAAAGCTTTGAAGCTTCATGAAGCAGTGTTATTTTGTTTTGTTTTTTGGCGCACAGAAAGTATTCTCTTTGTTTCATAACATTAAGGTTATTACACACATGAACTGTTTTAAATATGTATTTAGTAGCATTTGAAAGTGTAAATTAACTTGCTGTCAATATAGGCCTCACTGAGCCATCGGATTTTATCAAAAATATCTTAATTTGTGTTCTGAAAATGAACAAAGGTCTTACGGGTGTGCAACAAGATAAGGGTGAATAATTAATGACAGAATTTTCATTTTTGGGTGAACTAACCCTTTAAATGTAAAGTATGACAGCATATATTTTTTTAAAAATATCAAATTTATTTAAAAAATATATATTAGGGCAGAGTAAAAAAATGTATTTTCTTATGAGCCGGTTCTTTCTAGTGAATCAAAAACATACAGTGCGACCAGTGTAGTCTGATTCCCAAAACAATCTACTCTTATGAGCAGTTTGTTTTAAATATTTCAAAAAGACTGGTTTGAATCTAACTGAAATGCTGACCTTTATAATTCACAGCATAAGCTGAGAGAGAAAAACGTTCATATGTAAAAATAGCCAAATGGACAGCATAACTGAAAACACCAAAATGAATCAGCCTATGAATTAGAACTTAATCTCAAATGAATCAGAAAATGAATCAGAAAACTGTCATAACCCAGTCCTAAATATAATTGAAATAAAGATAAGTGGTACATGCTCGTGACATTCCACATAAGAAATAACCATACGATAGAGTATTATTAAACCAGTTACAGCAAGTATTCACTACATGGTATATGTAGCATGACATTGCAAAGATTTACAATGAAATGCCCCGTATCTTTTGCATCTACAAGCTCTGTGATGCATCTCATGATAGACTGGTTGTGGATGCAACCAAAGCTTGCCATTCATTTATTTGACTCCAATGTCCAGAAGAAAACATCCTGCTTCAAACCAATATACCTCAGCAATGATCATGTGCAAAACATGCCTATTAACCCATTTAGTTGTCACATTCAAATTAGTAATAATGGTAGAAAACTGCTTTGGTGTCTTAACTCTGTGTTGGATGGATCCCTGTAGAGCAACAAAGCTCATACATTCCTCATGGAGAAACGGCTGAATATTTCATTACAACTATATTAACACATACTACATTGACAGGCAGAGAATTAATGAGGCAGTGCCACAGGCAAACTAATGAAAGCATTGAAAAATAACGTCCGTAACCTGCATTTGCTTGGAGAAGCATTCAAAGAAAAGTGGGAGAGGAAAGCTTATGTTATAAATAACTCTTCTATCTCTCTGTCTCTCTCTTCCTGTATTGTGTTGGTGTCAAAATAAGCAGCCTTTGTTCTGATTTCCCACTGATTTCTAAATTTAATCTCTGAAAACACTTTCGCCATTAATATAGGTGCTTCTAAAGCTACCTCACTAGGAATAATCTGTTCATTCTTCTTTAAGGTTTAAACGAATTAAAGGTGCACTCAATTGTTTTAGGTTTATGTTGCACTGGCCAGAAGACTGTTGTGGTACAAACAATACTGGATCCCACTGACTTTATGGACAAAAGCACTGAGACATTTTTCAAAATATCTTCTTTTATGGTCAATGGAAGAAAAAAAAAAGTCATACAGGTTTAGAACGGCATGAGGTTAAGTAAATGACGAGAGAATTTTCATTTAAGGGCTATCCCTTTAAGGCCTTGTCGACCCGACAGCTACAAGTTGGGGTGATCAATTTATTTCTCAAATGAAAGTGTCCAATACAGATGTGGTTACCATAATAAAACTAGTCATAGGCTTGTCATGTGATCTTAACAGATGGCCCCCATGAGGTGACTTGCTACATGTTAAATAAAATGGGTTTTATTAGACCACTGAAATGACTTCTCATGTGATTGAACATCAAAATAAACATGAAAAATTATCACAGTCCCACAAAGTATGAACATATCTGAAAACTTTAAAAGGCAAAACTTCCAGCCACTGTAGACTTGAAAGTACAGACAGAGGTAACCAAGAGCCATTAAACTGTGTTCAGTTCTACTGGAACCATCAGGCATTCAGAAATTCCCATTGGTACACCAGATCCTGTCATTAGGTGTGAAATTATGAGCTTACAGATAATATCAGACAAGGTCCAAGCTCAAATTCAGCCTTGAAAGGCATTATTCAGCACACATTAAGAGATGGGGGAGATCCTCATTCACATTCTAATAACTCAGGCAGAGAAGCTACAATCAATAGCTGGACCCTCCAGGCAAAGCTGAGGAACCATGCAGCATAGCCGTCCAGAAAACATATGTATAAAATTGCACACAGCCTCCCCCGGTTTCCATAGAAACCCTCAACTTGACTTAGACAGAGGGAAAAAGATGTGTGTAGCTATTACTGGGTTGTGCTGCAGAGGCAGTGATTGGTTGAAAAGGCATAGTACTGCCACACAATTAATACTCTCTGAAATAGCACTCTGATTTGCAAATAGCTAGTCTATAAGCTGGGTGTACATACACTCATTCCCTCAAAACCTTCCATTTTCACCTGTAAATTCTATCCTCTAATTTACAAAAGATAATGAATGAACGAATAAAGGGGCCACCAAGCATTAGCAACCACCTGACTAATGACATGGCTTGACCAAACCCCACCATCTGGACAGGATATTCAACCCTTCTGGGTTCTTTACAAATCAATCATGTGTACAAAACAACATGACACCTCATTTCATTCATACAGTACTTGCACAATGGCACAAATGCCCAAAGAATTTAATAAATTAATACATTTGTATTGTAATTCTGTCCTATAAATTTTTATTTTCAGTTTGCTCTGTGCTTAAATTGTTTGTTTAGACTTTGGTCATGTTTGAGTATCTTTTTGCAGTAAAACAAATGAGTTTGTTTTTTTTGTTTTTTTTTTTGTTTTTTTTAAAGGTAAACTTCTAAAGAATATCCTGGACGCTCTTTTCTATATGTTTATGCTTGTGTGAATGAGGCCTAGGACTGTTGGGCTTCAAAATGACAAATCAAAATCATAATTTACTGAAAGCTGAGTTGTCTGTTTCATAAAAAGGAATCATTCTTGTTCAATGAATCAATCTTGATCTCAGTTGGATCTTTTTTAGGAATCAGAGAACCAGTTCACAAAATGTTCACAAACTGGACTGATCTGGTTCTCATGTTCAACTCACTGACTCATTGATACAGGTGCAACTGTTAACAGCTCACTGGAGTGGAAGATCCGTTCATTACATAAAGCTGTCATATGGCTTGGAGATAACTTAGAATTTAGCAAATGTTGTATGCACTTTTATGATACTTTTGCATTTCACTCAAAAATTCTGTCATCAAAAAAAAACAAAACAAAACAAAAAAATCAACGCACATTCATAGAGCGCATTAAATATGGTAAAAAGTTCAAACGTGCTTGTTTGACCCCCAAGAATAAATTAGTTTTGTTAATTTACATTGTATGTGCATTCATTAAAGTTTATGTGGAAATAAAGGCGTAAATTAAATCTGTTCATCCTATATAGTGAATGTGTCTCTTCAGAAGACTTGGATAAAACCACCTGATTCACATGAATGATCTCTTTATGATCTCTTTATGACCTTTTCGAAGCCTTAAAGTTTTGGTTGGGTGGACCAATGGAAGGACAGAAATCGGTGAATAAATAATGGCAATTTTCAATTTTGGGGAAAATAACCCTTTAAAGTTTCTAACTTCATTAAAACGTTACCAGGGATAGTAAATGATTTGTAATTTTTACTCTCTCACACACTTTCAAGTTCTCTACAATCTATTCAATTCAAACTCTCTCTTTAACTGTCCTCTCCCTCCACATCTATTTCTGTACCTTTCACTTATTTCGCCCCTTCTCCCTCCCTCTCTCTCACACTGACTGTGTACTATCAGTGTATTCTCATTCTGTGCTTGTAGTCTTCGTTTTGGCTTGAACTTGCAGATAGGCACGGGAGCACTTTACACAGGCTGCAGGCTAAACGTCTCTCCTAATCAAACCCAAAATTAGTCCATCTGTTAAACAGTTACTCACTGATTGGTTCCTGTGTCACTGCAGATGTACTGGTAGCATTTCAGGATACTTAAATACACAACAATGTACAGTAAGAATGCTATTTGTGTAATTATTGCTCCTGGCTGTGCCATTTCTGATTAGTTGCTTCTTCACGTGGTAAGTCGCAAATCAAGTAACATTAGAGCTGTCTGCCAGTCCTGTGACTCCAACCTTGGGACTGTCAATACCCTCCAGCTAAAACCTCCATAGGTTGTGTAAAGAGCAGAAACCACACATAGCATTCATGGCAAGACAGCAAAGCTGTCAGGGATGGTGTGATGGAGATAGAGAGAGGGACATGGTGGGGACAACACCAGGAGTTAAGGGTCTCTGCTGTGTTTCTCTGATAAAAGGCTTCACAGCTGCATCAGGCACTGGGGAGCAATTTTCTGCAGTGGGAACGGGGGAGGGGACCACCAAAACTACACAATGCAATGTACAGCACCACACCACAGATAAAATGAGTAGCACAAATGAAACGGCTTAAATCTCATCTGCACAAATCACCACCAAAATAGAAGGGAGATGAGCTTCTATTGTCTTCTAATGTCTTCTATTGAGACATTTAAATACCAGATACACACTATAAATCTAGTCATTAATCCTATAAAAATCTAAATTTTATATATGTTAGCTTTAGTGTATTCCTAAACATGGACAAACTTCACTTTTAGCAGATGTAGGCAATTAAAATGTTCAGTTTTTCAATTCCGGTAAATGGACCAAAATATATTGATGATATCCTACACTACACAGATTTTTTTTTGCCCAATCAAATGCTCTCTAGAATGTAAATGCCCCTCCCTCTTTTATACCACCTGCCACAGCTTATCAATATCAAATTCAATAAGAAATATGTAAACAGAGAAGAAAAACAATGCTTTTCATGAAATTTCGTTAAGTTGAGATACATTTACATTTTTAAGGTGTTGGAAATACTGGTTAAAGCGGAACTCAGTAAGATTTGCGAAGCTCTCCCTACAGTTTCCTTCAGTGAATGACACTGTCATAAATACTCCAAGCGCAGCTCTGGACTACAACGACTACAACGCTCACCAGCGCAGTAGTTTTGCAAATACAGTACAAGAAAGAGGAGGTGGGTAATTTGCAAATACTGTACACTCGATGGAGGTGGGTAATTTTCTAAATTGTCTTCTAAAGTCATAACATATACATTGTTTTTGAATTACCGTAAAGCATTTTGTCATTCTCGCATGAACGTGAACATGAGGCATGATTGTGTCGGGTCGATGCAGCTCAACTTGCAAGTGCTGTATTCTGGCGTAGACGTGCCAGAGGGGGTTAGTGCACGCCTCAAACACACCACTACAAGTCAATTAACCATCGTAAGGACTTAGAAAACTATTTATGAAGGTTAGAAAAGTTAGTTCTTAGTTCTGCTTTAACCCATGATGTTTTTTCTTGAAATTTTGTGACTTTTTCCTCATTTAAGGTCATTTATCCATATAAATTTGCACTGCATGAAGGCGTAAATTGTTATCACTTCAGGCGTGTTCAGTTCGCTGGGAATCAAACCAATGATCTTGGCACTGCTAGAACAACGCTCTACTGTTTGAGTAGGGCTTTTGCACATTCCTTTTGTTTAAAATGCTTTTAAAAAAAGTTACAAAAACAGTTACAACAATTTTTGAAATATTCACAGCTAATGAAAAATAATGTTTGTTTTTAAAATTGTTGTTAAATACAGTTGTAAAAATCATACATTCTCATATTTATTTTTTTGTAATGCATGAAAAGGATTAACGTTAAAGGTTTTCTGTTTTTACAAAAAAAAAAAAAAAAAAAAGATGATTTGAGTGATTTTTGATTAATTGCATTAAATCCAATTAGGGGCAATTTGACCCCGACTTTAACATTTGTACGCAGACTTAAACATAATACTGAGTCCTATCAAATTTACAATTAATTGTATAATGTTAAATTGGCCAGATTAGGAGTTTAGCCCACCTGTTCTGCCTTGAAGGTAATGGATGACCTTACGCTAGTGGGTTAATGCTATGTAGGTTCCAGCAATTACTTAAAAAATCTTTGATTAGTTTTAGTTTTCGTTCTCCGTGTGCAGTACATTCTCAACCCCATTTAACAAAATAATAATCGACAACACCACTTTTAGTGCACCTAATTTTATGTTTTTCAAGCTGAAAATGTTTAACACACAACAATGGCAGGGAATGCATGGAATCTCTCTAAAATGTTCCTCAGGCTCATAAGAGAAGATTCAGTAGAAGGAAAGTTAATGAAGAGTGACAAGAATGAGCAATAAACCATAACTAAATATACAATATATTTATATAATTGCTAGACTACAAGGAATAAAATGTTGGCAGCTCATTCCAGCCTTAAATGAGAAATATATCTAATCCCATGTATAAGAGCCCATCACTGGAATCGGCTCTGCTCTACCAATCATTCTAGCGCACATTCCTTCAACAATTTTCTGTAGGATTAATTTCTTGCGTATGACGTAAAGGCTTTGTATTTCTCCATAGATTCATCTGTGTACATCTTACAGTGTTAACAGCAGAGACTGAATGTAATCTACATAAATCAAGGGTGGGAAAGAGGGGCTTCGAGGACTGTTGCTGTCTACCTCTGATCTCTAAGATGGAAAGCATGGCCATTGTGAGAAAAGGCTTGTGGGAAGGGGGCGCAGCCATGACAACCAACCACTGCTATCCGGCACTTACTAAATGAGAGCCAACTGAAGGCTGGAATATGTCTGGGAGACTGCAACCCCCTCAGACAGAAACACACGGACAAATTGTTCACAAAGTCAGCCCAGCAAGACAGTCAACAGCTGACATTTCAAACAGGCTTTCAGGCTAAAAACAAAACAACCTTTGTGGTGATGAAGAAGAGGTTCCCTGAAGTTTGATTGATTTTCCCCTCCTAACTATATCATTTTAAACAATAACTTCACCCTCTTAGTCAAGGAAACTAATAGTAGTAAGTAATATACTGTAATAGTAGTCAGTAATATACTGGATAGTATAGCTCCATTTTGATGTTACAAGCCATTGTATTTAAAGTTACAGTTCAAAAGAATGTCTCAGTGTTGCTTGTTTGTTTTTTTGGTCCATAAATTGAAAGTCAGTGGGGACCAATGTTGTTTTGGACACTGATTATCACTGTATGGACAAACAGTATGCATAATTTGCATTTTCTAAATTCCATAATATATGACCATGGCTTAAAAAGAAAAATGTCTCCCATACCAAGTAAGCCATTCATAGGTTTTTGTTTTTTTTTTTCAAAAGCATATAAACAAATCTATGTTTGCACATTCCAAACAGACACAGTAGGCATTTATTGGCACTGACTCACTTCACCTTAACCCTTAAACACATAACTTGGGTCTTTATCGACCCGGGACAAAAGTCCAAAAGTTCCAAAAGGTAACAATCCATGTTAGATATAGATCTTATGTAATAATGACTGGCGAAACATTAGCCGCTTTCCCACTGTTGGGCCAGTGCGAGCCAAGGCTTTCAATGGGCCGGGCTCGGCCAATAGCCTTGGACCTGTAGCACAGAGCCCAAAACCATGCTGCATTTCCACCGACGGTCCAGAAGCTCCACAGAGCTTCACTAAAACCCGCCCGTAACACGCCTCTCACAAAACCATCAATTCTCCAAAAAATGGAAGTTTTACCAGAAAGTTGTTTACTTGAAGATTTAAAACCCAACCATTGATGTTTTACAACAGTTTTACAATAATATGTGATACATTGCTTTATTTATTTTTTGACAAACACAGAGCTAAATATATCAGACGGTCCGGTAGGAGACGAGACATACTGACAGATAAAATAAATACACCATTGTGATAGCCTATATGATTTCTTGATGTCTGATTTCTTCAAGCGGTCGTATTTACCATGTTTACTATGGTAATGGTTAGTGTGCATAGTCTTTTGCATCGCATATAAATAGGTCTGCCTTATACTGTGATCAGAATCCACATCGGATCACAAACAGAAGTTATTTCAAACACTGACTCGCTGCAGTCTGAAAGTGAGTTTTGAGCTAAAATGATTTTAAAAGTCTTTAATGCTGATGTTAGCTGGTTAGGTATGAAATCATCCGCTGCGCTGCCGTCTCAGATAAACTCCACCTTTGTTCATAATCACTCCCTCAAGCCCGAGCTGGCCCGCTTTGGAACAAGGTATTCAGTGGGCCAAAAAACCTTGGCCGTTGGCCCCGAGGAATCCCTGAGGAAGCCCGACGAGGCCCGTTCAAGCCCCGGAAGTGACAGTGGAAATGCGACTGGCCCTGGAACGCACTAGCACTCCCACCTTTAGAACAACAGTGGAAAAGCAGCTATACATGCATTTAAGGGTTAAAGTGTCATTGCATAGGCCTAGTGCTAATACTATTTTTTTCTAAACTTCATCCTGGCAAAGAAAAGCAGTGGCATCTCATACGAGGAATACCTTTGAGTGAAACAAACCCTATACGTGCACTGCAGCAAAATGACCATACTTTATGTGGTTCTGCCCGCAGCTCTTCATATGCGCCTAGCACCAGTTACAGACACTCACTGGCCCTGAGGTAGTGTGTATATATAGCTTGATTATCTCCATGTCCATGCTGGAGGTGCGGTGCAGGCCTGGGGCTCTAACACCACTCTGCATGGAGCCTGCCTGAACACGCCGTCTAACCCTGACCCAGCAAGCGGGCACTGTTTCTGCCCGTGACAGTGTTCGTGATTCAAGTACTTCGCCGCTTCATTAACAGGCCTCCTTTGGGACACCATGACAGAGTGAAGGAAGGAGAAGAGTAAGGAATAAGTAGAGTAGAGGGGATACGAACAGAACGAATTAGCAGAAAAAAAAAAAACACAGTAACTGCATGAGTCTCACAAAGCAGGTATTAAGGGTGTAACAATATATTATCACAATACATGATATACTGTGACAAAAAAAATGCAGCAGTGTAGTGGATAGCGATAATGTATTGTGTATAGTTCACCAAAATGGAAGTTTTGAAAGATTTGATTTAGCATCAAATATGGAAAACCCAGAAGGTCATATATTTGAGATCCATGTTTATTCATTATTATTAATACATTAGAAATAAAATATGTTATTTTAAAAAACTCAATATTTTAAACTTTTTAAAACTATGTAGTCAGGGACAGAGTGCAAGCATATGTGTCTAACAATTCTTCTATTTTTAGCCAAGCAGAATCATGAATATTTATTCTGTTGCCCCCACTGCCCTATGCAGCTGAGAGAAGGACCAAGTCCAAGCCTATTCAAGTCCATTCCTGATACCAAATTTAGCATTTTAATAAACAGTACTTTTGTTTATCATATGTCTTAGAAATAATAATAATTAAAAAACTACCATTTTAACTCTATTTAGGCTTCGTTTAAAGTGTTGTGAGAGTATTGTATTGTGAGATCGGTATAGGTGTATCGTACCAAATCGTGACATGAATATATTGTTACACCCCTAGCTGGTATTGCTGTAACGTTATTGTTTTTCAGTAACCACTATCACAGTCCAATCTGTCTCAGCCAGTGATGTCCTGTAATCTTCCTCTGCCTACTTTTAACTGACTCAAGAAGCGAGGACGCTACGTGCGATGGCTGAAGCATCACAAAGAAACAGGGTAGGCAAAAATACAGGCACGTACATCCGTTTTGATTTGGGGAGGTGAGGGAGGGGGTAAATTAAACTAGAGCGTCCTTTTTACTGTTTCCCATGGGGGTCCCGCTTTAGCTCTGAGAACTCTCTCTCCCTCATCCCCAAACCCACCCCCTTCCCATCTATCCCCACCCCTCCCCCAAGCTCCTCTTTCTATGTGTGAGCCTCTCTCATGACATATGGGCTCTCCTCTGCACGGCAGCACTGAGAAGCGGCGTGCATTGTGCAGCATTCTCTCAGCAGCCATGCCAACGGCAGCAGAACAAGCAGGAATACCCTTCGCTCTTCTAACCACAGGCTACACAAGGATTTATTTTAAGAAATGGTGCCAATAGTTTAATTGCCGACAAAACATTCTATTCGTAAATGAACAGTGTGAGCCATCTCTTCTATTGAACAACAAGCAATACATGTATTTACAGTCATTATTTCATATAGACATATTTCTAGCACTGGTTGCATATTGCAACTTACTATTGTTTGGTTAATTGGGAAATCTGTCTATAATTCTGCTGATGCCTTGTTAAAGATATAGTTCACCCAAAAAAGACTGAAAAACTGCCCTAACTTTCTGTTATAATGGGAAATGTTGTCTGAGGAAATTAAACAAGACATTTAATGGGGTATTAAAGTGATAGTTCACTCAAAAATGAAAATTCTGTCATCATTTGCTCACCATCATGTCGTTCCACATCTTTAGGACTTTCTTACTACTGCAGAACACAAAAGATGATATTTTGAAGAATGTTGGGAACCAAACTGTTTTGGTGACCATTGACTCCAAATGTATGGGGAAAAAACACTGAGACATTTCTGAAAATATTTTTTTAATATTATTATTATAAGAAAAAAAAATAGATAAATATCTTAATATCTTATCTTATTACAAGAAGGAGAGTCATAGAGATGTGGAATGAGGAGGGTGCGTAAATGATGACAGAATTTTCATTTCTGAGTGTACTTTCACTTTAAGACCCCATTTAATGGCTTGATTATTTGCAGTTTATTTTCCCCTGGGACAACATACAATATTTATTATTGAAATTGAATATTGAAGTGGTTTGTGTTTATTTTTGAATAGGCAATAGCTTTTAGTTTACCTAACAGCTATGGACAATGACCTGCTAATTGCTGTTGCTAGGCAGACGTAGGTGTTTGTGGAGATTCTTACTGGACAAAGTCATTTAGACTCGCCCAAGAGTCCAAGATGAGTCATCAATTTTTATTTTTATTTTTTTTTTCCCAGAAGAGAGAAGTTGCATCCAAATATCTGTCAGAGTACATACTAAATTTGATGAAGAAGTTCTCAACCTTTGATGAAGTGCATTATTTAAGTATGCAGGTTTTTACATGAATACATTTCTAGATATACTACACCCACCATGCTGGCACTGTCCTTGGCTTGGACCTGTATTTTATTTGACTTGTGACATATTAACAGCAACCACAAAAATAATTTGTTGGGTGTTTAACATCAAGTAACAACTTTCCTGGTATCTAATATCATATACTATACTTGAAAAGATCCACCAGCCTCACACTTCACAATTTTTCAAATCTGACAACTACTCAGCAGCCACGGACTTATGGGACAGCAAAGTGTCTGTACTAACTGCACACTTCAAAATCTCAGCAAAAACAATACATCATCCACACATAATTTGCCAATTATTTCATAAATACTGTTTATTCAGACATCATACTCATAAAATCTGATGTACCGCTTTGCTTTAGTATATTTGGACACAAGAAGAAACATGAAAAAAAAAGTGTACATTATTTGTTGAAAGTGAAATTTACCATGAAATGACATTATATAAATGGCTTCAAAGCTACAAACTAAAGGCCACGACAATGCAATTGTGATTTCATGAGGTCTTTAAAGGATCAGTTCACTATAAAAATATCTATATTTAACAAGCTGGGAAGAAACTTAGGAAGAAAGTGTAACACATCTCGCAGTTCAAAAGCTTACACTACAATTTACGCCTTCCGTATTCAACCTACGGAAAAAGCGTAACTGAAACGACGTCATTTACACTTTTTCGTAAGTTTATACAAACACATCACTTCGCTTCACAAGGCCTTTATTAACCCTCCGGAGCCATGTGGCCATCATAAGTTTATGATGGATGGAGGCACTTTCTTCAGCTTCATACTTGTTGGTCCCATTTGCTGCCATTATAAAGCTTGGATGCTTCAGTTTATTTATTAATATAACTCGTGTTCATCAGAAAGAAGAAAGTCATATACACCTAGGATGGCTTGGGGTAATTTTCATTTTAAAATGAACTATTCCTTTAATAATTAAAAACCAAGTGCAACATTTTTGAAGCTGCCTATTCATCTAACTGTATATCAGTGTTACATTGCAGCCTTTTCTGGTTACTCTTAACAGGAAACATGAGAGCATGAAGACCTGACTATCAACTCTAGCCTCCATGATTTTCAAAATGCAGTCAATCTATACTCTAACAGTTGCGGTTCATGTGTTGCATAATAGCTGCAGGCCCCTGACTTGGATATGTCTGGTCGGGGATATCGACTCAGTAACTGTTCTCTACTGAAGCCACACAAGAAGAAGCCAACTGCCACAGAACATTGAGCACAAAAAAAAAAAATGCCGCCAGATCAATAATTCATTCACACTCCCATGTCATGCAGCCATTCTCAGCAATAAGCAGACATTAACATAAGAATAACCTTTTTGAATTTATTGTGTGGTCATAAAAACCTACATGATTATGGTATTGCTAAGTACAACAGCTCGAATCAGCAAACAGCCTTTCAGTGGCCTCTAGCAGAACTAAAGCAAGACTAGTTTCCTTTATAGCCCACCTCAAACTTCAGCACTATATTTCAGCACCACCGGACTGCAGAGGGAATTAGGTTGAACGCATGGTGCACTACGGATGCACCAAAACTGTCCAATCATCAGCAGCAGCAGCAGCATCTGAGGGCCACCTGTACCCTGATGTCTAAAATTCAATTCTAGCTCTTGTACGAGGCAAATGGATTCAGCAGTGGCACCTGCAAGTGCAACCACATCCCGTTGTCTGACAAATCGGGATTAACGGCATTAGGCAGAAGCAAAGCGAGCCGCAAAACCAAACTGTCATATGCGAAGACCAAGTTCCTTTTCTAGGATGAACATACAAACGTTTTCCAACTTGTTCCACCCAAAAAAGCATTTCCCAACTGATAAGATCTCACCGGATGGTCAGAAAAGTAGGCTAAGGTACTTAATCTGCGGAAAACCTCTCTACACAATGACATGTCAGCACAAGCAAACACACACATCATATTTAACGTTAGTCATCGCGCGAATGAACAGAGCAGCAGCATCATATTGTGTCATCATCCCTGATCTCAAGCACACAAAAGGACAAACCTGTCTGTCCTTTGCCAAGCGTCTTTTCCAGGCGATACGGTCCCACGTAATTCGCATGTTGGGAGCTGTTGTCTTTTCCCGTCGATGACATTTTGCTTTACACGGATGAAGTTGCGATGCCGACAAACTGCTGCAGTTCGGCAATGAAGTATTTCTTCAGTACCGCAGTTATTTCCCCGCCCAGCTCTTGCTCCAGACGCTGCCTCTCTCTCGCTTGAGGATCGGTGGGGCTGCTGCTCTCCTCCGCGTCTCCCTCTTTCTCTCTCTGCTGCCGAGCGCTCTGATAATCTCACAGCAGTGTGTGCGCGCGCGTCCGTGTGATGCTCAGCCTGCGCCTGCGTGTGTGCGCGCATAACACATTTCTCATCGATGCTGAAGAGCGCGGACTGATGCTGTGTTTGAATAATCAATGAACCCCGATACGATACTGCATCATATGAGAAATTATGAATTGGATCCCACTTGTTTCTGATGGATGCACTGTACTAATAATGACTATTAGATAAATTAATAGCTGGCATAAAATTAACTTTGCATATGAAGTAGACGTACGTCAAATGTCCCATCCCCCACCGCTGGTTCAGAGGTCAGAGGTCTTGACCTTCTCGACTGTGTTTAGCAATTAAAATAATACAAGCAATAATTTTTACATGATCTTTTGAATTATAAACAATATTAAACAGAAGAAAAATACATAGGCCTAACTCATTTTTAAGTACCAAAAAGTATCTTGTTTATTTGATTTATTCATTCAGTTGATTTTGTCTATTTTAATGTCTATTTAATGTTTACTGCTAGAAAATCACACAGATTCAGATTTTAAAATATCATAGCCTATATAAACAGTCGCACCTCCTGATGTTCAGAGGTTCTCTGAATGGTCCTTTCACTTGACATTTGTTTTTATTTATTTAGTTTTTTATTGTCTTAATATTCTAAACTTTTTACAAGCCGCTAATTCATATGCCTTTTTAACATTCTCTGTAAATTGCCATTTTATCATACTTTTGAAATCACATACATATATCAAAAAGTAAACTAAAAAGACAAATATTTTACTTGTATACTAAAAAGGCATGTTTTTGCTTTGACCTAGTCACATGGCTCAGCTACTCTTTGAGAATCTGGTGCTGCTGAGATTTTGGCCTTGTTTCAATATATTCCCAGGTAACTTACTTCAGAGCTTCTTAAAGACTTTGAAGTCACTCAGAACATCTGGCCAGGTTGTGTCTTATCATCTCATCCTCTCTCCCTCCCTTTCTCTGTCCTTTCCCTTTTAACTTTCTTGTTGAGAGTGTGACATGTAAACAAATGTCAGTCTCTCTCTTTCTCTGTGTACAAACAAGAGCTATGCAGAATTTGGGGTTGTTGTTTTTTTTTTTTTAGCTATTCCAAAACATCATGTCATATGATTTCATGATTGTTTTAGTGATTGTTACTGCAATAATCTCTACAGTCTGAGACTAGTAGAAGAGGACACTGTGATGTGATTAAATCAGAGGTCAAATGCGGTTTTGGCCATCTGCCTTTATTTTTATCACAGAAGCTGAAGATGTAGTGAAAAGACAGACGAGGCTGACCTTTAAATATCTCTGTCACACATAGGAAGACACTTACTACAATGAATCACAGGTCATTGGTCTAGCAGGTTGACCTGTAGAGCCCATAACAACAGGGGTTTTACAAGCAGAAATTCCCATTAATTAATTGCATCCCCTTCCCCCATTTCATTTAAGTCATTGTCTAAGCTGTTAAAGCCATAAACTGACAGTTAAAATCAATCAACATTATCTTTTGTCATTCAGCAGTGGCCCACACAATATGGAAAATCTGTTCAGGGTAAAACATTACATAAATTACTCCATTTCTGTGCAATCAGATAATCCTCAAGCACTGCTGAAAATATTCTGTTGAAAATTATCTGAAGTTTTAGTTTGTTTTAAAGGGAGAATTAGAAATGGCATGGGCAGGTCTCTTTACTCAGTCTAAAATGAGGATTGCACACGCTCAGTGCTCAAAGAAAATCAAACATTTTAAAGGACTGGAAGAGATGTGTACACTGAAGGTTCATCTCTATGAATAATGAGTGCTTGCTTGACGTTTGATTAGTTTGGCACTTTTTCCAATGAAATTTAAAGCAGTTTGGAAAAAAGAGCTTTTATGTTTTGAACTATGAAATATTATGTGATGAATACTCATAACTTTTAGAGGTTTATTCATCTGTATTATTACACAATTTATTGTGTCAAAGCTAATAATCTAATGACATAATTCTATACTGCAAACAATTGTGAGAAGTGTAACCTAAATGTATAATTAGCATGAAACTAGAATCATAATACAAGTTAATAGAAGTGTATCTAAGCACTTGCTGTATTGTTATGTGCCTCTTAAGAACAGATGTCTGTCTTTTAACATAATTTGTGGTTATTTGTAGTAATCGCCACCATCAAGCTCATTAATGTAAATAAAAATCCATTTAGAGGAACGTGGATGTCTCCCTTCGCATCACAGTTTTATGGAATTATTGACCTCTGCATTGTGCATTTCGTATTCACTCACTCAACCAAATGAGAGATATTAGGAAGAATATTAGGCTAATGTTCTTCTGTAAATTGTTGACATATATTGATAAGTGTCAGCTAATGTAGCCTCTGCATATCTTCCCATGGAAGTGGTTTTATAGGCTACTGCCCAAGAAAGGGTCACGAATGATAAATTAGCTCTGTCTCTGAAAATGCAAACAATTTGCACTGCTTCATGTTCAGTACTATATGTATTTTGGCAATCATATAATGTGATTATGTTATAGTATGAATTCCCAGCTAACAGGGAAAGTTCTCTGGGAAGGATCTCTCAAAGTAATAAACAAATGTTTTTGGGTTTTTTTCCTTTTTTTTTTTTTTTTTTAACATTACTAGAATATTTGTTCAAAGTTATCGGTTTTTCAAAAATGTTTTCTGTCTAAACGTTAGCACAAATCATTGTTTATACATCGTTCATGGAACACATTTTCTGAAATGTTTTAGTTTGTCTGTTAGTATGTTTGTCTAACATTTTTGAAGTTTTAGAGAAAGTTTCAAAAGTAAGCTGGGTTTGAACATGAATAAGAAAGCATACAGCATACTCTTTTCCACTGTTCCATAATTTCATTCACCTTCCATTTTGACTGTTAACCTTTAGCACCGCTAGAAATATAATAAAGGCATACAAAACTTTCCTTCAGAGAGAGAAAAAAATCATTTTGATCGAGTTACTTAAGTGGATTTGTCCTGTATTTCTGGGCCGCAGCAGCTGGAGCCGGTTTTGATCATTCTTCTTTGACCAAGCAAGGCTATGAAGTTTGTAACACTGCTGCAATGCCCTCTTCAGGACACCTCTGAAACACTCAGGGCACTCGCTCAGAACTGCAATCTGCACTCATTGGCAATGCTTTTTTTATCTGATATGCTGAGCATTAGAGGATAGAAGCAACACCAGCTACACAATAAAGAAATATCATGTTGTGGAAAAAATGACATTTTGAAATATTACATGAATTGTTGTTTATATTTCTGACTCACCAGTGTTGAACATACTGATTAGAAGTAAAGGTTGAAAAGTTAAACTATCTATTTGCAGATACTGGAAGATATGTGGAATTCAGTTATTTAGTATGTGAAAGCTAAACAAAACCCCCTTTTCAAAATATATTTCCTTATATAGACCAATTTTGTGAGAGTAATTTAAAGTGGCTCTAAGTGATGTCACGTGTTTTTAGGCCAAAACATTTTTTGTCACATACAGCAAACATCTCCTTACTATCCACTAGCTGCCTAAAAAAACACGGCCTCTGTAGTCGCCACAAGCTCCAAAAACGGCAACAAAAACAAAATGGTGCAGCCTGGACCACTAAACATAATAAACATGCTCCAGCCAATAACCGAAAAGAATGATTTTAAAAGCGCGTTCATGACCGTTTCTGGAAGCACAAAGGAGGGGGGGGGGGGTCTAGCTAGCCTCTGTTTTGTTTGACAACACTTTGAACATCAACAGGAAGTTACTCCACCCAGGATCATTTAGAGCACCTTTAAAAAAGCTATAAAGATGCACCAATACCAAATTTCTCCACTGATACCGATAGCCAATACTGATAACGATACCAATAGTTAGGGGGTTCTGCCTTTAATACCTTCTTTAAATTAATGATAATTTCATTATAATTAATAATCATTATATTTTTAATTATTATATTTTGAAAGAAATGCAAATAAAAATGTTATTCTGTCCATTTCATCAACTTGTTTCAGAGTGACTATATCAGTTATAAACAAACACATTACTCAAATTAATATTAACACATATTAACTAAATTCTGAAGATTAAATTAATATTTCTTAACTTTCTGAATGTTATTATTTAATATAATAACTATTAATATTGAACATCAAACTGGTTTCTTAGCATTTTCTTTACACAAAGCCCAAATGCAGTGCATTTTCCTGCCTTCTTTTGATTGACAGGATATATCGGCCCTGACTATTGGCAGTTTTTAATCTATTATTGGCCAATATATTGGTACATCTCTAAATTTAAAGCATTACTATATCAAAACAACACGTTTCCAAAGTTAAATAATTGACTTTTATACTAAAAGCCAAAGCGAATTATTAAATGATCTGGAAAATATATATTGTCTACAAGATTTTAGAAATCAGAAAGAAAAACTAAAAAGTAACAATAATAAATTAATTTAATGTTTTAAAATTAGTTATTTCAATCACTACCTTAAGTTATAGCACATTCACTTTGACAGCCCTAAAATTAATTTTCTTCTTCATTTTGTTTGTCAAATTCTCCCTGTACCCAGTTAAAACCTCTGCTCTACTGAGTGTTTCCTAAAACAACTTGCAAACATCTTTCTCTGTTAAAAATAACATATTCAGGCTTGCTCACTATATACGCCTCATTTAAATATCCATGACCTTGCATTTTACCTGCTCACCTTTTCTATCTGTACTCTAGACTGCTTTACTTTGTAGGTGGAAATGCAGTAAACTTTCATTAGAAGTTGTCACATACTTACTGAAATGGTTGCCAAGTACTGTAGCAATAAATGATACATTCCTCCGATTCAAAAGCAAAGCGCATGAGAGACAACTTTTTCAGCAGCTCATAAAGTAAGCTGTAGGAGAGAATAAATATACTGCTCATCCTTAATTATATTTAGAGAGAGATGTTTCTGGGGTAAATAATTACTACATAAGGCACAAATTGTTAGTAATTAGGAGGAGACTATGGTGCAGGCAGAGATAATTAAGTCAGCAGTGCTTAAATAATTGCACAGTGGCTAACAGAATGCTGCGTTGCAATTGTAGTCCCGTCAAATCAATGCAATTACATTAAAGCTGCATAGTTAACCTCTGACTTAATGCAGAACACATCTCCTCTAATACCTGATTGTTCCTAAAGGCTTTGGCTTTATGCTTATTGTCTTTTGTTTTTACCTAACAGGGCTCTCTATTGTATTTGAGGTGATATGCCTTATTCCTGACCATTAGGTCCACAATATGGTTAGGTCTGTATCTGAAATCACCCCCTATACCCTTCACTATTCCCTGCGTTAATCCACCTATACACCAATCAGGCATAACATTATGACCACTGACAGGTGAAGTGAATAACACTGATTATCTCTTCATCACGGCACCTGTTAGTGGGTGGGATATATTAGGCAGCAAGTGAACATTTTGTCCTCAAAGTTGATGTGTTAGAAGCAAGATGAATGGACTAGCGTAAGCTCTTGTGGGCTGTTCCCGGTCTGCAGTGGTCTATCTATCAAAAGTGGTCCAAAGAAGGAACAGTGGTGAATTGGCGACAGGGTCATGGTGGCAAAGGCTCACTGATGCACGTGGGGAGCGAAGGCTGGCCCGTGTGGTCCAATCCAACAGACAAGCTACTGAATTTGCTCAAATTACTCAAATTGCTCAAGAAGTTACTGGTTCTGATAGAAAGGTGTCAGAATACACAGTGCATCGCAGTTTGTTGCGTATGGGGCTGCATAGACACAGACCAGGGTGACTATGCTGACCCCTGTTTACCGCTGAAAGCGCCAACAGTGGGCACGTGAGCATCAGAACTGGACCACAGAGCAATGGAAGAAGGTGGCCTGGTCTGATGAATCACGTTTTCTCTAACATTACGTGGATACAGGACTTAAAGGATCTGCTGCTAACATCTTGGTGCCAGATACCACAGCACACCTCCAGGGGTCTAGTGGAGTCCATGCCTCGAGGGGTCAGGGCTGTTTTGGCAGCAAAAGGAGGACCTGCTGTTTTCACACTTATAACTGGCAAGCTGGCAATTCAGTCATAAGGAAATTATTATTATCTTGAAATCTGTCGCTGTAAACTAGTTAGTATAAACCATAATTACACACTTAACATTCAATTATGCAGGAATTCATTTGCCGCAACCCTCACAGTGCATTATGGGTAGTCTCTTGCCTTTGGGTGGGTTTAGGTCTGGAGCAACTTTACGACAAGCTTTAGTGATAGAAACCAATCGGGTAGCAGCCTCAAAGAGACAATCTGAGTGCTTCTCAAACGGAAAGCTGTAACCTAGGCTGCGTTTAACTTCACTTTTAGACATACACTTGCGAATTTACCAATACACTTCCCCTCAGGGGAATTCCCGCTGGCATTTTCAAGTGCGTTCAACTTCGTCAAGTGAGCAAGGGATGTTTATTTGGACAGACAGAGGGAGTGAGTCTACTCAATATTTACACTTCAGACAGATCCATATATCACAATGCAGATTGTGACTTCACAGCAGATCGTTTAATTTACCCCCACCACACACAACTCTAGTGTATGATATTGGAGTTGTTTTGACATTTAACTGCATAGGCTAATACTTTAATTGTATTGTTATTTTCATTTGTGTAATTTTTTTATATTTTCTTCAACAGCCCAAGCATACAGGCCTGTAGAATGGTACATAAAATGTAGTACAAGGTAATTACAAACGTCTGTGGTTTCCCAGGTTTACATTTTCCCAGTTTAGCATTATGTGATTAATTTACAAGACAAGAGAAAACATATCTTCATCTCCAAACTCCTTTTCTTGTTTTTTATGTCTTGCATTTGATAATGAAATTGAACGAGTTCAGTGCATTTTTTGATTCGAATACTTTTTCGTGAATTGGAATGTATGCAAAGGATTTTAGGTAATTGGAGGACGTGAAGGATTCACCATATGCATCCTTCAAACTAAGCCAAATGAAGGTTCCTTCAAATTGAGATGTCTTTGATGAAGCTTGATAATGTGGCAGCTGAGACATGCAGCCTGACATGGACTTACGATTGAGAAGCACCCATTATCAGGAGCTTCTTTCAACACCAGCGCTACATGTCTCTCGGACTCGCTCGTATAGAAACATTCCTATAGAAACATCTCCTGCCAAATATAGTTATATATTGTAGTAAAAGATCCTCAGGGGACTTAATAATACTGTACTATTGTTGCAGTGGTCCTCTTGTTACTAAGCCAATTGTTTTGCACATAGTAATGGATTATTTTTTTATTAGTGGAATTCTTCAAAATAATTAAATTACTAAATTTGTGATGGACTGGCCATCTATTCAGGGTTATTTACTGCCTGAAGCCCAAAACACTGGGAAATGCTCCAGCATCGCCCAACCTTAAGTGTTAGGGAGATTAGATGGATGGATTATAAAATAATTTAATCTCAAATCAATATTTCATGCAACGGAATTTACATATCAGGGCTCTGATCTCCATGTCAAAACATATTTTAAGAAAATAACCAAAGACTATAGAATAATACAAGACTCCTCATGGGAGAAAGTGCAACGCGCAATATGGCGGAATAAGTCCCGCCTTCTAAATAAGAGCCAATCGCTGCTTGGTAAAGTTATTGCCTCACTGCAGCGGCCGTTAGAAGCTGAAACAGCCTCTGAAATGAGGCACAAGAGACGTTATAAAATACCGTTTTTTGTCATGATTTGAGCGTTTAGAAACAAAATTTATGAGACCGTTGTTGTTAGATTTCATTGGTGATTTCAAATATAAAATTTAATCGAAAGCTTGGCAAACAGCTTTGGAGAACTTGATGTTTCCCCATTCAAAGAGATAGGAGCTGCCATAGACATATTATGTCTATGGGAGCTGCACTTGGATGCCCGAGAGGCGCTTCAAAGATGGCCGCCGAGTGAAATGACTTGTCTTAAAGGGACTTTGAAACCAGCTGACTGTGCATTATCTCTTATAGAGGGTATGCACGTGATGTCACCATCGACCGTTACAACTGCGGTCACGTCCACTGAGTTATTGAGAGTGATCAGATAAGGTGTGTCTTGGAAAACTGCTTAGAAAAAGGATGTGGATGAGGACATGAATGCTTTTTACAAGTTGAAATCTTGTAATTATGGCAATTCTAGCATGGTGTGAGTGAGCACCTGAAGTGCTGAGCATGTCTGTGAGGGAGAACTGTAAAAGGATGCGCGCCAGAAAAATATAACCGCACAATGTTTCTAGTAATTCGCGTATAAACTAATTTTGTGTTTATATATTTTTTTACATTTTGAGTGCTATCACAAAAAAATAGTATCCTGGGGATGTTGGAGGGGCACAAGAGAAATCTGGGGGGGCATTGCCCCTCCTAGCACCCCACCAAGCACCCCACCAATGGAGCTACGATCAACTTAAGGCGGGCGTACACGGTGCGATTTTTGCTGTCGTACGAATTCGCGTGCGATTTTTTTCAATCGTGTGTAAATCGTGTATGCTCGCATGGTCGCGGCTCGTATCATGTGCGAGGAATTACGAACCGAGCAGAGTGCCTTACGAACGCTTCCCGACCTCCCGATTATTTTTAAACATGTCACAAAAGTTCGGGAGCTATCGGTTTGAATTCGTGACGTGTGTGCGGTTAAACGAGCCGATTTTTCAATCAATTTGAAGTTGACCAATCAGGAGCTAAAAAAACACAGAAGAAGAAGAAAGATAGAGATGAAGATGACAGCAGCCAAGGCGAATTTGAAAAGGAGGATAAACTCGCTGAACTTTGGGCGAGCACTGTATGATGTGTCAAGTGTGTACATGGGTCATCTGAGATGATATTTTACAGCGGATCGCCCAAGAGCTACAGTTATCAGGTTAAAAAATAAATTATGGTTGATACGACTCGACTCATGATCCACTCTTGATAACGACATGAAATTTCTCTGTACTATGTACTGTACGTGTTGGTAGCCATTACAGAAAATATATTTAGCCTAGTTTCATATTCATGTTTAAATATGCCTATATTTTTTTTAATTTTATCTATTCAATTAAGACAAGTGAACAATACATCATATGCGCACTAGCCTAGGCCTACATCTGGAGACATTGAGTGGGTCAGACATATAATCACTTCATTAAGTTTTGTTTTGTAGAAAGCCTTTCTTTAACGTGAATTTCGTTTTGTAAAAAATGTATCTTAATTTCAATCAATGTTTCATCAACCAATTGCCTGGATTTAATAAATAAGAAGCAAATATATTCATGGATGCGCGAGCGCGATCTTGCACTTGATCTGGAGCGCGTCTTACAGACTAAATAAACAAACTCAAATGAACTGTTTGCCTCACAGACACGAGAAAAATAGGCTATCTATAGAAAGCTTGAAATGTCTTCTTTTAAACGAAATAATTCAAAACGAAAAGAAATGGGCTACTCTCTGATTATGTAGGCCTAATCCAAATGAAATGTGCATTCTGCACATCCACTGCGGAGATGAGAGTCAGCAATGAATCAACTTCATCTTTGCAGCCATAACTGATTTAGAAAACATTATATTGTTAAAAAACAATTAAAATGTCTACTTGCTCTTTTTTTTTTTTTTTTTTTTTTTGTCAAATTCATAATCGTTTCTTTTGCCGGTTCTTTATGGCAAGCTTTATGCGTGAGCTTGAGTGCTATAGTATAAATGCTAATTAAAATAGTTTATTATCTCCAGTATTTAAGAAATTGAATGTGAATAATCAACTAATGGCTTGAACAACTAGTCGATGAGAAAAAAAAAAATGATTTCACATGTGCTTATTTTCTATCCAGCATATCACAAAGGGTATTCTGATTTGAGCTCGCGCTCCGCTCTCTCTCTCTCTCTCTCTCTCTCTCTCGCTTCGGAAATCGGCAGGTCGAAAAATCGTGTCGTATATCACCTCGTCCGTGCGATTTTCAGATAAACTCACGTGACGTGTGCGTAGACAGACGATCTTCCGACCATCAGAATTCGCACCGTGTACGCCCGCCTTTAGGCTTACGATGCTTTTGGGAAACGCAGCCCTGTATAGTACGGACACACTCACACAGAAACGTTTGTCAGCGCTGCTCTGATGAAATAATCAGTAAAATAGTCTAGCAACTTAAAAGATACATGACTCATCAGCGAGGTAATGTAATATTCTTGAGGTAGATTAACTTATAGTTTCGCTATTAGTAGAGACACTGCTGCCGTGAGAGATGCGTCGTGGCCGCATACCACCTCGGGTGTGCATTAAGAATTCAACGGCCCGTCGTCATTTATTCCTTACTTTATATATTTACTAGATTTTGGACAAAGTGTACCTTAACTTTTGTTTCTGCATGAAATTTCCATGTGAAAATCGCAAATGAAGTATCAATTTTGATTTCATGGTGACTTTTAACCACAAGTATGGGCAAATTACACTGTTTTTCCATCAATCCAAAAGTCTTCCAGTGTTTGTAGGGTGGATTTCAAATCCTGAGGCCTTCACCATGCTTAATATTTTTGCTCTGTCTTCAGATCCTTTGGGGATCCACATTGGTCAGTTCGGTCAAACCCTTGTGCCCTAGGTTTTGCCCAGAGAACTTTCTCAAACTAAGGTCAACAGGCTGTCAGAAAGAAGAAAACGTATAACATTCCCATACGACGGGGCTTCCACTGAACAGACAATCAATGTTTCAGCTTTGTCTTGTCACTGCAGGCTACAACCACCACTCCAGCTGAGAATAACAGCAATGACCTGACAGCCAATAAACACCTTCCCCAGTTTCCTCCGCCACATACATAGGGGCCAGTAAAAACCGACAATGCCAAGGTGACACATTAAGCCCCATAAAAATATTTGTGGGCTCTGTGTGCTTTTTTTTTCTTTTATGAGCATTTTGTCAAGTGTTTACAGGCCTGATCTGAGACACTACATCAAATACATGGTGCAGTAAATCAAACATGACTTTCGTTACCTCTGAGATACAAGACACTGAGAAGGGTTGTAATCTATTCAGTTCAAAAAGGACAACGAAGGTTATCAGTTAGTGCACTGCCACTGCAGGCAAAAAAAAAATTATAAATTAATAAATAAATTCAGAATTTCAACCAAGATTGTGGAAAGAGAGGATTGGGTTAAAAGGAGTATAGGCTGTTATGAAGGTTAGTGATTGAGGTTAGCAACTATGACAGGCCTATTAGCTTTAACATCTCCACCTGCTGACACATCACTGCCTAGCAGCAATGAGTGAATTAGATTTAACATCACATCCAGCCGCCACACATCTCCTGTCCCCCTCAACCCAAACCCGAATCATGAACAGCACAGGTTCCAGTGGCGGCGGGCTGTTTCTTTCTCCCGTGTGCAATAAAAGCTGATTAGAGTTGAAACAGTTGACCGGTCCTACCCTCCTTCACAGCTGCTGGATTAGAGGCTGAAGCCCATCATCTGTGAAATGAAATTTCAGATGGTCGAACAGAGACAGTCTGAGGTGCAGTGTACGTATACGAGTTTTAGAGAGTAGAAGGCACAAGGCACAACATGCAAGGTCACACATCACAGCTAAAAGGATCATATGAAGATAATAAACATTTATAAGGACACACTTTGCATCGAAAGGTACGAAGCCCAGTTGTTAACGATAGATATGGGTTTGAATCAGTTGTGTTCAAAGCAGAGTTTTAACATGGGAAGTTCTTGAATCTTTAATGTTCTGAATTTTCTGAATAGTTCACTTAAAATGAAAATTCATTTTGCTAACTATTTAAGTGCATCAGGCCATGGAGACAGAAGGTTGAAATTTAAATCAAAGACTTAAAGGGTTAGTTCACACAAAAATGAAATTTCTGTCATGAAGTACTCACCCTTGTGTCGTTCCAAACTCATTCCAAACTTTGTTCATCTTCAGAAATGCAAATTATGGTATTTTTGATGAAATCCAAGGTTTTTTTTAACCCCCATAAAAGCGACGTAATAACCATCTTTCAAGGTCCAGAAAGGTATTAAAGACATCGTTAAAATAGCCAATGTGACTACAGTGGTTCAACCTTAATGTTATGAAGTGACGAGAATACTTTATGTGCGCAAAAACAAAACAAAAATAACGACTTTATTCAGCAATTTCTTTTCTTCCCTGTCAGTCTCGTATGCAGTGAATGCAGTTCAGTGCTTTCATGTTTGGACCTTGAATGACAGTAATTATGTTACTCTCTATAGGGGATACAAAAAAAATCTTGGATTTCATCAAAAATATCTTAAGATGAACAAAGGTCTTATGGGTTTGGAACGGCACAAGGGTGAGTAATTAATTACAGAAATGTCATTTTTGGGTGAACCCTTTAAAAACAGTAGGTTCATATAAAACTAAAAGAAGCACCAGACAGAACCTTTTCCTCTAAGAGTGTATGGTAATAGTAGACTTATATGGCACACTATTTGTATGGTCTACTTTTGTAATTTCAACATATTTCAAATCTAAGGCTACAGCAAAGCTGGCTGACAAGGGTGCGAAGACATATGGAATGGATTGCAGGGTTGCCAGATCTTCATAACAAAATCATTCACCAATCAAAACAGACCCAATGACCAATTAAATTACCCCAAATACCAAAACTCAAAATGTGCCACTCCTAAAAATGCATATTTTACAGACATTATTATTGTTATAACCTGAAAATGACTGTATAATAGTAATCATAAATTGTTTGTTTTTATAAATAAAATAATCTTACTTTAAGATTGACAGCTGGTGAAAAAAAATCCATTGGTGGGGGTGGTAATCCTTTATTTTAGAACTATTCGAAAGGTTAGTTTGGCCTAAAATAAAAATTCTCTCATCATTTACTCACCCTCAAGTTGTTCCAAACCTGTATGATTTTCTTTCTTCTGCTGAACACAAAAGAAGATGTTTTGAAGAATATGAGTAACCAAACAATGAATGGGCATCATTGACTTTCATAGTATGGAGAGTAAAAGAAAAAAAAAAAAACAATATGAAAGTCAGTGAGGCCCATCAACTGTTAAATGATGACATTTTCATTTTTGGGTAAACTATCCCTTTAAAAATGAACTATTTACAGAATACAATCTAAAAAAAATAATCAAGATATCCTTAAGTTTATAACAGATGCATTTAAAAAAAAATGCTTCCATAATTGATTAATGATACTATTTTTAATTTACTATCAACATACTGGAAAGACCCACCAATCTTTTACCATGGAATGAAAAAAAAATGTAAAAGTAACCCAGTTCAGTGGGAAAAACCGCAGACTTGTCAACCCTGATCAGTTGTTTTTTTACATTTTTAAAATGTGTCAAACAACTAGTGTGACAGTGTAAGATATTTAGATAACCAGACCCAGATTTATTTATTTATTTTTTATTAGATATTCATTTAACATTTTAAATACCATCATACCTCAAAGACATACTGCATAATGATTTGGTCATTCCCTTGTTTCCCTTGATTGTAAGCAAAACACTTGATTCATGATTATAATGCAATTATATTCTTTGCTGCAAAAAGTTCCCTTCATACTATGTGCTTTTATACATGATATCTCAAATAGATAAGTTAAATCTGAAGATGACTACATAACATGCTTGAAGTTTAACCAAGTACATTCATGTAAACTGGCTGCATAACAACGGCTATCAAAAGCAGAACTGCAAAATGTGTTATTGTAGTGCAGGATGAAAATGATAAAGCATTAATAGTGACACAATTATATTCTGAGATGTTAAAGTAGATTGGTTTTCTAACTTATCTAAAAATAAAACAAAGTGCTGATTTTAGGAGAATTATTCAGTACAGGTACACATTTGGAGATTAAACAATATAAAAATAAGACTAACATTCAGGTTGAGCATATTGAATGTCTTTCCCAAACTTCTTTACCTTTACCCTGTATCTGAAAAGACACTTGAATATGAATATGAGAATATGAGGCACAAGTTACAAAAAGTGCAACGATTGCTGTTTTTATAAGGCTATGCTAAACTCCTTAGCTGAGCAAAAATGTCTCTTGCAACCGTTCGATTTCCTTTCTTTGTTTCCCTCTCGAAAAACCTTAAAAAGGTCACTTAATAAATATTTTTTTTCACATAATAAAGATATATTTAATGCACTTGTTGTCTGTAATCATGGTGCTATGAATGTAAACTCTTCATTTCACAGAGATTTGGGGGTTTTGGTCCTGGATAAATTGCAATCACCTTCATATCAAAAAGTCTGTCATTTAGTTTACCATGTGGTATAGCTGAGAGGGAGAATGATTTATTTGGGCAGGTCAGTACAGGTCACTGAGGCCTGCTATTTTCCTGGCCTTCTGCATCAAGGCTCGCAACTGGAACTGTTTTCTGGAGAGAAGGCGCACATGCTGCACACAAACACACACAACAGAATATTCACATTAATATATTTCCAATTTTGTGTTTTAGCTTAGACAACATGACAATGACAAAAAGTGCTGCTGACTAACCTTGAGGAAAACATCCAAATCAATGACATCTCTACGTAACGCTTCACCCAAGTAGAAGATAGTGTCCTCTATGGCATTTTCTTCAGCGTATAGGTTCAAAATCTGCTTATAAAGAGGAGCGGTGGGCACAATCACATCATCAATGTCACTGTCCTCAGATTGATTCTGCATTCTTTCCAGGGCAGCAGTCAGCTCTTCATCCTTTTGCTTGAGGCAATCAATGTTTTTGTCCACATCAGTCTGTGATTCAATGGAAAGAACATCTTTTATTTTTACATTTTATAAAATATTTAAAAGAATTCTGTTCGGCAGATACTTTGTTAAAAAGCGAGTAGAGTTACAAGTAGGGTTGTCAAAAGTCCCGTTACTTCAGTATCAAGTCAGTTGTGAAATGTTGAAAATTTGACGATACCAGCATTTCCCACTAGCATTTTGAGTGCTGTTGAGTGGATTCTGACTAACTTAAACACCTGATTGGCCATTGTGTTCACACGCTCAACATATATGTCTGCGATTGGATACAATGATCAACGCTTCAAAAACATGTTCTTCATCGCTCTTCACTGAGTGCTTACACACACACGGGAGCATTTGAAAGCAGGTGTCTATCAGTGGATCGATCCGCTGATGACCGGCTGCTTTCAAACACTACCATGTACTTTCAAACACTGTATCTGTGTAAGTCTTCGGTCCCGTTTTTGAAGCATTCATCACTGTAGCCAATCACAGACATATCTGTTGAGCGTGTGAACACAATTGCCAATCAGAGGTAAGTTTTAGAGTGGACCTATTATGCCCCAATTTACAAGATGTAAAATAAGTCTCTGATGTCCCCAGAGTGTGTAAGTGAATTTTTAGCCCCAAATACCCCACAGATAATTTTTTTATAGCATGTTAAATTTGTCATTTTGGGGTTGATCAAAAACGCGCCGTTTCAGTGTGTGCCCTTTAAATGCAAATGAGGCCTAAGAGGGTGGAGCTTGAAGAGCTGATTCTTCGATGTCAGGATTTAGTCAGGACACACTATAATGTCAGAAAATGTGAATATATGCTGCATGGAGATAGAACAGGTATAGTTTAATTCAATTACAGTTATAGCTTATATTGTCTTCTTGTTTTTATCCACTATATTAGTACAAGCCTGTTGTACCAGACACCGTTCGACTTTACAGATGAGTTTTATGACGTTTATTGTACTTCACACAAAAGATGAAGCATCTGTTTTCCCTCTAGAAAATCACCGTAAGAGCTAAATAAAACACAGTGCAAGTGTGCATTAAAATATTATCCATAAACTCTCTCTCTCTCCCTTGCATTATCATCAAGATACACAGTGAAGTACACGGAAACACTTCTTACAAATAACAGTAAACAAATATTTAAAGACTTTATGCCTTTTCGGGTGGTGCTTAATAAACTGGTAAACTTTATACCCATAAATCAGCTCCGATGAACTGCAATAAAATGCCCTCCCCTTCATTACTGCCGTATCCAGTATCACTCTGGAGACTGTAAGCTGGATCACGAACAGTTTACTTATCTATCCTTAAGTAACAAATTTTTAGCACAACCTCTGTTTTGTATTGTCCCTTTGTATTGACATTCGTTCACAAAATCCGGTGTGAAATGATTCGTGCAGACATTAACGAATTTCGGTAGAGTTGAGGGAGCATTTTCTTCAAAAACAAAAATTAATCCACCTCATTTACAGCGGTTCAGATTTAGGGAGTAAATGGAGAGAGCTATGTGGATTAATCCATCCAGCTACAGAACACCTAAAACGCTCGGGAGACATTCTCATCAGTGCAGTAATGGCAGACTGGCAAACTCGATGTGAACGCACTCAGGGCGGTTCTATGTTAAAATGGCAGTGTCGGTCAACATTCGTGGGCGGGGCCTGTGGCTAATGTGACGTTACATTGCCAGGGATCTGCAATCGGCTTGTTCTGAGACACTGCTTATGATTTATGGGGATAAAAAAAGGAGTGGTTGGATTTTTATCATTATAGGGTGGTTGTGTACACACACTGCCAACACACATTTATAGCCAAACACCATGCAAAAGTGAATTTTGCATAATAGGTCCCCTTTAAGTTAGTCAGAATATGCTCAAATGCTCAAAATGCTAGGGGGAAATGCTGGTATCGTCACATTGTTAACATTTCAGTAACGACTTGGTACCAAAGTATTGGTACTTTTAGCATTAGTCACTATTATCTGGGGTATCATCAACAACAAATCAGAATTTTTGGCTCATTTCAACTAATTGTGCAATTAAAAATTTATTTTTTTTCAATCTCTTTTACCATTTCCAGATCTAGTTTGGTCACCATGTCCTCCAGCTTCTGGTGTCCTCTCTTCAGGTCCTCCTCTGTCCTTTTCAGGGCATCCAGCTCTGCCTGTGCTCGATCCATCTCTTCTTTCATCCGCCTGCGCAGTTTGTCACTGACCGCAGAGACCAAAGATGCACGGATTGTGTCCTCTCCGATGGTACCATCACGAGTGGGCCCTGAAACACAGAAAAAAAATATTTGCAGGTTTTTCAAAGTACAGATTTTTTTTTCCAAGTTCACTACCATTCAAAGTTTGTGGTTGGTACGATTTATTAATGTTCTTAAAAGTAGTGTCTTAAGTTGCTCAACAAGGCTGCATTATCAAAAATACAGTAAAGATAAAGTTTAAAATAACTGTTTTCAATTTTAATATATTTTAAAATGTAATTTATTTCTTTAATGGCAAAGCTGGATTTTAGAAATCATTCTAATATGCTGATTTGGTGCTAAAGAAACATTTCTTGTTATCAATGTTGAAAACAGTTGTACCAGTTGATAATTTCATGGTAAACTGTATTAATGTCTTAAAAAAAAAAAAAAAAAAAAAAAAAAAAAAACTTACTGACCCCAATGGTAGTGCACTTGTTTTTGAGACTGATACAAGATTAGAAATGCATTCATTTTGATTCCTGGTTTCTGAGATTTCACTACTATTGCTCACCCACTGTAGTGATAGATGGCACCGGGGTATAGAGAGAGGACCCTGAGGTAGAGGGGTATCCAGAGGCTGCTGCAGGATAAGGGTAGCCCTGAAATCCCCTGAAAGACAGAAAAGAAATTATGGTCAAGCTTTATATTAGGTGGCCTTAACTACTACGTACTTAACAATTTGCTTATAATGTAATGTACATACATGCTGGTGCATTATAATTACATTTAAAGCTGCTGTCCACGATTTCTGGCCCTCTAGAGGGTTAATAAACAGAACTGCACGCGTCTTGCGGAAGAACATTGTAGCCGGAGCTACTTTTCTCCGTGTATGTCTATGGCGAGTCACGCAGTTACTGTGATACTCTGCGGCGAGTCCTACCAGTCTGTTCTGAAATAGTCCGAATATAAGCATTTGTTATAAGTGTACCATAATTATTCAGGGTTAGAGAAAAACACGGTTTGGAAAATGGATTCATGTTGTATATTCTCATTATATCATTTTTGTAAATTTTTAACACAAAAAAATTTGCAGACTGCAGCTTTAAAGTATTTTTTAACATTTATAGTTACACTGTCAACTTTTATTCTAACTGTAACTCAAACCTTACAAACCTTACTCTAACCCCTAATCCTAACCTTACACTTACCCCTAAACCTAACCATTCCTCAAAGTCATTAGCAGTAAATGTGGGAATATTCCAGAACAACATTTAGTTAAACAGTCATTCCATAATCTTGAAGGTGTTTATGTATTAGGCCACCTAATTTAAAGTGTGACCGAAAATATACAGTACAATTTTACCACATAACAGAAATATCATTTAAACAGCAAGGCTTACTGCACACATTTGATCTTTTGACACACCCAATATTTTGTCCCATCTCTTTATAATCATTTCAGACACAACAGCCTGTGCTTACATTAATCTCTACAAAATATCACAAGAATCCAAATAATTCTTCAAAGGAAAATACGACTCTACTTATGAGTCAGTATAGGAACTATCTAGGGCTGCAACGATTAAT
Source organism: Chanodichthys erythropterus (assembly GCF_024489055.1). Lineage (NCBI taxonomy): Eukaryota > Metazoa > Chordata > Actinopteri > Cypriniformes > Xenocyprididae > Chanodichthys > Chanodichthys erythropterus. The sequence goes on along the minus strand of NC_090231.1, from coordinate 19,555,574 downwards.
CGCGATTAATCGTTTGCAAAATAAAAGTCTGTGTTTACATAATATATATGTGTGTGTGTTCTGTGTATAATAATTATGTATATATAAATACACACACATTCATGTATATATTTAAGAAAAATGTTATATTTATATATAAAATATTTATGTATATATATAATAAATGCATATATTTCTAAACTTTATACCTGTATGTGTGTGTATTTATATATACATAATTATTATACACAGAACACACACATATATATTACGTAAACACAGACTTTTATTTTGCAAACGATTAATCGTGATTAATCGTTGCAGCCCTAGAACTATCATGTATATCTATATTTATTTAGTGCTTTTTACAATGCAGATTTTGTCAAAGCAGCTTTACAGTGATAACTGGCAAATAATTTTGGCTGCACAGCAGCTCTAAAAGAAAATGGTGTCTTTGTCCATCTTAAGTAAGTTCAGTATTGATTAATTCCTTTGTAAAAATCAAGTTATTAATTTAGTTAATTCATCTATACATCGGCTCTGGAGAAAACAGTGATGTCATCGTCCAACTCAGTTCAGCTATACTAGAGCTTGCCAATTCTGTTCACTAATTTAATAAAAAATAATCAATTAATACTCATGTCCTTCATGTCATTTAATTTGTACAAAAACCAGGCTTGAGTGTATCGCATGATTTTCATGAGTCTCTGAGAATCTTAAGATGCCTTCACCTTTGTGTATTTTTTCATTTACAGCAGGTCTCAACTCTGGCCCCCAAGATCCACTTTCCGATCCAGTTTTGCTCCAATCGAACACAACTAAAAAAGCTAATCAAGGTCTTCAGTACTACTAGGTTGGTTTCAAAAATGCTGACTTGTTGCCTCGCTGCCTTATAGGCAACAACTTTGTAGGCAGCGTTTGTGCATGAAGGTACCTCACGAATGATTTTAGACTGACTTCTGAGGCATCATAACGGTTTAATGATCTACAGCAGAGTGAACTTTGGTGAAAACTAAGCAAATATTTAATTACTACAATATTAATTTATTAACAGGAATTACACCAGAAGTGGAAAACTTCTAGGCAGATCAGATGAAGGTATTCTCAGGAGACAGGAAGTGAAGCTAACACTGGATTTGGACTTCCCTTGAATGCCTTTCTACCTTGGAATGCATCCTCCGAAGGGGAGCATTTTTAAGCTTTCGGACACAGCCCTAGAAATTTATAGGCAGGTGAGTTTGATAAGGGTTGGAGCTAAACTCTGCAGGAAAGTGGATCTTGAAGGCCAGAGATTCCTGAATGCTGGTATAAAAATAAATGTCTCTGTGCTGAAAAATGCATGCTCGATCCACTTTATTTTAGGTCTTTAACTACTTGTGTATTACCATTTTTATTTAACTACTTGTAAATTACAATTTAAAATAAAAGTTTTCTATATAAAATTTATATCATGAAAATGATATGTTTTAAAATGTAATTTATTCCTGTGATGGCAAAGCTGAATTTTCAGCATCATTACTCCAGTCTTCATTGTCACATGATCCTTCAGAAATCATTCTAATATGCTGATTTGCTGCTCAAGGACATTTCTTCTTATCAATGTTGAAAACATTTGTGCTACCTTATATATATGTGAAAACTGTGATTTTTGTTTAGTTCTTTGATAAATAGAAAGTTCAAAATATCAGTTTAATGCATCCCAGCACAAAAGTATTAATTTCTTTCAAAAAAATAAATAAATAAGAATTAATGGCTCCAAACTTTTGTGTACAAAGTCAACTGGTTGACCAAACAGTCAAGATTTGTGACTTGCACACTGAAAGCACTTACCCTGGATTGGCAGAGTGTCCTTGACTATAAGGCAAGCCTGGTGTGCTTGGCATGTAGGAAGCTGGGAAAAAAAAAAAAAAAAATTAAATTATTGCTAATTCTCAAAGTCAAAATGCTCTTACAGTTGTAACATAAATCTTAAAACGCATTATAAGCTCACTGTTAGGTGGGCCTGCTGCCGGGAAAGCTGGGTAAGTTGCCTGAGTAGTGGGCCGCGAAAAGACTGGTGGTTCCTCTCCAAACACCACAACCATCACCTGGATTAGTCCCAACAAATCAGACTGGGGCTAAAAAAAGAGAAGAGCAAAGCAAAGGAAAAGTGCATAAGTTTACGCCCTCCAAAATTAAACTGACAAATATTTTAAAAACACACTAACAGGTTTCCATTCATGCAGGTATGGGAGGTAAATCTTTCCATTGGCATCAACGTGTTTCCCGGTTTTTATCATCATGGCACTTGTGGGTTTAACAAAACAGATGGGAGGATTGTAGGGATACGTGTCAAGAAGCCACAGGCAGATGGGAATGTTGTACACATTTCCTACAGATGAGGAAAATATTAAATAGTTAAAAGGGTTCAACCTTTTAGGAAATGACTCATCTGGATACAGCTGGATTGTTAAGGCAGTTTGAAGAGAGTGAAAAACTCAAACACTTCTTTGAAGGCAGTGTCTCTATACCTCGGTAGTTTACTGGCACCGTTCCTGTGAGACTCAGCAGCTCTTTGGTAGAGCCATCATTGAACACTGTAATAAAAAATGCTAAATGAGTGCAGGCCAGGGCAATATATTTACAGTACAAAATTAATTGATATCACTCAGAAGAATCAAAGGACTAAACATAACATTACAATATATGAACACAGATGAGTCATTTATACAAAAAAAAAAAAAGTTTCTTCAACATATCTATAAAACACCCTTAAGTTTGTGTATTATTCAGAAAATTTCAAAAGCAGTGCAATATATATTTATATATTTTTGCAAGGAAATATTAAATATGATTCTCTCTTTGAAGTCTCCCAACTCGTTAATACATAATTTTATGGGGGAAATCCTTGATCGTTTGCTTTGAAAGGTGGGTTTCTCTTTGCCAGCAATCCTTCAGATTCTTTGAACATCAAATTTTTCAATGAGACTTATGTAACAGTATTTCCTTTCTAAAGCATCTGATACATTTTACCCCACAGCTACAACTTTAGGTAATAGGCTTCATTTAATAATTCATAGCCAATCTCTAGCCGAATATTTTTGCTTTGAAATAAAAATCATTTTTATGCAGCATGTAAAATACACTAACAAAAGTGTTTTTAAAAAACAAAACAAGCATTTAAAACAAGCTTACCACTTATGTGCATCTGTAACACATGACCTGTATATGATGGGCCCTTATAAAAATATGCAGGTTTGCTAGATTAAGAACATTTTACCTTTCTCCCCTAATGCACAACCAACAATCAGAATGTCTCAACAGTGTACACAACAGCACCAAATTGACACTTAAAACATGACACATATATAAATATAATATTATATATATATATATATATATAAATAAACTGACAAAAAACGACAATTGACCTTTTATCAGAATTTAACGCTGAATAAAAGTAACATTTTCGGAAGACAATTTCAACTAGGTCTCAAGCTGAGGGAAGTATGACAGACTTTTAAGGGAAATATGAAGTTCTTCTCAGGTTCACGCAGGTGTCTTAGCATAGTAACCACAGGTAGAATTACATGAACTATGCACATATTCCAACTTTTCACACACAAAAAAAGTGTCCAAATACTTTTGTTTTCATTTTGTATACGTTACATATAACTAAAAATGAAAACAAAAGTATAAATTACTTTATGCAGCCGAATTCAAAACGCTTTAAACGTATTTTCTTGTTATCTTAATTGAAAATAAATGTCAGGTGCTTTTTGAAATATAAGCAACGACATTCAAACATTTCTAAGGTTCGCTGAAGTTTGGAGCCACAGTAAGTCTTACCGTAGTTGTCCATCACAGGTTTAAGATCTTTATAGTGAGGCGTTACGTTTGTTAAGTCGCGTGCGGTCAGATCCCTGTATTTATAAATCTGCGTAGACAGAAAAACATTACCAAGATCATAGAAATCACTTTGTAAATATCTTCGCTGGTGTGCAAGTGTTTAACATACCTTCGCCAGCATTTTCCGTAGAGAACTGTCGTTCATTGCCGTCATGTTTACAAAGATTATGAACTAGTGTATTACTTAAAAAAGACTGTACAGCGTTTATCAGTTAAATTGTGTAGTTGTGTTATGGACGTAAACTCATAAACACCAAATCATCTCATCCACTGCTAACAAGGAAATCACGGCTTAACTTGCATTACTTCACTTCCGGTCAGATGACTGATGACGCAGTTGCACACATCATTGGCAGAAGTGCAGGCACAGTATTGCTAAAAAAAAAAAGAAGTAATTTTGAACTTTATGAATTCATATTTAGGATGTAATAATTAAGTAAAATGTGACTTTTTAAGATTTTAATTTACTTTTTAAATATTTAAATGTAAAACATGTTAAGGAAATCAAAACAAACCTCTTTATTTGACACTTTCTTTACACAATAATCATAATGGTAGGCACAAATCTATAATGACAGATTGTTAAAATGATTTTCAGTGTTGTCTTCACACCATAGACACAAAATAAGAAAAACTTCTTTAAAACGAATATGTTTAAGTATTAATTGCTGCCAAAACTAATTTATCACACAGCCTTTTGCAATTTCTTCTATAGGGACGCTACTATAAGGCTGTGTTCTGCTATTGTTGTTGTTTAAAAAAAATTATTAGCAGCATTTGGCATATGACATGTTGAAAACAGATTAACATAGAAGAGGTCCAATGTAATTCAAGGTCATGTATTAAGTGTATTTTACATAATGTTGATAAGAGTGTTATGGAAAATGGCCATTAACCAACAATCTTAATGTACAACAATATTCAGTAAGTGGCAGCAATCACACCATGTGATAAACCCACATTACTCTGTGGCAGAGGAAATCCATCAAAATGATCTGGATGCCCACAGCATTCTGAGAAACCCTTGAAGGTCATAACCATAGCTACTGACATGTGATTTAAAGGGAGAAACATATCCGCCCATGTATGTCCTTGAGAACAATCAATAGAACAAAAAGCTCTGCAATCCTTATCGAGCAAAATCATCACATTTCAGCCAGAAAAAGAAGACACTCACTCCAAGTCAAAGACATTGTTAGGTGTTCATCTGATTCATGTAAATTAATTATAGAAAGACCTTTGTTTAGATTTGAAATCTAACAGAAAGAAGGTTCTGTTATATGGTAATTTACAGTAAGTGTATAATACAAGCAATCTGATGTCTGATAGAAGTATTTTTACTCAAACATGGAACATTTTCTTCATAAAAGCATGGGGGGAAAAAATGCAGTTGAAGATTAGAAAATATGATTCTAGGCATGTAATGATTTAAAGTTTCAACCTTATGCCCTGAACATGGGAACAGCACAGATCAAGAATATCAACAAATATTTTTCAGTCTAAGCTTTTAAGTTTATAGTTTGCATTCATTTTCCAATGGTTTTTTTTTTTTTTTTTAAGAGACCTTCATGTATTTTTCTTCTTTAGCCAATGCAATTATTTGTGAGGCATTTGTCTAATACCATAAATGAAAAGCATCACATCTGGATATTTAACCAAGCAACAATTCAAAGACCCCAAGGGCCGTTCAAAAACAAAAAGAATAAATGCGATTCCATAGCATGTCCTATCGGAGATGTACCTTCTGATCGCAATCTATTGCACTATAACTTGTGATACACATACTGCGTATGACTATTCTCTTTGCAAGAGAACGTAATGAATTATGTACATTTTATTAGGTTAGGCTTCCTCTAAGCAAACGACAATACAAATCTTCCTCACATATGCTAATCTAACTGATGTAGTAATTCTCCTCTCCATCTCGTAAAGTGTTTTTCTACCATACACATCTGACAAAGCAATATGAGAGGTTATTTTCTGAGCTATTTCCTTCAGTTAAGAGTAGATAGTGTGTTTAATGTAAATATATTTAAGTGTGACAGCTCTCATCCAGTCGTAGCAACTCCAGTGTTGAGACCAATAAAATGAGGTACAACTTCTTTCCTTTCCAGTAAAGGAGAGAGACGGGAACATCCCTAAGAAGACTGCAGGGCTGCCAGAATAAAGATTTCCCTTTTACATAGTCTCCTCTAAACGTCCAGCGTCTGTGTAGGTGTTGCAGTGTTTGTGGTCTGTAGGGCTGCACTGCTCTAAAAGCCACGCCACGCACAGTCACTGCAAAGAGAGAGAGAACTACATGAGTAGCAGTACACAATGGCTTAATTATCTATGAATACTTGTAAGTTATTGAGACTCATATATCTATATACTTAATATACTTAAATATTTGAAATCTTATATTAAAGTGCCTCTATTAAGGCCCGTTCAAACCAAGAATGATAACTATAATTGCGTCCACACCAGAGAACGATAACGGTCTGTTTATTCTAAACTCATTGTGTACATGTAAGCGTGTACATGTCATTGTACATGTTTTGCTGTACATGTCTTGTTGCATTTACACAGCTTTAACCAGCAGATGTCCTCAGCATGCTATGTTTCAAGTGAATAGCTAGTGTAATCGATCAAATCTAACAGTGAATTTAGCTGACAAAGACATGGTGGAATAAAAACAACACCTAGTCTTTTTCACTGCAACTTCACTGCAAAAGCAAGGCAATGTTGTCGAAACTAGCACTGGATACCTGAGGTAATTTTATGTTACACTGTTTGCTAGCCCGGCATAATGATCTCATCTCTCTCGTCTCACCATTTATTCAGAAGGTATATATCCATTTTCTTTAAAGTATCCTTGAAAAGGGGGTTTGACTTGTCAAACAGTGGTGAATTTTTCTGGACCTCGGCGATTACCTTCTCCGCAATGTCGTCTGCCATTTTAAATGCGCTAAATTAGAATGGATTCTTATTGGCTGTCAGTGTTTTATCGTTCAACATCTGAAAAAAAATCATTCTGAAAGTGATCCCAATGATATCATTCCTCTATATTACTATAGTTGTGGTGTGGACTCTGCTATTCTTTTATATTTAGAACCATTTTTAGAACTATATCTTTATTGCTCTTGGTGTTAACGGGCCTTTATTCTATTTTCAAAGGTTCCTAATTTTGTTTTGGAGGTCTCCTACCTACAATAGGTTTACATGCATCCAAGGTCACAAAAACACTTTCATTTTCTCATAATATACATTGTAGCATCACCTATTTTCTCAGTGTCTGAAACGGTTTTGATAAACGATTCGATCTCTAAATACCTCCTTTCTGAGAGCCTACTCTGCTATGTTTGGTCAGATAGCCCAGTCTGTTGTGATTGGTCTATTGCATACAGCGTGTGACGGAAACTAACACCGTGACTACACCGGATGTGAGTGGCGTGATGTGACACGACACGACAAAAGGCAACAGAACCCATTATAATCAGTGATGTTGTATTCACTGGATGCGGCATGGCGTGACAAATCCCCGACAGTAAACTGATACCTTGTTCTATTTATGACGTTCTCCAAGCACTCACGATACTTCTCATAGGAAGGACAAATGGATTTGCAACAGTCACTTTGTCTCGTCCAGTGTAGGCAGCTTCTAGCTGTTGTGGCATGGCGCAATGGGACACGTCAACGGTCGCATCCAGTGTAGGCACGGTGTAAATGCCCGTTACCATTTCTGAATTTCAGCTCTGGAGGCTCCTCACCACTTCTATTAGGTTTGGACCTATAGACAATGCCATCGTCCAACGCTGATGGCTGACAGACATCATGATGTTGAGCCGGCATTGCCCGCATCCGCATCCAGAACCCGGCAGACCGCGAGACAGAACGGTATCACCATTTTACTGTTTCTAGTTGAAGTGATCAGTGTGCCAAAACAGCGGTGTGGATCACACCACCAGCACCAGGATTGTTTGTGGTAATGATATTTCAGCGCTACATCCTCTAGTAGTTTTATATCAAGCCAAATGCTCTTCATTCAAGCCCGTTCGGCTCCATGCACATTCTCTCTTACTCCAGGGGTGTTTGTTCACTGGCGTGATAGCAGAGCGAGCGTTTTTAATTCATTCCAATAGAAGTTGAGCTTACCGCTCAAACACCCAACCCTAGCTTCTATACACAGTGATACGAACAGAAGTCATCATCCTTTGGAAGTGGAAGCGGAAAGTGGATTTGCTCTCACAGAGAGGAAAAGACTTCTTGGCATGTCAACAACAGGAACCAAACTCTTCCAGGCCTCAGCTACAACTACAGTGTTTGAGGGCAGGTCAAACATTGTTGCCAAAGAAGACCAGCTGCTGGCATTATGCAAATCTGTTACAAACCTATGTTGGTTCATGGAGGAAGTAGACTTCAGAATTGTTTTTTTTTTCTTTTGGGAGACAATAACTCCATTTATTGTGCACTTTGATCTTTGAAACTTTGCAGACCTTTTACATTCAAAAACAGCTATATTACACACAACATGAAAGGTAATATCTGAAAAAGCATAATAGGGGCACTTTAAATGTTCACCAGCATTCAGAATAAAGGTGTTTACCGGATCATGACACCTCACAGCGGCAGTTCATACAGTCTTGACCATTGTCATCTGGTGGGTTCAGTTTCCTCAACTTATGCTGCCTGATTTCACGGACGAGTGTGTAAAAGGCATCTTCCACTCCCTAATCAGAAACACACACACACA